>NC_081289.1:8222092-9501907 GCF_030490865.1 Poecile atricapillus
ATGGCAGAATTGTAATTCTATTTATCGACAACCTCATATATGTACAAGTATAGCCCTAGAAAAGACCCAGTTTTCCCTCCTATTTTCCCCGCTGAAATAAAGGGAGAAATAAAAATGTAGCATAGCAGAGTTACAGAAAAGGTTTTGAAGAGGGAGGAAAGTTGTTGGAGCTTTTGTTTGTTTGTTATCTATATAGAAACACATCTTTTCTTGGTTACAACCTCATCCTATTGGAATGAAGTGGAAATTAGCCAAAAGCAGTAGTCTCTCTGCTGCAGTATGAAAATCCTGTTTATTATTACAGCGGTTTGCATTTCTGTGTTACAAGCTTCTCTTTAATGGTTTTGGTGATGTATTGCAAAAGTTAAAGTGTGCAGTCTTAGACGCTGGTTTCCGAGCCCTCAACTGCCAAGAAATCAGACTTCAGCCCCTGATGTTTTCCCATATTTCCCAAAGTGTTTGGTATCCAGAAGCAGCCTTTGTTCTAGTGGGAACAAGTGAGCTCTTTGTTTTTTGTTTGGGTTTTTTTTAATACCGTTCTACTCCTATATATACCAAGCTGTACCTGGGGAAAAGAATACTGCAATTAGGCACAGCCCTCTTGGTTAAACTGTACTTTCTAAGCACACTGGAATGTAATCATTTTAAGAGCTCTTTAGTCAAGAGCCCTGGACACACCCTGCATTCCACCTCTGGGTAATGTAATTTATTTCCAAAGCCATGAACATCAGCAGAGTTCAAGGCTGTGACCTTGCCTCCTGTCTGGTGCTTAAAGCAATTTGTATGCCCAGAATGGCAGGAGGGAGCTATTCCTCTGCAGCTCCAAGTCCAGAGTCCCCAGTGGGCTTTGCCACAGGGCTGCTTGTATGTAGAAGTTAAGAGGTGTTTTTCTTGTCCTGGATATAGTCTAGCCATGCCTTTACTGTGACTAGGGAGAACTGGCCCATTATCATTATTGGTATTTTGGTATTGTGTAGATAATTGATCTCTCTGAAGCCCTTGGAGCTGTCCTGGCAGTGTTCTGCTTTCCCGTTCAGCCGGGTCCCGGAAGCCAAATAGCCATGTTCACATGTTCTCAGCAGGGCTAATTAGTCTGGGCTCAGAGCCATGCTCGTGCAGCTATCCTGCTTCCAGTTCTGGAGGCAACTCATTCCAGACGAGATTTAACTTCCTGTGTTACATGCTTACATACCTCCTTTGTCACCAGAATATTGCCTAGCCACAACTCCAGCCATGGGAAATATTTTTTTTCTTGATTACTCAATATTAATGATTAAGAACCCTCTGAAGAAGTCATCCCTAGAACAACTTCGGACCTCATTTGCCCACTGAGTGTCTTTGCATCTGTGAGTCTTTCGGCAGCCAGCTGCTCTTGGACTTCCAAATTTGATATTTGCACGTTATGTGCCATTTGAAAGTTTTCAAATTGTATAGAAAAGCAGATGCTCATTATGATGATTTCATTTTTTAGGGCTGATGTGTTGGAGACAGGCCAGTTCCATAGAGTATCTGCTTCTAACTGTGATGGATTAAGAGATATAACATCAGGCTTTGTCAGGTCTTTTGGTCCAGCTTTCCTTATTGGCAAGGGTTATATAAGTGTAGGAAGTTTCGTAAATTTCTGTCCCTTGTGGGTGTGTTTCAATAATTGGTGTTTTGAGGGGGGGAAATCATGATTTACAGATGAGGCAAAAATATGTAGCTTATATGTAAAGATGTGTGACTGAATTTTACTGAGCCTCAGGGAAAGTGAGAAAGAAGTTGCAGTGTCAAGATAGACCTTTAAAAACTGGACTGTGGAAATGCAGCTGCACGACCTCTGAAGCAAACTTTGGAAGCCATCCTAGTTTCTAGAGAGACTCATTGCATAAGACACTGGCAGTACGAAGTAGAAGCCTCTAGAGTTAATTGGAGTGAAGTTCCTGTGGCTAATCCAAAGTTTCTGACTTGTGAGTGCTTTGGTTCAGATGCTCAAATATCTGTAAGAGTAGCAAATCATGACTTTCTGATTTTGAAGTTTCCTCACGTGATTGAATTATCTTCCTGGGATTTTTTTCCCTGTCAGTACATTTACTATAAAAAAAAGTGGTTTGCAATTTTGCTATTGTTTATTGAGTACAGTGTTGTAAATGCAGATGTTTCAGGACTCCAGATACTAAGGAACTTTCTTGGATGATGACCTGCCTTTGTTCTTTGGTCTCATGCCCTTCCCAGCTCTCAGCCTGTGGTTATCAATGCTGTGGTCACAATATCTCATGCAAGTGACTTCAGGCACTTGTATATATCCAAGTGAGGAAACTAATTGTCAGGCATTCCTTCAGTAAAGGCAGATAACTAGTTTCTGGAGGAAGGCTCCTTCCATCTTCAACCCAAATCACTCTCTGAAGGGTGTATTTTCCACTGACTATAAAGGGAGCTCTGCCCTACTGGGTCCCTGGAACCTGAAATTCAAGACATTCTGATTTAAGAATGTGAAATTCTGAATGGCAAATTCAAGTTTATTTGTTCATAAAGAAACCAGTTTATCCCAGTGCTGGGTCTCATACTCCTTCAGTTTCACAGTGCTGACAATCTGTTCAAATCACATAAATTCTGATCTGCTGTTTGACATTAATTGCATGATGCATCTAATTACTTGACTTGCCTGTAGCTTCATTATCAAGAATGATGCCTTTTATAACCTGAAGGTTCTGTTCTCTTTTTATATCCTTCTTGTGTATGTCTGTCATTTAATTATGTATATATTAAAATTTAGATCAGAGACAGGTAAAAGCAAGTCAGATATACTGGAATAAACCATGGACAGTTTATACTCAAAATTTCAAGTAGATTTTCCTGAGAATCCCATAACATATTTTATTTCTTCAGCCATAAGACTTTGCTAACTTTAGATTCCCACTGAAATTAGAATGAACAGCCTAATGGTGGATGTAGTAGAGTACATTTAATTTGTGGCAGCCTTTGGAGAGTTTAAGGGAATATTCTTAATACTGGCACATCTGCTGGAGATAATCTGAGCAGGTTTGCTGCATGGCCTCTAGGTAAAGAAAATGGTGCTTAATTTTATTCTTTTATTTGTTGTCTTTACCTGAGCCTGTTAGTTTCTGGATTTGGGGGATTTTTTCATGGTATAACAGTCCAGAATTTTTCTTTGATGTGTAGTTAGATTTTCCAGTGTGGATCCCATCCAAAGATAATTTGGTAGAAACTTCTGGGTGTGATGTTTAAATACTTTCCAAAATAAAAATCAACATTTTCCATAGTGAACCAAACAATTATGCATGCTTAGTGTGAGTACTTTTTGAATGAAATAAAAACAAGCCTGATTGAGGAGCAGGAACAGATGGGAACTGCAGACACAGAGGAGAAGTAACTTCCCCAAGTTTACTTGATGTGTCCATAGGAGAGCAGTCGAAGTTCTGAAGTCTCCTGTGCCTTCTTTCTCTTGCTTGTATTGCAAGTGTGCTTTTATTCTCTCTCAAGTCACGCTTCACATGTAGCTTGATGTTTTCACACATAGACTGAAATCAGGGGAAATTAGTTTCATCTACGTGAGTATGATTTGGACAAGAAATTTTGTACAAATTTAACTTTTTTCTGTTAGGTTGACACCTAACAGAGTTGAATGGGGGCAGAATACATAAAGTAAAACAAAATAATTATAGAAAGAACTGTGAACCCAAAGACAGAAGTTGAAAGGACACTGTTGGCTGTTTCTCCATTTATAAAGTCAGCTACAGGGTTGGAGGTTTTTTCCCTCCATAATATAAGTCTTTGCTTCAGGGGATGCCATTTGTTTCTGGTAGCTTTGCTACATAGCTAAGCTTCAAAAAGAGAAAGGCTCCAGGGCCTTCTGCAGTTTCAGCACTTTTCCTCTCTGTTCTCCAACATTTCCTTTTATTCAGGCCAGGAATTCTCTTTGGATAGTCCTTTTGCACATCTTGCCACTGGCTGTAATTAATAACCTGCTTCTAGAAATTCCACTCATTGTCTTTTTTCTTTTTTCTTCCTTTTTTTCCCCCCCTTTTAGAGGCTGTTCAGGATAATTACTGTCTTTAAAGTTTTATGAATCACAGTGTTTGACATCTTTGATGTAGACTGATTTTTCAGATAACTGCACTTTTTGTTCTAATGTTCAATTTGTCACTGTTACTTACAAGCAAATAAGTGATTTAAATCCCCAAAGATGCAGATGTTCTTTAGTTTCCTTGCCATCTGTTTTCCTGCCTACTGGATTCCAAGACTAACATTTGTTCATTTTAATGAAGCTACATTTATATAGTATATAAGATACAACAGAATAGAAAATAAATATGACAGAAAGTCTTTAATATAAGTTGATTTTTAAATGTCTTGATCATAAAGCAGTATCTTTTCTGATGGCTTTTATTTTCATGTGAGCTTATCTTTAGCTAGGTGGTTTGAAAATCCTGTTGTTTTGCTTAACTGCATATAAATTGCAGATCAAAAAACTGAAATTACCATGGAAGACTCCCAAGAGAGGTGCATGATTTGACCTTAAATTACTTCACAAAATTTACACTCTGCCATTTAAACAGCAGTCTTCCTGAAATGACCTATGCTGATGGAAGTGCGACATCTGATATTTGAATTCTCAATATAATTTGGTAGAAACCTGATTTCTCGCTCCAGCAAATTGTTTTTTGCAACCAGCTCATTGAAACCCTCATTAGGGTTTCTGTAAATAAGAGTCTGCCTGATTTATTAAAGTCATATTGGACTACTTCCCCATTTATCTAAGTAATTTGTAGTTAGAATTTTTTGTGGTATTTTGGGGTAATATTTCCTCAACAGGTGACAGATCAAACAGCCCCACTTCTAGTTGGCAATTATCTACATTTCTAACTCAGGCAAGCACAAATAACCAAGATTTTACAGGCACTTCTTTCTGTTAAAAAGAAGGTATTTCAGGCAGAAGTGTTGGTATTTGTTATAGCTTGTGAGATTACAAAGCAGTAAGTGCTAATTAAAGCTTTATTTATATTCAAAATGAAATATGCAGTCCTAAGTGCCTTCATCTGTCCAGTAACAGAGTTTATAGTAAACACAACTAATCCAGTGTGCTTAGGTGTGATATTTTGGGAGATAAGATTTCAGATCCTTGAGGCTGGTTGGCTGTTACAAGATTAGCCATATTTTTGGAATGAAAGGCTTGATCATGCTGCCTTCTTCTCTCAGCACTTAAATTTATCCTCTCTTCTTGTCCAGTCTCCCTGAAATATTTAGAGTTCTTTGTATTCAGACCATATCTCTTGTCAAAAATCATTTCAGTATATCTAGTTAATTACTTAAACAGGCTCGAGGCAAACCTTTGCTTGGTATAAATCAGCTGAATAGGCTCCTTAGTAGTCTATGGCTTTGTGTTTAATCCTTACTTCTGTCCACCTGTGCACTAACTGGACTTTGCTTTGGTGATTTTGACTCTTCCATGCATTTCTTCTAATCCACTGGCTACCCAGCCTGTACATCCTGCTGTATTTATGTTCTGCTCCACAGCCAGCTCACAGCATCTGAGCACATCAGTGATTCATTCCAGACCGCTACTATTAAATAATCTATTTGGCAAAAGACACTTGTCTTCTTTCTGTAGCAGCCCAGTCTCAAAAATAACTTGGGTCAGTATTTCCTTTGTGCAGGCTCTCAGAGGACAGTAATCAGGAATGGTGAGGGTCCCAGGAATCTCTGCCAGACTGGGCAGATATGATGCAAAGTGAGTGAGTATACATCAACATGGTCTGAAGGAAAGGAGAGCAACTGCACATTCTCCAGCACCTGAAGCCTCAAGATGAGTCAAAGACTAAGTTAATATGCACCAAAAATAGGATGAGGAAGGAAGGGGTTCCCTTTTCTTAAAAAAATAGAAATTTACAGAGCTTAATAAGACAAATACTGCTTGAGACTTAAAGAGCAAAGACATACCTATACTATTCATAGTTTCTGAACCTCCTTAGTCTGAACTAATTCTGTATGTAGATAAAATCATCATGGCCTTTGTCAGTTCCTGCACATTCTCAGTCAATCCAAATGAATCCTGGGCATGTTGTAGGAAAGGAAAGATACTGTATTAATCTGAGATGACACATAGAATTGAAGAGTTCTATATGGGTACTAATCAAAAAAATCCCCTAAAAGCCCCACAACCACAAACAAAAATATCTTCTAAGTAAAATGTGCTTTTTATTTCACTCAGCCATGGCAGTCGAAAGAAGCATGTTGAAGGATATGTTAGCATATTACAAGAGCAACTGTAAATCAGTGAAAGGTCTTTTCAGTCTCTCTGCACCATAAATTTGTCACTCTCTGGCTTCAGGAGGACTTGGTAGCTCTTGGAATGCTGACTGGTCAATGAATCCCCTTTGCTCCATTAAAAATTGTACAGCGTTACTTTGGCAGCTTTTGGATATGTAAAACACACCTAGTGAATATCTGTTCTAATGTCTCTTAAATTCAAGTTACATGGTTAACATCATGTCCTGGCTTGAGAGCAAGGAAATATGGATACATGTTAATTCCATATATTTTATACTTTAATGCACACAGCACTTGCTAAGATTGCTTCATTTGAGCACAGTGTTTTGTTCATACTGCTCTCTAGCAACTCAGTGGAACTACTGATACATTTAAAATAAGAATTTGTGAAAATGCTGTGGTGGAACACAACTTAAGGTTGGTAAAAAAAAGTACATATCTTCCCATCTCTTGCAAAAGCTGAATGCTGCAGTGACTAGAGTAGGAACTAGACAAGGGTCCTTCTTCTATTCCAGCCCCATCATTTGCTCCACGCTTTCTTCCTGTTTTCTGATTTTAGTCAGGTAATTAGAGGCATCTCATCTGCTGTGATGCTGCACTGCATCCACCAGAAATCAAAGTGGAAGCCCTGCAATGTGAGATTTGCTTAGCTAATCTGAATTGCCAGGGGAAGGAAAAGCTTAACAGTCCTTGCTTTTTTAAGATTCTTTCTTGCATCTTTGTAGTTGTTTTGTTTCAACTGCACCACAAAGTCTGTTTGCTCTGCCTTTGAACAGAACACACACATGCAGAGGTTTTTTTAGCTGTTGGCTTCAGGCTGCTAATTTTGACACCTTTGTAATAAATCTGTTGGGTAGATGTAAAGCTTCAGGCTTGGCAGAACCTCAGGAAATCAAGAGAGGAGGCAGCAATTCTTGTAAGAGCAGGAGTTCCAAAGGCCATATATTAACAGGAATCATTTCCAACTGAGCTAATCTATTTGAAAGTAGCAGGTACATGAAAAGGGAAAGGATTTAGAGTGCATTACCAAAGAAGTGTTACTCCTTGTGAAGTGATTTCAGCACTTAAAGCCATCTTTCTGAATGCCTGCAGTATGAATGATACATCCCTGAAGGGCCAAATACAATCTGTGGTGATGACATGTAATTCCCACCACCGTGTTTCCTACTGTGGCTGGTTCTGTGCCTTCAGATTGCAAAGTGAATTAACAAAAAAGTTATTTCTCCTAATGAATCTGAAGGGGCTGAATATTTATGGCTAAATTTGTGGTCCTTAAACTTAGAACACAGATACCCTAAGCTTCAGAGTTTATAACTGAGAGAAGTAGGCACCCCCTGGGACCATGGGACCATTCAGAACCTACAGCTGGGAGGCTACTGCTGGTGATAAGATTTCTTCTAAGTGTTTCAATTCTTGGTTCCTGCTGGTATATTATTGCCCTTACCATTTTTAGGATGAGGAGTTCTGGGGCCCAAAGAGTTTTGCAGAACCTAAATAGTTCTGCTGTTTGGAACCAGCAGGGTCCTTCATGTAGTCTGTGGAAGAGGTACATAAGCAGACCCCTGGTTTGGCTTTTTAAAATTTACATCTTCTACAATCCATCTATACACCTCTGCTGATCCAGGTCAGTAGAAGGTCACTTACCCTTCAGAAAGGTAGTTCAAATTTCAAGTGACCCTTTATAGATTTTTCCTTTCTCCAGTGACTAAAGGAAATTTGGGCAAGTGTGCTTATGTTTTGGTAATGCTTAGTAAAATAAATTAAAAAAATACCTGTTGTCGGAGGACAGATTGATATTTCTGTAACAATGATTATTAGAACAATATGACTGGTTTTGCCTGGAATGCATTTTTCTCTGTACTGTGTACACAAAGAAAACAGTGCAGTATTTACATTGTAAGCTGCTGAAGAATATAGATTTCCTTGTTTTTGCAAAATCTATCCAAAATATTCTGTTCTATTATTTGGTTTGTAAAGAACTTTGAAGGACAACTGATTGTAAAAATTAGCCTCACAGGGAGCAAGAAATCATGTGATATAGACATTCCAGTTAAAAAGTTGGTGAAGGACCTCTGCAATCAGTTGTGGGTAAAATTAGGAAATTTTAATTTCCCACTCTCTGAGCTGATAAGAAAATACAGAAACTTCTTAGAAAAAGGCTCTCCTACACTCTGTTAGGAAAAAAAAAATAAAGATTTTTATGTTGTTGTGATTAGAGGAAACTGTGGAAGTAGACAGAAGATGCACAGTCCATAGTGTGCTGTCATGTGTTAAAGCCATTACTTTTTAAGTATTCAAGAATTTCATTTTATTTTTGTTAGAATGATATGGGAGGCCAAAGAAGCTTAATAAACAAGTGGACAACTTTTCTGAAAGCCAGGCTTGTGTGTTCCATACCTGGTCCTGAAGGGGCAGACACACATTTCGATGAGCTGCGTAAGTTGATTTATCTTTAATGGCCTATTTTGACGTTAGTAATAGAGCTTTTGCTGGATTTTTTACCTTTGGATTATAGAAGCACTGTGTCTTGTTTTGATTTTACTCCTCTTCCAAACAATGCTAGGAATACCTCTGACTTTGATCAGGAGTCCCTGATTGTAACTAACGTTGATCTGATCAGAATGACAGTGTTTTTTTTCCCTTTCCCTCCAAAAGCTGGAAAGTAAAAATCTGATTCAGTATAAAACCCAGACTATCTGCAAATGAACACATTTCAGAGTATCATTACAAATTCACGTGGCAGAAATTAAAATTCCAACCAAAATAAAACCTTTTACTATATTTTTGCAAATTTCCACATTATAAATAGTAAATGCAGAAATTGTCAATGGATGTTTAACTTAAAAAAAAATCCCCAAATATATTTTTCTCATTGCAGAAGATATATTTTTACTTTCTACAAGAGATGAGAGGAACCCACTTGTGTATGGAGTCTTCACTACAACAAGGTATGTGTTGGGACCATGTTTGCCCCTGGATACAAATGATGAAGATCTTACTCAGGACTTTTATACTTTTGTATATACTCAGGTATTCTAGACTAGATCCTGATTCCTGAGTGCAATTAGGAACTGCTGGAATAAGGTGTCCAATGTCAGGGCTGTAGTCACTGAGGACAATATCTTTTAGAACTGGAAATAATAAATTATGTCCCTAAACCTTTGTGTGGCTAACTTTTGAGAGTGATTGTAAAAAGTAATGTAACAATCAAAAGCAAACTAAATTATTTCAACCTCATCCAGTTGAATTTGTAAATTTCTATCGTATTTATTGAGCAACCAGTAGTTGCTATTTTAGGCAAATTATTGTTGTGAAGCCTCATTTCTGTAAGCAGCACTTTGACATCTGCTATTTCTTAGTATCAAAAGTACTCTCTAAACTGATAGTTAAGTGATTTTATAATCCAGAGTTTATGAAAGGATAACCCAACTTTATCTCAGGGGGATGCACTAATTAATTTGTGATCTTTCATATCAATATTGAGGTGTTCTCTATAGAATTGTATATATTATTGTATATTATAGAATTCTGAATAATTTTTAGAAGGAAAATTAATAATTCTGGTCTGCAAAACCTTTGAATTAAGTGTAAATAATGACTAGCCAAATGCTGACCAGTATGAGTACAATGAGGAATTGCCAAGACACTCCTTAATTCAGAAGCAGTTACCACAATAGCTCTCTAGAATATATAACCACAGAAAAGACTTAAATTTAAGTAAATATTGCACAATAAATGAAATGGTTTGTGAAGCAACTAAAGTACATGCTACTTAGCAACCTGGCATGGTGTTCTTTGAAAACGGAATGTTTTAGGTTTTTTTAGACAAATACATTAAAAAAGGGAAAATGCATGAAAATTAAGTAAGTGTTTATTTTTATATCTTGTTTTTTTGTCTTTCCAATGCAGCTTGTAATTCTCAGGGTCCTCACCTACATCACTAATATATGTGATGTGAACACAATGTAAATGAATGTGCTTCACTTTGGTAAAATTCTAATCAAAAGAGTTAGTAAATGATAGCTGGAAACTGTCAGCCACTAGGAAAAATGACACTCCATCAAGTAGTCCCAAAGGAGAAACCAGGTTTCAACCCAGCAAAGTTTAAAGCTTTTAGTGACACTAAATATCTGTAATTAGCAGACCTGTGTACGCTGATGTTTAGCAGCACATCAGCCGCCAGGTGTGGGGGTGATCCCAAGCCCACCAGGCTCTGTCAGTGGTTCATTGGGGCAGCAGGGGCTGTTTGCAGCGTGCACATGGGTGATCTTCCCTTGCAGCTCCGTGTTCAAGGGCTCTGCGGTGTGTGTGTACAGCATGGCCGAGATCAGGGCCGTGTTCAACGGCCCCTACGCCCACAAGGAGAGCGCGGATCACCGCTGGGTGCAGTACGAGGGCCGCATCCCCTACCCCAGGCCGGGCACAGTAAGTGTCTCCTTCATTACTCACCTCTATTCTTACTCAGAAGCAATCATGCTTCACACCCCTCCCCGGGCTGGTAATTTATATTTTGCTCAGGATGTTTCAAATTATCCCCTCGACTCTTCCCCTTCTGTTGACAGCTCAGAATTCTACCTACCCTGTAGGTATATAAATATACATTTTTCCATGTCTCTGAGATAACATTGTGTCCAGACTATTTCCTGATTGTCTCTCATATTGTGGTCTCCCACTGTACAGCTGTATTTCTGTCTGTTGGGATCACCTCTAACGCATCAATGTTTCATAAAAAACCAAAGGCATTTCTTTATATAGTGTTATCATGAAGTTTTTTTTATTTGTATTTCTATTATCTTCTGTCTGTTATAATAATTGAGATACTGTCACTGATTCTGTTGTGTGTATTTGTGCATGTGTTGTGTTTTGAAGTAAAATAAGGAGGCAATTGATGGACATTTTATTTGATAAAAAGTAAGTAACAGGAAGAAAAGAGAAATTTGGTACCTGGAAATACTTTCAACCCTAGTCTCTTAGACTTCAGCTGTAACAGGCCAAAACAAGGAAGAAAACTTTGAAAAACTCATTAAAGTTTTCTTCTCCCACTTCTGCCACAGTATTAAATTTGGAAAATCAGGCTGACATTACAGATGAGGAAAAAATGGTAATTTCAAAAACCACATCAACTTTTAAAACATCATCACAACTTCAAGCAACTCTGTAAAATGTAGAAGAGCAACAATTTTATCTGGAATAGTTCTTCATTCTCTTGGTCAGGTATTCAATGAACAAGTATTAGGCAGCCAGCCATGAGCTGTCAATGTTGGATGTGGCCTAGAAGCCATCTGGCCATTTCTGCACTACTTCTCTGACCTCAGCACTGGTGTAACCTTTGCCTCAAGCCACATTATCTAGGTAGTTTAGTTCATCTTTTCGCACATCTCCTTAGGTCTCTGTGTTTTCTTCTTCAGCCTTCCACTGGACTGAACTGCATGGTCCAGGCTGATTCTGTTTGTTGCACGTGGTGGTCCCAAGGCTCAGCAGGTGCTGATTCCATTCTCTTATCTGAGGATGACCCTCAGAGCAGCTCTCTCTCCAAAGACCAGGACAGCTCAGAGACTGATTTGGTCTGCCCAGGATCTGCCCTGATGGAGCAAATCTCTACTTATTTGGACAATTTAGGCATTGCCAGCTTATGCATCTCTCTGTCATGCAAAATACATAATGCCCCCAAAAAGATTAGTTTTCTGTGTGTGTGTGTGAAACTTCCACGGCTGGTTAAGAAGATCAGATGAATTTAATTTTAGCTACAAAAATGGTGCCAGCAAGAACAATAGCTGGTCCCATGGCATCTAAAGAGATTAAAATAACTCTCTTGAAAAACTCAGAGTGCCCCATAAGGATGAACACTTTGCACAGATAGACGGGTCATAAGCTCATTGCATTTTTGAGTGTATTAGCCATCACATGGTTGAGCTAGGATTCACAAGGAAGGAAACATGCCATGCTGAATGAAGCATGTCAGTGCTGATCTTTATCACTGATTTGAATATCCATGGTTGCTAATTTTGTAAAAGTTGGAAAGTTTAAAGATAAATATTTTCCGTAAGCCAACCCTTAGCTCTCCAGTTGCTTTCTTTAAGCACCTGAAAACAGCTGTGAGAACGAAAATAGTATCTTAGAAGTCCTCCAAACCTTGATAGTCAGTGGATTTCTGTAGGAGTTTGTGTGACCAAGGACTGAGAAGGGAAGTGGATTTACTGAGGAAAGCTGTCAGAAGAAAGGTATCTATCACTTTTGCTAAGTTGATCAGGTAAAGGTATTGCTGCATTGCTTTTTATTTGTTCTCTTAGTGAGCTGGACTGCAAAATACTTCAGGGTCCATTGTTTGATGTAGGGTGTCCAAATAAGTAGATTTATGCCATGCTCTTGGCTTGTGATGCACTATGCCAAACTTGGCTATGAACGGATTTAGGGTGGGATCTGGAAAAGCAGCAAGGTGCTAGAAGGCAAGGAAAAGAAGCAGCATGAACCTTGAAGAGCACTGCAGTGTGAATGCTGAAATGCTCTTCCTTAAAGATTAATTTCATCATTTTTTGCCAGCTGTGAGGTGGTTCAGGAATGCTCAGAACAAAGCCAAAGACAGTAATCTACCCATTTTTAAGTTACTACAATATTTTTGAAATTTAAGCTCCTCCTAAGTGTTGCCTACAGTTGGCATGGCTAACACTGCTCAGATTCTATATTTTCTGTATTTTAAGTTACTGGAAAAGTCTAAAAATGTCTATTCTAGGAAATGCATTTATTTCTTTTGGTGGTTGGCTTTGAGAAATGCATTGACTTCCTTTCAGCATTTATACAGAAGCAGGAGACTGCATACCCTAATTTAACTTTCTGCTCTGCTGCCTTTATCTCCTAAGTAAATAAAGCTGCTCACTATAGAGGCTGTGACTACTTTGATTTTGAAATTTTGACAAAATGCTTCCTGTGGCAATTTGTGTGTGAGATAAACTCCCAACATGACCATGATATCATGCATTCACAATGCTGAGTGGGGAACAGGCAACAGCAGCCCCTCTTTGCTCATGTCCCTCAGCTGTGGCTGCCCTCTGCCGTCATCAAAACATCCCTGAACATGGTGATGGGGGAGCTGTGGCACACTCCACAGCACTGTCACTGCAGAACATACAGCTCTTTGACTTCCCTCCATGGTATTAAAGAGCAAGTGGAAACAACGGGAATTAAACAGAGGTAAGGATTCAAATCTATTTCCATTTTGAAGCTGAAAATAAAAAGAGACAGAAAAGAAAGCAGGAAGGAGACATCCCCAACACAAAGAGCCAGTTGAAAACCAAGGGAGCTTTTGCTCTATCTGCTTTAGCTGTTAAAAAATTGGACTTGCATATCTGCAGCTGTCCCCAGATAACAAATCCAGTTTTCTTCCAGTCTCTTAGGGTTTCACTCAGGAAATTATCCATTAATAAAGAAACCATGGAGAACTTCCTTTATAGTGTGTTCTGCATTCTGAAGCAGAGTTTTCATAATACCCTCCCAGAAATCACAGACTGCATTTGAACAAGATTTTCAGTGAATTAGAAGAAAATTTTTCTAGTTTATTTACAATTGCAGTATCATAGCAACTCTTAGTGCCTATTTGGAAATTCTGATGGGGTACATACACAGGAGTCATACTCATTTCATTGGTGGTGAATAAATGTTGTTAAGGTCAGATTTTTAGAGGAATGTCAGTGTTTAAAGATGCAGATTAACACTCAGTCTGATCTGCTGCAGAGTGCAGGACTATTAAATGCTAGCCAAGGCAACAGCAAATGTTTTTGATGGGCCTAGATATCTTACTGATCTGATTTGTCAAAAGATCAAAATAAACATCTGAATGAGCAAAGTAAGAATCTGGCAGTCTGAGTCACTTAGCCACAAGAAGCAGCCCAGCACATCACTCTTGTCCATGCGAAGAGTTTAACGTCTCACCTCTTTCTACTCTAGATCTGAATACAATCCTGGGCTCTTGAATTCTTTTTATTAAATGAGTTCCCTTACACAACCCCTCAGAGTCTCCTGTAATCTTGGAATCTTAGAATCATAGAATCAACTGAGTTGGAAGAGACCCATCTGGATCACGGAGTCCAGCTACTGGCCCTGTGCAGGACACCCAAGCATCACACCATGTACATAAGAACATTGTCCAAATGCTTCTTTAGCTCTGTCAGGCTGGTGCTGTGACCACTTCTCTGGGGAGCCGGTTTCGGTGCCCAACCACCCTCTGGGTGAAGAAAACTTTTTCTAGTATCCAACCTAAACCTCCTCTGACTCAGCTTCATCCTCCTTCATCTTTTTCTCTCTCAGTTGCTTTCTCTCCCTTTCTTCAGTGAAGCCACTTCCTTTATTTCTTCTGGTATTCCAGTGTGCAGGCTGATCAAGATTGTGGTGTTGGTCCCATTGGGACTTGGCTGTGCCACAGAGAAGTACTGGCTGCCAAAAAGCCTCCCTTGTCCTCCCTTCTGGTTCATTTTGCTGCTTTAATAAGTTTGTTCATAAAACATTTAGGGTGGTACAGGTTTCCCTTGTTATTTTTAGACTTATGTTCCCCTTTCACCTATCTTTTATGGGACAGACTGCATTCTTTGCTTCTCCAGTTCCTCTCTCCTTTGATCTCCCTACTGTAAAATGGGACAGCTTAATTAAGTGAAATGTTTCACTTTATGGTTTTATTTTCCTCAGAAAGCCTCCTACACCTCCTGTTACTAACCAACCTGTTTTCCCCAACATGAATCACTTTCCAGCTCATAACATCCTTTCGCAGTGCTGCAAACCTTGTCACCTTTACTCATGGCAAAGGTCGGCAGAGAAGCGCAAAGTGCCACCTGCAGAGTCAAGTTCACTCATCCATCTGATCTCAGCTCAGTTAGCCTCAGATTAATGCTCAATTTTCTCAGCTTTTGCCATCAACAGCACAGGTGTGTTAAATGGAAAAGCAATACAAAGTGCTCAAGAAAAACACAAGAACAAATCTTGCACAAGCAATGGGATACAACCATTAAAAAAATAATAGGGGACTTAAAATTTTTGTTTGTCTTATTTGTGCTTTTTGTTGCAGGGGAGGAGTGAGTTTGATTCCATTTAAAATTGGCACCATTTGTTTTTCTCCTACAAACCTTATTTATTCCCCTCACCCCAGCCCTCTTCCAGACTCAATGAGTAGCTTCAAGGTTACAATGAAAGTCTCCCCACTGAGAGATCAATCCTCCTGGCACAACTCATTCATCTTGTAGAGAGCATTAAGGGTTTTTGTAGACATTGCAGACAAATACAAAGTGGATTGTGCAGCTCTGATCAGTCTACAGAAAAGAGGCCACATGGTACTTAGGCCTCTCAGGAACCCACGTTTCACCTTCAGTGTGTTGGCTCTGTTGGAGGTCCCCGTCTAATGCAGAAGTGAGAGGATGAAGGTAGTTCCTCTATTATAACTGCTTCCTTCTTGATAAATCAGTGATAAGACAATTCATTTAGAGCCTGGAAGACTTTACACTCATTGTTTTTGGCTAAAATTAAAGGTAATTAGCCAATGAAAAGTAAAACACCTTCAATAGGAAGGAGCAAGGCGTTGCCAGGACAAGGGACACCTCCTTAAGGAGGGAAGGCCAGACTAAGACATCCTCTGATATGGGAGGGGCTTAAGAAATACTTCACTCTTTCATGTTTCATGCTGGATACTTCCATTACTTACAAGAGTGACTTGCTGGCATGATTCTCAGTTGTTCTTGTGAAATCCAGAAAAATTCCCAGCCTGGACATTATAAAAGTGAGCAGATGCCTACTTCACTCAGTATGATCAATCTACCCCCTTCCCTGTAGGTGCTTGAGTCTTAGTGTTAAGTGCGTCTCAGAAAAAATGTGACAAGACACTTTCAAAATGGGATTTTCAACACACTCGTAATATAAACCCTTTTGAAGTTCCCAGTGAACAAAATTCTCTTTTTAGTTTGTCAGTAGACATCAGCACTGCTGAACTACAGATGTGTCATTAATGGAAAGGATATATGTTTACATACCTTATAGCTAGATTCCCAAATAATTGCCACAGTTTTAATAGGTGTTAGATCCAGCAGCTCTTACTGAGTTCACTGGCTGGTGTGAAGCACTATCCAGTTTGGCAAATTGGAGGTTTTTTTAGGAGTCCAGCTTCTGGCACCAGCTTTTGAGAAACTTGGCCACGTTTCTCATATAATGTTAACACAGTCACACTGTATGTCTCAGCATTGTATAACATCCATACATCCAGCACTCTGCTAAGCTGCAAATTTAATAAGACAAGTGAAAAAAAGGAGAAAAGCTTAAATACGTGTGGTGGTGTTAATTTAGTGTGTATTTGCTTTTATTTGCAAAAGATTAGCCTTAACTCACCACTGTATGACCACATTTGGATACAAATAACAGGCAAGGGAATAGAAGGCATCTCTGCAGTTCACCTGGGATCAGGACTTAGTCCAGAGTGATTATTGTCAAACTGAGCTCACACAGAAGGCATTTCAATAAATTTAAATAACTATTGATTCTTCAAAAGATTTGTGCCACAGAGTTTTTACAGCAGTGGAGTAGAGACGCCCTTAACACTTCCAACTCTGTTTCTGTTGGGTTTGGGGTTTTTGTTGATTGGGTTTTTTGGGTGGCTGTCTTGTTTTGTTTTATCCTTCATTTCTTGACACATATTTTTTTATCAAGTTATCTTTCATGGCAGCAAAGGCCTAAGCGACCTCTGAACCTCAAATTCTTACAAAATTCTTATTTAGTGGTACTAATTTGACTGATTTAATGTGATTAACTTTGTTTGATATCAGCTATCCAGAAGAAAAACATCAAATCTGAGCTGCTTGTTTAGAGTTCTCAGTCAGAAAGAGAAAGATAGGCTCCTCTTTTGTGCAGTTCATGTGCAGCCAAGATAAAAATCTAGGTCAGGTGAGATGAATCCCTCCCTATAGCAAAAGCTGAAGGTGCTGAGAGAGCACAGTGATAGTGTTATGAGAACTTTTATGAAGCCAGATTCTCTTGTAGTCCACATGAAACAACTCTGCCAACCTACCCCTGTGACATTTGATATAAAAGCCAAGATGTCACATATGTGAGACAACATCTGGTGCTGATGATGTGAATAAATGAACTATGAACTGGGCAGAGAACACTGGTATCACTATCATGAGACCTGCAGCAGGATGTGAACTCACATTTTCAGACATGAAAGGTTGTTTCATTCACCCACTTGACCATCCTACATCCTACTGATTGCTAGGAAAGGAAGCACAAGCCTACAGGAATTGTTCTGCAGTGATGGGTGGACACAGCTTTAAAAAACTGCCTGAGAACTTTGCCAAAGGGTGGCCAAAATGACTTTCTCATTCCCCTGTTCCATCCATCATGCCACAGTGAGTGATGCCTCTGGAAATAACTCCCTTGGCCAAGCATAACAGTCACACCTGCCCAGCTGTTCTTGGTGGTCATGCTGTCTTAGGATAGGGTCCAAAGCCCACTGAAATAATTGGAAAAGGCCCTGTTGACTGTAGCAGATCTCTGGATCAAACCCTTAGTCCTTATTTCTACTAAATTAACTATGCAAGCTGGCAGAAGATTTCCCTGCATCATTCGTGGTAGGCCGTGGACCTTCGGGATTAATGTAGCAGATCTATAGTTCCATATTGTCAGAAATTTTATCCCATTGGTTTTTAGTAAGTGATGTCACTGCTCTCATCTTCCTCTGATGATGGATTTTTGGCAAAAACCCAGGAGATCTTTTAAGACGGAAGGGGCTACTCCCATCTTTCACATAGAAATGGGCTTCTGGAATTGAGTTGTTAATAGGTGAGCAGTCAGCACATTTCCAGTAGATGCAGATGGTCAGTCTGAGTAATGAGTGAGAACATGAACTACAGAAAAGGGACATATGGGGAAAATCAGCCTGTAGTCCACTGTGAAGGGGAGATGAATTACTGCATGGTTGGGAAGTTGAAGAGGCAAATTTGTTTCTCATCCTTTTTAGAATAAATTAATGCAAAACTCTGATTCAAAGACAATTAAACGTTAACAATCACATGTTTCTCTCTATTTACCCCAAAAAAACTTTTGTTCTCTAAAGGCAAACACCTCTAAAGGTAAACATCCTTTTTTACTCCCAAAGTCTTTTTTTTGTCCCAAAGTCATATTTCTTTGTGAAATTATTCTCCTGATACTCTTATCTTCAAAAACCAAGCTGAGTACAGCCCACCTCAAGGATGTAACCTTGCAAAGACTTTGTAAAAGCACAGCAGAAAACAGAATGTGGGAGATGATACCCAGCAAGCAAGAAGGTGAAGTTCTTGCAGGACTGCTGGCACAAACCCCCTAGGGATAGCTCCCTGCAGTATGTGTTTCCAGTGGAACAGGTATTTTCAACAGGACTTTCCTTTTCTTCTTTCTTACTTGTATTTGACTATATCTTCAAGGAGAGTCATTTGAGTGGTTATCACAGGACAATACAACCCTTTTATTTTATTTATTTTTCTTGTCTGTTTTTTCACAGCCGTAAAGGGAATTGTACAATGAAACAAAAATGACTGTGTGATGGAATTTATCTTAATTCACATTGGCACAGATTTACTGTTCATGGGGAAATTGTCAAAAGCTATCAGATGATCTAGGAGCTTAAGATGTTTTTCAATAAGCTATTTCAGATCCGTTATGAAGATGGGGATGCAGAGGCTTAACTCTCATAGTCTGAAACAACACTAAGCAAGTGGACATTTGCACAAAGTCTCTTAGCTCTCTAGATAGCCATAAAATTCAGTTCAAGCAAGGAATGGAAATAGGCTGCAGTCTCTTAAATCACTGGGGCTACAGCTCTGTTAACTAACCTGCCAGAGGTCTGGTTCAAGTGCAGACCCCTAGTCGCTCTTTTGTTTAATGTTAAGATGGGCTTTGCCATAGTTTAGGCATGCTCCAAGTGGCACCTTACCCCTGGTAGTGCTATGGTGATGTTTGGGGTCTTAGGTAGACCAGGAATTGACCCCAACAGGCATTTCACATATGGCCATAGATGTGGATGTATAACATCAGCTGGTGTGTGCTTTGCTGGCCTGTTTTGTTTCTGAATATACAGGTAGTCTCAGATACTTTTGTGAAGCTTTTCCTTCAGTCAGAAATTTGTGTTTAGTTGCTATTCTGCCTTACATAGTGGAAGAAATCCTAACCACAAGCCCTTAACTGGCACCATAGATTCAACACTTGTCAAACTGGATAGTTGAGAATGTGAAGTAAAGTATTCTCTGTCAAAAATTGCTATGAAGGAGGACTGTAGAGCAATTTCGCCACAATCTTAACTTTCTCTTGATAGAATACAGACGTATTACTGGATCACATTTCTTTCTTCACAGTCTGTTTTAGAGCTCCACCTGGCAGTAAACACAGGGATTACTTCATTTAAAACTGTTAAAAAGAAGCAATGAATAGTTAACATGTGAAAGGTTGTCACCAACTGGAAGAATGTGTCCGGTTCATCATATCCAGAATTTTAGTTCCCCTGTAACACATTTAGATTTAAAACAGGAATTTTCTCAGGCTTGGATTCGAGACTAATTGTGAAAGAAGGGACAGAAAAGAGATGCAAACAGCTGTGGGAAGGAAAGCAGAGATAGGTGATGAGAGGATCATGAGTCACCAAAATAAACCACCTTGCACATATGTACTTGGGCTTACCCCAAAAAGCATAGAAAAGAAAAATGTGATGGAGGTTGAAGAGGTAAGTTTGAGGGTGGTTTTCAGGCAAGATGTGTAGGAACCAACTCTGTGTAAGCTTAAAAAACAGGTGGGGTGACCAGTTTGTCACTAGGGGTCTGATAGAGGTGGGAGTGAACCCCAGCATGGGGAGGTGCATGAAGGACCAGAAAATGATGAGATTGTGCTGTTAAAAGCTAGAGAAAAGGATGCTGCAGCAGTGACAAGAGTGTCAGCTCAGTGAATGAGTAAGGAAGTAAATTTTGAGAAATAATGAGCCACAGGGATTGTCTGACATCTGAACAATACGCTTTTTTTTTAGAAAAAAATGTGTGTGATGTGTAGGAAGTACAGTTCACTGAAAATTTATTAATTTTCAGTAGGCCATATACAGGGGAAAAGTTATGGCCTCTGATTTCAGACCAGAGGCAGAAACTCAGGCAGAAATTCAGCTTTGGAAAGAGGAACAGGAACACTAAAAGCAGAAAACCCTTGAGATGCTGCAGTTAAAGTACATCAGCCACGGGAGGGCAGCCCAGGCTTGCTCTTGGCAGCTCCTGCTCTGCTCAAGGCAGCCTGCGGCAAACAACTGTGCTGCTAGCTGCGCCCAGAAGTGAATCCTACAGAGCGTGACAGGTCTCCTTTCCTCTGGTCTCACTCTCCTTGTCTGGGTAAAATACCAAGTGTGGTATTTTGGCTGTGAGTGTGGAAGGGGACGAGGAGGTAGAATTCTCTGCACACATACGGAGCCCATCATGAGAGGTTTTCTGGTTTTGAAACAATTCTGTTAAAAAATGAGGTATTGGTGACTAAGTGCTGCTTTGGGATGAGAGGAATAACTGAAAAATATTATTATTACTCTCTTTACAAATGTTATTGAGGAAAACTTGATTTCAAGTTGTACTTCTTTCCTAAAATTCCTCTCATCTTGTTCTCTCTCATTCAGTGTCCAAGCAAAACCTATGATCCACTCATAAAGTCTACCAGAGACTTCCCTGATGAAGTCATTAGCTTCATTAGGCGGCACCCACTGATGTACAAATCAGTTTACCCAGTGACGGGAGCACCGGTGTTCACGCGGATCAACGTGGACTATCGTCTCACTCAGATTGTGGTGGACCACGTCATGGCAGAGGACGGGCAATATGATGTTATTTTCCTAGGAACAGGTATGAGAGAGAACTTCCAGTGTCATTCTGCACAAACCCCATCCTTTTAGAGCACCTTTAGTCAGTAGGTCCATAATAAAACTCCAGATTAATATATTTTTCCTATGCATACAGCTTCAGGAAGCATATAGGTGCTCCTGGCTCTGGTCCAGGTCTCCATGCAAATGCTTATATTAAATTAATTTGTCAGTTCAAGATATCACTGCTGTTGGGGTTTTAATGCCTTCTGCTGCCTAGGTGATAAAACATTTAGGGGTCAGAGTACCTGAACTTTCTTACCCTCCAAGTACTACTCAGTACCTGTCTTTACATAACATGGTAGTCTTGTTTCCTGCTGAAGGCACATCGATAAAACTATTAAAAGAAAAGAAATTACCTTTGTAGCTTCAAAGAGGACTTCCTATTATCAGTGTGACATGGTGCTTCAGCATTTTATCTCATGTGATGCTGAACAGTTAAGAAGAATTTCAAATTGAGCCTAAGGCAACAATTCAATTCCACTCAACTAATTTTAAAGATACAAATTAGCAACATGATAGCTCCAAACGTGACAAGCAGGATTGAACAGAGAGAGGTCAAGCTATTCTGTCAGGGAAAAAACTGCTTTGCTGTTTTTCTATGGATAATTATGTATCTATTTACATTTTTATAATAGATAAATGCCTTAAGGAAAAGGTCTACTTTTCCCATAGTAATTAAATTTAGAATTACTGGATGATTTACCCTACAGCAAGGTATGCTAAGTAGTATGAATATACCTATTCATAACGTTTCTGAAGTAATGTTACTCCACTGGGGTTTTTTGTTCTTATTCCCTAATTCAACATTCTCTCACTCTCATTCTGTATAGGTCTTATAAAGCACTTTTCACTGAGTGCTTCAGTAAGGAGGTCATTGCCATTATCTCCATCTCAAGGAAGGTGAAACTGAGGTACATAGAGGTGGCAATTTTTATCCAAGTACAGTAGATGAGCTATTGCCATGAGCTGCAAGGAAATTAAGATTTCAGTTCAAATCCTATCCCAGTGCTATTGGATTGCCCAGCATTTTATCTGGCCTATGAGCAAATTTTGTCATATAGCACAATTTGATATACGTGGATATTCTGAAGTAATTTGAGGAAAGGAGTGACTTGTCAGAGAGCATCATCTCTTGTAACATCTGGGTTGTCTCATCCCTGAAGAGTTTTCTATCTGTGTTACCATACACAGGAGTCTAGAGTTAGCCTCTCTCTCAGAACTTCTATGTCTTTCAGCAAAATTGGTTTCACAACCCTTGTCTTCCAAAAAAAGACAATGTCACAGACCCTCTGTGATCCCAAGTTAGTACAGTGGTATCAGAGAAAAAAGCACAGTTTCATTAAAAAAGACCACTGAAGTGCTGTTTTCTTCTCCGCTGGCTGAGAAGTCTGGGGATGAGCTTTAGGAATGATGATGGAAAATCCTTGTTGCTTTGTGAGAGCAATATTAATATAGTCAACAAAGTAAAAGGAACTCATTCCCAAACTGTGTGATGCCTAGGATTTGAGAGTGCTCACTGAAACCTACTTATCTTCTCAGACAGCTAAATTACAAATTACTTTTTCTCACTCTTACCAGAAGAGTTCACTTGTAAAAATGTACAAAATAGTCTTTTAGTGGCTGTAGAGGTTGCTTTCAGATGTCTGCTGTCCTCCATTTTAAAGTTTTTCATAGAAATAAATCTGTATTGAAAGACCAGCTGTCAAGTACTCTGAGGTTAGCTGTTCCTACCTGGCACTAAGACAAACACTTCAAGTGTAAGTAGTCAGGTTTAGAGGTGTCAAGGCCGGCAGTTACCATGCAGTCACTAGATGGCACTCCATAATATGCAAACATTTATTTTTCTGCAATGCCTTCCTTAAACATGATTTTCTTTTCTGTAAGTGCATGGTTTTGTTCTATTTTATCCTCTAAACTCATTTTAAGGAAAGAAATAAACGATAAAATTCCAATTACATAGAGAGACTGAATAAGAATATAACAAATAACCCAGGAGATGTTGAACATCAGATGATCAGTAGCTTATTATATGTTTGAATGTACACAACCAGCTTGTACATGTGCAGGCTTTTGCAGTTATGTCGAACAAACTCCGAAAAAAAGCTCTAATTCATGAGGGAAACTGTAATAATTTGGCTTTGATTGGTAATATGAACTTCAGTAGTTTGGGAAAAGAAGAATGAAAATCTCATTCATTCCCTTATAGTGTATTATTTTTCATTATTTTGATATTATGCATAGAGTTTAGGACTAAGCTGCACTGCGTCATTCCCACATCCCAGCACCCAACCCACTTCCCCTGAGCAATTTCTGAGTTCTTTTTAAGGCTGTTCAAGGTTCACTAATGTGTAATAATCTGACATGAAATGAGCAGCTATTTTTTTCACCAAGCAAGAATTCATGTTAAAACTGATGAATAGATTTAACTTAAAAAAATTCTCTAGATTACTCCAAAGGATTAATGAGTAAATTAAGATTTTGATGCTGAATTATGGTTTGTTTTTATTTTTTAAAAATTCCTTAAATGAAAAAATAAATTTTAAAAGTACATTGCTTAACTCCTTGCATCAGAATGAGGCTTACTTCTGATTAAGGAGCTATGCTGGAAACAAATGAATTCTATAAAAGAGAGGAAATAATTTTTTGCCAATTTAGTTCCCTGAGCTGGATCTCTTTGGGGTCAGATGGGGCCCAGTTCTGGCTCAGGGAAATGTGTAGAAACTCATAGCTGGCAGCATGGCCATGCTTGTCTGTTTGTGTGTTTGTGTAGCAGGAGAGTTGGACCATCCCTGCCAGGAGCAGCCTGTGACTGTGTTGGCTCAGCCATAGAGTGAAACCATAAATGCACTGTATGGAGAGCTCTGCAGGCAGCAGTGGATGCAGTGGGGATAGATGTGGTTGGAAAGACACATCCCTCGTGGATTAGCTTTATCCACAGGGCTGGAAACGGAGTGGTCCATGCATATGAATGTAAAAGCCACATACCTGTGGGTTTTACATGAGGCACATTTGTTTCAGATGTAGGCACAGTCCTGAAGGTTGTGAGTATCACAAAAGAGAAGTGGACCAAGGAGGAGGTGGTCCTGGAAGAGCTGCAGGTATTCAAGGTAAGCAATGATACAACATCAATTAAATATTATTCAGGGGACTTCGTGGCCCAAACTGGCTTTGTCAGTCTGGTTGTTTGTTTACTGGAACACGTTCAAGTTTCCAGAGGGACACTATGTAAATTTTTAAATGCCTTGGTACTCTCTGGGCAAGTCAATTGAAAAAGGTCCAAAACCAAACAGACCGTGATTTTTCAAACCCGTAGAAAGTCTCATTTAGCCTGCTTTGTTCTAGTTTAAAATCTTATATGAGCATTTTTTTATTATTTATACATGTTAAAATAGTAGTATTGTATTTTTAATGTAAAATTTTCTATGACCCAATTGGCATTTGGCAGTATTCTAGGTACAATAAAATTTTTTAAAAGACAAACATACAAAATTCCATGGGTGCAGAGAAATCCTTTAAAATAGCAACATTGGGAGTTGAAAACATAAGGAAAATAAGAAGTTAGTTTTGATTATCACTGTGCTTTAATGTATTGGGGAAGGGTGACTCCGTATTTTTGACCATTTCAATTTGGTTATTCTGTAACTGGAACCCTGCTAACACAAATTATTTCTTCATAAATACAGCTTGTAAAAAGCCCAAGATTCTTTTTGTTGCACAGGAACAATTTCTGACTAATTTCAGTGCTGGTAAAGGAGCTGACATCAACATACTTTTACATCAGAAAAAATGGAAACCTTTGTCTTCCCTAATGATTTTGTTTTTCATTTATTAGTTGCTTCTTAGTTCTTTGCATTCTCACTTTGCTTTCTTCTCATGCTGCACAGCTCTTCAGTTTTCACTCTGCTTTTCCATCAAAGTTCGTCTTTATCCATGACACTTTGATTACTTTCTCACACATCCTCTCTCCTATGTGCTGTACAGCCCAAATTTATGCCATACTGAATAAATTTTGGGAACTTTTCCAAGTGTAAGCACAGGATCATTAAAAATTATTTCAAAGAGTTCATTTCTTCATATGCCTTTTGATACGTCATGGTATGATGAAACTTTGATTTAAAGGATCTATATGTCCTCTTCCCACTGTCTTGGACACCAATTATAAATATCACTCAGAAAATACCAAGATTACTCCGTGGCCTGCCAAATAATGAGCAGTTCCTGTATGCACACTAATTTGTTGCATTCTTAGAACATAACGTCAAGGGAAAGTGTGCCATATCATATTTAAGACAAAAAAGAGGTAATTTTTTTTCTACTCAGCAGACATTCCTTCACATTTTTATTGGTAACATTTATAACTGCTACCTCTATGTTTTTGAATCCAGAAAATTGAAGGGCTGAAAAAACATGCTTTATTTCCTCAAACTGCATTAATATTAAACAATAGGCTTAGATTAATCTTCTGCTGGGTCATAGATAATGCCCTGAGCTTTATGCTGTTTTTACATCAATCACAGGCAAAAATTTCATTGTCTCTCATAACCATGAAATACATCCTGGTGTAGAGATCTGCCTATGTATCCCTTAAATGGCAACTAAGCCTTTCAAAAGCAAATGCTTAATACGAACTAAAGTTGATATGAAGGCTCATTGCCCAGGATGGGGTAGACAGAAAACTCTGAGAATTAAAGCTAATTCCCTCCTTCCAGCTGGGGAAATTTATGGGAGTTCTTTTTGGAAGCACAAATTTTTTGATTTTCTGTTGTTTGGGGGTTTTATTAATATTTGTCTAAGCCATGCAAATGAACCTATAATTTTATTTGCTTATTATATGTTGAGTTTTGCTCTCTTTTTCACTAAGAGTAGGGAATTTGTAAACTAATATACCTTGCTGTTTTATTTTTCAGCATCCTTCAGTTATCTCAACCATGGAGATTTCTCAGAAACAGGTAATCATAATCTTGTTTAACTACTGGAGGATATGAGTTGCACTGAACACCTATTTTCATGTGACGCCTGTTGCTTAGTGGCCAAACTTTCTATGGATAGCTTGTAAAATGTAACTGGAAGGAAGGAGATATGTTTGAAATTGTTTGCCTGCTTAATTCCTATTTGCTTACAAACAGTAATTTGTGTACCCAGGCTGGTAATTATTCAGGGAAACAAACCTTTAGTCATATGGTAGTGGGATTTGTAAGTGAAGCCAGTGCACATTCTTTTTCCAGCCTCCAGAAATACTTGTCTCTTTACAATCTAGTAATAAATTATTATTACTATTTTTGTTTTTATTTTTATTAGTAGTCAGGAGAGATCAGGGCCTCACTGTACTAAAATTTGTACGCACACAACCAGTCCCCCTCCTCTAAAATTGCAGCGTGAATCTGGGTGGTCCAACCCTGGCAGCAGAGGAGCCAGTCCCAGTGCGGTATCTCCTGATGGAAAACGGTTTTATGGCAGCTCCAAGCTCTGTGATGGCTCCGTGCATGTTCAGGAGGCAGTGTGACACCAGAGCCACCCCTCCCTGACCCGCTGAAGTGGCCAGAGCAGCTCTGGCACAACACAGCTCACTCACACGGGAGGAGGTATTTTGCCTTTCAGGCACGCACAGCACAGCTGGGTCCCATCTCCCATGAAAAAAGGTGGCAGGCCAGATGGAAGTGTTGCATGAGCCAGCTCCAGCTTGGACCACCCTTGGCTCCACAGGCAATCCACTCACACACTGGGGACAGGGGAGTAACCTTATCTCCATCCTACATCAGGATCAGAAGCAGAACATGAAGTTTTTTCACACAAGGTCACCCCTAGTTCCCAGATCATTAACATCATGACTATGCAGCCCCTCGTTTTTAAACGTGTTATTAAGTCATTCTTTCCATGATTTGCTTCTGATCTTTTACTACAGCACACATCTAAAGGTGTGAGGGTGTTGAGTGCTGGTGTCATTCCAGGACTGCAGTCCCCTTTCCTCTCTGCTGTATTGCTGGGATGGATGGGTACTGGCCAGTTCACACTGTGCCCTGAGAAACATTTTACACTAAAGGAAGAATTTTTCCCTTGTTTTACAAAATCTGGGGTAAAGTCTGCAACTGTGGCACTAAAGAAGGGAACTTTTTACACTGGCTACTTGGAGAACATTCCTAATTAATTTGCTTTGCCTGATTTGCAGCAACAATTGTACATTGGTTCCAGGGATGGATTGGTTCAGCTCTCTCTGCACAGATGTCACACGTATGGGAAGGCTTGTGCAGACTGCTGCCTTGCCAGAGACCCATACTGTGCCTGGGATGGAAACTCTTGTTCCAGATATGCCCCTACTTCTAAAAGGTAAGAAAAAAACATGATGTGCTGTGAAAGATCTTGCTGCTTGCAAGAATTTTAGATGTTCCAATTCATAACTTGTTGCCTTTTTACTTAGCATATCATTTGCCTTAAAATGTGATCATACTCTGGCCGTGTTTCACATTTCTGCTCAAAGAGCTGTGAAGACAACATAGCTTTGTTTAAGTGTGTGTGACAGTAACTTGGCTACTGCAGCTAACATCATAAATCCATCACTTTCCCTTTTTATGCTGAATGTTTTAAGGCACAAGATGCTCAGATGGAGGTCCAGGTTGTGGCTAACTCTGCCCGAGAGGCAAGAGCCTCTCTTAAGCTGCTGACTTTTTCATAGTAGTTAGAAAGCAGAGTTTAACATAGCATCCCAGAGTGGTCAATAATAAAATATATTTAATTCCCTGACCCAACCCAACAATTATATTTGTGGTCTAGCCATGAGAGGGAGACAGAGATTTAAGTACCATGATTTGACCACATTGGCAGCAGTCTTTCCACAGTGAAAGAACCTTCATCTGAATTTTCTGTACCCACTAGCTAGGACAGCACCTTGGATCTGGATGGAGGGAGAGCACACTGCAGGGTCTAGCAGCACAGCGCCTAAGCTGTTAGATGTGTCTCCTGAAGTTTATGGCTGATTTTGTTAGAACCAGAGTCCTTCACAGCCTCTTCATTCCTCTTTGGACAAGGTCCTCCTGACCGTAATTCTTGCAGTGGGGTTGCAGTTTGAGCTCAGATTCTGGAATGACACTTGCTACCTTAGGGGTCACAGGGCTGGGTCCTCAGCCATTGAAGTTAATGACTCATAAGTTATCATGTCATGGTGTCAAGAAACTTTATGTGTTCTCCCTCATAGCCAAAGCAAACTAAATTCAGAGAAGCATAAATGAAAGGAGAAAAGCAAGTGTTCAGGCTCACTGCAAAGTCAGTGACACGTGAGGCTTGCTGAAGTCTGGGGTGGGCTGGGACACGGAGATCGATGGTCCGTGCTTTTTCACAGATGTGCAGTTTGGAGGGAAGGCCAAAAGTCTGTGTCTCCAAAACAAAGGATGGGTGACTGGCCCTGGGAATCTTGCAGATGAGTTACTTGAATGTTTTCCTTCAGTGTTGAGGGCTGTGCTTCCAGCACATCTACAGCTTTTGCTCAGTGGACAGATTGGCCCTGGCAACCTGCTCTCCTTCCAAGGCGTTGCTCTGCACACGGGAGATGCCACTGCTGAAACAGTTCTTTCCTGGGTGTCCAGTTCTTCTACTGAAAAATGGGAAAAGTTTCCATTTTTTTCATAGCTCTTGTGAGATAAATGCAATCATACACAGAGGAATAGTTTACTTTCTTTTTAGTGCTATTACACTGAAATGACAGTAAATCATGGTGAGTTCATGCAACACCCAGAGATTGGCAGGCAAGTTAGTAGATCATCTCAGACCATTGCCTTTTGTTTTTTTCAGTCCACAAAGATGAAAGATAACCGGATTTGTCAATTGTTTGTTAACAAACTAAAATACACGCTCTTCTCTCTTCATTTTAAGAATTGGTTTATTAGTTAGTATTACCTTGGGCTAATGCTGAGCTTTATTTTTAATATCACCTGTTGAACTTCAGATCTCTTTTATGATCTACAACATGAAATGTTTTTAGGTATTTGCAACACAGTCCACCCCACCAGGAGACCTGTGGTTCTAAAGCAAGTTTAGACACTCTTTCTGTCACTGTATTACACACACTTTGTTTTAGGCAGATACTTTTCTCTCGCTTTTTCTCTTTCCCCTCCCAAATCAAATTTGGTTTTCCCAAATCACAGACTCTTCTCTTGATGTCAGTTGTACAAAACTCTCTAGGCCACATGCTGCTTTGAGGGTGAGACTGGTTTTAGTTAAGACTGTAATTGTTAGCAGTAGGATGAGAGCAATGCAAGTCCACATCTGCTGAGCTCCTCTGTATTTTGTTGTTGCATTCCAGCAATTATGTCTGAAGTGTTACAAGTTTGCATGCTCTTCCCATAGGCGAGCCAGAAGGCAGGATGTCAAGTATGGAGACCCAGTTGCACAGTGCTGGGATGTGGAAGACAGTGAGTATTTTTCACTTTTCTTGGTCTTTTGTCACTTAAGCAGCAGATTTTGCTGTGAGGGTCTCTGTCTACAAAAACTTGCTACGCTAAACAGAACAGTTGCCTTTGGCACACTCCATATCCATTATCCCATAGTTAAATTTTCAGAGCTGGGGCTGCTAAGGGACAGCCAGGATGGGATTTCACCCTTGCATCCCTTATAAGCAATCCTGCCCAGTACTCACACCAGGCAGGGAGATATGCCCCTGACACCAAAACATCACACATGTCCCTGAAAGTAGCTCATGGGATACACGTGATGTTCCATCCAGAAACAGGGCAGCAAATCCCACAAGGAAGCTTGCAGGGCTGGGCAGGGAGCATGCCATCTCTTCTCTGCCACTCAGGCCCCAAGGCTGATATGCAGCTGCCAAACCATCCCCTTCCCCTTCCCACAGCTACTTAAATACTCCTGTTATTAATAGGAACCTACCCCCTTCTCCCTGCCCTCTTCCCCTCCCTTTCCCACTCCCTCTTTTCAGATGCCAAAGGGTCTGGCTGCTCCTCTGGCATCTGCAGCCCTTCTCTCTCAGCGAGCACTGTCAGTATGAAACCCTGTGGTTACACAGCAATCTCTGTGGCAGCATAAAATAAATGAGTAGCATTCAGACCCAAGCATGGCTTTGTCTGGGGTTCTTCTAGCTGCTTATTAAAGTGAACAGTCCAGACAAAACAGTATTGATTGTATCACCACGTTGAACACTGGCTTTGGGACAAGCCATCCCTTCCCACTGATCTCCGGTTATTCTGTGCCGCTGCGGTGCTGGGTGCCTGCTGCAGACCTCAGTGGGAGGCAGTGCAGAAATCAGAGCTGCTTGCCACAGGATCAAAGCCTCAAGTCTGTTGTACAGTGTAGAGGGCTCTGATTGTACGTGTGTGCTTGCAGACATAGTTAAAAAGTCAGGGTAAGATCTCATTTCCATCAAAGTCAATGACAAAACTCTGTTCATCCCAAGGGCCAGAATTTCCTTGCTTGCTGCTTGCCATGACTCTCCAAACACTGATATCTGAGACTGTGCAAAGCTCAGGGTTATAGAAACCCCAGCAGAAAGGCTGAAAGTGTCGCATTTTCCTGGAAGCATAGATACTGGAAGAGTTAGCTTTAGTAGACAAACCTACAGTCTCATAGCACAAAAATTGGTATTAATTCTTTGCCCTGACATAGATAAAATAGCAATTTTATCCACCTGGGAGTGATTCCTGTGTGCTGTAAACCCATGAAGCTGACCTTTGTCACTCCAGGCTCTTGGCTTATTTAGGCCATTTGCTATAATTAGTAATATTATGGCCCCCAAACTTATTTAAATTCAGTGCTCTGCTGTGTGTGGTTCTCTCCCACACTTTGTTGGCTGAAAGAAGTTGTTTGGCTCTACGGAAATCTTAGTGGCACAGGGAAATAATGCAGAGATCTCAACTGTCTGTAGATCTCATACAGGTACTTGTTAAATTGAAAGCATGTTCCAAAATTGTTTTAATTTTGAAATGGAGCTAACTTTTGAGTCAGGAGACACCATTTCTTTCACCTTCCATTCTGTTATTCACAGGGCATAAGAAACAGCTTTAGTCTCTTGCTAAGGTAGATAAGACACAGATGAGACAGACTAGAAAGAAAAATGAAGATGCAGAGATTAAAAATTACTCAGTCAGAGTTACAGAAGACCAAGGAAGGATTTCAGACCTCCTCATGACTCCTTCAGTGCTTGCTCTGAAACATACACTGAAGGGAGGCAAACTTGAGTTTACTTTATCCCTGTGACTCCTTTGGGTGAACAAACCAGACCATACAATCTAGCTTCAGCAGATTTAGCTCAGGTTTAGTAGTTGCATTACTTAAAGGAAAAATACAGGTCAGATTTTAAATTCCTCATAGGTGAAAGCCCCAACTTTAAAATGGAGCAAGCTCATGATACAGATTTTATTGACCTCTTTAAAAACCAGTTGCACTGAAGGAAGGTTAGCAGCCGCCTCTAAATCCTTATAGTTATAGTTTAAGCTAAAAGTGAAGTTTCCTTTTGTGTTTTTATAATTCACTCACTCTTTTAGCATCTGTTCCGAATCAGGCTGTTTTCCCATTGCTTTAAAAAGCAGGTCAGGGTTAATCTCCTGTACCATGTTTGCTTTCCAGGCATTAGTCATGAAACTGCTGATGAAAAGGTGATTTTTGGCATTGAATTTAATTCAACTTTTCTGGAATGTACTCCTAAGTCCCAGCAAGCCTCTATTAGGTGGTATGTTCAGCGCTCTGGAGAAGAACATCGAGAAGAGGTAAGTTATAATCATCAAGGCAGGTTTCCTCCATAGAGAATTCAGCTGAGCACTGAGAGGCAGGAATTACTGGGACTAGTTGATGTTTTACTTTTCCCTGCCTCACCTTAGGTATCACATAGCATTCTGCTATCACCATTTGGGGCGTGCAGTGGGGAAGAGAGCAGCCATTTGCACTGTATCATAAGCTTATTTTGATATTTATTTTGACTTACCTGCTCATCCTATTAAAAAAAAATTAAAAAGGGAGATAATATAGATCAGTGATGAAAAGTCAAAGCAGTTTTGTCCCATAATTAACACATCTGCTTCTGTAGGCAAAAGTATGATCATAACCCTATCTGTCAATAAAATCTCAGCTCTGTTTAGTGTCTCATGGTTTTCCCTTACCATGTTAAGCAGTACAGCTAAGAATTAAATGTATGGTTTGCTGCTTCTCTCCATCTCTCCCCAGAGGAGGAATGGTCTGTGTGGTTAAAAGGCTTTTTATTTGCTTTTTCCTTGTTAGTGGAGTTTGAGATTTTTTGCTTAAATGGCACTCTGCACTGATGCAGAGAATTCAGGTTAAGGATTGCTCCTTTCATCTGGTGTAGAAAGCAGTGAGATTTGTGATGGCCCTTAATTCCTTTGAGATGCAGCTTTGGGGTCCTCACTGATGGAGAAGCTCTGGAGAAGCCTCCAGGTCGCTGCAAACCCCCTGCACAATTTGCTGGTGATTCCTCTCTAATCTAGTGACAAAGGGGCTCTCCAACATGACTAAAAGGTCAGTGTCCTGGGACTGGTTTGGACTGGGTTTGTGAGTGAGTTTCAAACCTCAGGAGTTTTCATAGCCTTTCTCTTACATGAGTGATTTTGTGTCTGAGGCCAAGTCCTGCTGTGATGGCAACCATGGCAACAGGGAAAGAGAAGGGAAATGAGCTGCCCTTTCAAAGGATCTGGTCCCAGGTGCTAAATATGCTTTTCTGTTAAATGTTCATTCAAGTCAGAAGTTAGTTAAAATGACAGGAACTATCAAACATACAACAGATCTTCCACTTTCAGTGATAATTCATCCTGTGAGACTTCCTGAGTGCAGAGAACGTTCTGGTCCTTTCCAAAGGCTGGAGAGACTCAGGCCAGGGCAGGTGTCTTTGAGAGAATCACCTCTGACTGAGATGTGACACATGGTAGTCAGCCCAGAGTTTCAGCCCTGGTTGTGTCTTGGCTCAGAAAGCCAGAGTTAGGGGATACTTCTGATTCCCTACCAGATAAGACAAAAACCTACAAGGCTGTATATTGACTACAAGACTTCAGTACTTTTAATTTATTCCACTTCTCTTACACTTATTTTGGATTGATGAAACTTTTTTCCTCTGCTGGGGGAAAAAAAAAGCTTAGTTAATTTTTAGACAGGTGCATTAACACCAAAAGAAAGAGATTACTACTTTGAAATAATACCTGTAACCCCCATTATAGCCCATACGTGGGGAAAAAAAAAAGTCTTCTGATCAGATGGACAAGCACCTTCCCAGCCACAGGAGGCTGAAATGCACACCCAGCTAAAAATGTATTGGAATTTAAAGACCTACAGTCATTCATTTTACTGAAATGGAGTTACCTTTACTCTCCTGTACAGGAGACTCTGCTTACCTTCCCTAAGGCAGTAGTTTGTAAATGATACTTGATCAGGGAAACAAGTAAAGTACTTTCTTAATCCTTACTCTGTGTTTAAGACTAATTTTAAAGTAAATTTAAGCAGATAGTTAAAAGGTTTCTGACTTGGAGGACAGGGGGAGGGCTGTTTGTTACTGTTTTTCTGTTCTTGTGTGTGTGGTTTTTTGGTTTTTTTCTGAATGAGAAGTTATGTCAAGTTTTGAGAAGACTCAATCATTTTAAAAACAATGTATTGCAGCTATACCATGAGCTACAAACTTTGCGTAAATGAGCCAGTTCCTTGTGTAGAACATAATATTTCTATATCATAATAGATTACACTTTCAAGACTTAAAAGCCTCTTTTGAAGGGCAGCTTTTGAGTCTTTATCTGTGCCAATTTAAGCAAAAAGATATTATCAGTTGATTTTCTCATAAATCACAGGTTCAGCTAGGCCTCTGAAGGTCATGAAACCAAACTCAAGCTGTCTTTCATGTTTGATTGCAGAACAAACTGCAGGTCAAACCAACTTTTGAGCAAATTTATGGCATACTAATGTGTATAGCATAGCCTAAATTTAGGCTATGCTCTTTCTTGACACACTTTGAATTTCCAAGAGGTTTCTTGTGGCAGTGGCCTGGCCCCCTTACTTGTTCTGAGCCAAATGCCACTTACCCAGACCTGGTGATGTTCGATACTGCCCAGCATGCCAAGGATGTTCACGTTGGGAGGGAGTTAGGGAATGTGTGCACATGTGTGGTGGCATTAGAAGCCCCAGCAAACACACAGAATTCATCTTAGCACATTAACAGAAATGTTTACTGGGCTTACTCTGTGTACACAGTCTGACATCTGTTTGCATGAGAAAAGTAAATCTTTTCTAAAAGGCTGGATTAACCTCTGAGGCAAATTTAGTAGAAAATTTGAAGGAGACATGTGCACAGATTTTCTACAATATGAATGTTAAAAGTAGGCAAAGAGCTTTTGCCACACAGTGCCTAAAGCCACAGCAGTGCCTCTGTGATCTAGTTTTTGTAAAAATTAGCTCTTGGGGTGGTTTGGGGGGTTTTTGGGGGGGGTGTTGGGCCTTTGGGAGGGGGTTTAAGTTGTTGGTTTTTGGGGTTTTTTTTCCAGTCTGAAGATAATAGCCTATAGAAATGCATATGCACACACTGATGATTAGATTAGGTCACTTAAAGATAATGTATAAGTTTTGTTTGAAGCTTGCCAGAAAATTCTAATAATAACAATTTCTAATATTTTGACCCAGCTTAGTTTCAGGATCCTAAGAAATTGAACTCCTGAACAAACTAGTTTTTTATATATTTTATTGCTAGATACCATTTTTGAAGAAACAAAAAAAGGTTTTTGTTTATATTTTAAGATAACTATATTCATGTAGAAATTACGTTTTCAAATGTGTAAAGTTAAATTCCATTTATGGATCCCTAAATGATTGACCAGGTCTGTAGAGATGCTGAACAATCATTCCTCCTATTTGATGGAATAAGTGTGAAGTGGTTAAAATGTTAATCCCTTGATAATTTGCAGATCCAAAAATTGAGGTTTCCAGGTTTTCTAACTTGACTTACCAGTGAAAATGAGTTCATCAATATGAAAACCTGATTGGAGACCTTCCTAGAAAATCCAAAGAGCAGAGTAATTGACTTTCTTTTCAAAATACGTCAATTTGACAAAAATACCATATGTGACAGAAACAGTGAGGTCATATTTAATGTATAGCTTGATCTTTGCTCAACCAATTCATTACCATAACTTTTCCCATTGCAATTATATTTTCTGCTCTCTCTGTCTCCCTTCCTGCAGCAGATTTCTCAAATAACACTGTGCATTCTTTTAGGGCATGTCTTAGCAGTGTAACTTATTGTGATGACGATACCATGCTTTGCAAATGACTCCATGCACCTGGAACTTAGGTTACGGACTTTTAGTTCCAGGGCTGGAACTGTAATGTCTCAGCAAGTCTTTAAACTTGGCTTTACAAAGAGATGGCTTTGCACTGTCCCAGACATGCACTGCAGCTTCCTGAGGGAAGGGAAAGGGCAAAGTCCAGACTAGATGGGAAGCATTTGGCGCAGCAGGATGTCCCCGACATTTCACCCTTAAGGTCATGGTTCAGAATGTGACTTCCAGGCAGAGCAACCTGTGGGGAGGGACAGGATCTCCTGTGGTACAGAAGCTGTCACCAGGTCATTTTGCTGCCAGTGGGAGTACATTTCCCTGTAGTTCAGGGCTCTTTTAAGGTCAGGAGTCAAATATCTAGTGCTTTTGTGGTTAGTGTTGCTCACGCAATTGATCATGTTTGTTCCTGTGCGTGCGGCGTTAGTCACTGGGATGACGAAAAGTGTTTCAGTGCCTGGAGTTCATAAAAAACTCAGGGGGCGTCATCTGTTCATAGTGTCTTAAACTGCTGAAGCTCTCTGAAGCTTTAAACAGATACTAGTTATTTCTCAAGAAAAAGTCCTGTGTTATTTTATGTATATAATAAGTGTCAGGACTGCAAAAAGTGAATGTGTGGCTCCCTACAAAGGCATTAGTTTTGGTGCCTTGTTGCTCTGAAAAGCATCAGCAGCTCTGCTTTAGGCTGCACTTCACCCCGAGTCTCCTGTGGCTCCCGATCTGCCAAGCTGCCACCCCAGCAGCAGGGGACAGAACAAACCATATGGTCTAAAGTGACAGAATAGGTGCAGACCGCTTTTAAGTTTCTCCTTTCTGCTCTGCTCACACCTGGCGGTGAAAATAAATCCACCAAAATTCATGGTGACATTCCAGTTTCTCCTTCACCCTTTCCACATTCCTGCCCCACAGCTCAGACTATGTTTCCCTGTTGGACGAAGCATAAGGACTATCTGATATTTTGAGCTGGACCCACTTTTGGACAGGACATTTTACAAGGCACACAGCATTGTAACCCAGTTCCCCCATCAGAGCAGGGAGATGTTTTTTCATTCCATATTTTAGGCATTTTTTTTCAGTTTATCCAAGACATAAGTTTCCATATATTTTTGCATCTGGAGGTTTTTGCATCATTATGGCAACTTTCTTTGTTATAAACATCTGGCCTAGCAGAATCTTAAGAAAAAAGGCCACAGATTCAGTGCCAGCCCTGAAATCTAAGAGTTGGGTGATGGCTGAATAAGGCAGAAGATGCACAGCAAGGACTGAATTCCAGTAGTACCTTCTGTCAGGGGAGTGTAATTTGATGTTTGAATCTTTAGGTCAATGAGAAAGAAAGTCAAGAGAGTTGGGAAAAAGAAAAATATATTGATTTTGCAGCCTAAGGACTACTTACAGTTCTCATGCTTTCATTCTTTTTTTTATTATATAACTAATTGCATTTTTTTTTACCTTGAGTGCCTTAAGTCAGACAAATACTTTCGACAGTTTCATGGGGAAAGAAGAGAACTAACTCTGAACTGGGTGACATTTCTGATTTGATTTGGATATATTGGAGGAGTGACAGGAATAGAGTAGTTTAAGGTTTAGTCTCAGAGTAAGCAGTAAATTTCACCTTGAAGCTAATAGGAATCATGCATTTCCATAATGACATTGTATCAGCAACATGTTCTTCATTTTTCCTGAGGCTGTTGGTAAATAAAAAAAGATGTTAAAAAAAAAAAAAAAAAAAAAAGAAATTAACTCTACAGCTGTGTTGTAGTTAAATTATTATTTTCCCATACGAGAGAAACGGTCATGTGTAACAATAATGTCAGAAAAACCCTAGAGTGATCTTTATTTCCAGTCAAATTATGAGGATGTAAAAGAGAACAATAGAAAAACAAAGATGAATGTGAATTATCTGCAAATGTTCCTCATTTTCTTTTCTCCCTCTCTCAATTTGTTCAGGGGTTGCAGCTAACCCATGATTAGTCCAGCTTTACCTCTAACATTTTTTCACATGTTGATTAATGAGGAAAGGCAGGCTTTGAAGCCACTTTCTTCTCCCAGACAGGTGCAGTGCTTTAACTGTGAAAGAGTTGACATGTGAATTATTTGTAAAGAGGGAGCCATCTAAACACATCATTAGCAAAGGACAAAAAGCATTGACCTAACCTGGTGCCACAGCACTTTCAAATCCTTGGTGTTTTCCAACTTACTGATTGCTTAAAGATTTGCCCTCATTATTGGCAGTACTTATTTTTTTCTCCATTGTTAAATTCAGGTTGTGAAAATCAAGTGTTAGATTTGCATGGGGATCTTTTCCCTTTGTCATACATTGCCAGTATCTATGGCATGTGCCATAATTCAGGTAATGTAATTTTTGGAAATCTTACATGCTTCTCATAAAGGATGAAGGTACAATTTGTTGATACAATCTCGTCAAAAATCTGCTCCCACTTCAGTAAGAAAAGAAAGCTATTGGTAATCAATTACTTCATTTTTTGTGATTTTTAAATTGTTTCCTATGGAACAAAACTATGTTTCTCCTCTTAAAGTTTTATTGTACGCTCAAATTTAAGGACATGTCAGCAAGCTTCTGTAAATTTAAGTATGTGTATTTCTGAATTGTTAAATCCTATTTAGAAATATTTTAGAAGAGTTACTGATTTTGACATGGTGGGGGGTGAAACAGTTGAACAAAATAAAATTTCTTTCATCTAAGTAGTCTTTTAACTTTCCTCAGAATTTAATAAAGTACATTTTACATCTATAGGTCAGGAACCAAAGACCACATTAAACATTCAAGGGAAAGGTTAAAGATCTACTACCAAGTAATGAAATGCCAGGTGTTTATGAAACTCCAGAGCCCTGTGGGGAGGAAAGCATAGAGGAAAGACAGGAGGAGTTCTGAACCTATGGGTAAAACAACATAAACAGGATACCAAAAAGAGAAGTGAGGGGGGAAAGCAGTAATGAAGTGTTTCTCAATATGTGTGAAATCGGAGCCATAATTTTATCCTTCCAGAGGATAAGAAAGGAATGAACAATGAGGGCACAGAGAAGGAGGTGACAGTCACCCTAAATCAATGTCCAAGGTTAACACAGGACACTGTGTAGGAGCACTGCTTCATTAAAAATAGGAGTCATGATGGGCTGGGATTAAGGGACATAACCAATTTAGACTTCTACTTTTCTATGCAGTATCCCAAGGCAGAGAGGGGGACAGCTCCATCAGTTAACACGTTTATGACTAAAGAGTGATGACTGTCACACAAATGGCAAGGAGTTAAGAGTAGCAGGGTGCTGGATTTGGGGGTCCAGCAATCTTTCCAAGTTTAGATCTGCCATTATTCTGCCTTTCTTTCACTGAAAAGAGGCAAAGCCCTAGGGAGGGCACTTTGGACTGGCACCCAGCCAGCCAGAAGAGCCAGCTGGAGCCCTTCCAAGTGTGGGAGGTGCACAGCTGTCAAGACGCTCTAGACTACAATACTGGCAGAGCCACCGGCAGGCAGATGCTACTGCTGTGATTGCATCAAGCCCCGAGCTCAAAGACATCAGTCCTGTTTTCACTCAAACAATGTGGGAACTTGGTCTTTGCAGAATGCTTATGAAACCCAAATGTCTGGAAGTTAGCTGCTTCTTCCCATGCTTTTCCCTCTGTTTCGCAAACTCAGATCTTCATGTTGACGTGAAGTCTGGGCAGAAGAAAGGGATTTCCTTGTCGAGTTGCAAAAGCCAGGCCTCGAAGCACTTCCACCTGGCCCCTGCTCCTGCTACTCTCTGTGGAGCACAGCACCACAAGGAAACACCTGCTCTAGACATACTTCTGCCTAGAGCTCCTTATTTGCAGGTTCTTTTGTAAATTTTATGCTCCTGTTTTTACTGTAGAAGAGGAACGTTTACTTGGAGTGAAGTGTCACTGGCTGATTCAGTTGAGGACTAGTGCCCTGTTCCGTGGGTTCTGTGAAAGAACAGCAGTCTAGTTTGTCTCCCTGTTACCTTCTGTGCAAGTGCTTGTGGCTTGACCATAATTCCTCTGGTTTAAACACAGTGTGATAAATCAGAAGTAGCTTGTGCTCATTTGGCACCTGTTGTCAGGACAATCGATTTTCCAGGAATTTCCTGAAATTTGTATCATTTCACCCTCTGGGTACTGAGTAGACATGCTTATATACAGTTTACAAACAATGAAACTAAAGCTCCCAACACCAACAACTGGGGTCAGGAGCCAAAAAATACTTGGCCAGAGAGACAGGCAACCAGAGCTGCAATCTGACCTTCTTTTGTAGCAGCTGATTTCTTGTGTCTGCCTCTCTCATATCCGTGGCAGTACACAGGCCTGTATCCATCCATGCAGATGACTTGCCTACATACCTGTTTAATCCATGTTACTGAAGATTGTTACAGCTGCAGCAGTAGGAAACAAAAGTCTCTGTCTCAGGTTGTATTATATTTATGTGTATTGTTTTTTCTGGAGATTTCAATATGGTCTCTCACACTTTTTTCATGATTTCAAAGTCATTGTCATAGAAACTTAGAAAAGGGTAAAGCTAAAAGCCCTGGAAGGTCATCTCATCCATCTCTTTGCTCCAAGAGACTCTATTATGATAAAGTACTAGTGAGCTAGAATCATAACAGATGGAGAAATATATGTATGTATAAATTTTTTCCCATGGAGTAGCAGAGGGAATTGTGTGCAGATTTTTTACATAAAGAAACAGTGTGTAGCTTACCCACTGTGAATAAATCTAATTTAGTCATCTTTATGCCTCCCTGATCTTCATCCTCTGAAGTTTGCTGGAGGGTCAGATGTGCACTCGGGGAAATTTTGCAGATTCTGTGTTGGTTCTTTCTGCCCCCAGACCCCCCCTTCTCAAACCCACTACCCAGCCTTAAGCTCAAGTTTTCCCAGTTTTCCCCCTTGGCAGTGATTCCACCGGCAGAGCCGAGGCTGCCTCCAGCAGCAGCGCAGGTCTGTGGGTGCCAGCTGTGCTGCAGCCTCTGTGTGGCAGCAGAACACAGCGCGCCTGGGAGGGAACAGCCTGGGACAATCCGGCATCATTTTCAAAGGAAATGCTGCTGTTGGACGTCAGGAGTAAAGGCTCTGCTTTCTACTTCCACCGCTGCTCCTAATCTTTATATGGTCTTTGGCAAATCACTTACCTTCTATGTTTCCCAGATGCAAAAATACTTAGGTGCCAAGTACCCCATCCCGTTTTTTGGTTTGGTTTTGGTTTGGGTTTTTTTTGAGGGGGGGGACACTATTTTTTGATTTAGGTTATTTTAGAAATAATTTTCAGATTACCAGAAAGGTAACTTACCTGACAGTATTAGTCATCATCATTAGTCATTAGTCATTTTTTGGTTTGGTTTTGGTTTGGGTTTTTTTTGAGGGGGGGGACACTATTTTTTGATTTAGGTTATTTTAGAAATAATTTTCAGATTACCAGAAAGGTAACTTACCTGACAGTATTAGTCATCTAAGGTACACCTTACTTTTAACATGTGGGTTTTTTTAACACGTGTATTTTTAAAAATATTTCTATTCGTAAATTAAATTACACCTCCATGCTGTCAGACTTCAGCTCCCACTTACAATCTTATTCTTTTGTTTAGGGTTTAGGGTTTTTTAAATTCTTATTTTTCTCCAAGTTATTCTCCACAGATCTTAGCAGTGAAAGAACTGTACTTTGTTGTATCCATCCAGCCTTATTGCCTGCTTTTAATCACATCTCAGTGAGTCAAAGCCAGGATCAACTTCCTTTTGTAAAACTTGGTTGAAGATCAGAAACACAGCATTTCACTGGAAAATCAGTAGTAGTATTCATATTCATTGTAACAGGGCCTCAGCACTGCAGATATATACAAGCACTCTGGTGTTTTGGGTGTATTACAGATACCTCAAAAAGAGAAGTTAATAGAATGAATGGGATTTGTGGCAGTACATAGCTCCCCTTCCTTGGAGAAGGCAGCCACACTCACTGCACTGTGGTGTGATGAGTGTTGCTGTCTGTCCTGTCAGCTGTACAGCATGTGTCTTTTGCTACTGCCTGCTGAGTGTCCGTGATCCAGATGTTGCAGTTAGGAACAGGTCTTGGGCCTTGAAGGAACTTCTGGTATCTGTCCCAGAGGCCCCTGGGGATGGGTCACTCCATGTCCCAGCCACTGACACACATCTATCTCATTTTCACAATGAGACTCACCTCCTGTGTTCTTTTTTTTTCCAACCCCACAGCTGAAGGCTGATGAAAGGATCATTAAAACGGAGCATGGGCTGCTGATCCGCAGCTTGCAGAGGAGGGATGCGGGAGCCTATTTTTGCAAAGCCCAGGAGCACACCTTTGTCCACACCATCGTGAAGCTGAATTTAAACGTCATCGAGAATGGACAGATGGAAAGCACTCAGAAAACTGAGGACGAGGAGGGCCGGGTGAGGGATTTGCTGACGGAGTCCCGGCTGAGGTACAAGGACTACATCCAGCTCGTCAGCAGCCCCAGCTTTAGCCTGGATGAGTACTGTGAACAGATGTGGCACCGGGAGAAGCGGCGGCAGCGGAACAAAGGTGGTGCCAAATGGAAGCATGTGCAGGAGATGAAAAAAAAGCGAAACCGAAGGCACCATGAGCCAGCCAGGCCACCATCGACGTAGTTTGTAAATGCTATTTAAAGAAAGGACATTTTCCATTAAAAAAAAAAAAAATACTGTGTTCTGGTTTTGTGCATCTTGCCTATGAATTAGTACTGCTTCTTCTTGAAATCAGAAAACTTACCATCACTATTAATCTGTGTGAGAATGTACAGTGGGATTCAATGACAAATGACATGTTCCTTATTGGAATGCCACAAGCCAGGCAATAATTTCAAATGCATTCATTAAAAAAGAAAAAGTGTACACTTTTAGCTAATTTCTGGGTAGCCTTAGATGGTGTGAGCTGTGTTCTTTACTTCCTGCATAATTTTCACATAGGGTTTAGTGTTTGTGTTCCCATATTAACATTTGCTGCCACATTCCACCCCAGAGGTGGCTACATTTCAGGGGAAGGCAGATGTACTTCTAGTTCTTTGGCATCTTTCTGAATAAGAAGCATGGTAGAAATGTGTGACAGATCTGCAAAAATACCCACTAATTTACCCACTGGGCCTGTATACAGGCACGCGGGTAGGGTTTGCTAGCACAGAGAGGCACAGCAAAAAATCAAATTAAGTTTTGGCTTAGGCACAGCATTCATTCTCCCCATAAAAAAGAGAAAGTATAATCATAGTTTAAGAGAGGGGAATTACCAAGCGTTACTCGTTAGTGTTTGAGTAGCCACCAGTTTGCAGTCCATCTGCTGAAATGAAATGTTGACTCTAATTGAAATTGCCACCAAGATGCTTGGGAGTAAATTTCCTAAGTGGTCCATGGGAGGTATGTGCACAAATCCTATTAACAAATAATGGGACTCTTGCCTGCACCTCTTTTATGTCTCTAAAGGTTTGACTCTGTTTCTCTGGCCCTTTGCTGGCTTGGTTTTATGCAGAGGAAAAGAAAATTAAAAGACAACAACAAGGCTAAAATGAAAGACGATGAGGGAAATATGTAGTGGCTGAGACCAGTGCTCTTGACACAGAGCTGACATTCCTCAGATGTGTGTATTCTTTGGGATTTTTTCTCAAAGGTCTTATGTATTTTTAAGTTGAAAATTTGCATTGTTGGAATTAATACTTTTATTATAATTAAATAAGAGATGTCCACGTGTAAATAAAACTTGTAAGTTAGAAATTTGCTGTATACCATAATTTCATTTGTAAAGTGTTCCTTGTTCCTTGGTTTATATTTTGGGTTTAATAATGTAAATTTTTACACCTAAGCAAGAAATTCTGGCCTCATCCTTGTCTGTTTTACATCAATATTATTCAATTAATTTTATTCCTGATATGCAGCAACAAACACGAGCTCAAAATCAGTCCTACTCTCTTCTCTCATGAGTCACAGTCCCCCTCTCCTCTCTTCCATCTAACCTCCCTCCGTTTTGCCTTTCACGCCTTTTTGAGTGTGAAATGACAAATTAGCCACTTCCTCACATGGAAGACAGCTTTGATGGATACCAAAATGACAGACTTTACTTGTTTCTCATGCATTCTACAGATCTTGAGAGCAAAGTCTGTGGGAAACCCGTGCAATTGATGTGCACCTCATTAAGGGACCAAAACTGTTGGCTCTGAAGCCCTTGCCCGTGCTGGTGTTTGCGTGTGCATACAGTCACAGATCTAAAATTGTGAAGGTCCAATTTGCATCGTTGTTCATTTCCTCTGTGTTGAAAGTCGGATATGGCAAAGTGTTCATCAGATTTCAGAAAGGAATCTCAGCTTACCCACATTTCTTGTAAAACCTAAAAGCTGCATTTGCATGTGTTGTACAAAAGCCAGCGATACCATATGTCATTAATTTTAGATGCTTTTTTAATAGGAGATGTATGAGTTAATTAGGAGATATTAGATAGCATGCGTACAATGCTTTGATAGTGTAAAGCACTGAGTGCTAAATATTATAAAATACATCTGTGGGGAGGAGGGAATTTCTCAGCACAGGACCTTTAATCAGCAGAAAAACTGATGCTGAAGATACTAACCAGTCATACAGTACTTTGAGAACATGCAGAGAACTTTTTGGCATTTTTGCTGCAAATAATGTAGACCAGGCATTTCACAAGAGGCTCAGTAATTTGGGTACCTTGATTTTAGGGCCAATTAAGACTACTTAGGGAAGGTATGGGGGGTATTAAACTACTACGCAGGGATACTTAATATTCTTGGCTAGAAGATTATGCTGTCACCATACAGAACCTGCCTAGTTATTCCTTATTAGATTTTTATCACTCCACAAAGTCCCATTTTACTGGCTTGGGCATAAGGGAAATCAGTGGAGCCGCACCAAGGCTATGGAATGGCTGCATTCACAGGCACTGGCAAAGGGTCCACTCTTCTCATCAATGGTGACATGGTACATCAGTTGACAGCTCCCATCACGTGTTTGCCTACTTCATAAAAAAGGCAAAGCAGGGTCTTTTTTCATACTTTTTCTCCTCCATGAAAACAAAATAATCTGATTTTTGTTTGGGTATGATTTGCGGTTTGTATTCTACAAATGAACCCCCCTCCAACTGACTTTAGTAGAAATCTGGGATAAGGGTCTCAGTACTGGGAACATTCGAATTAAATGGTTGAATTAAAATGTTATTGCTCTTAAAAACTACTTTCATTTCTTTTATTTCAAATGTTCTTGCAATGAGATTCTTCTTAAAGAAATGACCTCATCAGTCTGGGATACAGTGGTAGCATAAAAGCCCAAGCGAGATATAAGACCTCTTCCATCATGGGAAATAAATTCAATATTCTCCAAACCAGTGTGTTGCACTGGGTTCATGCCACCCTGGGGAATATATTTAATAATCCGCATAGATAAAAATCTGTGGTTTGATACACTGGGTAAAATGAATGCTGTAGCTGCCAGGGGTAGCACATCTCATACAGTGCAGGTAATACACATGCAAGGAAGCCAGAGGACCTTGGAGACCAAGGAATGAGAGGGATAGATTCAGTCACTACTGGAGGTAAGGCAGGGTTTTGTTGGGCAGGACTCAGCAAGGCAGACCCAGGAACAGGAGAAGCAGGGAGTCTTTTCCACAACCTGCAGTCCCAGAGGGAGTTCAGATGAGCTAGACCAGAAACTGTAACAGAGGACTATCCCCCAACTTTTCAAAAATGTTTCATCTTTTGTGTAATTTAGAGGCTCAACTTGAAGTCTGCTTGAATTTCAATTCAATGATTTGGGGGTCAGTTGGGCTGCTGTGAGCTGTACTATGAGCCACAACAGGCCTGTAGTGAAAATGAAACTCAGCCCTGCCTCTTTCAAGAGCACTGTAAAAGTTTAAATTGAATGGATTTTTGGTACAGAGTGGAAAAAAGTTGCCTCTACATTAATAACTAGCTTTTGAACAGATCCCTTAGTGCGTTGATCCAAATGCCATGAGGTTCAACAAGGCCAAGTGCCAGGTCCTGCACTTTGGCCACAAAAAACCCCTGCAGTGCTGAGTCTGGGGTAGAGGAGTTGGAAAGTGGCCCAGTGGAAAAGGACCTGGGGATGCTGGTCCACTGTGGCTGAACATGAGCCAGCATGTTCCCAGGGGGCCAAGGGGGCCGGTGGCTCCGGGCCTGGATCAGGAATGGTGTGGTCAGCAGGAGCAGGGAAGAGAATCTTCCCCTGTACCCAGCACTGGTGAGGCTGCACCTCGAGTACTGTGTCCAGTTTTGGCCCCCCCAGTTTGCAGAGGACAGAGAGATACTGGAGTGTGTCCAGCAATGGGCAGGGCTTGTGAAGCGACTACAGAACATCTGAGGAATGTCTGAGGGAGCTGGGAGTGTGTAGTCTTGAGGAGACTCATGTGGGACCCCTTCACTCTCCACAGCTCCTGAAGGGAGGGTGTAGTGAGGTGAGCCTTTTCTGCTGTGCCTGCAAGTGAGAGGGTAAGAGGAAATGGTCTTAAGCTGAGACGGGGGCAATTCAAATTAGATATTAGAAAAAATGTTTTTGCTGCCTGGGTGGTCAGGCATTGGAATGGGCTTCCAGAGAGGTGGTAGAGTCACCATCCCTGGAGGTGTTCAAGAGGCACCTGGATCTGGCACATCTGGTGATGTGGTTTAGTGGTTCAAGGGTTACAGGGGCAGTGCTGGGCTGACAGCAGGACTAAATGGTCTAAAAGGTCTCTTCCCATTTCATGGTTCTATGATTCTAATCTTTGCTTCTATATGATATAGGATAATTATTTGAATATGCATTCAACAGGGATTACAGTTATTAATACATTATCTTTTTATTCGACAAAACCTTTCTGTTGACCGTACTTCAGCAAGAGGTCAGTGCTTGACTGAACCAAAGTGGTTTCAAGCAGATTCTTAGAATAACCAACACAATATGAGCTGTAGTTATAAAAATGCTGAAAACTGATACAAGCTTTAAAGCCCAACAGGGCTCTAAACTTTGCAGCAATCTTGCAGTCAGTTAAAATAAACCAGAAAATGGGATTAGCAGAAAAAGGAATAAAGTATTAACACTTACTCTGATAAACTGGTTCTGTTACTGGAAACCATTCCAACAACAGGTGTGAATGTGTGCCATAAGCAAATACTTTCCCCTCTAAGCAGTTAAGCTGCTTGAGGTATCTAAGAACCGGAGCACTTTCCAGTTCATATGTAGATTTTGTCCCCTGTTCTTATGTCATTCATAATGAAATAATTAGGCTAAATGCAACAGATATACACTGGTTCATGTACTTTTGAGATCAGAAGATCCCTACAGTTCAAATGGTATGAACTGCTTTTCGAACCATTATAGATATTGATCTTCATTTAACATTTCAGAAAATGAATAATTATTTGTTATCATTACTCATTGATTGTGTAATCAGCCTGTGTCCATAAAAATGTCTCAATATTTAATAACACCTAATTGAATTTGCTGACATTTTTTCATACAAGCGTATGTGTACAGGAGTGCATATACAAATGTCTTATTTTCTGTTTATTTTGTAACAGAGGTTAATTTGCAAAAAGCAAATGTGATTTCAAGAGTCAAGGTTCATCTCAGCCTCCATTGACAGCAGAGATTAAAATCTGTCTGGAACTGAAGCCTGAGTACGCTAGAATCTATTTAAAATCTGGTAGTCAAATCCCAAATCTATGTGTTGCTCTGTGGAATATATTGGCCTGGTTCTTTTTGTACACAGTTATAGATGAGACATGGAGGTCTAAGGAATTACAACTACCTGAATGGAAAATTAAGCCCACATGTCTCTCTAATATATTATGTTGCATTTTATAAACTTTAAATGGTCTCTCTGGTAATATTTTGCCGTAGTGCTGCTAATGTTACCCCGAACTGGGCTGCTGTCATTAGCTGAAGTGTGACGTTCTTTGCAGTTGTAATCTAGATTTTGGGGTTTGTAAAGTAAATTCATTACAGTAGAAAAAATGAAGTCGTGTGAAAAGAGTTAAATTATTAATTCTACAGAACAGATTTATAAGATTTTATTTCCATATATCAAAATAGTGGTTATAGTAAAATGTGTGAGAAAAACCAGTATTTTTTTTCCCTTTCTGTGCAGGTAAGGATAGATAACAAATTGTAACCTTGAGGGTCTCACTTGCCAGTGTGTGTCTGAAACAGCTGGTATGACAGCTGTGGCAAGGCTCATTTTTTACTTGCTTGATCTTTTCCCAGTAAGTCCATTGTCTCCTGCCTTTCAGACTCTGGTCTAGCAGATAACTGCACTTTTACATGGAGGAGAACTTTGGAATCAGGTGTTTTGTGACATATAAACACCCCTGCACAGTCATGGTATCACAGTCTGCCTTCAGGTGAGGACTTTCCTTAGCGTTAACTTTAGCATTCAGTTCAGATGCAAACCAGACACTGTGAGGTAAACTGGAGACCAGATGGAGTTTTCATTCACAAAGAAATTTTTTGGGGCTGTTGCTGAGAGGTCTCCTTTTGCTCATGTGGTTGCTGTGTAAAATTTAAAATTAAAGTATTTTGTGCTTAAAAGCATAAGATTTTCCACATGATTTAAAAAAAAGAAAAACCCAAACAAAAGAACATTTCCAGGTGATTAGTTTTTTATTTTGATATGAGCTGCTGGTCCAATGTCTATGCATTTGTTCAGATAGTACAAGCCAAGAAAATAATGTGTCCAAACAGATGGCTGTGATATCTGTAAGGATCCCAGACACATTCAGTTTTGGTGGTATTTCATATCCTCCCTTCCCTCTGTGGTATAGAAGTGCTTCAGCTGGATTTTGGGCTTTTTTTTTTTTTTTTTTTTTTTTTTTCTTTTAGTGGTAGAGTGTTTTTTGTCAGTTTGATTTTTTTGAGAGGGCCTCTTTTAGTGGGCTGGGTTTTTCAGACTTTTTGGGTTTTGGTTGGTTGTTTTTTGTTTGCTTTATTTTGTGTGCATGTGTGTGTTTGGTTTGCTTTTTGTGTTCTGCTCTTTTGTTCTTTCATGTTATTTCTCCTACTAAAAGGGACCATGCCCAAGGCCAGATGCTTTCTGGTGCTGTACTATATGACAGAGCAATAAGAGGAGCAGAAGGCTTGGCAGGTATTTTGGTATGGAGACAGCACAGTCTATTTGCAAGACACAGAATCTTAAGGCTTAACTGACTATGCTGAGAGTTCAGAGATCATAGTGAACTTCCCTGGCCTGAGTTGAAACTGCAGTTAGATTTATAGAAGGTATATTATTTAATTTATGATTTTTTTTCTTAAGATATTTTTTTAATCTGCCCTTTCAGACGTCTCTTTGCACAAAAAAAAATAAATAAAAAAATCAAGACAAACAAATTAAAAAAATTGCCAGAAGCCCAAAGACAAATCAGCATCAGAGGTTTTTCCTATCCTCCTTCATGTAACTTTCTCCCAGGATGGTTTTTGTAGAAATTAATTGTAATAATCATATATTAAGACTGCCTGTGAACATGTCTTTGCTGTAAATCTGGAGGCAAAGCATATGAGTCTATAAAAATACAAATGAAAAAAATTTAAAAAATTTCCAAATATTTACACTATCTTTTGGTTTTGATGCTGATACCTCTCCATCCCATCTTCCCCAGTGACTGTCTCAGAACGTTGCTTGGCTGGGAAGAAAGGAAGAGATTGGATATTATCTCCAAATTATAAATTCCAAAAAAGAAAAGTCACATTAAATGGACTGGCTGCAAGGATTATGATTAATATCTCACTTTTGACCAAGAAAGACTATGTTTTCACTTAAAGTGAATTTTGTCGCTCTTCCCAGCACAGGACTTGCATGCCATTGGGCTTCTTTTTTAATTTGTAAATCATGAATGGTTCTCAGGTTTATTTTGAGAGTTAGGGTGCTTTTCACTCCATAATACAGCAATTTATACAGCAATAAGACTGAAGTATCTATTTGTACATGTTGCAGCTCATTGAGTTGACATTATTACAGAAATACAGCTTAAATAATCTATATTTTTGCCATGCCTTCTGGCTTATTACATATTTCAATTTTACATGCAAAGGTAGCTGAAGCAAATGTATGTTTCATCAGTACTCTAATAAACAGAAAAATCTGAGGTTTTGCCTCTTTTTTAAACCCATATAGAACTACAGTGTAAAATGTAAGATTTCAGAGAAACAAGGTCCATGGCATGCTATGGAACTAGCAAGGGTGTTAAGGCAAGGTTCAGTAATCTGAAGTGTCTTTCTTAGAAGTCTTTCCTGAATGAGGACTGAGTGAGATCCACCACTCCACTGAGAATGTGCTTAAGGCCAACAGACTGACTTTACAGACAGCTTAAAGAAGCTCTGAGCTGCACAGTGGTCGATGCAGAGCAATACACAATAGGTAGCTCTGTGCTTATTAATTTAAATTAAATAATAGCTTTTTAATGCATGCATTTCTAGATGATTAGCAACAGTCATTGTCCTTAAAGTCTACTCTGACACTGTGCTTTAAACTTAGCCTCAAGCCAAATGATCACCCATCCATCTTGGGCTGTCCCTGGAGCACCTTTGGCTCTAGAGTGTGAATGTCTCCATCAAAGTGTTTTCAGGATGGAGGTAACTGGGGGAAGGAAGTTTTGTTCATTTTTTCAGTCAGGCATTGCTGCATCTGTCCACAGTTACAGGCAGAAAGTAATTTTTCGAGAAAAAAAATATCTCTAGGCAGGAAAATAAATAGGCTGACTGGTCCACCTCCTGTTCTAGCCCTCAGCACAGCACCCTGTGTTTCAGGGGATTTATGGAAGGTTAAAGAGGCTAATTTGCTAACAGACGGTCAGCGTGTTATTTCCAAGGACAGCCGCATCGCTGCTCTCAAGGATGCCTGTTTCCCAGTCCCATGCTGTGTCCATTAGACCACTGTGCTCCTGACCCTTTGCTGGGAAAGGTCTCAGGGTACTGCTGGCCTGAAAGCTGATGCCAAATCCCAACTGCGGCAGTAGCATTCTGCTCACCTAAATTCCACCTGCAGTTGCAATTGGATACGGCATTCTTCATTTCCGAGCCTGAACTCTTGTTTCTGTGTTAGCATGCGCTGCTAAACAGCTGCTGTGCTCCCCCTCTCCCTCCCCTGTGTTCCCCCACTCCCTCCCCGCAGGTGGCTGCAGTTGATAATGTCTCATGTAGGATCAATCTTGGTCCCATTGAAGTAAGTGGGAATTCTGCCAGCGTGTCCCAGATCTGGCTCTGCAGATCCAGCTGGTAAAGCACTTCCAGCTCCTGCAGGAGAAGAGGTGCTCCGCACAGCCTGGCTGATTAGCCGTGTTCATTAGCAGAGGCGGGTGTCACAGGGAGAGAAAGAACGAGAGAAATCCTTCAGCTTCCTTCTGACACCACAGGCTCGGTAAGAGCTTAAATGCAGCACTGGTTTGTGTGCACTCAAGGAAACAAAAGCTAATTAAGCTGAAATCTGTCATCTTCTCTGTAAGAGTTTAGCAGGGTCAGACTTCAAGACAATTAGTGATGAGTCTCAGGAAGATGCACGCAAGCTCTTCTGTAGCTGCTCAGAAACATTTCCAGCGCTGATTGAGCTCCCCCTGCTCTACTTTTTTTCCACGTGTGACGCCTCTTTCCAGGCCCTTGGAATCCAGGAAGGCTGTTAGCTGAGGAAATCTGTGCTTAAAGTAAGAGCTATGAGGTGAAATCCGGCCCTTCATGATTCAAATGGCGGGAAGTGTTCTGGGACATGCTCACACACAAGGTCCATGTGTACCGTGAAAACAAGCTAACAGGCTGTTCATAATCATTTATATTTCTGCAGTGTAAAACATTGTTTAGGGGATACTTAGGGGTTCATATATTTTCCACCACTGCGTCCACATAGTTACTGTGCAGAGGAACAAGGGGTAGTGTTGCAGAATGAGAGAATATGCAGTTCCCAAGCACATTTCTGCAGGAATGCTCATCAAATACTGAATAAAAATGCACACCAGCATAGACAGGACAACTTATGAATTGCTAATACACATTATCTCTCTCCCTGGTTTTCTTTAAATTCTTTATAACAATTTGTAACAATATATAAACGGAAAAAGTTATCAAGCAGTTTTAAGAGTTGCTAGATGAAACTGAAGTGTTGTTAGGACAGGAAATGACAAATCTTGACTCTTTGGCCAAAGTTTGATTCTTTCCCTTGCAATAAAAGTGTTAATGGCTATCCTTCTTAACATCTTCCAGTGTTGCAATTACATTTCATTACATCTTCCAGTGTTGGGTGCACTTCCACATGAAGGAAGGACCAAGTTGCTGCTTCTCTGCTTCTCTCATGGTTAGGTGGGGTTCTTAACCTTCTCTCAAGAAAATTTGGCTGTTGTTTTTTCCTTCATGAAGAAAACAACCATAAACACTCAGTGTTTGGACTGTATCTACTAACACGTACTAGACTTGCTTGTCTCTGTGGATGGATCAATGTCAGGGATTTCAAGCTGAGCACAGGTGTTGGCATGTGCAGCACTGAAACTGTTGTTTTAGATTTGGAAGTTGACAGCTTGGGCACATAGGAGGCTTTAAAAAGCACTCACATGAGAGTCATTGTAATTATGGTTTATTAGTTATGGAAACACAATTTTTTTTTAATTAAATCAAAGTAATATATATTTTGGGTGATGCTGCCATACAGGGAATACGGGTAGCAGAGTGAAATTTTTGCTGTCCTTAAAGGAAAAGCCCTCAGATGTCAACAGTAAGGTAAACTGCTCTATTTTCCTAAGCACTGCAGTGGACTGCAGATTTTCAAAGAAAGGTTTTCCAGATTAGTAGATAGTATATAGTAGATAGTTGAGGGAAACCCCGATCATTCTCCTTTAATGAAGAGAAGACTAGAAATTCCCTGTTTCTTAATCTGATACATGTCAGATATTTGCTGCCAGGTCAGCAAATCATAATCATATTCTCATGGAATGTACTTTTAGTAAAGTATGTTGCATGAAACAGGCTGTGCTGGTTTCAGCTGGGGCATATTGCACCTTTCACTTCATATTATTTTTTGTAAAAAGAAATAGTGGGAGAACAGAAACAGGCAACAATCAACTTGCATCTGCATATTGTTTTCTTTGTATCTTTTCCTTCCACCTGGTAAGTATTTTTACTTCTTGTTATATTTTTCTCTTACTTGTTTCTGAGGAGATGTCATATTCTCACATGGGGTAAATTTCAGTGTGCATTCCTGATTGCAGGACTTAAAACACATTGAAGAGGGTAACAACGTTTTCACTTAATACAGTCTAAACTCCATTTTGTAGAGGTGCCTTTATCTCAGGAATTCGTAATTCACTTGTTGCATACTTCATCTTGCCTCCTTTTCCATGTCACTAAAATGGCCTGTGAAGGTCCTCTTTGACAAATGAAAATGCTCTGGAATGTGAGTGGTAGGAAGCACATGTTATTTTATGCACTGATGCAACTCCATTCTGTTCCTATTAAAAGAATTTTTTCATCATGAGTGTTTTTCTCCACACACAACACTAAAACTTCTGGGTTTTATTTTCTAGCTTTTGTTGTTTGTGATATTTGTTCTGCTTTTGTTTAGACTGGAAGGAGACCTTTTTTATTCATAACAGAATGTAGGATTACATTCATGTATAGACATTATTTGAAGAGGAAAACAATACTAAGAAACTGACAAAATTTCAGACATAACACGAGAAGCTTGTTTTATGCAATGTGCAACCAGTTGGTTAAATGAAGCTACAGGAACTCAAAGACCAGGAAAGCATGTGTGGAAGGCAGCTTCATGTCTCATACTATGTTGCATTGTGTCATACACCACGATTTTTCAAAGATGAATCTTTTCATTAGCATAATACCTTTAATCACAAATCTGAACTTTGGCTGAGGCACAAATATAAATAATTGCAATAACAAGAGCAGCTTTGGGAACATAGAGACAGCAATATATGTGTTAGGAAAGTTGAGAAGATTTAAGATTTCGTGCTCTAGGCCAGTGACTTGATATATGATACTTGCATGAGAGAGAAATCCAAAATGTGGACCCTCGATCACAGCTTTTGGGGAACAATAAGAGAAAATGTGTGATACACTTTTATTGACAGATCTTAAAATAAATTTGGACAAGGTGAGTCCTAAACTAACTGAGTGACTAGGACTGTGTTGTAATGAGTGTCATAAACATTAGTGTCTTAAGGGTGGAAGAATGGATAAAAAATTTTACACTGAAATGAAAATTATAGAATTTTTTTTCTTTCTCTTGATAAAGAACTAATGGAAATGATAATACATTTTCTGGTTTGTATTATTTGGGGGAAAATACATCTGTGAATGTGCCAAGTGTCTGTTCAAAATAAGAAATAAGATATACAGATGTTGAGTATTTGGCCTGTGTCTTTGTAGATATTGTTGCGGAAGCACATTATTTAAAAGGAAAAAATAAAAATCTTTCAAAGCCTTTTCTGAAATGCTGTTTTATAGACCATACACAAGGATCTTATTTTATTACAAAAGATATTGTATCAAAGGCTATTGGCAAAAGCCATCATTATCTGGCTGTGTCATTTGTAGCTTTACTTCCTATTGAAATATGGGATCCATCTGCTCACTGATCACAGGATAACAGCCATCATTCCCACTTGCTTATCATAAATGATATATCTGAAAGTACCAGAAATGTGATGGAGTACAATCCCAACCCCTGGTCAGTTTCTTAAATCATTCATAGTTAGCTTAATTTAGGCCAGGCTGATATGCCTCTAGTGTATTGTCTGAATTCCAGCTTCAGTAAATTCAGTTTGATCCACTTGAAATTTCCAAGGCATGCCTAAAATTCCCATCCTCCTTAATTTTTTTTTTTTTTTTGTAGTAGCCTATTTGCATTGATGCTCCATTCTGGTGCTGTGTTGGTACATGTGAGTCTGGCTCGTGTTTTAGCTTACTGCTGTGCTGCAAAGACTGCTTTGTTTAATCTTAAAATGAGTGTGTCACAGAGTTTGAAGAATCATAGCTATGAAATCTGCCACACTAAGCACTGAATCCATCACTAAACAGCCACATGGAAGTTGGTCACAGACTAAAAGAATTTGAATGTCACTGGAAAGTGTAAGTTATTTCTCTGTTGCCACGTTGATCTGCTCTCAAATTCCAAGACGCCTGTATGTAGCGTTTTCTAAATAAGAAAACTTTATTTAGAGTTTGGCTTGAGAATGTGGAGTCAGCACCAAAAATCTGGTCTTTTGCACTCTGATTTGTGTGAGTGATATAGTACAGAGCCAGAATTCAAGCCACAAGAAGGGAAGTTTCCCAATCCCTGGTGTGATTCACCAGGTTATCTGAAACTTCATCCAATTCAACAGCCATTAACTGTCTGTCCCTCTCCCCAACCACTTGTCCAACCTTATAAATATCCTAAACTCCCAGAATTTAAAATGATGTTTTGGAGCTTTGAAGAATCTTTTGGATATACCTATCAACAACTTTGCTTTTGATAACTGCTGTCAATACAGATTTATCTGCTCTGTTTAGCCAAAATGGTTATTCAGTTTTTTTCACTCAAAAACCTTCTCCTGATGAACCCACCCCTGAGGTACCAGTGAACATTATTTATGCCTGAATGACACATAAATCTGCTGAGAATGGCCAGATGCTGCTGCCTGTGGTTGCCTGTTAACTGTACACAACCAGTGATCTCTCAGACTTCATACCAAAATTGCCTAAATCATGTGTTGAGGACAAATGACTAAAGAAATGTCCTTTTATTACTCAAAATTCCTTCCAAATTAATTGTTTTAAGTAATTTAAGAGAGCTTGCAATATGTAATACACCTGTAGCCCCTATCAGCTAAGAGAACATTCTTCTTCCACCTTAAGGCAGTATGTGTCAGCAAAGTACAGAATTATTTGTGCTACTGAGAGATTGCTGCTTGGTGCATTCATTTAATACATAATGCAGCACATGGGCATGGTCATAAATTCATTTTGCTTGAAAGTGGAAAAAAGCCCAGAGCTGCACATCTATTCCATGTGACTTGACCAAAGACACACTTGGACTGCATAACTTCAGAATCCCATTTTGCTGTCTGACCTGTGCTAATAGGACTCTATTAAGTCAGTTGTCTTCTTGAAATCTTTTGACCTCTCCATGATTAGTTACGAGATGATGTAAGTGGCATTGAAGAAATGGGTTATAAGTCACAATCTGACATTATTCCTCACTAAGTAGCTTCTGCATCAGAAAATAGTTCCAATGAGGCAATTTCTCTCCTATAGCAGCATTTGAAAAGCCTTGGACAAATTTCAGCTGAACTTAAACCTAGAGTTAGGATTATTACTTCACAAACTGTAGATACATCCAATTTCAGTTTAAAGGCTTCAGATTGAACCATGTAGCAAGAAAAAAATTAAAAAAAATAATTTCCTGCCAATTACTTAAAACTATTTGCTAACAATTTAAATTTGTAACTCCTCCTACAGAAGAAATTTTAAATGTGCTGTGCTTCATTATTTCATTGTTTTACATGCCAAGGAGTCTAAAAATCAAACAGCTCCTGTGTTGCCTGGGATGAATTGGGGAAGAAAATTGTAAAAACTAATCTCTCATTTGCTGATCAAAATATAGCTTGCTCTGAAGCACTTTCTTCATGTTTTTGTTTATTTTTTCCTAAAAGCAGTGATTTAGTTTTGAACACAGAATATTTCTATTTGTTCTGGAGTGCAAGAGTAAGAATCCAGGGGAATGATTTGTTGATTTACGTTAAGACATTGCCACAAACTATGAATTCAGTGCTACCAGGGAGTCTGACTTCAAAGAAAAGATTTTCAGAACCATGGCATTAAAAAATTGCTAGCATGATCATGGGGATTTGACAGAAATACTTTCCTTTTTCTTATTTCCAGCTAGGAAAACATGGCTAAGCATCATTCCAACTCTTTGTGGAAACAGATGGTTTGTGATAGCGAAAGACTATTTCAGACTGAAATATGCTCACTTTTTTCCCTTATCATTCTTATCATTTTTTGCCAACTGTCCTTCATTATAGTAATTTGTGTGCATATTTTCTATGGAGTCTTCTTTCAAAAACATAACCCAGACCTTTAACATTTTCTATGCTTCTGTGCTGAATCAAATCAAACCTGGGTCAGTAAAAGAAAGATGCTTGTATTTTCTGTGTGTGCATTTTGCCACCCTGTTCATATAATTTTAAAAATCTAGTTAAATCCACGCAGGTTGGTTTCATTTGTGCATTTAACCTCTGCAAAGGTAAGACCAATAAAGATTATATCCAACTGTCACTGCGTTAGATCAAAATCTCAGGCGAAACATATGGTACAGAAAGGTTTGGGTATATAACCCTTGAATCTGGATTTGTGGCGTAGAATTTCTGCTCTTACTTGGTAAAAGATGTGACTGTCAACAGTGCAATTTTCTCAGCTTATGTAGCTGTGAGTCTGGCATGGTGATATATCAGTACATATTATAAATAGAAAAAGACCAGGCATTAGTGTGTAGTCTTTCCAAATGTCCACCAGTAACAGAGAATAATTTAGTAATTAAACTTGTCTTTATCCAATATAGAACAATTTCACTAATTCCTACTATCCTTGCAGGATAAATGGTGGCTGATAGAAGAAGTCTTTTTGTTGTTTGCTTTCTATAAGATAGTATGGAATTGTAAAGTGCATTTCTAATGAGTTCCTTTTACTAAACCCCTCAACTTCTGGAGACGAAGAACAACGTCAGGATGAGTGGCTAATCATTTTAGTATGGCAATTCCTACAAGAATAAAAATGTCCCTTGAGTTAGTTATAAAAATAATGTGAAAAATACATCTCAAAAGAATATTTTTAAGTTTATTTAAATGTCCTCCTTTCTTCTGCCTTCTTTACCAAAATCCAGCACTGTGGCTATAATGACAATGAAAAAGAAAAAACTAAGAAACAGATCAGGTAAAAGTATGGAAGCAGAAGAAAGACAAAATATCTTTTGCTTAAGTTTTTGGGTTTTTTTCTCTGTGATGAATTTTACCCTGGATTTCTGCTCTCTAGTAAGTTTTTTGAGCAGGGAAGGACTTAGGTGGAGAGAAAGTACTAGAACTCAGTAAGGTACTCAGAAATGCAGTATTTCAGAGGAACAAATGTAAAATTCGGGTTTCCAAAAGGAGTAAAATTTAACATTCATTATATTTATGTGCCGTAATAAATAGCAAAAAACTTTCCATTACTGATATATGTATGGATTTTCATTCTGATTTTTATAAGAAGAGGAAGCTTCTTAGTCTAGGATAGCTAATCTCACTCACAGATTTTTTTTATAGATCAGAGACAGGGTTTTTTTCATAATTCATGTTATTAATGTAGATTCCATCTTCCACTGTGAACTTATACTAAGCTGAGAAACTATTTAGATAACCCTCAAAGGCAATATTTTCCTGCAGACATTTGACTATTTTGGAATGAATCATTAAAGCAATTTACTTTAGCAAAAAGAAAAAAATAAAGGCTATTTCTGAAAGAGAAGAAGTTTTCATTCCCATGCTGTTTCAGAATTTATTTGCCTATTATGATTCCATAATAACTTAACTGGTCCCATTCCATTCCTAATTCATCCAATAACTTCTTTGAAAGCTGGAAAGCTAATTGCAAAAGTGATTATTTATAATATCTGAGTGCTTTATTCAGGGGGCCCATTAAAAGCATAAACACTGGGGACAGAGAAAGGTTACAACTGTTTTAATGAAAAGAAACATATGAAAGTTTTATACAAATATCACTCCTAGACTTGTCCAGATTTTAAATAAAAACTTCTATTGAAAATAATGTTTTCCTTCAGGGTATCCAGTATGTTCTACTCTAACCAATCCTGATTATTTTACTCCCAGTATAGCTATTCCACTTTACTTGCCAGTGTTGTCAAGATTTTCTTGTGGTATTCCCAAAATCAAATGTTTTCTTAAAGTCATGATATTTAGTAAAATATTGAGAATTTCAGCTTATACTTTAAAAAAATAAAAGGGCTTCAAAACACACTACTTCTTCTTCAAGTGATTTTTGTTTGGTTTGTGGTTTGGCCTTCTGTTTCTAAAGAATCATACCACTGGTAAATCAATATGGTGACTGTCTGGGATCAGAATATTTTACATTTGCACTGTTACCAGTCTTCTTTTAGATGAATATGGCACCTCTGAGGGCCAGCAGGACAAGTGACATTCTACACCATCTGCTGTTCCCTTGGACAGACTGGATCATCCAGAAGTATTTTATTTATCACAACCATGATTCATTTGTGAAATGATGAACTGTTTAAAAATTATGGGTTTTACTTTCATATGTTTCACTTTTTTCATGGTGTTTATACAACCAAATCAAAACAACCCTTAGATTCTCATGCCAATTGTTCACAAAGAGATAGGCAACATTTTTTATTAGTTTTTTTTTGTTAAAATATGATATTTTGTTAAGATGGAAAAGCCTTGCTATTCAGTTTCAAACAATTTCAGTTTTATTTTCACAAAAGATGATTTTAGATGGAAAGAGAAAAGAAAGCAGAGGTCTGTTTAACCCTCCTTTCTTTCTGCCTACTGTTCTTATGTGTTAATGCACAATGGCACTGATGAGGGATGAGACCTCAATCTAATCCATCTTCAAGTGACAGATCTTGCATGTGTGCAGAGCCAAAAAGATGATTTGGAAATCTGAATATTTCATATCCTATGCCCCATGTGCACATTCAGTTCAGACTAACATTTGAAATCATCCTTTGAGACAAGGTCATAAAGATTTAATTTCCAAAATGTTGTTTTCATACAACTTGGAGTTTTGCAGCTTCTGTGAAGCATTGTTTTCCTTTCTAATGTTGAATAAACTTTTGTGAACAACGTCATGAGAGGCAATTCCTATCTCCCATATAGACCCAATCCTGAATATTTCCTACCCACACTGGACTCAATTATATTTTGGACTATTCAATGACTCTAAGGTATTTTTATAGTGAATTAATATTTTCCTAATAGATACAAACATGCTAGTACAGTTTATTAAACTTTTTCCACAATCTAACAAGCGCTCTAATTTTTATATCACTTGCTGTTCTAACCCATGACATTTCTCTCTTCTTTCTTTTACTTCCCAGCCTTTGGACAATACAGAGCAGGAGATGTTGTATGAGCCAGTCACTATTTCATTTTGCAGTGTCAGATCTCTGCTGTGCCAATAGAAGTGGGGGGCATATGAAGACAGTGAGGGAATAGAAACTTCTGTGGATGGGCTTGGGGGACAAGGATGTTGCCTGGGGACAAAGACAAGCACATCCTTGAAATTGTGAGGCAACCCATTCTTTCAGCACTTCTAAGTGTTTTATGCTACATCCCTCAGGCTGCATCTGAGAAACAGTCAGGACTATGGCACGTAATGCCAGTATGAGCTGAACAAGAATCCACATCTGGAATGTAGATGGCCTCCTGCAGAGTTAGGTAGCCCAGACATCTGTATCAGGATACATCCTGGAGCAAAAACATACCCTTACATAGGGAACAGTGCAATGTCTTGACCTTGGAAACATTCATTATGGTTGGAGAGGGATTTTTTTAGACAGTGTGTTCTTACCAACCCTAATTTTTAGTTGATGGGTAGGCCAGGGGATAGACTGTGTTTGATGTGGGGAAGAGGAAACCATGGAAAAACTCTCCACTGAGCTCCTCCTGGGAGACCAGAAATGAATTGCATGTGAGCGATGCTAGTTACTCAATGAATAATTGGAAAGGCTTCAGATACAACAGTGATGAGAGCACTGTAAGAACCCATGGAGAGTGTAATCACGAAGGTAACAAAAGATGGGGGGTGTTCAGCTTCAGAGCAACATGCCAAGAACCTGATATAAGATGTTAAACTGGCTAAAATATCAACAGATCAAACAGAGCGAGGCTGAGACATAATGTCATCCTTCAAACTGCGGATTTGGGACTGAATTTACTCTTAACAGTTTGAGACTCTTCCCACTGAAATCTGTGGCAAGCTGCCAGCTGACCTCAGTGGGAACAGACTTAGGCCAGAAGCTACTGTGCAAGTAGAATTCACAAAGTGCTGAATCGATGCATTAGAAATAAAATTTGCAGTTTTTATGCCAGAGAAAAAGGAGAAGGGTAGGGAGAAGCCCCAAAAAAACATCTAAACCAAAGGATAAGGAATAATGTACAATCCAGGATGGAGAGTCAGTGGCAGCAGGTAGTTGCAGAAGATAAGGTGGACTAAAGAGATTGAAATTAAATAAAAGATGGACTAAAGAGATTGAAAAGAGCATCAACATCTACTTGTAAGAGAATATTCTGATTCTCCAGCCAGTCAAGTGGCACAGCAAAGGTGTTCTGGCTGCTGACAGTGGCAATGGGGTGCTGGAGCAGCCCTGCAGAGGAGAGGTTCAGTGGAATATTGAAATCAATTGTACTTATTTCTGTTAGTATAGGCATGATTGAGAAATAAAAATATGCTGATTTGGTAGGGAACACTTTACTCTTGTGGACACTGGGATAAACCACAATAATCAGGTACAAATTCTGAATAAAAGATCTGCCTATCTGAAAGGAGGGATAGAGCACTGCAGGTTTGAAAGCAACTATAACACTGAAGAAAACACTGGAATAAAAACAAAGTCACAAATCCATTTTCTTAAAGAAGAAAAAGTGCTAATGTAAAATAGACCTCCTGCACTGATGTCAGCTAATGCTGTGACCTGCACTTGAGGGAAATCAGCAATGATAGAAACACCCTCAACACTCTGTCCAAACAACAAATGACATGTAATGTGATTTGATTGAACAATTTAAATTAAAATGTCACATTACAGACAACCTATGCTTCTCTGAAGAAATGCATTAGGAAATTGTCACAATGGATCTGCCTTGGAACACAGCACAACAAATGGAAATCACCACAAATGGAAATCACCAAGGACAATGCCATTGTTGTTGCTAATTCCAGGCATTAACTTCTTGACTTTGATGTGTGTTTGAGCTCTTCAGCCTATTAACTTCCACTTCCTACAAGGGCCCAAGCATTCCTAACAGCAGCTTTTCATGGAAATCTCCCTGGTATGCACAATCACTGGAGCATGGATCACCCATCACTGGAGCATGTAACAGGATGCCAGAGCTGGTGGTGATCCACACTGTCCCTGCTGGGACACCAGGAAGGCACAAGGTTATCAGCTCTGGCAGCATGACCCTAACAGCTCTATTTGCTCCATTGTGGGGGCCAAAGTCTTTGGTCTGGGTCTCCTCTTTAGCAGAAGGGGGCTAGCACAGAATTCTGCCTACATAGAAAACACATGTCCTTGCTGAGCTCTATTTTTATTAGCAACCAAAATTACTAGTTGTTTGTGTTGTTACTTTTGAACTTTTTTTTAGAAGAAAGTTTGTCAGCTTTTTTGGTACAGAAGATTGAAAAAATATGGCGACTTCAATATAAAAGTAATTACTTTATAAAAAATGCTTAATTTCTAAGGTATACACTTACATAAGATAAGACATGCACATTAACCTAAGGTATGACATACACATTAACCTCACTTTTGTTAACATATAAATCTGAAATCAAATGTCTCAGTGACTTGAAAATGGAAGTTTTCCTGTGAAACAAATGCTTTCATGTTTTTAATGCTTAATTTTCAGTAGTAGGTTTTTTTCATAACTTAGGACAGCACAAATCTGTAATATGCGTTAATTAGAAAAATATTTTCATTTTTTTTCTATCTGAATCTAGGTGTGACAAGCAATAACAGAATCCTCATTAGCAGTTTGCTCTATGGAGGTAAACTAAACTCTACAGGCTTCAAATTTGTCTGTGACTGGCTTCAATGGACTGAATGATCTTTTTGCCATTTATCAGTTTTTGTGGGCAAATAGGGGAAAAGAGCATTATTGGCTTTTCTACATTGAATGAGCTAATATCAGTTGAAACTGAGACACATTTTTATAGTTATTGGAATATCAAATCTGTCTTTATAAATCTGAATACAGAAGCATGATGGACACCTATAAGAACAGCAGATAACAGGATGAAGGATCAGAGGCTTAACCAATTGCTCCCTGATGTCAAACTGAGAACCAGCAGAAATAATCATTTTGGCATCAGACAGGAAAAGTCAAAGGTCAGGATTTAATGCCATCACAGAAGGATTCTTCAAATAAGCCAAGCAGGTGCTTACTAAAGCATGGTTATTTGTTGTGTTTGGGGATTCAGATAAAAGCATGATGTGAATGGGAATGCAAGGTCTCTGTGTAAAAACAGGGAGAACTGTCTTATCTGGAAAATCTTTCCCACAATATTTTTTTACTTGAACAATTCCACAGAAAGTAGGTGAGTAAGCTTCTCCTCTTTCCTATTTTTCTTCTCCTCAGCGAATAAGATTTGCATTTAAAGAATTCTCCTTTTTACAATGAAATACAAACCAGTGTCCTACTTCTCCGAAAGCTGGATGTGCTGTTGAACAGGAAGTGCAAAATTGTTCAAGTTCCAGCTTGTCAGATCAGAAACAATGTCTTAGTTTTTGTTCCAGCACAGAACACCAAATGTGACTCCAATTGCCAAGGATGTTCTGCTGCAGAACACCAGAAAAACTGTTGGCTGCACTCATATCCCAGCGCAAGAAGATGTCTATTTTTGCAGTCCTGCTTCTTATCAGGCAACATCAGTCAACATCAATGCCAAGCTGAATGGAATCTTGGATAAAGTTCCTGAATGTACAGATCTGTACTTTGGATGCTGGTTTCCACAGAACCTCAGAAAAAAGCTGCTATCACACATTCCTCAACAGCTCCTAACATATTTGTCTGTCAGAACTACTGAGAGAAATAGAACAGAAGGGAGGAAATTAATAGTTCATGCAGTACAATTTACCTGTGTCTGATATCAGTCCTCCTTCTGGGTTTTGAATAAAAATAAAGCAGTTCTAGAGACATGACATTGCTTGAAGGTTAAGGGTAATGTGAAAGCAGGTAAAAAAATGGTTGGAGTTGTTGGAGTTGGAGATGAAACTTTGCATATGAATTATGCAGTTATCCCTCGTTCCACAGGGTCCTTAGGAGGGAGGGGTGGGATTGGAGTAACCTCAGACTGCTTTTGCAGGACTGGATAAACCTTTGAGGTCAGAATGAAAAGCTTTTCTCGAGCTGTTGGTTGTATCTTCAGAGTTCACTTGATTCCCTTCCCTGGCCTTACAACACAAATTAATGTGTCTATGTATATGCAAACTGTGTAATCAGCTGGAGGTTTCAGAAGTTGAAGGTTTTGCCAAGTCTTGGGGAATGCCTCAAGATCGTTGCTCCTTCAAACTCTAATGCCATCAGAGGCAATGGAACAAATTCCCTGTGCACATAATAGGAGCAAAATACACGCTCAGGATAGTTCAACGTGGAGTGTGTTGAAAGCCAAGAGATTAAGAAGGGAGAAAACGAGACTATAGAGACAGCAATTGGAAAGAAAAATAGAGAGTGGGACTGCTACAGGTAGCATTGACCATGCCATCAAACTTTGTTGACCATGTTCTCAAACTTTGTATGAACTTCAGTTAGGGATATAAACTTTTAGATCCTTGAGAAGGTCTCCTTTCTGATTTCTTAGATGCCCCTGTGATGTCCATTTGGAGCTCATCCTTGAGTATATACAAGTGGAAAACAAATGGAAACATTTCTATCTTTTTAAAAGTTTTTTTCCCTTCTTTTTTGCTTTCCCCACACACAAACACCTGACAGTATAATTAGCACATGCTGCAAACAAAGGGTTGAATTTCCAGAAGGACTTGAACACCTGCTGCTTCTGTTGACACTAGCTGGAGGCTTTAACTCTTCTGCTAATAAAGTTCCTAATGGTTTCTAAAATTATCAAAAAAGTAACAGTTTCCCATTTGAAGTAAGCAAGGAAGTTTCCTGATCCCTTTCCATGGCTCACTGTGTTGTCTATTTAAGACACCCAAGTTGGAGCTGCTGGATTCCATTGCACAAACTGAGTCATTGGGTGAGGAGTATAATAGCAGAGGAACTGTTTTAACAGAAGAGATCAAAAATCCATCTTATCCAGCATCTTGTCTCAATTCAGAATATTTCAGAAGTAGGTGTTAAACCCACTTAGTGCATGTGATATTATACAACAGGGGATATTTCTTCCTTACCCCATCTGGTGATCAATTTATACCCTGAGGCTTATGGATTGAATTCAGATTGGAACTATTCAATACTTTCTTTTTCAAGATCCAGAAAGAATATATTTCTAAATGCTGCTACATCTGACTGCCAGACACAGCAAATCTGTTGTTTCAAGCAAATATCCTGTAGCATTTTGTTTAAAAAAACAAAAACAACAAAAATAAAAAGAAAAAAAATAACCTAATCAAAATCAAAACACAAGCAGGCAAACAATAAAATCAAAACATACCATCAAAAAATCCAGCCTCAAAGTAGAAATAAGATAATTTAGGAAAATAGCCTAATAACATTTTGATCTAAATTTTTACTAGTTTCTTCAATTATACTTGATAAAAACCCCTGCAACTACTCTAAAATATGCTTTTTTTTGAGTAATCCAAGGATTAACTTCCAATCATTTCAAGCTGAAGTTCTGAATCATGTTCATGTTCTTTTAACTAATGTTGTGACACTGTGAAATTACTCATGTTTCCACTACGTGAAAGAGGAATAAAGGTTAAATGTCAATGAAGTTGTTCTACTTATTGGGTGGAATCAGAACATTAAATGTTGGTTTTTTGTTGTTTTTTTTCTCTTCATGATTCTTGGGCCAAAAATTCAGCAATCTGTTGTAACTGAGGGTGCAACCTGCTGTAAGGTCTTCCTTCCTTTGTTCTTTGTCACTAAGAGTTTCAAAGGAGTTGAAGGATGATTGTGATCTAGTTCCATTTAATTCAGTATGTGGTTCCCAGGTCGCAATATCACTTTTGAAAAGAGTGCTCGTTTATCCAGAAGGGTGTGTTCCCAAACTGCACTTTAGTCTTCATTTTTACAAGTTACAGCAAATGCTTGTCTTAAGAGTGGGCTCTAAAACTGGGTCCCAGCTCACAGGAAATTCTGACATTTTGACATTTGTTTTCCTTCTGTATTGTTACATCAATATATCAAACAGTTTGAAACTTTATGTCAAACAAACTGCTGAAATATTTCTGTCCTGACCTTATTAAAATGTTTTAAGATAGATTGTATTTTAAAGGTTATTTAGCCAGATAAAGCAAGTGTTCTGATGTCATCCTCAAAAAAAATTGTTGATAAAAATGTCATGTTCCTGTGAAATTTTCAAACTCATCTAATCAACACTTTTGCTAAAAAACTGTTCCTTTAGGAAAATAATAATGTCTACTTTGTATGCTGATCACTGTAGTGTTGGACTCTCAAACTATGGTGAAAAAGATTAAATTTATATAGCTATTGTCATGGATGTTCTTGTTAAAATACAGATTACTTGAAACTTGACTAATCAATCATAAATCTAAATAGTCACTTCAAGTTATACAGGCAGGACTTGTCTATTCTTGCTTAACTGTTTCATAAAGTAGTAATGTTGGTGATATCCAATGAAGTTTGCAAGTAAAGAATATTCTGCCTTTATCTGAATTGTTGAAATGTTAGTCCAAATTCCATTGAAAAAGAAACAATGCCAAAACATAAAGCCTTTCAGCTAGTTCCAGAAGGTGTTTTTCATTATTTTCTTCAATGACATGTGAAAATTAACTTATTTTTAAGACTTCTATTCTGTATGGTGTAATGCATTTGACTCATCCCATTACAACCTCCGTGGCATATCTAGAAATTAGGAAAGTATGAAAAGATGAGATTCATTCTCAAGCCCTACAGTTAGGTTTTAATCAACATGTAAAAAGATATGTGGTCCCACTGCAATTAAAAAAGAATAACACAAATGAGAGAACTTTGCCCTCCAGAACTAAGTACTAAAGGTGGGTGTTAAAAGAGGGAGAATATTCAGGAGCAATCAGCACAGGGCTAACACAACTTCTGCTGAAAGCAAAACAAGCAGGTTTGACCATAATCTCTTGTGTCCTGTCCAAACAGCAAAGTGTCAAAACTGGAAAACATGCTCCGCGTGTCTCCGTATTTCCCCGTCTCAAAGTTTATCTTTACATTCTAGCAGTAATTTAGAACAAGCCTTCTAAAATGGCAGTGCAATGTCTTGAAGGGGAATAAGTTTCAGATGATGTGCTGCATACTGGATTATTCCCACGTGGGGTTAAGTGATACCCTCCGTGGCACCCACTTATGCCATGTGCAGTTGGTGTTATCTCGAAAATGCAGACTGCTTGCCAGCAGGCATTCCTGGTCATTCAAGTCTGGGCAAAATTGCACAACATAGAGAGGGCACATGCTTTGATTTATGTCTGAGATACTCTTATACTCCATTACTCACACACTTTATTAGCAAAACATTGCATGAGCACATGTGCTGGAGGACGGAACTCATTTACTGCACAGTCCAAAGGGGAAGCATCAGGTTTTCTGGGCTGATATTTAGTACTTGAACAATGTAAAACCTTGTGTCAAAGCCAAGGAGCTGGAATGACTGTCAACTGGTGTCATTTTTGCTCCAGCTTTCAGGCCCTTTCTGTAATTAGATATATTTTCTGCAGAATACACTTGATACTCCAAACATGTCACCTCTTCTAAATTAAATACAATTCAGGAGAGAAGGCAGAGAGTCTAGGTATTTTGGCCGGCCTTGAAATCAAATGTTTAGCTAAAAGTCTTCCTATTTTTATTTTTTTTTTTGTTTAAGAAGGTTGAAAGTCAAATAGCTGACACATTCCTGGGGACTGCTGAGTCAGCTGGAATGTTATTGAATTATGTTCTTGTGTCCAGTGAATTAGAAGATGTGGATTAATAGCTCCCTAAAATCTTCAAAGACTGATTTCCAGCTATTAGTTTATAGATGTAGCTGCTGATTCAGCTTAAAGGAAGTTTCCTGGTTTGAGTTTCAGAGTAAGATATTTAAATATGCATTTTAAATTAATTCAGTTAAGAGTCTATCGCTTGCCTGTGACTTTAAACTTGCAAGATGGCACCTTTAAATTATAAAGCCAAAGGGAGATCAAATCTAATCCCTTTGCTGTCCCAGTGTCTAAAGTTGTTCTTTAAGCTTGTACCAGTCTGAAGCTGAGTGCTCAAACCTGTAACTTAAATATTTTTAGTAGTATTCTGCCTCTAGTATATCTTTATATGATATATCTGTACTTTACCATAGAGTACATTAAAAAAAAAAAAAAAAAGTAAGCTCAATCATTTCTGGAGAAGAGATGCTTAACATGAGTTATTGACTCTTATAAAATCTATAAAACACTGCTGTATTCATTTGCTTTCTGAAACTTTTCTGGACACAGCAAAGCTTTAGGCATATACAGCTTCTAACTGAACTAGCAGTATTTCAGAAATAACCATGGAACAGAGGCAGAGAAAAACTGAGATTAAATTTACCATAAATCCAATTGTGAATCAAAGACAAAAGTAGAGCTAATAAAGTGTTGGAGACAAAATCCATTAAATGAGGAGAGTTTACACCACTTCAAAATCTGACCCTTAATCTACTGCAGTAAACAGTTCAGAGTTTGCTGCCATTGGTCTCCCATTACAATCACATTTTTCTTCACATCTAATTCGCTATTATGATCAATTCCTAGTGCTTCTGTTATTGATATTAACTATTTCTTAAGCATAAATAGATCTGAAGAGAACTCCAGGAAGGGACTGCTGAAACTCACTTTTAGTGTAATGAAGTGGGATTTTCTTACTTGCTATCCTGAGTTATTTCACTTTATCAAATAATTTTACTCTATCTATCTATCTATCTATCTATCTATCTATCTATCTATCTATCTATCTATCTATCTAATCTGAATTATATTCATTACATGATGCTTAGTCTTTTCACTTCTGAAATAAATAAGAAGGAAAGAAGAGGAAGGAAAAGAGAGAAAGCACCAGAACATTACAGTGGTCATTCAGGCTTCTTACTAGATTACTTAGAAGTAAATATGCAAACTAAGCCTGCTTTATGTTTTAAATACTTATTAAAAATATTATAACTGCCACAATAGTCATAAAATTCTTTTGTCAATGCATGGGAAGTGTGGGGAAAGACAATGGGAAAGGTGAGAGAGAACTGCAGAGAAATACTGAGACACAGTTCTTACTTTTTAATAAGCCTCACAAACCACTTAATATCCTTTAAACAATGGTCACACCTTGGACTCCTGTCGAGCCCCCTTCCCACTGATACTGCCAGCACAACACCTCTTATGCCTTTATTAACCTCACATTTTATGATCTGTTAGTCAGGGACGCACAATTGCTTCACAGGCCATAACCACACCACCTGCCCAAGCATCTGAAAGCCGAGGTACCCGAGTGCAGAGCAGGACATGCTGCCTGCAGAGGGGATCCCAGCATCCTGGAGCAGCCAGCAGAGCAGGAATAGCCTCAGCTGCTCAAGTGGGGCACACTTGTGCTTGGCTGGCACGGGGCTTGGCGGAAGAGCGAGCAGCTCCCGGGTTCAAACAGTTGCAAATTATCTAAAGGGAACAGGGGTGTGAATTTGTTATGTGATCATGTAATGGAAGAGTCACTCATGATACAAATGTGCAAGCCACAGGGTCAGGGCTGTGAATACTAAACCCAAATCCCTGTTTCATGGAGCAGTACTGTAGCTTTTGGCTCAGTAAAAATAAACTGTGAAAGGTCAAATGAGTCCTCTTATTTAAAGCTCAGGCAAGATAGCTTTGATATCCTGAATATTCTAGCCACCAATCAGTTCTGTAAAGGAATATGTTCTAGATTTGAATGTCACTGCCCCACCTCTCCTTTCTCAGATACTTCAAAAACTCCAGCTATTGCTGAGATGTTGAATGAATATTCTTTCTAGAATACAAATTTTAGGAAATAGCTTCTCAGCAGGCATACATTGGAAGGAACCTATCTGCTGTCCTTATTTTTTTATTTTTTTTTCCGTTAGTATAAATGTCTTCTGAAACAGCATCCTTGTTCTATTATACAGGATATTTTTAATTAATGTTGTGAATGTGAGGCACACTTCTGTCCATATTCCTTTTTTTAGACACAAGTATTGATGAAAGGCCAGAGAATAGGGGCAGAAAAACTGAACAAGTTCCACCATCGGTGTTTGTGTTGTGCAATAATGCAAGCCCCCGCTCCAGCCATGGCATAACTGGTAAGACAAAGCTGTGTTAATGTTTGAAGCAGGAGAAAGCTGCATTCTGATCTCAGTTCTGTGTCCCTGAGAAGTCAGTGTCTGAGAGCAGGGATCGGTGCTTCCTGCACCAGGAGCAGCAGCCTGAAGACAGAGGAGTGACCTTGTACCACCCTTCATGTGGAATGAGAGGCAGCCTGGCACCGACCTTGCAATCTGAGAGCTCGTTTGCTCCATGCAACTGTTCCAGCAATTCTGCTCATAAGCTGCTCTTTCCTGCTCTCAGCATGGATCCTTCCTTACCTGCCCCGATTCTGCCCAGAATGCCCAATGCCAAACTGTATAATGCAGAAATTTTGAAGTCATTATTTCTTGTGGATGAAACAAGAATGAATTTTAATAGAATCATGGTTTAGTTCATGCTATTTCCAGGTTTAGAAGTTACAAATATGTGAAGAAGATAAAGGTTTTCCACAGTAATGTTTTGAATGATTTTCAGTGGAAAAACTACTGCCCTGTAACCAACAAAATAGTTCATTTAGCTTCTATCTTTTTGAGAATCCCTTACCTGACTTCAGTTACTAAAGCACTCTGAATGAAATCCTGGTCTTTCCTAAAGCTGTTAGCAGCCCTCCCCTGGAATCCTCCAGGGCCAGGATTCCACCCTCTTCTTCACATTCTTACTTTGGCCTCCAAGCTTTGTAGCTGAGAAATTCATAACTGAATTGCTCATCTCAGCCCAGAGGGCATGGCTGTTGACCCCACTTTTATACAGCTGGTGTGGAATGCAAGGACATTTCAGGAAATTTCATCTGCCAGGAGGTGCTTTCTGCCACACTATCTATCACCTTAACAACTGCAGGGGAGTGAGTACATAATGTGCTTGACATTAGCACCTGTTTTTATAACACTCCAGTTAAATACCAGAGGCCAAGACTACTGGGTTTTATTCAAAATACTGCTTTACCCTCAAACCAGATTGTTTCTCAGAAAATGCTGGAGAAGGAAATGAATTCCCGAAGAGAATCAGCCTCTTTAATCTACTGGTGTGATTGCTTGTGAAAAACTACTGATTGCACATCGAAGTTGAAATTAGTCATGTTTAAATGTCACTGATTGGAATACCTGATTCTGTAAACCTAGATGAAGGAAAGATTGACAAAATATTCTAATCAGGAAAGCAGAGCATTACATTAACTTAATATTCTAATGTACTTTATGAATTATACAAAGGGTAATTAATTCAACTCTAAACCAAATCAGTAGTGACAGACAGTGGATTTTTTACTTCTTACTTTGGTGTCTACTTAAAAGTCTGTGTGGCAGTGGTAAAATCCCTGTTCAGTTCCTCACATTAAGATATCCAAACCAAGTAATTACTTAAGTGAAAAACAGACAAACTACCCCATTTGCACCAAGCAGTGGAGGCAGCATCCTCAGATCAGTCAAGCCAGGACAGCTGCCTATTGGCTCCTGGTCCTATAACCAGAAAGAGGAGTTATGGTCATGTGTTTCTGGTGTTCACTTTATTTACAAATTGCCCTGCAAAGTCCACCATGTCCAACCCAAGTACATGTTTTTTCTTGTTCTTACTTTATATTTAATGTTTTAAAAACTTTACCACAATCCTAGGGAAATTTTTCCAGTGACAAATAACGATAGTGTTTGTACTGTATCCTAGTGTCTGGTCTTTGTATTATGGCATTCGTGTACTTGCCTTATAAATAGAATACCTTAATTTAAAGCTCTGATTGCATAGATAATTATGGATCATAGTAACACATAAGTTTTCCAGCTATTAAGTTGGATAGGCCTTGCATTCCTAATGCTGTTTCAGTATCAAATTGCAATGAAAGAACCTTCACCACTCCATAGTTGTCCTGTAAGCAAAAGTTTGATACATTGATGCTGGTGAGATTGTTTATGTGTTATGTCCTTCCCACCATTAAATAACAGACATAGAGCAAAGTCACCTTACTGCCCATATTTAAATTTCTTTTTTAAATGTTAGCCTTACATTATCTTTTGTATATGTAACATTTATGCATGACATAGCAGAAAAAGATTAGACAAAAATCTAATTTATTCCATACTAAAACATGTGGCATGAATGATAGAGCACTAACCCAAGGACTTTCATGAGTAGTCAAACTGCACCTTATCCCCAGTGACAAATATCTCTGAATTCATAGCTGTTGATGGCTGTGTACTTGTCCACATAACCAATCATATGTGATTTTTTTAGATTTTCCTTTCTTATTTTTCAAGTCAAATGTAACACTAGGAAGCTACTGTACCTGTGCAGGTGAGAAGAAACATGTAATTTTGGTGTCATAGATGAATAAAACTGATATAAGATGACCCTCTTCTTTGTCTGGCCAGGTTCACCCAGTCTTGTGATTAAAATAACACAGAGAATTAAACTGTCAAGGAGTTCAGCAGAAAGGATATGATTTGTTGCCTCTTCATTACTTCACATAATTCTTATGCTGACTATTGGCTTAAATACAGGTGTTTGTGGTTATCAATCACCTTGGAAAATAAACCTCCAGGCCAGTTTTCACTGGTTTCTTGATGGGGTGAGCACATCTGCCTGCAGCCACCAGTTAGCAAACACACGTAATTCAGAAGAAACAGTTGCTATTGTCTATGTTGGAGCATTAAAATTACAAGCATTTGTACTGTTGGAAAGGTTTATGGGCAGAGGAGAGAGATTCAGCACATTATTTTCCAGAGAAAATGCTTTAATGACATTTTTAATATTTCTGGGGTTTTTCTAAGTTGTATAGTTCTTTATTTTGTGTCTCAGAGACCTGTAATCCACCCCAGAAAGTTTAACAATACCTTAGATATGGAACAATATTGGAGAGAATAGCAAAGTGGTACCTGAGACAAGGAAACTTGATTTCTGCTTCTGGAGTAGGACAACCTGTAAGTCAGAAAGCAGGGACCAAAGTTCAGGTCCCCACTTTGCCCAATGACTGTCCAATCACTCTTCTTCACTGGATCACAAGTCTTTTTCTAAGGAGTGGAACAAAGTCAGTATTTTCACCTGAAACACAGTTTCACAATTCTTGCCTGGGTGTGAGAGGTGTGGATTTGTAATCCATAATTTTTGAGAGAAGATGAGCTTTGAACACAGGTTTTGTGATTCTGCCCTGAATTATCTGGACAGGAAGATAAGAGATTATATTCTGCTTTAAGACACATCTTGAGTGTGCAGCCCCAGGAGACAAATCCAAACTCTGAGCTCTGAACATTACGATTAATTTCATCATGAACATAGAATATGAGCCTCCTTAGGAGGCTCTGGTGGTCTCTTCCTAAATATCTCTTGCTGTCTGTTTTGGTTGGTGATTTAAGATGGCTTTTGCACTTGTCTTGAGGAGCATTGTACACAGAACTCAAATATCTAACCAAAGTCTTGCCACAGACTGCATCATAGGCACACACTTAGAAGTTTTGTACCATTAAATACAGTGATCTGAAGTTAAGCATTGTATCAGCAAATGTAGAATCTCTACGTTCCTCTGCAGACTCAGATTTTAACTTAATTCCTCAATTTTAACATTAATTTCTGAACAGTATTCATCTAGGTCTCTTCAGATTATCAGTGGAGACAGACACGCAGCTCCAGGGGACAGTGACCACATCCCAGGATAGCTGTGCTATGTCAGAGTCACTTCCTAAAGGAAATTCTCCCTGTTTAAACCAGTCTCCTTTCTGTTTATGTATTTTTGATTATTTTTCTTATTGTTATTATTATTTTTATATTTTTTAATTTTACTACTGGAAGGAAAAATCTATTTCTGTTGACCAGAGCAGCACAAGAGATCAGGTTAGACTAAATACTTAATTTTCAGTAGGTGGGACCAGTTAACTGAATCCTTCATGACTTAGTTTCCCATCTTTAAAATCAACATTGTTCTATGCCTCAGCAGGAGACTGTAAAGCTAAATAAATAGAAGACTGAGAAATGTTCGAAAATTGAGGTTGTGTATGATCTTCAAACAGCGGGAATTTTACTACTGACTTAATTTGTGCCAGGATTTAGCCTGAATAATTTAACTTTCATTTGGAGGAAGCTTTTATCCTTTTTTTATTTTTTTCTTATTATGAACTGCTTACTAAAGACAATAGAATTTTGAATAACAAAGAAGGCTTAAATAACCCCCTGACCATATAACCTGTATTATGTTTTATAACATTTCTAAGTATGATCACTTTTGCAGATGCTGGCTGTGTGGTTCTCACATGAGAACTTCAGCTACTTAGAGATGCATGATTGTATATAGCATATTTTTTCCCTGAATGTCAGCTACTGCATCACTAGGTGCACACAACTGGAGAAAAAAATGTTTCACCATTATACAGAAGTATGATAAATTCACAGAAGACTTTTGGTCTTGATAATCTCAAAGCAATAACAGTCTTAAAACAATTCTTATATTTTCTTAAGCAGTAAACATGCAGAGCAGACATGGTTGTGTTCTGCCTAATATCATTGGATGCTGGAGCAGCTCCCAGTTCCTGCACTGTGCTGCATGCTCAGAGCATTCCAGCTCCACACCACTGGGAGAACACCCATTCTTCTCCCCTACCTCGTGCCTAGGCAGAGGAATGGGCCAGCAAAGCCCTTGCTGCATGCTAAAAAGTTGGTTGTCCAACGGTGTATGGACCCAGACTTTTGTGTCAGAGGTTGTTTTCTTTGTAATAAAAGTCAAGTTTTTGCAGATAGGCCAATTTGGGTACTGCTGACTGATGACAATTGATGACTTCTTGGGGAAGTTTCCTGTCAACCTTTCTCTGAAGTTTCTGGAGAATTTGAAAACAAATAAGTATTTAACAAAAATATGCTTCCTTATGTAGGTTTATGTATGCATTCAGTGTGTAAATCCAGACTCTGACGAGCTGTAGGAATACCCTATCCAGCAGCTCCTTCTATGGCTATGGTAGTGTTTGTTCTCTGAACTTGAAGATAATATCTTACCAAGAATATGTATCATACACCCAAAGTTTTGCAAGGTATCTAGAGGTAGTCTAAATATTAATTATGCATCTTAGCAGGAAATTTAAATTGCCTGGTGGAATAATACAACAAGAGTACCTTATGAAATGATCAAAAAACAAAGTGTTCCTTTTACCTTGAAACAATCCCATAAGACCTTGTGAGAAAATAAGACTTCACTTTCACAAAGATGAAAGGAAAATAAATGTTTATATTTTTCCAAATGTAGAGAAATTACTTGTTTCCCTACAAAACTCAGCAGAAATCAAGGAATTTAAAAGACAAACTCACCTTCTAGAGTTCCAGAAAAAATTGAATGCCCAGCTGATTACAGTTTGTCAACTCTGAACTCCAAGCTTTTGACTTTGTGTGTTTTGAAGCCCTCACCATCCACAAGAGAAAGCCTGGCAGAGGAGAAGTGTGGGTTGCTAAGGGAGTTCTATGGCAAAAAAAAAAAGACCACATGCTATCTGTAAGTGAGAGGGTAACCCCTAAATCACACACTGGAGTAGGACCAAATTTCAGCTACTTATGGGTCAGTAGAGCAGAATAACACTGGCAGCTTTAGAGAAATCTCTGGTGCTTGAGTGGATGTGAAGTGGAAATAGCACTAATTTAAGGACTGAAAAGCTTTTATCTTTAACCTCTTGTTTACTGTTGCAGTAAGTCAAAATCTTATCTGTGCTGAAAGATGACCTTGATGTAGAACATATGTAGTTATTGGAGGATGATGGTCAGTATCACCATGATAGAAACCCCTGTACATGACTCAGTGAAGTATTAAACCTGGCTGAGCTCTTCAGGCTGAGCCCATTTGCCTGGAGTACCCAGAAGTTTTGTCCAGCTATAAATCAAGTAAATATTTCTGTAATTGCCTATGCCTGCCATGTGAAAGCCTCTAATCCCCTGCACCCTTCTTTTGCAGAACATTCCCCTTTTTCCCGACATACTAAATGTCTGTAAGACATTTAGAGAACTGGAGAACATTCCCAGAGTTATGTGTGAGCCGTAGATACATCTCCACTCTGCTTTATACACTGCAGGAATATATTCTGAAGTGCCTATGGCTTGTGATGTTTTGTAAACTGAAAAATTCTTTTTTAATGTGGTAAGGCTAACCTAGTTGAATTTTTATGCTGACATCTGTCACTGACATGAGTCTAGACTGTCTCATAGCCATCCATTATGCATACATGTTGGTAATAATAAAAAATGATCTGTGTGTTTGGCCCAGGAATGAATGCACATATGGAGTCTGTGGGCTTAAACTTCAGTTTTATGTATTTTGAAAAGAAAGAACAATTCAAATATTCATGAAGATTTTCTAAGCTTTCCAATCTTGCTTTGTTAAGATAAAAAAAAACCAAACAGAAATATTGGCTGTGAAAAACTATTTTAAATGGTATTTTATTTCTTTCATGTCGTATTCCTAAAACTTTTTTATACTAAGGCAGCTCCCTTCTTTTTATAACCCTACAGTGATTTTGGACTTTCAACCAGGTTTAAATAGTAGCCACTATTCTCTTCTAGTAATTGAAAAGAAGTGGAGTCACAATACATAGATCAGGGTAAAAGAATTGTGTAATAAGTCAACAAAGAGGAGTAGTATCCTCTCTTTACTTAGTGAAAAACTGATTTAAAAGCTTTCTGGTTCACATCAAAATGTCGTCCGCAAAACTGATTCATTCCACTTTCTAAATTAAACAGAACTAAGGGGTTTGGGATTTTTTTCTTGCTACTCACACAGAATGTTTTACAATGGTGATCAAATCTGATGCCCAGAAAAAGCTGTGGGAATTGAGGCCCATGAAATCTTGTTTCAACTGCTTTTATATTTGCTGTCGGAGATGGATATCATTCTCAAAAGGAGAAGGGCGTTACTTTGGCTCCTAGTGTACTGCTGATCCCTCCCTTGTGTGCTTGCCTCAGGAGACACAGGAAAAATTGTATAGCTTAGCTCTCAACCAGTGATCAGTAAAACCATTTATGGGTCACCCCTCTATAGTCAGTAACAACGCAGTTTGGAGCCTGTTAAGGAAGGACTTTCCCAAACTGTAAAAAAAGGGGCAGTTATCTTCCCCAAGACCCTTATTATTGTGCTTTTTAACAATTAAATAGGTTGTTGGAGCTTTCAATCACTACCCTCTAGCACTTTTCTTGGGCTCCAGATGGTGGAAGTAAAGGTAATAATTCAGCAGTTTCAAGGAAGGAATGAGGCATTTTGCTGGTAACAGATCTATCTGCTATGGACAGCTCAGGTGTTCACCAGCAATTTGCAGCCAGCACTTGAGATTAGGGAAGAGAGCAAATACCTAAAAGCAGGAGATGCAAAAGCTCTTTGCATTATTTAGGGCTTGTGACGCATGCTGAGTACTTTTTTCTCTAAAAGTAGGCCACTGAAATAGTGAGGTCTATTACTGAAGCATAGTATTAGTTCTTGTGAAGAGTCTGACTCATATGGCTGAATTTTTGATTGCTTACAATAAAAAGAAATTATTCAAGTCCTCTGATCACTCTATTTCAAAGCCCTATATTCCATAAAGAGGATTAGCAATGTTTTTTATGTTCAATTAAATATTTTAGTATGCTTATTTTTGCTTACAGGGATGTACCTCTTCTACACTGGCTGCACACAACTTTTGCTTAGTTTTCTTTTTTGAGTTGACATTGGATACTTTTGTCTAATTCTCATCAAAAATATGTAGCACTGTTTTAAAAGTAATTTTCTAAAAGTATACTACAGAAATAAATATGAGTCTATGGCTCATATTCTGCTGGCAGAAACTCCAAAAGAAGGTTGTGCTGTAGAAATGCAATAGTTAAGCCATCTATGGGGATATGGGGTTTTCTAGCAAACTCACTGAGAACTATGTCTTGGAACTTGGGAATGTTTACTTTTAAAGAAAGTGCTGTGGTCACTGTCAACAAAACTTAGAGCAATAGTCACTGTGTGAACCAGCACAAAGGAAGCAGCCAGATAACCCTGAAACACACTGCCTAGCCCAGATGGGTGGTCTTGTAGATTGTCACTTGGTTTGCCCTTTCTGTTTACATCACTTGGTTATTTTTTCCATTAGAGAAAACCTTCAGATGCAGGGCTGATTGGTGTGTTTTCTTAGTTTGGTGCACATCCATCATGCTCTAAATATTGATTCTGCAGCTAGGGTCCTGTGTTGCTGAAATGCTGGTTACTCACAGAGTCAATAAAGGATATTTTTGTTACTAGGCTGAGAGGATTTGGATGTCTTTGACAAGCCTTTAATTTTCACTGCTATGGCCATCACTATGTGAGACAAATTTTCATCTGGAGGACCTAGTTTTTACAATACTGGCACACTCAGAGTGAACACCTTTTTTTGCCCCTCAATCTGAAATCTCTTTCATCTGTTTCATGCTACTGCAGATTTCACGGAGGCTTCGAGGAACAAAGCGACTACAGCTCACATCCTACGACAGACAGCAGCCTAGGACAAAACACACACACACACATTCACTCATCTAACATTACATTTAGGAAAGATTGCTTCCAGCTTAGACCCCCAAATGTTTCCATTTGGGAGACAGAAGATACTCCATTTGTGTAGTGTGAGAATTTGGTGTATTTGCAACCAGTGTCTAATGAGATAAAATACAAGCTGAAGGTCCAAATGGATCTTGGATACACTTACAAAATAAACACTGAACCATATGCCTGCAAAAAACAGCAAAACTTCACTGTACTGGAGAAGAAATCAGGCAAGGAAAATATGACAAATCCACAGATTTGTCAGTTCTATAGTGGATGCTGCCTGGTAAACTGTATTTCACTTAAAATTATAATATCAGTGCAAAGATAAATGCAAAGATAAAATTTTACCTCTAAAAAATTTTTCACACCAAGAAGTTGAGAGATTTGGTCACGTTAAACTGCAGAATAAATAATGAAGAAACCTACCTTTGAAGTACTTAATATCTGGCTATTGGCTGAGGCACAGACTTGTGAGTACCAGGGCAAGGAGGGCACCAGTTAGCATTGCTGGACTTGCCAAGTACAAAGATGTCACTTACCAGAGAGAAGGGAGGGAATAGAAATTTTTAACAAACTCATCTTAACAGTTAAAATTTATTTTTGTATGTGAAAAGTCAAATCTTTTCATTAAAAAAAAAAAGTTTGCAAACATTTCAGCCAATGATCACCACTCTTTTCCTCAAATCCAGTGGCAAAATGTCTCATTAAATGAAAAATCATTGCATGTTGAAAGTTTTTCCTTTTGAAAACACCACATTTGAAAAAATTGATCTTGGTGTGTGTAAATAGATTAAGAAATTTAGATTTTTAAAAATCAGTTTTCTGAAAGGAAAAATCCACATGAAGGAATGTGATATCAAGGAAGGGCCTACAGCATGGTTTAGAAAAAGGCAGGAAGAAAGGATGTACACAAGCTTTTTTTTTTGAGTTCAAATGCTGGACTAGAGCCTTAGTTTGGGTGTTTTGTCTGAATCAGTTCACGTGTCACTAACTCATTTCCGTATAGCGAACAAATGAATACATTTTCTTTTGAATCCTGGTATGGTCAATATGTGATCATTCTTGTTGATAAATGGACTCTTAAAACTGAAGTGAAGAAGTTATAAGTAAGAGCTGAGTGTTTAAGAATTCAAATAAATAATTTGTCGGGAAACTGTAACCATCTGTCAGTTCCCTGCACTGTTAGGATTTTCCTTCTTTTTTCCCAGGCCACTTGAGAAGATGGCCAAACTGCCTAAAACAAATAAAGAACATACCTTTTAGGCTTTTGATCAAAACAAGTGAGAAGATGATCAGTCTCATAAAGGACAAAAAAAAATTAAGATCATGAAAGGATTACTTAGATTGTCAAAATGAATCACACATTTACACTATAAAACAGAGGCCAAAAGCACATTCCTGAGTTATTCTATGTCAACAGCCATTTTAGCTGGCATGAAACTTATTCTCTATTTCTATTTCACAATCTGTTTGAAAGAACTAAGGCCAACATAGAAATGATAGGTGTTTGATATGAAACAGCTATTTGAAAATACTGGTATCTTGTTAAAAATATCCTGACTTTCCAAGGTGTAAAGTTGCATGAGAAACCACTCAGTCTCTGGCTCCTTTAGAATTCAGATGCCATGTGCTGCTGGGAAACTACATGTACCCCTGTTGAGGATGATTCTCCACCTCCACAGAATGATAAAATCATTAAGCTTGAAAACCCCTCTAAGAACATTGAGTGCAACCATTAACCCAGCACTGCCAAGGCCACCACTGAATCATATCTCTGAGTACAACATCTACATGTTTTTTAAACACTTCCAGGGAGGGTGATTCCATCACTCCCTGGCCAGTCTGTTCCAATGACTGATCACCTTTTCTCTAAAGAAATTCTTCTTAATACCCACTCTAAACCTCCCACAGTGCTACCTGAGGTATTTTCCTCTTGTCCTATCAGCTTTTCCTGGGAGAAAAGACCTATCCCTTTTTTTTTACTCACAGAAATGATAAAAACAATCCATGATGCAAACAGCCAGTGTAGACCAGCTCAGCTTTACTAGTGTTAACTCAAGTACCAGAAGCAGCATTATTACCAAAAAACAGGGCACAGTATTCTGCACAGGCCTGTCTCTCACAAGTCTACAAGACTTTGCTATGTAGGAGCAGCCTCATCTACTACAGACACCCACATCTCCTCCTGAGACACTCCTTCTTGGGTCAAGGTCATGCGAGAGGACAGAAATACGCTCTTTTATGGTCTTTTAGGGACAAATTTATCTGCTTCATTGTAAACATCTATTTTCAGAAGGAATCAGGGAATTCTATGCTTAGGGAATGCACTGGGTTTTCTTCAGCCTTACACTGAAAACACTGCATGATGATTCAGTGAACAGGGAATCAGTCTTCTTGCTTGTAGGCCATTCTTACAACTAAGGAAAAGGCTGCTAATTACAGTGAGTCACTGTCACAATTAGAAGTTTCTCAAATTAAAATGGTGGTTGATTTATTAATTTTCTGATTTTATGGTTTCTTCTTTTTTTCCTAGTCAAATCCACAGAATTACCTATATGCTGGATATTTCCCCAGCAATGTATGATGGCTGGCCAATTAAAAAAAAATCAGTTGTTAGAGACAAGACAGTAATTACTGACTTTGTCTGGTCTTCTCTGTTTGGCACATACTCAGACTCCCTAAAGACATGAAGCTGCTTTTTGTAATATTGGAGAGCCCTAGTACTCTACAATCTTTACCATCCTCAGTGTAAGCATGAGATGTTCTCAGATTTACAGCATTTTGAAATACTCTTAGCAATAAAAGATTGACTTTTACAGTCATTTCTCAAGATATAGATACATGTGTTGCCTGATTTTTGAGTCTTTGATGTTTGTTTCCAATCAAGAAGGAGGTAAAATCACCTCTTCCTCCTTTTTCTCTATTTCCTTCTCAGTGAAAAGTGAGTTAATTGCATGCCTCTGTTTTAAGAGCAGCCAAATTGACTGGCCGACAATTATAATGAGAAGTGAAGTAAAATCACAAGAACTGGAAAGACTGATTTCCACAACACAAAAAATTCATATTGAGAAATAAAATAAATACTTGTATTTTCTGAAATCTCAGCTTTGCTGTGAACAACTTAAGCATTCTAATGTAAATTATGTACAGAACTTACTTGTGATCCATCTCTTGGAATACTTTCAGCACAGTCTTAATGTTCATTAGGAAGCCATATATAGAAAGAATAGTGCAGAGCCAGCTATTTAGCTTAGAACATTTTTAGTAAAATATTTATTCTAATTGTCTCCCTAGCTTGTTGAAATGAAATAGGTGTTTGAAGATACAGGTATAATGTATTGTGGAGCCTCTGCCAGTTAGACCATTAAGATCTTCAAAAGCATACTCAGGATAATGCATGGCTCAAGGACGAATCTAACTAAAATGGAGAAAATTTTAAAGTTGGTGTCTTGACTGCCCATGATTTTACTTAGAAGTATTTCAGTGTGGAGGCAAGAGGCTTGCTTTATCCTCTCTGAGCTTCAGGGCATCACATCAGAGAAAATCACCCCATACCTATTTAATTTGCATTCTAACTCTGAGATCATTGTATATGGACACCTTTTGATCCTATAAATAATGACTTCACTTTCAAATGTGCCATTTCCAAACATTGACACAACCATTATTTTTCATGATCTGCTATTGTGATGAAATATTGTCCAGTGCTGGCTTAAGTCCCGTGGATAGGAAAATATTATAAATTTCTAGGCTGGCTAAAAAAAATAAATATAGGAAAAGGGAGAAATAGTTTGTGGAAATCTATGTGGAATGAATCCAAGTTCTTATACCAGGCAATGCTTAAACATACTTAAATATGTTATACTTGCATACTTAAATATGGCAAAATATGAGATACAGAAGATTTTACTATACAGCATCCATCAGGTACTTGCCTTATTTAGCAAGTTGGGTAACTCCATTGAAAGTATCTTGATTGTGGAGAGTGTATCTCAGAAATATTTATGGAGTTTAAGGAAAAAAAAAATAGGTAGCAAACAGATGTATTGACTGAGATAAAAAATCTTGACTCTGCCTCAAGCTTCACATGCAATATAAAAAAAATTCAGAAAATAATATTAATGTTTCTTGGGTCTTTTTCCTCTTAAGATCCCTGACTTGCCCATGGCTGTGGCTGCATAAACAGCTCAGTATTGCCCTTAGCAACCTGGTGTGGGAGCGCTGGTGTCCCTGAGATCTAGCCAAGCTCTCCTGCCCTCACAAGGTAGAAAATTAATAGAGAGTCTTGGACATGCTTGATGGCTGCAGTGGTGCAGTCTCTAGATTTAATTTTTCAGCACTTAGACAAAATGTCACATCCTTTTGTTTTCCTATCTATATTTTGTTTTGTCTCTTTTAGTAAGACATTAGATGTTCTCACTGCTTTGCAAAGAGCCTTTTGGTACCTTTCTTACTTAAATATTGCTGCGAAAATTCTAGACATTACTAAAAATTGGTGTAAAATCAGTTCAGGGACAAGTAAAATATAGTAGATTTTCTTCACATTATGATTATTGAAAAAGAGTCCAAAAGATGACTGCTGAACTACTGAAAAACCCTCTACAAACCATGGCTACATAGAGAGCTATGTGCTAGTAAATTCTGAGTTGTGCATCCTTTTCTCTATTATTTTGTTATCGATATCTAAAAAGGGTTCATTTGTCAGTGTAGGTTTGTGGGAGGGAGGCAGGAAGGCAGGAAGAGAGGGAGGGAGGGAGGGAGGGAGGGAGGAGGGAAGGAAGGCAGGAAGGCAGGAAGGAAGGCAGGAAGGGAGGAAGGAAGGAAGGAAGGCAGGAAGGAAGGCAGGAAGGAAGGAAGGCAGGAAGGAAGGAAGGCAGGAAGGAAGGAAGGCAGGAAGGAAGGCAGGAAGGAAGGAAGGAAGGAAGGAAGGAAGGAAGGAAGGAAGGAAGGCAGGAAGGAAGGCAGGAAGGCAGGAAGGCAGGAAGGCAGGAAGGCAGGAAGGCAGGAAGGAAGGAAGGAAGGAAGGAAGGAAGGAAGGAAGGAAGGAAGGAAGGAAGGAAGGAAGGAAGGAAGGAAGGAAGGAAGGAAGGAAGGAAGGAAGGAAGGAAGGAAGGAAGGAAGGAAGGCAGGAAGGAAGGCAGGAAGGAAGGAAGGCAGGAAGGAAGGAAGGAAGGAAGGAAGGAAGGAAGGAAGGAAGGAAGGAAGGAAGGAAGGAAGGAAGGAAGGAAGGAAGGAAGGAAGGAAGGAAGGAAGGAAGGAAGGAAGGAAGGAAGGAAGGAAGGAAGGAAGGAAGGAAGGAAGGAAGGAAGGAAGGAAGGAAGGAAGGAAGGAAGGAAGGAAGGAAGGAAGGAAGGAAGGAAGGAAGGAAGGAAGGAAGGAAGGAAGGAAGGAAGGAAGGAAGGAAGGAAGGAAGGAAGGAAGGAAGGAAGGAAGGAAGGAAGGAAGGAAGGAAGGAAGGAAGGAAGGAAGGAAGGAAGGAAGGAAGGAAGGAAGGAAGGAAGGAAGGAAGGAAGGAAGGAAGGAAGGAAGGAAGGAAGGAAGGAAGGCAATATTTGTTTGAAGCACAACAGCAGGCTCTGCTTAGCAACCTGCTACCCTGAACACACCACCAGGTTCTTCTCTGATCATGCTGATCACAGCAACATATTTAGGACCTCCCTCATGAGGGTTTCATGTACACATACAAACCAAGAGTTGGTTTGTTGATTTCATTAATTATTATCATTTTCATAGAAAATTAATTGGTTATAAGGTACCTGTGAATGTTTGTAATTTTCCAAAATAGAGACTATAATCTCTGGAGGAAAAAAGACAAAAGAAGACTGAGGAAATCAGTGAAAACTGAGGAAAAATTCCCTGATGATGGAAGAGACAGGTTGTAGCAAGAAATGATGCTGCACCTCGGAGCATTCTGCTTAGCTACAGGACATTCCTTTGGGGCTCATGTCCTTCAGCTCTCCAGAAAAATTCCTAATCCCTGTCTGCCCCCCAGCACAAGAAATATCCCTGAAAGATGATTAGCAAGGTGTGGAGTAGGAAGTGGTGCTGGCCAGGCAGGAGCCAGTGGATGTGACTCCACTGAGTGGATCTGGTCCAGGCAAGATCAGTCTGGGAGAGATGTGTGTGTGCGGCTCACACCCTGGGAGAGCACGGCTGCAGGCCTCATCACTTTTGGAACAAAACACTGAAATTCCCCTATTTAATTTATGGCTTCTCTATTCTACAGGCCACACTGGAGAAGAGGATTAGCCCAAGGTAGCTGTAAAGGAACCAATTCATGCATGAGACAGCATGGCCACAGCAGGATGCAACTCAGAGGTATGAGCTCTGCTTCTCAGGAGTGCATAACAGCCTCCAGCTTGTTTAAAAACTATTTTGGGTCTCTGTAAATTATTCTTCAGAAGGAGCATATTTTCTTTTTTTTTTTCCTTGAGTTTTTATTCAAGCAAACTTCAAAAAGAAAAAAAAGGCCAAACAAATGAATCAAACCATGTTCTCTAGACTGGAAAGACAGGAAATAAGAAAGAGAGATTTATGGGTTTTAATTTTTAAATCTTGGGTGGTGCTCAAAACCTGTACTAATGGGACCATACTAGTAGCTAGATAGAGACAGTAAATATCAAGAGAATCTCATTCATGTTTTTGTTGGGTGAAATCCTGAGTTTATATAGCTGAATTACATGCCAAAAAATTTCAAAGTTGTGTGTTCAGAAATAAGTACCTATATCCATGTGGGAATCAGTGAGAACTGTGAATTCTCAGTACCTCTGAAAATTGCTTTCACATAGATAAAATTTATAGGGCTACCTTCAGACATCAAGCTTTGAAAAAATTGGCCAGGATTCCTACCTATTTATTGTTTCCTGGGCCAAAAAGAGTGATGAAAATAGCTGGGTTTTTCTATTATTATTTCCATATGCATTATATTTATAAGAATATTTATGCAAGGAATGTTACAGAAATTCCATGCTTTGTTTCCTTTGTGAAAGATACCTTCCTCATAAGAAACACATTATGCTTGGTCAAATATTTCTCTCTATGGGAGGATTAGATCCACAGTACTGCAGGGTTCTCATTTATCAGAAGCACTTACTTTATCACCTGGCTTTTATTAAAAAAATAAAAAAAGAGAGAGATCTATTCTGTTTGGACAGCCACTGTACACTGGATTTAGGAGATTAAGGTTTACTCTAGAAAAGTGTTATTGTGAGATGTGATATGAATAGCATGACATCATTTCTGGCAATACAGTATCAGTGAGTGAAAGGGAAAAAAACCTAACATGCAGACAGCTTTCTGATAAGATGCAAGAGTTCTATACTCTATTCAAAATTTACTGTATTTTAAGACTGTGTATGTTATACACCAGTCTAAAAATGAGGATAGACAAAACAGCAATAAATTCTTCTGGGGGCATTATTTGAAAATATATTGAATTTTGTAACTGTGAGAGAAAGTGGAGTTTAGGGCTGATTAATGAGGAGCCAGTGGGTTTGGCTATATTTTTTTACTTACCAGAAAGCTAAGGATTTCCAACTTTTACTTTAAACCTTTTTATGTATATGGTACTTTAGATTTTAAAGCAACATCCATTATATATCTTTTTTGACAAGCTGCATGACCTTTTAATAACTTGCACGATGTAATGGGAAGACATATTTACTCAAAAATTAGTTCATTATAATAACTGAATTCTTCCTCAAAAGAGGACAAACTTTTATTACATCATTTTGGTTATTGCAATCAATATGTCAATTTGTATGGAATAAATAAATGAGAATGACCTATAACAAAGTGTATTTAGTTGTACAAGATTTTGTTCTAGGTAACAGAATTTTGGTTTACTTTATTTTGCCTTTGCTGTACAATTTTTAGAACACATATTCCCTACATTCAAAATAATCTAGAATCACTTCAGAAATATGTGTCAGAATATTACCTGGTAAATCAACACCAAATTCCCTGCCAGATCTGGTTTTTTTATATTCACTGGATTCAAGGAGAATAGAAAAGTGTCATAATCCGTAATTTTACTGCATGTTCTTAAAAACATGAACAGTGAGTGCATATAAGGGAAAAAATATATATATAGCTTTTCCTGAGCTTTTGGACTAGACATATAGCAAAATTTAAAGAGCTGAGAAGTATTATTGGTTCGAATGTGGTGGCTCAGATGTGTAGTGGGTACACAAAGAGATATTCTACCCCAGAAAGTCTTTAGCAGAAAGTTTAGATATGAGATTTAATGTCTTCAAATTCAAAGACAGACTGGTTTTCCCAATTTCATAATTTAAACGTCTTAATTGCTAGGTCACACTGCTGTGTAACAACACAGAGATTTTGTTGAGTTTGTGTTATGTTCACAGATTTAGGTACTAAATTTATCTTACAAGTCTTTAGTGTACCCCCTAAATAAACCTTCCTTAAAAATATACATTCCTTGCCATCTTTGAGATTAACTGCAGTCATGTAGACACTTCTAAAGTGAAAGTATTCTTTACAAGAAAGAACTAGATATAACTCAATTTTTTGCAGTTTAGTTGTGACTGATTAATTATATATTTTCTGTATCAAGTTATTTTCAAATTTAAATGTGTCCTATGGTCTATTTATCATTTTATTCACCCTGCATTTTAACAATCTTTGACAACTTCCTTACATTCCTAGGATTAGTTTATATATTGCTTTGTCTTATGTTAATATTTGCAATCCTTTCTGTTATGTCAATTAACTGCCAGGACATCCATCTAGTACACAGTGTACTAAAGTATAATAAAGAAAAGAAAAATACTTCAAGATGCTAACAAATTATAACCATGCCCAGATATAAACCAGATGTATGAGTGATAAACACAGAGATACAAAATTGTCACCACCCTTCAAAATCACAATTTTAAATGCCTCCACCTTTGACCTGTGGCAATAAGCTTTACTAGGGCATGAGACAGAAATCTATCTTCACATTTTCTTGTACTGAATTTCTGAACAGTTTTTGTTGTTTTCTTTCTTTTTCCTCATTTGCTCCTTTATTAGGCTGCATCTCTCAGGCATCCCTAAAAAGAACCCAACAAGCATGAGGAGAAAGAAGTGGCTAATGGAGCTGTGGTTGCCTGTTAGCAGTGCTCAAGGCAAACATGTGCTTTGGGTTAGGAAATGGAGAAGTGCTCTCACTACCACACAGCCTTCTTCCTTCACTCACTACTTCACAGCTGTGTTTAGTGCTGGAGAATATATGTGCTGATATAAACCAAGAGCACACGTAGGCCAAATGCATTTTACCCGTGCTATGTAGCACAGTGCCTGAACAGATCCCAAACTGACTAATTTCTAAAGAAAATTTTGTCACTGTTGATTTGGAAATCATGCAAGAACTTTGACTTTACTTTAACAATCTGAAGAAAATGAATATAATTTTAGAAGATTTTTTTTTCTTTTTAATCTCTCTGAAGTATTTTTTGTGAGAAGTGAAGACAGGAAGTATCATCCATATTTTAGGGAGTTTTTAATAACTGAAAATGAAAGCAGATTCCTTAAATTAAAACTGGTTCATGTTTTGATTTCCTTTCGTGTTGAAGATTCATTTTAGTTTAGTGGCATTCAACCTATACCTTGTGTGCCCCTGGTGTTCCAAGGAGAACCCATAAGGGTTTAGAAAAGATGACTAAAGAGAGCAAATCCAATTCTCAAAGGGCTTTACTTCATACTCCAACTGTAGTTACTGGGGGTTGAGTCAAAAAGGATGTCAAAGTTTTAGTTCAATGATAGTCAGGAGTCTTCAGGTTTCTGTTGAGCAGGATGGAGGCTCAGATTGACCTTCTGACCCTTTAGGCTGTGAGACTTGGCTGTGCTTCACATGACCTTGGACCATATTTCAAGCATCACAGTTCATACATCTATAAGGAAATCATGAAATTGACTCATCCAGTATAGGTTTTCTCAAAAGTGAGAAAAACAATAAAAGCTTTTATTTTCCTATCAGAGTTTAGCAATGGGATAGTCTGGTTGTACTTTTGAATGCATCTGTGAAGGATCAGCATCAATATAAAAGCTGGGAAGAAAAAAAACCCAAAAAATATCATCAAAACAAAAAACCCTACTGTGAACTGAAGACAATATTATTAAAGATGTGTCATTCATCCAGTCAGTGCTATAAATAAATAGAGTACAATATAATTCTATGAACATAAAAAAACAGAGCACAATTTTCCTTGAAAAAATTAGTCTTGGTTCAACTCTTTTTTGCTCAAAGAAGTCAAACTAAATCCCAAATTGTGCTTTGAATTTTGGAGGAAATAAGAACATTTAAGCCTCAGTCTAACTGTGAGTATGCTTTATATGCAATTCAAAGAAAAAACCAAACCATTGATAATCTCCAGGGAAAGTTACTAAGTAATAGCTAAATATGTTATTAGCCAGTCACACTTAAAGGAAGTAACTAATTTTGGACAGGAGGTACCAAAAGGGCAGGAGGGAATCCCTTTTCTTATCACTGGTATAATATAGGAGCATTTATATTTAGAACTTAAATCCATGAGGGACAAAGGGAGCATTTCAGATGCATGACTCACCTTAGCATTTCTTATTTAAATACCCACTGCTCTGCAGGCATTGTACCCTGCTTTATTTACCAGCAGAGACATCACCATAGTGCCTGGTGCCTCTAAGTCTGGATGGAGCATCAAATTTAAACTGGAGATCCTGAACTGAATCTAGATGCTGTCAGCATCAAGAAGCTGCCAACACAGGCGTTGCATATCAAAGACAGAATTAGCTGTCATTTAAAAAATCAGCAGTAATGTTACAATTTTTAATCCTTTAAAGGATGGTTGTATCATTTCACTCAGTTCAGGCTGCACATATGTATTGTTCCGAGGATATTATGTAAACTGCCAAAGTCCCCATAACACCAGGGATAGTTAAACGTGTAAACAGAAATAATTCTATATTTAAACATTATAGTTCTTCTGGTTGTTAAACTATCATTAGAACAGGATGGAAGCTGGTTTACAAGCTTCACTGTTGTATTTCTACACTGTGGGTGGTAGAAGCCAAGCCATGTTAAGACAATAAAATTTCTTTGTCAAATATACTGTAGATGACTGTTTATACATAGCAAGATTTGCCTCTCACCTCCTGAACCTTCAGGATAGAGCATGGGTGAAATGGATATGTTGTTTTTAGTTGTTGTAGCAGCCTGGAAAGTTAGGACTTGAATCTGCTGACATGGCTGTGGTTATTTGCCAGTTCTTTCCCTCTGTTAGAGAATTAGACCTACTTTCTGCCTGACTCCAGAGGACATGATGGAAGATGTCTCCTTTAATGCTGAAGAATGAAAACATAAAAAGTTTGAGCCTACATAGACATACGGGTGCTCTAATCTCAAAAATTAATATCAGTTTTTGAGGAAACCATCTCTTGCTGTGTAAAAGAAATTAGAAACCTACAGCAAATACTCAGTGGGATGACAGCATTTAGCATATAGAAATATGTTAACAATAGAAGTGATATTTACCATATAATTCATGCTTCAGTGGAAAGCAATATGAATTACTATATATTGACAAAATTTAATTCTATTAGTAGGGTATTAGGTCTAAAATCCAATAAAATTTCAACTATCATAAATCAATGCTTGGTAGGCTGAAACACTTAGAAGAAGTGGGGTCCCAAATCTGCAGAAGGATTCAATCATTTAGTCATCATTTAAAACAGTTGTTTTTTTAATGGGAATCAAACCAATATCCTTGTGGATTTGGGCCAAACAACCTTCACAGTGAGTGGCAGCAGCAGAATCTCATATTCACTGAGATGTTCCTTCCACTTTGCTGGGCCATCCTTGCAAAGTTGCCTTTTAAGACCATTTGTTATCAAATGCACCCACAGCATCAAAGTTTTGTGCCTTGATTCTTGACTCCTTGTCCCTTGGTTATGCAGCCTAATAGGATATGTGAGACAAGAGTAGGGAAATGTCTCCCGAGGAAAGAGAACTGCAGTTAAATTTTGAAAGTGCAGGCCAGGATGTTTATTTTAAAACATGTTATCAACCCACCACTTTACTCCATAATAGCTTGGTGTTTGGTGTCCTTATCCAGCACTGAGACAAGGGGCTGATGCCCTCCTGACCAAATCCATGTAAAATGTGCTGATGTTTAAGGGTTGTTCTGCACAGGGACATTCTGCAGGGTCCCATTCTGGGTGGAGTACTCTGCAGAAAGGACTATGGGATTTGTGATGTCAGAACAGCTAAGAGGTCACTGACATGGGAAAAAGCAGCCCTGGACACTTGCTTCTACATTTATCATTCATTCATTCATTCATTCATTCATTCATTCATTCATTCATATCCCTTCATTTATCTCTACTCTTTTCCTCCCCTCAGACCCCCTCAATCTTTGATAACTGTGTAATGTAAAATAGCAGCAATAATTAGTTACAAAGTGTTTTGGGAAATTATGGTATTTCTGGGTCTGGTTGTTGGATTCAATGGCCAAATATGGAAGCTCTTCTTTTTGAGTTATTTTTTTAATGAAAAACAAGAAAGAGAGTTGTATTTTAATTAATGTTTTGGGAAAACACAAAATAAATTGTGTATAATAAATAATAAATTGTGTATATTTGTCTTATAGTCATAGTTCTGCTTGCTTGACATGAACAGCATTATTCAGACAGACTTGTGTTTAAAATAACATTTGCAGTATAGTGGATTTCATTTCAGTGCTTCTTTATTTTTGACAGATTTAAATATAAAACTGACATAATTCTAATTTAGACCCCAGTCTAGAAAATTCAGTCCTTGAAAGGCTTTTGTGATCTATTCAAGCCTACTTAGAAAAGGCAAATATCTATTCCACTGCTTTAGCTAGGATAGCATAAATACCACCATTAAAAAAAGAAAAAAAATTAGAAAAAAAGAAAGAGGAGAAAGGTTTTGAAGAAAGTACATAATTTCATTTCCTAATTCCTACATTGGAAGACACGTGGAGCCACTGAAACAAGACGGATTGCCTTTCAAATAAATATTTCATATCTGTTTTTGATGAAACATTTTGAAAATACTGGAATTTTTCTAAAAAATCAATTTATTTCTAACATGAAGTATGAAATTCTCAGGTCTTACTGAAGTGAAACATAAATTAGAGTATTTGTAAGCTGATGTATGTAATTAAATGAAACATTTTGTCTGTTATCAGCTTTGTCATGGTATATTTTCAGTTGCATCAAATTTATGATCATATGTCAACAGTGCAGTATTGCAATTTCTGTTTAATGAATTCATTATCTCAAAAAGTTCAACACGTGTAAGATCAGATTGCTTTCATTTTAACACTGCATTGTTAAAACTTTTAAACAGAGTTGAAAGAAAATTACATCATATTCAGTCTTTGAATGATCTTCTTTGTCATTTCCATCTTAGTTTTCTGAATAATTTATTCATTATATCTAGTCAGTCTTATATGATGTACAATAGCAAGTTTTAGTTGTAGAAAACATTACCAGGTTTTCAGCTACTGGTATGTAGATGTCTATTTAGACCGGTGAAAATCCTCAACATTTGCACTCATTTAAAACAGATTTTTGGGTCATGAATTTTTTATTTGGTTGGTTGAGGTAATTTTTTTTTCAGCTTGGATTTTTTTTTGGTATTTTTTTGAGGGGTTTGTTGGAAGGGGTCTTCTGAATGTTTTTATAAAAGTAGAATACAAAGGTGTTTATCAAATGGCCTACCAAACTATCTAATTGATCTCATTATAACTTGACTGCACAGTGTACAAAGGGGTGAACTAGCTGGAAGAACATATTTATTTGTGCTTTTCCATAAGTTTGCAGTACACCTGGCACATCTCAAAGTTAACTTCAACAGGGTTGCAGGCCTGCAGTCTCTTTGGGGAGAAGATGGGGCTGTCCTGCAGCAGAGTCAGCTGATCCCAGTCAGCTTCAAAGGACACAGCAGAACACAGCTGAGCCCCTTGGCCAAACAGGGAAAATGTCTTTTTATTACCTATTATTTTAATTGTCAATAAAGTTAATTTTCTCCAAATCACTCTCTTTTGCCTTGATAGTAACTGGTAAGTGACCTCCCTATCTTGATCTCAATTAATGGATTTGTTCTTCCATGTTCTTCCTATTTCCTGCCTGCTGCTGCTGAGGGAGAAAGAGAGGGAGCAACTGCTTGGGAGTTTGTTGGCCAGAATTAACCCAGCACATGCAGAAAAAGATGAGTCACTTTTATGCATAGTCAGCATCTGAGGGATGAAAATGTAAGGCTAATGCAACTGAAAGATGCTATAGACTTGGAGACACTGTGGCAAGATTAATATCAATAACACTGGAAGGTCTCAGATTATAAAAGGCTTTGCTCCTACAAAAATGCATTTGCTTAATATTTCAGTTCTTATCACCAGAACAGTAATTTGTCAAAGTTGGGAGCACACTAATAAAATAGAGCTCCAGGAAATTCAGTCTTGTTCCCAGTTGTGCCAGGGAGCTGCTTTAAAAACTTGGAAAAATCTCTTGATTCTACTTTCAAACAGTTTTCTGACAGTAGTCAGACTGCTTTAGACCAATGCTTAAAAATTCTTAAGAAAAACAAGTCAAGCTTTCATAGATGGAAATGTAGCACTGTTATAAGCTAAATACAGGTTGTTATGCCTCTGATTCCCCTCCAAGACTGTCTGTTTAGTCTATTTGGCTTATATACCCTTGAGGAGGAATTGTCTGTATAGTGTTTAGAACAATGATATTTAATCCAACTGCATTACCATGCACAGTTTTAAAAATAGGAATTGTTTCAGAGAGGCCATTTACAAAGCCATTTGTAGAATACTACACATGAGCATAAAAGTTTATGGGACTTGAGCCTCCCAATGCCTGAAAAGGCAACATAAAATGAGTAAAATTTGGAATGGCTACACTGGGGTTATCTGGAAGCTGGTTCTGTGCTGAGGCAAGGATAAGCATGGTTCTATAATGAACCAAAAATAGGGTCTATCTTGAATTGTTAGTGACATGAATGTTTTTTTAACTCACAGGTTTGTGATTCTGCAGAATCATATGTGTTTGCTTTTCAAACACATAACAGAAGCCTGTGGAGCACCACTTTCATTATGGAGTGTAAGGTAAATTCCATTAGGATCCAATGTGGATCAAGTCATCAACATGACTTTTCAATTAACACACCTCTGTGGGCTCAGATACCTTTGAAATTGAAGTTTTCATAGGGTTTATCATAATTTTTTAGTTTCCTTTAATACACCATCACTGATTATTCCTAGAAGCTTAATTCACTCATAATTTCCATTTGCTTATGTTTAACTCAGCTGTTACATTTTAAAAGTTTTACTGCTGAAGCAAAGTTGATTCTGTTTAGAGAAAGTTATTCTATCTTTGATTTCTGACACTTGGTTACACAGGGATGTGTAACAGAAATCATCCACTTTAGGAAAGTGTGCCTTATAATTTTGGGGAGATAAAATTCCATTTAAGTCAAGAAATATGATCCTTTATGATTTTTTCATTTTCCTGAATAAAACTGCTGATAAGCCTTTATCAGGAGAGGTGTGGCTGATTTGGCTGAGAGCTGGGCAGAGGCTCTACAGACCATGAGGGATTAGCCCGTGAGGCGAGAAGTGTGGCACTGCCGAAACACGCCTTTGCATGGAGGGATTGTTCTGTGTGTGTCAGAGGTGAAAACAAATCTTGTGCTGAGAAATACAAACCAGATTTCCTTTTGTTGGCCTGAGGATAGGAAGGGGAGACAAGAAGAGAGAAGGGGAATACTGTAAATTGAGTCTGAAGTGAACTTTCCACAATAAGACTACTATATGAGCTAGTATACACTCCCTGAGGGTGAAATTCACTCTTCTGTGCTGGGATAACACATAACTGGGGTTGAATTTAAAATCTCTTTTGAAGAGTTTAGGGCAGCTAAACAGTTCTGTTCATGCAATCTGCCAGCTAGTAGTCCTTGCTTTTCTCTCTGGGCCTGATTTACAGTGTAGAATCCCCATGTGCTTGACAGCCACCACTCAAGGCAGCAAACTCAGCACATTAAGAACTAGAAAAAAAACCAAAAACTCTATAGCTTGAGCCAAATACTGAATCTTTATTTGCTGAGATGTTACAAATCTACTTTCTCTGTGAATAGTGAAGTGGGGTTGCTTTCTCAGCAAACTCTATTGGTGTTTTCAAAGACTGAAAAATAATGGAAAAGGCCGAACCAGAAGCCTAGTAATACAAAAGCAGAACAAGAGGGAGAAGAGAAGAAAATTTCTTTCATTCATTAGTGTAATGCATTAAATTCTGTCCCTTGCAGCAGAGCCCCCACTAGAATCACTTATGTGGGGTCAGTGTGACAGAAGAATTTGGTCAAATATTTATTTTTGTGTCTATTTTCATTACAGTGAGCCATTAGAGACATATTTTTTCTTTTACAGAAAAAAAAAATAAAAATTGTTTCACTGGTGAAATTTATGTATGCTTTTCCAACACTGCTGTGTTAAAATAGAAAGGTTTCTATGGTACCCCTTGAGTGAAAATGGCAATTTTATTTAGTTTTCATTTGGTCCAATTCTAAAAGTATAAATGACAATTCCTAATAGCACTACATATTTCAATGAGGCAATATTAATCAGCCTGAATAAGAAGATCCAAAATCTACATCTTTAATTCATCCAGTGTAAGATGCTCTATGACCTGAATTATAGCATAAATCCTTAAATTAGGTCTAAAAATATTGGTTTCCTTTCACTGCTTTCCCTGCAGTTGTAATTCAGTATCTATTCTTCCTGTGAAGAGCTAATGGATGTTTTAAATTCCTTTAACACCAAACCTGCAATTTGAGAAATAAATGCTAGTGGGTGGAATGATTCTTAATGCTTCCTTCCTCCTCCCAAGGTGTTAACATACCTCTACCAAGATGGTCACATAATGTCTTTATTTCTTGCTTTTCTTGTTTTATCTCTTCCTCCTGAGTTGTTCAGCCTCTCATCCTCTTGTAATTTTCTTTGAATTTATTACATAATTGAAGAGGAGTTCTCCTGCTTTGTAGCTGCTATTTGCTCTTCCCTTCATTTTTTTAGACAGCTCAATTCCAGAATACAGGTGTGTGGGTTTCTTATTTTCCTTATCTCCCTTTTCACAGTAAGATTAATGAGAAAATCACTTAGAGAGGTTTTCCAGGTAGCCAAGTAGTTGCTAAAAGGGAATAACAGATATTTTAATTCAATTGTCTATTTTTAATGTCACAATACCATTCAATGGTAACAGCTGCCATCAAGACATTATTTTTCTAGAAGATGTATGAGTGTTTGAGTGATGTGAAAATATCTTTTGTCATAGTGAATCAACTCTGTTTTAAATGAAGCTGTTTCAGACCTTCTTACACTCAAAAAAAGGTCCTGCTAAAAAATAATGTCAAGTGATTTGTACTACTGCTTTATTTCTTATCCCTCTGAGACCTTTATTTGCTATGTATATACATACCATATTGTTCTGGCCTATGTTTTAGTGATTTTTTTATTTATTGTGGATTTAAAAAATACAAACAAGAAAATAGTTGCATAAACAACACTAAGTCAAGGCAGTTCTCTCCCAAAGAAGCTAAATATGATATAAGAGCATGTTCTCTTTGTTTTCTTCCAGGCCCTGTTCTAGGCTCATCTCCCTCCCTGCTCTGCAATTTTCTTTTTCTTAATACAGTGATTAATCACCAACTGGATGTATCCAGCTAGCACATTTGGAAACTAAACCCATAAACCTGCAGAACACCCTGATTGTGAAAGAAATGTGCATTCATCTTTTGGAGGTTGATAAAGCCCAAAGCAAGCTGAGTACCCATTTCCTACAGCAGTGATATAACCTCACCTTGCTAAAGACAAGCAAAACTCTCTCATTGCCATTTTCTGCATGTCTGGCTGTGAGAGAAATGATGCTGCTGCTGTCCTGTGCTTTCTACTCGGTGCTGCTGATGCAGAATGGGTTTACTTTGTGCACAGGTATTTAAGCAGTTTAGAAATACACCTGTAAGGTCAAATATCTCAGCAGTTAAACAAATCTTTTGGTTCTGTTGTAGTGCTTTTTAGTAATTGAGGTTGTTTTGGGGAAGAAAGAGACATTTTTTTCTGAAATGATTTAAGCATAATATTTCCTCAAGGCATCTTATATATTTGAAGGCATAAGTTACGTTCATTCTTTTCAGTAGTCTGCTGAACACTTAAATGACAACATTAAACTTTTTACTGCTGATTGACACTCAGTAAATGATTCTGAGTATCCCCAAATTAATGCCCAAAAGTTCTACAGCACCACTGAATGTTCTCTATGAGAAAATTCTAAAATCTTTTTGCATGTGTGGCAGCGTTTCAGGTGTTTAATATCACTACTACAATCACCTTAGTTCAGAGTATATCTATTTCTTAAAATTGTAATTTAAAAATAACAAATGTGCTACAAAATTTCTAATGCATTGGAGTCTGCCTAAATGAATTAAAACCTTCTGTTTAACAGTTTGCTGATAGATGCCTACTCATTTGTATAATTTTTTTACTGTTTACTCATAATTTATCCAGAACTTTTAAAATACTAATCCCATGTACTTAGGGGTTGTTCTGAATGATTTTGTGAATCAGATAGCTTAGGACTACTAAAGAGATCTAATTTACCATATATTAATTTCATATTTCCTGGAAAATAGGTTGGATATCAAAGTTACCGGAATATTCCAAGGAAATCTTCAAATTTATTGTGATTCTATTTTGTATTAAAATGCCTAAATTATTCACTTGCAAGAATTGGAACATTTTTTCTGTTTCTTTACATCTTTTTATAGAGTAATTGGAAGTTTTGAAAGGTTAACAATAGCAGACACTAAAAACTGTCTTAGAGATTAAAATATCAATTAGAGATACATGTGTAATAGCTGGAAATAGTTTCTCAGGTGCTGTATGAATCCTGCTTCTGCTTTTCATTCCTCTGCTGGCAAGCTTATCTCTGGATATGCATCCTTTGTCTAATGGCCATTTTATAGCCTGGCCAAGTCATAATTGTAATTAGCTTACCAATTAAGGATGAAAGAAGTGTATTGTTGTAGTAAGAAGCCCAAGAATCAAAGTAACTTGTTTTAAAATACTGTGGTTTTCAAACACTGAGTTATGCTAAATACTGTGCTCTGAGAATGATACAGAGCTCATTCTGACTGCCCAGAGAGAATTAAGACTCAGAACCTGACCCTCTTTGATGTTGATTATTTGGAGCTGGGGAATCCAGTTGAAAGGATATAGCTGCAATTTAATGCGATTAGCCTGCCATACCAAGTCATTGGATAATTGTAGACCTTGCAAGACACTGCTCTTACAGTGTTGATGTGCTCTGGCCTTTGGGAGCACTGACTGAAGACGGATGATGAGAGTGAAATAGATTCAGATAAAATTAGAGACAACCGGGGCAAATAGATGTGGATTTTCTCATTTTAGCACAAACAAAACCTGGATTAGGTGAAATGGAATCTGGCTGTAATATGCAAAAGCTACTTATCTCAACTCCCTCTGGAATATGCAACAAACATATGGAATAAGCTTGAGATTTAACCTCTCTACTCAAGTTCATATGACAGATTCATTATTTTCTGCATTAGAGAGAGAATATCAAGGTCAAAATCTCCATTCTGATTAGCTGGCTAATGTGCACTCTTCTAGCACAGAGCATGCGTTGAAGTACAACCACTTTGCTGTATTTGAACATCAATTTGTTTCATCCCTGTTGAGGAAGTACCATAGTATCATTTCACAAGAATTAAAGGCCTCTGCTGAATTTCTGGTAATAAAATTCTGAACTCTTGTTTATCACCCAAATCTCCCATAAAGTGTATGTTGATCTCACTGCTGTAATTCTGGTTTAGTCAGAGATTACACCAGTTTTGATTCACACATTCTACCTCCCTGCATCCATTTATCTAAGGAAGGAATAATCCAAAATTCATCACAATACATACCTATTTGATAGTGTAGATGCAAACCGCTGGCGTAGTTACACGTGCACAGCTCTAGTTGAGTTAATGGAAGGTGTGGTTTGGAAGTAAAAGCAAATTAAATTTGTGTAGGCATTCAAAATTTTTTAATTTTTCAATTATTTATTCAGCACTATAAAAAGGAATAGCAGTTCCCTCTGCAATCCAGAAGATTTAACTTGCCTAAGTGCTTTTAAGAATCTGTGTCCAAGTCATTAATAGGTTTTATTTATGTAACGCATTATGAATTGCCTAGAGTCAATTAATGAAGATGAATTGAGATGATAGCAACATACAAGCTGGTCAGTGTTAAAGAACAAAATCACATTCTTATGATAATCAGAAATTATACCTTGCTACTTTTTCCTTTTCCAGATCATTGCATCTGAGAGAATAAATTTCACAAAGAACCACAATCAGAGTTTTCCCTGATTTTTTTATGAGGTGTCATAGCATTATTTCATTTAATGTGTAAATAATTTGAATTCAGAATCAAAGAGTCAGGTGTAGAATCATTGATTCATTTGAGTTGGAAAGGACCTTTCAGATCATTGAATCCAAGCACATACAAACACAGTAAACTGTCATGGTAAATTTTAAAGTAGAGATAGGTTCCAGGAAGACACCTTACCTAACACTTGCTTAATTAAAATTAATAGTGATGAAAAGTTTTATTCTATTACTTCAACTCAGAATAAAAGTCAAGATGTTATTCTCATTTGCATTAGGCATAGTGCCTTCAGCAGCATATAGATCATTAGCATATAGATCATTATAGCAGCAATATAGATCATTAGTTGGTAATGTCATGTATTGCATTAAATGTTCTAATATGAAAATATTCCTTGAAATGTGAAATTTTATATGGAAGGATTGTAGGAAGCTCCTTCTTTAAGTTGATGTTGATAGTCTAGGATGCAGAAAGAAAAAATAGAAAATTCAGCCCAATTTCTTACAACAAGAAATTGCAGATAACCGTATAGCAAGATAGTTTCTTGAATTTTTTTTTTTTTTTAATTTTTTTTTTATGGGCAGGCACACATAAACATGTTTATTCACCCAGACATTTTTTTAAAAAACCTACCTTAGAAATAATAAAAATATAGGTAATGTCTGGAAGCATCTACAACGTTCTAAAAGCTGTGAACTGTAGCTGGTGGTGACTGATTTCTGTCAGAGAAGTCATCAACAGCCTGTACAAAACCAGGAGATGCAACATCTGGCAGCTGACTGCAGTTTGCTGTCCTGTCAGAAGCACTCTCAGCTAATACAGTTATAACCAAAATTTAGCCCTGTGGAAAATACTCTAAACTGATGACAGCCACAAACCGGGAGAGTACAAAGGGAAAGGTCATTTAATAGTTTACATATTTTTCCATGATATTTGTTTTTTGATGGACATACAATGACTTTAGACACTGATTGGAACCCTTAATTGATTTTCAAAACAATTTCAATATTTTTAACTGATAGCCATCTTTTTTGGGGGGAATTTCTTTCTATGCAGCATATTTTTCAGTTTCTGTTGGATCCTAAATGCCAATTTTAAGTTCTTTGCTTTTTAAAACATACAAGTAGAATTTCTGTCTGTTCAAAAATTCTTATTCTACACAAGCCCTTGAAAACTACCCAGATCCCCTCAAACTTGAGAGTGACTGTAAAAACAAGGTTTATGAATAGATTCATAATAAAATTTGGAGCACAGGGAAAATATTTTGTTTCATATTGAGCCTGCTCATAATTTATTCCATGTAAAGTCTGATTCTCCAAAAGACATTCCTGATTATTTACTTAGAACTGTAAAAACTGGCATTTGTACATTGTGATTCCATTTGGTATGTAATTTCATTATCTTACTCTGTACCATCCCATGTGTTTATTTTTTTAAATTTTTTGGACATTGTTCCATCAATGTAGAACAGACTGCTAGATTTACTTTTACATCAGTTATTTTTTATTATATCCCTTTTTCAGTTGAAGCAATTGATGTTAAGACTCTGAAACTCTCTCTATATCAGCATAATAAATATGGAGAGATGATTCTCTAGTCCTGAGTCCTAGTTGCATCAATACTTCCATCAATACTAAGAAAAAATCTCATTGTCTTAAGGTTCCTGACTGTAAAATACCAACTAGAAATATTACATTATTTTGTCTTCTGAGCTATGCTCAGGAGATACTTGGGAAGTTCTAACTTCTCCATATCAAGTTTTGAAAATTTAACAGCATAAATGATGGAGCTTGGAAATGTTTCTTGGTACCATTTAATTTATCAGTATGTTTTTAGATATGGAGAAATTAAGTGGGTTGCATTTCAAGGGTCTACAATAGGTAAGCAGGAAACAACAATGCTATGCAGTATTCAGTGTGCATGAAACTCCTAAAAGAAGCCTTTACACTTACCTTCAAAAAAACCTCACAGGTCCATGTATAAAAGAAGTTTGCAAACTTGAATAGTTACTAAATTATCTGGATGTTTTCCTAACCTCAAATTATTTAGTTTTTGTTGCACTTGAACATTAAAAATCAATTGCTTTGCTTCTTCTTATTGCTTTTTGGAAAAAAACCCAAAAAAACAGGGACATGAATTTTACATAAGCATTTATAGATCAAAAGCTTATTGTCGTAAACACTTCTCCAAAACCCAGATATGGACATTGAAAAGGAATTTAACAAATAAACCTTTGCATTTCCTTCACAAAACATGATTTTTTTTAATTAAAGGATTATGCTGTTTTTATTCTCTCTTCTCTTTATTTGTAGCACACACAGACATCTGTAAAAGGTCTGGCATTAAATTCTTTCCTTCTGAAGCCAAATGCAAAAGTCCTCAGCAAGACTGGGCTTTACCCTATAACTTACCAGACTTCAAAATGTTACCTTATGACTTTAAAATGAGCTTCTATAATTGTTTGTGATATTCTGCTTCTCTTCACTCTTTATTGCAAGAGAAGATGTAATGACAACTTTGCTCAGATATGACTGTAAAAAGAACATTAGCAGTAAAGGTTATTGAGGTTAAATATAAAACCCTTGTACCTTTTGCTATACCAGTACTCATCTACAAAAGTTAGTATCTTAATAAATTAATTCAGATACAACTAGAATATGAAATACTTTTTTTGAAAAAAAAGCTTGTTTTATACAGCCAATAAAGTTCACAAATTTTCTTCTTCAGTTTTGCATTTCCTTGAGATGATAGCACTAAATTAATATAGGAAAAGGTTTGTAGATCTAGATGTAAGCGTGTTTGTCTATTCATAGAAAAAGAATAGTAAACCTGGTGTTTCTTATGAACTATTCTAAACCAATTAAAACTTTATTTCTACCTCCAAAGTCACATTTCTTAATTCTAACTTTACAAAACTGAATTATTGTTCATCATTTTATTGTTACTGCTTTTTATGTGTTTCGGCAAACTGCAATTGTCAATTATGCAAATTCAGAACAGATACAAATAAAGCCTCTCACATCACCATATATTAAATCTAAATGTACAGTAAATATAAATAGTACTTAATAAGACAGTAAATTTGGCTTCACACTTTATTCATGGCTGAAAGACATCTTGGTAATGATTGAAGAGATGCAGCACATATTCTCCCTTTTGCCCTTTGAGTCGTCAGCTCAAAGACTTTTTCTGTCCTTGGAGGGACTCTAAGGAACCAAGATTCTCGTGAACTCTGAGAAGCCTCTGCAAATAGAGGAGAGAATGGGCTAAAGTCTCATAGGGTTAGCAAACACAAAAGGGGCATCTTCAAAATTATTATTACTCTTCTAGCACATTCTTAGAACATTTAGTAATAAGAAAGTAATTTCAGGGTAAAATTAAAAGATTAGTGGATGTACTGAGTCCTTAAAGCCATGGCTTGTAGTAAAATAGGTAGAGATGTCAAAGAGCTTTGCATTGTCCCTGGGCTTTAATGAGTTTTCTCTATAAAAGTCTATTCTTCCAATAGATATCTGATGAGGTGGTACCACAATCAGATGCACAGAATAATTATTTGTCTCTCTGGAATCCAGAATGCAGGATGAATATGGTGATTAGGTATTTTACTTTCATATTCTGTTGCAATTTTAACACCTGTGTTACCCTTCATTGTCCTAAAATTACACTTTTTTTCTATTGATGTTTATTTTTTCCTGAATCAGGGCACTGACCCTGATATTATTCAATATCTTGATGAAGGGCAGTATCACTCACACCCTGGCCTGGGTATAGGTCCTTTGCTTGTACAATGTCACTGATGATATTTCCTTTTGTCTTATTCCTTTATCCCACTTAAATGCTGAATACACTAGGTCTGGAAGTAATGCATTAAATTTGGCCTCTCAGGCTTGATGGATTTGGAAGTATACGAATCCAAAGGGAGTTACAGTGCCCTGTAAATCATAAATATCTTGAGAAAGAGGAGAAATGTGTAAAATCCATAGAAGACATGAGTTATAGCACAGTTATCTTCATAAAATCAAGTCCTCCTGAGTATATTTTTCTGCATTATTTCAGTGTGAAAGCAACACTACCCACATCTAATCTGAAATGCATGTAGTTGTGTTTCAGTTTTATTGCTATTTTCACCCACCAAAAGAGAAAAAAATGAAATTTTGATAGGATCAAGAAATGAGAACTATATTCAAACTGAAAACAAGAGCCTATTTCCACAGTGAATTTGGATGAACAAATGAAATATATATGTACTTATTTTCAGTATAACTATTGTCTAGTTTTAGCATTTCAGTAACTGCTGCAGTGTGAGCATATAGATATATATAAACATGTACATATAAATATGACCTGAACTAAATATTATTGATTGAGATTTTCTTTTACCTTGATTTTCTAGAATAAAGCTCTCTAAAATGCTAGATGCACCTATCTCATGCTTCTTCAACTGGATTATGACCAGGTAAGAAAATGTAGAAGAAAAATAATCAGATTCTGTCTCATTCTGTTGCACAAGAAAAAAAATCATACCCATTGATGCCTGTGCAATTTTATCACACTCTTTAGGAACAATAAAGCTGTTTTAACTGAAATTTACTTCACTGTATGTAGCATGCTGTGTGAAAATAATATGGGGGCATTTCTGTGTAGGTTTCATTGTATAGGTGGGAAAATGTTACAGGGTAGAGTCACAAAGAATTTATCTTAAAATTTGGTATAAATACCACAGACAAAGCATGCAGTGGTCACCAGAAGATGTTGAATTCTCAGCATTCATGTAATTTTAGAAAAGTATTATTGCCTTAAGCCATTAGGGAACGTTATTAACTCAGATCTCATGAATTTCAGCTCTATTTTTATAGATTTTAGGCAGTGATTCTTTTATTCAGAGCCCCAGAAGAATAAATAAGTCAAAAAAAATGTGATCAAGTGTACAAAAAGAATTTAATTCCCTGCAAGAAGTGTCCTCTCATGCCTTAAAGCACATACATAAACAGACGAACATGAGTCATAGCTGATGGGTTTTTCTCCATATAGTAAAGATAAAGTACTAATGATTATATTTCCATTTTAAATAAGGACTCACTAACCCTATTGGACAGAAAAAGAGTCACTATGACTATCCAGTGCCTCTTTCCTTTCTGTATTCTGTATTCTGTAAAAAAAAAGTATTCTGTAACCTTTTCTGCTGCTCTGATTTTACCTTCTTTACAAAATCAAAGGCTTTCAAAAATACTCTCCAAACTCATTCTTTCTTTTTGTTCCATGTATTTGCCCTGTTGGCAACACCATTCTATTAATTAACCTTTACCAACCTTTCATAGATCTCTTTTCTAAACTTAAACACCAAATAAGAGAACTGTTCATGGAACATTTAAGGAAGAATTGGCTGAAACAAAAGCTTGACATTGTTTTCAGTAATGAATTTTACACTGGAGTATTCAACTGAATTTGAGGAGATTTAAAGCACATTCTGTTACTGAGACATAGTGAAATGCTTTGCTTTAGCAGCTGTTGTTTACACCTGAAGCTATTGTACAAATCTAGGATCTCATCAGTTTTGGGGGTTCTCTCCCATCATTTTCTTGATTTCTTTTTTTTTCCTTTTGACAAATGAAGCTTTTATAAATTAACTCAGCCGGTGCACATTTGACCCCAATTTTTGAATGTGTTCCCTGGGTCAAGTACTTTGGTGTGTGAGAATAGAGTCATTCACCCCACCCTGAGGCAACCAGAGTACTCATGCATTTAACTTACCATCAACACGTTTTTCATCATAAATAATTTTCTACATGTTTAATCTAGGCAAAAAAAATCATGCTAAAAACAATTACAGGAAATTACACTTTATTTTCTAGCCTCTGCTTACCATGTGACAATATATACTGAATAATAAATTACAAATTAAAATCTGTAGAATATCTGGTATGTGGGTGTTTCAACATATTTAAGTGAAAAATGCTTTCACTCTGAAAAATCCAATGAATCTTCCCCCCTGACCTTTATGTAAATTTAAGACTGAAATTCTTATACCTGTACATCTCTGTCTTCCCCACTTTGTCTTATCAGTTCATTCCATGGGAGTTTTGCTTCCTCAGTCTAAGTGCCAACATATGGTTGCATTCTGTAACATGAACTCATGGCTAAATCTATGAACTCCATTCCTTAGCCCCCACCTTTGGGACATCAGTAGGTGGTAATCTTAGCAACCTGGATGTGATATCACCATTGTGGCATTTTCATTGACACAGCTCTGCTGTAGAGACCCCTTTGCCCCCCAAGTATAATTCCTGAAGAATTAGCCTCTCATTACAAAACATTAAATCTCTTGTCACTCAATCCTGCAGGTTGATGGAAGCATAGGATATGCTGTGGGGGTAAAAAGCTCCCCTAAGAGCTAAATCTGGCGCTTCCCTGCTTGGTGATACAGACTCTGGATGGGTGGTCCCTCTGGATCTCCTTTCAATAACAGGTTCACAGGTAGACAGCAGCTCTAGACAGGATTAGAAAGCTTGAATTTGACAACTCTCAAACTGTATGAGATTTGAAGAGCCACCTGTATTATTCTTATGCTTTGTTAGGTTGGCAAGCTGAAGGAATTGCATTTGATAAGAGAGTAGTTCTTTATCTATTATTTTAAAATATCTAAGGAAAGCTTCCCTCCTGGGTGGTTTGCCTTTTCTTAACTTAAATTTCTAGTCAGTGTTTGAGTTGCCCCTTCCATCCTTCTTGTGGTGATTTAGGTTTGGTGAAATCTAAACAATGTGTTTCATATTTCTTATATGCCAAGAGGGACTTTCAGGGCAAGGCTGAAAGAAAGCAGTGCTTTTGGTTAACATCTCCCATGAAGGCAATATATCTAGAATAATCGTCCTGGGAAAAGCAGGCCAAAGAAATTTGCTCAGCTGTAGACTGGCTGAAGAGCTCAACAATGTGATAAATGAGTTACCTTATCTGAATACTGAATAATGTCAACCTGTACATAGCAGCCTTGATAATCATGCAAATTGTTGTCACATTTAAGTAAAGAAGAAAGTTCTTCTAGGGACGTAAATGTTAAAAATGTTCCCTTTCCCTACAAAACAGAAGGGATTAGGGTTGAATACTAAGAAACAGTCGTGTTATAAACTCATTCTGGAATTAAAACTTTATAAAACGAATTTTAAAATTTCAATAAAAAATTTTTGTCCATATTTTAAAACACTAAACAATGAAATAGTAATAAGATACTTAAGACAGAAATTATCAGAGAGAAGTGAGACAACAGATACAGTGCTTTGTTCCTGGTATCATCAAGAGATGGTAATTTAGGACAGCAGTTCATACAGTGCTCAAGGATTTTTCAGAAAATCTAGTAAATGTTATTTCATAATTTGAAATAAACCACAAATTTTTAAAGCGAATTAATTACTTTTGCATTCGACTGGCAAACTATAATGACAAATTAACAAAACAGCCCTACATTTTTGAAATCTATTTTTACAGACATATTTTATTTAAACTGTGTTTAAAGTCTGCAATAAATTGTCACAGAAGCTGAACAGAAATAAAAATTCCAGTTTAAATCAAGCCATCAGAGAATCCAATAGCTAAATGACCAAGCCATGGGTGGATTAACTTTATCATCAATATTGAAATGCATAATTTATAAAAATTAATAAAAGAGGTATTTATTAACCTTAAAGGATATAAAATAACTTGATAAGCTACATGAAGTTTTTTTTAATACTGATTCCTGAAGTGGAAGGGTGCTCTTTATCATCTCCTGATTTGCAGTTTAAATCAGAAGGTCATAGAGACCAAAGAAACCCCCCAATCCCCCCTGCAAAAAAAAAAATAAAAAATAAAAAAGCTTCCACACCCCTGTATTTCCAGGTTCTGTTGCCTATTGGCCACCCCAGTTCAAAACAGTCTTTGGAAGAGGTTCATTCCCTTGAGGAATCACGACCATTTTTCAAGCACAACCACTTGTTCTCTCTGGAGGTTCTTTGATTCACTTCCAGCCTATCAGCTACAGATGTAAGGCACCTTTTCAAAGCATGGAACAGCAGAATTCTTCTCCTGGCTTTTCACCTACTAATTGCAAGCAGGGAGCAAGTTCTCCTTTTTCAAACAAAGCCACAATTTTTAGATCTTCCCTCAGTATAACTGTGGCTGTAGAGCCATATACTGCATAAATTGTGATCGTGATAATGTGACACTTTCATCTTAGCTTGAAATAGCATCTGTCTGCTGCAACATCTTTGAAATCTTGATTGATAAAGGATTTAGACCTGGTTTTAATTATCATCTTATGTACTTGGCAAAGGTTAATATTTTGCATGAGGAAAAAGATCAGGCTATAATTCCTGGATTTAAAGCAAGAACTCCAAAAGTTTGATTAACTATGACTTTCAATGTTAGAAAAAACTTAGATTTTTGAAATGAATAATTTTATTGCTTGCTTGAGAAATATGGCAAATTTTTTCCTTGGCTTCTTCAGTTTATAAACAGAGGTTATGAGTGCTATGAAAATAGAAGCAAAAATGATTCCATGATAAACACAGAAATTTCTGTTTCAAATGTATTTAAAATTCATTAATGGCCTAAAGTCATGGTCCTAAAGTTAAAGGAATTACACTAGTTCTCATTTGGCCATATTTTTCTGGTAATCCTAACTTGATCTGTCCCCAGCATACAGAAAATCAAAGAAAGTTGTGAACTTATTTTTGTTTCTTCAACTGCTGCCAATTATAGGAAACAGACAATTAAATCTCACTGTGTCATATTAATCCTGCTCATGAACTAAAATATAGCTTCACAAAATACATTTATGTTTATTTTATCTTTCAACATACCTTAAGTATTAGGGTTTGAGGTGTTTTTTTTTAGTATGATTATTTTTTGACAGATGGATCTAGATCAAATACCTATATATGGCCTGGATGGGTATTACACGGCATTAGTTTTTAAAGAAATAGCAAACCGTAAGTAATAAAATGTAAGTTCCTAAGACATAAATGTAGTTTTCATAGAGTTGCAAAATCACAAACTGAGTTAATTTTGCTGTACAAACATTTTTTTTTTAAGTTTAGAAAAATCATGCGCTGTGCTTTTAAAATATTTATTGAATTATTATTGCTAAGATGACTAATAAAGTGAGTGACTGATGTTGAATTCATAGGTTTCTGTTGTGGGTATTTTGGTTTTGGGGTTTTTTTGTGGTTTGGTTGGGTTTTTTGTTTTTTTTTTTTTCTTTGTTTGTTTATTATGGGGTTTTCTGTTTTATTTTTGTTTTGTTTTTTGTTTGTTTATTTTAATCAATATTTCTGAATACTCAAAGTCATCATCCAGACAATATGGCTTTCATAATCCTTTTCCCTAATCTGCAAAGGGAAGCAAATGGGAGCTATATGGAAGTAGATGTTACTATCATCTTCCCAGTCTCACTAGAGAGCAAGGAACAATTTAACATAAAGAAAGAGGTATCTTTTATTCTGTAAGGATGATCTGTCCTCATTTGAGAAGAAGATTTCTAAGAGTTTAGTGTGATCAAATTGGAATCATAATCAAATCACTTGTATAAAAAAAACAATTAATTACTACAATGTGGAGTGGGTGGAAGTTCTACTTACACAATTTAGTGTGTAATATGATGTCTTTACTCCAAACCTTCAAACTGTCAGAGGCTATGGACTATTTTTAGATGACTACAGTAGGAATGTTTGTGATCTATTTGTTAAAGAGCTGTGTATGTACTAGGGTTAGTTTGTTCTGAAAATCAAAAAAGCATTGAGCAAATATAAGTTTTTCAGACACTTTTTAAACTCTTCAGAACATACAGAACAGGCTTATTCACCGTGGAAATTATCCAGTCTTTGTTGTGTGGAGCACTGGGTTGACAAAGTCTTTGGCTTCTAGATTTATCTTATTTCCTTTTTTGTGTGTGTCTGAGATTTCTAGATGGGAAAACTCATATAATTCAGTGATTCCAATTCTTTAGCTTTTGATTTTCGTTAATCCAGATTGTGAGACATCATACAGAACACCCATAGATTAATTTTTTGTTTTATTTAAAATGGGGTAGTGTTTTTTGTATTTTCACTGAAGATGTTCTTGGCTGGCTGACAGTTTGTTTGAACTGTTTTAGTGACTGTATTAATAAACAGTGCTACTTGCAGATCATGGCAATATGCTTTGCATTTTCATTCCCTGTTTTTGTGTTATTGAGACATGTAATGAAAAAAGTATACAGGGCTGGATTTTAAGCATTTATTTTTAACTACTGTTTATGGCTCCAAATTCATTCCTTGTGTAAGATGTGCCTAGAAATGCAATGAATATGGATGATCTTGACCCATGTTCCTATATTTTCACATAATTTCTGCAAAAGACAGTTGTCTGTGCTGGTCTCTGTGGGAGAACTGTATCACATGCTAACTTTGAAAGAGGATTAAAGAGATGATATAACAGTTTTTCTAACTCTAGTTCAATGATACTTTATGATGTGATTATGAAGTGAGCTGCCAAAAGATAAATAATAAAAAAAAAAAGAGCTTTTAAAGGAATAGCTTTTGTTCATATATGTTTTCAAAGAATGCAGAAAAAGAAATCACATCATACATACACATCAATTCAGGAGAACACAAGCTTCTCTTAAATGCTGAAGGAGTTTTAGGATCTATATTTCTTGTGGATGTATCCTTTGCTTAAACTTACATTTTTCCAAATACTAGGACAAGAAAAGTCTCTCTCATGTGTTGACACCTGTTTCACTGCATCTGAAAAGTTTTTTATCCATGAGCTATTAAAAAATATTTTTTTTTTTTTATCCATAGAATGTGGTTACAAATTATTAAAGCTGGGGAAACAGGGCCTCATTAGATCAAAACCCAAACACAGGTAAAATGGAGCACAATTTAATTTGTTTTCACTGTAATTTTTTTTAATTTTATTTTTGAAGATTCTCCTCCATACTCCCTCTTAAATGTTGAATCATTTTCCATGAAGCATCTTTCATTAGTCCAGGTTCCTCTAAGGTTAGCTGCTGCCATTCTAAATGTAAGCTGCTAATGTAAAGAAAAATGATCATTCCAATTGTGTGGTCTTCTGCAACCTCTGCTGTGAGGCCAATAAACCTGAAATAAGCACTTGCAAAAATGTGCTGCAAAATACTCCCCAAAGCCACTGGTGCCAGCTAAAAAGACATTTTTTAGTCTCATAGATAAAAAAAAGCACTTAAGGAATGAAAGGTTTAGTTTGCTGGTTTTGTGCTAACTAAAGCTTGGCTCCAATGGTGAATATTTTAACATTGGCCTGAGCAATTGAAAGACATTTGACACTTACACTTCCATAATAGAGCTATTTCAGGGATGAAGCTATTTTTTTTATTGCACAATATGAAAATCATATGGAAATAGCTCTTCATGAAAATAACAATAAACAAAATATCCACATGCCATCAATAATTCTTTGTTATATTGTGGCTGTAGAACCACTCCACAATTATCCTAGGCTTGCAAAATTCCTAAAAAGTAATCTGTAGTTATAATAAAGTCGGTTTGTGTGATGATGTCGTGCAATGTGGTCTAATTACAGCTAGAATAAACAAAATGATGGTTAATCCTCACAAAATGTCCAACAGTTTATAGGCTTTGGCTTCAGTTCTGCTTTCTGAAAGAGCAGAAGCTTTCAGCAAAGCCCAGTGCTGCTGCATTTGCCCACAGTTATCTTCTACCCCAGTGTATATACAGTGACCTACTTTCTGAATAAAGCAGCTTCTGCTGGCAGAGCCTGCATTTGGAGGATGTTCTGCCTTTTATGGGCACAAGCAACAATTTTTATGTGGCTCATGAGGAGAAAGTGAAATAGAGAGCTCCTGCATTGTGTTTTTTTACTCTCTGGTTTTCCTGGGTTGACAAACCAACACTTCATTGAGGTGCTAAGGTAATGTCCATAAGCAAGAGGCAAAGTACCACCAGCACAGGTGAAATATCCCTCAATCACATCCAGAGATGAGCAAGGGTTCACAAGAGGAAAGACACATTTGAAATACTTTCCATTATTTTTTTAGTTTATGTTTCTCTGTGGGGGCTTTCTTTTTGTTTGTTTTTATGGCTTTTGTTTTGTTTTGAACTTTTTGGTGTGTTTTTATATCATTATTATTCTAACAGGTCCTTCTGGTCAGACATGCAATGGAAAAATGGCAGAAAACATAAAATTAGACTTTTGAGTGCCATACCTCATCTCTGGATTTCATTAGGAAATAGATTTTAATGAGCAGTGGTTTATATTGTTTTAAATTAATAGAATTTAATGTCAAAGAAGCGTATTTTTACTTTATAACCTATGCTGAAATAAAGCTTTACATCTGAAGATTTGGCATCCCCCAGTATTTTTGATTACCTCAATCACTAGTAGCTTACTTTTATTAATAGAAATATTTGAGAAAACCAAGAAGTAATAACTAACAAATGTAGATTTCTTTTCATTCCTACTTACAAAGTAGTTAGAATTCATTCAAGCCATCTATGGTTACAGGGATAGTATGTAAGATTATCCATCCTGTCGCTATGTTGGCACAAAAGAATATGTTCAGAATGTAATGAGCTTAATAATTTTGATGATAAGCAGCTGGTGATTTTTGCCATCAATACAAGAAGTATCGGAGGGAAAACAAATGGAAAAAGAAGGGAAAACTAAAAGAGAATATGAAGAGTTGAATTAATTGTTTTATGTATGTCTGTTCTTTTTATGACATCTTTTAAGTGGTTTGTACCCTGAGTGTTGAGGAAGCTGCATACTTAACTGATTCTTTGACCTCTTTGAAAATAATTTGTAGTTATCACTGAGGTCTATTCTTATTCCAGCATCAGTGGGTACAAGCTTACAAGTAAAAGTTTTATGTTCTTGTACTGTTTTCCTAATTTTTCATCCTTTCCCACCACAATACGATTTTCATATTGTTCGATCTTGTGCTAAGGTTAAAGACTGATCCTCTGATGAACTTGAAGAAGACTTAGGCATTATGCTCACTATATGAAAAAGAAACTATAAATTAGAAAAGAAACCAAAACAGATTAGAAAAGGGTAAAAAACCCAATCAAATGAATGCATCTCTTCCTCACAAACAAAGTGATATAAAAAAAGACCATCTTATGTCCCAAATAATAACAGAGGTGGTTATCAGCTGTTTGTAGAAGAAATTGTTACTGTTATGTTCAAAGAGGTTATGAAAACATTGATCCCCCTACAATCCAAGAAATTTCCTATAAAATTTAAATATTTTAAGTTTTTAAGATTGATAGTGGTAAAATATATGTAATCAAAAAATGAAGCAAATTGCAATCTGTGTAAGAGAGTAGACTGGAACTGTTTAAAGAGCTGTTTAAAAAGAGTGATGTTGCAAACACCAGAAATGTAATAAAAATATAGCAAAATAGAATGAGGGAAATTTAGGATGCATTTATTTATTCAAGCACTGGACATTGAAAGGATATTTTATGATGAATGCTGGATTACTTGAACAAATAGTAAGTAATGGAATAGTAATAATTTCTGATTTTAGTGCAATGGGGTTTTGTCTTTTTATACTAATTTAAAGAAATTATCTAGAATGAGAGTTAGCCCCCTCAGGAACTGAATATAAGCTGAAGCTGCTTAGCAAACCTGCAGATCAGATCCTGAGTAGGGAAATAGGTCGTAATCCTATAATTATACATGAACATAGCCTTTTTTTTTACTTGTGGTGGGAGTCCCAACTTATTTTAGCAATTTAAAATTTATCTTCTGATAGCACCTTGGGAGCCTTTTATGGTCAGTAATGGAGCCAAAACCCAGAGTATCTTAGCCCTCACTGTGCTGTATTCTCGTTAGTGCTCATGATTTACCCTGACTGTGGTTTACAGCAGAGAGGAGCTGAGATAGTGTACCATTAAGGAAAATAATTAACGTTTACTTTTTTAGCTTGTCATGAATATGTCTCTAGAATATATGAAGAGATTTCTTCCACCACATGTAACCTCTTCATCTTTTATGACCTCTCTACAGCTTTGAACAGAAACCAGCATCTAGATGATTTAGAGAGTGTGAGGGGGAGATGGAAAAAGAAAAACTACTGTAAATATAACTCAAAAAATCATGACAAACTGGGAAGATAAATATTCTGTGGTTTCAGTAGATGATGTTCTGTCTGGCAAAAAGTTTTGTCAGAAGAAAGCTGTTACCACATAGCTTATAGTAATGCCTTTCACTTCATACTGAGTTTTTTGTTTGTTTTGCTTGTTGGGGTTTTTTGGAGGGATGTGATGTTGAAATCAGTTTGGGGTTACTTTTTACCCAAAGATTACGTGGACAATATTAATAGGCTGTTCTGCCTGAAGGCAGATGTCACTCTAGTATAAAACAGAGCTGGCCCAGACAATGGGAATACTTTTCCCGTACCAAATGTTGGCTTTAGCTGCAGGTTAGCTCAGTTCTCACAGAGTTCAGAGAAAACTGGTGAATCAGCCCAAGGCCTTGGTTTAGGTGCACGCTAGCCACAGCAGGACACTGCCTTTACTCCTTGCCAAGGTATCTTTATCTATTAACAAAATTAGATTTATGTGGAGGTAAAGAAGTTCCCATCTCCACATCACACTGACCAATGTGATGTTTGCTCCCAGTCACTTCCCAGAGAAATAACAGCACTTCTACATGCTGGTCTTAACATCATCACAAGGTCAATCATGTATATTTTGAAGAAGTACAGCAGGTGACTAAGTTCTGTGAATCTGAATCCTGTTTTCTGATGCTGTTATTTTCTGATTTAATATTTTAATGAAAATTTATATTGATGGTTAATATAAAAAGAAGCTTACAGTAGGCTATTTTTGAGATTGCCATAAATGTTGTGTTCACTCTACAAATATAATTTTTTAATTTACACAAAATATAAAAATATTGTATAATTTAAAAAAAAATCACTCAATTACTTGCATAGGATTATTCAGCTAAGAAAATGTGATTAATTGTATTGATTGATTTGAACTATTTACATGAAATAAAACTTGCAAGTTTGGAACAATATCCTGAAGATTGTCAGACATAGCTGCTCTGGATGCTGTTTTTTGTTACCATGAATGGGTGGAAGCAGTTGAATTTTGCCCAGGGTGTCAGCATGATGGTGACTGATCCAGTGCACAGCCGTTTCTACAAAAGAATTCAATAAAACCCTTCCTTGAGCTTGCTCATAATTGGAAGCATGGATTCCTTTGCACTGCAGATATTAGCAAGGATAATTAAACAGTCTTTTTTGCTACCATCACTCCTCCTACAGAGCTAAAAAGTAACCTTAGAGTTCAGATGCAGCAGTGTCTCTTTCCTCATTATTGCAAATGAGTGTAGGCACAAGGCTGATAATTTTACTTACACGTGTGCTTGCATGCATTGCCCTATTGGTTTCATTACTCTGTGTACAGGAGGGGACATGCATGATCAAAGCAAGGCATCAGTAACCTGCTCTGACTTATTTATGTTCTTTGAAACAAGACACTGTACTTCAAACAGGTTTTTGTGGAAACAAGAAAAGTCATTTTTAAAAGTGCACAGTAGAGGGTAGAAAGAGGAGTTATCTTTCTCAATTTACCATTAAAATAATTTTAGTCTATGTAAAACCAAGAAAGATAACACAGTTAAGCTTTGGATGTTGATGACTGGAACAGGAAACTTCAACTAAATTCAAGTTACTGATCCTAAACTTTGAGACTAAATCTACCAACAGATAACACTCTAAAGGAATCCAACTTTTCTAAATTTCAGGTGTCTGTAATATTTTAATAAACCTAGAGTGCATGGTTACATGCAGTCTAGCCACAGATTCGTCCATCATGCTTTAGAATAAAAAAAATTATTATTTTTTTTTTTTTATTGGCCTGAATCTGGAAGATGCCACAGGTTTTGAACTATTTGCAGTAACCATAACCCAGAATGAATTGTATTCCCCATGTACTTTTATCGTGTTTTTTTCCCTAATTAAAAGTACATGCTTGAATAACAGTTTAACATACTGATATTTTCTAAATACAGGCTGATGTAATTTCATCCCTGGAAGGTGAACTAGGATAACGGTAAAATAATACATGTAGGCACAGATGAAACATGTACCAAACAAATCTCTATGTGCCCCTTGGTATCTAACCAGGTCCTAAGAAATCAAGGTTGTATCTTCAACTCTTTCACTGTAACTGGTATAAATGTAACAGGTTCAGACTATAGCAGCATCTGATTTTTATAAATCAGTTGTAAATTTATTTTCACATGTTTCTTCAAAACATCTATAACTTTCAAGTATTTTTTTTTTTTTGTGACTTGATAACAAATGCAATGAAAAGGCTTTTGCCTAAATTGACATTTTTATTCCTTGATTCATTTTGCTGTGATGTACTTCTCCATCTATGCTAGGAATTGTACCTCTGGAAGGAAAATTAAATTGTACATGTGTATGTCATACTACATGAAATTGTTCAATGGTATTGTAGAAAAATGCTACATATAAACTAAAAGTCCTCTACTGCATGTGATAGCTAATAATTCATAAAAGAACTAATGATAATTTTTTACATACATGGAAATTGAAAAATCAAAGATCAAGACCTGAAAAATGCATTGTAACTTATGCCAGTTATAAAAGACTGAATAAAGCATGTGTTTATTAATCAGAAAATGTGACTGGTATTGAAAATGTAAAGTTAGCTGGCTAGGTTCAAAGCAAATTAAAACCAGCAAGCAAAGCACCAAAAATTCTTATAACATGGTACCTTGATATCAATATCAGGGTATGTAGATAAATAATTTTGAAGAAAATATTCTTCTGAGTTTGTACAAAATTAACCTGGAAAAAAAAATATTATTCTGATTCATTGTGACAGAAGGCAGAGAGTGCTGGAGAAGAGGATGAGGAAAAAGATTTTCTCTATTGCTTGTAATGGCCTTTAGAAATCTACTGGGAACAATTTTGTTTTCTTAAACTAACTGCTCTAAACTGCCTGACTGAAATCCTGACCTATCATCATAGTAACAGATAATGTCATAACACAGATCCATCACAATTTATTATCTAAATATATTGCATATCTTTTACTCTTTTCTCTCAGTGTTCTCCAGCAGTCTGAAGCTGCTTTTGACGACAGTTCTGGAAAATGAAAAAGTCGTGGAATGTGTGGGAACCAAGAGCCTGGGACACTACTAAACTGTCATAACTTGAAAACTGTGTCATCCGTGAAATAACACATGCCCCAGTTTATATTGCACTGTTTAGATTAAAACATAAACTGTAGCACATGGAAATTTCTTCCTATGCACTGTGTGCCAGTGCCTAGGATTAAAGCTGGAGGCTCAACTCTTCAAGTCTGGGACTACAAACCTCAAAATCCCTCTCAGACATCACTTTTCTCTCCTCTTCAAGTTAAAGAACTGATTTTTTATTTTTTTTACGCTGAGGTTCTCCCATTGCTTTAAGTTCTTGCTCTGTATAATTCAGAAACTGGATAGCTCATGGTGCTTACCTTGTGCTTTTATTTTAATAATTTCTTTGTCTTTTTGTTTGACTAAATAAATTGTGAATTGAAGACTGTGGAGTTCTGAATAGGAAAACAGAGTCTGTAAATACTGTAATGGGGATATAGTGAAGCAACTAGTAACAACTATATAATATCAGGGAAGTCTAGTGATAACTTCAACAGGAGTTAGAAGTAGAAAAATCGGATTTGTATTCTTATCACCAGCCACTACTTTGTTTGTTTCTCTGGATAAACTGCCTAGGCACAATTTTTCACAGGAGCCAAGTTATAAAATGGAGATTAGAGCACCATTCCACTTTTCAGAAACCCTGTGAGGTCAAAAACACAAAAAATTTGCAAGTAGTTTGGAAGGTGACACCTCAGGTCAGGATTGTGCATTGAGCATTCTGAGATGCTTAGAAGGCAGCCTGATTTTAAGTGCTTCTCATTGTCAGGCCTCAAGGTAAAGTTTTCAACAGATAATTATGGCAAAAATTGCCCAGCTCTTTCTTATTCTGAAACTGAGAATTAGAATCATGTGGAGACCAGAAGTTACCTTCAGGAAAGGATTTTGAGGCATTAAAATGTGTATCACTGGGAATCAGAATTATCCCAGAGAAATGCTGGTGTTGTTTGGGAAGAATAATAAGAAGGGATTATTGTCCTTATGTTTTCTGGTTGAGAAGTTCTCTGTTATCAGGTTTCATCAGGAAAGCTTGTTTAACCACTGATCATGTCACTGCTTAACTTTCAATTTTTGGAAATTAAACTAGTCTTCTGATTTTTTTTTTTTTTTTTTTCCCCTCAATAAGAAATGTTCTCCAGTCCTTTAATCATATTCCTGGACTTCTCTGAGCCATTTATAATTTTTCATCATCTTTCTTTAAACGCATAATTGGACACAATAATCTAGCACTTATGACTTCATTGCCAGTACAGATTTAGCATACTCTCTTCACATATACTTGGCATTTTCTCTACTAAAACTTTCAAGGACTTTTGTATTCCACAATGAAAACTCATGTTCAAGTAATTATCCATGCTGACCTCTAAGTCACTCAATATTTCTCTCATTCCTTAGAATTCCCAATCCTGAAGAATGACTTACATTCCTTATTCATAATTATGTTCTTTCCACTTGGCAATGTTGAAATACACATCATTTTCCCACAGTGTGTTTACCAAGAAACTGAGTTCATTCTGCATATGGGACATAGTCCTTTTGCTGCTACTGATTCTCTTGATCTTTACGTCATCAGAATATTTTATAATAATATATTTCCATCATGTTTTCTCAAGTGATTAATTAAAAAGTTTAAACAGTATGTATTCAAGAATTAAAGTCTACAGTCTGACATTAAAATTATTACTTTATGATAGTAATTATTAATTAAAAAATATAGTTTGTCTTAACATTTTAATTGTGTAATACTGTCTATCAGTTATCAATACGTATCATCATATATGTTTCCTAATATTTTGCTAAAAATTTATCACTATCAGATCTTCTTCTTTTCTATCATAATTATTAGTTAATTAACTGATGCTCTCAGCTTCCTTCCATGTCTGTTGTAGATAGAAGAGCTTTCTTCCTAAGCAGAAATTTTGACATTTTTGTCACTTTAGGAATTCCCAATTATCTGTCACATTTAATTACTTTCTCCCAATAGACTTTGCTCATAATAGTTATCATGTTCATGAAGCTAGCTTATAAAATTTAAATGAACTGTAAATATGATGGAGGCTGGGATGCTTCAGATGTAATTGACTCCTTATACCTTGTACTCTAGCAGTTGTTAATTTTTGCCCTGAGATTAATGGTTCTTTCCATGTGAAGACAATGTACACTAATTATCACCTTTTTTTCAGATAAAATTTTATAATTTTATAAACTGTGAAAACATTGAGGGGATCCTTGCATTTGACTTCTGACAAGTCTCAGTAAGAATTGAAATGCCTGATATTAGTACATCTTTTTCAACCTACACATGATGTATCAGTCTTCAAGGAGTTGGTCATCCCATTCCTTAGTGTGATTTGGTGATCTGCAGCCACACATTTACTGCTTTACTCATTACCATGGTAGCTCCTAATTGTTAAAGTTTGTTTCATAATGCTATTTACTTTGAAAGAGTTCAAATTGTTTTTAACATATTGTATCTTTCCCTTATTTTTTTCCCCACACCAATTTCTCCCTTTATAGGTTATAATCATCAATGGAAAGAATCCAGTAATGTGAATTTTATGGCATAATTTAATTTAGGAACTAATGAGATATTACAACCCAAATTCAGTAATTTTGAAATAGGTCAAACTCATCTCAGACACTAGAAATTCCATTTTCACTTGTTTATTAACTAGACAGAAATGAAATAGTTTCTCCTTTATGTCCATCTGAGGCTTGCCAGTGCAGGATCCTTATTTCATGGTTTAGTTCTAAGTGCATAGGCGTACATTAATATTTTTTCACCTCTTCTTTTTCTTCTTACATTTATCCTTCCTGGCTACTTTAACCATACCATTCATGGAAGATTGATTCCAGGAAGCTCTAACAAGAGTGCATCCTTCTTTTGCTGCAGAAGGAGGTTATAACTTCTGCTGACCCTTGACTTCTTCTGCTCATGACATGGGATGAATCTCTGGGAAATGCTTTAATGTTTTTCTCCTTCAATCCCCTTGGAGGTCTCCAGAGTCTGTTGCAATTAGTCATGTACTGTGCTATCATTTGTAGCCATGATCATGTTTTTAGGACCACTTTAAGCTGCAAGACATTTTCCTGCCTACCTCCAAAGCAAACTGGAGTAATTCTGGTGTTGTGATTGCAGTGTTGGAGCTGTCCTGGCTCCAAGGGAGAGCACAACATTCTATTGTTGGCCAGCTCATCACAGTGCACTTATTATCTTCTTTGTAGGACAAAATACCAATGTCAGGTGGCTTCTTTCCTTGGGTCATTGAAGACCTTTCCTTGTCCTTTAAAAACAGCTTCATGGCTTTTTGTAATTCCCAAATTCCAGCAGTGAAGAAGGTCTGTGAAGTTCTACCTTCAAGGTAAAACGTAGTGGATTCTTTGATGGTGTTTTAGTGAGGCCCAGGCACACAGCCTTAGCTGTGAAATTGTAGCTACTGATTGAGCAATGCCTATTCTGAGCAGCACATGAGGGGAGCTCTGTGGTAAAAGTAAAATGTGACGGGAAATCCAGACATAACTATATAAAAGTACAATTCAGGTAGATGTGGGTTATACTAAAGACTGACAGACACATACATGAATAAATAGTACTTGAAGGATCAAATTAAGATAATCTTGCTTCTTCAGTTTTAAATTCTGTATTCCCTCAGTTAATAATACTAGTGGTAATAAACTGTAGTTCTGGGGTTTTTTTTTTTAATAAAAATTAAATGTAGTTATTAAAATAAGTGGTTGTCATAGTTGGTATAGCTTTAATCAGAGTCACACCTAGTAATTTTCTTCTGGAATCATTCCTTACTTCTGTGGAGAGGGTCAAAATTATGAAAAGTACTAACCACCTTGAGATCATTAAAACAAAAAAAAAAAAAAGGAGAAAGAAATTAAATATTTTCACACACGAACAATTCTCTGTAGACTTCAGAACTCCCTTTCACCATATAGAGTCTCTAAGGCCTAGCATTTCATATCCTTTTCTTTCATTTTTGTATGGCTAAAACAGTGCATTGCACTAGAGAATACCCTGTGATTTATCATTGCTGGTTTAATCAGGGAACTGCTCTTTCAGAAAAAGTGTTTGCCTGAAATGCTGTCCCTGATGTACTATTTAGTTAGATTGGAAAAACAGTGGCAGATTCTGTGGCCCTTTTCAGGTTAAAAACCTGATAATTTTCTATTTATTTGTAAGTCCTTTTCTAATAAATTTCTGTGTCTGCTTCTCACATTACTTGCCAGCTTAACATTTTTTCTTAGAAGGTGGCTTAATGAGCTGAGGAGCAAACAAGCTGAATAGAAGCCTAAACACTCAACTATTACATGTTATTCTAACAATATCGAATTTTACATCAATTCCAGAATGCTCCCTAAAAGTAACCTTGCTATGCTCAGTCCTGCCTGAAACTGTAGGGCGGTGAAAAAGAAGATGAAACTTAAGGAAAAGGTTTTGAAAAATTTCATTTTGTTCTGTAGATATGTAAATATCAATGGGGACAAAATTTTTCCCATCTTGGTGCATGCCCTGTCACCTTCTTAGCCAGCTATTGACTATATAAAGTCAAAAGAATACAGACTTCTTTGGTTTATATTGTTTTTCCTTATGTCTTAATTTGATCTGCTGATACACACTCACAAAAGTCTTATTTGAACATAGTCTTGATTTCCTTTTTCCTCAAAGAGTGTCAAGTGGGTTAAACTTCCCATATAGTCTTATTTCTCTGAAATTCAAAATCCCTTATGAAAACATACGTTTTCTACTTCTACTGGTGTAAGTGCTTACAAAAATTTCAGTTAATGGCTGAAATGGCTAAGTAAGCATTGGCCCTAAAGTGATTGGTGAGCTGAATGGTGTAAGGGAGAGCTTGGAGAATTACCCTTACTGCTTTAGAGCTGCATCTTGGTTCTGAGGGCTGGCTTAGTAACAAGAAAATTGATGTGATCGTCTAGGTAATGAAGCTTCTAAGCCAAATTTTAACTGCTGAAGTCTGGGAAACAATTTGTGAAGTCAAATAAACCCAGCTGACTTCCAATTTCACAGCCATATTCTTGCTTTCACTGGAACTGACTTTGTTGTTAGAATTTGAATCAGTCCTTCTTTCCTAGCTCAGCTTTTAAAGATTTCTTTCAAACTGGTGCAAGTCCCTTATGTAGACATTTTTCACAAGTTCTAACTCAGCTAAATTGGTTTAGTTTGAGACAGTAAATTAGGAAATTAAATTGCTTAAAGGAATAGGAAACTCTTTTAAATATATTTTCATATAGAATTTCCTGTAAAGTTGGGCATTAAGCTATTAGAGAGCATCCAAAGGAGAGTCATGAGGACAGTGAAGGGTGTGTAAGGGAAGCTTTAGGAAGAGCAGCTGAGATCACTTGGTTTGTTCATCCTGGAGGAGATGAGCAGAGATCTCATGGTGATTTTCAACATCCCCATGAGGGAAAGTGAAGGAACAGGGTCAGGAGTTGGACTTGATGACCCTGATGGGTCCCATTCAACTCTGACTATTCTATGATTCTGTGAAATCCAGTTTAAAACGATCCAGCTCTTGCTGAATGAACAACAGCTAAATGAGGTGTAACTTTGTGGCACCTAGATTTAGTCACATATGTGAATGATTTAGGATCATGATGAAAACCACTTGAATTTACTTTTATTTTTTTTTTTTTAGACAATCCAGAAAATACAGAAAATATGCATCAAGTCAGAAGCACAAAACACGTGCCAGATCTTTCATGCTGTGTTGAATAGAAAACAAGCACTAATATCAGGCAGTGTGGCTTCCCCCAAACCTCCAGTAGCATGTCTGCCACCCAAATTGAAAAAATGTGTGTGGTGATATCATTTTAGACAGCAATGCTATGCCTGTAAAGCATTACTGCCTGGGAATTGATTTCAATGATACAAATAGAAGAAGTTATAATAATAGTAAATTAAGGGGGGATTTAAATTTTTCTAGGAAAGTGTCTTAGAGATGCTTAAGTCTCCTGTGTCATCTCCTTCATTAATTTTCAGTGAAATTATTTTTCTTGAATAAAAATTATTCTTTTCAGCAAATTAAGCTGTTACTAAGGGATGGCAAAGGTGCACAGAAAGGAACATAAAGCAAGAAAATAAATGTTTGGTCATCTGTTCTAATAACAGCTGGTTGAAATTGGACTAAAGTAAAATTAGTTTGATGGAGTCACAGCTTTATAAATGGATCAAAAAACATATTTTGAATTATGTGGGGAGGGATGTCACACTGAAGTTCTGCATGGAAATTAAAGCAGGAAAATATTTTGTAGGACTAAGTTCAGATAGAAATGGCACTCACTAATCTAAACAGAATTGCACCAGATCTGAAAACAGTGATAGACCAGAAGTTATCAGCAGAACATTTTGTAAGCACATTGATTATTATATGATTTTAGTATTATACACATGAGGAAATTTATATTTTTCTTTACATAGTGTTCTCTGAAAGAATAAGTATCCTTACCCTACTATTACCTGTAGAATGAACCTTAGACATCAGACTGAAAATAATTAGGAAACTTCTCTGGGCTTTGGGTTTTCATTTCAGTACCTTTGTTCCCATTGACACTGCACTGAGGAATGCTGTGAGACCTCAATGAGATGTGACTCTGGTGCACCAATTCTAATACCCTTACAAGCATATTCTTTGCATTAACCTCCATAATCCCCTCTGAATAGGTCTTTTTAGTCTCTGCCTCCTACACATTCCCTATCTGTTCCAGCAGCACCAGAAATACACCACTTGTCAAAGTGATCTGTCAGAGTAATGGTAATGTAATCATGGACTAATAATTTTAGATTGCTGCAAGTAACACTGTTACTAGAAGTCTTCATTCAAAAAACAAAGGAAAAAAAAGGAAAAAAGGGTAGTTAATACATACGATACAAATGGGTGATGATAAGTTCCTTCCTAGACTACATACAGTTCTGCTCCTTGTCAGAGAAAGTATTTTCCACAGTCTCCCTCACCTGGCTTTGCTGGCATCTCACTCACTTTCCTGGAGGATGTGTGGGAGTTGCTGTCCTGTTTTCTGCAGAGAAGCTCAATACAGCTGTTGAATTTTGTCTCCATGGACAAGACTGCTAAGCATTCTATGCCTTAGATTTGTGCCTCAACAGGAAAAAAAAAAAGAATTCAAAAATCTATCAAGAATGACATAATGTTCTTGTAATACTATTGGTTTTCTCTTCTGCTCCTGTGTACTGTTATTCAAATGCTGAGGGGCACTGGATGACTCAGATTCCAGGGAAGTATGCATGAGTTTCACACCTACTCTTTAAGGCAACAAAGTAAAAAGTGATCTTGTTGCCTTGTGCTCTCAGAATTTCTCTCACTTCCTATTTCTCTTTCTCACTTATTTAATTTTCTCCTGCTTCTTTCAGCTAGAAAGGGCATGACTGACTGGGAACTAAGTGTACATGAAGAGTGCTGAATGTCCAATGGATGGATCACTGCATGTCAGTGAGCAAAACTCCTGGATATGAACAAATTCTTTGCACAACAGAAATACTTTAGCAGAAATACTTTTAACTAGATTTGTCATGTTGATAAAAACATCAAAATATGCCCAAACTATGCTTCAACAAGACAAACATATGGTTCTATAGTCTTAACGTAATACTGAAATACTTCTGTGCGTTTATTGTGACTCAGTTCAGTTCTGCAATTCCTGCTAATGTTATGCAGTTATGTATTGTTAATTTTTAGTGTGCTTCCAGCTGTAATCACTCTCACATAAAAAGTCAACTGCTACAAAGCTGGCATGCTTCTGCTGTTAGTATTATGAATCCTAACACACTCCACATGGACTACTCCCATGCCATTGTCAAATATTTGTTCACATCAGAGCTGTGTGTTTAATCATTTTTCCAGTAAATCCATAAAGCTTGAAAAGGAATCCTTCTGGAATGAAGTAGTGTGAGTTTTTCATTGCTATCACCAAACTAAACAAGTTCTGGCCAGATTCTGTACTAGGTCAAAAAAAAGCCAAAAAAAAAACCAAAACAAAAAACAACCCCAAAACCAAACAAAACCAAAAGACAAAAACTAATTTGAGACAAAAAGGAACTTATTTGAGTATACTTAACAAAAGAAAAATGGTCAGTGGACTTACACAAAACCCACAAAATAACTATACTTTCAAGTTACAAAACAACTTATATTTGTAGCATTTCCCTATGCTTATGGAAGAGTATAGATTCAACATGCTGCTCTGCTTCAGGAATTTTAAATCTGAGAATGTTCTCAATCATCCTGCTTTATATCTGAGATAGAGCTATTTTTGGTCTTTTCTGTTTAAATTATTTCATTTTGTGTAAACTACTTGGATACTCTCTAAATCTGAGAATGTATATCTAGGATAAGTACCCTAAATACTGTGTGGCAGATGAATTATCTCATAGTTATGTTTTGTGCTTTGTGCGGCGAACATCTGAATGTTCTGTATGGATGAATTGAGGTAAACAGCTTAAAAGTGTTACCCAAAGCAGCCTTGAGAGTTAAGAGTTCAAATTACTTGCTCTTACATGGATATTAAATCTGTAATTGGTATTTTTGCAGCCTATTTTAGCTCTTCAGCATCAATCCCTCTTAGTGGGAAGGTTTTCAGATTGTGTACGAAAATCTGCTGACTTTGGCATATTTTGACTGAAATACAGGAAACCAGGTTTCCACTCTATATTTCAGCTATGAAGAAATATCCACAGGAAAAGCTGAAACTGAGTTTTTGCCTCTAGTATAGAACCCATAACTCAGCCCTATGTACATTCTCTCTTTCCCCCTCATATGGTTACAAAGTTGTACAGCAATGTCATGGAAAACAGACAGCACACAGACACCATTCTTGTACATGAATCCTCCTGTGAAACCCCTGAAACAAATATGGAGTGCTTTCTTTTTTTTTAAATTTAGAGACACAACCCTGAAAGTTTACACTCTGTTCCTCCACAATTTCACTACAGAAATCCATGTGGACCTAATCTTATCTGCCCATGGGGATGAAGGGGATGATACAGTTTACTTTACTTCTTTTTTTTATAGGTTGTCATAAAAGTAAGCACTGTGTCAAATGTTTGAAAAACTTGGGATGCAATCCTGTTGTAACCTATATTTAGGTGCAGATTTGGAAACACTTTGCTGGAGTTTCAATGACAGAACGGTGCCTATAAATTTCTCCAAGTGCCTGAAAAAGTATGTTGCTTAAGAAAGAAAAATACAGTCTAGTCAACTAATCCTCCACTCTTGTGTCTTCTGAAAGAATTCTTTGTTTGCCTATGTTATAGTAATAATTTAGGTAATATGCAGAAACATTCTTAGACAGTTGAACATGACAGACTCTATTTTCAAGCTCTTAGAATATTTCCTGAGATTATTTTGGAAGGTGTCAATTGTCCACTCAGAGAATCTCCAGGCGTGTTCAGAAGCTGGAATTTCTAGAGGACTAATTTCAATAGTTTTCATAGACCCAGCCTATTTAGAGGGGGAGACATGGATGACCACTGATAGAAGCTGTCCTGGGTCATGAAACTTCTGCTTCAGAAAGGATTCCAGAATATTTAATTTATTAACTAAATGAACATAGTAAGGTCACATTCTATGTTCACAAGTCATTTAAAAATTTGCCTTCCTTCATTGTCAGAAAATTTGAAAAGTAAAAGCAAAACAAAAGCAACCCCCAAAATTTGGTGTGTATCCTGTATTTTCTAAAGAAAAATGATTGGAAGTTTTATAACTGTGTAGCATGCAAGATTTCTTTATGTTTATACAAAAAAGGGTCTATCCATTTTCAAAGCAATTTACACCACAGCATATCTTGTGGTCAGCCTATGCCTATGGAGGTCTGAGAGTCTTGAGACTTCCACAGACATCACATTGGTGTCAGAAAGACAGAACAAACTCACAGTGACCTCATGGATGAATCTCAGTAAATGTGCATGATAATGTCTGAACAAGACAGTTCCTTATCTTATCAATGTATGAGATAAATGATAAATTTAAGAGAAATTTGTACAAATATGTTTAATTTATTCTAGTTTGCCTCCTTCTGGGTTTCATTCCATCCTTCCACTGATAAGGCAATAGAGGGAAGTGAAGGCTACTGGCAGAGGTGTTAACAGAAACACTTCTGTAATGCTTCAGTCCTACAAAAACACATGAACAACACATAATTCCATGATCCATTCACCTGTTCCCTTTAATGCTGTATGATCAGAGAAAAAGTCTTGATTTTGTGTTAAAAGATCAACTTTGCTTATATCAACTAGAAGAGGAAGTTGATGTATTTTTAGGAATAAAGTTGCATTTTGATTTCCACAAGATGTGTATGAAATGCCTGTATGGACAGCAAATGTCTGATTTACAGGGATAGAAAGGAAACAGAACTCATGATCCACTGGAAAAATGAGTCTTTTCCTGTTGAGGGAAGGGGTGTCCCTGCATTGCCAGGACACCAGCAAACTTCAACACTCCCTGGTTATTCCACCTGTTCTCCCACAAATGCTGTAGCTATGGGAATACAGCATTTTGTGATTACAAGGCTCTGCCACTGTGGCCTTGGCTGAAGGTACAGATGCCTTTTATAGAGAAGGTAGGACTTTTATACATGATCTTTTCTGACACTGGTCATGTTACAGATAATTTTAAAAATTGGAGCAGTGGTAAGATCATAGTGATAATTTTGAAACAATATGAATGTGTTTGAAAAATGGCTTTTAGTCCTTCTCTGAATATCAAAGCCCAGGACAGCAAAAAATGGAAACAAATAGCATATATTTGATAAATGTGAATTCGGGATTCATTAAAATGATCTAAAATTCTGGGTATTCAGTTCCAATTGGAATTGACTTAACTGGGAACTTAACCCTAACCTTTAACCCATTCATATTTCATTGCTGTTGCTTTTACTTTTAAAGGGGCTCCTGCCCAAACCCTCAATACCCCCAACTCCCACCAAAACCAAAATAAACAATTGGATGGACCAAGCAAAACAAGCTGTAGTTATAGCACAAAATAATAAAGTGTTTAATAACTTTCCCTATTGCAAGATTGTCTTTATTTTTATGCTATTTTGACAAGGCAATAAATGCTTCTAAGCACTTACTAAAATTAGTAAAATTATTAGATTATAAAGGAATGCGAAACAATGATGATGAAAGACCTTTGCAGTTTTTTCTCTTTACAGCCTTAATCAACCTCCAGTTTTCTAAGTTGTATTGGAATGCCAAAAATGAACTGAACTGTTCCTTTTTGTACTTTATTTCCACTTGTCTTTTCATATAGTACTTAATTTTCCCTAGAAAGCCAAAAAATTCCAGATGACAGACAGAAGACATGGACATTAATATAGATCATTCCTAAGACAACTGATTGGGGTACATTTTAACCAGTTCCAATGAAAGCCATGGCAGTTACAAATAAAGATCTATGTTTATGCAATAATTTATGGTTCTAATAATGCCACTTATATGAATAACATGTTTCTTATAAACTGGATAATAAACTATATGCTAAGACCATAGCAAGCCTATGGCACATTAGTTCCTGCATTTTTAATCAAATGTGACTCCAGGGACTAGGCACTACAATCCTGATTTTACATCCTTTCATGGCTGGGCAGGGGGTGGGGTAGGGAAATCACCCCAAACATAAAGGGAAAGTGTAGAGCAATATTGCTTAGCCTGAAAGCTCTGTGAATCTTTCATTTCTATGTCTTTGCATCACAGGAAGGAGAATATAAAGGAACTGTCATTTAGAAATGAATGACCTTTGCATTGAAATAATAAAAGCAAAGTTCCTCAGAATCCTTCCAGATGAAGGATGCTGTATAAAAGTAGGATTGCTGCTGGTGGTTTGCAGTGGCAGTGACATTGCTTTGTTATGAGCTATAGAGGAACTGAGGAGGGATTTAGAATACTTGTGAACTAGTTTGCCACAAGCATTTTTGGATATTATTGTTTTGCAGATCCAAACACATTAAATCCTTTAATAAATTCTTTAGAAAATCTGTCTGGAAAATAATTACTCTGGATTTTTTTTTTTTCTTATTCTATAAGTCTGTGTCTATCTGGAAGGAAAAAAAAATGAATCATTTAGAAATGGAACACGTGTTTTGTGCAAGTTTTCATATGAAAACATAGAAAAAGTACTCTGTCCCATCTTACTGCTCTGATATTGTAATTTCAGTTCTAATCTGCATTTTTACAAATTTAAACTGACAGAACTCATTTAGCTATAAACTTTAGTATCTTTTCTTTACAGATTGTTTACTGAATAAGCATTATTATCAGCTAACTTTCCTGTTGTTTCACAAAGCTCATTGAGAAGAGTTTGACTGAACTGATAAAACATTCTCCAGGAAAACCTTGATTCTGATGAAGATTCATTTAAAGAAGAAAGAGAAAAATATTACTTCTCTTGAAATATTGCATCAGGAATTTCTGCATTATTGCTTTAATTTTTTAAATTTCAAAACAAATGAGGCAAGTAAGACCTTGAAAATAGTTCAGTGTCTATAACTGAACAGAAGGTAACAGCTAATTTTGTTGCAAGTGTATAATCCACAGGGATATGTGCCTTGTTATGGTAAAATTAATATTCATTGGTAAAATAAGCCTGTTTTAGCATTTTTGTTGTATTTTGTATCTCTAAACTAAGGTTAAAAAAATGTGACTGTAGTGTATATATTCTCTAGAAATTTCCTGCCTGACCTCTTAGTCATTTCATTATAGTTCACGGGAGCTCAAAGATTGTGCAAGACAGAGTACTTCAGAAATAGTAAAAAATTAACATTGTTTTTTCTTGAAAAATGGAAAATGTGTTTTGTGCTTTTTTTGACTTCTTATTGAAAACCTTTTTTTTTTTTTTTCGGTTAATCAATTGCTAACTATGTAAGAATTTTTAAAAATTTCCAAACTGCTCTGGATAATCTGTCATCCTCCATCTGAACAGCTTTCTGAGCATATGAGTCTTTTTAAATCAAGATTCTCTCTTGGAATCTCATGATTTTTCATCAGAACCAACAACGCAATTGTTGTAATTGTTATTCGGTTGTTACTTGATTAAATTGTTCGTTTCTTCCTGGCAAGTAACTGTTGTGCAGTTCTGTAGGTTGGTATCTTCTGAGCTCTCATGCCCCACAGAGGCATAATTCAGTTAATTTTTATTTGTTTCTATCTAGATACCTGCTGTTCTTTCCCAGCGTCTTTCTTCTGCTCCATTACCCAAGCAACACTATGAAATCTGTGTAGAGACAATAAAGTCAATTGGTCAGAAAATGGCTCTTGGTTTGCCTAACGCTGCAGGTAAGACCAGAATATTTAATTACAGGATTGTCAAAGTGCCATGTTAGAAGGACTGGAAAGCACAAAATGAAAAAAAAAAAAATTTTAAAAATTTAAATTTAAATAAGTTTAAATATTACCTCTCAGCTTCCATTACCTCTTCATTCCTCTTAAACTAAAATATTTCACTCTAGTTCATTCATGACTGTTTCAGATTTTTTTGCAAGAGTAAATAGTATCCTTATAGATGAGCTAATTATGCCAGCAAGTGAAGTGTATTATTGTATAAATTAGAAAAGATAATTTATGGGAAATGGAAGTTCAGAAATTTGAAATTTTCTGTTTCAGCAGGATGCCTTCCACCATAAAGTAGGTTATAGTTTGCAGGCTGAAGCAAGGCCAAACACATGGGTTTGGATGGAATTTATGTGCTAATAATTGTCATCCGATGTTACTGAAAACTCCTTGACTGGAGATATTAAATGATTTGCCATTATTTTTCTTCTCTTTTGTGTGTGGCACATCATTACTGGAAGCTTGTTCTCTTTGCCTCATAATTCAGATTCTTGGCTCACCATGTTGAATTTTATGGTTAAGGGTGGTGCAAATCATTCACAGCTGTCTGTTGGTTAGGTGTTCTCTGGGCTTAAAAATACTCAACTTGGTATTGCTTCAACCCAAAATTGAGAATTCCAAGCCTCTGACTTAAACATGCCAATTTTCATACCCAATTTTCTTCTTTCTTTACTATTTTGGATGTGTGGTGGACACTTTGCAGGCAGTGCTGTCCAGACAGTGATGCCTGGAGCCAAACTGGGTCTGAATTAGTATTCAACAGATATTGCCCCAACGAGAACATTAGTTTAATTTTCCATTATTGTAATCTTTTTTCAACAATATAGACTTTAATTTCCAATCAAGGTAATAACCATAACAAAAGATTTGAATTTATGGTATTTAAAATTTGGAGTGGTGCAGTTGTAATAGTTAGTTGTAAATCCTTTGAGCTTACATTTTGAAATTTGTCTGAGCTCCACTGGCAGCACTTATCCAAATAGATGATTCCTTTTTTTTTTTTCCCCTTGTGTTGGTAAATTGTAAGCTCTATTTCTAAGCAGAGTTATGATAATATAGCATCCACTTACCATCTATGAATCAATATGTTGGCATCTGTCTGAGTGTTGAAAATTCCATTTGGACTTACATATCCAGGATATTTTGTTAGGCCTTATTAAACACATTCCAGCTTGTCCTTCCTCTGATGTTCAGTGGAGCTGTCGTTTCCCCATCTCTGTGCCTGAGATCCAGCACCAGAGGCAGTAAAGCTGGATTTTTTGGCAAGAACCCACAGCTCACAGGATGCCAGCTGAGCATAGCCAGCCTGGACTGTGGCTAGAGCTATTAAGAAATAAAACCTGCTTAGGGGCTGGATCTGTCAGGTCTGTGCCTGCTGCAGAATCTGAACTAGCAGCAATCAGAACAGAGATTTATAGCTAATATCTACTGCCTTGACACGCTTCAGGAAGTGCAAAGGAAATTACATGAGGCCAGAAATGACTTCTCAGTCAATGAAATGAGGTCCCATGTTCACTGTTTCTTGGTGGCTCCTGGTCAAGCTTGCTCAGATTACATGTTAAAGGACAGACTAAGTGGTTTTGTGGGTTGTATTTTAAACTCTCTGCTCTACCAGCATGATCTGTAGTTTAAAAGTCAACTTGTGGTCTCTCTGGTTCTCATATCTTCTGGAGTTATGAAGATTCTTGGGCTGAAACTTAGTTGCTTGAGGTTTCTGTGCCAGAAGAAAAGTCTGGCTTGTGCATTCCTTTTAGAGAATCTGTGAAAAGTTTGCATTCTGGGGGACTTCTGCACAATTTGAGAATGGCAAAATATCTTCGCTTTTGAACACTTCGTCAATTAGCCTAAATTAACAAGGTTCCCTACAGGCATCTTCCAGAAACCTAAATAAAAGCAGTATATGCTGTCTGAAGAACTGATTACCAAGTCATTTGGTCTGCAAAGCAATTCCTACAGAAACATAGTGAATTGTGTTTTTAAGCTCTTTTACTCATACAACCCATTATAGTCAGAGCAAATATTTATTGACAGCATGATTTTTTTTGTGCACGATTTATAAAAAAGACAAATTTCAATACCAGAAGAAAACAGTGCCTTTGTATATAAAGTGAGTAGAAAGATGTAAATCACTCTAGGACCATGCCTATTAATTTTCTCAAGGGCACTTTTTATCATGGCTTTTCAGTACCTGTATTTGAACCAAATAAATCACTTGAAAAATTTCTAAGATGGAAAAGTTATTCCACTGTTCCCTCTATGTGTGCCTAGTTTGCATCAAGGATGGCTCATGCTTCAGTGGATTTCTTATTGAACTCTTCAGTTGGTAGTTGCCATGATTTAGAAAGCCATCCTTTTATTTAACAAAGAGCATTTCAAGTAGGCTACGGTCTTCAAGATCATTATTAAAGACGTTGACATCCTGCTTTTCTTTCTCAGCAGATTGCTGACCTCTTAATGCCTGACAAGCTCTTTTGCTTTCACGGGTATGAGCATCTTGCTTTAGACCATAAAGTGTAAAATATTCTAAACAGATGGACATAGCAGTACAATAGTCTATTGAAGCCCAAAAGTATTTCGGATACCTGAAATTTAATCTTTTTCACCTGCATTGGAAAGTATTTCCCAATTTAATCAAAAGTTCTGTTTGGTCACAACCCAGTAAAAAGAAAGATAATCTGGCTGCCATTGTCTAGGCAATTTACAGATAATTCAATTTATGGAAATTAATAGAAGGAAACAATAAATTTGTAAACAAATTAACAGTATTTAAGAAAAATGCAGAACTAGTTGGAAAAACAGAGTGTATCTAAATATAGTTTTAAGGTAAAACATTCACAGAAGTTTATTTGATTGAAAATAACTTTAGGGATTTGCAGAGCAACCATTAATGAAACTACATTTAGTCCCAACATATTGCAAAGAGTCTATTTAATTTGTAAAAATAAAGTCACTATATCTGTTATAAAATATTTTTTTCATAGAAAAAATGCTATGGTGTATATATAGCAAACAGGTGACACTGTTACAGCTCAGGGTAGAAATTCAGCTTTGACATGTCATATCCTCATTTAGAACTTTGGCCAAGAGGTCAAAGAGGACTACTGAGTATTGTAGGCCCAGGATCTCATGCTGCTTTTCCTTGTAAGTGCAAGTCAGAGCAGTGTAGAGAAACAAGCAAACATTCAGAAGTGGAAAAAAAAGAAAGTAAGAAAGAAAGAAGGAAAGAAAGAAAGAAAGAGGAGAGGGGAAAAAAAAGAACAGCTTTGAAGCATTTTATTTCATCCCCATGTGAATCAGGACCACTCCCAGAAAATTATCCTTTTCAGGCTGCACTCTTACCCAAAGCAGCTGGAAAAACAAACTGTAGAGTCATGAAAAAGGAGGAGAAGGTAAATCAGCAAACTTCTTTAATCAGCAGAGTTAAAATTAGCTCCCCAACATTCTGAGACAAAAGAGGACATGAAAAAAATATTTCTTTTCCTTTTATTTCTTGTTGAAATCTTAATAGGTATATCATTGTTTCTACCTGCCTGCAACTGGAACTGTGGATTTGCACTGAAAATGCAGTGAAACTTCAGAAAGAAGTATTGCAGCTCTGTCAGAATTTAAATGAAATCAACATGGGGTTTAAAGTTTACATTCTCATAAATACTAACAACAATTTGTGTATTTATTTTGTATTGAACAAATAATTTCAAGTTCTCAACACTATCCCCAAAAAGAAGAGAAATAATGAATGGTGCCCACAATAAAAAAAAATATTTTGGGACTGTTGAAAAAATCCTGCTTCTTAAAATGGTGTGCTGCCCCAGCCCTCAATTGATTCACAGTGTTTTACTGCTGCCATAAATATGGTAGTGCAAAACAGAAAAGTTCAAAGAACAGCTGCATATTTGTGCTCTGATCCAGTGATGGGACAAAGGCAGTCAACAATCAAAGCAAATGAAGGATGGTTATTATATTCTACAAGACTTGCTCACATTCTTGAAGCATCAGTCTTCAAATAAATTACTGTGATAAACCTGTAGCAGGGACCCCCCTTAACAGTTACATCTCTGTGAACAGAAGAGAGGATGGCAGAGCATTAAGCTAACAAATGTTCCACATTAAAGCTTCAGGATCAATAACATTTTTAAGATGTTATCAAACAAAGCATTCAGTGTTGGAAGTAACAGCCTCAGCACTATGCAGATAAAAACTGTAGCAGCCTCAATGTCTCTGCAGAAATGCAGTTGCAGAGCCAAAATTCCCATTGTTCCTTAGTGTTTATATTGCACTATAATGAGAAGATGCTCAATAGGAACTAAAATTAATTGCAGATGGACTTACAAGGAAGAAAAGACACATATAGGTCCTATAATAACCCTTTTCTGCTTTGAGGAATGAAGCAGTCTTCTAAGTGTGGAATATAGGTCCTTCTACTTGGTGCTCCTAAGGGAAGGAGGAGATACTTCTGTGCAAGGTTGGATGGGTCACTGGAATGCTGAAGTGTGGGTGACACGTGCCATCACTGTCTACCAGCTGCAAAGATCCAATACTGTCAGATTAGTGAAGCATTGCTGCTTCAGTCCTTGGAAGGAAAACCCTTTCCAGCTGCTGGAATGAACTGATGGAATAAGATTAATTAGAAGCAGAGAACAGTGTCAGCTTCCTCAGACAGCTGAGCTGTTCTTGAGATGAGATTACGTCCTTGTCTGAATGAATTACAGGGCTACATGGAAATGCACCAAAGATTAAATTTTTGTACGGTGCACAAAAAAACCCTACAAACTGTGGGTGTAATCGTTTGGGATAGGAGTCAGTTCTGGATTTAGACACCTAACTGGAGACATCTTGTGTTCCTCAGGGATATATCCATATATCTATATATCCATATATGGCCAAAATGTCTAATTTCCTCTTGTAGTCAGTGCAGATGCATTGAGGTACTTAGAGTATGAACAATAACTCTGTGAAAATCCAGTTTCTACCCTTGCAGTCAACATTCCTCCCCTATTCAGCACCCAAAATTTATCTCCTTCATTAAAAAGATAGGAGCTACTACAGAATTAGACTCTGTGTTCTTTTTTAAACAGAAAAAGAGTGAAAATTTCAAAAACCAAAAATATTTTCCTGTATGCCTATCTGAGATCTTACCTATAATCAAGAAAATCATGACAATATCTGGAAAACTCCAAGCAATTATTTGCTAATTAATGATTGTAACAGAAAATAAATCCATCTTCACTTTATCTTCTTTCTTTCTTTCTTTCCCGTCCACATTCCCACTTTTCTTTCTCCCTTTTGTCTTTCCATTCACAGTTCATTTTTTCACTTCTTTGGAAAAAGATAAAAACATGTTTGTCCAGACCTTAGTTTTCAGTAGTCTGGTAATATTTCTGAAAATTTTACCCTCTTAATCTTATTAAAAAGGTCTTTATCTGATTAAAAATTCAGGATAATGTCATGCAAGAAGAATACAGTTGACTAATTCACTCACTGACTGAAAAGAGATACTGGTGATTTTCCTTGTCCAAGGGTTCTTACACAGGAAGAGAGAAAAATACAGCACCTGAGAAAAACATGTTCTGAGGAGCAGAATGGTTCAGTAGTAAAATTTTAAAAATGCGTAAGTTCACTTTTGTTTTTCTAGAGTGGAGAGAAAGAAACTAATAAATTTTAAAAGCTAAAATTAGAATCCATTCTGCTCCTCAGGTACAGGGCTAGAAACAGATTTTTACCCTGGTCATTGATTTACACTGCTGACTGCACTTCATTTTCCTCACCTTTGAATCGGAGATCGTGAAACCTCTCACCCCACGGACTCCAATTTTAATTGGAATGAGAAATATTTTGCTGTCTTTACTATTGCTGTTTCCAACATTAAAAAAAAAAAAAAAATGCAACATTTAATTTTTTCTTGCATTTCTCAAATCTAATACTAATAGATACTCTGATGTTGTATAAATTAAAAATGGATAAATGTAAAAGTCAAATTCAGAAACTTCAGTCCTCTCCCTTTTCCTCTGGGTGGTATCACTAACTTTTGATCAGAAAGTAGGCACTCACTAGTTCTTATTATACAGGAATATAAGTTTTCCTTGACAGTAAAGAATGAGATTTAGAAAATTGCAGTCTCTCAAAACTCTGTGTTAATTTTCTTAATTAAATTCTGTCTCACTTTAAAGGTTACAATGTCTCTTTATTTACAGAAGAGCTTATTCATTCAGCTCTTTTTTTTTCCCTCTTGAGCTTGTCAGAAGCTGTTAATGTTGATACAGTTTGACATTTTGCCCAGACTGCATCAAGCCACAAACCTGAGAATAGAATGTAGCCATTAACAATTTAATAACCTGTAGCAATACTTAATTTTTTTCCACATCAGCAGTGTCACCCTTGATAATGGTATGTTTTTTACCTTTACTGAATGAGACGAGACTATTTTCTTTACATGTCATGGTATTTAAATGTGCTTCAGAACCGTAACTAGTCAGAGGTTGAATTTTTGAGTGCTGGCCTGTTGGAAATGTCAGAATCCATAAATATACTTGAGCTGAGATTTAACTGAAAGGCAAAAGTTTTGTCTGAGGAGTAGACATGAAACTCTTGATTCAATGTAGTAGATAAGCGCAGGCATAATCTGGGTAATATGAATGCCTTTGGCATCAGTGGAAATGCTTTCACACATAAGCTTGGGGTATGATAACATGGTTAAATATAAAACCTCTATTCATGTCGAAGTCTCAGTAAAAATCATTAAAGCATTAAAACTATTTCATTGATTTCAGCAGTCTTTGACTCTTCCATTGTAATCGTAAACATGAAACGTTACTATGAAACAAGGTTTTTAGAACAGTTTCCATTATCAGTGTGCTGCAACAGCTTTTGGCTATAATGATAAGTATCTCATGGCTAAGATAAATTGCCTGTTATTTCTAATGGTAGATTTGCCAAAAAGATTGAAGCTGAGAGGAATATTTTCAAAATATTTTGCACTCTGAGAGTGCGTGGGTAGAGCAGAAGTATCTGTAGAGGCTGTCCAATATTTTATCGGTGTTTAATATAGCCGTGATGGAGAAGGAAATTTTGTAGCTTTCTTCTGCCTTTGGAGCGTGTTTTTTCCCTGATGATACTTATGGGAAACTTTTACAGACCATTGGTAGTCCAGCACAGCCTGTTGCACCCAAACATAATCCAGTGATCACAGTCCATTTTCCAAGTATTAAAACTGATGTATTCTGAAGGACCTCATGTCAAATGCATTTCCATAGTCTAACATCTGATCTTGGTTATACCTCTATAAATTCACAATAACTTAATTGGTTTTCATGGAATTCTTGCTAGTTTATATTGGTCTCAGTGCATGCTTTGGCCACACTAGAAGCAAATCTAAAATCTCTTCTTCCCTTTAAGGCTGGGAAAAGCTTTATATACAGCTTTTTAGGTACACTTAAACATTTCTACTCCTTTCTAGTCACTGGCTTTAGTCTGATGCTGACTGCTACATGGAAGTTTGTCATGACATCCCTGTTTTCTCTAACTACATATTTGTTCCTTTGCAACTTTTTGTTATGCTGGTTGATAATGTACTTCCTTTTGTTTTTTTTTTTTTTTTTTTTTATCAAGAAATAAGAAATTTTCTTTTGGATTCTGCTTAGTGAGCATCCATCTGTATTTCTACAGAGATATGAGCTTCCTTTCTTTCCTAGAAGAAGCTAGGAAAAAAACCCTGACAACCTGAGAGATAATATTATAATAAATTGTGTATTTAGAATACTTCTTAATGATTTCAAAGTGGAATAATTTTTGACTTTTATTTTATTGTCAGTCTGTTCATTCATATTTTTGTGCTTATTTTTGGTAGTTCTGTGAAATTCTCTGCAGAGAATCTCTGCAATGTTCATTGTATGTGCCTTTTCTTAGATGTAAGACATGCAGAATGGCATGTTAGTTTCAAAATTTCCTTGGGTTTTACAGACTTGCACTCTTGTGGACTGGCATCACTACTGGAATTCTTGCACTTTCTGTTTGCAATCAGTCTTTGTAGGGGTAGTTAGCATTGAAGTAGACAGTGGAACAAATTCTTCCAAGAGATAAAAAAACCCTGGACTATATTATTGAAAGAACTAAAGATGAAGGTCATAATTTCTTTCAGTAACTTCCTCATAAATTGAAGTATTGACCTAAAAAATACTAATTTCCATTTGTGCAAAACCATGTACTGGATCCTGCCACAACAAGCTTTTAATTAAGAAACACTTCCACAACTTCTGAAATGAGATGTTGAAATTTCGTGAGTCTCTGGTTTTATACTAAAAAGGCAGTTCTAGATAGAATATTAAACTCATGACTAAAAATAAATAACAGATTAAAATTAGATTAAAATTCTTTCATTCTCTTCTTTAATCACTATTTTCTCACCTTATGAAATCTCATCAAAATTTGCCCTAAAATGCCTTAAAATGTAGAGGATATCTCAAATCAGCTGAGAAAGCTATGAAGTTTTAGTGCAAAGATATTTCTTTTCTTTGTTTGTTGGTTTTTTTGTGGTGGTTTTGTTCCCATGTTTTCCTTTTAGAATTCCTGTTCAAAAAAATCTAATTCAGCATGCAGGTGCTGTAAACATTTGGATGATGTGCCTGGAAAGGCATTCAAGAATGCACAGTGTAGTTCTGGCAGTTTAGTACCATTGTACTTGTTGTTCAGTATGAATCCCTTCAACAACTCTTCACAAATTTGAACCTTATTTTACAACTCCATTTTGTCTGAGAGACACTGGATCTCATTCAAAGCTGTAGCACAGTTGATGGCTGCTGCAGGACCAATAAAATACGATGCGTGCTTTAGATGTGTTTCTCTGACAGCTCATTCCTTCAGGATTTAGCAAATTTGTCCATTGTTTTACAACTCAGCTTTGTGTAACACACAGGACCTTGGCCTGAAATGGGATGAACATTCTCAGACTGCCTTTTAGATTCATATGACTCTGCCTTTATAGCACCTTGATGAGATTATAGAGATGCTGTAATCTGACGTCAAGAGGAATTCTTGTGTCAGCTGAGAAACAGCAACAGCTCAAGAACATTAGGAAAAATAGACAATATGATGTATCTCCTCTTGTATAAAGCGTGACATCTAGAGTTGCCATTAGTATTCCCTAATATGCAACAAAGTTAAAGGTTATCATCTGCTGCAGATTTAATGGATTGCATTAGAATTACAGCAAATGACCCTTGCAGCTCCTTTAAACTTGATCGATCACAATGTAATTGTCAAGGCAGGCTAGCAATTAATTTTCATTAGTCAGGGAAGTCATTAATGCTTGCTGTTAGGGAAAATGACTATTAGATTGGAATGGAAGGGATTCAATCATTTTTTACAATTAAAAATGTTGGCCTAATTTGCTGGTTCCATATGTGCAGAAGAATCGTCGTGGCTCTGTTACCAAGTGCTGTCTTTGCTGTGATGCACTAGCTCCAACAAAGACTGGAGTACATCCTTTTTCATACCAAGAGGGGAGGTATTTCTTTCCAAATTTCTACTGGGAATATTATTTTTAAAGAATGCTCCATCAATATTTTTTTTCCTTTTGCCTTTAAAGACAGGTTGGAATTTAATGATATGGTGAAAGGCATGCTTCCTCAAGTCAAAGTGCTATTTGTTTTTCCTTTGACATTTGGGGCTTTTTTACTGAATAAGACAGAGGAGTTGAAAGATCCCAGGATCTTTCAGCTGCCTTGATAAATACTAAATTGTTTGGCAATGACTTGGCAAATAATTAGCTGTGGTACAGCCACCCCACATTATGGGTGATAGAACAATGCTCTCCATTCATGGAGTACAATTCATCTGAGAACTTAAAAACATTTCTTCAAACTCTACCTTCAGTAAGTCCTAGTCAAATATGGAAGTCAAATTGAAACAGAAAATCAAACCCCTTAAGCTCCAAGATGAAATTTTTGTAGATGCTTAATCTTGTCCAATTGCACTTTAATAAATTGGTACTGTTTTGCCATATCCTCAATGTCAGGATGCACTTTGCTAAGGTATTTTCGTTATTCTAAAAGCACTATGTCTTACAAAGCATCACCTGTAATACCTCTGTAAATGTGTTTGATGGAGCATTTTTTTAAAATATTTGAGTAGAAGAAAAACAAAGCTCTCTAGACTTCATGCAGTCCCTCTGAGACTAAATTTAACCTGCATTTTAGGTACCAAAAGAACAGCTCCTTGGGTTTTTCTAGTACATACTGCTGTTCTTTGTAAAATAAATGCTAGAAAGTAGTGGTATTCAAATGTTTTCATAAAATTGCCTATTTCAGTTTAGGTCAATAAATTAGGTGAACATGATGTAGTTCTAAAGGCTTTCAAAAACACTTTATGCTTTTCCTTGACTAAAGGAATTTTGACATTGCAATGAGTAACTCACTTAAAATTTATGTGCTTAAAACCTGCAAAATTTGAGCAAATTGGCTCTTATCATGATGACTAAAACATATTGAAGAAGATATATTAGTATTACTTATTATACTGAGAAGGACTTAGAAAATTTAAATCCAAGCATGAAAATGTAATAGTCGCAAATGTACCTACAGGAACATGCATAGGGTAAAACTACATTTTTAGACTTCAGAAGTTCTGTAAGCTTTTGGAAAGTTACTGAGTAATTAAAATTTATTTACATTTATTCCAAACATGGACAAGTTGACTCTGTTAGTGTTTTGTTTTTTGTGCATAAAGTATATGAAAGGGAATTACGTACTTAGCTTCTTTTGTAAATGCCCCTAAGAACCTTATTTTCACCTTTAGCAATCTAGAAGGGGTTTCAGATAATTTAATTAGATGTACAAATAGGTTTTTTTTTTATAGTCAGTGAAGGATGTGCAGGAGTTCATCTGGAATTCATCTGATTTATTTTGATGTCAATGCCATGCAGAGGTAAGTGGTATCCTAACATCATCCTATCATTTCTCTGTTAAGTTGAAGGGAAGCTGGAATGACTATCTCAGACCTAGATGTCTATATCACACATATGTAAACATATATTAAGAGCCCCTTTACTGGTGTTTATAAATCTGACCTTTCCTTATTCAGGACCCTGAAACAATTTCAAAAGCTACCAAACACAAAGAAACCTAAAAGTCCTTGAAGTGATTTACTTGTTTCAAGATTCGAAGGTTCCCCTTAGCTAAAAGTATTTGCTTTCTCACTTGGAGGATTTTCAATAGCACTTTCATTGCATAGAGTATATTGTTCTACAGTTTGATGAATTGCCTCTTTTATAAAACAAAAATATGTTCAAGATGTGATACTCTAGTCCTGTTTTTAGGTATGTGGCAATCTAGGCTCCATTTTTAGAAGAATATTATCAAAGTTGGGATGTAAATCAAAGTTCTTTCTAGTGTTCAGTGATAGCCAACATTCAGCATTTCCCTTAGACAATGAAGTTCAGCAGTTCTGAATGTTGAATATTTGGGAAACCAAGGCTCCTTTTGTCATTAAATACTTTACTCATACATTATATAACTAGACATGTAACTTTAAATAATGACACTTCTACTCTTTTAGCTGGTGCTTTACTGAAAGCTGCCAAATAGTAACCGGTACACCCAACCGGTTACGAAAAAGAAAATTATTAAGATGAGTAGGACTGTGTTCTTTGGAATTGCTGGTGTGTTCAGATGAATTCAGGTTCCTCACTTTGGTATATCCTTCAGTCTGAATATGTTTCTGTTACCAGATTGATTACTGTAAGTCAGACTTCCCCCTAGCATTTATCTGTCACTCAGAAATGAATTCTCAAATCATTATGCACATTTTACTTTAAACATTTGTGGTTTCTAAAGAAAAAATCAGGGAATGAAGTCTGGCATTTCATTCAATGTATTATATGGTATGCATTAATGGTAAGGCAGTAGGTTGTAATCAAAAGATTCTGTGGGAGATGGTGTGGGCAGACTTTTTGACTGGATAAATCCTTTTCTATTATTTTATTTTTTTTCATGAGATGAAACACATATAAGCTGCCATAAATCATATTTCATAGTATTAAAAAAAATGAGTAAGACCTTTGGCCTTTCACTTTTTTACTTTTATTGCTCTTAATGTTTGGGTTTTTTTCTGTTTTAAGAGTTAATTCTTGCACTACTTAACTATTTAATTCTCTTTACAGCACCACCATCAAAAACCCAAGTCTTTGCTATTGTTTTTGATCTGATTAAATTTATAATTCTTGCTTATTAGCTCTCTTTAAACAGTGATATTATTTGAAATTAAAAGCCACAAGCTATGGGTCCTTTGACACTTGTTACAGAAAATCTTGAAGAGAGACCGTACTTGTTGCTCTTTCCCATTTTCTAAATATAGTGAAAGCTTAAGGATAGAACTAGGTCTAAGGCTTTGGTGTTTTCCAGAAGCTGAGTATTGCACAGTCCTGCTGAGTTAGACACAAAGGTAGAGACACAATCTGGGGATCAGCCATGAGATGCAGGACAGTCTTCTGAGCCTGATGGTTAACCTTACAAAAGTTTGTGTAAAATGAGCAGTAAATTAACTCCCAAAACCTGTAGTACTCTTCTAGTAGATGAGTGTATAAATGTACAGAAGCATCTAAAACAAATGTCAGTCTTGTCAGGAACTGGTAGTCTTTTGATCTAAAGCCTAGGGAACCATGGATTCTTTTCCTCATTAATTCTCAAAATCCTTAAGCTTCAAGGTTGCACTCAGATACTTCTACACCAACAAAAGGAGCACAAAAAAAGAATTAATGTAATGAATCTGCATTATCATTGCTAGTGTGTAGTCTAAATTTTCAAATTCTTTAGCTCACTATTTGGTGCTATTTAATCTGTTTCAAACAGACAATTTCATAGAGTTGCAGAATTATAGAGCAGTTTGGTTAAAAGGGATCTTCAAAGTCCAACTCCTTTGCCATGTGTGGGGACATCATTCCTTAGACCAGGCTGTTCAAAGCCCCATCCAACCTGACCTTGAACGCTTCCAGGGATGGAACAACCGCAACTTCTTTGGGAAACCTGTTCAAGTGTCTCATCACCCTCACTGAAGAACAAATTTATTCCTTATACCTGTCGTGGTTTTGAACCAGTAATTAATAAAAAGGGGAAAAAAAAAGAATTATTTATTTCTTGCTGTGAGATATGGATTAAAATAAGAGCAAACCAGGCATAAAACTTAAAAGGAATAAAGAAAGTTTATTGACAAACTACAAGAATACGAACACCAGAATAAACTTTTAGAAAAAACCTTTTCATTTCTCACTGCTTACTATTCTTTTGTTCACATGACAACAGAGACAAGAACTTTAGAATTTTTGATGGTTTAAACAATTCTTAATTCCTTCTATAGTCTTTTATCAGTCTCTGTAGAGAAACAGAAGTTACTTTCTGTTAATTTATGGAGTTTTTCACAAGAAAACTATTTCTGTTATAGTTTCCTGTTTCTCTGATATCAGCTGCTCAGAGCTGTTATTATCAGAGCCCACCCCTCTTATTCCACATCACTCTGAAATGTGTTATAGGTCATTAGTTTGGGGATAGCATTTTAAGGATAAGTTATTCAAAGGCAAAAAGTATTCTTTATCTGTTTTTGTGAGCTTCACTAGAAAACAGTTTTCTCATTGCCTCTCAAGGCTTCAAATCTCTCAGCACTTCACTATACCACAATCACTCTACTTTTTACTCAAATTTACACTTTGAATACTCTATTCCTCCCCATACTCTATCATGAATTAAAGGAGTTTTTTTCAGGACTTTATTGTCCATCCCCATAGTTTTAACAGAAAGATATTTCAGCTTAATTAAAGCATCTTCTTAATTCTCTACCTTTCTTGAAATTTCTTTCTTGCCACTAGTAGTTTATAAAGTCTCTTTTCATGTTGATCACTCTCCTTTTCTCTCTCTGGATAAAAAGATTAATCCGCAAGTCTCATCTGAATAAGAAAGAGTTAAAATCTTGCCTAAGCTTTTGTAGATGGTTCGGTGATCTCTGCTGAACAGGAGCTGGAGCTGTCTGCGATGAAAAGTTTCTCATAGCTGCTCTGGAAAGCATAGTCACCGTCTCTGCTTGCTGCAGGCCCAGAGCTCTTCTCCTTCTTTACTCGGCAGTTTTCTGGTAAATTCTATCACGGCAAAACCTGCAGCCAAGCCAGGAACCGGCCTGGCCCGGCTTAGCTCGGGGCAAGTGTCCGCAGGCCCCATCTCCCGGCCGAGAGAACGGCAGGCCAAGCCCGGCCCCCGCCCGGCCACGTGGCCTGGGCAGGGAACCAGAGGCCAGCCGGAGGTCTGCTACTTTTTACAGCCAAGAAACAAAGAGAACTACAGAGTTCTGTTTTTTTTCTTTAAGGTGGGGTTCACAAGTTGATCTCACTTTTCAATGGCTAAAACTGCTGTCAATTCTCAGCAATGACCGATAATTAGTCATGAGAAAAAACTCCCGGCAGTCCCCAGAAACTTTAACTTTCTTAAAGGTAAAGTAACTCCATGACAATACCCCATCTAAATGTACCTTCCTCAGTTTAAAACTGTTGTTCCTTGTCCTGTGACTATAGGGCAGGAATTGAGTTACTGACTTTTCCTACTAAGTGATTAGCATGATTTTTTTTTTTTTTTTTTTTTTTTTTTCAGTGATTCGGTCCAGGAAATAAAATACATTAAAGTCAAGTCATACAAAGAAATAGCTTCTCTCTTTCTTCAGGCATACCTTCATATAATTTCCATCAATTATACCTTATATAAAATCAAGATGTTAAAGCTTTGATCAGGTGCATCTCTTCATTTGGCATCTATCAAATATGTTTGGGCCACTCTGAATTAATACTGGAAGGAAAGAAAATTATAAACCTTAAATTCAGACCAGAATTTTATTTCTGGAACATTAACTCATTTTCCTTTGTCACAAGAAGCCACCCTTCTCATTTTCCATTCTTGTTGAAAACCTAGGAATAGAAGAGAATTACCCCGGTTTACTTTCAAAATATTTATTCCTTTCATTGCTCTATGGACTTGGATATTTAGTTGCCAATGAGATTCAAAGAAAGTTAAAGAATCTGTTACTGAAAACAGGGCATTAATGAGAAACACATTGATCAGTCTCATTTCTTCTTAAAAAGTCTCCATTCCCCAATAATTGTTTTTACTGTTCAGTTCTTCTAAAGAAAGGATGACAGTCTAGTTTACATCTTATTGCAGAAGTCTGTTTCTTCACAGATTTGCTCCACTTATATTTTGTTCAGGTGGGCTCTATTTCTTGTGTGGTCTACTGCTGCTGAAATTTGGGATTTTCTCTTCTGTGTACTCAGGAACATTATTAAAGGAAAATTGTATAAAGACAAAGAGTTATAAAGCAGAACAGGAAATCTTTACAACTTTGATGTGGCCCCTGTTTTGCATAGGCAATGTTACAGTTTTTGATTACTTGGTTGCTTGCTATTTTTCCATATAACTCTGAGGTGTGATCTTGAATAAAAAGCCATTCTGTAACTATTTTTATTTCATTATCTTCACTTCTCACTACAAAAAGTGAGACTAAAAGGGCACACAGCTTTTTCCAGAGTTTCATGTATGATACCTATTTCTGTCATTTTTTAATGTTTCACAAACATTCATTTTCTTTGAGAATCTTTGAACCAAGAGAATTATACTTTGCATATGTTTTAGATCAGAAGGGTGAGGATGGAGATATTAAAGGTCAAAAAAATTTGCTAACATATAATGAAAAATTTGAGATGTACATGGCCTAATTTTTTCCAAATATATGACAGGAAGGAATTAAAAAAAATTAAATCGCCTCAATTTACATTGCAATTTTCAAGCTTATTACTTCTTCAATTCCTATTCCCTGGTCTTACAAGGGTCTTTCAGCAAATGGAGAATATGGTGTTAGTGAGTACCAGCTGTAAGTCTGAGGTGAAGCATTTACTCACACATACCTTTGTGGCAAAAGAAAAGAAGCAATTAATAATAGGGGGTGGTATCCAGCTCCCTTTTCCTCTCTGGCTGGCTGCACTTTCTTTGTATATGTGACTAAATTCATAATTTACCAGAGTTAAACATACTTCTTTACAAGAGTAAATGTATTAAAACTATCTACATGATGAGAAGAATTTTCAGACTCTTCCTGGAGAAGATTAGGACTATTACTCTGTTCAGATAGGTAGAGTTAATATTTATATTGTTGAAAGCAGATTCAAGATATTAATTTTACCCATAGGATTGAAAGTTGTGAATAAGAAGCAGAAGAGATAACGCAGGGAAGGTGCTGAACTGCTGAACCCCTCATGTTCTGTAGGAATTCATACTGAAACACCCCCAAACACATGTTCCTGCGGCATGGAGAGATCACTGGGGGCCCACTTTCATATTTGGTGTCTTTCCATAAAGGCTTTGTGACCCTGGTCACAAAAGTTCCTGCAAATTCAGGTTGTAGGTGCTCTTTTCTTCAGATAGAAGCAGATTTATTTTCCTTGCCAAATTCTCTTCTTTCTATTTGAGCAGAAGAGGTGGTTTTACAACAGAATAACTTAGGCTGGAGGTCATCTAGTCCAAGCCCCTACTCAAAGCAGAGGTAAGATCCCAGTTAATAAGGTCACTCCTGGCCTCCTTCAGCAGAATTCTGGATATCTCCAAAGGGGGAGATTCCACAGACCTTTTGGGCAGTTTGTACCATATACAGTCATTACAGATGAATTGAAATAGTGTCTTTTAATGAATGAAATGCCTTGGTTTTTACACAAACTGATTTCGACAACAGATTAAATGTATTCAACTGTTTATGGTAATGAAAATTTAGAGATTATATTATAAACAAGAGATTGCTTCCTTTTTAAAATTTGTTTTCAGTGGAAAGGAAAAAGATGTCCTTTTCAAAGTATAAAAAAAAATTAAAATCCTGTCTCTCTTTGTTTAAAGCTTCTAGCACAGCCTTGAATATAAGTGTAGTGAATGTTTTAAACCCCCAAGACAGTGAGTTAAGGTTTTTAAAGGATTAAGTTTGAGTAGAGGCTGGCGCTATGAAGGAATGTCATCCAGATGCTTTGTTTCATATTCACTACATGCAGACCCATTCCTTGGTGCATCAGATGTGAAAGGTTAGTCACATAGGTCTGAAAATGTTCCTTTTTTTCTTCTTTTTTAAGTATTGTTGGTCATAATTTGCATTTGAAAACCTTTCCCAATTGGTGAAAGCATTTGTGAAAATAATCTCAATTAGAAATAGGTTTCTGTTTTCAATGTGCTTTTATAATGTGTTTAAGCATCACATTCACCAAGGAGATATCCCCAAAATCTCAGCAAAACAACTTATTGCAGCAGCTTGCTGCTGTTGTTTATATCTCATGATTTTATTTATTTCTTAGACCATAAAGCAACTTGTCCTCATGGTCTGCCCAGCTTGTCCTCATGTCCAATACTTGTGCACTAGTAGCTTTTAGTTGTTATTTATATTTAGACACAATTTCTTTCAAACAAGGCACTAGAAAATTGTTGCTGCTTGCTGCATATTTAGTGTGTTGAAAGTTAAAAGAGCTACACAAAAGAACTTTGCTTAAGGATTAATCACATCTGTGACCCAGGGGATAAGGGACCCTCACCTGTCAATAAGGCTTATTACTGCTTATACCAGCTGAGCCTCAGCGTTTAAGTACCTTCCTGTGAAAGTGACTTTTACTTGGTGGGAGCTGAAATGAGAATTTCTCTGGCCCTTGAAGTTATATTTTACAATGAAAATTGTATAGAGAATGGTAATTTTCTTACTCTTTACACCTGTTCAATCATATTTTATGTAAAATATAATAGAATCCCCTGTAAAGGTGTTTCAGCATGAGCTACTGCCGTCATTGCAACCATAGTACTGCAGGATGATGGATGGGACAGGGAATTGATTCATGTGGCTGTGACTGGGAGGGAACACAGCCCTGTGGTCCACAAACCCATTTTTCTATTAAAGTCTCATCTATTCTAGAACTGTAGGTTCAGTTCACTGCATAAATCAAAGACTGTATCATTTTCCCTCAACTCCCTTTTCATTTTGAACTACAGGCCACTGCAAATTCCCTTCAACTTTCAAGGATACCTTCTTTCTTCCCCATTTCCATCCATTTTCTCTCTACTTTAATAAGTCAGTGCTGCCTTTTCACACTTGCATTGGTACATGACTTAATTTCCACCTGGCAGAGGGCTCTGGGAGCACTTGGGAACTCCCCAAGACCTCACACTATCTGTGCACATTCCTGGCTCCCACTGCTAGGACATCCCTTGGGGTGATAGAGGCAGAGGGATGCCCATCCCACAGGTGGGGGGAAAGGACACCTCCCTTGCAGACCAGACAGCTGTAACCTGTCCCTGAAACATGAGGTTTTGAGGTTGCCATCATTTTCAAACTGTTTAGGAAGGATTCACAATATGAATGAAGGGCCTTAATCAAGTTTTGTGTGTTAGGATGCAAAGTCACAGAGGCAGCTGCAGTTGCTGGTACAGTCTAAAACTCTTTGCATCCTTCTAATTTTTGTCTTATTTTCTCCAAAATTGAAAGATAACAATAAAGAAATGACACTTTAAATATGAACCATTGTTTCTCTTTGTGTTCTCTCAATAGACATCTTTTATTCTTTTTGTTAAAACTACCAGACATTCTGCACTCACAGGTTAGGAGAGCAGTAACCTTTGAAAACTTTTAGACTGAATAGGGTAACTTGTTCTTTCTCCTCAAACAATGAAAAAACACAGATTAATACTCTCAAAGGAGGTTATTTATTATTCCAGTGGTGTAAATGAGGGCAGGATTTGGCCCACAAGCAATAAAAGAGGAGTAGAGCATGTAATTCTTCACGCCATTGTGAGGAAATCTCTGTCCAGCAACAGTAAATTATCTGAAATTCTTTCAGGATATATGAATGAGTCCACGGTCAGAGAAAGCTTGTGAGGTTTAAAGCATAAAAATGACAACTATAAATAAAGGTGGAAACCCCTCATCTCCACTGAAATGAAAAAACATAACATTCCCAAGGTGCTGGTGTCTTTGGAAAATGCATTGCCTGGCTCACTAGAGGAAAGGGAGGAAAGGAAACCCATCATCCTACTTAGGGCTTTGTCTTCCCAAAGTAAAGTTTACTGCTCTTGAATAAAAAGACAGTTTCTCTGGGAGGTTCCATCCCATCAACAACTACATGCATGTGTGTTTTAACAGTTAAGCTTCCCCATGTATTTAACAAATGGGCAAAATACAGAAAATATCCATATTGTTCACTCTGTAGGGTGCAAGGTAGGAACAAAGGCCAGTAAGCATTTTCATAGCAATGAGGCAGGGCATATAGCTTATCTTGGGAGTGTTAAGCTTTCTAGAAAAATACCTACTGTACTCTGGACATTTTCAATATCTTAGTAGTGTTAGCCTGGTTGCTTTTATGTTAACATTACTGCACTTCATTGGCATAGTAATGCCCACTGTAGATAATGGGATAAAATAGCTTCTCAAAATATGTGTCTTGGAAAGGAAAAATCTGCAATCCCTGTTTTGATTTGGCATATTCCAAAAGCTTTGGCACTATTGCAACAACAATGTAGAGGATGGAATCAAAATCCATAAACACTGTGTAAACAGTTCCATAATCTCCACATGCAGACTAATGCTGTGTTGAGTTTAAATGCACTATGATGCTATGGATATGCTGCTTCTTGCCATCTCATTATGCCAGAATGAAATTCTAACCTTGCAACAAACTCTACTTGAGTTCAAGTCAATCACAGGAAAGAATTTTATCAGTGAATTCCCATTATTACAGTAACAGAAGTGACATGTTAATTTTTAAACCTAACCCATAAAAAAGAAAGGTTAAAAATACTAAAGAGCGAGATAATTTTTGTAGATGAACAATAATCAGAGACAGACTCTCAGTGAAATTTTGTCTGTCTGTCTCATTTGGTCACAGATGGTCTAAGCTGACTCTGTAGTCACCCTGCAATCTACACCAGGGATCTGTGTTTAGCACCTCATGGAAACGGGCAACTTACTTGATTTAAAACTCTGAACCATAGATGTTCACATGCCATGCCAGCACAACTTTTGACTCCTTACAAAACCACGGACTATGGTCCACTGAGCCTATGATGGCCCGTGATGAGAGCTGCTGTGATGTAGGTCAGATGTAAAAGAGCTGATAAAATGACACAGCAGGTTCACATTAGTCTAGTCCCTATTTCAGCATACAGGATTTTTCAGCTATTTGTCATGTACTTAGTCTCAGTATAGAAGTTGTATAAAATTGTGTTGCTTCCTTAACAAAATGTCCTTGTCTTTTTGCACAGATTCCTTTTACCATATCATATTTATAAACATTTATATGCACATATCAGAGAAAACATCTTAAATATAAGAGGTGTTGCAGTCTGCAACCTCAGGATCTCGTCCAGGGAAGCAGCAGGATTCTGGGGACCAGCATGAAACACCAACGAGACGGGCTCCCGTTCATGAAACCATTTATTCAGCATGAGAACAAACTCAGGTCCAGAACAGAGAGCCCCGAACAGAGGCACAGCAGGGGTTTTTGAGGGACAGAACCGAGGGTTTACACCTTTGAGGGTGGAGTTCAGGGTCAGGGACCATTAGAAACACACCAAGGGAGAACCCCCCAGGGACTCAAACCCAATCAGAACTCCTGGGCCGCCCTTCACAAGGGGTTTGGGGTGGGACAATGTAACTCTTTGTCTCCCTGAGGCCGCTGCAACATCTGCTCCTTTTTTATTTTTTTTTTTTTTTTTTTTTTTCAAATTTTAATTAGGAGCTTAAAATGTTTCCAAACATACACCTTAAAATCTCACCTCTTCCACAGAGCACCCACTTTGCTTTGTGGGACACCAATAGCTCAATAACAAAACACATTAAGCAAACAGAAAAAACAAAATTGAAAACGAACACTTAAATCTCGGACTACGCCGGGCAAATTAAACGGTGATGGTACTTAATGCAAACATAATTTTTTTTTTTTTGTTCAGTCTCTTCCACTTTAGGATTCTCTGTTAGGAAGGGTGCAGCTCTTAGATCTCCTCTTACGAGGGGCAGAATTCTTCGATCTCCAGCTTCGGCTCCGGCTCCCATGTGGGCGTCGCCTCTTTAGATGATCTCGGTGAAACACTGGCTTTCGGAGCTCGGTTACAGTTTCGATTTCCCCAGAGGAGGTGTTGCCCACGATGGAGAAGGCACAGCCCCCAGGGGTGGAGCACCGAACAAAGGGATGGGGCCAAGCAGGAGTTACTGGGAGGTTCGGGAAGGGAAGGTTTGGGACCGGAAAAGAAGGAGCAAGGCGGGAAACCAGGGATCCCAGACCGCGTGGCCGGCGCCATCTTGGGATGGGGGGGGGAGGCCGGGACAGGCTTTCCCGGCCAGGGAACGGGGAATATGGAAAGACAGGGGGTGAAGGAGGACACGGAACGGCGGGCAGACGGCAGCAACCCCGAGCCATCTTGGCTTTTTTCACCCTTTGTCCTGCCCTTAGGAACAGAGGAAAGGGGAAGGTACAGGAAGGTATACACCAAAAAAGGAACTCCACAGAAGACAAAAACAGTCCACCGGAAGATCCATACCGTCCATAATCGTCCATAATGTTGATATAATCGTCCATAATGTTGATATAATCGTCCATAATCGTCCATAGTGTTAATAGAATCGTCCATAATGTTGATATCGTCCATAATACGTCTCGTTGGGTGATGTTAGGTGCTTGTCCCAGCGTCTGGTCTCGGCTCCCACACCTCCGTAATCCCTTTTCTTCCCCCATGCCCGAGGCACTCTCAACCCAGTCTCCCTGCCAGGTACTCTCGAGTCCTCCTTTCCAAGGCGGGGGTCTCGCTGGCTCTCAAGCCATCAGCCGGGGACTTACGAGGTGTCCATGGAGCCGGGTCCTCCTGTTCTCCTGGTGCTTCGCTGGATGCCACGCATTCTCTCACCATTTGTTGCAGCCTGCAACCTCAGGATCTCGTCCAGGGAAGCAGCAGGATTCTGGGGACCAGCATGAAACACCAACGAGACGGGCTCCCGTTCATGAAACCATTTATTCAGCATGAGAACAAACTCAGGTCCAGAACAGAGAGCCCCGAACAGAGGCACAGCAGGGGTTTTTGAGGGACAGAACCGAGGGTTTACACCTTTGAGGGTGGAGTTCAGGGTCAGGGACCATTAGAAACACACCAAGGGAGAACCCCCCAGGGACTCAAACCCAATCAGAACTCCTGGGCCGCCCTTCACAAGGGGTTTGGGGTGGGACAATGTAACTCTTTGTCTCCCTGAGGCCGCTGCAACAAAGAGGTAATGTTGTTCTAGAAGAATGTTTTTAAAAATGACTAGAACTGAATTTTTCAGAATTTAGTCTCAAACAATAGACTGACTATAGCAAGAATAAACTCTTTTACTCAGATTTGGAGATTTTTGCTTTCTTCTTCTTAAGTAATCATTGTATAAAAATGATTCAAGAGTAGAAACCAGCAGGAAATATCAACTGTTTTTTGTCTGCCACCTGAAAATTTTGCTACAGGTGTCTGCTTTTTCTTTTTCTTTGTTCTATTCCCTAAGGTAAAGCTCTCTTCTTTACAGGGAAAGGCAATATTTTGAAAAGTCAAAAAATGTTAGCTCAAACATATTGATTAAAAAACATTGGATGAAAATTAGTGACAGTTTCATACCACATGAGTACTTTTTTATATTCACTCTTTTGATTTAGACTTCAAGAAAATGCTGCTATGCACTATCATTATACTGACATGCTGATTTTTTTATCTTTTCAGAAAACAAATATAGCACAGAGAAGCAGTATATGATACATCAGCTATAAGTAACATGCTTTTAATTATGTGTTATTATTCTAGGAGGTCTTCTAAACACAGAGGGTCCCTGTGGGGTTTTATCACTAAGACATCTCACTTGGTTCCTTTTCTTACATAAAGGCATTGGGCTGAGAATTTCAAGTGGCAGTGGGTTTTCCTCTCAGCTGCACCACAGAGTAGTTTAATTCTTCTGTCTTCATAATAAGTTAATACAATTCAAATATAATTTTCACTACCATATCACACTGAAATTACTGTTTAGCTAGTGCACATGATATTCTTTAAATACAGAAATTTCTGGAGAAATCTGTTTAGTCAGTGCAAATCCAAATTATCAGTATTGTAAATATTTCTCCTAAAATTCAATGCAAGATAGCAATATCATGTAGTGGGATTATTGTAATGCTGAAGTCCCTTTTTATTTATACCAAAGATAAGTTTTCTGACTGAATTTTTTGGACGATATTTTAGACAAAGACATATGTTGGCCAAGTAATTAGCTTATCACAGTGAAATTCTTATTAAAACAGACCCCCTCTTTTGATTCATCTAGTATAAATGCTGTGTTTAAAACTATGGAGGTCATGAGTTTGAGTATTAGACTAACTTCTAATTTCATATGGCTTTTAAATTATTTCATAATGTAAATACAGAATAAATACAAAAAATAATTTATAATTTTAATATTATGCTAAGAATGATTTTGCAACTAGTTGTTAGTGTGGAAACAGAAACTATTATAAAGGTATTACTTAAAGAAAAGGATAAAATTTCAAAAGATAAGTTTAAATTATGTGAAAAAAATAAAATTATGTATAAAGGTAATTTTGTAAAATTCTATGTGATGGGGAAATATAATAATATAATAAAATATTATAATATATTATATATAATAGGCCTATAAATACATCTAGAAATTATATATATAATGATATGATCTATTTTTGGCTCCTAGCTGGAGACAATTGCTGTGTTGAAAAAAGTATGAACTAGCTATGCAAGAGTCTGAAGAAAGAAAATACTGTCTTTAGTTTCTAGACACAGCACAAGGGAAAATAAAAACTGAGCGCAAGGTTTCCAGGTGCATACACAGATCACAGACAGGAAATCAACAGGGAACTGCATTTATCCAGGTAGTTTGTCAAATCCCACATGACCATTCAGTGACAGCATATCTATAAATGAAAACAATTTGCTTAACTTCCTACAGAAATCTATGTCAGAGGCAGGCACTTTGTTCCAGCTACCAGAATGTGATGCTGGTGTCTTTCTAGGACAAGTACACACTATGCTGACATGATTTCACAGGAAAATTATTTCTCTGCTATGAGCACTCCGGTTTACAATGAAAATTAAGTTTTGTAGATGGATAAAAGTCAAAACAGTCCATAAGCATATTAATCATGGAATCAGACCTTCAAACAGAGCTACTTGTGCACATGCTGGGAAGGAACCTGCCCCCATACCAATTTCTTGTGGGTATTGACTGATAATATGATATCTCTGGTCTCACATGCTATGATTAGACAGGCTTTCCTCTTTAAGCACTTTAACTTCAGAAGCTTAGTGCATTATCTGCAAAAGCTATTTTGAAATAGGTCTAATTTAAAAGGATAGGTTTTAGGAAGGAAATAGGAAGGAGGTGTCTTCAGGAGGAGGTCTGAATCCTTGACTTCAGAGCCAAGCATTAACTTATTTTTTCAAATGCATCATTGTTCTTGAAGACCCTATATCAAATAAAGAGTCTTCCACACTCTGCTGTTGAAGTTTATGGCTCAAAAGAAACCATCCCCAGGCTGTAACACAGTCCATATGGCTGGCTGTTTGAAGTGTGCTTAGTGCTCCATTAGGGATTCTCGATTTGTACTTCTCAATCTGATTTCGATAAGACACAGGTTTCCTTTAGTGGCCTGACCTGGTGCAAACACATAATAGATTAATTCTATAATAAATTATGGTGGCAGTAAAGCTTTCTGGACCATTTTGCCTTTTAAGTAACAATTTTTTTTTATGTACTCTTATAAAGCTCAACCAATGTTTCATTTGCAGTTCACTTTATGTATATACAGAACTACTTGAAGCTTGGGAATGTAATTTTGCGCTGTGTGCATTACCTCTGAGTGTATTCCATTTTATTGTGTTTCTGGAGTTACTGACATGTTGAGGAATACTAAGAGCTTTGTGAAACAACATTATGCTTAAAAACGTGTTGAACTTCTTTTCAGGAAGCTCCAGCTGGTTTCTATCTTAATGGTGGCATAGCTACACTATTTCTATAGGCAAAACTGCATTTCCATGAAGTCCATTATTATTTTCTACTTGTATGTATTGTTTTTACATGATACTGTTTTTTTCAATCACCAAGATTATTTTAGATTTATTATATATTTAGCACTTTTCCATAGTTTTGCTGTCATTTCTAAATTCTCTGGTGCAGAAAAAGTAAAAATGTTATTTTAGGCATTGCTGCTGGTCAGAGTAGAGGAGCCCAGTGTGCTTGCTGTCCTTGTCTAGGAGCCTTCTAGTTATTTCAAGGGAAGGCTCCTAGAGATAAGGGACAGAATGAGACAAAAGCACTGTAGTGCTTTTAGATATCTTGCCAAAGGGTGACAAAGAGTGCTAATAATCTGTCAGCTTTTATCACCCTTCCTTTTCAGTCTCAAGCTCTCCATGGTATCTCTCCTCTTATAGCCACCCAAATCCACCTCCTCACTTTACCTCCGGCCTTCTCCCACCTGAATATGATGGCAAAATAGGAGAGGAAGAGACCGGGAAGGCTTTGCAAGCTAATGGTCACTAAATGGTGACTCTTAACCAGAAGTAACACACAAAATATGCAACAAAGCACAAGGTTTTGGTGTTCTTTTTCTGTTTCTTTCAGGTCATATACCCTGGAAGACACCTGTGAAGGTACTGTGTGATAAAACCTTTCCACAAAAACCTCAAAAAACGCCAGCCACCACGACAAAAATCCCACTGACCCATGCAGAGTTCTTGTTAGCAAGAAAATGCTGAGATGACCATCTATCGTTTCATCAGCTGTCTGCCAAGATTTATCTGCACACATCAGAGGGATTCATCTTCACCTTGCATGGAAGGATGCCAGGAGATGAAAAAGCATGGAATGAATGAAAGGGAGACATGAACATTTTGGGTTCTGTGGGAGGACACAGAAAATGTAGATATAGAGGAAACTGAGATGGAACCTGAAGAAGTAGGAGAATGACCTCAGCTACATGCAGGGCATTTCAGGTGCACATGGTCTGGAACTTCAGGCTCCCTGTAGGCAAGGAGGAAGTAGAGAATAAGGATTAAAAAAAAAGATGCATAAAAAAGAAAAAGAATGAAAGAAAATACATAGGATATTAAAATTAAAAAAAAAAATTAAAGAAAAAATATAAGATTATAGATAAGAGTAAAGGAATAAAATCTACCAGAGCAAAAGGATCCAGAAGAATTAAATGGAAAAGACTGATGTCACATTCTAAATATTTTAATTTACTTATAACAAGCATGAGAGACAGGGGCACATAAGCTTTCTATTATTAGAGAGGAATAAAATAACATAAATCCAAGTACATAACTTACCATTTTCCAATGAAAATTCATAAAAAGAAGCAAAATGTTGCTGCATTAAAGACAATTAGCATTTTAAATTAATTTAACCTTAATACCAAGATCAAGGTAATCTTTTAAAAATCAGCTGAAATTATCCTTTTCCTAGATGGAAATTCTTTTTGTTTTTTGTCAATGGTTTTCAGGAAACTTTGAATTTTCTTATAAAGTAACATTTTTTTGGTACCTAATCTTTAAAAAAAGCCTCAGTTATCATTGCAAACAAAAGGACACTGGCTGGCAGTAATAAGGAAGGGTTTTTGTGGATCACTTAGTAAACCCATGCAGGTAATGGAAGGATGAGAACATTCCTTGCCAAGTCCTCGTCTTACAAAATGTCATTTCGTGCATGAGCAATCACAATGAACCCATGCTATTTATCCTAGTAGAAAGATTTGTGCAGAGGCAAAAGAAAAATGCTTGCATAACTCTTTTAAAATTTCCACTATATTAAAAAAAACAAATTCTCAACCCAGAAAGTGCTACTCTACACATTGTCTCCAATGTGTATAGATCAATATTATTATTACTTGCACTGATTAGATTAAATTGATTTACTTTTCAAAGTAACTAAATATATATATTTATGGTACTAAATAGATGTAACTGCATAGATACTGTTCCCAAGTTTCATGCACTTAGGTATACTTTGCCAATTAACTCCAAACTTCAACAGAGCTGTCTGATGATTCAGCATCTACTGTGGAAAATTACTTTTCATCATGCAGATTCTCAGCTTCCTTCATAGCCACTCTCTTTGAGATGACTTTGCCTTGTTCCTGGAAACTCATCAAGTGAAAGAAAAGAATATTCCCTTGAACAGGATAGTGAAAAATAGAAATTCTTCCGTTGTTTTGATTTTTGAGTGTCAGATATTGAGGGGGGGAAAGCTTATAAGTGCTTTCAAAAATCTAATTTCCTTATCTTGAAAGCATGAGACCAAGGCAACATAGTGAGAAACTTTTAACTAAAATAAAAATCCATTTACATATGTGGGGTAGTTAAAAACTATACTAGCTAAGTATTTTTACCACTCGGAACAGTCAAAATTATCATTACAATGGACTTCCTGACATGGTACATGAGACAGGGGAATTTGTGAAATAGTTCTCACCTCCTACATGCAAGTTAATTATTTCTGTATATTGAAGATATCACAGCCTGATTCAGTCCTGCCTAAAATGAGCAGCCAATGAAGTCATAAAATACGACAATAATTCAGGCTGTCCATGGGAAAAGGAGTGGCTGTCTCAGCTGACCCTTTTCAGTACCTGGGCAGATGAGGCAGCTCTCAAGGCTTATCATCTTTGACCAAGTATATCAGATAGGGCCTAAAATTGTTGCCATAATTCCAGACCAGTTTCATCTAGAAGGACAGAAGAAATCATGTTTTACACATTTGTGTTACTAGGTTTGTTTTCATCTTTTCTCTCCTATGAAAATAAAATGGACTTTGAAAAAAAATTGCACATTTCAATTCAAAGAAGTCCTAAATTAAAAACCCCTTTCAGTTCATATGTGTTGTCAGAACACAGTACTGATTTTCTCCTTGTTTCAGTTTGGGCTCACAAATACATATTAACTGAATGAAACCTTCTACTGTTAAATTGTTCCCTCTAAGGGATTCCAGATAATAATTGCAATGATTGGGCAGGGGTGTTTAATTTTTGAGCACAAAAATTTGGGTCACTTAAAGCTTCCTGGGTGATGTCATATCGGTTCCTTCTATCTTTTAATATGTGTGTCAGCAAGCACTCCATTTTTGTGCAGTTTGTTCTAGAATTTCCTTCCTCCCTCAGAGAGAAGTAAGATAAAAAGTGTCTGAAGTAGGATAATTTTGATTATCTCAATATCAGAAGATGTTTCAGAGAATGCATCTGCAAACTAAAATATGTTTAAGATGTTTTCTTTGAAACTTTTTTATTTGAAACTGATTTTAATACACAACCAGTTCTGGGTGACAAGATAGCCATGGGACCACCGTAGGGACAATCCTGATTGGAATCAGCCTCTGTAACTGCATCTTCCCCTGAGAACAATGGAGGAAACTCACCTGACAGACCAATTTTGAGCCATAACTCTCATTTATGGATCAGGCTTAAAGATTGTCCTTATCTCTCAGCTGGCTCCAGACCAGCTCAGAAATAGATTCACTAATCAGAAATAGTATGTGTCTTAGAAAGCCAAAGTCATTACAGCGAACTTTGCTGAGTCTACAGCTGAGGATAGCAATGTCACATAGGACAGAGCATCTTCAGGCTGCTGACTGAATAAATGGGAACAAAAAGTGGCTACATATTCCTGGAGTTTCCTTGGACAAGTAAATTAAAATTAATTATTGTTCCTGCACAATTAGTCATATTTGTTATCATATTTCTAGATAATTTGCTAGCAATTAAATTTTTAAACAGAATAAATAGATACTTTTTTAATGTCCTGGTTTATAAACCCAGGATTATTTGGAGAAGTTTTCTATTAAAAAGGAGGTGAAATATAAACTTGTAAGTGACTTGAGGAGAGGGGAAATAAGGGTAGAATTTCCATCTACTTAGAAACCTGGTCTCAGATATGATTCTTAAAATTATTTCTTTCATAATCAGCATAAATCTTATCCATTTGCACTGAGCTGTGTTGAAATGTGAAGCTTTCTTGAACTCATTACTATAATATTATCATTATATTAATTGGCTAAAATTTTGGTCTGTTTTATATCCAAGTTGAGATCAGCAGAAATACTGCAGGCTTGTAATAGTACTATAGAGGACAGAGTTTATTCTAATCTGTTTTGCTTCTTTTTTCCTAAAATGCATTTGGCATCACCAGGTAATGATGAAAGCATCTGGAAAATTTCTTATGCATTTTGATGTTTATTTATGCAATTAATTGGAGCTCATAATTCTTTGTTTAAAGAAAATGCTGATGAATTGCTGAGAAGAATTAAGAATTTAGCACATGTTTTGCAAGGAATCTGAAAAGTGAACATTTAAAAAAATGGCTGAATAGTGAAGATTAACTTTAGAGAAGACTAATAAAACCTTAATAATATCTTAGAACAGCCTCTCCCTTCCAAATCAATACTATCCAGTGACCTACTTGGAGAAGCCCTAAGCTCCCCCAGCAGTGATTGACTTCAGTAATAGCTGTGGGTTCTACACCCTTTTTCAAATCAAGAGCACAAACACTTGAGGCCTGGAGCCAAGTCCTAAAATTCAACCTAGATATCTCAATGACAAAAAGAAATATTCTGCAGAGCTTGCTTTTTCTGACATTTATAGAATCCTGTCCTCGATTAGCTTCACAAAAAGAAGTGATCACAAAATGTAGTTAAGTATAAAAATATGAAACATTTCTATGATTTGTCTTGCAAATCATGATCCTAATCTAAACAGAAAGTTAAGAAAACTAACCAGAAATAGAGGAATACATTACTAATGAATCTATGACATTTAAATTCAAAAATTTCAACTTTAATTATAATATAAGATGAGAAAGATCTTCAAGACGTTAATACAAGTTAGATCAGGTTAGATTATAAATCCATCTAGGCCAGTGCCTGTCTCCATTCATGTCTAATTCACAGGTGCCTACAGGAGAATTCAGTTTTTCTCTAGAGCAGCCACACATCTTTAAGCAAGTTTTGCATCAGGGACTTCTTTAGCCAGCAACTGTCTTATGTCAAAAAACATTTTATGTGCATTTTAATGCAATGAAGAGTGACTCCAGAATTTCCTCATCCCTTTTTCTATAGACTTCTATCATGTTGGGTTTTGTCTACTTGTGTTTTACTTTATTTAATTCTTTCTATCAAATATTCTTCTAATCTTTCTAGTTTTCCTGTCTTTCTGGGAGGAGGGAACTTGAGAGTTACCTAGATTTATATTCAGGATTTCTCTTTGGTTATTCTCTATCTCTTCCCTAATAACATTTTTTTTTTTTTTGCCTACTTTTGATCACTGAGACCTTATTTTCATAAAAATACATATCATACTTCTAAGATCTTGCCCCTGGGGGACAAGAGACCATTACTTTATTAGCAAGGTCAGAATTGTTTTTCTCATGTGCACCACTAATGAATTGGTGCATCCATCTGCAATGAATTTTGTCTGCCATTCTAATGTTCAGTCACTTTCTCTAATAAGGGTCTCGCAGTTCTGCTCCACAGATTTTTGTCTGTACTTCCCTGAATAATTTAGTACCATCAGTAAACTTTATCATCTTGGTAGTTGCTTCTTTCTACACAAAGTTTCTGAATATATGCAAACCACAAGGAAAGACAAAAACTTCTATGCAAAAATCAATCTGCAAGTTTTATTCATTACAAAAACTGACCATTCACTCTGCTTTGAATTTTAATTAACTGTAGGCCTAAGTGAGAATATTCAATATTATATTATTTTAGCTTTCTATCCTGTACAAGCTCTGCTGATGTGCTATTTTTTTAAAGTTTCTGAAATCCATGTAACACACAAAGCAAATAGGTTTTGCTGTTGCAACTTGTAACGGCCAAGGAAATGGGAAATTTGGCCAAATTTTGTCAGCTCATAAAAAAATGGTATAACAAATTTTTTTGAAAGTCAAACCTTTTTTATGGTCTGGCACTCAGAAATCCCCTGATAATTAGATCCTGGAAAAGAGATAGAAGCACCTAATCTAACAGAGACAAGAAGAAAATTTTCCAAGACCATAATCTCTTGAGATTGTATAATGAGAATAGGGAGGTTCTGGGAAGGTCATCAAAGTCAATAATGAGTTAACAATGAAAGAGTTGCTTCAGGAATGCTGCAGAGGTCAAAACAAATTATTCTCAGACTGTGAAAAAGTAAATTTGAGAGCTAGTAAAATGTTTTCAGTGGAGCAAGCAAAGATCAGAATTACACTGGTGAAAAAACAAAAAAGGTAAAAATAACACCTGGGAATGCAGAAAAGGAAGTTGTAAAGTACAATAGAAGAACAGGGACTTGGCATGAGAGGATAGAACACAGTGAGTTGAAGAAAATAGGCAAATAAGAAATTTATTAGGGAAAAATGACTAAATGTGAGGACAATCAGCTCTGCAACAAGAGGCAATTAAACATTAAACAAGCAAGAGTGGTAATTTAAAGTATATAAAATCAATTACACAATTAAGCAGTTGATTATGAGGCAATTTAGGGAAAATAGAACCAGGGACTATAGAAATAGCTGATTCTAATCAGACAGTTACTTATATTGGAATCCAAGTGGAGCAAGACACTTACCAGGTAATAGTCTCTGAAGGAGAATATAGAATGAAGTCATATTGTAGTCAACAAATAGTCAATAGATGATGCTGATGCCCTCAGGGCTGCACACCCCTCAGAGGGTGAGTCCCAGAAGAGGGCAGTGGTGCTCCATAAAGACCATAAAATGATGGTGGCCAAGAGTTTTAGTGACTGCTCTGTGGCCCCTCCTAAACGAGAAGTTCTTACATAAGACTGGAGGGAGGAACAAGGTGCAGCAGAGTCAAGTTTAAATCTTGCATCTCATGGGCATGCAAGACTCTCCTCTAGCATAGAAGTTAAAATAGTTAAGCTTTCCATCCTTTGATATATCTTTATTTTTGAGGGGTGGCACTTCAAAATGTGGTGAGTACTGGTCTTCCATACCACAGTAGTGCTTATCTTATTTCTCCTAGAGCTTGTCTAAAGAGACTTGATACAAAATGACTCGCAGCACTTGGCCTTCATGGGAGAAACGGTTCACTGAGATTCCTGGGGTCCCATTATAAGTTATAGCAGCTGTAATTTCAGCCACTTTATGGAGCAGTCCATTTGTGCCTGCTCCAGTTCCTAATGCTACCAGCCAGTCTGTAAAATGATCCTAATCTATTACATTTAAGTCATTTGAGTCATCTTTTGAAGATTGTTGAGTGCAGAGATACCCATAAGGAAACAATGTAAGTTTTCCATATACCGCATATGTTATATGTCTGGTGAAATGTACTGCACACATTTAAAAAAGTGACAATATTAAAAAACTGACAACTTTTCATGACCTTTTGTATTATAATGTATTTTAAACATATGGTAGGACTCTGTTCTTCTCATGGATGTGTCAGATACAGTATGAATATTTCATGAAATGTATGTGCATGTGAAAAAAAATGTACAAGAAACAAGACATTTAAGAAAACACATTAACCTTTTACATTTAAAGTGGGAAAATTGCTACTGGTTAAGTATATTATATTGAATATTTATAGAGAAACAGTGGTTATTTATTGAGAAGCAGTGAAAATCAAGAGGAAAACAAAAAGTAAACCAAAACCAAAATTACAGTGCATTGACATTCTTTACTTTTTGCTCTAGTTTTAAAATACAAACTCTTTAAATCTTGATTTAGGTACCTTGATCTTCATACCTGTCACTTACCATACCCAATAAAATTTAAGAGTAATTACAATTAGATGTTTTTCATACCTCAAAGTATTTTATGCATATCCCAGGGGATTCCCTCTACTAGACACACAGCAACAAAAAGTTAGAATGTGTTCTCTTGTCAGTGTTGAACAGAACCTATTTTCTACATTTTACTCTTCCAGCTACAGATTAGTCAATACCCAGCAAGTTTTAGTTAGGCTGCTTAAAATGAAAAGAGAGAAGCAGAATGCAGATTTCTACACTCAGGAATACTAATTTATTTCAGATTAATATGCAAATAATTTGACTGAGTTTTTGGAGGAAGTGTTGCTGCAGAATGTATGATTTAGAAAACACCCATAAGAGAATTAAGATCTCAGTGTTTCTCATGTTTCTTTTGAAGCTATTTTTCTAAAATTCTCTAAAATGTAATTTTGATATATTACTTGACTTGTTTTATGAATATAGAGAATAGAAAATGTCTGGATTTTTTCATTGAAAAATGTAAATTATTTTTTGACAGACATAAGCATTTTGAGATTCATGTAACAACGCCAATTTTGAATGGCAAGGTATGGGGCTTCAGATGGGGGCAAAAGGGGAGCTTCTGTGAGAAGTTGCCAGAAGCTTTCCCCATGTCTGAGGGAGCCAATGCCAGAGGGCTCAAGGCACTGGGACAACATAGGGGGGGGAAAAGCCCAAATAACAACACAGCAGTTATAACCAGAGGGAAGGGAGAGAATATTTGAGAGAAACAGCCCTGCAGACCCAGGTCAGGGCAGGAGGAGGGAGAGGAGGTGCTACAGGAGCCAAAACAGAGATTCCTCTGCAGGTGGTGAAGGTTAGAGGGCTGTAATACATGGTGCAGGAGAGAATGAGTGATCTACCAGGGTAAGAGAAGGCTGATGGGGGTTGTATTTGTTTGGTCTGAGTAACATCAAAAGTCCAATTGGATTCAGTCAGCAGAAAGTCATCTATGCCAGAGAAAATCCAAACTCAGCAGGATGAGGGGGGGAGTCACCTGATCCTACTGGGATGTTAATCCTCTCCCAGGGGTTGGAGTCTATGACATCCAGAGCTTCCTCAACCCCGGGTTCTGCTGTGGTTCCAGGGCTCCATGAGGTAATATCCCAAATGCAAATATTTTTATCTCTGTAATTTCTCTCCCTTAGTTTCTGAAAGCATATCAATGGAAACATAGACTCATGCAGTCCTACAGATAGCAAGGTATAATTTGTTGTAAGTAAGGTGCTCATATTGGGTGGAATTTTCTCAAAGATAATAAAAAAAAAAGTGTCAAAACAATAGAGAAATTTCCAACTTTAATAATGCATTAACAGTTGAGAGTGAAAAAAATATATTTTTTTTAGTCCAAGAGGCATAGTTATTGATTCCAGATGGGTTCTTTGCAAATTTCTTAACACTTAAAATACTTAATGGACAAATCACACTTGACAATCCATGTTTGGCTATAAAATGGCCAAGAAGCCCTGCAAAATCTAGTAGTAATTTCTCAGTGTTTACAAACCATGAAACTTTGAACACATTACATTTTAATGTTTATTCTTCTACCTCTAGTGCCTGTAGCTTGTGTGTGTTTTCAGGAAACACCTGCCATGTTTGCAAGTTCTAACATGGAAGACATAAATTATTATCCTTAAAAACTTAGTTTTCAAAAAACATTTTACTTTGTTTAACTCCTGTAGTATAGATGTATGTTACCTTTTATCTTGCCAGTTCAAGCAGCAAGATGACCTCTGTTGCTAATTAGATGTAAATCACATTGATAATTCTTTTGGAATTTATTTTCCACTTGTAATTGCAATATAACTTCTATTAGCTTTAGGCTCTTCATGCTTTCACTTCAGCTTCTGTGTTATGGCAGTCTTTAATTTTCACAAGTTTAATCAGTTTTCTATTCCTATTTAAATTACTGTAATACAGTAAGAATGTGACAGAGACTATAGATGTATTTTGTTAATCAGAACAGGCTTTTAGATAATAGTTCTTTCTTAGTGACTAGCTGCATTTGAATTTATCATAAGTCGTGTTTTTGGGAGAGAATATTTACAAAGTCTGGTTATTTTAATTATGCAAATTTTCCAGCTCTGTATCATTCAAGGCTCTATCCCGAATGTTTTTTTTTGGTAATTTTTAAACTTGTGGGGTATAAACCAAGCAGTGTTAATGAAATACATTGATATATGCAGAAAGTATAAGACCTTATAAAACTGGATAGAGAACGGAAGAGTTCATAGAGAGCTTGAAGAGCGTGTCTGAGAAGTAATTGGAAATCACAATCTGAAAGAAAAAATAGATAAAAATAGACTATCTCCAAGGTAGTCACAAAACTCCTAATAATGCTGATGAGGTAAACACATAGATAGCACAGCTGTGGAATGAAAGAAAAAGATAAATGTCCTGACTAAAGATTGTTGGTTTTCTTAACCAGAGAGAATCATAGGGACTGGGAAGCCACAGAAACATGCTGCAGGTAAAACTCCAGGAGCTCACAGTTCAATTGGTGAGACCTTCCCTGATTCAGCACAGAGGAGTGAAGAGATTTTGTCTGAGATAGGGTTAATTTTCTTCCTAGTAGCTGGCACAATGCTGTGGTTTGGATTTAGGATGAGAATAATGCTGATATCACACCAATGTTTTGGCTATTGCTGAGCAGAGTTTACTACAGGTCAAGGACTTTTCAGCTTCGCATGGCTGCCCTGCAGAGTTTTTTTTCTCTCAGGTTATTCCCTTCCAGAACCAGGAATTTAGAATGTCATCAACTGCAGAGGAAGTTACCTGAGGGAAGCTAAATTTAAGCTCTGTAAAAAGAGAAATAGAAAATATTTTTAAAAATATTTCTTTCCCAATGGCTACAGTTTTCCTAAAGTAATTCTAAATTTAGGTAATTTCAATAGAATAGTGTTTAAAATAATTAAGAAAAAAAAGATTATATGCAACTTATTTTCAATGACTTTCATAGGAGACACTTGGCAAGGAATTGAAGAAAGCAGTATTCAGGGGAGTAGCTCAGAAAAAATTCTCCCTTATCCTACTTAGACATCTGAGATATTTGTCTTCCTGATCTGAACATCTAAATGCTCATCCCATCCAGTGTTCTGTCAGGCCATATCCCAGTACCTAATTCCATGCAGCAGCTCAGCCTTCTGTGTGAATTCTGAGTAACCCTTGGGAGATCCATGCACACCCTGCAGAGCAGGAGTAAGCACAGTAACTTTTCAATTTCCTCAGTAATACCTCAACTTCCTTTAGACCTGGGTAATATCTCAGACTTCCTTTGGACTATTCAGTGTAAACTCACAAGTTCATTGTTACCCCTTTCTTAATTAAGGGTTACCATTGTGGGGGGAATTACCTCATGTTATGAACATCCCTTTTTAATCTCAGAGTGTGCATGGGACTGAAGCTATGCAATCCTTTGGCTGGAACTTTGAAAAGTGCTTTTGGCTCACTTTACTGTAAAACCATTAAATACAAGGAATAACTGTAACACCAAAATATAAGTTACTAGGGCAAATTTCAACTTTGTATCCATTGTTAAGAATATAGAACTATGAATAACTTCAGCATGGAAACATAAGCAAGATGGGGAAAGTAGAATTTTGCCCATTTGAATGCAAGAAGAGAAAGGATTACTCCAGCCATATAATCTAACTGTACATTGACATGCACTGTTCTATTTTATGTTTCTGTGCTTGGGCTGCCCTGGACATAGGTAATGCTTCTGAAGGGTTATAATTAGCACGCAAAAGTCTGCAAATACTTTTCTCAGTGAGCTAAGGTTGGACTGAAGATTAAATTAAAACAAAGCTCAACATCTGAGGAGCTTCAGGCATATCTATAATTTCTATATTTATATAACTGAAGATTCTCATCAAAACAAATGAAATACAATTGTTCTTTATTATTTTATTTTCTTCAAGTAAAGTATTTATACTTTTTAAAATAATGAGTTTTTAAATAAGTTCAAAAGGACACTGGTTTTCTTGGAGTGATTTGCCAATATTAATACTTTTGGTAATGTTAAAATTTAACAGGCTGAGTGCAAGTCCTTACAAATAGTAGGGACATTTTCTGTTTCTTTCTTCATTTATCATGAAATAAGTATTCATGCTTTGTCTAATATCCTTTATCAGAAAACATTCTGAAAATGTTTTGATCTTGTTTCAAACTTGCTATCATTTTAGAACATTTGAAGAATGAATTATTGCTTTATGAATCAAAAGTATCCTACAATCTTCAAAAATCATTAGACAGTTATAACATACAAGGGCAGTCCGTGATCAGCGAAGCCCAGTCCCTGAAAGTAAAGATGGTTTCAACCCACTTGGTGGAACTTTGGACCTCAGGAGAATGACTGAAGATCTTGGCAGGTGTCGTTTACTGTGTCACTCACCTTGAAGATTCCCTGGCCAGACATGTGGTTACTTTACTAGCAAATTTCAGACTGCCAGGGTAGACAAATGTTCTGTCTCTCCAGCTCACTCAGCGCATACATCCAAATTTATATTTGCCCCCTTGGGCGAAAGTCAGTGCTATTATCCATCTGTCCTGTATTTTCTCCTTGACCTCTTCATGCTCACTTCCTGCTCCAATGGGATAGTTTAACTACCTGTGCAATTTCCTTTTATCAGCCTTAGAAATCTTACATGCACTTTCCAAATTCAGAAAAGCAAGAAACTGGAGTCAGATCTACTAGATGATAAACAACTCTGCAGTTAATGGCATGTTTCACATGAAGCCTAAAGGACTTTACCTTTAAAGTTATATATGCTTTAATTCAAAAAATATATAGTTATATATAATGTATATAAAAGCAAAATCTATAGTTATATGTTGCTGTATTCTTTAAGCAAACTACCAGTGTTTGGGGAAAGAAAAAGCTAACAGAGATGGTACACTGCTTTGTGTTAAACTCACACCAGTTATATAAGTTCTTTTACTCACAGAATGACATTATTCTTTTTTTGAAGAGCACAGCATAAAGAGCTATTGCTCATGTGAGACCTGCCCTTATTTCCTTTTGGTGTGCAGGACTTTGGTGAATCTGTTATGATCACCATTTCCTATTGAACTGTCATGACGGACTTGGAGAGATACCATCCAGGATGCAGGTGTTCAGGGTCAAACCAGAGAGAAGGAAGTTCAAAGGCATTCCCTCCCACAATTCCTGATGCTGTAATGCCAGCACACTGTGTCACGGGAAGTCTCTGAAACACCCATGTGAGGAGGGTGTATTCACCCAATGAAACAGGCATATTTCATTGCAGCTGAAAGTAAAAAAAAAAAAGAAAAAAAAGAAAAAAATATTTTTTCTTTGGGAACTGAAAGGAAGAAGCTCAGAAACATGTTCAGATAAACTGGGAAAGCATGCTCAGTTATAAGAGCCTTATACTTCTAAGATAGTCAACCTCATCATTCTATCCAGATTTTCTCTCTAAAATGCAATAATAGTTGTACAATAAGATTTTCATCCTGGCTTTTATCTGATTGCATATAATAGCCGGAAAACTCTTGAAACTTCTTATGTCCCTGTTGTTATCAAGAAATCTAAAATTCTTTAAGATCTCCTGGGGGAAAAAGGATTGGAATTAATTCTTTCTCTCTTTTCTCCCTGGAGACACACACAGCTTTTGCAGATTTAATGAAATTTGCTAAGATTTCTGTATGTGTCATTAAGCAACTCTGTGAAACAATTGCCACGTTGTGCTGGTTGGTGTACAGCTATCAGTCATGGCCAGAAAAGCAGGCAGCTTCTCAGTTCACATCAGCAGGTGATCTGTGTGAAGAGTCTGTGCCCTCCCTGCTCTGTGGAGGACTGTTTGGACTGCAGCATAATACAGATGTAAGGCGTTGTTGGGATGTCAGCTTAAATGGGAGCCTTTATGTCATCCAATAACAATCCCTATTGAGGCCGTAGGCACTGGTGTTAATATCAGCACGTGGGTAGTAACTACATCTAGTATGAGAAAACATGAAAAGCAGCACTAGAGCAAAGTATGTGTAATAAATAACTTTTATGGAAGTAATACTTTACAGATACTGAGCCCAGAGGGAAGGTGATGCTTACCTTGCGAAGTAAGGATTTATTAAAAAAAAAAGAAACAATTTTACCAAATATTTTTTCAAAACATTCCCTGTGCTGTAAAATAGCAAGAAAAAAAATCACATTAAATTTTCAAATGTTGTAGAGAGACAATGTCGCTTTGTTAAAACTGTGGCTAGTACAGAATTTTTAAGGTACTTTTTTTGTATGATCAAATGTGTGATTGTGCATTTTATGTTTAATTTCCAAAGCAGCACCCTAATGACCACTGCCCAGGACTGTTGGCTGTCTCTTAATGTTCCCCAGAGTAACATTTCACTTATAAGCATCATTTTAAATGTAGCCTTCTGTAGCACTTTCCTTGTGATCCTCAACCTCTGCAAAGAGGTTATGCTTTAAAAACATGTGGCAAATGCTGGCCACCTGTTAAGAGCTAATGATGCTGAAAGAAAGCCTGTTATGTCAGGACATTTTCTTAGGGAAGGTAATAAAAAAGACAGAAATCCTTCAAGCTGGAGCAGCATTAACTTTAACCCGTTTTGGACTCCGCCCTTATAAAAGCTACTTCAAAGGTAGACATAATCCTCTTGAAAGAATTGGGAGAGGGTAAAAATGGAGAGGTTTTGGCATAATAATTGCAAATGTGCAATTTTCTGTGCAAGTTTTACACTCCCATCTAGAAGGGAGATTTATTTAATCTTCCTTTTCCTCTAGAGAGTACTGGATAATAAAAAAATCTATAGACAGATTAAGATTAATCTGTTCAGTAAACATGGGTCTGTCTTTTCTGGTACACTTGGCATACAATACAGTCAGCAAAAGAGAATGGACAGTTTCCAAATCCACTTGAAAATGATATCACTCTGGTGGCAGAGATATCCTTAAATTAGCAGACAAGAGAGACAGATTTACATTTGCAGAACTAAATAGATGGATAAGACATTATAAATAAGAATCAAACTAAAGGTGAAAAATCACTCCCATTTTCCCAGTCTCCCCCTTCAAGATTATACTTTTGCAAGAATATCAAGCAGATATTGAAATAGTGTCTGCTTTAACTTAATAAAAATGCAGGATGAGATTTTTTTTAAAAAATGTATATAAATTTGTGTGCAATCAGTAGATTTTTAGAAGAAAAAAGAAGTGGGGTTGGGTAGAATTACATATTGCTGGAGAAACTGGAGCCATAATATTTTAAATTTGACTTCAAAATACATTTTTTCATTGTCCCCAGATGCCACTAACAAAATGGATAGTTTTGATCCACAAAGAGAAGAAAGGGTATATTTGTGCCAACATGTGTTTGACATCCTTATTTTTGTTTGGCACCTTGGAGAACCAGCACTTCTCATGGGACTCAGAGTTCAAAGTTAGGTGCCACTTCTGTAATTACATACAGATGCATAAGTGGGATTACAGCAGGCAAATGAAGGGCTCTTTTACATAACAAGGTGCATTTGTCTGTATTTCTTACTAATCAGTTACAGGGATCACCATTGTTTTAAGCAGAAGAAGAAATTACAATGTCAGAGAATGTCTTGCACGGTAACCTTTTGGAAACATTTTCTCAGAGTAATCAGCAAAATAACATCCACTTATGTAAAGGGTCCTTTTTCCTTCTTGGAGAATTTATGTCTGGATGTAGGTTCTTATTCTTTCATTTGTATTCATCCTGAATATTACTTTCTTCCATGACAGTCCAAGTGACATTAGCTATGTAGTGAGGCCACTTAGATTATGATTGATAAATGCTTCTCCTCAAACTTCATGAATAATTCAGAATATAAAAATGAATACACAGCAAATTCTTGTTTGTATAAATAAGAGCTAGTTCAAAGAATTTTCCTTTCTTCAATGACCTTCATTTTCATACAGCCAAAAAAATTCCATTTTTATTTTATTAATATCATATTTGGTTTCAAACAGAAAACAAAGACAACACATATGGCATTAGTATAATCCATAGAAATGCTTCCCTTTGAAGCTCTAAGAGTTCTGCAAGTACTTTGAATGAAAATATATATTCATAACCATAGATACTTGGGTTTGGAAGGGAAGAACAGTAGCATTTTAAAATTACATTCTAAAATTATACCTACTGAAACATAAGCAATGATGCATTATTACAGCACCAGCAAAGAAGTATTATGATTACTATTTTTAGCAGAAAATGTGACACTTGAGCCTACAATTGTATCTTGACTGCAGCATCGTTCATGGTATTGAAATGTTGCTCATTAAACTAGAACTCATTAAAAAGTTTTATATTGCAGTACTTTGAAAACTGAAGTAGTAAAAAATATATCAAAGAAAGTTGGTCTTTAGAAAAAAATTACTTTTCAACATGTTTATAAAATACTTCAGCTAATAATTTGCTAACATCTACCTTATTTTTCTGGTAACCTCTTTTCTCAAATGAGTCACAAGATGTTTTTCGATGATGCATATAAACGCATAATTTCAGTGAACTTTCTCTTTTTTGTGCACAAGAACAGTGAGTCTGGAAAGTTCCTTAGCCTCAACACGCAAACTCAAATGTTCCTCCTTCTCTGGAACCATCATCAACAGAGGAAAAGAGAAGGCTGCAATTTCATGCTCTGCACTAGGTGTTGGCAAAATTGGCAGCTCCAGCAGAGGGAATACTGATCCCTATCTGAACAAAAAATCGAGTGGGGAACTCTTTAACATTAACACATTTTGCCAAAATGCTTTTAACAGGAGTACTATACATATGTATATAAAACAAATATAATATATAATACAGCATGCATATATAGCAACAAAACCTGAATTTTTAGCTAAAATAAGTGCTGAATGCAAAACAAGTTTTACCTAAGTGTATAGCACTTTGTCTGCAGGGAGAGGATCCTCCATTAACTGTTGAATTCTTACATAAGCACTGTATTAAATTTTCCACTGAAGTTTGTGGAAACTAATCTATCTATTATGTTGAAGTGGAAATTTTATGATGTAAAACTCTGTAAGAATATCAGCAATAACACTGAATGAATAGGAAATTCCTGTTTCAGTCCAGCAAATGAATGCTGCTTCTGTTAAATATTATTTTAAAATCAATGGAAGTACTATAGAAGAACAAGCAATCATCTGATATTAAATTCTAGACAATTGAGATGCTTCAGAGTCTAAATTTCACTTGAGCAGAATTTTAGGCCATCTAAAATGCAAATATATAAAGATAACAATATGATTTCCAAAAAATCCTCCTCCAAGATTCCTATCTTTGTATGCTTACACATTTTCTGTAAGGTTATTCTTTCCAATAAGGGGAAAGAATGTAACATCTAAAAGCATTAAATATCTTCTAAAAGCATATAATTGTCTCCATTTAATGTTTAGAACACTTAGGCATCTGTTTGATTATCCATGGACCAGGTGTCCAAGTCTAAGTCGTTTCTGTGTTCAAAGTCTTAATATGTAACTTACCAGGTAAATCCAGGAATACATTCCAGGCCTTTGTACTGGCCTTTCAGCAGTTCTAGTTTTATCATGTGCATATGTTAGTGACTGAAAATTACAGGGAAAATCTATAGCAGTAGTAACTCTTTCATGATTTCAACCACCTTACATAAACATTTCCCCTAAGATATCTGCCTTGCCTCATTTTGTGTTAAAATTTTTAAAAGCAAAACATTTTTTCTGCAATATTCTCTAACTAAGGAATGCACATTTTATTGCAGATGTAATAAATCAGATCAGCATTTCTGTTGGGAAGTAATATTTCATGGGAACAGTAGCACAGAGACCTATGGTAGAGTTCAGTCTTGTAACTCTTTCTCTCCTTGGTCTTTTTTGTTTAACAAAACAGGTGTCATTGGCATTTGGAGCCAATATTCATGCCTGAACAGCTACTTTCTAAACACATTTAAACAAAAGACAAAAGCAATCATTACTCTGGAGTTTCTTTTTTTTTAATGGATTCATACCTTCTGGGGACAAGAGATAAATGAAGGTAAGATAAAACCTTTAGATGTTGTCTTCATCAATGCTGACACTCTTCCTTGGGGGCTGACAGCTGCTAATGAATTAATTTTAAACATGACACACAAGAAGAACAAAAATGCTGTTTTGGTTTTGCTTCATTCTTGTAAAAAGAATAAGAATAGCAAGTAGCATTGATCATAATATGAAAGCTAATCTGTATTAATTTGTGATTAAAAAAAAAACATGAAGAGATTCATATAGAAATCTTCCCAAAAATGAAATTAAGTTGGGGTTTTCATTTGAACTTGAACATTTTTCCCATTCATACAAAAGTGTAGTAGCTATAATCAAACCAGAGATACAGCCAGAATTTCAAATTTGGTGAACTGAATGGCCATTACTCAGGTATCTACTGTATTCCCTTCACTTAACAAAGTCCTTTTATTTGGTTCTATTCTCCACCACTAAGCTTTTCTTTTCTTTTTTTTTTTTTTTAATGTGGATACTGATTAAACTTCTCTTTACACTACTTTTAAATTAAGAATTTTATTTCTGATATAAGGAAAACATTTATAAAGTTGTTTTTTTTTCAACAGGATTTGAATTCTTTTTTGGAAACACAGTGGTCCACATCCATAACTATTTGGGATTGTCACAGAAATTCTCTCAAAATCATAATTTCAAATAAGAGGTAACTTGGTCTTGTAAATGAGTACAGTTTGTCCCTGTCAGCTGAGAGCAATTGTTGCCATGAATCTAGGGTCTGACTGTGTCCCACTGACCTACTCTTATTGGTAACATCTGTATGTTTAACTGTACACTGTTCTTCAGCTAAATGAAGGGTACATGATCGCAATATATTCATGAGGAGAATTGTTTATGGCTTTTGATTGCATTTCCACAATATACTTAATGGCCAGTACTGATTCCAGCCTTGTCTTCAAAACCCTTTTCAGAAGACATGTATACTATGCAAATATTTCACACAGTCAAAGGACATGGAAATATAAGTTGTTTTTTTTTTTTTATTAGCCTAGTATGTATGAAGGTGTTAAGTAATAATTAACTTTCATGCATTATGAAATGAACGCATTCACAAAGCTCTTTCTTTATGATTGCTATAAAAAGCTGCAGGGAACTTAATAAAGACTATATATATCCATTGTTCTCTGGTACAGATCCTTGAACATTAGAGGCAAGATTGGAAGGTAGGGTAAGTGTGACCTAAGGAAAAGTCTATGTTTTATCTGCACAAGAAATTGCAATGATGCCATCTCTCTCTGGAGAGTAGGGCAGGTCTTGGTAGATCTTGTGAGGAGTTACAAACACTGCTCTGGTTTTTATCACTAATACCTCAGTGATTTCATTCAAACCCAGGGAATAATCTATTTAAGGAGAAGACAGACGTGCAAGTACAATGCAGTGTGTTTTTCTGAAGGTGTAATATACTCTCTACTAGAGAGTTTGCCTGATATGGCTAAAACATCTTCCAAAATAAAGATGCTCTAAATTTTGTTGCAAAGAAATATGAGCCAGGTGGATACAGCTGGAACTCAGATACAGGCAAATAGAGAGGAGCCTTTGGCTTTTAGAAACCATGCCTGGGTACAACGTGTTGTCATAAAACTAGTGGAGGGAACACATGGGATAAGTGTTCTCTGCTTTTCTCTTATTAACCTGTCCATTGGTCAGTCAGAACTCAATTTCATTTACAGATTGTTAAATTGAGAACCAGCTTGTATAGTTCAGGCTGTTGCAGGTATGTTTAAGTCTTCAAGTCTTAATGGTGATTTATATATAAAGGAGGTATAAAGCTGAAATACCATTAAAAAAAGAGATGTTAGTTTATTTCAACAAGAACAGTCATAGCAGCGAATTTAGGCTAATAGGTGATAAATCCAGAAATTAAGAAGGCAGCATAATTTTTCAAAGTTATATTAAAATACATAAAAATGCATATATATATGCATATATTGTACAAATACTGTACATAACTGAGAGACCAGCATAAAATACATTTTGATGTAATTTTTCTAGATTGTTTTATAAAAATACTTTATTTGAAAGCATGAGCCTAGGTTCCTTGTCCTTCCCTTTCAGGTGGCATTGAATTTGAAACAGAAAAACAGGATCAAAGTTTTCCATGTTAGTTTCACCCCATGCCACATTTCTATATGTACAATTTTTCTTTGCTATTCTGTGCTTTTTAATGTAATTCAGGAAGAAAAGAATGAGATAAAAACTTGAGAAGAATTAATTCTGCTGACAGAAATTGCTCACAATTTACTTAAATGTCTTTCTCTTTTTCTACAATATAAATTGTACATGCACTCAGCAAGGGAAAAAGAATATTTTCAGGTTGCCACCCTTTTCTGAAACAATTCTTGTATGGGGGTAGTTATTCTGTGGACTCTGTTTCAAAAAGGGCCCTTCCTCTTTCTGATATTCTGTTGTTGACAGAAGATCCTGCAACAAATTTGATTCATAAAGGTGCCATTTAAACAAAACATGTTTCATAGGAATATTTTTATATATATTTCTGGTTTCTGTAGAATTCCATTTCTGTGTGCAGATACTGACTTTTACAAGTCTATTATTTCCTTACTCTCAGCTCTGATCTACATCCAGTGTTCCTGCAACTTTTTGCCATCATTGGAAAGGAGTTGAAGTTTTTTTTCTAAGCAGGCACATTTGATATAAAAAGCTGTGTGCTGGACTTGCACATTTGATAGAGATTATTTTGCGCCTCTTTCTATTGCCAACAGAGATACCAAGCAATAGCAGCCATTATTAGAGAGAATGGAATATAAAATAAACTTTTTATGGCTCTAAAACCAATTTGTGACTGTTACCTTTCCATAGTGATACATGAGATTTCTGCATGCTTTGGCAACTGATACCGTATAAAACATTATTTTTTTCAAACATCAGGCAAGTATATGCCCTTTTGTGCTTATATCTGCAAGAAAGAATCATATACAGTTTAAAAACTAAGCAGTTAGGCAGCTTTTAACTGTTTAAAACAGCAGTTCTCCTCTTTTCAAAACAGCTGTACCCTTGTCAGCTGCAGGAAAATTTACTAGAGAAAAGTGTCAGGCGTCACATCTATTGCTGTTAAGCTTCATATAAATGAGATCACACCTTCTGATCTCTTCCTAGAGATAGTGCCAGTGCTTAACACTTTGCTCAGAAGTTGTGACAGGACACAATATGATTTTACAGTCATACAAGAAATACTATAATCTCTCCCCTCCTGTACAAAAAAATCATGAAAATGTAGATTGTTCTCAGACAGAGATGTACTGAGTGACGGAGAAATGCTACTCTGAAAAAAAGAAGTAAATTTAATTATTTTGGTCAGGTGACACAGAACCTTAGCCCTCCCCTTGCACACTTTGGGACTGAGCTTTTAGTATTGAACAGATATGATGCAGAAAAATTACTACTAATTCCTTGCCTTCAACATTGAGTTATAACATTGTATATTCATCTGGTTTCCTACATTGTGTCCTTCAAAACCTAGAGCGTCAAAAGATACAAACTGTCTAAGATGAGTCAAACAATTCCTTTTTTCCCCCCTCTCCTTTTTCACTCTCCAAACCTTACACTTTCATCCACTTCTACTCTCACTCCTCACAATCTTTCTTCTCTATGCACTGAGATTCAGATTTTGAAAAATACCTCCCTTTGCTCTTATGTCCAATGTTCCTGGTGTTTAAGAGCCACAACATAATATTTTTCAAATAAGAAAGAGTCCTTTTCACAAAGATTGAAATATTGTATAGTCTAAAAGACAACAATAATGAAAGAGCGCGACATGGGAAGACATTAGTGGCAGTAAACAGAAGGTGGTTTCGGCCCTTTCCCTTTTGCCTTGCCTTGCCTTTCTATCCTGTACTATGGGACTGTGAGGACCAGTTTAGCTATGAAATCAGGGAGAGGAACATATAATGCATAAAGCAAGCTGGGGTTCAAAAGTCTTTTCATCAACTCCTGCAGCTGCTTTGCTGAATTTAACTTCCATTTAGCTTGTGACTGCCACTTCCACAGTTTTTCAAGCTGGGAACAAATTGTTCCACTCTTTGATGTTGGAACTCCAGGTACCACAGAGCATTCTGCATGATACAGGGCACATAAGCACAAGAGAAGACACCCCTGTTGGACCCCATTTTACTCCTGCCTGTCTCCCATTACTGTTGACTCAATTAATTTTCTAACTGTACTGTGCAAGCTCAGTTTCTGAGTGCTACTCCCTGCATTCTATTTTATCTCTAAGCCTATGCTTTCATTTCATTTTTTAAGGACTTAATAAAAGGCAGAGGCTTACTTTCCACTGAAGAGAAACTGGAGGAGGGAAATGTGTCAGGAAATATCTATGTGGCATCAGTCCTTTCCATGTTATAAATAGCACACATCCTTAGTGAAATAAAGCATTTACGCCCTCAGAAAGAAATCTGATCACTCATGGATTAAAAAGGAGACATCTCCTAAACTTGCCAGAAAGTGGCTGATGCAAAGAATAAAAGTTTTGGGGTGGAGATAGAAGTTCATTCTTAGGTTAGATTCCATAGGCAATGTAAGATCCTGAAAAGTATTTGCGTTTATCTTTCATAGCTGGGACAGTGTTCTTGCTGCCTGTATAATTCTCTAATGTTGAAGACTGTAACTCCCTCTTCCACACAGATCTTGTCATTAGTTGTTTTTAGCCCAGTGACTTGTGTGTTTAACATTGCACTTTTGTGGAACAATGAGACTCACAGTGATATTATTTAAACTGAGAAACAAGTCAGGGACAATTCTAGTAGAATCAGTGCCAGGTAAAAGTCATAGATAAAAAAAACCCCTGGGTTTTAATGCTGAAAATGCACCTTCAGTAGTGTTAGAAAATAAGAAATATGATACATGGGTGACACTAAAAAATAGAGGATCTCATGTTCCTAAAGGGATTACAATTTAGATTTTCAGAATACTTTATGTGGATTTCATGTGAGATAATTTCTTCCAGACAAAGTCAAGTTGCAAAAGGCCAGCAAGACAGCAACTGGTGTTTTTTGCAAAGGGACATGAGAATTGCTGCTAAACTGCTTAATCTTGTCTGATTTTCAAATCTTGTGTAATTTCCTCTAGTTTATTGCTGGTAAGAGGAAGTGTATTTATATTAGAGAGCAGTTTTGGTACAGTTATCAAAATGAATCTCTTTTGTTTTCATTGGGTAATTTCATCTTTGGTGAGTGGTCAAGACAAGTTCAGTTCCTTTTGCAATGTCATTCTTGACTTCATCTGTGATCTTGGGCCTTTATGCTGTTGTGTGATAGTAGGTGAAGATGATACTGACGTTTTGTGCTTCACCATCACATCTTTATCAGCACTCAGACATAATGGACCTGCAGGCGTTTCCCTCAGCGAATGGAGGAACAACTCAATCCTCACTTCCTAAAGAGGAGGAACGAGACTTCTCACATATATTTAGCAAGTGGACTTAATATGTAGGTAAAGATAATACAAAAGCAGGCTATAAAACTCTAACACAGTGTTATCTAATGCTTTCTATGGCATAAATTTGTGTAAATCTGAGTTAATCCTCCTACAGTCCCATTAAAGCCAAAGAAGAGATAGGCAACAGACAGAACTTGATTCCTCTGGCCTGGTCTACACATTTATCTTGGGATTGGATGAGCTGCTCTTTGGAGTCAGTCTTCTAGCTGCACTGACTACGAAAAGGACTTAGGATCCCTGGCTCACACACTTCAGGATTTAATTTTTAGATACCTCAGATATAACACATGAGTTTCTTCCATTATCTCTACTTCTGGCATAAAACTGTTGGGTTTTATTGCTTCATCATCATTCTTTGAATATTTGTCATTTTTACATTGTTATTATAACCTTTTCTTTCACTAACATATGGAATTCTCCAGTAATGACCTGAATCTACAGGGAGACGTGCTAGTAAATGCAATTTACTGCAATATTTCAGTGGAATATTGTCATTATAAAATTCATGCTCAACAGCTTTTACTCAATACTTTCACTGCTAATTTCAGTAGCCAGCAAAGATTTTCTGTGCTGAAATCAAACCTGAAACACTCTCTTGACCTGTTTGTCATTGGACTCCAAGTGAAATTACAGACCACCAATTAAAAATCATTTAAGTTCACTGGTTTATTTTGCTTTGTGGGCTTTTTTGTGTGTTTTTGCACAGTCACAGTCTTTAACACATGTGGTTTTGTAATTGCAATATGCTGGGAAAGTTCAGAGAGCTCATTGGCCTTTTAGCTCCTACTTCCACCTGTGTTCTCAATACATTCAGTGTTAATAATTTGGGCTGTGAGTCACTCCAAATAGCTGGCTGGAAGCTTGCACTTGTATTTTCTTTGAATTTGCACCATGTCAAATCTTTCCTTCAGTTGCTAAGACCCAAGAGTAAAATATCACAAGAAGTGAAGAACTACCAGAAATTGTCCTCTCAGACTTATTTTTACTCTTTGACTATATTTTTTTCCTCTTCATTTAAATTATCCACTCCTTAAGCAGAATCCCACTGTGTGTTTGTGTCCTGACTAGCATATTGAAGGCCTGCTTTTCACAAGGGACTTTACATTTAGGTTAGCAGTAATAAACTACCATAAATTCTTCCTATATTTAATAGATTATCCTTGTTTAACCAAGCAATATTTATTTATCCAGTTTTGAAGACAGAAATAGAAGAGTGCCAACGAGTTGTGGATCAGTATATGTACTTGGGACCAGAGTGTAGATGCATCCTTCAGATCAGAGTGAGAAAGGCTGTGTGTGCTTGCACAACATATACTGGATAGATTTTATTTCTTTCTCTAATCAGATATGAGACTGAAACATTCCTGCATATGCTTCTTTTCATTTGATTGTCAGTACCAACTGTATTCATAAAAACACAATTTAATCTGTGCCCAGATGACTGTTTCTGCCGGCTTAATTTCCTTATTAATGTGAAAAAATGCAATTCTAGGAAAATTGAATGCTATTTTGTTTCAATATTCCAAAGCATGTGACTCCTAAAGACCATACATAGAGACTGTGTAAACACTGTTTTAAAACATTAAGATTCATATTGGATAAAACATATATATAGAATTTTATCCCTCAGTAGATAGTCTCTGGAAAATCAGTTTATCTGACCCATTTCCTTTTAACCCAGTTTACCCTAGATCTTAATAAAGGCATTCACACCACACATGGAGTGACCAATTTCTTAGTCCCTAGGTATTTTGTAGTAAAATTCAGTTTTCCATCAGCAAGCTGTTAGAATGTCCACCTGCTCTTCTGTGGTCCTGTAAAAGTTGCCTTGACTCAAGACTTTATTCTTCACAACCTCTCTTCCAACTGCTTGGTTTTAACCCTCTATCCTGAACACACTTGGTATAGCGCTGTCATGTGGGGAGTGTTTTCCCTCTGTAAATACTCAATAAAATAACCTTTCATAGTCTTTTTAGTGCAAAACAAATTATTGGTTCCTATTTTTTTTCACAGTTTTATCTGTTTCATGATTGCTGTTATTGATACTTGTTTGATTACATTAGATATTACCGCATTTTTTAAAAAGAATTAATGTAGCCTTTCAGGAACCAAATCAACTCAAACTTTGCAAAAGGAAGCACAGAAGTGTTTTTAAATGCCACAGGTTGCACAATCTCTGTCATAATCACTCTTGGTTATTGAAATTACTTTGTAGTATTTTGTATTTTGAAGATTCTGTAGTTGTTGATTTTCTGTGGCATTGCAGTACCTATAAAAAAATTCCATGAAGACATAAGTTAAAATGCAAAACCTTTAATCCAAATGAAATTAAAAAAAAAAAAATAAACAGCAAATCTAGAAGTTATAGCAATATTAGATATTAATAAATGACACTAAATTCTCATGCAAGACACTAAAGAAAATCTAGATCTTATGACCTACAGAAACATGCATAATGCAGATCTACTCTAGGCAGCCAGATTTTTATCAGTTTGTGTATCTTATCCTGTGAGCATACTTCATACAAGGACAAAAGCTTTTGAAAGGCTTTTGCCCTGTAATTGTGGTTTCTCTTTCTTCCTTCCAGCTTTGACAGTGCTGTTACTTTACTAATTATAAACAAGGAAAACATACACAAAAATTTACCATCAATGTGTAGTTTTAGAAGTGTATCTAATTTGGAAATCAAATTGCTTAACTCTCATTGATAAATATTATTTAAGAAACCAAAGCAGGGGAAATAAATCTGGTCCAAATCTTCAAAGTATTTCATCCCTCCTTTCCCAGTCAACTATATTCTTCATTAACTCAGATCAGTTCATTTTTGCTTGAGCTTGTTAAAATGTGGAAACTGAAATTCTAATCTTAATTGCCTTTCTGTTGCTGCTTTTTAGATAAGACTGTAATTTATACTCCCTTTTTGGAGCTGAATTAAGTGCATTGTGAAAGAGACTGTACTACTTAGTGAAAAAAGTACTGGACCAGACTTAGGGAGTCCCTATTCCCAGCCTTGGCATTAGAGTGAGTGAAGAATCTACAGATTTTTAAACTCTTAGATTAAAAATTCTTTTTACCTGTCAATTTTAGTTTTGTCATTTTGATTTGTGTAAATAATTTGTCACAATTTAAAACCAGAAGCCTAAGGAAACACCTGCATCATAGGCACACATTGCTCCCGATTCAGTTTCTGTTTCCTCCAGGGTACTCCAGTTTAGTTGTTTGTGGTGATTTTTAAGGATGACAATGGTGTCTGGCCTTCTAGATGATTAATGAAGAAATATTATTGATATTCTCGTTCTGCTCAGTTTTTGACATCTCCCTTCCTTTAATAAACAACTTATCCCTGTGAGGAGCTGGCGAATGGTCAGATCTGCTCTGCTCTGCGCACTAACTGTGTAATGGATACACTTTCCTCTAACCTGTCAGCATACAGGACTCAAACTCGAGTCAGATCTGCCTCATTCTTCAGTAAAGCAGGAGCAGCTCCTTTGAAGTCAGTGAAATGCTTCTGGTTTCATGTATGGGAAAATGAGAGAAGAATAAGGCCTTTTGTCTTTTTCCAGGGCAGCCATGCTGCTTAATAAATCATTATATCAGCAGTTGTTTTTCACTGGGGAATGGTACAATAATTGATGCCACTGTCCAGAAATCCACAGAGCCTATTGATCAGGCCAGCTTGTTAGCATTGCTGTAAACCTGTGGCACAGGGCTGGAACAAATAGTATTGGAAGAAATGAGAATATACTCACACAGTCATTTGCAAAGTGTATTTTAAAATCTTTCAAATAAAATTGAATTACCACTTCTGTTTGTATTTTCTAAGCTGTTCCTGTAAATATATTTCTTTACTCACAGAGGGCACCACAGCCAAAATTAACATTTCTGCTTACAAAGCAGGAGATCCTGTAAGCATTTTATTCTGTTTACTAATTGTAAGAATTAACAATTTAGACCTCAACAATCAAGTACATGCTATGCAATTAAAAAAATAAGAGGAACATGTGTCATGAGACTGTCATCCTTTAAAAGCAACAGCTAGAGGAAATTCCTGATGTGAGAAGAGCAGAAGAGTTTTCTAATTCAGTTGCATTTTCCCAGGCTTTTTATTTAGAATTCATCTGAACTGATTTGTAATAAAGCTTATAAATAAAAGTTAAACAGAGCTTGTAAATTCTCTTGAATCCCATCTATCCCCCAGTATATCTTGAAGACTAGAGACTATTAAGATTTTGTTTCACATTTCTAAAAACAGTATCCAAATGACTGCTAGTATCCAGTGAAATGTAAAAGATAAGCTAGTCTGTCACTGATCAGCAAAATTATAAGAGAAATTTGGCTACTAAAAATTCAGTGTGCGTAACATATATGCTCAGTAAAAATAAATGCTTTATTAGGTAACAAAGCATTTAGTAGTAGTATGTTTAGAAGAGAGCTGTGACTTTTTGAAGATGTGGTTTCATTGAAAAGAGATGACATGGCAGCAATGAAAATGAAATTAAGAAAAAGAGGGTCCCTTCAACATGGAAAAAGCATATATATTCTTTCTATAGTCCAGCATTTAGACCTCTTCCCTTGAAAGAGTGTCCTGTCTGCCCAACAAGGATATGAATGTGACTCTCTGTCCCATATATGTGATTCAGGTGTCAACCCTTTGCTACATTGCAGGAAACCAGAATTTTGATCCATTTTGTCCCATCCCCCACTTAAAAAAAAAAAAACAAAACAAAAAAAAATTTGGTTTAAATGTAAGCAGACATGACAATCATAATTTTTAAAATAAAATTTAACATTAATTTCTCACCTAACAATAGGAACTGAAGCAGAAAATAGCTATGAACACATGAAATTTATGTCTAGGAAATCACTGTTTTCATTGAGCAATAGAGCAGGGGTTTATAGCTCTGGAGGAAAGAATGCTCATTAATCAAACCTTATCATTGAGCATCCTAGAGAAGAGATTTATCCATTTTTTACAAATTGTTATTCTGAAACACAAGCCAGAAGATAGTCATTGCTTGATCTTGTCTCCTTATTATGGAGCTGTCTGTGACAGTTTATGAAGCAACACCTGCACTGATAACTCGCTGTCCTCCCACTTCCTTCCTCCTTTTGGCTTGCTCACCTGTTGGTATCAGACTCCCCATTTAGAGATCTCAGAGACTAGTTTATTTTTGCTCACTTTAATGAAAGACTATGGTTTATTTTTGTTCATTTTAATGAGACTCTTAAAAAGAGACTTATGAACAGGATTTCCAAGGGTTATTGCAAGAAATACAATGTATCTATTTCTTCTGCAACAGAAATAAATGCTATAATTAAAAATAAAAATTCAGAAAACCTAGTCAAGGAATTCATTAGTAGAAAATAAAGGAATGGACAGTAATCATAACTCCAGTTTTCCCAGTATTTTGATATACAGCACACCTGCAAGCAAGAAATCCTATGGAAATAATAGCAATTACTGTCAAAAAAAATTTTGGGCGCAACAAGGAAAACAGCATTTATATTCACTCTCTCTGTGAAATCACTGCCTAAACCAGTGTTTTTTATGAACAAATAGTTCTCTGTATCCTCACTGAGTTTTAGTGCATTCTGACAGTTCATGTTCCTGATTGTAATGGAGCTGAGTAGCTTTTTGCAGCTGTTTGTTCAGCAGACCCCAAATCTCTCCTCCCAGAGTCATTACTAATTCAAACAAGCCACACTCAAAACCAATTACATGTCTGCACCTTGGAACAACACAGACCTAATTGTAGACCTACGTGCCTTCTAGGCTGAGGGAAAGAAAAATCTAAAACATGTCAATATGGACTATCCCTGCTCCATATGAAACCCTGGGCTGTTTTAGCTGTGTATCCCAGAGGTTGCACCAAGTGGATACAGAATTCTTAATGGGAGAAAGAAGTGGAGCAGGTGATTTGGAATTGTATGTGTTTGGAGCTGCCTCACAGCCAGCTGCACTGGGAAAGTGCTCTGCGTGTGCTCCCTGGAGATGCTGAACACACAAAAATGCTTGGTCTTCTTATGGATCAACAATGAGACTCCTCACAAAATAATTAATGGCCAAGGCCTCCATTTCTGACAGCTCACATTAAAATTACAGGCAGCTGGCACAGCTGGCATGTCTGGGTAGAGGGGATAAAATAGATATGGTCTGCCAGAAGAGTGGTAAAAGGATATAGCATTGGAACAGTGTTTGTGCAATAAAGATAGTAAAAAAGTACAGTTGTAAATAAAACCCAGTAATAAACCTAACTCTAAAGGTGCTTTTGTGGTAAATTTCATAGAAGAGTGAACTGTAGGAAAGAAAATAATAATAGTACACTAATATACAATGTTGTGTGATATATGAATTAATTAGTAATCTTTGCACCTAATTTATTCAACAACAACAATAGAATCACTGTGTTGGAAGAGACCTCCAAGATCATTGAATCCAACCTATTCCCTAATATCTCAACTAGAGCATGGCTCCAAGTGCCACATCCAGTCTTTTTTAAACACATCCAGGGATGGTGACTCCAGCACCTCCCCAGGCAGAACATTCCAGTACTTTGTGTCATGGGGTAGCTTTACCTTTAAGAAGCTTTGAGAGCTAAGGAAGTTGAAGCTGCTGGTGGCTGATGGGAGTTTTTTCTCCTGACCAATTATCAGTCATTTCTAAAATTGACAGCAGTTCTGACCATTAAAAAGTTAAGTCAACTTGTAAACACCCCCTTAAGATGTACAGTCAGAGGTCTCTTGCCGTCTTTGGTTTCTGGCTTCTGACAAGGTAGCAAGGCTCTGTCTTGGCCTCCTCCCCTCCAGGCCGGACGAGGCCACAGGGAGCGGGGGGGGGAAGCAGAGCTGGTCAGCCGAGCTTGGTTTTCAGTTTCTGCTGCTGGACTGAAACCTGACACCATGAACTCTTGCAGCGTTTCTAAAGCTTTTAATTCTTTTACTACCTGGATAAACGTACAGATTACTCCTTTTTCCCAGAAAGACAGAGAAAGAGAGACAATCAACCTGAAGAAGACATCATAGAACCACCAAAACCAGTGAAGATAAGAGTGAAGTTTAAATAAGAAAGAGGGAATAAGGAGATGCTTTACAGCTGAAATATCTTTCTGTTGAAGCTATGGAGATGGACAATAGTAGTTTAAAAAGACTCCTTTAATTCATGATAGAGTATTGGGAGGAATAGAGTGTTCAAAGTGTGGATTTTAAGCAAAGAGAGAGTAATTGTGATTCTGTGAGTTACTGGAATTGAGTAGAATGAAGATTTTGAAGCCTTGAAGGCAAAGAGAAAAATGTTTTTCCAGGAAAACTCACAGAGACAAATGAAGAAGACTTTTGCCTTTGAATAACTCATCCTTAAAATGACATCCCTAAACTCATGGCCCATACACACCTCAGAGTGATGTGAAATGGGAGGAGTGAACTCTGATGACAGATTTCTGGGCAACTGACATCAGAGCAATAGAAAACTATAATAGAAATAGTTTTCTTGTGAGAAACTCCATAAGTTAGCAGAAAGAGACTTCTGTTTCTCTACAAAGACTGATGAAAAGACTCTGACAAAAATTAGGACTGTTTTTAACCACCAACGTTCTAAAGTTTTTTGTCTCTATTTTGTTGTGTACAAAAAAATGGTCAAGTGGTGGGAGATAAAAGAGTTTTCTAGAAGTTTATTCTAGTGTTCTTATTCTTGTAGTTTGTTAATAAACTGTCTTTATTCCTTTTTAAATTTTAAGCCTGTTTTGCTCTTGTTCTAATCCATATCTCACAGCAAGAAATAAGTAATTTTTTAGTTACTGATTTAAAACCACGACACTGTTATTCTTCTCGTGAAAAACTTTTTCCTAACATCCAACCTATATTTCCTTTGGCACAGTTTAAGACTGTGTCCTCTCATTCTGTCAGCTGCTGCCTGGAGAAAGAGACCAAACCCCACCTGACCACAGCCACCTTTCAGAGAGTTGTAGAGAGTGATAAGGTCACCCCTGAGTCTCCTTTTCTCCAGGCTAAACAGCCCCAGCTCCCTCAGTCGTTCCTCACAGGATTTGTGTTCCCAGCCCCTCACCAGCCTCATTGCCTCCTCTGGACATGCTCAAGCATCTCGGTGTCCTTCCCAAACTGAGGGACCAGAACTGGACACAGAACTCCAGCTGTGGCCTCACCAGTGCTGAGCACAGGGGAAGAATGACCTCCCTGCTCCTGCTGGCCACACCATTCGTGATACAGGCCAGGCATGTCTTCCTTTGACTTCTGTTATGTAGAAAAAATAGACTGTGTGATCATATTGTTTGTTGTTCTTTTTTATGTTCTAAAAAGAATGAGAACATAATGGTGTAGTCAGAACAGAATGGCTTGTTTGTCCATTAGTGCACAGGTGACCATCTCAGAGTCATCACAAGTTTTTCAGGTTTATACACTTACTTTCATTTTGATAGAATTTATGAGGAGCATACATTGTTACAAGCCAGAAGGTCTCTGAATTTAGGTTTTTAGGAATAAAGAATTTTATTATTTTCACTTTTGCTCTGTCTCTGGTTTTGGTTTTTACTTTATCACAAACTCTATGGGAGCATTTTACCTCTTGACTTTTTTACCTGAAATTTGTTTTGTCCCGGTTTCTGATAGTGTTTGGTGAAGTTTTACAGAAAGATTTCAGGGTATTCCAAAAATGTTTTTATTGGCCTAAAAGTGTGCTTTTCCTATACCCCTACTGACCATAAAAAATCTGTGCAACTATCCCGAGATTTTCCATCCTGGCTTTTTACCTAGCCCACTGCAAATGAGACAGTTTTGAGGGCAATGCAGAGGTGATGCTCACAAAAAGGATTAGTGCTGTTTATAGAGTCACAGGAGTCACACAGAGCACACAACACTTGTGCATGGACAGGAGTGACAAAAGTGCAGACTGGGATAACTACAGAAGGGTGGTAATTAGAGTACTTTTCTTCATAGCAAACTGCAAACACAAGTTTGAAAATGACCAAAGGATGAACTCTCCTTAGAAATGCAGAGAAATATTTCACCATCATTGGCTGCTGGTTTGGAGAGAGTGCTACCAAGATAGATAAACTTGTCAAGCATGTTAAGTTCCTTTGATCTTGTGCCATGGCATAAATGTACAGCTTAGTGATTAACTCTTTCTTCTTATTAGTCATTCTATTACCTTTTCTTCCTTTCATATCCTGCTCTGTACACTTTCTCTCAAAATTTATTGAAAGCGGTCTTACTGAAAGAGTGCTCAGTTTCTAAACTGTTCAAAGATTAAGATCCTAAATTTGGACTAGAGGAAAATCACTAGAGAAAGGACATTTGTTCTACCAAAAAAAAAAAAAAAAAGCTATTAGAGGATTGGTCCTCTAAAAACTGTTGTTTCTTCATAGTTTCTTTGCAGTTCCTTTCAGAATGTTTTTCTGATATACTACATTAAATCTAACATTGAGTTCACATTGATATCTCTGTTGTGGATCAATTTTTATCCAGTTTACTGATCAAGCCCCTCATAATAATTCCCTTTCTTACAAAATATACTGAAGATTTGTGTTCAGTTGGATGAAGTGTTAGAAGAACCTCTGTAAATCAACTTTATTCCTTTTGCCTGCATAATCATACTTTTGTTTTCTGTTTCAGGGAAAAACGGTCTGGTGTCGCCATTTCTGGTTTATACAAGAGCACTGCACTATGTTTATATTTCTCAAAAATATGTGCTAATAACATCCATGGTTATTCACATTCAATTTTTCAAATCAGATTTAGTTGAAGCTAGCACTTGAATGTGGAAACTCAACTGTTCATGTCAGTTTTTCCTTCAGCAATGCTCTAAACAGTTAAAGGAAACAAAAGTTGTTCCAGATTTGTATTTGTTAGTATGTGAAATAGAATGATACTGAGGGATGACATGGAATCCAAAACTGATGCATAAAAAAAATAAAATATAACTTAGAAAGAATAAGTTAAATTCCTTCATCTAAAGAATGAGAATTTATGTTTATACGGAAAGATAGGATAAGAAGATATACTAACCCAATATGGGTTTTCATTTGGAATGTGATTTAACAGTGGAAGGAAGTTCAGTTGCAGTTCTGGCCTGTTTTTATAAGAACTTGGATAGAGTTTGCTGATATTAAATATGCCAGTTGTGCCGGTATATGTATATATGATAAACCTGATTATACTGAAGTCTTCAATTGTGTTGATTAATTCAAGATTCTTAAATATTCTGTGAACAGTGAATTTTCTCTTAGTAGGTCTGATCTTGAAACTGTTCTAATTTAATACTTTGTAGACAACAAAAATATTTAATCATATTCAGAGTGTGAGGGCAGCAACTATTGTATCAGCACAGAGAATAATTAATCCTAATTTTCCTTAATTTTTGCAGTTACATTTTCTTTTATGAAGTAGTTGATTTGTCAGGCCATTTAATTAAGTCATTTTTTTTATCACTGACAAAAAATATGTAGTTGAATTTTTTAAATTTAGAGAGCTGAATGTAGACAAACTGTGAAAGAATATCTGATGAGTTAAATCAAATGTAATGCAGAAGAATCTATTATTTTTTTTTTAATTTAACCTTCTTAAACTGGCAACTTAATCTTGGTGACCACCTACATTTTTAAAAGTTTAGCTAACATCCTAATAGGTATCTGTTTCTTTCAATAGCTTCTGAAGTCATCTGTATGGCAAATAACATCAACATCTGGGAAATGGCAGAACAAAATGCTAACTTCTCCCAGCAGTAAGAATACAGAGCACATTTAAGAGTTGATAAAATGAAGAAAAGAAACCACAGTAGAAGGAAGAAAGGGAAAAATGTGGATAAGACAATATGAGAATACAGACTGATTTGGAGATAAATTTCATTATATATTTCAGCTTATTCTTTGGATTGCATGCAGTAGTTTTTTAGTAGGGTTGTACTAGAGAAAGGCTCATTTTGGTATATCTCAGAAAAAGCCCCATCTTCGTGGTGGCTAGTTTGTCACATAATTTGAAGAATCAGAAGACTCAGTTTTTCAGAGTGCTCAATTCCCAAGGAAAATAAAAAGAAATGAGAAATTTCAGAATAAAGAAAGGATCCAGGATCCTGGGGACCAGTCCCAGAAACCTGAAACCCATATGCTTCTATTTCATAAAGCTATATCATAAAACTTTAAATGGATTACTCACAAATTAACATATAATCAAGAAGGGGACTTTCTTTGTCCTTACTCTTTTTGCAAGGATATGTATTTTGTCCCATCCTCTCCCTGTTTGCATACCACAATTGTAAACAGTCATCCGTTGGGCATTCAGTGCAAGAATAAACCAATATTATAATTTCCTTTTTCATGACCAAGAGCTACTATCACATTATGGACCTGCTAACCCCATGTGTTAATACCTTGCCACCTTACACTGCACAGCAAAGGTAAAACAGATTTTAGGACAAGGGTGAAATCAGGGGCAAGGGGAGATAATAAAATCTTCCTTATGAAGGCAGAAAGGGGACCTTTATTGTGGGTAAAACTGTGAGGAAAAGTATTTCTGTGGGGATGTATAAAGGATAGAGCTTTATTAATGATGGTATCTCAGTTCTACTTAATAATACTAATAGGAATGGGCTTCATAATGCTAAAATATATGAAGCATTAGGTTTAAATGCAAACATTAGGTTTAAATGGTTTAAGTGTGTGTGTATATATACTGATAAATCTACACAAGAGTGTGCTGTGTATCCTTGTTTCCCTATCCCGTTCACTGAGATACCTTCAACCCTTTCACCACAATTGTATGCATCCCCTTTTCAGACATATAAAACAGGAGAACACACTTGGGGGAAAGAGGAATTTCTTCAGACTCCCCTAATGCTTCACAGATTGGATTTCTGTGGCTTTTTCCTAACTTCCTTTTCTGGGAAACAAGGTACCAAGTAAATGGGATGTTTTAACTCTGCATTTATCTGACAAGAATCTAACCTGTATGGCAAATTGTTAATGTCTAATAGGAGTTTGTTCCAAGGTGTTTTATGTCAGTTCTACTATACTGGAGCAGGAGGAGCAATGTGCCATGAGCATGGCTGTGTTTTAGGTCCCCTACTTGCGCGGGATCAGATTAAGTTCACTGCATAATTCATGGTTGTGTGTTCTATGATTGTTGTGTAAGAGTGGGTCTTTTGGTTCACCTCCACCTCAGTTTGTTATATAAAACAAGTCATATTTGCTTTTGAATTGCAAGGGAAAACTGAGTGAAGAGGAATGCAGAAATGCTTTCTGGGGACCTTTTATTCTTTAAAAGGAAGCATGAAATCAGAGTTTTGATTGCTCAAGTGCTGTTTACCATTTCATCTGTCTTGATAGTGCAGTAATTTAAGCGTTCTCAACATCTTGCTTTTGACTCTTAAAGACTTTGAGTATTTTTGTCCCAGCTGAACTTTTTAACTCATGCAAAGGGGACATGAAAACAGTGACCTACCTCTGAAATCAACTTTTTAAATCAGAAAAATGTACACTGTATGACTGGAAAGAGAATTATCTGGGTATCAAAATGGGAATTATGAATCAAAGCTTGTGGGCTCCAGTTTCCTCTAAATAATAAGCTATTGCACACGACAGGATGTGCATCAGCTGGCCAGTGTTTGTGAAATTTGGATGCAGTGTTGTGCCTTAATATAACACCTAGTGTGCATATATTGGATTATAAAAACAGTCCACGAACTTACTAGACTTATAAAATATTTTATTTTTGGAGAGCAAATACATGTACATTTAGAAAACACTGTTTGAAAGCTTGCTTTAGAAATAAGCAAACTGTTCTCTGAGGAGGATTGTTAAGGAAAATAGCAAAGTTACTTCTATGTACAGTAAAAATTTATCACATTGCTTTTCCCTACTCCCTCTACACCAGCAGTGTTTCAGATTCAAGTTACTTATACAGTTTTCCCCTCCATTTCCATTCTGCTTCTCACTTCCCAGTTACTGGAAAATGAGCACTGTTAGAGCAGATTTTTAAATGCAGAATTTGTGTCTCTATAAAAACACTAAGGAATAAGAAGGAGGGTTAAACTAGATGATCTCCAGAGGATTTTTCAACAAGAAAATCCTGTGATTCCCTGAAAAAAATCAAAAAACATCCTTGCTTGGAGGTAGACTACATCCCCACACATCTCAGAGCTGTAGGAATGCACACCTAATCCACCATCACCTTTCCTGTTCCACAAACACTCACCACAGTGAAGTATCCATTAAAAATGGGGAGTCTCCACAGAGTTCTTAGTTCTTAACCTAACAATGTGTTAAAAACTAATAATGTAAAAAAATAGAGCTACTAAAGGGTCATTAATATTCAGATAAATAATTGTTTCAGCTACTGATTTCAGTCATTGATTAAGAAACCGATGTAGCCGAAAACTACCAACCTGCTAAAATCAGAACTATGCATATAGTTTTATTCCCCTTCTTGCACAGATTTTTCAGTACTTCACTTTTCAACACCTAACAAATTATTCTCAGGAGAAAAACTAAATTTAAGGTTACAATTTTGCATGTGAACAAAGCTACATTAGAATGCATTCAGTCATCTTTGGTTATTCCTTTTCTTCAGGTGTAAATAACTGATGGTTTTTCATGGGGACTTGACACAGTTGCTGTAAGGAATTCTGCAGATCTTACTTTTCACTATTGCCTTATACATGTTGATATTGTCACAATTTTAATTATCACTTTAAAGAGGTTATCTATAAAAATCTACTTTCCATAATAATAGTAGACAAGGAAACTGATAGACAAAGACAGCAATGTTAGTAATGTAGAAATTATGTTCATTGTGATGATTTCGTAAGTGAAGAGTATCTCTAACTGTAATTACAAATGAAAAAAATGGCATAATTATACTTATAAAACCTCCCTGCAACCTAAAATTTTTCTTCTTCATTCCAGTTAAATACAGAAAATATGTCACTGCTAGTGCTCTGAACCTAATTCACCTGGATGAGAGATATATGGTCAGTTGAAATATCTTAAACCTGTTGGTTGCCCTCACTGTAGCTCCACATGCTCAAAGTTTTAATGATATATCTACCATAAAATAAGAATATATTTTTATCATGTGAAAAACTGGGACACCATATCTAATGGCGTTAAGACTTTTTAGAGACTGGAACCTGAAGAAATCCAGACTTCAGAGCACCTGCTCAATCCTCATTATTCTCCCTACTGCAAAGGCTGCAGGCATTCTGATTTGAGGTCTCTCTTTATGTATTTATTTCCTCATGAGCTCTGTCATCATCCACAATGATAAAATGGAAAAAAAATGCCACTTACTTTGCAGAGAAATTATAAATAATCTCCTTTCTCCAAATATTTGTAAATTATTAATTTTTAACTTAATTTTAGTTTCCAGAGAAAGACAAAAAATCCACAACATATTCTCATCTGTTTAGCTGGCGTGAATTCAGATTAAATGCACTAAAATCAGTGAAGTTTCTGTGAATTTTCCTCACAGCTTTCAAGGGAGGTCTTCGTAGAAAATTATTCAGATCAGCTGAAGGAATTTAGTCTACTCTCTATCTGTACAAAAGGACAGTTTAAAAACTGTTTGCATTTATCTATGTGATATATAGAGACAGGCAATTATTAGACACTTGATGGCACATTCCTGTTATTGCTGGGATAACAACATCCACAGTGGGGAATTCTCTCTTAATTCTCTCTTAATTCTCTCTTATTCCTGTTTTTGAATACAAGCCAGTTAACAGACTGAAAGATGCCATCAATTTCAAATTAGAGGATGCTTTTACAAGCTGCAAATGTCTTCTGACTAATTTTTGACTCATTAAAGCTTTTATGAATCTTGCCAGATATTTAAGGCCTAAGGGAAAGTCAAATGTACATGGAAAGATGACAGAAGAAAAATAGGTGGAAAGAAACGCTGAGAATTATGTTGAGTGGAACCTAGCTTATGTTGTCCCAGTTTTCAAGAAGGACAAGAACAAGGATCTCTGTAAGTCTTACTGTGTGCCCAGTAAAATCATGGAAAAGATTATTCTGGGAGTTATTGAAAAACACCTGGTGGACAACACAGTCATAATTAACTATTAATTATTATCTCTTCAAAATTCATCTCAATGTACTTTATCAGAGATTTTTAGTGAAATTCCCTTGAGATGTGTATTATTGATATTTTCATACTGTATTTCTACTGCAGCACTGCTGTAGCAATGCATTAGTCAAATCTTTATGTTTAATTCTGCTGCTGCCATAGAGCGCAGAACACTCCTACTAAGCTTGAAAAGCAAAATGAGTCGGCAGTTCAGAGCTTATGTTAGGAATAGAGGTCTCCTGATTTTTATAGACAGACTGTATTTTCAAATCAATTAATCTCAGCAGTGTTGCCACAGCGGAGGGGCACCCGCCAGGCTCAGAGGAGTGCGGGTGGTAGCGCAGCCTGCAGGAACACGCGGAAGATGTTTGACGCCAAGGAGATGGGCTCATGCTAAGGCTGTGGCAATGAACCTCCCTTCCTGCAGATCAAGAGCACAGAGCCAAAATGCTCTGGCTCCAGACTCCAGTAGAATTCAACATTTCCTCTTAAATGATCCATAAAGAGCCAGGAAAACTCTCGCCAGCACAAGCCAAAAAAGAATTGGATGATTTAAAGGATTAAGCAAAAGAGTTTCTGCAGTGCTACAGTGGATATTAATACTTCCATGCTAGGCACAGTTTTGAATTTACTACAGTAGCTTGATTACTTTCCATCTCAGCTAAATCCAGTCAGAATTGTAATAAAACCTTTTAGTCAAAGAAAAGAGGTTTAATATCACACGTCTGTTGCAGCTGAGAAAAACCTATGTTGGAACAGCTTCTTCCAGTGAGGAGGGATGGGATTAGACACTAGTACAAAATATGTCCCTAAAGACCATCTATAAGACCACAGTTCTGAAGTGATGAATCCTGCATTCCAATAAGATATTTTACACTAAATAATTAATGTATAGCAACACAAGGTGATAGAAATGCAATAATAATATTACATTTCTTAATAATGTGTTCACTCATGTCAAATATTTTAAGTCAAATTAAGTGAGCTGTACAAAACACACATTTCAAATATCAAAAAAAATTTTCAATCTGATTTTCATATGGGAAGTTTTGTGTTAGATTTTGGTGTGACTCTTTCTATATATAACCCTCTCTAATCTGGTCTTCTGAGAGAATTCTATTCACCAAGAAAGATGTTTTAAGTAAACCACCCAATATTATGGGCAGCATGGTGTATAAAATAGGGAATTGAACCAAAATGAGGGTCTACTTCAGTCATCTTTATTAAGCAGTATAGAAACAGAAGGCAAGAGCTCGTATAATTTGATTCATATGTACAGCACTCTCAACAAAAAGAATTAAAAGTATCAGAACAGAGTACTGGATAATTATTTCAACTATTGGAAAATCTTGGCATAATAAGTTGTAATTGGAACTATTAAAAGCAAAACTTTTGATTGTTGAGAAAAAAAAATATGAAGAAAGGTCATATGGTAAAAATAGTTATGCAGACAGACTGGGAGAGACATAATTACTGTCCCACCATTGTCTGTGTGTGAATACTTTATGGCATGAATTACTAAACATATGTAAATATATTTTTACAGCTACTTTAATTGACAGCATTAAAACCAAAACCACTATAGAGCATTTATGTGCTATTTTTGGCCTGAAATCTTATCTATGGCAGTTTTTAGGAGTTTTATTTATTTATTTATTTATTTATTTATTTGGAGCACTGAAGAGTTGACTAAAGGCATTGCAAAGCTTTTCGACTTTAAAGCTACATTTTCAACTACTCCTTTGCCTTTAGATTCAGCCACCCCATCAGTCACTGCTTGTCCAATTGCATGTATGAATTTCTATTTCCTCCTCTCACTCCAATATGCCTGGGTGAGATTTTAAGCTGTAATGCTAAATAAAACAAAGTTTCCAGGTCTGGAAGTGCAAAGACTACAATGGCTTTGTGCCTTTACTGTCCCTTTCTGTTCCAGGGATATTTCCAGAGTAAACAGTAACTCCAGCTTCAATTTAAGCAGCGCTGAGGGCTCATTTGCACTGTAGCAGTCTCCTTATGCTTTCCATATTACAGTCACTCCAGCAGAGTAGGTTTTTGATAATATATTCAGTATCCAAGTTTCCCTTAATCTTCTCTGTTCTTCCTCTTTTTCTTGAAGAAATGGAGTCTCATCCTTCAGCTTCTGACTCTTTTTCCTACACGAAAATTATGATTGTAATTACTGCACCAAAGTATTTTGCCTCACATAGCAGGGCCAGTGGACACTATATTGATAAAAAGCAGTAGTAAGGAAGTAGCTCATTTCTTTAGAGGTGGACTAGATTTTGGGGGTCTACTTAGATTTGCTTCAGGTTTATTTTGACTTTGGAGCTTCCCAAAGTCAGACAAAATAGAAATTCTTAGCATGATTCCAAGATTAGTTCTATGCTTTAGTCATTTTGTTAACCAGTGCCAGGTTTTTTTTTCTTCTCCTAACTTTTATTACACAGTTTTATATCAAATAACTTTGGAATCATTCAAATTTCAACCCCTCAGACCCCTACCTCACTAACCCTTGTTCCCTTTTGCCCTGGTACATGAGGTTGTGTCTGGGAAGAAATACATTAAATAGAATCCTGTGAGTCAAAATTCATTTGGGATGAAAAACAACAGGGCATCTCCAGTTGCTAGAAGGAAATTCAACTTCTGTTCACAGCAAAGGAATTTCTAAAGCAAAGTCTGTGGAAATCTTTACAGCCTAATAGACAATTACATGCATCCCCAGATCTCTTCATTTGCTGATCACTCGTGCAGGGATTTTAACAAGGGATGTGCTCTCCCTAACTTTTTAAGATGCATGTTTAAACAAGCTGATAGAAAAGAAATTTGCTGAGGGATAGGCTTCTCTTCAGAAGTCTAAGGAATCACAGCAAGATCCAAGGCTGAAGCAGATGTCAAAGCTGTCTCACAATTACCCTGCACACTTTCAAAATTACACATGGTACTGGATGATTATAAATAGGATTCAGTTGCATAAAATGTCAGGAAAAAAACTCTGTAAACTGTTTTGGAGAATAAATGTATTTTTTCCTCTAAAGTTTTACATTGTTTTATTGTACAACTGCATGATGTTTTTCTATGCACCCACTCACTGCAGTACTACTTTATTTTTTCAAATATATTTGCCTGAATACTGAAGGAGTGCTTTGGTGTTTTACATTTCATTCTTAATGTGACCTTTATTTTAATTTTATTTTGCATTCTATGTATTTTGATACTCTATATTAGGCAAAAGAGGATATCCACATAATTAGATACTTAGTTCATTAAGAAGTAATTTATTTTAAAATATCATTCATTTAGAGGCTGCTACATTTTGGGAACATTTTCAAGTTGGAGTCTTTTCACTCTTCATGCTTACAAAAATGTGGATGCTCTGTCCCAGAAACTAAATTTAAATAGATATAAAATACAAATGTATTGAACATCATTTTTCATATAAGAAATTGAGACCGAGAAGTGAAAAGATACTTGTCTAACATCACAAAAAGATCTAAAGATATCTTGACCTTTGATGAGAACCTTGTGGATAAGTGGTGAGAGAAACCTTAAAACCAGCCAGAAGAGTGACCTTTTCCAGTTTTTAGTTTATAAAAGCTAGTTCAGGTTTTCCACTCTTCACAGAATCACACAGTAGTCTGAGTTGGAAGAGACCTTTGAAGTTCATCCAGTCCAGCTCCCCTGTAATGAACAAGGCCACCTTCTGCTGGACCAGGTTGCTCAGATCCCAGTCCAGCCTGACCTGGATGGGGCATCCACCACCTCCCTGGGAAACTGTTTCCAGTGTTTAACCAGCTCATTCTAAAAAAAAGTCTTTTTTTATCTTAGCTGAATCGACCCTTCTTTAATTTTAAACTACCAATACTCATCACAACAAGCCCTGCTAAAAAGTCTGTCCCCACCTCTCTTGTAATAAGGTCTTTCTGGAACCTTCTCTTCTCCAGGCTGAGAAATGCAAATTCTCTCAGACTTTCCTCATAAGAGAGGTGCTGCAGACCTTGGTCAATTTGTTGGCCTCCTCTGGATGTGCCCCAGTGTGCTAACATCCTTCCTGTGCTGAGGACCCCAGAACTGGACACAGCACTCCAGGGGTCACTCCAGGGGTCTCACCAGAGCAGAGCAGAGGGGCAGAGTCACCTCCCTTGACCTCTTATGTTTCTTATGATGCAGCCCAGGATAGAGCTGGCCTCCTCTCCTTGTGTTTAAAAAGCAGATATGCAATGGCAGAGACAATGGAGTTACCATGAAGTTCTACTATCTAAATCAGCCTATGAAAAACTTTGGGATTTAAATATTTCTATTCCATTCCATTCTATTTTATTCCATTATTTTTTCTTCTACAGTAACCACACCAAACAAAGCATTTCTGTGGATTTTTTTTATTTTATTTATTATTCTTCTTTCACTTGAGTTGTTTCTGATGACAGAAATCTTTTCCTTGACAGAAAATGTTCTGTTTTATGAAAAGTGTGTTATCAGAAAGGTACACAGAGAAAAATGTCCAAGCAGCCCATTATTTTGAAACAAAGACACTAAGTTCTAGCCCAGTGACCACTTTTGTATTAACAACATCTTGTGAAAAATGAGATAGTCCTAAAGAAGTGTCCCAGAAATCTAGTTTTGCAAATGTGCATATATACATCATCTCATCTGAAGATTACTTTTGTTTCCAAAATGGAATTCCTAGATTTATTGCAAAATAATCTGGAACAAATCTCTAGATACTATGACAAGGTAATTTTTAACGAAACAAAATGTAACTTTGCTATTCATCCACTGCTATGTATGAGGCTTCTGTCTGTCTCTGAAAGCTGTTCCAAGAACAAACAGCTTCTAGGCAAATCCTTCTGTTGACTCCCAATTTCCTAGTGGTGTACACTTTAAAGCTTTGTTTATATCAGAATCCAAGGGACTGATTCTCTGCTTAGTTACTCTAATGTAAAACATATTATAAAAGATTCTGTAATTCCCATTGGTGAATAATGTTGGTTTATTTTGTTCCGGAAAGATATTGTATCTGGAAGATTTGATTGTTAGCATTTTTTTCTTTATCCAATAAACACTTTAATAAGGTTTTAAAGTTCAAAAACTAGTTAATTTTTCACTTATGGTACTAGATATTTCTATTTTATTCTACTCTAATAGATATAATGGTATAGCCAATAGCTATCACAACAAATAAGTGAGGTTTTTAGTTAATTTAGTTAATTTAGTTAACAAGGACTTGAAGCTTGCAGAAGGCCCTGCAGCAAATACAGCCCAGATTTGCTTTAGAGATTTTGAACCACAGGTATTATTTAATATTTACACCCAATATTTATTTTGCTGAGATACAAATATCATCACAGAAGCTTCCTGTGGGACTCCTGTTCCCATGATGAGCTGATATTCAGTGTCTGATGTGGATTCAGAGGGTTTAGGACCATCCTTCCCAAATGGAGGTTCCCATACTGAGCTTTGTTACTCACAAAGTAAATACAATTTCCCAGAAAACTGATAGCCCGACTTCTTCATCCACCTACTGAAACCAGATTATTGCAGATAATAATCTTTCAGATATCATGCTTAACTAATTTCCTGCCAGTTTGGGTTTAATTGTTGTAACTATCATTTCCTGTGATGCAGTGCTATTGTAACACCTAGATTGAAAGGATGATGTCAGACATGTTTTTGGTACTTTCAGTGGGTGTGCTACTGAAAAAATAACCGGAACACATATTTCAGCAGGTGTGTTAGTCTTGGCTATTCTTCCAATCTGTATTTCCTGATGGCTTTTGCTGTTCCCACGTCTCATCCCATCTCCCACCCTGGATGTGCAGTGTAAGAAAGGGCAGCCCTTTCAGGGAGGAGTGTGCGTGCACTGACCTTTAGAAGTTTAGTAAATGAAAAGGGACATGTGAAATCGAACGAGGGATTTATAGTGTTTCTGGCGTTGCAGGTTAAACAAATACTGAACAAACTCAAAACAGAGCTGCACAGTTTAACACTTCAGCCCTGCAGAGCGACTCAAGGGAGACTGCTGGAGGGGTATTTGCTTATTCTGGTTTGAACTACGAATTGAGCGGAGCGATACCGGAGATTGAAAGGCTGTCTGAGTGTGCTTGTAATGAGCCTCCCTTTGCAAGTCCAGGTCAGGCTCCATGCCTTGACACTGACATTCAGCCTGTCACATGGAACCATTTCACATCCTTAGCTCACAGTGCTGCCTTCAGCAAAACAAGGTACAGGAAAAAGAGTAGCGACCACTCCAAGTCTTTTCTTTTGCTGACGCAAGCAAAAAAAGGCATCTCTGTAGTTGGACATGGCAAAGAGACTGTATTTAATGGTGCATTTGAACACAATCAATTTTTTATTTATGTCTGGGTCAAAATAAGTGTATTATTGGGTTTGTGGTCTAGGAAATGTCTTGACAGCTATCAACTCAATATCTGTTTTTTGAAATAGATAGACTTCAAAACAAGCTGCTCTCAGAGCACTTTTGACACACTTGGCAACATTAATCCAAATTAGGATTTAGGTATTTTTCAGGTTTGGATGCAAATTCTAGTTATGACTATGAACTTGTTTAAGTACAGTACAAACTCCATTGAAAATGTATGTGCCCTTGGATTGCATCTCAGGATCTAATAATGTAGAGGCTAGTATTGAACTTTTTAGCATGAGAGAGTTTCTAGAAAGAATAAGCAGTATTCAGAATGGAATTTTACAACAGCAGAGAGCAAAAGTTTAGGGACTGAGTAATCTTTTCAGTTGTGAACCTCGTAGGATTATTTTAGACAGTAGAATATAACTTTCCAAAAGAAAAAATGAGTAACAACACATGCAAGATTTTTTTATCGTTGAATATTGTAATAGATCTTTACTGTGCTCAAGAGGAGACCTTATTATTGTCCCAGCAAGATACACTGAATGAAATTCCCTAAGTGTAATAGAGATCTGTAATCTCATCTATTCTTACAGATGTAAGCTCTCAGGAATAGGGGAAAAAACAAACAAACTTTGGCTAAATAAACTAGTGCATACAATGTACAAGTGCAAACAGACCATTTCTTAATCATGATAAAGTTCAGGGCATGAAACTCTTGCTTTTATTACTCAAGATCCCAGAAGGACTGAAGCATTTACATATGATTCTGCTGATGCTATCAACCTATTTACATGTGCTCATCCTGTTGTGCCAATGGAAAACTTATCTTAAGGTTAAAGGCAGAGTTTCTGACAGAAGAGCCACATTATTTGAGTTTTCCTTTGTTCTGTGTTTCCCTTGGCAAACTCCAATTTTATCTGTCATGGTAGGAAGCACCACTGGGTTTTGATAAAATTTCCATTTCAGTCATTGAAACACATTGAAGGTGGAATATTCACATTTGGGAGCCCTGGCTTTAAGGTATGAGTTGAATAGACCTGTGGGAAGGTTGCTATGTCAGTACGTACCTGACCCAAGAGTGCATCTGAGAAATGTCACCTCTGAGAGACACAATCAAGCCACATTTCTACTACACCTTTCTTCACACTGGGTTAGGATAACAATCTAGTGATGATGCATCCTTTCACATTTTTCTCCCTACTGGGAAAGAAGACAAAATATTCCAGATATTCCGGCAGCCCTCTTACTTTCCCTTATATAGAAGACAAACAGGAACATTTGTAATTTCTGAAAAACACTGGCCCATTGTCCTGGAAATCTGTCAAAGGAAAGTGAGTTTTCAATATTCCCATCAATATTTTATTTAGATTGAAGTTTTTCAAATATTCAAACAGATTTGGTTTGATTTATATAGCGGCAGATTTTTGCTTAATTGTCCACTACCCCAAAATTGGAGTTCTGTTATTTACCTTAGGGCGAAACTGGGAAATTGTCTTAATAAAGAAGATGAAGTGGCAAAGTTAGTTGTGTGTTTCCCATTGATTCTCTGTCCACTCTTGGGTTTTTGACATGCTACCATATTAAATTTTACAAAGTAGCTGTTTATGATTTTCATTGTTTCCCAATTATTAGTAAGTTTGTCCTATATAATACTATAGTCAATTTTCTAAGGTCTCTTTTATTTTCATGTCTGGTCAGTTATAAGAATAATCAATCTTCTGTATTGTTTTTCTTTATTTTCAAGGGGACATAAGTTATAGATATTGAGCTACGTAAAATTAATAAAATTAATACTTTCTGGAGAGATTTAGATAGAGTTGTTAAATTTTTTTTGAAGATTCTGTTAAAATGCCTGAAATTCTTGTTGGAACACTCAGCAAATAAAGACTATCACAAAGGATAATCAGCAAACCAGTTGAATGAGATTTATGTTCTGCTAAAGACTTTGATGGTAAAATCTGAGCATTTTGTTGACAGTCTCCTGCTTTCATTTCCAGAACTTTTTGTCAGCCTTTAAAACTAAATCCAATGAAAAATTGCACAGTTAGGTATAATCCTTTGGACAGAGCCTATTTGATGAGCCAGTTCAATAATAGGTTATTGGATAAGTCTATAATTAAATGCTGGCCTTCAAGAAATTGTCTTTCTTGTTTTTATGCTTCAAGCCCTCTGAAACATAATCCAGCAATGAGTAACACATAAATCTCATAATATACCTGTAATCCTGTTGAGGTAATCTTATCTGCTGCTGTATTAAAGACAGAATGTTCTCCTCTTATAGGCCCTTAGCATAAAGGTGTATAATAAGTTTTAAATGGCAGTCAAGTCCTTTCTCCCAGCTGGTCATGACTGATCCTCAAGATTTAGGAAACCTTTTTACCTAAATTCTTCAATCTAACGTTTTTGCTGATTTAGCAGTCTTCAGCTATTGCAGCACTATTGGCTTCACTGTACTTTAGGAATCCATTGTTCTCTGAATCATGTGGGAATGTGCAATGCATCAGCTGTGGGTACTGATGGAAGGAAAGCAGATTGGAGATTGGTATTCAATTCAAAAACAGTATCAGTGGCTTTCCCACAGCCTTCAATAAAATTATTTCTTTGCCCCATATTTAATTTTTTAAATTAAATTAAATTAAATTAAATTTTAAATTAAATTAAATAATAAATAATAAATTTTCCTCTTCTTTAATATGATTTATGCAAAATAGATACCCAGGTAAATTATTCAGATGCTCGATGTAAATAGTTTGACACAATTTTACTTTGCAATTTTTTAATTTATTTGGTCTGATGAACTGTTTATAAATATCCATATAGACAAAGAAATAAACAATTTAAAATAGTAGCATGAAAATATAGTTTTTTACTTTCAGCCAGCACTCTGGTCCAGTCATTAGTGATTGAAAATTGTTCCCATGCGTACACTGAGCCATACACTGTTTTGGTGATCTTATTCTATTTCTTAATGTACAGAGGTCTATATCATTAAAAATACCTTTCACAATTAGCACTAATTGGCATCAATATTGGAAAATTACCTGGGCTGTGAGGCCAACTTTCCTCTAAATGATTAAGGTGAATTCACTAGAATAGAAATGAAAAGTAAATGTGGGCCACCAAAGGAATTTTCCTTCTCTGTTCATCTGCTTGATTAATGACAGGTTTCAGACTGCTACACAAACAAATACTTTTAATTGGTTGATGTGTCACAAAAAAAATATTTTTCAGATTTGAGTGAAAGATTCCATTCCTTTCCACAGAATTCTTGAATCTGTTCATTCCTCCAGGAAAGAATAATTTCTTGCTGATAGATAAGTAATGCAGTGTAGCATATGTTTTCCTTGTGATGAGAAAGGGATTCTTTTTTATGATTATTGTCATTATTATTTGTTTGTATTTTTATAACAGTCTCTATTATTATGCCATCTTCCATTGTAAAAATAGCCTTTCTGGAAGCTATGCCTCAAAAGAAATACAATGCTTTTCATGTCTAAGAGCTGGCTAAGTCTTTTTATTTGATTGACTTTCTATGATATAGTGCTCGGAGGAGATAAAAATAATTCTATAGTTAGTATTAATAAGGGTCATTGTTTAACAGTTTGCTTTTTAAAATGACATTCAGCCACGTTCTTCCCTTGATGCATTGATACTTAGAGAAAGCCAACAACTTCAAAGAATGTCAAGGAAATAAATCACATTTATATATAAATATTTATAACACCAAACATGTCTTCCCAGACCACAAAGAGACAGTTTATTCTGAGAAGCATTGGCATTAGAGTGTAATTTTGGTGAGAATTACTTGGGCAGGACTAAATTGATTATTTTTAACTAATACCATGCTTGGTAAATTAAGCCAAAATATTTTCCAGTAAACCTTAATAATTATGGATCTGTCATTAGACACTTAACATTTCTATGCATGGCAGACAGAGCAAAGTTACTGAGTTAAGTTGGTGGTGTTTTTGTACACATTTTATGCAGATGTAAATACAGACTGTAGAGTAATTAAATGACATTTCTTATATTCTGTCACTGTGCATCTATTTCTGCACTGAGCAGAGACCCTCCATGGTCCCCCACAGTGGTGATACAGATGACAGAGCTGCACAAGGGGGCTCAGTTGTTACTTTTTAAATTGGAAGAGTGATGTTGTAGACCACTGGATTCTTTAAATATGTTTACACGTGATTTATTATTGAAGTTTTCACCTTACCCTTAAAAAGATCTGTAAATGGTTCTTTATTTGGAAAAGCAAAACCTGCATGTTGCTTTCAATTTCACTTATTTGTTGAGTGGAAACTGGAGAAAAAAAATAGAGCATCTACAGTATCCATCTGTAACACAACACCTGGGTGCTCCTACAAGGATTTCATTTTGGGTATTGACTTGGTCATCACAGCCTTAAATAACTTGGGCCATACCTGCCCAAGACATTATCTCACTTGTATTTTTGGTAGCAGGAGAAGTAAATCTTAAATTCTTACACTTCATAATTTGTCTGAAGTTGAGTCTTCTTTATATTCCAAATTTATTCCTCATGAGCATGAGGCATGTTTTCATTAATCACAAAGTAAGAACAGATGAGTAGAATGATCAGCTGTGGTTGTGATTGATCATTGGAATCTGACTGTAAGGAGAAAACTAATCTGTACTTAAATTTGGCACAAGATACAGAGTTTTGTTCAATATATACTGTAAGATGGTTTGGTTTGTTCTAAATACTGAATATTTGATTTGTGCTGTAGTGGCATGAAATGATTAATCTGGTTTATGATACCAGCATTCAAAAAGAGTTTATTTGTAAATAGTTATTTAAGGAGGAATTCTGGAAATTATAATTCAGAGAGTCATCATGGAATTTATTTAAGAAATATGTGATCCTTAGATTTCTCAAAACAAATCCATTTGAGTGCAGTGAAAGGAAACATAAAGGGATAAAATAGATAAATCATGTGTGCAAGAATGAGATATTACATACCCCAGTTTAAATCCTAGAAATACAGGACAAATAGCATTAGCATAAAGGAATGCAAGGTTTGAAAGATAAGACGTAAAAGAAGGTTAAGAAAAATACTGAAGACATAGAGACAAAGAAATCCTTGAAATTATCCTGACAGATCAGAAGTATTGCAGAGGCAGGCAGTGGGTCTGCTGGTCCTTCAGAATACAGAGAGTCAGTCAGAAAAGCACAAGATTGCAAGGAATCTGAATGGTCTCTTTGCATCTGTCTTCACCACAGTAGGTGCTGGAAAGATGTCTACATCACAGCTACTCCTTCCAGTTAATTTGATATAGAGGCACCAAAAAGAGGGGAAGCAAAGCAAGGATTGAACCTCTTAAGGTTCAGTTATGGGCTACAATCTAAAATGAAGTACTAGAGTAATCAACTATTTGCTTTATGTGGGAAAAGTAAATGATGTATTTATTGCTCCTTAGTACCAAATGTTGGGGTGAGCACAGTGAAAATAAATCAGATTCCTCTCTGTCATTGCAGAAGCACCTCCAAGGTGTGTCCTCCAAAAAGCATTCTGCATGAAGCTAGGAATATCTGTGAGAACTTAGTGTAGGATATTAATTATTTCACATTCCCTTTATAGTCAATGTTGAGAGAGAGGCAAGCTACACTTCCATTTGTTTATTTCCTGAATAGCCTCCTGGAAGTGTTTTATGTAACAATTCCTAATTTACATCTTCAGAATCACAGTCAACATTTCTTTTCGTTTTGATGGTATTTTTGGACCTGAGAAATTGTTGCAACCAGACCAGTCAGAGAGAAAATAACTATGAAACCAATATGGTCTCTGAGCTAAACAAACAATAAATATAATGAATCACCAACATGATTTTTTATTCTTTCAGAAATGTTTTTCATGAAATTTGTAGACATTGCCTAAGCTTTAGCTCTACAAAGTAGGAGGGTAAAGCCTGGAATAATTTAAAATTTAGTTAAAAGATAAGCTAAAAAGAATAATGAGTTGGCACCATTCCTTTCATATTGTTGTCCACAAAAATAATTTCCAAGGAACTTCCTAATCCATTTCTCTCAATATAGTTCACTAAATAATTTTATTAAAATATAGAGAAAATGCCATGACAAGTGACTTTTTATTTTGGCAGATGCTATTCAAATCTGGAAAAAAGATGATAGAAAGGATCCAAATGTAAAATTCATTAGTGGTTATTAGAAGCTCTTACTAAACTTCCTCTTTCATAATCTGTATTGAATCTAATTTTAACAAGTTCATGAAGCTTTCTTTAAATAATGTAAGGAAAGCTGTCCCCATTATATGGACAAATAGCAGGAGTGCTTATGTTTATGCAAATTGTTTGTAATTTAAACAAATTATTTTAAAATAAGTGCTAATTTTTTACTTTCTGATGCAAGTAAATGTTGAGTTCAATTAAACCATAATAAAATCATAACATTATTATATCATAATATTTAATATATAATATATGTATCAATTTCTCAACTCTAGGGACAGGTGAGACAGATTTGAGCTGTTGTTTGGCTGTAATTTTATTCAACTTTATTTGCCCATGTGTCTACACCTATGCTGGTTCTTTCAAGGTCCTCAAAATCTTGATGCTTTTAATTAGCATTCTAATTAGCTGTGTCTCTGATCCATGATCCAAATCCAGATCCATGGATCAGAGACCAGACCAAGCTGCCAGCAGTAAGTAGGGACCACACATTTTGGGAAAGGGTTTTTAGGTGTCTTCAACATTTTTTTGGAATGAGACACTTGCCAAATTTGCACAGTCAATTTTCATGACTCATAAGGCTGATGGAAGACAGGGGTAGGGTCTCACCATTTCACTTTCTGACTGTTGACCTTCTTCATGTCTTGGCTCTCCCCAGTCCAGATGTATAGAAGATCACAGCTTTGGACCTGTGCACACCTGCTTGATGCACACAAGAAAACATGTTTATTCATTTAAAATAAGTCAAGGGAACAATTGCATAGCACTGTCTGGATCTGGCCAAGGAGGAATTGTTTTATGGCTGCAGCATGTGTTGGATCTTTATTTTCTAAACATCCTGCTGGGAGACGCGCAATAAAACCCTTTTTGCAATCGTTCCTCTCTCCATGGCGCTAAGGGTTCCCTGCTCCATCCTATTCCAAATAACACATCTGAATGCCTTGCCTTTTGTTTTTAAGTTAGGACAGCTCCACAGGGCACATATTAACACACATTAATGAATGGATTATGGGCTTGTCAGAGCTTCCGGTGCTGAATTTAGAGCCCATTAAAGACTAGGCATTGATTGCACTGGAGACTGTAGCTCTCTGTTTAATCCCTGGCAGGTGGGCACTGCTGCAAGCTTCACCATCTTGCATCAGCAGTGAACCTCGAACGTGACCTCTCCGGAGGGAGAAGGGTAATTCATTTGCTGTGTTTACTTTATCTTCAGCTTCTTTTTAGAGGGAGGCTTCTAACTGTGCTGAATTGTTCTAAGCGAGGAGTGGCAGATGTGTGGTGTGGCTCACGTTTTTGAAGGATTCTGTAGCAGTCTCCGTATGCTTGACCTTCAGACAGTTTAAAGTCAGGTCCCCATGGCTAAGAAATGAGTGTATATTATGAGCTCTGCTAAATTAACTGTAGCTTTCTTGGTGGACTTTCACTCCCAGGACATACATTAAAATTACACTCCCGCACAGTGACTTTAATTTCTGTTAGGACTGCTCAGTTACTGCAGCGCTTTTACAAAACAGTACCTAATAGATGGTGAAAACACCAAATCAGGACAAACTTGACAGAAACACAATTGTTTTTTTGTGGCATACTTTCTTTCCTAAATCACAATGCAGTCCCAGGCATCAGCCAAACAAAAAGCCTTTTGAAAGCAGGAGAGAGGAAGAAACAATTACCTATGCAGTCTAAAGTCTCATTTCATGCCAGGCACTTCTAACCACCATCAGAAAGATACTTTTGTGTTGAGTTTGTAGAGATAGATCCACATCTAGTCCAGGCAGCTGCAAAGGTTAATGGGAAGAGAATGCAGACTATTGCTTAGATAATTTGAAGGATGAGCTGGAAGATGGCACACACTTTTTAGAACATCAGTGCCCAAATACAGAGATTTTCACTTCTATGCATGACAAATGAATCCTTTATTGTTATACAGCCATTAAATTCACACTTAATTCAACTATATTAAAGGAAAGTGAAATTAGAATAATTTTCTCACAAGAGCCAAATTAGATAATACTCTTACAAAACAAGGGTGGAAAGGATACATGTGAGGGACTGAAAACTCAAAATACTTTAATCTTATACCAAATTCAAGTCATGATATTTTTCTTTCTTCCTCTACCAAGCTGATTTTCTCCCATTTTGTGACTAGGTATTTGCCATGTCTAACTCTTGGTTAACTCATGTCTAACTTTTGGTGAAAATTTCTCCATTTAAGTGACTTCACCAGAGAACACCTGTGCTTGCAGAATGTTAGCTCTCACAGACTCTTTTTTCAGGTATTTTAGTAAATATAATTTCTTCTGTAAAAATTCTCAATTTTCCTTATTAACCATGAAAGAGGCTTCCCGTATTTCTTAATAAGAAAATTTAAAAAAAAATAAAAAATTAAATCCATTACTTTGATATTAAACAGTTGAGGGTCTCTTTCTCTTGGATCATGGACTGTTTCACTTGATCTCCTTATCAATACCTTTAGCAAGGAAAAAAACCTCTTTTTTTGCCTACCTTATTAGGGGATTTGTTGTTTTATTTTACATGGAATGTACCTTACAATGAATGGACTTCACGTCTGTATCTCTGCATGTTAACGAACTGAGTTAAGATACACAGATAACCAACAAAACCCTGAACAGAACACATTTATGTCATTCATCAGCTGGCTCTTGACAGAAATGAGACATGGTGGCAATCCACTCTCCCTCCAGTCATATTACCTGTTATTTTGGGTGATTTAATTGTATTCTTTTCTTTTTACTAAAAATGTCAAAGCAAACAAAATTTTAAAGATGTGAGAAATAAGGACCTGTTCATTTACTTTGAAAAGAGAACAAACTGTAACAAGATATAATGAAGTAGGGAATGCTACTCCAAAATATAGACCATCCTAACCTTTTTTTAATCCAAATTTTAATTAAAACTGTTAATTGTTTTAACTTACACTTTCCTCTTTTCTGTAAGATAGTCCCTCCTATTTCTTCTTTCCTTTGTTTTCCTAATTGAGATTGTAACCTGATTGAGATTTGCCTCTGCAAATAACATCAGCATAGATGCTGAAAACAAACGTTGTCACAAAATTCTTAGACATCCAACAGATTAATATCATGTGGAATTTGTAGGTGACTCTGGGGAAAACAGGTTTAGATGGAATCTCTTTTCCTCTTCTTCCACTCAGGAAGTGCTGACTTTGTTAAGACACTTTGATAGGTCTCTTCATGCTATCAGTACACAGCTACATCAGTACATTTTTTTCCTGAGTGAGGCAGTGTACAAAGAGCACCAGAGAGCTCCTGCTCACCAGAGGTTTGGATTGTAAGATACTTAAGGGGTTTTATGCTCCCTATGGCTCAAGCATTCCTCTGCTTCCCAACAGCTGGTCTGAGGTCTGATCTTTGTCCAGTTCAGAGATGTTTTATCTGGCCTGAACTGGAGCTTAATCAAAGTTTATCTAAATACTGACTTGGAAGCTGTGAGGTAAAGAATGAATCAGTCTATCTTGTGTCTCATTTCCCTTCCTTCCTCTGGCACTGACCTTGCTGATTTCATCACTTCCAATTTCTTAAGAGAATTTCATACTCATTTTGTGTCCTGAGTTGTGGGGGTTTTCCTGTTCATGGGAACAAGTCTGCTGGTAGATTGTATCATTCTTAGCACCTGTCCAAATTTATTAACCTATACAAAAGATTTGGAAGTTTGGAGACATTCAAAGTGTGCAATTTTAGTTCAGTTGATTAGGTGTGAGATACATGTCACAGTGGACTGTGCACCTATGGAAGGTGAATGTCAACCCCTGCACCTGCAGGAAAGATTTTCTTTGGGTGAAGGTGCAGTGCCAAGAGATGAAGCTCCGCTGCTCCATCTCGTGGGAGGAACTAAGCACATCATGATGCACTTGTCAGGCAGATGCAACATTTCTGTAGCCTATTTAACTGCTCTGAGTAATGGGATAAAACTTCCATCTGCTCTGAACGCAAAGATTCAAACAAGAGAAACAGGTGACAGACACAAACCTGGCAATGCACCCTGCAGGTGAGTTTTCACTCACATACAAGTTTTCTTAAGTTCCCCTTCACATTCCCCAAGAAATGAAATTCCAGATGTTGTAGATGTAGGAACAAAACTAGTCCAATCACTTGTACAACCCTCAGTTAATATGTGGTACCAGAGTTCTTGCCTTGTAGCTCTTTTAGCATCCAGACTCTGATACCACATAATCCTGTGTCCTCCATCCTCACCCACTCTTTTGGAGACTATTAAAACTTCATTTAATGAAACCAATGACAGTGAGGTGATTTTCATGTCATTAGTGGTGGTAAATTCTACTTTTGTTGCACTGCTTTCCTTCCATTTGTTTCTAAATCTTCACATCCCTTTAATCATAGGAGAGATGTCTGTTCCTTGGGGTGTGAGGCTTTTGTGTGATTGATTGGTAATGACAGATCACTGTCATAGGCACTCCCATGTGCTGATTTTATCAGTGAGAATTCCAGTAAATTCCCTGTTTCACTACCATGGATCTGCACAGTCCCTCAATGACTCTTCTTCACACAGTCCAGCCAAACAGGAACATTTCAATGGGATGGAATTTTCCACATACTTCTGCTGGTTAAAAAGCATGAAATAATTTTTGGGTTTGTTGGTTTTGTTTGGTTTTTTTTTTTTTTGGTAAGAAAGAAATGACAGCTAATATAAAATTTAAAGGAATAAGTTAAAAGTACGAATAAAATGTTTAAACTTAGCATTCTTAGAAAAACACTAAGTCTCCATACACTAACTCTTTCATTTTGACAAAAATATGTACTCTGTTGCATTTTAATATACATCTTCATTAATGCATACGTTATATATGGATATATTTATATTAATTTATTAAATTTAATTTTCATTTTAAAGAAAATTTTGCAGTCTTCAGTATTGTCTTCAATGTGATCAGATGAAACCAGGCAATATTAAAAGGAAATTCAATGTGCTTTTCATAGTCACCAATCCTTCAGAAGACAATCCTGATTTAAGTAATTACACCACATAAGCAACTTTTTCTCTTGAGGACTGAGAGTGTAAGGCCTTCAGAATGTATTATTGAGAGGGAAATCAGCTGAACAGCCTCTCTTACCTTAGTCAGGGAGGAATTCCATGAAAGCCAAGCATGAATATTTTACTGAGGAAGGGAATGACAGTTTGGTTTGCTGTAACTTATTTATGAGTTGAATTTCCAAAGCTTTTTAAGACATGTGCATGCTTTTTGGGTCACACTCTGCTTTCATTACACCAATAGAGAGAATAATTGCATTGTCTTCAATGAGATCATGACATATTTACACAGCCATGAAATAAATAAATATTATTAACAAGCTTTGGTCTAGATCCTCCACTTTGCTTACCCACACAAGCTGAAAGAATATCATAGCTTCAGGTGTTAGATATCTTCAAGGAACTTAACACATCAGGTCTAATGTTCCCCCATATCATCCACAGGAAATACAGTTTGTGTTTGGCCATGATCTGCAACTATCTTAATCTTGCCTTGCAACTAAATGAAAGCATAGTGTGTTTTCCATTTGCTATAACAAGGTTTGACAAGGATTGGAATTTTCCCTCCAGTCCAAAAATCTACCTACAATTCTCTCACTTGTAGGGGGGCATAGGCTGAAACCTGTGACAAGCCCATGACATGACATGACACACAGAAAAGTCTGAAATTTTTATTTGTAATGCCATTTGTAGTACAAGTAATGTAAAAATTTGAACCTAAGATTGAACACCTGAAGAAAAAGAGCTCTAAATCCACTAAGCTGGTATTTTAGATCAGAAAAATTGATATGGTGTAATTTTCTTGTTGGTTTTTTTTTTTTGTTTTGTTTTGGTTTTTTTTTGTTTTTTTTTTTTTTATGGTAGGCCTTGATTTACCAGTGAATTTATAAGGAAGAGGAACTGTCAAATTCTGAGATGTTAGTGAATGATTTATTAGGTGTCCAAAAGCAAATTTGTGAGCCACAAGACATAAAGAAAACAGGCCTCAAATGGTTGGTCCAGATTTCCTGCTAAAGACTGTTATATTCATTAGGGAATCTAACAAAGAAAAACATTACAAGTATCAAAACCACGACTGATCTTAAGCTGTAAAAGCAGAAGTTTAAGAAATTTCAAGATGGGTGATTTGTTAACATTTGCATTACCTGCATGACATTGTGTAATCTCAGTGTCACACTCTTGAATGATAACTCGGAAGATCAAACTGGCCCCTTCGCCTCATGCTGGCTTTCCCATCCATTGCTAATTATGATGTTTGCCTTTGTAGGACTTTTATGTGCTTGGCATTCAAATGCTTTTTCCACTTGTGACTTCAGCTGGTGTGATCCTACTTCAACAAGAAGGCATGAGGCAGGGCTGGTTTTTGTTTCCATGTTCCTCTTTCTATGCTTTCACTTGACTGCTGGAGGTTGACAGAATTTTGTCAGAAACACCAGAATTCCCACTAGGTCAGTGGATAAATACTCTGCTCAGGAATATCCCTTGCCTACACTGGGTTGTGAGATTATTAGCTAATGTCTGCAAAATGCTCCAAAACCCATGGATGAAAAGCAGCATGAATGTGAAAAGTGGTGCTAAATGTATATAGAGAATTTTCAATGTATGTGTATGTGGGTGGGTGTGTATCTGTGTGCACGCTTAAGCTGATATACATATGCATCCCCATATACATTTAGGATCACTGTATTTTTGAATTTGTAGCTGCTGTGTATCAACACCTTCCAGGAGACTTCTTTCCACCTCTCCAGAACTACACAGGAGACTCCCCTTTTCTGTAGTCAGGACTGTGATGTGCATTTTTCCCAAGAAAGCCTATCCAGAACCTTTACAGGGAAGAGAGTGATATTCACCACTTCGACAAAAACTGAAAAAAAAACCAAGAAAACTTGTATAAGAAATTGAAATATTCACTGAAGAAATTTAGTCCCATTTACATACTCTAGCCTAGAAATCTCCTACAAAAACTCCTTCCTCTTAATTGCTTTCATTGCTTTCAGGCCATGCCTCGCATTTGCCTAAGGGTGAGCTGATTGTGTGTCTGCCTAGAGAAATATTCATGTAACCTTGTACAGATGCAGCCATGTACCCATGGGCTCTGAACATATAGCCAGATATTCTCCCTTTTTTTTTTTAATACTAGATCTCAAGCAGTTTGAGCTTTCTCTGAGTGTTTCTTACATTTCAGTATCTGTGACTGCAGCATTCTTGTAGGATCTTTACAACAGATTGATCTGGTCTTCTGAGAATTCCAAGTTAAAAAAAACCCTTGCAATTTAGGCAAATGGTGTGGTTATGGAGTGGCACTCTTTTGGATTAATACCCAGCAAAGACTACCATGATTTGTTTCACCACTGAACAGTTCTCTTAAACTTCTCATTATTAAAAAAAATATTATTTCCAATTCATTTGCAGCCAGTAAAGATTCTGGAGCATATTTCACATCCTTACAACATTTTTTGTCCTCCTCTCAGCATCAGTTCTAGTCAGTAACAGATGTTGTTATGTTTCTTTTGTATCAACTTTGGAAAGTACTCTTGCCTCCTTTGGGATGAAAACTGCTTTATAAATGTAAGCTTATTGTTATTTCTTTATGAGAATCTTTGACAGTTCACTGCTGTTGCCCATGGAACTTTGCCCTGGTAATAAAGCTGTTAATAATACACTATCAGTCAACCTTAAGAAAGTAATGCACTATTTATTGGGTTAGCATCAATGTTTATCATTCTTGATTCAGTGATATAAATTACTTGTGTTGCATTTCTGATGGAGAAATAGGGTTGCTGGTGAAAAGACGGACCTGATTCTGCTGAGGGCTTGGTACAATCTTTGAATAGAACTAAAGAATTTTCTTCTTAAATGTGGTAGTCATGGGTTAGGGCTCGTTGTATATATATAATTTACCCACAAACTCTTAAGTGTAAACAAGACAGCATTCCTTTAGTAGATAATTCTGGGATGAAGTGGGAAAAAAACCCCTCTCCGAACCTTTGTTATAAATTACGTGTTGATTTTGAAGCTCATAACTCTTAATTCAAAATTTCCATACTTTGGTGCTTTGACAGATCCTTAGGGAGCTGAAGAACTGAGTATAGGAACAGAGTATAAGAGATCTTTATTTTTCACAATGTAGTCTTTAAAATTGTACTGAAGTTTTTACCCATGTTCGGTTGATCAAATTTTTGCTCCTGTTTTGCTGACAAAATAATGCACATGTCTGTGTACCCAGACTGCAGCACAGTATCACAGAATGTGAAAGCAGTATGTAACAGACACAATTGTCAAACTGCACTTTTCTGCCTGCTCAAATTGAGCAAAATCTTTTAAATGCTTTTATCGATTTTGTTTATGCAGTTTCCATTTTTACTTTCCTTCTGCTATCCCACCAAATGTAACAGAGATGCAATGTCAGTGCCCTGGTGGTTTAAAAACACACAGATCAAAGACAGTCATATAAAGAGATACAAAGAATCTATATCTAATACAAAACAAAAAAAAAAACCAGAAGACACAATGAAAGTTCAAGAATGACATGTTTTAATTAGCATAGAAGTCAGAGTTTTAAGAGAGAATTCTAAAAGGGACAAATTGCATAGACTTGTCTACCTTTAAAGTAACATAAGAAGCAGCATGGGAGGAAGTAAGAAAATGTCTGTCTGAAAATGTAACACATAGATAGGAGAATAAAGTACCACAAGCCAAAGTCTGTTGCCAAATTCTTGATACTGAATGAGATCATCTTCTGTCCTTGTTTCAATTATTTATCCATAAATCATACTTATAAACTCTTGTGCTTTTCATTCCAAATAGACAATAATGCAGAAATATTTACATTTTCATTGATGTCCATGTTTTCTCTTCAATCTACACCTTGTCTTTATTCCACCACGAAACATTTTTCCAACATTAACTGTGGTAAAGCTCAGTTGATCTGAGCCTTTTATTCTTGGTCTTTTGGGGAATGTGCACCTGATGAATTCAAGAAAGGAAAATCAGCATATATTTACAATACAATTGTAAGTAGAAAATAGGACTATAAAGTGAAAAAAGTTGGAAACTGCTGATATGGAGAAATCAGTCTTTTGTAGAAGTGTAATTAAGAATAGATTCCAACTGTGATCTCTGCAGGCTTTAGATTTTCATTGAATTAAAACTCAGCCTACCATGTCCAGCTAAGTGAATATCACTGTCCTGGAATTACAGCAAAGCAGAATAACAGACCAAAGCAGCATCAAGAATCCTGTTCTCTTTTTTGTTTTTACATTGCTCCACATAATCTCTGTTACCATGTGCTTGCTATTATTTAATTTGATTCCTTCAGAGCCATCTAACCAACAAAAAGCCTCAGTCTGCCTGCATGTGAATCCTCATCATTATTTAGTCATTACTAGATGTCAGCATGGAAGACTGAATACAAACTGTGAGAATGTAAGGAGAAATTCTAAAGCAGAATATATTTGTTTTGTGGTCTCATCTCCATCACATATAATTTGCCAAGACCTTTGTCACAGACCAATGGAAAGTACTGATCTTTTAATTTTGTTTTAGAAGCCAAGATGGGTCCCTTTGGAAATAGGTTTCTGACAGACCTATTCTTTACATTATTTTGAATGAAGTCCATTTTAACTGATGTCACTCCCTATAATTTTTCCCTTTGAAATTCTCTTTACCTTCATAAACCAGTAGATATAAAATGTCTTAAGACTGATGTAATGGAGAAATGTTTAAACAAAAGTGTGTAAAAGCTGTGATTTCATTTCTGTAAACCAAGCCTTTCTCCAGCAGTATAGCTTTACAATTAAAGCTATTCAAAATTTCTTGAGAAAAGGTTGTTTGGAAATCTTGCCTTTATGGTTAAAAGATTTTTGCTAAATCATTTTAGCCTTGAGTGATGGCTTTTCACTTGCCATCTAGCATTGTTTAGAAAAGCTCAGATAAAGAATTATGGCAGGGAATCTTGTATTTAAAACTGCAAGGAGTCCAAGAGAAACAGGAACAATACTTCAATAAACTTCATCACCTATTTAGCAGTAGTTTTTTTTTTCATGTCTGAAATACAAGAGACTTAAAGAAAGGAAAAAAAACATGTTAAACATAACTGAAAAAGATACTTTTGTTGTGGATTTTCACTCATATTATCTCCCCTTTTTATGCCAGAATGAAAAAGGGCTTGTTATTGTTTAACTCTGCCAGGAGTATGATACAACAAAGAAATCTTAATATTTTTTTTCTGTCTTAACAGTGAAGACAAGAAGAGAAAATCACCATTGGATTGCATTAGAATGAAATGGCAGCTGATATCGCTCAAAAAAAAAAAATCATTTTTAGTGTTGAAAGATGATTGTGCTAAGAGACTTTCTTGTTCATTTGTACTGAGATCAAGTGCAATGAAGATTTGCAATACATCATATCGCCCCAACCCACTGGAAATTAAAAGAAAAGGAATTCTTCATATCTCATTGGCATTCAGACCATACAGAATGGTGTCAATTACATAGTAGACTTCAGCTAAAATATCTGCTAACAAATGTAGAATGTAATGGAATTCATAACAGTAAAATTCCATCTTTGGGATAAATAGCTGTGGTACAGGGAGGGAAAGAAACAATAAAAATCATGTTTCATAATGACTGATTGTAATAGAAACAAGGCACAGGGATACCTCGGATGCATGGATGCTTTCAAGGTATAACAATCTACAGAAGCATGTAGTTTGAACTCTTTCTATTTTGTTTTGTTTTATCTTCTGCTCTTGTACTTCTGTTTTCTCCAATTAGATCTGGGAAATTTTTTATTGTCACCTGCAGCTAAAATGACAGCATAGTGTGATAGTTATTGACAGCTGAAAATGGATGGGTGAAGATAATTTGGAAGGGAGAAATCCATCAGCAAGTAAAATAGATAACATCATTGGTGAAAGAAAAGGTTATTGATATTGACTTATCTCAGGAAATATCCCCCATTTGTACTGTGATACACTGAATTTGTAGACCCTTGAGAAGTCTAATTGCATAATGAAAGCTTCCCAAAATGAATATACATCTCACTAGGAGGCTTTCTTATCAGAAAAATTGGTGTCTTGGAGGTATTTTCAAAACAAATAAGTATAGAGGGTTTAGCTAGGATGAGGCTAGGGATGGTGAAAGAAGAAAAAGAAGAAAAATGGAAGAAAATTAAAAGTACTGAGATAATGAATAACAGTAATTGCAAAAATAGTTTTTATCACTGTCGATATAGAAATACAAGTCATACAAATTACTTGGTAGGAAACTCTGCTAAAAAGATCACTAATTAGCAATATATCATTTCCCAGCTGAGCAGTAATTTTGTTATGGAAACTAAATGTGTCCTGCATTGTTTCCAGCAATGAGTCTAATTTTCATTATATTGCAAGGTAGATACCATTGTCTTTCATTTTTATGGATTACAGTGGCTTGTGTTGCATGGGTCTGCCCCATACTCTGCCTCATGGTACCTGAGGAACATCTCTTCACCCCAAAGGAATTACCATGACTTTTAGAAGCCACTTGCATATGCCTGGGGTGTTGTGTACTCATAGAACAAAAGGGAATGCCTTTACACTGAAAGAGAGTATGTTTAGATTGGATATTAGACAGAAATTTTTCTCTGTGAGGGTGGTGGGACACTGGAACAGTTGCCAAAAGAAGCTGTGGATGCCCTGTCTGTGAAAATGCTGGAGGCCAGGTTGGATGGGGCTTTGAGCAACCTGCTCTAGTGGAATGTGTTCCTGCCTATGGCAGGGAGGTAGGAACCAGAGGATCTTTAGGTTCCTTTCCAACCCAATGCATTCTATGATTCCATGACAATGTTACCCTGAAGTTCATGACCAGGAACTGAATGCAGGACACAGCCTTATGCAGTGGAAAATATTTCACAAATAGCAAACTGGCAAAATTAATTAATGGAAAGAAATATTAGGACAGACCATAGTGCAGCTCTATTTGGGTTAAAGGATCACCATCGTGAGGAATACACATGCAGACCCAACCCAACAACCCCCCACCATAACCTCTGATGCTAAGCAGTAATCATTCATTAGAAAGACAAGATATTTTGGTGTACATTGTTAAAAGATTCTCCTGGAGTCAACCTGTTCATAATTTAATCTTATATTGCCTTTGAGGAAACAGTGCACAGCAATGCATTTGATCACATGTTGATTCTGTTAGATTCATATGTTGCTTAAAGACCATGATTTCTGGATAAGAAAGAATTAAATGAGAAATTGCATAGAAAGAAAGAGATATTAGGGGAAAAAAAACCTAAGTACAGAAGTGGCAATCAGAAGTATATTACAAGTTTTATCATCAGATTTTATGAACAATATTTGAGTATCTGAGTGTCTGACCTGCATATGTAATAACTGGAGAGATACATGTTCCTACCTTAGGTACGTAGAGTTAGTCTTAGAAACACTGATGCAGCCTGGATGATGAAACTGGACTCAATTCTCTAAACTGGGTCACTGATGTTGGAAAGTGCCAAAGGTAGTGGTCATTTGAGAATGTTAATTTTAATTTAATAGATAGTTAAATTGTATGCTCTGTTCAAATAGCAGCTCTCTGAAAATCTTTTCAAATTTCCTGTTTTTCAGGTTAGGACAGGTGGTAGATAAAATTCAATAAAAATTTAATTTAAGATTAGTAAAGAGGATTTAAAATTTCATTTTAGTGCTTCTTTTTCTTTCCTTTAGTTGAATGCACTTGAATATCAAAGGTTTGATAACAGCACACTATATGCAATAATGCATATAGCCAGTGCAATAATATCTGTTTATCTTTCTGTCTACTGAGAGAGGTAGAATTTGAAATGGCAAACATGCACACAATGTAAGTATGCTGGATTAATGAGTTAACTTGTCTCTTGTGACTGCTTTTACAAACAGAAGCAGCAGTGAAAGAGGTGGATGAAGTGAAAGGATGGATCAACAGTCTAAGACAATAAAAATGAAGGGGTGGACATAGCTGCTGTGTAAAGAAAAATAAAATAAAAAACATGTTAAACTGTAATGATTTTATCAATATTTTTTTTTTAAAGCCAACCTATCAGCAGGTCTGAATGACTCAATTCATCCCTTATGTTTTATAGTTTCTTAACCGTACATTCCTTAGTCATGTTTTTGCTTTCTAGTGCAGTGTACATGCCTTCACACCAACAATGTGAAGTATGTTTTCACTTTATCACTGGAAATATAAGATATTAAAAACCCTATTGGACTGAAATTCAAGAAATAGATTGCTAATTTCTGTGTTGTGCTTTTCAAAAACCTTTAAATGATAAGACCCTTGGAGATATTTCATTTGTGATCAAGGATTTTTTTCCCCTACCTGGAATAAGTTATTTTGGCAGAATCATCTACTAAGCTAACCTGAGTACTACTAAACTGCTTAACAGCTACTTTCTTTCATATGACAGGTTGGATGAGACACTCTGAAGCTGAAATATATTTTTCTCATTAAAAACTGTATTACTGTCTTAAAAGCAGTTAACCACACCACATTTGATGCTTATTACCACTTATCTGCTCAAAGCCCAGAAAAGCAAACTCACTTCTCAATAAGAAATCAAATTTTATATACCAGTTTAATTCCCATGACATTCAGTGAGGTGTCCTGTGAACTTTAGAAGAAATTTCACTAAAATAGTTTAAGCAAATTGCAAATGAGTTCCCACATCTGGCTTGAACTCATCTATCATTCATTGTAACACGAATAAATGAAGACATTCATCACAAAGCACGCAACAGAAATTGTGTTCTCCTATTGATATAATTAAATACTCATAGAGGGCTAAATGCATAATAGCTTCCAGACCTTTTATTTCATGCCAGAATTCAATGGCTCCATACTCATATGTTCCTAGTCAGAATCATTGTGAACCCTCTCCAGTTTCTAAACATTTATTGCTAGTGCAGTAATAATAAACATCTTGCATTTATAAAATGTAATGTTGCCTAGAATTTTTCATTTTTCAAGAATGTAGATCACACTGTCTAATGGCTCTCATATGTCCAGCATGCCCATGAACAATTTGTCTTCTCAGTGGAGTGTTAATCTGACACCTCAAGGACAGAGCCAGTTTCAAGAAGACTCTGAGAAAAGTTTGAATATTTCACATGTAGCAATAACTACTGAAAGTCCAAGTATACTTACTCTGGGATTACCCAAAGCTATGGATTATATGATTTATGCTTTTCAGTGTTTTATTCAAATGGGAATTATTAAAGATACCAGGAGATTTTCTTGCTTCTTTTTTTTTTTTTTTTTTTTTTTTTGGGTATATGCCAAAAATAATTAAAAGAATTTGTAGTAATAATGACATTTATTGTGAAGTCCTGAATGGGATTTAAGGAATGGCATGAAATAGGTTTTCTGGATTTCTAGAATGCTTAGAGACACAAAAAAGTGATATACCCTATTCAAACCTATGAACACAGGGCTTCCTGGATAACAGTGAAAATCAAGACATGTTCTATCATCCATGTCTTCCTTTCCCAAAGGAACAAAGGATGGATGAATGTTCCCATCTCACGTCTCATGGCCTTCATGAAATGTGTTCCAATCATGTAATAATTGTATTGACCTGATCAAAGATCTGTTTACTTTTATGGAAAGTTGTCTTCTCTCCTTACCGAGCTTTGAATCAAATGCTCTTCTGCTTTTAAAGCTACTATTTTATCCATAATAACTCTTAGCTGAAGAATTAGTTGTGCTTTATATTCTACTTAGAAAATAATAAAAATTAAATTGAGATGTAATGAAAATCAAACTCAGTTAAATAGGAAAAATATCCTGTCCTTCCAAAGTGACATAATTACTCTGATTGAGGAATGGTTTCTCCAGGCTTGTTTGCATGTGGTCCAATTATATATGTGAATGCTTGCTTAAAATAGGGCCCAAAATATCTGCCATGCAAATCAGCTCATGGGCCAAGGAACTGAATCTCTCAGTTTACACTATTTCCTGCCAGCAGTAGAGTCTTTTTTATCAGAATATTGGTGACAACATCCTAGAATTTTGTCATGGTTACATGAGCCATTGGCTGTGATATGGTCTTGTTCAACTTTAGATGTCAATAAAACTCATTTACAGTGTAGATCACATAATTTATTGTTGGATATCTTATTTGGGATGAGATGAATCATTGCCTCAATGTTCCTGCTTCTCCTCATGGACTGTGAAATGATCCAGAAGTGACAAGCTCAAATGTAGATATTTACCTGGAGCTCCATGACCCTTGCTTTGCTTCTCCTGTATGACAGTAACAGTAATAGTGACAGACACTTGGCTGCACTGAATGTTCCAACTCACCTAAATGTCATCCTGAGAGACCATTCCTATAGCACAGATTGGTGGTCCAAAAGAAAGAAGAAATCTATTTTTTGGTCCATTTGATAGTCATGCAGAGCTTTCTTTTGTTTTGAAAACAGAAAATCTGTTTTTTGGCATAGGGGAAATTTCTACCCTGATGGTGTAAATTGTATGCTAGTTCTGATCACATAATCCTTTCAAGGAGAGTGTTGTCCTTCCAGCCTTATTTACAACTTCGTAATTAATTAGAGTTTTATTTTCTAGACTTCACTGCCACAGAAACTGCTGACATAGGAGGAAACAGAGGGGTGGATTGTAACTGGAGTTTTGTTTTTATGGGCTGCTCACTTCTTTCAAGGGGAGGACAAAATTAGTAATTTAGGTAGTGGGTTCTTCTCACATAGAAGGCAAAAGAAACCTTATTCACCTTCTCCAGACCATGTATTACTTTATCAACATAATTTGAATGTGGAATTTCTACAGTCACTATGTCTCATTGACTTCTACATATAAGTCAATGAGACATAGACATTTAAAAACTGAAGATCTTGTGGAGCAGTAGTATAACAGTCAGGTAATGACCTAGATGTTGTTTAAGTGTTAACCAAAAATATTTCTCACTGGCTGCTCTATAAAAGAGCTAGAAATTAATTTAGATCTCTGATTCTAACACCAGGACTTCAATGACAAAAATATGTTCCTGAGTAACTGGGAAATTTGTATTCTTAAATTGTTTCAAAACACTTTGCATGTTTTCAGTCTTGGATTTCTCATTTCATTTCATCATCTTTTTCTTGCCAAGAAGTCCATTGTCTTCCTAGGGGAAAAAAAAATGTTTATGTGAAGCTCATATTTTGTTGTTAAAAAGTGGTTTGATGTAAAAATTCCATTAATATATGCTCTTTTCCCCAGACTCTATAGAATCCAGAAATTTGTACTCAATTGGACTTTGAGATTGTAATTCATATATCTCCAAATAAAGTAAATAGACTTTAATCTGACTGTTACAATGTAATTATTTTTTTCAATAAATGGACAAAAGTTGCAACCAAGTAAATTGTCTCAACACTCTTAAGTGATGTTTTTAATCACATTTTCATTCTGCTTTTCTCTGCTTACAGGATTATTTATTTGTCACTCTTCTTATGTTTCTCTGAATTTATTTTTTGTCTTCTGTTTCTTTGATTTTAGTAGAGCTTTTGGTATCAAATCATACTTGAAAAGAACAAAGAGCATGCACAGCTTAGACTGAAACTCTGCATAGGTGTTGCATAAATGTACCCACAGGAATTGCAGCACTTGGAAAGATTTCAAGTATGAATTCTAAATCACACTCTCATGCCATTTATATTCATGTGATTCTTGGAATATCTTTTACTTGCCATGATCCAACGCTATTGACAAGCAATATTTTGGGTGCTCTCAGATCTCAGAAGAGGAATCTATACAGGATGAGGACAAGGAATAATTTTATATGGATTTTTTTCTTTGAAGTAGGCAGAATCTGAATTATTGTCACTGACTTAAAAAAATTACATAAAAGGTTACTTATTCAAATAGCTTAGGTCTAAGATATGGCTGAAGGGTGATCTGTGATCTGTCCCCAGAAAGAACACCTGGTCACAGGGACCAGTCACAACACCCTGAGGTGACTGGAGTGTAGATGGTCTTGAATGAATTATTTTCCCCCTGTTCAGCACTTGGGGTGTAGCATTTTTATGAAATTTTCAATTGCTTTTTTGTCACCCTTGAAAACCCTTTCTGTAAGCCATGATCATCTTCCTATGCCAGCTAAAATATCCTCAGGAGGTTTGTCTGTGTTTGCTACACCAGTCATTTCTGTATCATTCTAGAGAAGCCTCAACCAACTGCTGAACAGCAAAATTGGCAGTCGATGATGTGCAGTGTTCAGTAGACACACTTCTCCTTATGTTCACTTACTTTCCTGATTTAATGTAGTATTTGCTGGTATTACAAGTGTTTTACACAGATGTCACTTCAGATTCCCCTTTTTGAAGAGAAAAAAGAGAGATTTGCCTAAGTTCCCTGTAAAAAAAAAAAAAAAAAGGGAGGATTTCTAAAAATGAAAATTTGGTCTGATAATCTCTGTGGTAATTCTCCTCTTTCTGCTTAATTTCTTTATAGGTCAGAAGTATGAAGCTATGAAATTTTTAGGTCAGTTGCCATAATGTCATTTCTAGTAAAGGTGTGACATGACAGCCTTTAACATTAGAGACGGGAATTTCAGGGTTTTTTGCTGGCATACAAATTCTGGAGTTAAAGCACTTACAACAGCAAATTTATAAAGTCAATACAAACCTTAAACCATAATACATTAAACTGATCTGTGCTACTATAGTCATATTATTTCAGTTCTTCTGAAGGAGCAATTTCAACCATGACCAAATGAATACTAAGATATTAAACTTCTCTCCACCAGAAATGTAGGGTTTTTTTTGGTGGAGAATTAGGAAAAAAGGTAATACTGAAAGTTTTTTAATATAAAAATTTAAAATAAAGTGAAACATTCAAAGCTGTTTTTGCAAATAATACATGAGGAGAAATTATATATTTGAAAACTTGACCTGTAGTGTAATGGGCTATCAGGTTTTTCTAAAAATTATATTCTTGAGATAACATCAATCCATCACTAAAAATGTAAAAATTAATACAACATTTATATATTACCTACCTTACTTTTTTTATTATGATGTCAGACAAAGAGCATTCTAATAAAGACACATCAATATTTCAAACTTGTTTTCTGTTTTTTGTGTTTTAAATTCTAGGAAACTGAGTGCTTTCCTTATGTGTCTATTCACATTGGGAATTACATTCACTGAAGATATTTACAGTGAGATTCTTAGTTGCAATTTTTAATTATTATTTATTAAGTCTCAATGACTCCTTAATCAGTGGACAGAAATGAGCTTCTTGAAGAGGAAATTTGAGTAAGTTATATTGCATTTTTATTCTCCAGTGAAATGATTCAGGCCCTTGAAGAATCTATTTCTCTCTCTTGGCTGTAAATTCTGCACAAGTTTGCATGAACAGGGTTACATGGTACAGACCTACTCAAGGGAGTAGAATGCTGTCTGATTTTCCATGAATGACATTTTGTAGTAAATAGTTTGGGTTTTTTTTCCATAAAACAATAAGACTGGTTTTAGTTATAAAACAAAATCCAGTTCTTGGTGGTTTTTGTTATTAAATAAGTTAAGACTAGTTGAATGAAAAAAAAAAAAAACAGCAACATACTTTCACCATTTATCCTTTTCCTAAAAAGTTTCTAAAAATTTTCCTCAAAGATTAAGAGAGGAATTACTTATAAATAAGAATTGGTTATTCTGCCAGTAAAAGTGCACTTTTTTCTTACAAGAGCTATTTTTCTATATGTTTGCTTACATCTATTTGATGTTAAGCTTACAAAGATATTTGAAATTCCACAATTCAGGAAGTAATAATAGTAAACAATTTGTGAAGGTTCATAACAATCATGATATTTCAGGTTTTATTGAATCCTCTACCTGATAAAACTAAATTTTTTATTTTTCAAACCACACACAAGAATAAATTCAGGAATTAATTTAGCTGCACATGGCCATGTTGCATTGCAATAAACTACATACAGGCCTAAAGATGTCTTGATGAGATGTATTGATAGTTTCTAAAGCTAAATGCTTATGAAACCTCTACCGAAAAGCAGATCATTACCTAAATATTTGAGAAATTATTTGCATTTGCAATGCATATATATATGGTTTCATTTTAAAAGCTCTTTGATATCTTGTAATTTCTGAAACACTAATTCAGGCATTTGATCTGCATTGAACAACTTACAAACCCCAGGACTTCCTAACTCTCTTCACTCTTAAGGCTACTGTATTTCATTTAGCCTCATTATTTTCAATTACATGGCATAAAAGGGATTTCCAGCATGACACATGGGAAGACACGGACACAGCTCCTATAACTTGTGGGTGTATAAAGGGCATATAAGTGCTATTTGCCTGATGTTATGCTGCAAAGACTGACGGTGGTGGGATATATTGTATCTGAATGGTTAGTAAGCTTCAAAATTATCTTCTATTTCCCATCTGTTTCTGTTCAGTTTGCAGATGTATTAGAACAACTCCAAAGTGTGCCTTGTTATTTTGACCCATTGCACTGTAATTTACATGAATAGGGAACATAAAGAAGCTTCAATCAATAAATGGAATCAAAACAAGCAAGAAAATCTAGATCCATATGCTCTTCACTCTATTGCTATATAATAAACTCCTCCATACACAATTAGCCTGCAGTTTTAAATGTTTGTCTCTTTAGTTCCATTTTGTACTATCCTTCAGACAAGTATACCTGTAAGACGTGAGGAATTACTCTGAAGATCCACCTACACGCAGGGCCTGCATGTGACTCTTTTAATGATGTTTGTGGTGGATTGGACCCAAGTTTGTACAGTTATGAGTTTGTAGTAAAAATAAGTAAAGCTTGTTAATAATTCACACCATGTGGACTGAAAGAAAGTTCCCTAAAAAAATAAAGCACTCTTGTCTCAGTTTCATAATATGAACAGGGATAAAAGCAGTAGCAAAACAAGCAAATATGTTTCTAATTGTGATCTTTAGCAATAAGTAAAGAGCGGATGAGGTAAACCACTAATGAAACCAGTAGATTTTGGAACAATGAGTAGTTTCTATATTAGCTTTCTGTATGTGTTGATTCAATTAGGGGTTCATCAAGTCTTCTGAATTGTCATTTGGCTTTTTCTATGATCAAGTTATTTTAGATTGTTGCAGATTTACATAAATTTCATAGGTGAAACTATTTCTTAAGCTTGGAATTAAATCAACCTGTCTCTTACTGTATCTTTATGTCACTACAAAATGCCTTAATTAAGGAGTTTTTAAATATTTGGGTCTTCATTTTCCAAAAGAAAATGCACCAGGCAACTGTCCTCAGCTTACTGAGGCAGAAGCTTTGAGTTCAGCCATGGTTACAAATTTTTCCAGGTCCTGTCTAGTGAGTCAGGATCCCAGATTCTGAATGTCTCCAGAAAAGCATAGATTTATAGGCTCTATAACATTAAAGCTATTGGGTATGTTACTACAATGATACTTGAAAAAGAAAGGAGGCAAAAAAAGGAAAAAAAACCCAACCCTGTACTGTGTCTATGTACTGTATATGAGTATATATACATATATACACACGCATGAACACTTATAAATGTGTATATATAAATCCTTACGTGCTACAAGAGGAAAATGGAATAGCCTTTAACACAGCCCTTTCACTGCTGTCAAGCAGGAAAGTTGCTTGAGCCTTCACAAAAGACAATTTGACATTGACTCTTTCCTGACAAATTCTGTCGTATTAGCAAGTTGGCATTTCCTAAAGAAATGTTTTCAGAAGGTTTCTAGTTAGAGCACCAAATTGTGTTGCAGGTTATAGGTACAACTCCTACCAATTTCAGCAGGAGCTGGAAGTGTCCACCTATACAGTTAAGAATGAAGAAATAAAAGTTCTGGAATTTTGTAATTTACTTTTGTTGCACATGCAGCCCTCCTGCCAGGTGTTAGTGGTAGTAACCAGAACTGGGTTAAATAACATGTCTAGGGGACTCCCTCTAAAATAAATATAAATGGTGGCTTGGTCCCCCACCTAAAACACCAACATTTAGGAATTTAATAATTTAACCTCTTACAGGTGTTCTTCTCCCATTGCAAGTATGCAGGAGTTCTGAGAATATGAAACCACAAAAACACTTTTATATGAGAAAATATAGTTAAGTATATAGTTTCAAATAGTAAGGAAAACCCACATAACATGTTAGGGATATTACCAGCTTCACAGTTCCATCTGGTACTCAAACAGCCCTTTGTGGTGTAACACTCCTTCTAATGGCAAAATAACATCAGCTGGGATCTCAGATGACGTTACTCTACAACATTTTGTCTTTATGAAAGATCTGCTCTGCTCTTGTCATGGTACCACTTTGGGGTTTTGTTTATATATTTGATAATTTTTTTTAATTTTGTTTGGTTTGAGGTTTTTGTTGTGTTTGGTTGGTTTTTTTGTTGGTTGGTTGTTTTTTGGGTTTGGTTTGGTTTGGGTTTTGTTTGTTTTCTTTGTTTTGTTTTAAATATGAAATCAGGATATGGACCTGCTGGAACAAGCCCAGAGGAGACCGTGCAGATGATCAGAGTACTGGAGCACCTCCGGCATGAAGACAGGCTAGGGGAACTAGATGATCTTTAAGTTCCCTTCCATCCCAAACCATTCTATGATTCTATGTCAGATATAACATCTCGGGTGTCGCTTTTTGGTCTTATTCTGCTGTTGTTCTGCTCCTGTCAATTCATATCTTACAATAGTGACCATTGGAAGTACTGCACACCATTGTCCGAATTTCCTGCTAAAAAAAAAATTACATAAAGAAATAAATAATTGCCAACAGTTAAAACAGGAGAAATACTTGTTTATAAGAATGGAGGATTTATTAAACTATAAAATTGCGTTCTATTTTAGGGAATACAACTTAGCAGAATTGTCTTGCATGTGCTGCTGAGGTTTTTTTTAAAATTTCTGTTAGGTTTCTTTCAAACCTTCACTAATTTTCTGAAAAATGGACAGAGGCAATATGAAACCTATTATTGTATGCTACAGTGAAATAATTACAAGGAAGAATCAGTAAAAAAAAATGAGAAATAGAAAGAAGATATTTTGAGAAACTGTAAATATCTGTCAGGAAATTATAAAATAAAGTTAAGTTAGATATGAATTCTAATGCACAAAGGGAAAATTAATCAGAGAGCCCCATCACTTGTAAAGAAAGAATAATGAAATAGTACATTTCAAAGGTGTTTGAATCAGATAGGAATTCATAGTACAGCATGACGACTTGGGTGGATGTGATATTGCTCTGTCTGGGAACATCCCGTTGTGTCTCCTTGAATATAAGTGATCACACTGCAGCACAGGGACCACTCAAAAGGATGTAGACAAATTGGAAAGGACTTCACAGATGTGAAAGAAAATATATGAGGCCAGATGTTGATTAAGGAGTGTTGTGCTTTTGTTGGCTTGCTTTAGAATTAAATCCATATACATACAGCATAAATACATAAACACAAGGGGGAAAGAATTTTTGTTTGCTGAAATACAGGAAAATACAATTGAAAGTACATTAGAAGGGACTTAAAGATAAGAGGAACAGCAGGGAATATCTCTCACACTAGAAATGTCTTGTGGGTGAGATGAAAGGATCTTTTTCACCTGAAGTACTTAGAACATGCTTGCATGGAGGGAGGTAGTCTCACACCCCTGTGGCTTCATGAAGGAGAGAGTCTGGGAATTTTGGACCAAAAATCTATTCAATAGAAGAATGGTGTTACCAGATATGGGCATCATTTAGGGAACTGGACATTGTTCCAAGGCAGATTTTTAAATTATTTTGCTACAAGCTGAACTTCTCTCACCCTTGTTTATCCATCCTTGTGTGACATTGAATTAATTGTCAATGTGAAAAAAACAGATCCATTAATTATTATGGATCTTTTTATTTATACTTATTTTATCATCTAATGGAAGGGACTGGGTTGCTATGTGAAACCTGGTGGACATATAATGCTGGCACAGAAGTTCAGAGTACTGTTTGTTATCAGTGGTTATTAAAGCTATAAGCAGCTGGATGGGCTGTAGGGCTGACCCTGGACTGAAATGATGCTAATAGAACAAAACAAAGCAAATTTCTCAATGACATGAGAAATTGCTTGTCATAGCAGATTGCAATGGAAGAAGTTCAAGAAAATAGCAAACAGTACTGCGAGAAGGGCTGGCTTTTATAGGTGGTTCCAGGGGCATTCTGTGAGGAACAAGCAAGCTTCTGAGATAATTGAATAATGTCTGTACTGGGTACTAATCCAGTCTTTGGGGAGCAGTCCTGCATTTGACTGTCCCAGCCTTACCAGTAAGATAAATGCAATCTGTTCTTTTGACCATCAATTGAATCTGCTTCCACGGTCAGAAAGCCTGGGCTAGGGGGATCTTTCCCAAACTCTTGTCACTATGATGGTGCCCACTACAGTCTCAAATGCACTGATATCTATTCACTGCTCTCCAACACCTATCAATATAGGAGACAGCCTGATTAAAGCTATAGCTATTCTGATTGCAAAATAAATATGCCCTAAACATCAGTTGGAACTCACAATATGGAAAACTGAATCCACCCTCAGTTTCAAAACATCCTTGAGGACTTAGTACTTGTTCTGATTTTCATATAACAGTATTAGAAACATTTATGTGTGTTGCCTACAAAATAGTGCCAGCAAGTGCTATAGCAGTAAGAAGAATAATAACAACAATAGCAACAAAGATGGAAGAGCATCAGCTGCCTGTAACCATATCAAGAAGAATACTCAAGACAACCACAGCTCAGAGGCAAGAAGTAAAAGGGTTAAATCACTGGGATAGTAGAGAGCCTCATTTGATCACACTTGTCTTTCACCACTGTCCATCAACAATTTAATCTCTGAGGTAAGCTCCATGAACACATTTGCACCTCACTCAGTCGTTAAGCTACTCTGGGAAGTCTGGTGAAGCAGAGTATGGCTGTCACAGAAGTTTTTACATGACTGACTGGCATTTATACCTAGCAGGTCCCACAGGCTTTAAAAAGAATATTATTTAGTGCCAGTAATGTTATATCTTGGTGGGTGAACATGATACAACCATGGTGAAAAAGAAAAATAGATTAAACCACAAATTTGGAAACTAAATCTTATTTTTCTGGAAAAATGATTTTGTCCTGGATTATCCTGGAGAGAATCAGTTGTCCTGGTTTTTATTTCTTTTTTTTTTTCCTGAAATAAAGTAAAAAATATGCTGAGTTCTTTAACTTCCATCTGAAACCACATCAGAGCTGAGCAGAAGCAACCTTGTTTTTATCAAGATTTGATCTTAAGCAATCAGGGGAGATATCTGGATTACTGATCAGAGTTACTCCATTGCTCAGCATAGCACATGTGTCTGTCTTCCATTTTGTAGTTATTGGCCTTCATCCAACTTCAAAGTAAACCATCCTGAAATTATCCTTTTTTTTTCTTGTCTTTTATTTTCCTTTTTTTTTTAAGAAAATACAAGCTGTATGAATTTACAGTAAGAATCATGGCATTATTTTAGAGCTACCTCCACGTTGCTGGGTCTGCATTCTGAAAAGAATGCCAATAATAGGTCTAATGCAAACCCCTTGATGTCTGTGGGGATCTTTCTTTTAAGTGTATTAAGCCTTAAATCAATCCCATTGGAGAAATGTGCATGCCTTTGCGTTATGCATTTATGCTTAGTCACAGTTTCCTAAACGCTGCCTTCGTTTCTGAAAATATGTAAAAAACTGATTTGGGAGGTGAAGTTTGTCTGGATGCCATTCTGTTACAGACAAAGCCAGAAAAATCCTGAATGAGCTCCAGGAAGTGTGAAGTTTGCCAAGACACTAGCTGAAGCAGGAGGTTCTAATTTGTTTGGACACTAAAATAATATGTGCATGAGAGCTTCTGAGGGAGCAGGAAGAAGGGAATAGAGTACAGGGTACTCTAGGATGAGTGAAGACAATGTTTGTTCTTATCTCTTTTAACTTTTTGGATCCATTATAGTATAAAATAGATCCTTGGCTGTGTTGAGGTGGTGGCAGCTGCTGTGCATCTTCACAACTTGTTTTGAAGAAGAGAAGGCAGGTGTACTGATAGCCCAAAACAGGAAAGCAACCAGCCTGGAGCTGATGTCTGGATAGACCAGAGATGGATAACAGCTTACTTTTCAGGGTGCATTTTGACTGTAGTATGTTTAGAGACTATGAAAAAAAACATGAATTCAATGCTCTGGGCAGGTAGGGTAGGAACACTGAAGACAGGACAAGGAATATATTGACTTCTGAGGCTTTCTCACCTAAAAATACTTTTTTTCGGTAGTCAGAAGAAAGCTCTAAGCTTCTCTGAGGATTATTAATTCCTTATATAGTAGGTATTCCAGATATGTGAGGAGCATCACTTTATAGCCCATCCCTTTTCTACCCTCTGCGGACCAAAATTTGACATCTTGCTTAGATTTGCCAGATGAGTTTGATACAAAGCTAGCCTTCAAGACAAACTTTATTTGAATGAAATGAGCTATAATTAGCTGGTTGTTTTCTCCCTGGTATTTCTTATTTCCCTGGAATCATGCCCTTTGCTCTAATATATGAAAATATTAGAAGTATTTCAATAAAAGATAAGGATAATACATTATTTGGAAGACCATATTTGATTTATTTGGGACCCTCTGAAAACTAAGATTTTTCTATGAAGAGGTTTAAAAGAAAGAAACATGTCTGGTGAGTCTTATTTTTCATGGAGGTACTAGTTTGATGGTGTAGTAGGAAAGAAAGGGCTGAGGAGGATGAGTAAACCATTTTGGTTTTACAAAAGGATGCAACTTCAATGACTGGGAATTGGTTTAAACTGTGTGACCAAATTCAGTGTTTAGAAGAGTGAAGTAATGAGAAGAGAAGAGAATATGTCCCTCTTGGCTACACATGTCAATACATGCCACAAGGGGGTCTGAGCTAGCTCTTATGTCACTCAGAAAAAAAAGTGTGAAGATGTTTGAATCTTGCTTAGAACAACTGATGGAATTGAACAAACTTTCAGGAAAGAACAGAGAAGAACATAGGAGGTTTTCAAGTCTCTTATGTTCTTGAGCTTGGAATGTCCCATCTTTCCCTGCAATGAAGATGTCAATTAAATTAAGAAAAGTGTAAGAAAAAACAGCAAGGGTGAACAAGATAGTAAAGGCAAATGTAAGAAAATAAATTATGAAATCTCTATTTGTGTGGAAAATATACATGTTATTCTGAAACTAATAACTTCAATTTAGGCAGACTAATACTGGCATGAAATACCATGAAAACTTAAAGTAGAACCCTGTGTGAAAAAGATGTAGAGATGAAAAGAAAAAGTTGCTGAAAGAAACAATAATTAAATTTTTGAGTAAACCAGTTTTATTTTCCGCAAAAACATTCTGCATTTTGGCATGTGATTTTTTATCAAGTTTACACTAAGATTTAACTTTTCATTAAAAAAAAAAAAAAGAAAAAAATGGGAAAATATTTTTTAAAAGTGAAAATAAGTAAGAAAAAAGCTGCACTTTCTTCATAAAAATAATTTTCATAACTCTCATTTTCATGAATGTTAAGAACAGAACTTCAAGATTTCCATGTGTTTTGGCATATTCTTCAGTGGTTTTGCTCAATGGTAGTGATCTATCAGAGATATTTTGTGTCCTGTGTCTTAGTTCTGAAGACTTTAAAACAGCTTGTATAAAACTACATGTGGAAAGTTATAGCTGCAGAGCAGTCAAATGTTATGGCTGATCACTTGAATTTCTTCAGCTTCAAAGGTAGAGGTTTCAGCTCTAGATCCAAGAGAAATTCTGTGTGGAAAAACAATTCAGAAGAAAGAGGAATAGAGAGCAAGATATGTGTGAGCAAGAAGCTGAAGACTTAAAGCTTGAGTAGGAACAAGGGAAAATGGGAGCATAAAACAGAGACAAAATTATGCCTGAGACATAAGGACAGGGTAAGTGAATAAATGAGTAGGAATTGGAACTTGCACTTAAAACCCGAATGATAACATATAATGATAACAATGATCTTAAAAATGAGCTTAGTCCAGGGATACTCAGAAAAATAAGCAAAAGGCTGTGATGAGATCTGAGCAGAGATGAGATGAATCTGAGCCCATTCAGTAAAATCACCAATTCCTCTTGGAGCCTGAGTTGAATTTGGAGTAAATTCCAAACCTCAAGTTTTTCATTTTGGTTCCAAAATAAGATCTGGCAACTCTCAACAGGAAAGGATTTATTTTCTTCACTACCCACAGCCGGGGAAAAGTCAAAATGTGAGTGCAGAGTGGGGGATGTTGAAGGAGAGTTGGTCAGTGATAAAACAGAAAACAATTTGGTAGAAACTGGAAGTAGAAAGGGTCAAAATGAAAAACCTCTATGGGAACCCAGGCAGTAACACACCACTAAATTATGAATGGAGAGAGAGAGGCAAATGTTATGTTAAAGAAACTGAACTTCCTGTGCTTTCAAGTTGTGGTCATAGCAAAATCTGGACTTACTAAATAGGTTGCATTTGCCTTGTAGGGTTCCACGACATAAATTAAATGACACATGTAACATGCCACTCTGAAATGTGAAATTACTGTAGAATGAGAATTTGAACAATGAGAAACAGCTTCCGCTTCCACTTGAAATTTCCTGTGCAAAAAGGCCTCAAGATTTGTTTCTTTTTATAACCATTACATGTAAATAGGCCCAAGTGTCTAAATCAAAGTTTCTTGTTCCATAATCTTTAGTAGTTTCACATTTGCAAAATTTTTAAATAGAGTTAAGGAAGAATTATGCACTATGATTTATGATTTTATTTACAGAAGTACCAATATTTTTACTTAATGGACTAAAAGAATTTTCCCCTGATAACATCAAAGAAGTGGATCTTCAAAGAGACAGAGAATTCCTATATGTAGTAAAACTGAGAAAATCCCAATTCTTAACTAGCAGAGCTATGCTAATTTAAAACAGTTTAAAACTGGCCATTAATTTCTCTCTCCTCTTGCACATTTCTGTCTTTTAAGAATTGCAGAAAGTACATTACTGTTGAAAAATACATAAAGCCCTACTGAAGTATGCATCTTGTGACATTTAGCTAAGCTTGTGGAAGTCCCACCTTGTAATGTAATTATAAAAACTACTTCTTGTCCTGAATTTGCCATCTATAAATCTCTAACCACCTTCCTGGAAGACAGTATCATTGCCTTTTGACAGATGGTGAGACTAAGGAGTAATAAAATAAAGCAAGTTACCCAAGATCACCCCAAAAGAACAGCATCTCCCACTGCTTGTCCAGTCCAGAAGTTGTTTCAGAAAAAAATACAGAGGAAAAGCTTCAGGGGTGGTCTGAAGCATTCTGTCTGAAGAATTATTTCTGCAAATTCTTGGTGGAGGTAGACAGTGGTATGTGTAAGTTTGGACAGAGAGAAAAGGCTCTGTGCTTCTATGCAGACTAGACCCATCCTATTGGTCTGGTTTTCAGCAACTTTCACAGAAAAGAAATATGTTTAACAGGGGCTATTGAAGGAGGAGGACTGGGAGGATTAGATGCATGAATCCTGTAGCATACTAACATGCTTCATATATGTTTTTACTCTGGAAGCTGAGCTTTTGGGGTTTGATGCAACTGGTTTGTGGCAAGAGCTGATCAAGTGACGTTTATCAGCACTACTCAGAAGCCCAGCAATAAGTCACTACAGAAATATTTATTACCTACCAGTAACCGCTGGTAATTGCTGAAAAAACAACCTGAAAGACACGTCTACGTTCTTACTGGAACGACTCACCATGATGTAATTCCCAAAGCACCTCCACTAGGAGACAGTAGTAAAAACTTATGAACATGTTCTCCCTGTTAACATTTTTTCCTTCTCCCTTTAATATAGCTGAGAAAAAAATCTTTGTGCACCCATAAATTCACTACAAAACAAAATCAGTTGCTCTAAGTGGGCACAGCATGAGTATGTGTTAGAAAGTCCCATAATGTAACAGTACTGCAATTTTTTTGTCTTCTCTTGTCAAGGAATTTAATTCACAAATATATTCCTCGTTTAGTGTTTAAAGGCATTAGCATGGAAATGGGCCCAATTCTCTAACTGCTGTCATTGTCAAGCTGATAGAGAAGCTACTGATGTAATAATACAAAATCTCTGTTTTGGACAATATTCACTAGGTATTTGAGAAAGCTCTCAAGAAATTAATGCATCTTTTGCAGCAGTAAGAAATAACAAAAAACTGAGGCTCTCTGAGATGCTCTTCTTCACTGCCTGCAGCCCACAATTCCTCCCTTCAGCCCCATTCAGTACAAGGAGCAAGGACACCTTTAGGTTCAGAACAGCCAAAATATCAGATTGTCCAACATTTGGGCAAAATTGCAGCTGCAGAACCTGGTCTGTTACCTCTCAGAGGCAAACTGTTCTCCTAACTGGGCAAGTCTTTAATTACCATTCCTCCTCCCCCTTCTCTCCCCCCAACAGCACACTCAGTAATTCCCAGCTCATCTGGCTAGTTTCAAACCCATATTTACACCAACTGGTTAGTTTTCTTCTATTAGCTCTCAGACCATTTAAACCATCTGGTTTTCCTCTAGCATGTCCTAGACCCCTGACCTGAGTGATCTCTACATTTGATGTTCGTCCATGTCTGAAGTAACTGTTTTTAGAGGTGACAATCCCAATTTCACTCACTGGTGTGGGCATGGTCCCAGACCATGCTGTGTGGTTATGTGATGCCTGTGCATCTTCTCTCCTGCACCACCTCCTGCCACGTTTGAGCCAGGGTTATACAATCCCTGCTACACATGGTACATCAATAGGGGATATGGACATTTTGTAACCACAAAAACAATCTTGAGTTCCAGTGTGCTTTATGTCTCCTATGCTATTTAACTAGCTACAAAATTATGATATTTTTTCCAGGAACAATCTCACAATAGAGTGTGCCTGGGTTTGATTTCTAGGGATTCTTGCTGAAATTCTTATGTGACATCATTTCAGGCCCTCACCCAGAAACCTGGGAAAATAAATTGCCCTGTCTGGGCGTTCAGAAAAAGAATAGTTTCTCATTTAAAAACAATAAGTTTACAAAAGGGAGTTAAATGAACAGTTTTATCAGGGGACAGGCTTTCTAAAACATTACCTTGGGAAACTTAAGTGACTAACAGAAGGTGAGACTGCTGTCCCTAAGGCCCAGCCCTGGCCCTGAACTCTTCCTACAGCAGCAAGAGGTGGTCAAGGTTATGGGCACTGTCCTCCCCCCTTCAGTTACATCCAACTCACACAACTCATTATCCAGGCTCAAAATCCAATTTGAGCTTTGATCCTTAAATCTTCTGGCCCAAGTCAGAGGCAATCAGTTTGTAGTAGTGTGTGGGCTGTAAGGGATCCTCAAAGGCAGGTTATTTCATCATAGGCAGCTTAGGAAGCAGGCAGGGGGTGGGATGAATTGTTCTGGCAATGTTGAAGTTTGCCCTCCAACATTATATTTTCCCTCCATTACAACTTTCTTCATCCTTCTCCCCATGAGTTCATCGCTTCTGTAAAAAAAGCAGCTTTGCTGGACACAGATGCACTCACTCAGCTGTGTAACCTGAATTTCTGGGACTGCTGGCTGGAGCTTGATCAAACACACAGATGTGGCAGAGAGATACGTCACACAGGCTTCTCCACCACTGGTTTCAGGGAGTGATCCCCAGCCCTAGAAAGCTGGTCCCTCTCTCTTAAGAGTTGAGTAGCTTCTGTGAGTTTTTCTACCCATCCCCAATAAAAAGACCAGGCTTCTCTTGCCAGAGAGGAGGTGTCAGTGAAATCCACAGGTTGACAACTGCTCCAGGTGAATTCCATCATCACACAACCAGCTCACTGAGACTCTTCTACTTGCCACCTCACCTCCTCTTGCCTTCCCATCACAGACACATTTTGCCATGATACTTCTGCCAGAGGATCAGTCTCCCCTGCAATGGACAAATGTCCAAAGGGCCAGTTCTTACAATTTTTTGAGAATTTTTAGATAGAAATTAGAGACATCTTATAGGAAGTATTGACTGAAAATCAGGGTATTATTTTTTTTAAAGACATTTTAATCTTTTAGTTTGCAGTGAAGCAGCTGTAACCTGAAGTGCTTCACTAAAGGGAGGATATGGATCCAGCTTCTAAAAATATTCTGTTTGGTTTTTTTCTTCTTTTTTATTCTGCCTATATTTTTATGAAAAATGTATTTTCTACATCCTGTAACTCAGGTAAATCTCAATATAATTACATATGAAGGAAAAACTTTTTTCTAGCCCAGGAGAAAATAAAAATGGAAAAATCAAAGTCTTTTTTGCCAAAAAGAAAAAAGTGAGAATATTTCCATACAAGGTCACAGTTACCTAAATAAATCACAGCCAGCTTCACACTCCAGACTGTATTTATATTTTGAGCCAGGGAACATCTGTTTAATAGTGGGTGGTCATGTAACAGTTTCATAGACAACAGGGCCATCTGAATACTCTTGGAGATGTCAGAAAGAGACTTACCCTGAAGTCAGTGAGTTGTAAATGGTAGGAAAGTAGACCCCACTATTCTGGAAGGTTCTCTTTTCAGAAGCTGAGTAAAACTACATGGCAAAAAACAGATTGTCCAAAAAAATTTCTTGTTTAAAATGTAAGTACAAACTAGAATTCCACAACACTTTTTCAATAATAGCTGTAGTATTTTGTGTATAAATACATGAGAAAGACTCAAGATACCTCAGTGGCTTCTCAAAGCAGCAGAGTGCTATCTACCACTATCTCCCAATGGTTGGATGAGGCGCAAGGGAAGGCACTGACCCTGATAGTTTTTACCTGTACCTTATGCAGGTCAGTCACCTTGGTAAAGAATTAGCACAGAAAATAAACACTGTATAATTTTGGATGTCCTGAGACTGAAAATATAGACATTACTAGAGCTGAACACTATTACTGTCCCCTCCCCAGACTGTTGCCTCCAGTCTGCTGCCACTTGTAGGCATATCTAACTTCACTGACTATTGAGGGACCATAGGGGAGCTATATCCCTTTCCACAGCCTCCAAGGAACCTGGAAGATGAGATGCCACAGGGAACAGAAGAAGAGATCATTGCTGAACACTTCCTTCTGTGTATCTGAGATGCCTCATTTATTTGTCAGTTTGTGTCTTCCTTCTTTTAGAATTTTTCCCTGAAAATCTATGTCTGCTTATTTCACTTCAGGAGAAGTGAAGGCAGGAAAAAGACAAAATTCATGCCTGTAACAGAGATGCCTTTCACTCTAAAATATTTCTGTTGAAACCCTCTTTGGAAATATAAATATCCTCATACTTGGTCCACTCCTTTCTCCTCCCAAAGATATCAAATCCATCCTGTCACAAATGGTCAATGTACTTTTCATCAAACTGTTTTTGATTAAACAGTCTTTGGTAAATAGAAAAAAGTACATTTCTCATCACTTTTACCTCAGGTAAGTCTCTGCTACCAGGCTAAACAGTGTAGCTTTCCCAAGCTAAATCTGAGCCTGGAAATCCTTTCCTATCTCACCCAAAGTACAGGCATTAAAAGCATCTAATTGCAGGTAGCTTGTTGCTATAAACTGTACTGTAGGGTTGTGTATTAGAATTTGATTTTCTGCCTTGAAAATTTGAAGTCCATTTTGTACAGGGCTACTCTGCCAGAATTCTGAGAAAATACTTCAAGATAAACCCTTCACTTTCCAAGAATTCCAAAGTCTAGGCATGAAAAGGACAGCAAACTATTCAGTGCTATGAGGCCTGAGTCATTCTGTAACTGCTAGACTCAGAACTGAAGATTTTTGATGAACTTTAAATGTAGATGTCTCCTAACTTCAGGTACAGGCAACTCTCACATAAGTGTTTTAAGGCTCATTGATAGCTAACTCTTGCTTAATTTCTTTCATGTGACTAAGAAACTTTGTTAAGAGAAAAGAATATGCCAACAATCTACCTTCTTATACTGAGGGAGCAGTGAAAAATACACACTTGTAAAACAATTCTGTGGGGTGCAGAAAAAAAAAGGAAACTGCTATGAAAAGAAAAATATTTGTCAGTTTTTTATGTTTCCTTTGCTGTTTAAGTTACCTGGATATGAATGGGCCTTATTGAAAAATTAATAACAAGAGCTTAGATGGGAAATATCCATAGGATTTTGTATATAAACCACTCTTGTCTAAAGGTCCTGATAAAACAGCTGGTAGATATTAGGGACCAGCACTCCCTATACACAATAAATAAGTACTATAGTATCCTACATTGGTATTCTTGAATACTGTAGTAGTATTGTTTTGGGCTACATGAAGGATAATCTCAGTTCTTAAAGGACATCATAACTATATTGATCAATGCTAATTTAAATCAGTTGTGGATCAGACATAAGGAGAGGTAGATTTACCTTAGTTAACTCAAAATGATATGCCACAATAATCACCAGGAACAAGGTGCAATTTGATCAACCTCTTTTAGAGTCTTTTAGATATTTTAGGTCTTTTAGATACCTTCATAGGGTCAGACTTGTTGCCTTCTTACAGTGTCTGTTTCTCACCTTTGACCAGGAAGGCATCCCAGGGTGATCAGCTTAAATGCAGGCATCTACGCTGTGGGATGTTTCACTGTAAGCGGAAAAAAACAAAGTCGAGATTCACTGAGAGAATTGTATCAGACTCATAATTTCTGAGTAGAAGTCCAGCAAAGAACGGATAAGCATTATTTAAGTTCTACTTGAACCTCAAAGTAGACAGCCGGCGCACACATGAGCTCACTCATGGGAGCTCTGCACTTGAGATCATTTCAGTACTGTACAAGTAGCCCTTCTCTCCTGTCTGCGTAGGAGTGTAACGTGTACTATTACAAACCATTGTTGTGATAACAGGGATTCTCCAGCCATCTGCTGCGGCCAAGTTCCAATAACCTGGGAGAAGCCACATGATAAAATCACCCCTGACATACATCATATACTGGTGCGGTTAGGCTGATTTTGGCCCTATGCATGTCAGACAGAAGTTTGTAATAAGGTTTCCTTGTTCACTTCTCTGACAATCTGCTTCAACCATTCTCAGAAATAACTGCTAACGGCAGATTCACTCCCACTGTTCAGCTTCTCTTTTTCTTTTAAACTGAACCAGACATGAGAGACAATGTAAAACCCTCAAAGTAACTCTAATCCAGTTCCAAAAGATGCTTCAGATTGTACGGTAGCCCAGGACTCTGTTTTGAATAAACCCATGTTCATGCTCTTTGCAACTGATTATTTCTAATGTAAGTGCCTGTGAGGAGGAGGGGAGAGAGATTCATTAATAATCATGATGGTTTCAGTATTGTTGCATAACTCGGTCAATTTGCTCATCCGCTGGGCGTTATCAGATTTGTTTTATCGCAGTTTGCTTGTGCCCATGCAGTTCCCATTTTCAGGAGTTGTAGTTGCTGGGAGCTTTCATGCTATCCCCACTTCCAAGTGCTGTAAAGCGGTGGCCTGCTGTTTTAATCACGCCTCTCTTTCTCCAATGTTGTTTGCGCCCTGGTACAACCCATCTGCCTCGAATCGAGTGCTCCGCTGGGGCTGCACACATCTGCCAGCCAGATTACCTTCGTACACAATTACTCAATCCACCGTAAGGCTCTTTAATAGGAAACAAGTGTGACAACGGCAAGCCTTTTTTCTCTGGCTCTCTCTCTCTTTCCCTCTCTCCCCCTCTCTCTTTTTATTTTTTTTTCCCCTTTCAACCACATAGTCAAACTGCCCTAATAGAGATGAAGCTTGATAGATCCACCCAGGTGTAGGTGAAATGGTAGAGCCTCGAGCGTAATAGATGCTGTGCTCTTGTGCTGAAGTTCAGCCCTGTGTCCTGAAGGGTTGTCTGGCAGCACAGAGATGGGTTGCTCTCTGCACAGTTAAAAAGTCAATGTGCTTCCTCCAGCTCACATGTATGACTAATTTAGAAAGCAACCTGGATCTAGGTGAGTGCTGCAGAACTGCTTCTTCTCTTCAGTGCACGGACAAAGCACAGCACACAGTAAGTGGAAAATTTGTATTTACTTATTTTACTTGGGTATTAATTAACTGTATTTACTTTTGAGGGAATCCTCCAAAGGCTGGTGCAGAAATGAAGCAGAATAATGTTTGCTTGCAGATCCCTTGTGTATATCTTCCTGTTTCATTTTACACTGTGCTCTTGTCCTGCCACCTCAGCCTGACTACTCAGACCATACAGCTGGGCTGAAGCAACTTTCTTATCTAAAACTGAGCTATATAATGGTATTGGTATATTTCTCTGTTAAGGTATGCATCTGTAAAATATCTGATTTCTGAGCAGAAGTAGGGTGTAATTGCTTTTATTAAAAAAAGAAAAAAATGAAAATGTTTAAACAAAGAAAGTTAAATACTCCAAACCTCCTCTTTTAATTTATTTTTTTTTTTGGGGGGGGGGGTGGGTGGGTTTAGGGTAAAGAGGGAAAGGAAGGAACAAGAATTAGAAATGTTAGTTATTAAAAAGGGAAGTAATTTAATGTGGAAAAAAAAAGCTGCATTATTGTCTTTACCAAACCATTACTTCAAACATACTGAGAATGTTGCCAAACTCACAAACTGTATCAACTACAGTGATAGTAAAGCTCGAAACAAGAAAAGAAGGTTGCTTGTCTAAAATGCAAGAGGCATATTAGAACCAGATGTACAGAATCTCAACTTTGAATACTCAGTCTTTCATGCTTGGTTTAAAGCAGCCTTAAATTGCCTTTACTTTGCATTTACAACTTTGGATTCGCTGTTAAACTGCACTTGAACTTGAAGTCAAGATTTGATCTTAGCAAACACGTATTATTCGAGCCTCCTACCAGAGATTTACTTTGCTGTTGGGAGTCTGTTTACTACTGCACTGTATATCCTGAAGGACATTAACAAGCTTTCTGTGATGGACTTTCAGGTGGAATGTAAAATGTAAAAGAATGTGTCCGTTGCATATACATGCATGATGTTCTCTCTGAAAAATAAACACATGCATTATAAAAAGGATTTGCCAGCACCTCAGTCAGATGATGATACACTATAAGAATGCATACAAATATGTCTGAATTTATTTTTTGGGCGATCCAATGAGATGACACTTCTTACTTTAGACTTAGTTTATTCTGAAGTATTACTCAGGTTGGAGACTGTTGTCAACACTTGAAGTGGAAGAAATGAGTCTGCACAGTTATGCCTGTAAAACATTTTCAGTAGTCTTCATTTCTGCTAGAAGAGTTATTTTCTTTGCTCTTGGACAGACAATTATATATGGTTCTTTTAATTAGCCATGGCTTAGGGCTGCTACAGTGCATGATAGTCATTAGCCCTATCTGCTGCTGAAAACATCCAGTCTGCTAAAACCAAGACTCTAAATATGGCAATTCAGAAGTTGAGAGTTCTGAAAGGTAAAATAACCATTCCAGATGAAATATTTTGACCTCTAGTTGCTGGCATCAGGCAGTGGTCAATGTCTACCCCCTACAGGGAGAGAATCTAATTTCATTGTCTCCCTCCTTCATGAGCACTGTAAGAGTTCCAGCTCTTAGGCTTGAGTACTGAAGTTATTCTCTGGCTCCAACAACTGCCTTGTAATGGCTGGGACAGACTATGATTAGTAGAAAGTCATTTACAAAGAACTAATAAATAGCATAACTAATATATAGCAGTAGGCATTTTCTCTCCCTTAAATTGAACCCTGTGGAAAATGGCTTTTAGACTTTAAAAGCCAGAGTCAGCAGTGCTGCCTTTCATAGTTACAAAGTGCAAGAATGACAAAACATTTCTGTTTATCTTAAGTCAGCTTCATAATGTATGGATCTTGGATACAACTCTGCAACAAGGCACAGATAATACTGGTTTGTAAAACATGGCCCTAGACATGGCAGTATAGACATGAGGTTAAAGCACATCCAAGTACAGGTTTTGGGATACATTGTCTGGATCAAATTCACATCTATTCTAGCAAACTGTGAGTGATATTTCATAATTTGTTTTCAAGGTAACCCATTGCCCTGTAAGGCATTTAGGGATAGGAGTAAAAAGGATGATGATGCTACCAACTTATGTTTCAATTTATATAAACAAGCCTGACAAAATTTATCCCAGTTTGCTGGCTTGTTTAATTCAAGACAACTAAAAAGCATCATATGTTTTGATCATATATGCTGTTAGCTAATGTGCTTGAATGTAAGTTTTTAATTCAGACATTGCTCATTTGCATTTAAGTTACAGTGCCATTTGTTACTTCATAGTGCATTTTTGCACAACTTTTAAATACTTTAAATAAGCATCATATGATTTGTCCTCTTCCCATTTGTTTATCATGATTAAGAGTTTTGAGTGTGTGGAGTAACAACCTAACTTACTTTCCTGTCTTTCACCATCTCTCTGATATATATACATGAACATATACACACATACAATCACAAGAAATGTTATTTCTTATGCATCTCCACAGTTTGAAAATGGAATTTTGGATCTTTCAACTCCTCTTCTGTTGGCTTCACTGCCCAAAATAATTTCAACAAGAAAAAATACGGCATTTCTATATCATAAAGCTGAATCCTGACCTCAGCTACAGCTCATGACTAACAGAGTTTTGTGTTTATGCCCTTATTACCCTTACCCAAAAAAGAGCAAGGATCTGAAAAAAAATATCCAGATCATAAAGCACATATTATTTACCTAATTGTTCAGACTGAATTTTTTCTTTATTAGACCTTTTGTTTAAATGGATGAATACAACCCTGGGTGGCTTAGTTTAGGCAAAGACATTTGAGAATTTTTGTTATATGAGTTCCATGTTCAAAAAAGAGCCCAATGGCAAATTGTAATGGAAATTATAATTCAGATTTCTAATGGAAGCATAGTGTCCAACACATCAGTTAGCTATAGTAATAATGAATCTGTTAATTACTCAATAGTAATTTCGAAAATTTTGTTAATAAACATAATCTTATCATACTATTTACTAACAAAACCCCTACAGACAGAAATATTAACTATATTTTCTTTTTCTTTCTATGACCAACATTTCAGCAGAAGGCTTTAATTTCACTCCCACTTGCTAGTGTAGTGGAAGCTATAGGTATTGTATGACAAAATGAATCCTGTTTTATCTTCTTTGATACTATTACTCATGGCTGCTAAAGATTTAATGAGTCTTAAACTGAAAAAGATGTAGAAAAAATGCTTATAGGCATAACAATGTGTTACTGATGAGCATCAAAAGATTACTAGGACATTAGCTAGGGTTACAGGAAAACCTCAAATAATGTATGTTCCACAAATCTAAAATATTTTCTATAAGCAATCACTGATGAAAGTGTCTCTTAATCTGTATTATTATTCTTCATACAAAGCATCAATTCTAAGCCAGTTCAGATCTTTTCTCTGCTAAGTCCAGTAGGCTGCAGGTATAGTCAGAAGCATTGCTGTTGCTATTAACATTAAAATCTCACCAATCATTTGCACCAGTGTACTGCAAACTTGCAAATTTTACTTTCCAAAGTCTTGGGTGCTTTTGTGAATTTATGTAGAAGTGAACATAGCTTGATTTTCTTTCTTCTTAGAGTAAGTAAATATCGATGCTGACTTGATGCATGAGTTGCTACTTAAGAAGGCATTTTGGGTACTGCCATGGGAACTAAGCCTTTGATCTAGAAATCTTAAGTCCAGTGATAATTAGGTTTTTGGTAGTGAATGTCTGACACACACTTTTAAAATAAGGTTTAAAACCAAGTAGGCCTGATTTAAAGATAAACAAATATTTTAGGAATCTGGATACAATAAGATTTCTTGCTGATGTCTATATTAAAACTAAATCACCTCAACCATAAAAAATGGTTTTCAAAATTTCTAGAGGATTTAGACAATGTTATATTTTGAGTCTTGCTGTTCTATATCAACATGAAGGCCTTTAAATACCATAAAACTGTTCTTTTTGCTTATTTAACTCATTGATATCACAGTAAAGAGGTGTTGATTTGTTGATTGTTGATAATTTTGCTCCTAATATATAGACTTGCAGATGTTCACATAAAGTGCTTGTATGAAATAATGCTGTCATTCTGATTTATCATTCTGATACTTTAGTACCAGTTTGTGAAGTGGTTTTTCTCATAATTAATGGTAGGTTGATCTTCAAAGAAGCTTAGATGCAGATGGCAGCAGGTAGAAATATTCAGGAATAGTGGAAGTTAAACTTCTGGAAGAAATAGAAAATCATGCCTTTCTAGAGACAAGCTTCATGCTACCCTTTTTCTCCTATGAGGCATTGGAGTGCAAATGTTATTAAAACAAACAGCAAAGGAGTGCATTTTAAGAGCAACGTGCCTCTCTCCTTCTTCTAAAAATGTGAGTTCACTTGAAATGATTAATGGGAAAGGCTTTCTGGGGTTTTTTACTGCTGTTCTTTAAAGGGTGATAAAGATATATGAACCCCATGATATGCACAAATCCCATGCACAATGACTATGAGTTTGATTCAGTAGCTTACACTCTGGTGTAAAACCTCAGAAAACAGTGGTAAGGAAACCATGAATCAGAATAATTTATTTTTCATTATTTTTTTTTTTCCTTTAAATTTAAGAGTGAATAAATATTCAACTAGTAGATTCTTTTGTGTGTTTTTTCCAAATCTTATTTTGGAAACTATTTTAATTTTTTTTTATTTTTTACTATTTTAAATTAAATTTAGGTGTTATCTCAGTTCCTTCCTTGGAGTTAATGGCAGGGCACAATTTTTATTTTGATTTGTTTTCAAGTAACACCAGCTACGAGTTTTGCTCCTCTGACAACTTTGAAATTCAAAAAACTGTAAAATTGAGACAAATTGGCCAAGAGTACTGCACAAAGGAAGGGCTCAGGTCAAAAATTAGTTTGTTACATTTCCAGAATATCGTACTGGACTTTAAAAGCTCCATGAATGTAAACCAGTCTTTGAAATATCCACGCAGCAAATTCACATGGTGCATGTCAGAGATGTGGGTCATGCCTGTTTAATAATGTTAGTGTTACCCTCAAAATTTATATTGAATAAAATGAAAGGCATTGTACAAGGTAATGTAATTTCCATTGGAAGTTTTTTAACACAGTAAGTTTTCTTACAGTGCAAATATACCCCAAGCTCTGGGGAACTGATACATAACACAATTTTAGTAATGTTTATTTTTAAGTCATAGGCTATATGCATCCACACAAACATAAATTTTCTTTTCAATTCTATGTCAATGTGAGGGAAAACTTTCTCTCTGTTTTTCTAAACCTTATTTTATAAAATTCCTAAAATACTAATTTATTATTTAAGTCTGAGTGTATTCCTGTTTCATAGGAAGTATTGTATTTGGCTGAGGGAGGGATGGACTTACTCTCCTAGAAAAGATTCTGAAGAAGACAAAATGCTCTCTATAAGGACACAAAAGTTACAGAAGGTTATGTCACCAATAATACCATCTCTGTCCCATGTGAGTCTTTCAGCACAATTCCAAAAAGTTTTCCTAGTCCAACCTGCTCTAAGACAAAATGGGACATTCACCTCACAATCCCAGACATAATGCATTAAAAACGCCACTTAAGCAGCTGCAACACAGCCTTCACAATATTTCACATGAATCAAGATGAAAACAAAACAAAATAACAGTGGTATTTTAGGGTCATAGTGTTGCCATGGGAAGACTTCTGTCTCTCCAAGCCAAATAATAAGCAGAAGGGATATGAATGTGGCCTGAAGGCAATGATTTGCTGAGCTTTTTGCTCTGTAGGAAAAAGCATGTTTTGGTTTGTTTTGATCATCAAGGCAAAAACTCATCCCTAACAAATCTTCCATTGGCTAATGCGCAGTTGAAAAGTGATACAGCACTGTGGTGTGGATGGAGAAGGATAAGATAGAACAGAAGTAACAGATATTCACAATTCCAACTTTATTATTGGGAATAAACCCACCCTTAATTTAATAGAGATGATGTTAATTTCCCTTTGATGAAATAGAGATTTGAGAAGGCTGTGCAGATGGCCAGCACTGCAGAGAACAGCTCTGTCAGGACTCCTTACTCATCCACAAGAACACAGCATGCCAGAAAAGCTTGATGGTCCATGGATCAGTGCTTCCACCTCTTCACAGGCCAAATTTCCACAAGCTGATGAGTGCATGTATGAGGTGGCAGGGATATACCAAGCTAAATAAACCCTGCTTGTTATTTCATGGAGCTTCTTGTGGTTCATCATTTCTCCAGGTGACCTTACTTGGCAGCCATTTCAGCAGAAGAAAGATTTAATGACAAAGCAAGTGAGCTGCTCTGTTATCACTGCCATGGCTCCCCTCAGCCTGAGTTTAGGCACATTAACAGAGTATTGTGAGAGAGCAGACACAGCTGATGCCCATACAGGGTTGGATCTATGAAAAAAACAGATAACTGCTGTCTCCAGAGGGAAATTTCTGCCAACATACACACTGGATTCCATAGTCAGTGGATTTAACATACGGTTTTTATTTAATACCTTTATAAAGATTTAAATGCATATATACTTGCATTCATAAAAGAATGTGTTAATCACACTTCACATTACTAGATTTAAGATCTTGTAGGCTACAAATTTACCTATTGTTAGCATTTATCAACATTTTCATAACCAATCACAAATATGATGAGGGTTGACAACACCCATTTGCAGCAATTAATACAACCTCACAGAAAATACAGGTTTATGAACCTGACAATCTCAAGTGTTTTGAATTTGTTTGGGTTTAAAAATGCCAGTGGCTACTTGTCAAACTTCATTTGTAAATCAAAACTGTTTTTTCAGTTCTACACCTGCAAAACAAGTGTTCAAAACTTGTAAACTTCTTTATGGATATATATTCTTGGCCTTCAGATATAGTGGAAAGAGTCCAAGACAATTTTTTGCGGCTGAATTATAAACACCTGAAAATGGAGTTTGAAATGAAAATGCTGACACAGCTTTAATTATTGCAGCATGAATGATTTTATTATACACTATCCACAGTGTCTATACATACAAAGTACATGCTCTAGTGTTCTAATATTTCATTTACCAAAAAAGCAATTACTTAGCAGATGTAGAGACCTACACATAAATGGGCTAAAGTAATACCTTTATGCTGTTTGAAAACCTATATGGAATGTTATTACCACATAAAAGGGTTTATACTTTAGAAGACTCAAAGGTACAGAGAACCAGCTAAAGCAATAAACTGCTCTGGTGTGCTTAATTAAAAAGCTTCATGTTACTGAAGTCGATTGAAAAACAGAAGGTTTGATTCTTTAAGGTAATTTTGTCCTTTTCTGTTAAGTGCTTATCAAGTGTTAAAGAATTAAAATGCCGTCCCAGCAGTTTAAATTGAGAATAATTTGCTTTTCTTCTATTGAAGGCAATTCTTTATGCTGTCAACCTAGACACATGTAATAAAACGGGCAATGTGGATGTAATTGGGTGACATGGTTGGATTTAATTTACCTTTAATTAACCAGAATTGTAGAAGAAGCAGGGAAATCAGTATTGAGACATTTCAGAAGATAATTTTTTAATGTCAATCTCTTTACATAAAGCTGGAAAGCCTTGTAAAAAAGAAAAAACAAACCAGAGAGGATTGTTTAAATACATTCCAAGTTTATAAGCACAGAATATTAGAATGGATTTTGACTCTGTCACATAAAAGACCAACCTCCAGGTCACGTTTGTTAGTGAAACTGGAAGGTTTATGAAAAATAATGGATTTCTGTGAATTTTACATTCCTTTAGAGATGTTGTGTATGATCCATTTTAGAGAAGTCAGTGCTTTTTCCTCTTTTTTCTTCTTTTCTTTTTTTTTTTTTTCTTCCTAAAATGATGCTACAACTTCATGAAAATGCGTGGTTTTGGAACATCTAAGGCCTGCATGCACTTTCTGAAGAGATGAGTGTGAAATGTATACGGCTGAAAGAAGGCTCTTGTGGTTCTCTCTTTCTTGAGAGATGTCTACATTGTCCTTGGCATGGTTTGTGCTGTGAGGTGGTTCCAGGTGGTTCCAAGAGCAGCAGGGCCCTGGGCCCCACTCCCAGGACACACTCTGGAGCCAAAAGCCATGATGTGGGTGGTTTGGGCTCACCAAGCCAGGTCTGTGCCGTGCTCCAGGAACATCCACCTGGAGAGAGCTGCCAGCTCCCAAGGCTTTATGTAGCGTGTTCAGCACAGCATGAAGAGACAGAGCAGAAATCTTCTTCATCTGTAAAAAATAGGAATTAACATACGAAAGGTTGCTGTTTCTATGTCTTCTGTCAGTATTCAGATTAAATTCTGTGTTCACTGTTCAATTCTGCACTGTTTTACCCTCTATAACATATAAAGAGGGTCTAGCACTCAGATAACACAGAAAATAAAAGCATTAAGAGCACAGAAGAACCCAGTTTGTTGCAGGCTCAAAAGAATGTTTAGGTCCCATCTGGCTCCAGCATGGTTTTATGTTTGTAGAGAAGTACAAAGCAGGTATATTTTTAATTGCTTGGAAAGAAGGGGAAGAACTTGATGGCGGTCAGTTATAAAGCTGTTTAACCAAACTGACGGGATATAGGATTACATTCATTCTGAGTTCATTCCTGTTTCAGATCTAATAGCCACAGTAGAGTTAGAAAACTTGATAAAAAATTCCAGATTACTACAACAGTTAATTAACATTGCTGAATTACTAATTTTAATTTTTATGACTCCAGTTCCAAATATTCCTTTTTGTAACATTAGTGTCCATGCAATTTAAAGTCTTTCAATCTTTTTTTTTTTTTAATTTTTTTCTTTTTTTTTTTGTTCTAAAATATTGTTGTGTTTATACAAGTACTGCTCTCAGAGTAATTTCTAGTTATATAGCCTCATCTATATACTCACAAAAAGCAGGTAAGGACTTCCTCTGAATGATTAATCTTTTAGGCTGATGCTGCTGCCCTCTGGACATAATTCTTCCACTGCAAGACCAGTAGTAACTATAGAAGGACTCTGTAATAGTCCCTTCCAATCTGGAGATGCCTGTATTAGGTGCTTAGTGATACACATGATAAATCTGGAGATGGATTCAATAATATTATACATCATATTCTCCATCTCTTTGCTCACTCACGAAAACCCTACAGCATGGGCACCAGAACTGGAAACAACATCCAATGGCAGTTACACAAAGGAAAAATGTCCAGGAGTAATTTAATTTCAGTAACTTGCATTTCTTTCTTTGGTTTTGATTACAGCCCTTCTTTTCATTCCAAGACAATGAAAATAGTAATCCTATCAGTTCTGCTTGTTGTAGAGGTGTGGCTTGATCGGTTTTCGTGTGACTCACATTTTACATCAGATCATGTAAATTAGAATCAGGCTCTGTATATATAAAATTTTAGGTCTCCATGAGTTCATATTTCATTTAGTCCTAACCTTTTCCTTTAATTAACTGTATTATACTCATACTACATAATGCAGCATAATATTTCAATCTTTAAGCTAGTTTCATGAGAGGATATTATGTTTCTTCTGCATGATATATATTAGGTGAAATAAAATATAGTAAAATCCTATATAGCTCACATTCAAAACAAATGTCTACCAAACAATCTAGCAATCTAACTTGTAACAATGATGCTGACTAAATTTATAAATAATTTCTACATTATTGTCAGAATGCTGGAATGCAAAACAGCAGTGAGGCAAATTTTCAAATACAATATGGATTTTGCACACACTATAAAGTAAGAGAGAGGGAAAGAGCATGGTGAATTCAAGGCAGCAATATGATCTTAACATAGAAAAGAAATTTCCTGGTTTTCAGACAGGTACATTTAGCAGTTGTTACTATTTCACTATAGTCATGTACTGAAAAACTTACGGGCACAGAAAAATAAGTAAAGCTTACCTCAGAATACTTAAAAACAAGCAAAAATTTTTTATGATGTGGTAGCCTAATACTTCATTTTCCACTTGATCAGTGAGCATAGAAGCAGGTCAGTAAGGAACAATGAATCCACCCTCGTGTTCTCAGTTGCCCTGGTGTAAATGTAGAAGAGTTTCTTTCCTGCAGAGGTTAATGCCAGAGAACAGCAATGCCACCAAACCCCTGACATGTTTACAAGCAAGGAGTGAGCCAAGCCTGAAAACAATGAAAACAGATAGAAAAGGGGCCAATTAGTCATATCATTGATAAAATTAAATATGACACAAATAGAGCTAATTATGTCCTTGCTCTCAATTCAGATTTTATTAGTTTAGGAACCCTTAGAGGTAGCCTAAATTACATGTATTTTGTTTAGTTTGATGGGATTTTTTTTACCGTGTTTGCTTTATGTCCTCATGGGCTGGATCCCCAGCTGGCACAGAAGAATTGCTATTACCTTCAGTAGGACTGAAAGCATTTACACAGAGGAGGAACCCCAGCTGGATTTGTTGGCTGACTAACTGGACCCTTGGATAATTTTTTTCTTCTTTTTTTTCTCCTTTTTTACATATGAAAGCATTTAGGTTTTATTCTCAGTGTTTCTCTGCAAGCTTGAGAAAAATTAACATTAGCATACAACTGCTTTGATGGAAAAAGGAAAATTAATATCTTAGTCTCTGAAAAAGATGAAAAAGGAAGCTGGGGAAAAAACCAAACCCCTTTTATTCTGCAGCAGTGCAAATGTGCTCTGTAGCACAACCTTGATCTCTTAGTTTCCAGATTCTGGAACTAGTTAAAGTTCATGACAGTCCTTATTTAGCATGTGCCTTTCCCACACAAACAGAAACACAGGCAGGGGATGACTTGTATCCAGATCTTGTATGAAGTAGCTCTCTTTTGTTGTGTCTATAGCACTTAGTACATGGAACCAGGAATAATGGGTCTCAGCTGGCACTTTAGTAATGCTAGTTATAATTACACCCCTGAAAGATGCATTAAAAGAGCATTATTATTATTGTTATTATGGTGGAGTTAATCACTTCTCTGTGATATTTGGAATCAGTGTCACTTGCTTGCATCCCCCTCGGTTTTCATTCCATGTGTAGTGCCAACTTTGGGAGGACAATTTTTAGTGTTTATTTTTCTCATCATCGTTTCTATGGGTGGCTGCAGATCATATTTACAAGATCAAATATACTTGATTTGATGGCAGAACTGGGAGTATCTCTGTGGGTCTTGCCTCTCTATTATGCCAATTTTTCACAAATATGTATTTATATTTACACCTCACTTTTTAAATAGAAAAGTCATATTAATCCAATTTAGGAAGGATCCCTTATTAGCAGCATGCTCCTCCAGTTGATTTACATGGTACAAAATGTATATTAGATAATATTTGCAAAAGGCAAATCCCCTAACAGATTTGTTGTGTCATCAAATAATGTATATAACTTTAGTGAAGAATTTACTAAATTTATAAATTTTAAACTCAGAGAGAATTTGGAGAAAACTGAATTTTTGTAGTTGCCAAGAATAACTGTGATACAATGTTGAATTGTTAAATAGAAGTCAGTGTGTAAAGTGAAAATCATGCAACAGTACTCCATTCCCAAATCCATGCATGTGACAGTGGATATAGTGGTCAGTCTTGTAAGAAAGCAGCTGAGAAGCAGTGACACATCAGAGAAATTTTAAACCAGTTAAGGTGCAATACTCTCCTCTGATTCACAGCCCCTGAATGAACTGTGCTGTTGAAAGCATATCTGAAAACAAGAGAATAAAGAGATACAAGGATAAATCATAAAATCAGATACATTAGAAGAAATACAAGGTTGTGTTAAGAGATAAAGCAACTGCACTGGTACTTGATCAGATTCCTTTATGCAGAAGCACAAAGGGAAAAGACTGTTCACAGGGAACTTCCTTGCACTTGTTGCTGTTGGAAATTAAACTTTCAGTTTTTCACATCTAGGTTTGGTCAAAAGCTCCTTGAAATTCCATAAAATTAGTTTTTCCATGGGTTTCAGCAAGTTTTGGATCAGAATCTTTGAAAGTAATCTCTGGACCAGGTAGACTGACAGCTGACAATTTCCTGTAGGCTGGGTGAATAGATGAGGAGGGATATTTTAAATATGGGTGATATATACTGAGACAGAAGTTTTCAGCATCTACCATCCATCCTTTCCCTTCTTTGAACCATTTTATTCCTGATTCATTACAGAACTTTGCAATGAGGCAGTTACATTATATTGGCTTTAAAGAGATGAGGTTAGGTGCTCATAAATGGTAGTATGCCATTTTTAACACCTGTTGAAAGCTTTTCCTAGCTGATCACAAAGGAGGTATTTTCTGCAGATGTTGTTTTCCTGAAAAATTAATAACATAATCATTCCATAATACTAGCAGCTGTAATAATACTGTTAATAACCACTTGACTGCTTAATACACATTCATGGGTTAGCAGCAGCTTTCTTAAAAGTTTTTAAGAAGATTTAGCACAAAGGTTGGCAGGAACTTTTTGACAGAGTGTTTTTTGTATGAAGAGAATGTCAACTTCTCACAGGTACTTTTGAGAAGAGCATGACACTGCTGGTGAAAGTCTAACCAGAACCCATACCTCAAAGTAAGGGATAGGATGAGTGGTTGTGTGGAGCACAAATGTATAGCTGGAGAAACTCACATAAGTTTTTTGTGTACTCAGTTCCTCTCTTCAGGATGTTGTTTGGCCTGCTGAAATTCTGCTCTCCAGCTGAGAGGATCAGAGATAATTTTCTTTCCACCAGCCAAAGGCCTCTGGAGCACAGTCTGTCTTGGGTGAGGTTGTCCATCCTGACATCTCTCAGCTCAGGCTGGTTATGGGAAAAAGCAACTCATAGCTTAATCTGTGTTTATCACAGATTTTACACATGGGTTGATTGGTTCTGGAACTGGTTTTGGATATTTTGGTTTGGAAATTTAATCCTTTTGGACTGAAACATTGTGAAATGAAATCACTGAAAAAAAAGATGTGAGAATTCCATGACTTTTGTGTGAGGGTATTACTATGTAAGATTTTTTTTTTCCAGGTGTTTAAGCTAAATTTTGGATCCTCCAGTCTTTATCACTCTCTGTTGAGGCTTTCTTTCAGCCAATACCATTTCTAGATTGCCCCTTACCAAATACAGTGCCAACCTGATGAGCAGACCGGCTAATTTCCAAAACTTCAATCTTGATCTCTTTCAGGAAAAAGAGACACTTTGTTTAGGTTGAATGCCTTTTAGTGAAAAACTACAAAAACTTTAAAAAGATAAATAAATAGGATATGATTTACTTTCTTTTGTGACAGCAGAACATCACAGCAGGACCTGGATGTATTGCAAATGTTTAACAGGAAACAATCAGCTAAATGTAGAATAAGATCTATTTGGTAATTAAAATGATGAATATTTGTACTAATATGAAGATTACGAAAAACCCCAATCATTAGAAGGAAGGTGATTTTATTTTTTTTGCTGTGCATGATGAGCATAATCAACATCAGTAATTCTTAAATACCAGAATACTCCTATTGATCAGTGGAAATATTTATATGCCTGGTGTGGCTAAGCCCCAGTGAGCTGCTAATCCCCAAGCAGCTCCTCACTCAGAAGGCAGATGCATAAAAGGAAGAAACTCATTGGCTGAGATAAAGAGTTTAATAAGTAAAGGAGAAATGAGAAGAAGCAGAAAAAAAAGATAGAGATTGATCTTTGGACAGATGTATGTGACCTCAAGTGTTCCTGAAAATTCAATGAAAATGGCTGTAGCAAATTCTTAGGCTAATTCTTTCATTCATTTTAGATATTTTTAATTATACAGGGATTACTTTGATGAGATGAATTTCTTTAATTCCAAAACTTTTATGGTAAAATCAAAATTAACCTTTTTTAAGTCATATTTCCTTAAATCTGAATGAATATTAGACTACATTCATGGACCTGTTAACATATCTAGTTTCGAACAATACAGGAAATAATTCTTTTTGGGAAAGTCTTATAAATCTTCCAAGATTCTAAGGGTTCTATAGTTTTCATTGTCCTTGAGACAATTTTAATTTTTTAATGATTGCAGTGCAAAAAAGACATTACTTGGTTTCACTTCCTGTCATCAGACACAAAGCAACCTAAAACATTCATGGAGACAAAAGATTATGAGCAAATGTGAACCAAAGGTGGGATGAGATGAGGGATGAGAATTTGTACATAAAATTTTTGAAATTTAAGCCTGAAAATTCTGAAAAGCAATGATATATGTCTTTGACTTTCAGAATTCTTCATTCCCTGAATCTTGTATTCTCTCACTGGAAGTTTCTTGCATTTCTGTAGCATAAGCATCATTCAGCAGTTATTAATGCCTAATTAAAACCACAGCCATGAAGAAGTTCCCTGAAGAGCTCCTTTAGGGACACCAGTGTATCTGTTCCAGACTTGTGTCTCTTTCTGCTATTTCTGAGCTGAAGATAGCTGAGTCACAGTGAATGCTAATTTCTGTAATGACACTGCCTCATGCAGAGGCATTCCCTCTGGAGTGAAGAACTGACAGTGCTGCAAATGCATCAGCTCATTTAGAAGGACCTGAACCAGCATTAACCTGTCATGTCCTCCAGGAAACACCAGGTAAGCAAAAGAAAGGGAAAAGTCACCTCAACAGACAAGTTGTTCTCCATGAAAACAAACCTGATTTTAACTTTTCATTTCAAAAGTTTGGGTAAAAACTGACCCAGGAAAAAATAATTGTTTTTTTTTTTTTTAATTATTTGTTTTGTTCTTATCACATTTCACAGACTTCAGAGTCTTCTTCCACTCTGTCTCATGCACCTTCTTAATTTCTCTCTCTCCCACTTTTATGGACTTACACTGCTGTTCTGACATATTTTGCATCTTTTCACATCCTTTTTTTTTTTTTTTTGTATTCCTCCTCATCCTCCTTAGTCTTCTGTTTCTCTTTAATTTGACTTTACTGGACAATTCTTTTCCTGTTTTCCTGGTTTTCCCCATAGTTTGAGATCTTACTGTCAGAGTTTTAGCTTTCTTATGTTATTCCTTGATTCTTCCCCTGCTTCTCAGATACCTCTAGAAACATATTTATCTTTCCAACCTCTACTATTTAAATCCTTCATTTTAGTATCTTTTCCATTATTTTTATGTCATGAAATGTCTTGTGGTGAAGAATTTGCAGAAGATGCTGAATAAGTAAAATGATTAAAGTCTTTCTTTAAAATCAAGGATGTTGGCATTACTGTGGGGAAAGGTGCAGATGAAGCAGGTGTAAGGATTGAATTAATGTGCCTGGACTAGTTTCTCCTTTACACTGTTTGTCTTCCTTGTTTAGAAAATGCTCAATGTTTGCACAATATTTACTATGGTAGCAGTAATAGTAAGGAACATAAGATGAAGGACAAAGTGACTTTTAGACGCACTAAGAACTGAGCTTCACAAAAGATTGTCACATAGAACTGTGGCATATTACTTCACCCTCAGGTGTTGATTTTGCCTCACTAAATTCCTAAGAATATGCTTATTCTTCCTTCCTTGTCCTAATTTCTTGCATATTGGTGTATATACTGACAGGCACTTGCTACATTTCACCTCAGGGATTTCTGTGCTTCAGCGCTTGATGAAGTAATCCCTTTGTCTAGTTTCTATTTAAAATCTCTTGGGATAAAAGGTAACACATGAAGATATGTAGAATTGAACTCATTCCAACCTAGCTGTAAAAATTAGAAAGATATGATAATACAAAGAAAAAGGTAGAGATAATAAAATTCTTTGAGCAAGAGGTATTAGGAAAAATTACTGAATCATTTAATTCCAAAATAACATCCATCCACACCTTAATTTTTAAACAAACTTTTCATTGAGCGAATTATCTGTAAAATGTTGAGGTCAGCAAATAACATTAATATACAGTAAAAATCACTAATGATCACCCATTCCATGTAAAGTATCAACGTTTTGCTTATTGTATATGACACAGAAGGAGGAAGTAACACAACCTGCATTTTATTACTTGAATCAGATGCAAAAGGTTTTCAAAACTTCAAATTCAACTAAAAGCAGCTGTTGGGAAAATATCATTACATTATACCTTAAGCTACAAAAGCCAATTTAATGGTGACATTTTATTTTATTCAGATGGTCCTTTCTTTTATTCTGTCGAACCCAGTAAAGCCTGTGGAAATTGTATCTGGATGAAATCACCAGAAGGTGAAGGGCCCATGACTAAAAACATTCTTTAAAGATTATTCAAGGTAACAGTCAAATGGAATAGCACTAACAAGAGCAAAGGTCTCCATAGCTACAGGAAGTAATATTACATCGTTTAGTAGGGCCTTTAAGAAAACACAGTCTTGTTACTAGATTTGGTTAAATGTCAATTAAAGTGCTGAACAAAACCATTAGATACTATAGAAAACACAGGTATTTTGAAATGTGGGGATGTAATTTCTCCTAACCAGCGTGGAATGGAGCCTGCAGGTGGAGATACCTCACACCTGATTCACTTCCAGTTATAGCCATTGCAACAGTTTAACTAACTCTTCCCCTGATTTGAGTAAATTATTTTTCTATCTGTCTCTCATCTCGGATATTAACACATTCCTCCTGCATGGGGACTGAGAAGAGTCAATGTATTTCAGTTAACTTCAATGGATACGAACAGGGCTTGTGGTCAGTCGTTCAAGTCAGCAGAGAATTGTGCCTGTGCTGGTGTTCAGCCCATGACTACACTCAGTTGAGCACACTTCCAGGAGTGTGAGCATAAAGTGCCCTTTGGCACCTGCCCTGGCTTCTGCACTGAAGATGCCTTTGGCAGCCCTCAAAAAAATTTGGTGCCGTGGAACTGCGATTATTACCTTCTCTAACTAGTTTAGAATTTTCATTATAAGACTGTAATGGTCGGCTTAGTAATTATAGTTTTCATTTTATGAAAAGAAATACTATTCTCTTTTGTTTTCAACCTGCTGCCAGATACCTGCACTTGGTGCCCTGCTGAACTTGTTACGAGAAATGTTGAATGCTGCGTAATCAGCTGTTAGGATCAGAAGAGATTAAAATATAAAACCAAATTAGTCTTTCTTTTATGCTAAGAAGGCAAATCCTGATTAATTTCAAGAGCTGAGCCCAAGGGAATAGAAATGTACATGGAAACATAGGTATACAGTTCCTTTAGGAAAGAAAAAAATTAAAAAATTGCCAAGTAGCAAAGCCTACGGGCACTGCTGGATAGACAAATTTGTATATCTGCATCTTCATATAACAGATCTAGTAATGACACCAGTTTGGAGAGTTACCTTCGTAGTGAGATGATTCTCTTACATGTGCGTTCTGATTATTTGGGGCATTTGTCAAAACTCTTCAGAATAAAATAGTTGACACCCTTTTTTAATAGAGAATTGAAGATGGGGGACTCTGAAGCTTGTTAGAAAATCATCAAAATGCATCTAAACATGATCATAACAAAATATGCAAGAGCATATGTACACATGTATCTACCCTTATGCATATACATTTTTATCAAAATCTAACTTATGTTTCAACATATCAGTTTCACTTTACTAACATTCTGTGTTAAACAAAACATAGAAATGAAACCATGATTAATTCACAAAGTCAACAAAATTATTTTATTTTCTTACAAATTGAATCCCCTGAAAGTTATTAAATCTTGGGCCACTTGTTACTGTCAGTTTCTTTGAAATTCCCCCAAAACAACAACAAAAAATCTCATTCTACTATCTGTTATTCTTTGTAATGTTCATAAAGTTTCCACAAAACTTGAGGTTCCTAATTCATAGTGAATAGCCCCAAATGAATCCAGCTAGTGTTTTCTGGAAGACGTTAGGTAAACAGCTACTACTGATTATTACAAGAAATAACTGTATTTCCAGACGTGTCCTGACAAATAGTTGACCAGTCAGTAACCACTTTCATATGTATTTTACAATAAACTTGAATATAATTGTTCTTTTGTTGTGTGTCTGCACAAGCAAGCCTTAAAACAGATTTTTTTTTTTTTTTTCTGCCAATGAATGAATTGGAAAAATAAATATTTTTACCCATCATCACAAAGACCTTTCCAAACATAAGCATACCAGAAGCTTAAATATACAGACACAAAGTATTCTGAGAAAGTTCAGGAGAGTTGGTTCTGTCAAAGAAATTTTTGCAAAGAGGACAACCTTCATTCTGCTGAATAAAAATAATGCTGAGGTGGGAGAATTCTTCAAAAATCCCCTTTGATCCAATTTTTCTCTCTTTGCAGTTAAAAGTTCATTGGAGTGGGGTTTGAACTGATGGATAGATTAGAATTAGGACAGAATCACTGCTGAAGTTCTGCAATTGTTATGAAGTGTAAACATTAGGAAATTAATTGATTTCTCCCAACTGAATTGCATATGTTGTGCAGTGTTTGAGTTGGCAAGGCATAAATAGGTTGGTCATTTTAAATTAGATCATAAAATTTCTTCAAATTATTTTTTTTTCCATTTCCCATACGGCATTCCCATTATTTACAAAGCCAGTGTGGTTTTCCCTATTGTTTTGGAGGCCTTTGATCCAAAAATACAAAATCATATTTCTTCATGCATGACTTATGCATCTGTTGACTTATGCATCTGTTCTAATGACTGTTTTAATGCAAAAAAGATGAAGTGAAATAAAAATTAAATTGATAATTTGTGTGCTTTACCTCACAACACATGCCTTTGTTGAAAAATGCAGCAATAGTCTACTGTATTAAGCTAATTTGTTTATACATGTACTTACTGAAAATAACACACACATTTGTAAAACTGGAAAAGTAAATCGACATGTGAGGAAAGAATATCTTACCAAAAACTCTTCCTAGTTCAATTTTTAACGACTCAATAAGCAATTCTAAAGCAAGATTATCTCTCAGTGAAGGCAGCATGCATTTGTCAACTTTAGGTCTCACAGTAACAAGTCATTTAAACATGGGAACTGGGAAGGAAGGGAAATCCTAAAAATATCTATTAAGCCAGAATTTTCATATTATCCTGCTAGGTTGGGGGCAAGTCTTCCTCAACATTTCTACATGTAGTAGGGGTGTTTCCCCATGTTCAAACCCTTTTTTCAAGCTGTCTGGCACATTAGACAACCTGCATAATTTGTATTCCACATGATCTACAGTTGATGATTTTCATGGTATGCTGTAAATCCCACCTTCCTTTGAAGTATTTGCAACTATTGGAGAATACAAAAGTGGATTGTTAGAAGGTCAAGAAAAGAAGCTTTAATTTGTCTATTTGCTGGTTGTAATGAATACTGTTGACATGAAGAATGTCAAGTAGTTTTTATGTTCATAGTAGCAAGGACTCCTAGCTACTTTGCTATAAAAGTTTTCTTTCAGCCTAGAAGTACATTTTAAAACATTATTTTTAATTAACTTCAGTTTTGAAATAATTCTGCTTGCAGTGACTGACCATATTTTAGTGGAAGTCACTCTCAGTGAGTGACTAATGAATAGTTTAAAGTGTGTCTGTTTAGAAAAGTTAGGACAAATCATGTGACATCTTTTTATAGTTTTTCAATTATTTTCTATCATTTAATCCAAGAAGAAGCTACATTGCTCAGCTGAATCAGCAAAAACTTCTATGTCAGAAATCTCATTACCAGCAAGAAACAGAAACAAGACTTCCATGTTGAGGATCATATTCCAGTCTCTAGGCAGAAGTCTGTACTTCAGAAAATGTACAAGGTGTGTTTAGCTACCTATAGCTGTAGGTCTTTAAAAACTGTTTCTAAGCACCAGAAAGCAACAGGTTAACATATGCCAATTGTTTGGAGAATAGTTTCCTGCTTCTCAATTCTCTCCTGCACCACTTGAAGAGGATGTAGTGGATGATGGAACCTGAATGTAACCCAGAATTCTTGCCACCTTGCCTTTTCTCTCCTGTAGCACCACTGGGCATCAAAAACGAGCTTGAAATTCTTTGAAGACCTTCCTGAAAATTGCTGCTTCACACAAAATAGAGACAGCTTGTAGTACTGTGTTAGTTTGGAGCAAGGACAAGTTAAAAAAAGTCTGTAATTACTCTTGTGCTCCAGCTTCTGCTGCTAAAGGGCAGATATGGCTTCAGTACTGGTGCAGGAATGATACAGGCTTAGCTTTCTTCCATGTAAGGAAATCCTTTCCCTGGTGTTTAATGGAACAAATGTAGCTCCAAATGCTTCCTATTCCTGTGCTGGTGTGGCATAGCATCTGGCCTGTATTTGTTAATTCCTTCATAAATTACAGACACAGATTTTAGAGGTTGTTGGGATTTTTACACAAATAGGGTGGGAAGGTTTCCCTTGAACATTCGTAATTGTTTTTGGCATAAAAATTTGACTGTGATCAGAATCAAACCTAGAAAATTGAAGTAATGAAGCCTACAGACAGCTGGCAAAAGCATCATTTCTCCTTGCACATTTATCTTATTCAACTTGGGGGGCCTGGGGTTAATTAGAAGAAGAAAAATTCTGTTAAACAAGGCTTTGTAAAGTAGATCTGTGTTCTTCCTGATTTAAAACTCATTGGTTCTACTCTCTGGATAAGCATAAAAGAACTATTCAGCTCTTGGTATACTCATTTCATCTCACCATTGACATTCAAGCAACTCAAACACAGCATGAAGTCAACCTTTGGTGATGAAACACTAATGAATCTTTAAAAGGACTGTTGATGTAATACTTTGCTGATTGGATAGTGAACTCTTTATTTTTGTTTTCTATTTATATACATGCTGATTGATAGAATAGTTCTTTAGATTCCTTAGGAATCTGATGTTTCTTCTTGCTGAATTTTGATTTTTGAAGTTTAATATATATTTTAGATAGAAAATTGTTTTTCTAACAATTCTATTCAATTTCTAACTTTTTAATTGCAAGAGAGGGAAATGGAAAGGGTCTAGTACCAAAAATAAGATGGAGCAGCACTAGCAGACAAATTGAGCAAGTAAACAAAAATCACCATGAGTCATTTCCTCTTTATCACAAACATTTTCCCACTTATATGGTAAGACTTTAAGCATAACACCCCACTGAAAATTAATGATCTGACTGTCCAATTTCTGTAAACTGATTTGCTGTGTCCTGGTCTGTGCCAATGCATCATTCACATCTTTTGCTCAGAGAAGCATAATATTTCTTGGCTAACAAGAAAAGTTAAAACAAGAGTAATGGTTTCACTTTTCCTGCAGTAGTAAATTGGATACATAAGGTTGCTGCATACTGTCACTTTTTGCTTTGCTCCCTTGTATTTAGGGTAGTTTTCCTGTTGTCCCTCCTGGCATCTTATTGAATGGATGTTGATATATTCTTTTTTAAGAAAGGATCAAAATATGTATCCAGTTTGTAAAGATTAAGATTCTGAAAGAAAATGTCATAAATCCTTAGAGGTTAAAGCTATAACAGATATTTACATAGGTGGAAAGTCTGCCATTTTCAGCGTGCAGCCACTCTAACATCAGTGAGAACGGCACACATATGACAATGGAGACTGTTCCAACATCCAAGAGCAAAAATATTTAGGCAATTAAAACCCACTGATGGAATGATATTCAAAGGCAGCCAACTGTCTCACTTTGGACACTTGTAGGTATCAGAACTGTTTTAACAAATCAGCACCTAGACAGCTTCCAAGAATGCATTGCTAGTTATGAAATAATATTTATGGAACTGAAATATAAATTAAAACCAGGATATTTTTTCAACAAATGCTTACTCTAACAAGCTTATTTTTTTCCCCAAGATTTTCTGTATGAAAAACTATGTAATTTGAAAAACATTATATAAAAAAAAAAAGATGAGTAGCACAAAGGAAAAGTTTCTGAATTGTATACTTATTTTCAGTTATATTTTCAAGATGATTAGAATTAATACAAAGGGTAAAATAGTTTGGCACACAATTGCAAGTATTTTGTACTACAAAGAACTACAAAGAACTGTAGCCCCTCTATCAGTTGAAAAGTCTCTTGAGAGAAACTGGACAACATAAAAAACATACTGCATCCATTCACACTCATAAATCTATTTCAGTATTTGTCCTGAAAGCAGACTCTTCTCAAGTCTGATCATCTTCCCAAGTATTAGTCAGAAAATGTTGATATTTTTTTAGCAACACAGTGCCTTTCCTTTGTTTTCAATTTTCTGTTATTCCACTAAAAACAAACCAAACTTGAATATTTTAATTGGATTCAAAAGTCTGAATGTGTATATTGTTACATTTCACTCCATGGAAAATACAATTTCCAGGAAGAAAAGGTCTTCAATCTTTTAAAAATTTTTTCTTAAGGTAAAAAAAGCCATCTTAAATTACAGATGATATAAGATGGCTTTGAAAATTCCATGGAGTCTGCATATCTTTAGGAGTCTGGGTTTAAAATTAATTCTAAAGTGCGAGGCTGAAGGTTTAGGGATTTTTAACAAATCTCATCAAAACATTAAACGAATTCCAGCATGTGATTTCTTATTGTTACATATGGTATATAAAAACCAGAATCTTTTGATGTAATACTCTTAATGCTGAGAAAACTGTCTGATTATTCTCTAAACTTTGATACAGCCCCAATCGAGAATGAATACAGAAAATTGTATTCTCTAACTCTTAAGAGGTAAGCTTTTATTCAGTAACAGTTATGGCAGGAAAAATAACAACTTATTTTTTAAAGATGATGTTTAATATAAGTTTAGGTAATATAGGTCTTCTATATATTCTCTGCAGTAACAGAGTATTGCTTTTTTTAATGCCGAGGTTTTGTCCAGTGCCTCATGCCTGGTTTCCTAATAAATCCATTGATATCTATTTTCAAATTAGGGTTTCTCTTCTATATAATACAATATATTTTAAGCATAGTTTATTTAATGGTGTATCTCAAATTACATCATCCCTCAGCACATTTTTAAATATCCAAGAAGTTATATTGCTGTATACATCCACTGGGACAAATTCTCCTCTAGCAAGCATACCAAGAGAAATCCTGTATGAGGAAGTCTACATCGAAGTCAATTAAGTGGCAATCATTTGCAGCACTTAATTTTGCCATTAAACTCTAAGCAGGGACCATAATTTTCCAAATGTGTGTAGACATGCTATGATCAGGAGGTCTCGGTTGGTTAGGGATTAATTCTAGGAGTTATTGAAATACAACTACGTGACATTCATAGACCAGAGCAAGAAGAATCTTTCTCAGTCAGTTTCACTCACAGTTAGTAATAAACTTTATTATGACAAGTACAAAATCACAGTAAAACCAAATGCAGGGGTACCTTATCCTCTCCCTCATACAAACTATTGCATTATGTAGCATAATTGAAAAATTAACTGTGTGAGAACGAACTGTTTCATTATGTTCAGACTAGTCACCTGTTAATGTCTGGTTCTCTCCTACATGCTACTTAAAGCAAACCAAAACAAAAATAAAACAGCCTGCAAAGTCCCTAAATATTCCTTATCTCTAATCATGTGATAGTTTCAGATTCATGGCCATGTTAGCTTAATATGATGAAACTTCTCTACATGCTTCTCTACAGACAGGAGAAGGAAAATATGTGACAGTGGTTAAAGATTCATTTCAGAAATTGCGCTTTCTTTTCTTGTACAAATGGTCAGAGAGAGAGTGATGAGTGACCTCTTGCTCTGGGTTCAAGCCAGTGGCAAAAGGCAAAGAAAAATGAGATGAGCTTCCCATTTGTCAATACAACTTCATTGGGAAAGCAGGTAATAGCCTTGCCAACATCACTGACAAAATTCTACTTCAGCTTTGGCCCACAATAACTCTGCTTTGCTTACAACTACTGCAGAAATGAGTAATAAAACCTTTGGGCATTCTCAAGAGCTAACTTCATTAGACCAATTGATTATCATAAACTACTGCTGCAGTTTATAATGCAGCATTGACAAAGAAGGATGATATAATGAAAAAAAGGATAACGAAAATATACAGTGTGGAGTAATACTTTGAGTTGTAGAGCTAAGTCTCAAGTCCCTCTGAAACCTAGGAAAGGCAGAGACTTAGATTCAATTGTAACTTTCTTTAACTCCAGTTTTCAGTCTAAGTTAAAATCCAGATTGTCAGATTAGTTGGATAAGTTATTACAAATTCATATATTCTGAATTTCACTCAGCTATTTGACAAAGCTGCCTGCATCTTTGACAGTTAAAACACAGCAAGATGGAACTATCAATTTCTTCCTACCATGGGAAGAAACCTTCCTACCTCTCTCCTTTGCAGACCTTCTAGTTCTTTCTTCCATCCTTGATTAATTTAGTTCATACCTCTTCAGTCCTTTCTAACTTTACCATTTCTCTTTATGAGTCCAGTATTAAACTAATATCACTGGGAACTTCAACAGCAGCTACCTCTAAGGCTGTTTATAATCATCAGTGTCACCCATCCAAGGCAGTTGTCTACCCTGTTCTCACAGTACTTGGAAACCTTCAAACTTTCTTCACAGCTTCATTATTCAGAACAGTCCTACAGTTCTTTCACCTGCACAGATATATTCATATATGTATATATTGATATATGTCATGACGAGGAGATTCAAACAGAGAGGATTAATGTTCAGTATTGTATGTTGTTTTATTAGACAGTGACATCAGTTCCAATCTAGAATGGCAACAGATCCATCTCATTTGCATGGCTTTTTCTTCTGTGAAAGCAATTTTGGTCTCTTTCCCCTTCCCAGGGGACATAAGGCTGTGCTCCAGGTCAGTACCTGAGTAGAAGCTTGTCCCACCCTTTTATATAATACCTGTTCAGTCCACCTCTACCTGACACTTCTGCTGGTATTCTATCAACGTGTGAAGCTGCTCAGATATTTGTGACTCCTGAGGCTGCTGAGGCAGCTGGGAAGCCCTATTTCTTCTCAGTCTACACCTCACACTGCAGTCTGTCTACACTCTGTTGACCTCACATCTAGCTATTTATTTCATGATGTAGCTCACTGACATATTCTGCTGCCTGGCATTGCCTAACTAAAAGATATTCTATTCCTTGAGTCAGAAAAAAAAGATGTGTCCATGCCTGGGACTCCAGTAACATTGTAGTTTTCATGGATTTACCTATAATCCATCATTTAGAATGATACACTTGAGACCACATTTTCAATGAAACAGTTTGCTGCAAGTTTCCTGCAAATAACAATATAGTATCTAGAAGATTTGTCTAAACTGTTGGAAGAGGTTCTGCCTTCAGAGTAAGGTACAAAGTACAAAAATCTCAGGACACTGTGAGCTGAGCACCTCAACCTGTTAGTCAAACATCATTTTGAAGAGAAGATAGAAAAACACAGTAGGATGCAATGTTAAGTTAGGAGAGTTTTACCACACAGAATCACAGAATTTTCTGAGTTGGAAGGAACTACAAGGATTATTGAGTACAACTCTTACCTGGATAGCCTGTACAGGGATCAAACCCACAACTTTGGCACTATTAGCACTGTGCTCCACTCAGCTGAGATAGGGTCTGGCTAATGTCTGACAGGTGGACCAGGATTCAGCAGCCCTCAGCAATGCCTGTTGCCATAAAGATGCAGAAATTGGTCTTTTCTTGTCCTTAGTCTGCTGATTCAGTGGGGCCAAGGTATTCCCCCTTCCTTATTGATAACTCCAGCAGCCCACGAGTCTAAAGTGGCAGAGAAGTGATAGCACTGAAATGGGAGCATTGAAGCCAACACAGCCTCACGGGAAGGCTGTAGTGCTAGCACATAGTGAGAGGTGACAATATCCAAAAGATAATTGCATTTTGGCTCTCCCATTAATCCCTAGCTCTTCTTCCCCCACTACAGCACTGAGGACTTGCAATTTCCTCCTGTTTCAGGTCTCTTCAGCTCCCTGACCTTGTGCACTGTGTATGGAAGGGTGAGGAGAAGTCGTGGTGCTCAGCAATGCCAAAGTGTACGGGTTTATCTTATCTGTGATTGTGCCACAATACAGGGCATGCCCTTGTCACTTGATGCACTGGGGAGGAGAGAAAGGCTGTCAGCCAGCCCTGGGCTCTGGCTGTTCCTCAAATCACTGCAAGCCTCGCAGGCACAAAGCACTCATGACCCAGTAAAATGTGTCATGTATGTACCACAGAAAACAACTGGAAACAACCAGGCATGAGAACATAAATTTTTTAGGAGTTTTAATGCAGAATAGTCACTTATATTACACATGCACACTTTTATTCTGCCTCAAATATCTTTGTCTAGATAATAGATGCTTAGACGTTCAATATTATTTATAGTTTATATATTATATATATTTTGTTTATATAAAATAGTAGAAGTAGTCATGTACAATTTTACTTCTATTTTTTAACTCCAGTAATTTGTAAACTTGTGAAGTCTAAATTCCATACATATGTATATAATCCATTATCTTATCAGTGAGTAGATAGTAGATTCCTTTTTATTTTCTTATTGTTTAGGTAATTTTGACATATATTTATTTTTTAATTATTTTTAACAAACAAAGAAAAATCATAAAAGAATGTCAACAAAACAGTCATTTTTTAATATGGTAAAGTTTAAAGTGATGTGAAAATGATCAGATTATTTTAAATATCTATTTTTAAATTCATTTAATTCCTTTCATACTGCACTCAGGTCAGCACAGGAAGGATGTATCTTCATTTAAAAGCCTTAATCTAAACCTTCTTTGTGGTTAACCTCTGATAGCCTTTTTGGCCTCTGCTTAGAATCTCATATCAGACCTGTCCACTCTCCTAAATATACCTTGATCCATGTCTCTGTTTTAGTATACAGCCCAGAAATTACCTTTCAAGCTCTGTACACTGAGTTCAAAGATATTAAACTGGCAGGATTTGCACAAAAAATAAAAAGTTTCAGGAAATCTGAAGACAGAACAATAGAGAAAATAAATTATTTGTATTCAAAGGAAATAGAAAGCAGTTTCAAATATATTAAGAGAAATAATTTTGAGAAACGTGCTAATTTTTTTACCTTTTTGAAGTTCTCTCTAGAAACCATCCCGTCCCCTCTAAGAGTTAAAGTGAAATCCGATAAGAAGGGAACTTAATCTTTCTTTGAATCCAGATGGATTTGTAAGCATTAATATCTGATTGAAATCTAGTTGTAATGTCACCAAATGAGCTGTAAACTTACTCTGCCTACAGCAGTTGCAGTCTTCTTGTCCTTTCTCCATGAGTGAATGGTATGTTAGGGTTTTTTGGCGCAGGGTGTTTTTCCATCTGGCCTTCTTGAACATAACCCTGAATCCTCCTACAACAGATGTACCTGACCACGGTCTTCTGTGGTGGTTTCTGAGGTGATGCTGTGGACATGCTCATGTTGAACCACTGGTCCAACCATGCCTGAGATCACCAGATAAGGTGATATGTCCAGGTGAAGCATGTTTAGGTGGAAAGAAAACCTCATTTGTGGACACCTACTTGTGCCATCCTCATGCTGTGCTTAATCAAGTGTCAGCCTGACATTATTACCACATTTTAGGGCTGCCACATGCAGGTTATTCAATGGACACTCTACTCTGCTGTTTACATGTAGATGGAGCCTCATGAAGAACGTCTGGGGCAAAGCAGCTGACTCAGCTGGATGTCCTGACTCACAGCCTTGTGCTCTGGCTAGTGGGTCACTCTCTTTCTTCCATAGATCCAGCTGTTTCTAGTTTTCCTGCAAGGATTTCAACCAAAACTTATTGAAGTTAAAATAAAGAATCCCGCTGCCATCTGTGGGCTGTGGGTCACTTCCAGACCAAAATAAATTTGGCTTTCTGTATTTGTCCTCCATTATTTCTTATTAGAAACACATTCTTCTATTTTTTTCACTCTCTCTTCCATCTGTCTATTTGTTGTGCTCTCTCTCTGTTGACACAGTATTGGCTGAGGCTGATTAGTTCTGTGCCTTCTCCAAATAGGTCACTCCAAGAGTAGCACTGCAGAGCCTTGGACATCTTTGAGATGAAATTGGCAGCCTGCTTGTCCCAGTACATACGGAAAGAGAGCAGGACTTGTTTCCTCAAGATGTTGTTTGCACCAAAAATTGTGCAAAGCAACCTGTGATTTCACACATGCAGAAATAACACATCTTTAAACAGGATGTTTGGACCTTGGCAGTCTAGAAAAAGCCAGTTGCACTCTTGCCTTAAGTTTGAAAATTCTCATCTTTACTGAGAGCTTCTTTCCAGCCTTATACAAGATTCATAGTGTTCACATTTCACACTGCATTTGTAAGGTACATACCACAGCATAAATCACCTGGAACAGAAACAATACCACGTGGTGAACTGAAGATCTCCAAAATGAACTGTTCATAAATGAACTGCAGACCATGGCTTGTTTTCTGGGGGAAAAAAATTGTGAACATTTTTGAATTAGGGAAGGAATGAAAATTTCATGATCTCTTCATGAATGCACACAAGTAGAAGGATACTAGGGAAGGCAGCTTTTTCAAATTTTTACTCTGTTTAAAGTTATGAAATATATTGATATCTGTTATATTTTCTGAGTAAATAACATTAGAAAAAATGATTGTGTACGAAACAAAAAAATAAACTTGCTTCACTCAATTTTCACAAGGGTTTGATCATCCATCCTGTTTACAAATGGCTATGTTAATCATTGCAATCTGAGAATTCAGTGACATTTTAGTATAAATAGTTTATGGGTCTAAGCTTTCCTTTAGACCTGGTTCTTATAAACAGTTGGCTTAATTGCCTTTCAAGTGTTCCTGTATCTTCTGACTAATGAAAAATCTCTCTTGTGACTTACACACCAGTTTGTTTCAAACCCAATGAAAAATAAAGAAAACAAAATTCTAATATATATTCTAATGTCACAGACATTCGCTTATTCTAGTATAGAAAACAATCACACACTCAGCTTACAGTCATATTTACATTTTTTTATTTCTGTTGAAATTAAGCAGGTGCTTAAGTGAATATGCCAGTGTTTTTCTGGATAAGAATGGTTTTTTTAAATGAATCACAGTGCTTTCAGCTGACAAAAACAGAAGTATCTTGATTGCAACAGTGTTTAAATATAGGATAGATCTATTACTGCTCCCCAGACAGCTGGCAAGCCAGACTAGACGTAATCAGAGTGGTCACCACATAAACAGGAAGATCATCATAGCAGTTGATAACATGCATCCATATGATTTTTGCTGGTATATTTAGGTGTGCAAAAAAATAGAAATTAAGTGAAGTTACATAGTTTGGAGGGCAATATAAGTCAAAGAGGACAAGAAATACAGGATGAAATTGGTAAGGAAGGGAGTTAGGCCAAATGAATAGGGAAAAATTAAAATGCATTAATTCCCACTACAGTGAACCTAATAATAAGATAAGTGAAATTACCTGGAATTTTGCACTAAAAGTTTTTAAAGCTGACAGAAGTACATTTGTGACTTCACTGAAGACGTAAGACTTTTTTTCCCCCAGTAAGAATATAACATTTCATCCTAAGCACAATTATAGCATCACCACCAGAAAGAGAAAGTGCAACTGTATTCTGGCTTTCTGTGTGTTCTTTTGAGGTTACACTTAACAAAATACAAGTTATTCTTCAGAATACTGGGTACCTCTGTATCATTTTGAAACCTGGAATTCCTAAGGCCAGCTGCTTGCTGAGATGTAAGATGGAATTTGATCTTCTTTGATTTAGTATATTTTACTTAATAAAAAGTATATATTTTTCTGAAAACTGCTGTGAACTCAACTTGAAGTATCTGTGTTGACTCAAGCAAAACTCTGCCAATATCTGAGACATCCAATCCGACCCCAATGTGATCTCCAGCATGTTTGTTTTCCTTCCCTTCAACTTTGATAACTTTGAAGCTGCAAATAACCAAGGTTTTGTGGAAAGCTTCAAACTCCATATTCAAAACTTTATCTCTCAGTCCAAGGGACCACTTCCAGTATTCCTTTTCTTTAAGTTCCTCAGTGGAGGAAAGATTCTCTAAGGCATCTCACCTGAATGTGTCTCCAATTATAAACAAAGCTCAGTTTCTTCTTCTGTGGTGACTTTTGGTCTTGGAGCTCATCTTCATTTCAGTTCCTTTTCACTACCAGCAAAAAGATATTATGTGCAAAATTAGACAAAAGGTTAATATTTCTCTTTATTGCAAACAAATATGGAATTATAATACTACATGGTAACTCTCTTTACATTACATTACATTGCATTACTGGACAGAGGAAATGATGAAAAATGTAGGGCTAAATGAGAGGAAGGAAATATGGGGGTAAGACAATAAAGTCACTTATCAAACAGTACCAAAGAAAACAATTTTATTGTAGGTGAGCATAATATTACTTTGCAATCTGGCTGTGAGAAAAGTTACTAATGACTAGGAATTTGTTTATTGATGTATAAAACACTGGTGTGTCTGCAGGTGAACACTGCAGTCTCTCACCCCATCACTCTGAATATTCCCTTTAGTGAAGGACACAGAGCCTCATCCTGCTCAAACTGTAGCTTGCTAAGAATCCTGAGTAACTCCTTCAGTGTTGGAAGAGATATTCTGCATGCACTTTGTCATAACCCAACAAAACTTTAGACTAGTATTAAAGAAAAAAATCTCTGACATCAGGCTTAATATAGAAAACTTACTTTATTTTATAAACCAAACACTTGCCAAGAAGTAGAGAAGTAACACAAACTGTGTTACATCAGCTGTGACATCCATAAGATCCAGTGTAAATGGAAAATGAAGAAATTAGTAGCAACACCCAGAGTTCAACAAAAATGCTTTCTACTTGTTGTTCTGCAGTACAGAAAATTAGCTTATAAATCACTGTATTATCTATTATTGCATTTGCTCTAATCACACTGAAAAAAAAAAGTGTCAGTAATTATCAAGGCCAAAGTCTTAATATAACATATTCTGCAGACTTCATTTTCTAAACAAAAGAGCAAAACCACCAAATTTTTAAAATAAGTTGGATTAATTTATGGTGTAATTGAAAACACATGGTCTGACATGGAAATGAGTCTAATTGCTTGTGGTTGAATCCATTTGGAGAACTGGAGTCATGTCTGTTTAATGCTAGATTTTACATTAGCATGAAATAGTGGAAATGGAAGACCCATATGTGCTTAGATTAATAAATAGTCTCCAAATTGGTTTATGTCTGGCACATTCAAGAGATATGGAACATGTCTTTACAGTATAGGGGACGTCCTAACTGATGTTTTAATAGTAAAACAAACTCAGAAGTAATTGCCTAATAATGCTTTTATCATCTAAAACACTGGTGGCAATGAAGTCTAAGAGAGTGTTCTTAAGTCAGGTGTGACTAAAAAGAGAAATTACATGTTTCATATTAATCATCAGCTATGTTGGTAGCACAAAATTTTTCTTCTCTTAATAAAGCAAATTCAGGCTTAAGTGACGCTCCACAGTAAATGTTATTAATTGTGTGCTTCCTGAATTGACTCCATTTATGTGTAAATATTAATATTTGAGTATGTTTTATTTACATAAGATCCCTTTCTTTTTTCCAATGGAAAAGCAGATTACTATACCAAGCCCAGAGCTACTCAGGCACTGCAAAATGCAGACTGATAAATGAATTGGAAATTATGACTCTTGTATATGACTGAGACCAGGAAATTAAAAGACAATATCTAACCAAGGCCCTGTTGTTTCAATTATGAGCATGTCAGCTTTGATTCAAAGTATGGCTATTAACAAAAAAATTCCTATGTAATCGGATTCAACCTCCCTTTTTTCATCTGTTTTTTATGTAGACAAATAAATTTTTATTGTCATGTAACCAGGATTCATCCATGCCTTGCATTCCAGTACTGTTGCTACCTTGCAGTTCTGTTCTTGAAAATATGCAGATTTTTCTGTATGGACTAGACTATGTGGATCTGGAAGTAACTGAGAGACAATAAATAGAAGAACAAGTGTAATTTTAGAGATCTTTTTGTAATTATGAGTATATTATTTCACTACATACAGAAAGTATTATTTTGGTGTCTAAATACAGCCTAGGACCTGGAGTGTTTAAAATTTCTCTAAAGCTGAATAAATTAAGATGTATGACACTAATGACACTGAATATTGCTCATAAAAGAATTGTAGAAATAGAAGTTCTGTAGAAAACCTTTATTTAAAAGAAAGGAATAATTTACTTCTTTCATTACAATAGATATATTCTCATATTTTTACATGTATGGGGTCAAATTTTGTTTTCTAATCACTATTACAATGTGTTCCAGTCAGAATAGTCCAGTTACTGGGAATCTCTGATCTCCTGCCCCTTGTCTTACTGACCACAAAAAGCAAAAAGGTTTCCTTGTGAAGTGAAGCATTCCCCGCTGAATGCACTATCAGGGACTCTGAACTGTAAAACTGATCATAGTCCAAATCAAATACTTATTGCATATTTCAAGTGCTGTCCTTTTATGTGTCAACCTGAACTGGAATTCAAGTCAATGGCAAAACTCCCATTGACTTTCAGGAAAAAAGATTAAACTCTATGATGTGTATTAAATATTTTGTTCTCATACTTGATTCAGAATTGCTGGGTGGGCTCAGGAATACATCAGACAAAAAATTCATCCATATCCACAGCAAAAAAAAAAAGTATAAAAGATGCTGAAAAATCCTTTGCTTCATTGGTGAGATTGTCATTAAATCAATGCCATATGAAATGATTGATAAGGGATGTTAATATTCTTCCTTGTGAGCAAAGAAGAAGCTCAGTAACACAAAAATATTCTCCCCATAGCACATTTATTCACTGTTTTTCTGATCGCATGGGAAGCATAATGTTAAGAAGATAAATCAATGGTTTAAACACAGTATTGAACTTCCTTTATCTTGCCAAGATAATAAGGCATATCTTCAGAATGCCATTATGTGTTGCTTTAATTATTTTCTTGCTGGTTTTATATTGTTGAGACATGAGGTGGGTAGAAACCCTAGAATGTTGTTCCCAACTATAAATGCATCTATACAGGAGAGAAGCAAAAAGTAGGCTTAATATAGCAGTTATGAATTTACATATCAGCACAATTCCATTGAGGATTCTAGGGCTGAAATCAGTGTGAAATTAAAAGGTGTATAAACACCATGAGCTCAGTTGGTTTGAGCATGGACATAATAATGCCAAGGCTGTGGGTGGCCATTTACCTGAGAGTTGGGCTCAATGATCTTTGTGAAGCCCTTCTAACTTAGAATGTTCTGTGGTTCTGTGGCTCATTATTTCAGCAGGATTGGGTCATTCTTTTGCATAGCAGGGGTTTAGGCTTGGGCTGGGGGAGGCACCATAATTTATTTTATTTGCCAATTCAGACAATATGAGATGAACTGTCTCTGGAGAATGTAAAAGAAAACACAAGTTTGTTTTTCCCAAGACATGTAAATTCATCAGAGTATAATTTTATTTATTTATTACTTTGTATATTTTGTCTAAACCATAAACTTAACTGGATAAACAGCCTATCCCACTGGCTCTAGTAAGTGAGCTACACCAGTGAAAGATCTGATTCTTTAGGATATTTCCCTCTACATTTTATTAAAAGATAATTTAAAAATTTGGTAAATTCTGTTTTAAATGTAGAAGGACTTTTTTTTTTCTTTAGTTTTGAAATATGGAAAACATTTGAAGAAATGAAGCATCACTTTTTTGTCCTTTTCTCTTTTATCTAAAAGCTGATTTTTCATCCACCTGAGAAATTGAGCACAGAGCCAAAGTTGCTGAAAAATATTCTTTTAAAATGCACTTTAAACAGCTATCATGCCTCAGAAGTGCTGTTTCACTGCTGGACAGTTTGTATGTTCCTGTCCTTACCTGAAGTTCTCTTATTCACAGCTTTCAAATCTCCACACAGTCCCCAATGAGCACAACAAGGTCAGGCAGCCTGGCTGTGAGAGAGGCCAGTGTTAAGTTGCCTGGATGGTGATACACTCTGTCTTGTCATAAAATGTTATAAAATGATAAATTCCTGAATAGCAGCCAGGAGAACATGAAAAGAAAAAAAAGGCCTGATTTAAAAACCAGGTAAGTGGCTAAAGTAGTAATATTTCTAAGAAAAGATTTGGCCAAAATTGTATGAGACAAATGTCTTTGCCTTATTTTTGCTGTGCTCTGTGAAGAGGGGAGAATTTTATTTTCTTAAATTCTTTGTAACAGTTTAAAAAGATGTTGACCAAAGCGTATTTTGACACCTTCTGCAGGACTGGAAAGCTCCTCTGGGAAATAATTGCATGAACTGAGTAACCTTTAGCTGGACAAACACAAATACTCCTTGACTTGAGAGGGCTGGGGCAGACCAGGCATCACAAGTTTGGAATATTGTTTTCAGCAGACCTGTTCACCTTAACAAAGTTACTTTTACTGAGTAAATGTTGCAGATCAGAGGAAACATCTTGGCACGCACTCAATAACAGCTTATATATACATGTCTAGATCTCAAACATCTTTAAAACACCAGGAGTATTTATATTGACTTCAGAGTCTTTTCCCCTGAGTTTGCCTCAAAAATTTCGAGAAGTATCAATAAGTTCAAATTTCCTTGACATTTTGAAGGATTTTTGTCACAAAGCAAACCGAGTTTTAACAAAGTGCAATTTTTGACTGATTTGTTATTCTTTTATTTGTCTTTTTAAAATGAAATGAAAAGCTGAGGTAGGTCTTTGATTCAGGACTGGAAATTTTACATTTCTCTGTGTTTTGTACACCATGTTCCCAACAGGTAGTGTTTAGCACATAAGTCATATAAGAAAGATATGTATTATTCCCCTTTTGACTCTGGAAGCCTAATGGGGGATTAAAAAAAAACATGTATAGTAACATCAGTCAAGTTTTCATCAGGCCCATTTGGTTCAGAATGAAAAGAAAGAATCTCTCAGACAGCATTTTTTTTTTCATTCCAAGGAGTCTGACAGTAAGTTTTGAAGCTTTTATAGAGACAACATCTAAGGGTAAGATTAGGATACTCTGTGTCTACATTGGTTCAGAAAAACCTATTTTATTCACCTCTTGCTTAAACTGCTGCAGAGCAAAAGCTATCTTCAGCTTGCTGATGCAAAGAAAGGAGCTTTAGGGGGATTTCCAAGTGACAAGCACCATTACTAATAAATTGTCTCAGAATGTAAAAACGTGACCCTCTCAGGTGGTTCAGCCACAGTGTTTGCAAACTGTGACCAAGTATCAGATTCCTGCCTTTTTGCTTAGCACTTGCCATGGAACAATACAGGGCTGTGACTTCTTGCTCCAGCTCTGATTGTATGGACCGTAATTAAGGATTTGGGTGAGGATGAATGGCAAAGAATGCCACTGTGCAATTGGCTGTAACCAGTGCGACCTAAACTGATCCTAGATCTGGAGGGGGAAAAAAAGGAAGAAAAAAGAAAGAGAAGGAGGGGAAAAAATGACCTCTTGTACCCTCTTCCATGATCCGTGTATGTAGTTAGCACGGACTCCCCTGCCAGGCTTTTCATCGCCGTGCTTTTAAAACCATTAGCTTGCTTTGTAGTCTTAGCAAGACATACATTTTTTGAGCTATCATAAATGAAATCTTAGAAGATACCTTTCAACATATGCCAGGCATAGTTAAAAAAGAAAAAGACCATTATGGCTCTTTAACGAAAGGGGAAAAAAACCTCAGGGTGAAATGGTGCAGACGTTTTGTGGAATATGGAAAGTTTGAAAGAAGTTAACATATAATAAAGGGACACAAGAAAACACGGTTGTGTTACATAAAAAGCTGACAACCTGGATAGACTATAGTTCTAATAGGATTCTTTCTCCCTATATATTAGTTTTCATCTTCTGTGGTAAGTCAAGTGATGCCATTTTGTCTCCTACTAACTTGCCCTTGATATTCTTTTCTTTAATAAAAGTCAGAATACATTACCAAAGTGTTGTCTGGAATAATCCAGCTGTTATCTGCTGTCACTGCAGAAATACAAGGCTGGAAAGAATGTATATCTCAATTTATTTAGGAAAAATTTGGTTTACAACTTTTCCACTGAAAGTCGTATGTGGCACTGGATAACACTGCGTGGAGCAGATCCAGCCTCCCATCTCCCAGGTTTCCTCAGTATACAGCAAGATGTGCCAAAACTTTTTATCTGAATCTGGATTGCTAAGTTTAAACTTAGACCAGATGTAGAACTTTTCTGATTGTGTTGGTTTTAACTGGGATACAGATAATTTTCTTCAGAGTACGTTGGATGGGGTCATGTTTTGGATTTGTGCTGGATATTGGTAATTCAGGGATTTTTCTTTATTGCCGAGCAGTGGTTGCACACAATCAAAACCTTTTCTGCTTCTCACCCCACACCACCAGCAAGGTTGGGGGTGCACATAAATCAGAACTGGACACAGGCAGGACAGCTGATGCCAGCTGACCCAAGGAACATTCCAGATCCATTATACTCAGTGTAAAAAGCTGTGAGAAGAAGAAGGGAAGGGCAGGGGGGCATCTGGAGTGATATCTTTGTCTTCCCATGTCTTTATCGTGTGTGATGGAGCCCTGCTTTCCTAGGGATGGCTGAACACCTGTCTCTCCAAGGGGTGAAGAAATTCCTTGTGTCTTTTGCTTGTATGTGCAGCTTTTGCTTTGACTATTAAACTGTATTTATGTCAACACACAGGTTGTTTTCTAGCTTTTATTCTGGTTTTCTCCCCCATCCCAGCAGCAGGGAGTGGGTGGCTGTGTGTGACTAAGTTGCTGCAACAATGGCTCACACTGACCATGGAAAGGGGGTTTTATTGCACTAGAAACATTTTGTCAGGACTTTGAAGCTGGCACACTGTGAACTGGGGTCAGAACTTTGCTGCACTCTATACTGAAAAACAAACACGCAGATTTTAATATTTTAAATCCTACTTGTAGCCAGCAGTGATAGAAATCAGGTTCATTTTGCGACAGAGAGAAACATATATACCAGTGACGGATGTCTGGGGCACACAGAATCAGAATGGGAAGGACTCTGGGCTCTTTTCATGTTTTATAGTAAACAGCTGGGAAATGTGGAGGAGTCAGGGCCCCTCATGGTAAAGATGCTTCTCTCTTAGAGCAATAAACAATAAAAATCCTGTAAGAAAATAAGCAGTTGTTTTAACTGAAAGAAACACAAACAGTGAATTCAGTGAGACACAGAAGCAAAGCCTTGAACAAGTTCATTTATAGAATAGTTGTATTGAATTATAGTGTGTACAATACTTTGATTTCTCTTTTCTGGTTTTATTTCCCTCTGATACTTTTGTTTTCTTTATAAGTTATGCCCATTTAATGAGTGTGAGGAGGTGAAAAAAAGAAAACCAAAACTGCTTTTTCTTACTGTTTTCTGCCTGTACGGAACAGACACTGCCTTAAAGCCTTGCTCTGCTTATGCTCTGTAATTGCATTTCATTTAACCATGTCAATTCCCTGGAGTTAAATACACTTTAAAAGGAGCACCTTGGGCTTAGGACTCCTGGCCTCTGATCTCATGCAGACTGTTCTCTACATGGGATAGATCCACAGAGGGAAAAATTTTCCCACTAAGTGATGATCTCTTTCATGTCCCCTTAGCAGGAAAGGGGCTTTTAGGTACAATTGCACTGGAACAAGTTTTGTCTCAATATAAGAAAGAATTTTTTTCAGTACAAACAATCGATCTCTGGAACAACCTACAGAGGTATTTGGTATACCTCTCACCAATGAAAGTTTTCATGATGACTGAACAGGATGATAGATGATCTCCTGTGGGATTCCCTTCCAATAAAAGGTGGGACCAGATGGTCTTTCAAGGTCCCTTCCAACCTGGGATTTTCTGTGATTCTGATTCTCTTCTTATTTACAATTCATTTTGTCAGCAAGGAAGACATTTCTATTATAGTATTATGATTTTTCTTGCTTACAATATCATTGAATTAAATCAAAACCTTATTTTGTTGTTTGGAAACAAACAGAAATGTTTGTTTCTACAATAAAATAGTGATTTTTTTAGGACAGATGATTAAACTAGATAAGTGAGAGGTTAAAATAGAGAATGGACTCAGCTTCAAAACCCAAATTAGTTTTATGCAAATGCTAACAGAGCAGGTAAATGTCATTAAAAGGGTACTCTTGATTATGTTTGAAATGTTCTGGTAATCAGGTTTTTGAAGGCCTGAAAAAGGAAAGAATCCCTCTTTGTTCTGAGGAAGACAAGAAGGACATAGGGAACTACAGGTTGGTCAGCCTCACCTGCCATCACCCTGGGAGGTGATGGAGCAAATAATGCTGGGAATCATTTCCAGGCATGAAGTTCAAGAAAGTGATCAGGAACAGTTAGCATGAAATTAGAAAGGGGAATTCATGCTTCACCAGCTTGGTGGCCTCAACAATAAAATGACTGGCACAGTGGATAAGGGGAGAGCAGAAAGTAGATTCTCTTCACTTTTGATAAGGTGTTTCTTTGCTATCTCCCCTAATATCTTCACAGACAAGCTGCACAATTGTATTCTACATAAATGAGGTGGACTGGAAATCAGTTGAACTAACAGGATCACAACTGTCATACCAGAATATTGCTTTGACAATAAAAAGTTTTAAAAATTTTTAGATTATTTATTATTTCCTAAGGAGATTGCTGATGAGACCAAGTGCTCCTCAGCAAGTTTGCAGGTGATATATAACCCAGAGGAGCTGCTCATATCCCAGATCTGCCCTGCCATTCAAGGGGATCTCAACATGCTGGAGCAATGGACTCACATAAACCTTCTGCAATGCAAAACAAAATTTCAAAAAATTTCAAAAAACAAAGGAAAACACCAAGTTCAGCCCATGGGAAGGATACCCCCATGTATGAGTACACACGGGGACCAGCCATGTGGAAAGCAGCTCTGCAGAGGAGGACCCAGTGTTTTGGTCATACAGCAAACCCGAAATGAGCCAGCAATGAGTACTTATGGCAGAAAAGACCAGAAGCCTCCAGGGATGCTGGAAACAAAGGATTGCCAACAGGACCAGAGAAGTGATTATTCCCCTCTACTCAACACTGGTGAGACACATCAGGATCGCTGGGTCGAGTGTTGGCCTCCCTGGTGCAACAAAAATACTCAGAAAGTGGAGCAAAACCATGGAAGGCATACGAAATTATTAAGAGGCTGGTCTGCCATTTGATAATGCTGAGAGAGCTGGGGATGTTTAGCCTGGAGGAGTAAAGGCTCAGGGAGACCTTGCCTGACTGAATAACTGGCTGGGGAATGAAGACAGAGTCAGGTTCTTCTCAGTGTTGCCTTGTGACAGGACAAGAGGCCATTGGCATTAATTAAAAAATGGTGTTGTGAGAAACTGGCTGCAGAACTTTAATTTATTTGCGCTGTAACATTTACTGCATGCGAGGTGGTGATGGGCACTCCAGCTTCTTAACAAATCCTGCATTCATGGTAAGCAGGCAAACATGAGCACCTGGCTTACACACTGCATGTGTCAGAGCTCAGCTTGCTGAACTTGCTCAGCGAAGTGCATATAAAATTCCTCTTATAAAAATAACTTAAAAGAGCCTGAAGAAAAAAAAAGTCCATTTTATTTAACTACCCACCTGTGAAATATGAAAGAACATCCTTAAATACTTCAGAGTGGCTTACTGATTGTTTGGAAACTAGAAATGTTAAAGAGCCCAGCTCAATATTGTGCTTAACACTATGCTTAAATGTAATTACATGTTTAAACCTTGTTTTAATTCATTTCCAAATACCTCAGTGGTACTTACAACACGTGTAATTGTGCAATTAAATGCTTTGCTGAAAAGGTGCTCCTGACATTTCTGAGACACCAGATATTCCAAGAAGCTAAATAATGCTATGATTTGAGAAATGGATTGTAAATGTAACTACCAGTAGCTATCTGCTGCATTTAATGGCACCAATTTAAAATGCTGATTACATGGAAGATTTGATCTGTATTTGAGTATATTTTAAAATTTAGTTTTACTACTGTAAAATTCACAGTCATTTTTCACCAGGATTCTTAACAAAACTGTAAAATCCCATTGTGCATTTAATGTGGATATTTTTTCAGAAAAAAATTAAGATGGAATCATTCCTGGGATGTAGAAGTGGAGTTAATTGCTAGGAATGTAAGATTATACAAGAGACAGAAAGAAAAGAAGATTCAAAGTTTCATGTGAAGAAAGGTTTAGAATGATTCTTTTCTTAGCCTGGCTTTAATAAACATAGTGTGAATAAAGCAAAGGGGGGGGGGGGTTGTTTCTTTTGAATTTTTCAGTGGACATTGAAAACTTAGAATTTTCAGCAATAAAAAAAAAAAGTCAAAAATTGAAAGAAATGCAAAACCAAACCCAAACCCCAAATCTCAGAAGTGCTCACTGAACTTCATTTATTAAAACTGAAAAATACAAAAAAGCTGTGGTTTACCTAACTTTCTTTGTCCACTCTGTTCTGTTGTGGTTTTAAACCCCACAGTTTTCAGGTGGAAATATCAATCTATGGCTATTTTATGTGCATTTTGGACCCCATCTTTGTAGAAAATGAAGTTCCTTTTGAAAATGCATGCATAGATTACACATAAATTAACAGAGACTGGATGTTCTGATGCCAGCTGAATTCTCTACCATTGATAGAAGTTGATGTGGGCAGCTGACTCGTGTGCAGTTCACACCTTCACCACTGCTGTTTGTGTTGCAGAGGTTTTTTTAGAGCCCATGTGCAAAGAAAAGCACAGACCTGGACTGTGGATTAGTGTCATATTTTCCTTTACATAAAAAGCTGGACTGTAGCCCACAATCTCTTCTAACATCTCAGCAATATCACCTGTAATCCCCTGTTCTCTTCTCTCTCTAGGAGGGCTAATTACATGTTTAATGATTAGACTATAAATATCCATCCAGTCAATGAGAATTAAACATCTTCATAGACTTGAAGCTAATTTTTTTTTTATGTCTGACATTTTTTTTTCCTCCTTTGATTATCTTGCACAATAAGGCAGAGCTGATGCCTGGGTTGTGGGTGTATTTAGTAACAGCACAAAGAAGCTCTGAGTGAGGAGGATGTGTGTGTGTGTGTCTGTTTATCTTAACTAAAAAAATCAGGAATTTTATCACATCTGCTGTGACTGTTTCTTCATTATCTCTCTCTTTTTGTGTCTCACCACCCATGCACTTTTAATTTAAATTGTACTTTCTAGAAATTATCATGAATTTTCCCTGTGACATCAGTTGAAACAATATCAAGCCCTCAAAGACAAGCACTTTAACTTTCTTGAAACATTTAAATCCAGAAGAGCTTAACATATCACGTAGATGTTTTCAGATGTATTTTAAGACTGTATTTCCCATTTAAAACTAATCCCACCTGTCACCTGAAAAACTTCCTGAAGTGACCCATTTTTAAAGCATGTTTGTTTATTTATCAAGCATGCTAAGTACTGTTCAGAGTAATTCTTAGCCTAGGCTTGATGGAAAAGAAACCTTCTGCAGAAACACAAAAACTCTGTGTATTCAGGGTAAACACAAATTTACCCCCACAATTATGTTAGTGAACAGAAGAAAACTATTGAGCTATGTTTGCAATTAAAATTATTCATTTAAATGGGTTGTTTCCATTGTGCACAGGTGGTAAACTTATCTCACATGGTTTTTGTATAAAAGTCTGAAATAAGCGAACACTGGAAAACAGAATCTAATGGTGTCATTAAAATGATTGTAAACATGCCTGTTGTTGCAGATGTGTGCTTTCCTTCTGTTGATATACGTTTGGATTGTTGGTCAGGATCAAACACACGCAGACTTTCAGCATGTCAAAAAATGTCTGTATTCTAACAGGTTCTGTTTGGAAAGAAATCTGTTTCCTTAAGGCCAGAATAGCTATAAAATAACCAGACTGCCCGATCAGATCCAATGTCTACTCCTATTTTCTTTGATTAGAGCTGTGTTCCCTGTATTCTCTGCCATCTATGGTTTCAGCTGAACAAGAGATTATGTGTTGCATCATTATGGTTTGGGGAAACGTTTCAGCAGAGCAATAAATGTAGAGAAATATACAAAACTCAGGGCCAGGAAGTCATCAGCTTTTTCTTCTCTCTAAAAATGTTGCCCTTTACTTAACTACAACAATTGCCAGCTTTGCAGTGATTATTTACTCTACTACACAAGGTAACACAGGAATGGCTGTTGCTATCCACCAGAGGATAGGATGAACTTAAACACATTTCCTCAGAGCCAAATTCTTCAGCCTAAACCAAAAGTTGATGGACAGCTGGGAATTCAGCAGAACCATGTGCTTCCCTTCTGCTCGGAGCAGGAGCTGTGCTCCACAGCTACTTGCAAGGAAAAGTGCAGCTCTGCAGTTGCTCAATTCGCCTTCAAGCAAAGATTCCTCTGGAGTCTGGAGCAAGGCTCGTGGGGAAAGAAGCCAGAGGATTTACATCCATCTGTCTGTACCCTCCCCTTGGGAAAATGTCTGTGCAGTAGTTATATGTCCCAGAGGAGGGATTCCTTCTCAGTATTTTTTTCAGGCAACGCCTTCTATAAGATAGGATTGGTTTAGTCATCCAGGCTATAAACTTCTGTTTATCCAGAATAATGCTCACAATCCTTAAATGTTCACGGTGACACTTGTACTAAATCCTAGTATTTAGGCTCTATAATTTCAAAATAATTTAGCTCCCTTTAGTGAGCCAAGAAACATTTCTGTAGCCTAACCCACCTCTTATACACAAGCTAACAGCTCTCATCTCTGCTCAAAAGGAAATCAGATCTTCAGTTTGAGTAAGCATCTGTAGCTCTACAGGCAGTGATGGTGCTATGCCCAACACAGCAGAGACAGCTGGTTTACAGACAGCCACAGTCACGTCTTGGAAGTTAAGAACTTCTCTGTCAGGAATATACCAGATTTTAGATGTGGGGCCCAAATCTCTTGGCATCAGCATCAGTAGAACTCCAGCACAACTTTGGAATTATGTAGGTGTAATACTGATGCCTAAGACAGCAAAATCCATTCCATACAGTACAATGAATCTTTAGAAATGGTAAAAGGCATACAGTGTCCCTTTCTTTTCAAAATGCTCAGACCTCTTTACCAAAAAAGTCTTGGACTTCCTGACCTCTGTCTTTGTGGTACACTGCCTGAATGTAGCTTGGTTGCACTGTTATGAGATCGCTGGAGTTGGACTGGAGGCTTGATACCTAAGCAATCAGTACCAGCACAATATCTCTATCCAACTTTCTCCGCTAATTGAAGCACCCTCCCTGTTCTCTCAACCAGATAAATATAGAAGGTTAATTTTCAGGGAAAGTTTCCTTAGCTCAATGTTTGCTTCAGTTCCAGAATCAAATCTTTTATTTGAGTACACCCTCAGTATAGATGAAGAATAATTATTTTTCACATTAGTTCCTCTGAATGAGAAAGTGTCTCTTTATAGCATTTTCCTCTTCCTTACTTTCAAAAAACAAGTCCTGCCTCAGTTTAAAATAGCCATGCACAAATTTAGACCGAAAACACTTACCATTACTTGTGGCTTTTGTGTTTCTCTGTTTACCACCAAAATTCCCAAAGAAAAAATGTGGTTCGTGTCTATATTTAGTAAATTGCTCCAGTGGAGAGGGAGTTAATGAGGCTGTCCATCCACCTTGGTGTTCAAATTGCCTCCTTGATTGATGATGCGGGGAGCAAACCTGCACCATGGGTCAGCGCCCAGAATGGCCCTGCACAAGACACATTGCAGTGTTCCTTGTGTAGGTGGAGACAGTTTCTACCCCACAGCATTCAGACACATTAGATCTCTCCAGAAGCAAGCTGAGGAGTTGTCATAATGGAAGTAAAAGTAGGTAATTTTTATTAATCTCATCTCAGCTTTTAACTTTTTTGCTTTTTCTTATGTAATCTTTGATTTAAAAAGTTTGAAGCTCTACCTGCCATAAAGCTAAGCCATTTTGAGTAATTTTCTGTATGTTAACTTTCTCTCAAGGTACTGAGTTTTATTTTCATTTTGTGCACAGTGCAGCATGATTTTTTAAAATAGTATATGTCAGCCAGAGAACAACACAGCTAGAGGTGCTGAGACTACCTGCCCTTGGTTATGCAGTATGTCTTAGTAAAAACGTTTATTAGATTTAATTTAACAATGCTTCTTTTATTAACTGAGCACGTTTGACTTGCAGTTGCTGGGTAATTCCATGATGACTATTTTCTAAGCAGCAGTGCCAGTTGCTTACCTGCATAGGGAGGGTTGTTGGCAGCAGCTGGATGATCAGACAGGCTGCATCTCGTATTTCTTGTTTGAGCCAGGCTGTGTCCTTCAGCAGCACTGACCCAGTGCAAAACACAGTGTCCCATCACCACTGTGCCTGCTGCACTTGCTCTTGGAATTTCTTGTTTGAGCCAGGCTGGGTCCTTCAGCAGCACTGACCCAGAACAATGCATGGTGTCCCTCCACATGGAGCCCTGCAGCCTGGAGAAAGCTTCACTCTGCAGCACTGACACTGTCACTATCCCTGCAGTATGTTCCAGGAGCAGGAAAACTGTGTTGGATGTAAATACAATCCACCTGAAGAGTCTCCCTAGCAGGCTGCCAAGGTGGGGATGCTGCTATAACTGGGAAACTGGTGCATAGCTGAGCTTTGTTTTTGCTGATTCTCTGGCTGTCATTGACATTAGAGTTCTCTTAGTGCTTGGTACCGTGTGAGATTGACAGCACAGCAGGGAACAGCACAGGAGGGGTTCAGGCTCCAGAACAGATCACATCTTAGCAACCTCTCTGTGAGAAACAGATTTCAAACTGCTGGATAAGGAAGGATTGCATCCAAGTTTCCCCAGTGAAAATAGAAATGTAGCCATGAGACTGTTATGGCAAAAGCCAGCCTCCCTCTTCTCATGCTCAGCTCCAGGCTGCTCACAGTGTGTCTGTGGGGGTCCATAGCTCAGGTATCGCTGCCTAAACTCTGCATCCCAGACAGCCTTGAACAGGAGACAGACAGTCAGAGCTACATGTTTAGCTCAGACTGAAGATGCCATTTCTGGTAATTCATATGGTAATAGAATTTTAAAACTTTTTATTTTGTTTTTAAGAAGTAAAAGTTATATTTAGAAAAGTATCAGCTGAAGAATTTTCATTGCATGTGTTAGATTATAACTTCATCGTCCATATTTGTGAAATTTTTTGAAACTTTATAGAAACAGTATTAAATTTTTTTTTCAGATTTTGATAGTTGATACTTCTTAACTTTCTTTTCCACAATGGGAGGCAGTTGAAAGAAGGAAACTGCCTCTAACAACAACAGTAAAAATAATTTCAATTTTCAAAAAAGAAATTGGAGGCAACAAATATTATTATTTTCTCCCAGTTATTTTTCATGGACAATGCCAAGATGAACATTTCTGTGAAAAAAAAATTGTGATTTTTATGAGATAGTAGAAAATTGCAAAAATTTTATGTATAAATGAGTAAGGAATATGTCACTTATTAGTTCAGGATTATCATAATAGTGAATATTCAACATCTACACTTTGAAGAAGATATTCCTTGTACAAGTAGTACCATTCTGCTGCTGTAACATTTTATTTATTTATTTATTTATTTATTTTTACAGTCCAGTCATAAAGGAAGAATTAGTGCCAAAGTTTTACTGTTTGATTCAATTTTAGGTGGTATTGGTTTGGGGAGAGCAGAGTGGAGTTGGTTTTTTTTTTTAGTCTTTAAGATTTTTTGGATTTTGTTGTCATTATATTTTATGGAAGCAAATGTTGACTTGCTGCAATCCTTGAATTGTTTTCCCCTTCTTTAATAAACTGCTTGCCTCTGACATGTGCGAAAAAAAAACCCTCTTGGAATAGCTCTGCAAGGACTCATTTAAAATTAGTTTTATAACAAATTAAGGTTTTTTGGATGCATGCTATTTTCTTAATTTTAGTCTGGCCCAGAAATTAGATTATAGTCTAATCCTGATTTCAAGATTATCTTTTTTACTAGTGTAGTTTGGAATATATTAACTTCTGCATAATTTGTTAAGGGTGAAAAGGGCAACAGTAGTATATTACATATAAAACACATTGGTCTTCAACAGGATAAGTTGAACACTGATGTGATGGTATGGCTGAAGAGGCAGTGGTTAAATGAAATAGAGTTTCCCATCATGGTCACTGATGTTGAGTTTTTTTGGCTTAGTGTTTTTGGTAGTTTTGGTTGTTTTTTGTCTGTGGGATTTCTGTTTTCTTTTTTTTTCCCCTTTTTGTCTTTCAAGGATTTAGTAATCTTTTTTTGTTCTAAAAGCATCTTTATTTTAAAAAAATATAAATGAATAATCTTTCTTCTACAAAAAGTGAACTCTGCAAGTTTGGGTTTCATTAGTGCTTTACTTGCATCACTGGAAGACTGTTAAGAGGAGGAACTTGATAGAAGAGTAAACATCTGCTCCAGAACTTCAGTAATCCGTGCTTATGCGGTTATGGCTTTGCATTTTACAGCCAGGAAATTTCGAAGCTATCATGTGGAAATGTAACACTCTTTGCCTGTAGGTTGCATCCTTGGAGTCAGACCTGTGGTGTAGGACTCAGCCCTGAGCTCTGCTGGGGAGTGAGCAAAGGAAACACTTAAATACTTTGGTCTGTGAACTTTCAAAGGGCAAGGGAGGGAGGTAATTTCTTTTTCTATTTTATTTTTCCCTTTTACTCCTTTGTATGAATACTGACTTTTCTTGCACCTCTGATAGAGTGGGACTAAGCCTAAGGTTTTGTTATTTTAAAGGGATATACTTAAAATTTATCCAGTATAGCAAGATCTCATCACTGGACACCTTAAAATATGTTACTTGGTGTCTGATAGCAACCTATACTTTACAATTGACATACAATAAATTAAAATACTTTTGTCACAAACCTAGGCTGTAAAATTACATTCCTAGTAGAAGGTAATTTAAACAAGAAGGAACATGGGAAATGATAGGATGTAATTCCAAAAATAGATCATATGTATAAGGAACTTACTTTTTTGAGAAAAATGTTTTTTATCCACACTTAGATTTATTGAGATCAGTGGAAATTTTTTAATATAATACAATTTTCCTCCCCAGTGTGACAGACTTCCTTGCAGAAAATGTATATGTCCTTACAAGCATCAGTAGCCATGGTTGGCAAATATTGGCATAAGAATAACAGGAAAGTCTCAGTAAGAAGCGAGGTCAGAGCTGGGTGCTCTACTCTGCAAACATCTGAAGGCACAGAGGGTTTGCTGTCAGACAGTGGTAAATAAATGAAAGGTCATTATGTTCCTGTATAAAGTAGATGACTTTTTATTTTTTTAATCAGAGGGGCTGAACCTACTTAACCTTTAAGCCTTGTGTCATTCTCTGTTTTTTTCTAAATGTTTCTGCCTCTTCACTTTATATTAAAACTACAGTTCTTGAGCTCGCATCCGCCAGGAAGAAAAGCAAAAGGAAAATAAAAAAAGAAACATAGTCTCCGCACAGGCAGAAGAGGACCTTTGTAATTTATGAAGCTCTTTGCAGTGAAATTTAAATTATTCTAGATAGTTTTTAGTGCAGGTATGTCCCCCAGCCCTAAGATGAAGCTAGTGTCCCTGTTCAGGGAAGCCTCCTGCTGTTGCAGTCTGTGGTGTATAGAGCGGAGCAGAGGCAACACAAGTTCTTGATAGTGTGGAATAAAAGGCTCAGTGGATGGAAACATTCTGAAAAAGGACACTTGGTACCATGAAAAAACCTCAAAGGATTTATATGTACACAGTGCCTTTGCCCCACACACACCCCGTGTATAATGTCCTGTAATTTCCTCTCTCCTCTCCCCTCCCAAATTATGTGCAGAAATATCTAATAAACTGTCTTGCTAAGGCACACTGCATAACCAAGGCACATGGATGAGAGAGAAACAGCATTAAAAGGAATATTCTGTGTTGATACTTATGTGGACTTGACTTTTCAGAAGGGATGACCTCAGCCTCATTCCTCAAGGCTTCCCTTCTTTACAGTCCAAGAATCTGAGTCAAAATTGCTGGGACTTAAATGCCAAACTAATCTAATTTAATACTTTTAGCAATAGCTTGGGTCATGCTCTGAATGCTCTGCCTTGCTTCATTTAATTAAAAAAACAACACAAGGCAAAAATAATACAAAAGCAAGGCTGCCAAAACTCTGCAGTCTGCTTGTTTTCCAAGTGGGATTTGTTTACCAACTTTATTCTTTATATAGGGGACAGTTAAGCTGTTTTCACTAACTCATTTCTAATGCTACCACCTCACACAAGCTAAAGTCTATGAACTCTGCATTTTTTCCAATCAAAGAGGACAAATGGTAGTTAATAACATATCACTTTCAGCCAATTAGATTATTTATTTAATTAAGTTCTATAGCAATATTAACATACCAGCAATACAAATACAGCAGTACAGCAATATAAAACCTGCATATTCATATGTCTGTTTTCATGGAGGAATTAACAAAAGAACAGCAAGGCTAAAGCCTAGGCAAGTAGTCTAGTAGTTTATTTTCTTAAGCTTTACTCTTCCCTGAGCACTGAGATCGCAGCTCCAGTAGGAATTGTTGTGAACCTCCTTTGCTAAGTGAGATTCTCATCCAAAGTCCCATGCTAGATGTTGGTTTAAAGCAGCATGCCAACATTTGCACCCATGTTGAGAACATACAACCATAAAAACATTTGTCATTTAAATGTGCACTTGAAATATCTGCATTGTCTAAACTTTCAGGCTTAGGTTTTCTATAGCTATTTTGTGTTACTTTTTGAAAGAATAATTACACTCATCTTTAATTCAACTTATTTCCAGTCTCATCAAATTATTCTAAGCCACTGTGAACATTTTCTGCACAAACATTAGGATTCATCTGACTTAACAATAAAAGCTTACATTGTGGATACATGTGTATTAACTAGTGTCAAGATTTATTTTGTAGACTGACAAAAAAAAATTACTTCTAGAGGGTGATTTATCTGATCTATTTTAAAGAATATATTTACCAAAGAATTACTCATATGATACAACTTTCTACTCCTTCCTTTTGACTATAACAGAATCTAATTATTAGTAGCTCAAAAATTAACTATAAGAGGAATCTTACCCAATCATGAACGTCTCAAGATATTGTGTTGACTGCAGAAATATTTGTATGTAAGCTACAAACAGGAGGCATATTTTGATAGCCAAAGGCACTATCTGTGCTTCCTGCAACAGACAAATGCCATGGCAAGGTAAGAACCGAGCTGCAGAAGTTGTGGCGTTGGTATCTCCCACCTTTGCAGGAATCCTCGCGTGTTTCTCTGAGCTGGGCGGCCGGAGCTCCCTGGCCAAGCAGCTGTTCCACATCTACTCTGGGGAAAAGGCAAAAGGCCAGATATTTTTCTGCACATACTTTGAAGTAGCTCTACCACTGCTATTGGTATACATACCATAATTTGATTTAAACAATTTGTTCTTGCAAAGGGAGCTACGGCCAAGTCATACACAGTTAAGGGAAAATAAGACAGTGATTTCCTATTTATTAGAATAAGGAATGAACTTGGATATCCTCATACTTCAGAAGAAGAGTGATATGGATCCATGCATGAACTTAATGGCAGACTCAAATTCTGTTGCAAGCAATATAAGTACATGTCCAAAAGTCCTGAACTTTGGCAAAAAAATTGGATCTGATAGTAAATTTTAATTTTTAGGGTCATCTCTTTCTAAAAACAAGACCTCAGCTTACAATAGCCATGATTGCTGAAGTTTGAATTTCACTACAGAAGGAAAAGTAATCTGTAGTTTAGTAACACTCAGGGTAGATGAAAATATTTAATATTTACCACCTGCAAATGCTTCCTGAATTAAATAACAGGTCTCAAATCTATTTTCATCTTTGTACATCCCTGTCTGGCCCATTGGTAAATTCACTTTGACTCAGCTCCTAAAATCCATAAAACAGACAGTGATAAAAACATTTCTTCTCTTTTTATGTTTAAATTATTGACTAGGGAAACCACAAAGCAGAGGCAGGTAAGTTAGAGGGCAGCCAGACACTAACTGTAATTGCATGTGAAATATTAGAAAATACTACATAAACATGGCATGGACTTTTGAATGTCTAGTTTTGTTTCCACTGAGGTTTTGTCTGCACTCCAAATATACATTCACTGAACTGCTTAAGCCCATCTACTGAGTCACAGGTGACAGAATCAGCATTATAGTGTTTTTTGGATTTAAAGCAAACATCATAACCAAACAGAAAAAAAGGGAGAAATAGGTATGTGTTTCTAAAGAACCTGACTAAATGTCTGGTCAGAAAAGTTGCATTTGAGAGCATGCCAAAATAAGAAACACACAGCTTTAAATCTGCTGCTACTAGACTGCTACTAACTAATACTACTAAACTAATACTACTAAATCTGCTGCTACTAACACACTGCTACTAGACCTGCAGCTGCATTGTCAACTGTCCTTGTTATGCCTAAATCATAAGCCTAAATCATAGACTGCTTTGCAGTCCTAGTGGCCATTTGTCCTTGATGAACAAAAATACAAGGGCTGGAAACCATTCTGAAAGCTGAACTTCTTTTAAAAAGCATTACTTTTTCCACTAGTCTGGCCAAATCTCTGCTCACCAAGAACTTTGAGCATAAACATCAAAACCTGCTTTTCCAGACAGGCTCGTAAACAATTACAGCTCCTAACTAGACATTGACCTCACTTGCCATATCACTGTACCACTTTTACTGTTCCAAACTATTGTCAAGTGCCAGTAGGCTTTATTTTTACTGCCATATTACTCTGTGATTGCAGTGTGCTGGTGCTGTTTGAGATATAACAATTAATGGATGGAGATCAAAATTCTGACCTCTGAGTCAAATGACCATTCATGAATAGTGCAGTAGCTATTTGTCTATTGCTTTTGTTTTCAAGTATTATTCCATATTCTTCTCCTTCCCTGTTTCTACAGACACAGCATGCCTTTTATCTAGAGGCAGATAAGCAATTTCAAAAATTCTACTTAGACTAAAAGATTTTTCAATTATTCCCATAAAAATACTTTGCCAATGAGATTTCCTGCTCTTGTGATTTCTTCCTGAAACACGGAATACATTCCAATATTTTAGAAATAGTTCTTGGATTGCCAATAAAATGAAATCTCAGTAATTCCTGACTATCCTCTAAATATTTGAGGGAAAATTAATGTAAATATCTATGAATGTCAAACCCTAGGTAGTAGAAGCCTATTAATCTAGAGAAGTGTTTTAAAGAATGCAAATGTTAGAAAACCTATCATCTCTACATATCCAGCTGTCATGAATCTATGATATTGTCCCACTTTCAATTTCTTTCCTGTCTTACAATAAATACAATCTAGACCCTTGATTTCCCTGTAAATATTGCTAAATTCTGCTCACAGTGAAAAAGGAAAAGCACTTTTACTCATTTCAGATCTGGCATTGATATCTTCTACTTACTGCTAAGTACACTATCCCTAAGGGGAAAGCATAAACTACACCATCATACCAATTCATCTTATAGATTTTCTGGCTGGATATACTTAGCGTTTCTTTCTCTCTTTCTAGTCTTAAGACATTTCTCACCTTGAATTCACCTTTAGTCCCTGACCTAGAATTTCCAGTCGTCATCTGTATTTTGCACCCTAGTAGGTGACACTAAAATCTATAAGAAAAATGTGCAGAACAATTGTGCTTTCAGTGTTAATCTGCTTTTAATGGAGTATTTGCTCTTAGCAGTCTGAAACCGTCTCCTTGGCTTGATCTCCTTTTAATCTAATGCATCTGGAGAAATGGTAAATCTTCAGTCATTTGTTTTGTAAATGGATAAAGCATTCCTTGCTCATCTTCTGTGTATGTGCACTGGAGGGGTTTTATTAATTTCAATTCAGCATTCTGGTGATTCCTAAGTTCCAAAATCTATCTAACTGGATACTATTATTACCTGGCCCATTTGTAAAGCTCCTTTGCTCACTCCAAAAGTACCATTTCTGTCCACTTTTTCATGGAGCAGGATTTTCTTTGGAAATTCTCTGAAACTGACTTTTTTGTTTTTGACCAAAGTTGCATGAGTCATTTTTATTTGTGAAATTTTTTTTCATCTTAGTTAACCTCCAATTGCAATCCAACAAATTTTGTTTTAGTTACCATTGCCTTTCTGTATCTTACCTGCATTTTTCTTGGCTCAGCTCAACAAAGTCTGAGTAACTATAATAGGATAGATTACTGCTCATGGATAACCCATTTTTGTAAGAGCAGAGAAATTTCTAAGTGGCTTAGTTAAGGACTTGCTTCTCCAGTTGTTCTGTATGCTGAAATTCCAAAACACTGGCAGGAGTCTCTAAATAGATAAAGAAGCTTATGCTAAAACAGCATTAGCAAAAAATAACTGTTTTATTTAGCATGTGACTAGATATTTACAGGCTAAATCAGAATGTCAAATGACTTCTGAGCTGGTGACACCCTGAATAATCAGGACTTGCCAATATATGACTAATTATCCAGTACAAACTGTGCTTGCCTAATTTTTCAACTGTATAGTGCTTTTCCACATTAATTTTTTTAAAATTTTTTTCTATTTGAACTTCTCTGGGCAAGCAGCTGTGCATAGCAGGATGCTGACTTGGTTCAGCAGGAGTGATTTATAAAGGTATTGTACACAGACACACATCTCAGGACCCTTATTCAATTTTTACACTACTTCTTCTCAGAGAGATTCTTATTATAGTTGCTGTATACTGTTAAAATATTTTGCTGAAAGCATATTCATTAACTGAATTCTGTGTTTCTCTTCATGTAAAGCATATCCCTAGTTACCCCCAAAATATTTAAACACTTATAGACATGAGTAGTCCTATTGGTTGCTATTTTATCTCACTGACTCCACTGCAGTCCTGCTTTAAAACAGTGCATTTCAGAGGGCATCTCTTAAGTCAGATGCCTGTTTAAATACCTTCCTGATGTACAGCCTAATTCTGTCCTTGTTATGTGACTTGTGTAATTCTTCTGGTTTTTAATCCATAGTAATTCTTTAACTGCCAACCTATATGTTGGAGATTAATTACTAATTATCATTTCTCATCTCCATTTCATAACAAAAGTCATTGATGTCACCACTCTGGGATCATTTTTAAAGACATGTTGCTCTAAACTGATGTGTTCAACTACCAGAACAGTGACACTTACCCATAACTAAGATACTGCACCTTTTTGAGTCGCAGTTTTACACAAATTTAACAAAAGATCCTGTTTCAAAAATAGCAAGATGGGAAAAAAAGTAGTGATATTTTTTTAAAAAAGGAAAGAACAGGCCATGAAAATCCTATTTATAGATAAGTTCTCCTTTCAACTGCTTCTTTGTGAAAAATTTTACACCTTCATTCCTTGCTTGCAGTACCCAAGACCTGCTAAAATGAGGAAGGAGTTAAGCCAAGTGCATTCAGCTGCAAACAAGATTTCTTTGAAATGGAAGGTCTTGAAAGAACATAGGTGTGGGCTCATATAACCATGCCTTATGCTGAAATTGAGGTGTTTTGAACTTGATAACTCTTTTGATATCCTGGTGTCATGTTCCCAGGACAGATGCAAGGTTGGGATCTGTGAAGCAAGACCAGTTTCTCAAGGGACAGACATCCTCCAGAACATGGGGAGGACAGATTTCCTCAATGTGTTTTGCTGTCCTATTGCCCAATACACTCTGCATTGCAGAGCCCACTCTCAGCTGCCAAAATGCCTCCGTTGACTGAGACAAACTCGGGAGCCCATCTGTGAAGTCTATTCCCGGCACTAGGCAGCTATATTTAGGGACTGTCACACTTATGAGTGTAGAAGAACCTGGGGGTTTTATTTTCTTTTTTTTTTTAATGTTGGTCAGGTGGATAAGGAATTTAGAATTTACCTTAACTTTTTAACCAGGTTTAACAGATTTTCCTCTATCTTAAAAAATAAAGGGATATTTAAGTACTGTTTCCTGTCATTGTTAAAATCCTGTTCCGAGGAATTTGGAAAAACATGGTATCTTTTATAAAATTGTGGGACTCTATCAAAATTTCTTGATTTTTCTTTAGTTTTTCCAATATATGCCTGGTTTTAACATTCTTTGGAATAATTTTTAACCATTTGAGACAGTCCTGTTCAAGCTGGCAAACATAGAAATAAGAAAGATAAAAAGATAAAAACCTTTTGCTGAAATGAAAGGCATTTTCCATCTTCCCAAAACCTGTCTGTCAACACAGAAGAAATATGTGAAAAATGTGAGACAAACAAGCCATATGTTTTGCTTTTCATGCATCTGGCAAAAATGTGATTTCTTTTGCCATGTTTCTCCTGTGATGAGAATTTATTTCACAAAACTGACATCACATATTTCCTCTCATTTCTTTCTGAGTCCTCATATTTACCTAAATCTGCTGTTCCACACTGTCTTTTTTTAGTGTCCTAGGTGCATTTTCTCTAAGGTCATCAGAAAATATTACTGGACTGTGACATTGCTAAAATTACAGGACAGTCTTTAATCCAGGGGGAAAAGTGTCTAGATGAAAGGGCTGAAGTAGTAAGAATAATAGTATAATAGCTTAATAGAGTAGTTTATTAATAACTTAGGTATTGATCTTCATCATGATGAGTTTTTTAGGATACGTTGCTGAAAGATGTTTACTGGTTCAGCCAAAAATTTTGGGGACAGTGCAAAATCATTGGCTTAATTCTTCTGTTTCTGAGACTTTAAAATGGATAACAGTAGTGGTCTCTACTGGTCTTGAAATACAATAAAATATAATATATCCAACAATCCTTCAGAAAAATTAGATCATACCTGATTGCCTTTGATTGCTACTTCCTATCTGAAATGTAGAAATCACATTTTATTTACATGGTAGAGTACCAACCTGTTCGTTCCCTCATTTGTCTCTTCTTTCGTAGCTGTGATATCACATTCATTTCTTACCTTTTCTACTTTCAGTGCTCAAAGTGTCCTCAAGCATAGATTTCATTCTGTTCTATTCCACCATTGTGATCTAACCCCAAATTTAACTCAACCCACACAGTCATTCACTCATCCTCCTCTGTGGAATGGGAGAGAGAATCAGAAGAGTAAGTGTGAAAAGTTGTGAGCTGAGGTAAAGACAGCTCAATAGGTAAAGGTTTTCCAAGCAAAGCAAAGCAAAGCAAGGAATTAATCCCCACTTTCCATGGGCAGGCAGGTGTTTAGCCATCCCCAGGAAAGCAGGGGTCCATTATCACGTGTAATTGTGACTTGGAAAAACAAATTGCATAACTGTGACCACCATCTTTACATGTTCAAGATGATTCCATGGAGTCTGGAACATCCCTTTGTTCTGTTTGGGTCAGCTGTCCTGGCTGTGTTCCCTCCCAGATCTTCATGCACCCCAGCTTACTTGCTGGTGGGGTGAGGTGAGGAGCAGAAAAGGCCTTGGCTGTGTGTAAGCTCTGCTCAGCAATAACAAAAACACCTGGCTCCTGTATGAATCCAATACACAGCCCTATACAATTAAAAAGGTTGTACACAATTTAAAAAAAAATAAATAAAAAAAATTTTTAGTCTTTATTCCTTGAATAGAATCCAAAACACATCACTTAGACTAAATATATAGTCATTTTATTTTAAATGTAAATTAATAACCACAGTTATAGTGATTATATAGAGAGTAACTCCAAATGGAAAAGCAAGTTATAGTAGTTTTTTGGATTCAGTTAGATGGATAACTTTAGAACTCAGCCATGATATTGCTAGGCTGTTTTTACAAACTCCTATTATCCTGTTCTATATCATCTGTTCATACCATATGCTTGCAAAACATTCATAGTTCAGAAATTTTAGGTTGACTACCTCTGAATTGAGCATGTTTGCAAATATTTGTAAGACAGAAACTTAATTTTAAATGCTAAAATTTTCACACTTTGAAGCTTTCTTCCTTCAGAGCAAAAGCTTCTGGGCACTCAATCAAAAAATTAACTAAAACAACATTTTCAAAATTGTTATAGCCCAAATAAAGCAAGAAAAGATAAAATGAAGAATGCACATAAAGAAATAAACTGGTTTTGTTGACTAAAGTGACACCACATGTGGAGGATGAAATAGCTCAAGCAGAGATTTCTTTCTCTTTCCAGTTCCTCTGTATATCTACACATTTGCCACACACCAACAACAGCCCACAGCTTTGGCATACAAAATTGCCAGACTATTTGGTGCAATCCTGAGGGCTCAGCTCAAAATGAAAGCACTTTTATTTCACAGATTATTAACAAGCAGAAACTGGTGCAAAGGGCTCAATTTTCTTATAATGAAATGGCATAGTCTCATTGATTTCAAAGGAGGTGTGCCAGTTTATGCCAGAAGAAAATTTCCATTATTGATAATGGAAATACAATTATAAACTCCAGAACAATATTCTGTAAATTTACTGATTTCTGATAGAAGTCTAGTATGTCATTTAAATGAAAGCCTTCAAAACTTCATGCTAATATACCTCACCCCTGTGTCCTTTGGATAAAAAAAATTTTCTTTGATAATCTAAAGAGCGGGTACAGCCAAAATCTGAAAAAGTCCATTCAATTCATAAACTAGAAATACTGAATCACTAAATTAATGCTTGCTATAAATAAACTCATCCTGATATTTCATACAGAAGGAAATTATTTTTTTTCTCACCAATTCTTAGAATCATAGTATCATCAGGGATGGAAAAGACCTCTAAGATCATTCAGTCCAGTCATTAACCCAGCTCTGCCGTGCTCACCACGAAACTGTGTCCCCAGGTGCCACATCCACACACCTTTTGTACACTTCCAGGGAAAACCATTTCCCAAGGCAGCTTAATCCAATGCCTGTCCATCCTTCCAAAAAATACATTTTTCCTAATATCCATTCTAAACCCCCATCCCCAGCACAATTTGAGCCCATTTTCTCCCTTCCTGTCACTTGTTACGTGGGAGAAGAGACTGATGCCCATAGGTAGAGTTCATTCAATCCTAAAAAAAATGGGGAAATGGCCCTACCTTTCTGCATCAGGCATGGTGAGACTGGGGATGTCTGGATAAACTTTCTACCTGGCTTGTTTACAGCTACATTTTGAGGAGGTGAATCCAAGCTTAGATAAAAGAACCATCTCAGTGATCCCGGGTGCATATCATTAAGTTATGGACAAATGGGTGTCCAAATTTACTTGGGAAGAGAAAAATTATTTCAGTTATTAGTCTTACTCTCCAATTCTCTCTCTTACTTTTCAATATTGTAATTATACTTTTAATGAAATTTTTGTACTATTTATTGCGATTATAATCTTGGTTTTAGTTTGTCTTACATATTTCATATTATAACTAAAGAACTGTACAATCAATCAATTCATATTGCGAGGATATTCAGAGACCATAATCAAAACTTGGACCACATACAATCATGTAAAATGCAGCAATTGTACTGGAATTGATAGCATGCATCAGATTTGAAATATAACAAAAGATCTACCAGCTTGAGATAAGGTCGACTGGTATCAAATATTTTCTGAACTATGTAAAAATACATGCTTTGCTACTTCTCCCCCTTAAATTCAGCAGAAAATAACCACAAGGGTTATAAAGTGTTCATCTGAGCCATTTGTTCATATTTGTGCCTTGTCCTGCAGAGTGTTTTGGGTATACACAACAGCCCATGTTTGTTTTCATTATATTTATTTTGGAAATCCAATCCTCTATCATGGCAGTGTTACAGGAGAACCAGAACAATAATTCCACCCTGAGCTCAATATTGTGGAAACCAGGTGCTTTGGAACTTCTATAAATTCAAAGTTGTGCTGCCATTAGTTTGATCATATTAAACACTGACATGTCTTTGTTTTCTCTATTTCTATCTCAGTAAATGCTGACACCACTCATCATTTGTAAACATCCCTAGTGAACAGATTTTTTACCAATAGCCTGCCAAGTGGACTTTAAGGAGTAAATAACAAAAAGAAGCGATGTTTTCTGTAGGCCAGTACATCTGGCACTCATGTACACATAGCACCTTAAAGCATATCGGTCTGATTTTTCTGCAGCTTGCAAAGATATTTACACTTTCAAATTTTTGAAATACCTTCCAAATGGATAATATATATGTATTTAGCAATTGATAGGAATGGCATTTGGCATCCTTTTCTTGGACAAGCAAATATGCAGAGACTTTAAAAATAAATTCAGCCTGCAGGAAAATACTATGAATGTTGGATACTTGGAAATATCTTTCTAAAGTAGATTTAGCTATTAAATTTCTGAGATGGCATGTTGGAATGTCAGATGAGAAAAGTGGTTTCATCACTATCCCACAAGGGTGGGCAATGAAATTTAGGCTACTAATATCAACCAGATTTAGTTTTTGCGGAGGTTAGTCTCCTGGAGCATTGCCTAGAATGGTTTGCTTTGCTGACTGGGTGAAGCAGGACAAAAGGCAAATTTCACACCTCGGCCTTACTACAAAAAGCCATGAGCTACATGGTAAGTGTGAACAAAAGATATGAAGTGGGATGATTTCTTTCAGGATTTGCTTTGTGGCTTTTTTCCTCTCAAGAAAATCTAAGCACCTTTGAGACAGGAAAGTGTGTTAGAGGGTAGTTTTACATAAAAGGTGGAGAGTTTTTGGAAAATAGAACTCCACACAGGAGGCATTGTTTTCTTCTTAGTGTTTCTCAATACACTTCCGTTATTCCATCCTGGGAGCAGGTTTACCAATGTTGAAAATATTTTTTATTGGTCCTGTTACTTTTAACGCTTTAATTATCTCAATTGTTTGTTCCCTTTGTTATCTGAGAGTGAATTGAATAGGCAGATGCAATGTGCCAACAGATACTCTTCAAGCTGTAAACTGATCAACAAAATATGAGTTTATCTCACCAATGCCATAGCTAAACCAGAAAGGTATTCTGCTTTGCAAGAAAAGTTGAGTGTCAAGAAAATTCATGTGGTTACTTTTCTAATCAAGAAAAAATATAAATAACAATTACTTTAAAGTCAGAAAGTTTTTCCATCATCAATCTAAAAATGGATTTCATATAGTAGCTGTCTTAAATTATTGTCTAAAAATTTTCATACAGCTTTGTATTGGAAGAAAATGGCTCTTTGGGTGGTTGTGCTGTTTTTTTTGTTTTTCAATATTACTTTTGTCAAGCTGATTTGTATTTTTAACAATATTACAAAGAAGAAGAAAAATTTACAACAGGAGTGCTGAACTCAATAGCAGTAAGTATTGCTAGGATATAGAGATTTTCCAGAAATTTCCTCTATTCAAGAGTTGATTGGTTGCAAGGATTATTAAAAAAAAAAATTTTAAAAGTTATTTTAGATATTGTACTTTCATTAAAATATATTTTGAATAGATCTTTATTATGCAATGATGGGGTTTTGTTTCAAAGAATCATATTTACATTCACCTAATTGGGTTTTGGTGACTTGCTTGGAATAATTAGAAAACACATTTTAGAAACTCAGTCATCAAATATGACTTTCCTTGTTTGAATGGAAAGCTTCCCTGTATGTGAGCTCCTCTGCATCAAGCTGCTGGTGTCTTAAGATGTAATTTTGTTGTGCAGTCTACATTCAGGAGTATGGACATATCTTACACTTAGTCAAAAAATATCATTAAACCCCCTGGAAGCAATAGAAGATGTATGACCACTATTATTCCTCCTGTTAAAAAAAAAAAAAAAAAAAAAAAAAAAAAGTTAAATAGAGCAACCAAAACTCAGAATGTCTTCTTGCAAGGAAGACAGGTTGAAACTTACACTGTTTTTTTCCAGACTCTGAGTTAAAGCTCATTTTGGGTTGGTGCCAGTTCCCTAAAGAATAAAATAATTCAGAGATATTCTCAATGTAATGCTTCTCATTTTCTCATCTGAAGGGATTTCTCAGTATACAAATTCTTGGTTATCTAGTTTTATCTGCTGGGTTCTTTGAAGAATCTTTCCTCCTGTGATACATTTTGGATAATTATCATAAAGGCACTATTGCCTGCCTAGGCTCTTTAGCCAAGCTTTGTGTAAAAATATCCTGCACAGGTGAACCAGTCTTGGCCATAGGTGTGATACAGTCAGTTGATTTTTGAGCATTTCCAGTCTTGCACTGGGTACTGCAAACCCTCCATGTATCCTTCCTTTCCTGCCTAGGATCAGTAAATAATATTGTTGCTAAGGAATGCACACACACATACACGTACGTATTTTATATGCACATATAAAATATTACTACTGCATACATATGTGAATAGTAGTATTATTTGTTTGTTTGTTCATGTGTTACATGTTGTAAGAAAAACCACTGGGTCAAGTGAAACTCCCTGGGTAGAAAAAAATTTTTCCTTCCTTGGAAATTATTTATTTCATTCAGAGGGTACAAACTTTCAGAGACTGCAAGCTGTCCAGCAAAGGGTCAAAAATCATAAAGTGGTCCCCACACAACTGAGTGGGAGAGATTGCTGAGAGGAGCAACAGGCAGAAACAACCAGGGATCAGAAATGAGGAAAGAAAACTTCCCCAGGGCCAGAAAGAGCTGTGCCAATTTTGCTGCAACTCAAAGCTACTGAACTGGCCAGAAGCTGAGAGCATCCCTGCCGAGGCACAGTGAAGAGCTGTACATAAACCCTTTTTTCTGTACTATGAATGACTGAGTTGTGATGAGCTGTATTTACAGAGTTGTCTTAACATGTATTCTAATTAAATCTGGCTTTCTTCAGGTTAAGTCTTCCACACTTTATATGCAGATCTACCCCAAAGCATTACCTGACTCCAAGTACTTTCAAAATGTCAGAGGCTTCTATTGTAAAAGCTCTACAGCTTTTGTGCAAGAATGAATTTTAGTCTGTACAGGCTTGTATACATGTGTTTATTATCTATAGACGTGTGTTTGTGAGACATTCAGCCTAACTTTGGTGAGTTCCCTTGGTTGTAGTTTCTCTGCAATAACAGAAACTTCAGTGTCGACCAGCCTACTCTGCTTTTTTCAAAGACCTGCCTCATATGCCCAGCTATGATTTAAATGCAACCATACACTTTTTGTTTTAGTACACAAAGCTACAGATGAGAAGACAATATCATTGTACAGAAATATTGCCTATTGCTGTACTAAATTTTCACTCTAAGCAATACAAAGTTTCACATAGGTAATGGGGTTTGGGGGTTTTATTAAGTTTTTGGATGGTTCTACAGGAATGCACCCTGTGGAACTGCACTCACAAAACTGAGCCACATGTAACCATGGACAGAACTTTCAATGCAGTTAATCCTCACAGTTCTAATTCCATAAAGATATTTTGTATTCATAATGTCATAGTGGCAGGGGGTGGTCGTAATGAATGACTATTACATAAATTATCTATTTATCTGGTTTGAATTTTGCTTTAACTATTTGTTCACAGTAAATTAAGGATTCTTAGCCAACCTCATTGAACAGACTTGGGAGGAGAGCCAGATTTGGCCACGTTTATTCACTGAGAAGTCAGGACAGCCCAGTTAACTCTTACAAAACAGTGGTATTAGTTGTCCAGGAAGGGGCTGCCTTAGAAGTGGCAGAGGGCTGTAGAATCCAGCTCTATAAAAATAATAAATGAGAACCAGGAATGGGATTTTAAGAGTATGAAAAGCTAATTTCTGATCAAATCACCTAAATTCCTTTCATATTAATCAATAAAACAAACCAACAAAAACCTCAGTGTATCCAAACACTGGTTTACCTTTATCTAAAATTGAAATCTATGTCTCTGAAAAATCTTCCTTTGTTGTAGAGGAAGGGTTACCAGCTCATACTTAAATATATAACCTCAAATGGCTAAAATTTGAAGTGTATCTTACCCTAAGATACATATCCACGAGACTGATACATTCATTGGAGATTTGAAAGCTGATTGACAGAGCAGCAGCAGCCCCAAGAACTTATAAAAGATTGTTACATCCTCCCTGTATGGTATTGATATTTTTTAGTTCATGAACATATATAACATTGAAATGCTGTGCAGATATAGCAAATCAAATCTTTTAAAAGAGAATGCCTGCACTCACTTCTGTACCCCTTCCTCTAAATTAGCATCTGTGACCCAGCTGCATAAGCAGTTTTTCTGGCCAGGATTGAAGACTCCTTCCCACTACCCCATTGTAATTTTTGTGGAGCACAGCAATTTAGCATGGGCTGTACTTCTTCTGCAAGGGTTGGGCCCAAGGCCTTTGACAAATTTTGCATTTGCAATTGATTTGCTCCCTCCTGGGCTTGAGAATAAAAGCAATGGATAATGCCTCAAAATCAGACTTTTCATGATGAAATAATGATTGGATGAACTTACTGTTTTCCTTCATAACGCTCATTAAGTCAGACATTGTTTTGATTTTTTACTGAAAAACTCATGTGCAAGGACTGTAGTCAGAAGAAAAAGAATTGGATTATATAAATATAGTCAAACTGTTGCATTATGATCACAGAGCAGATGAAGGACCCAAGCATCTCTCCTAAGCAACACAGAAAATTTGTTTTTATAATGGAGACAGAAGTCCTTTTCATTGAAACTCCAGCTGTTCTCTTGGACTCATCTAGAAAATATCAGTTAAACTTTGTTCTTTTGGAAATGAAATTAAAGTTACTTTCAATCTCAGTATTTCACAGTCTTTTGCAATGAAACAAACATCCTAATGTCCCACTGACCAGTTGTAAAATGAAAACCCCATGGCTCTTTTGGGAAGAATAGGTGAGTTAGTTCCAGTGTGGTTTTGGCAATTACATCCTCTATGGTTTGAGCATTCAGCTCTAAAAAAATATTTTCTTCACTTTTTTCAAACTACCATGCTATGCTTGTGCTTGCTACTGAACAATTTCTGCCAAGGACAGACAAGATGGAAGAAATAAGATAAGCAAATCTTTCTGAAATATCCATGCTTCTGAAGACCCAAATTCATCACTTTTCACTTCCTTTTAGTAAGTTTGTACATTGTTTGCGTAAGTTTATAATCAAAGCATTGGGACTTAATATGAGGATCATCTGGTGCTTATGAGCAAGGAAAAAATTGACTAAAAACTAGATTTTTATCTAATTATCTACCCTAGTTCTTTATAAAGATGGGAACCATAAGGCATTATTTTATCAGAAATGTTATGTAGTTCAACAGCCTGTGTCTAAGAAACAACTAATCAGTCTAGTTCTGGTGGAGGCATAAGTAAATGTTTTATACACTAACATAAATTACTTAGGTATTAGATATTATTTTAAAGCATATTGAAATTATTATTCATTTTCTTTGCATAGGTATCAGTTGTCTCAGATGAATAGCAAAAAAAAAAAAAAAGCATTATAGTAAGAAGATATATTAGCTAAATTAATCTGGCAAAAAATTCAACTGAGTAGGAAAAGTGTCTTAGTTAAACCCTTTCAAGGAAATATTGAGACCTGCATCATAGGTGGGGTGGTAAAATCTGCTCGAAGACACATGCTGCAGATATCCTCTGCATTCCTTTTACAGCCATGAACTCTAGAGAATTTGTTACTACATCATTACAAGTCATATTTTATGTTTGAAATATTTATAATTTTATTTTATTGAAGCTTAATCTTCAGGTAGGACACTGGGACATTTTTATACGCCTCCATTTTCACAGCCTGGCGTACACAGACTACGCCTTCAGGGCAAGTTTTATTGTGCCAGTGTAACATATGTTCCCAATAGGTAAGTGACACATGAAAGGAAAAGAATGTGATTTAATGTTTCAATTTTATTGCTTGCAATTTAACATATGGCAGTGAAGAAGATACAATCAATAAAGCTACATGAATGTGAAAGCACACAATAAAAGATATCTCAGAAGGAAGGTCTGATTTAAAGATTTATTGCATCTAACTAGTCAAATAATTCAACACAAATATTGTATTTATAGTCTTGGGCTCATTTGTTATTGGCAGCTTGCTAGTGCACAGTTAATGATTTTTTAAACTTCTTCCAGAAATCGGGTGCACATTTAGTACTTCACCTATTTCCATTTCACTTGCATAAAGAAATTGTAACCCAAATCAACAATACACTACCATAATTGATTTTTTCCTGCAAAAGGTTACAATTTTCATTTTCTCATTTTGTAACCTCTTTTAACATTCATTGATTTTCCCGATCTTCTCTTCTTTCTCCTCTAAATCTACCTCACACTATCCAAAAATTCTTTCATCAGTTTTGGTCAAACAATGTCCAAGAAAATCATGTTCCCATTTCTACATTATTAATAAATTGCAAAGACCTTTTGGAACAAAAAAATAGTTGAGATATAGAAGCAGATATAAGAAATACTCCCCCCCCTCCTCCCACCCATTCAAAGAACGAATTAAAAAATGCAGCTGATTTCACAAACATCTCTGGTTTTACTGAAAAAGTTCAATTAAAATATAAGTTTCCAATGAGTTTTGTAAAGAAATTTAAATATTGCTTTAAAAAGTTTAATATCCTTTTTAATTTTTTTGAGAATAATCTTGGTAAGAAACAATTTTATCAACAAGTGCAAAAGCAAGAACACATTGAATTTTTCTTCTTTAGGTTTCAGAGAAGTTAGGTGTTGATTCTGAATCTGTTATTTGCTTCTATTCATAAGTTTACTATGTTTTACTGAGGTCAGCATTTACTGTACATAATTAAAGCACATTCAGAAGTTACATCTACAATATTCCACATAATTCATCTGGTTACAATGCACTGAATATGAACTCACTGTGACAGGGAACTGTTAGGTGAGGGTATTTTTAAAGGTAACCTAAAATTTCACTGTGCTTTGCTTTCCCTTCTGTAATCAATTTTTACTTTGTGAAAAATATTTTCTGATTCATTTTCTCCTTTATTTATTTTATTAATCTTATTTTAGCATGCTTATATGAATGTTTGGCACACACTCTGTTTCTCATGCTAAGAGCTAGAAGACATTAATAGGTGGTTCAACAAGCACATTATAGCCATACCTGAACAGGTAGCAGCATTTTACAGGAAACCAACACAGTGCCAGCCAGATTTCAGATTTATGGGTCTAGTTCTCCAGCTGCATCAGTTTATAGGAGGTTTATATGCCTACAGTGCTTGTCTCTTGGTACTGAACATATCTTGAGGCCAGCCTTAATTGCCTTTCTATCTAACATCAGTCTCCATGAATCTTCTTCATTAATATTTTCCCCAGTTTCCACTTCCAAAAGCCTAGAAACTGCTAGTTTTCCATCTTTCAGTCATGTAACCGTTAGAGAAAACTGTACCTAAATCTCTATAGGGTCTTGGCATATGTGGAATTTATGTATGAAATAGGTATTGAAAATGCACATAACTATTCTAACAATTCTAGAGCTTCTTCATGCTTGGTATAACCTGAATCCATGCAGGTATATCACTGTGATCCCTGAGTGCCTGTAAATGTCTCTCCCATGACTGTGTAGAGCACATGGTACCTATTTGCTTTGTTGTCACATTTTATGGCTCATGAAGCTTCTTAGGATATGTCTTGCAATAAAAGTTCTATTTAAGAGATGATTGTAATTTTATATGTATGAATGTGCATATGTACACACACAGAGGAAGAGAGAGGAAAGACATTTGTTAGACATCATCTGCATTCATGTGTACAGTCCCTGTCATTATGGCACTAAGGATTATCCAAAACATTTGTAAAATCTGTGGGAGAATGGCATAACTGTCAGGAATTTCCATGAGGTTCCTGTTGCTACATATCACTTCCTTTCTATCCTCTGGCTTTAGTTGACACAAAGACTTCTGGATTCATTCATCCTCCTCTATCTTTTAAATCCTGCTTTGTTTACCTTTGCCACAGTGGTGGGAGGTGAGAGATGAAATATGTTCAGCACCAAGAGACACTCGTAGGCATATATACCTCCTATAAACTGATGCAGCTGGAGAGCTAGACCCATAAAACTGCACTGTGTGGGTGCCATATGGAAAAAGATTCCATAATCTGTGAAGCATTTGATTTGTATTAAAATTGTCAATATACATCTTCTACACTTATCTCTAGAAATGAAAATTCCTTGCAATGTAGAAATATTTATTTTTCTTCTAATTTGTTTTCAAGTTGGTCACTCATGTTTCAGGCAACCACAGAAGACCAGAGTGAAACCTTAATCAAACAAAGGCAATTTATATTTATCCAAAAAGATGCCCAGTAGATTTCTGGACAAATCCCATGTGAGAAGTTTTCTGTCACCATATATCTACATCATTCTCTGCCAAGCTTAATCATCCAGCTATTGGCTAAAAATAAGTCCACCGCACCATGGTAACTGCCTAGAGTTGCAAATAATGTTGCTTTTGAGATCTTAAAAGGTCAGCAGCAAAAAACACTGGGCCTTCTTCACCATGATATAATTAAAGCAAAGTCATTGGCTTATTTGGGATAAGAAAAGAACCTTCTCTGTCTCTCTTATGCTAAATAAATTGGGAAGTCTCCTTTCAGCAGCTTATTGTACTTACCCACATGTCTTTGAATAGTACTTTCCCCAAAATTATGAGTTTGACTGAAAGTCTGACCCAGCCTCACATGCTGGCAACCTGAGACAGCAAATGTAAGAATGAGTTATTTGATTACAAACATTCGCCCATGCCTGACCTTATGAGATATATCAAGGAAAATGTCAGAAAAACAAACCCCTCAATAATTTAGTCACCAGCTCTGAAATGCTGACTGCCTGATAGTTGCTGTAAAAATGCCCAGGCTGCCCAACCAAAAAGCACCTCAACTATTTACCACATGTGACCAAAGCCACAGCTATGGAAAACAGCTTTACAGAAATTCTTTCAGTACCTTCTCTTTTCCACAGCTCTTGCCAGCCTTCTACACAGTAGGATCCTTGGAAACAAGCTCCAAACCCTCTCCTTCTTGACATATCCATGATGAACAGCTGTAACTCCTTAGGCACTGATTGCAGCTGTCTTGAGCAGTGCCATTGAAATAATCCAAAAAGGCAGCAAAAAATGGAAATATGTTATTTAGTACATGGTTAGTGGTCTTCGTGCATCGGCTAGATGGGTGGCTTCCAATTTGTATTGCCGAGGCTGCTGGAAATCATGCACAAAACACAAATCTGATTCTTTTTTCACTGTTTTCACTCTGGAGTTATTTCTGGAAAGGAAAAAAGGAGCAGACCAAACAAGGGTGTAATTCTCCCTTCTCTTCCTTCTTGGTTAAATTCTTTATTGATATTACTCCTGAAATTTCACTGTCTTCAAGGAGCTCAGACTGCTTCCAGGAGCTCAGGTGGTGGACAAGGTTGTAAGAGTTCTGTGCTATTTCATGATGTTTGAAGATGTTAAATACAGAGAGCAGAAGACATTAACGTTGCTTTCTGCCTAGGCTAACTGATAGGCAGGTGAGAAATTGGTTATATCAGCTGAGACAAGTACTTTATGAACAATACCTGTATTCTTTCCAGCTCCTGAGGTAGCTCAAAGAAGATGATGCATTGCTATGTTGGTATATCCCACATCAGATTATGTTCTGATTTGAATTACTGGTGAAAAACATCTTGGCTGTAGGTAACACAGCTGCCCTGAGCTCAGCTCAGTGCTTTGCAGGGTCTGTGGGCAGGCTTAAGCCTGTACACAGAGTTTTATGAAACTCCGAGTTGGCTGGCTGTTCCCTGTGCGGCCTACAGCAATTCCTACCACCAACATTGCAAGGAAATAAAAGACAACTGTGTGAAAAAAAAAAAAAAAGAAAGGATGAAAGCTATTTGTAAAAAACAATGCCCCACAGTGTTCTATTCATGGCACAAAATCATCCATCTGGGAAACCTTTGCATGATTATTGCTTGAAAACATTCCTCTTATCTGATCAAGGGTTTCTTAGGAATTTTTTCGTAGACTGGGCTCGTAGGACAGTTTCAGAGAGACATGGTGCTCCTGCTGCTCAGCACGGCAGCCCCAGCTCTGACTGGCTCTCAGCACAGGCAGCTCCTTTAGTAACACACAAAAGGTATCTGAATTTCAGAAATTAGGGAAGTGATGGAAACATTTTGTTTCCTTTTGTGTTCCTATTGATATGAAGCGAGAAAGATATTTCAATGTATATTCTACAGTTTATTTTACCCTTTCCTTTCTGGCAAAAGCACATAATTAGTGTAATTACACTTTCCTCTTTAAATTCAAGTAATATAAAATATCTCACTGTATGTCATAAATTTTCTCTTCAGTTGCTAAAATACTGATTCCTAAAATCCTTTAAAGTAATTCTCTACCAGGTTCAACTGAGAAACAGCCAATTGTTTCCCAAAGTAGAGCTGGCAGTAAAAAATACCCAGTGCTAGTTCTTGAGAGTGTGTTTCCACAATGTAAGTTACCAAGAAATCAGTATTAAGAAGCAAGAAGACAACAGGGAATTTTTTTGGTTTTTGCTTTGGGTGGAGGTCCTTTGGAGTTTTCATAATAGCAATGGAAGGAGGACACATTTGAGTTTTTGCTTTATATGCAGAGATATTTCTTGGTAAATTTGGGAAAATGGTAGTTGGAAGAGTAATTATTTTTAACTTTAGTTAACTAGGAGTAGTACTTTTCCTTTGCTTTGTTTTCACTAGGCTATGAGCATGAGGTGTTAAAATTTACCAAACAGTGAAGTAAATTAAAATAGACTTGTAATTGGTCATCACCACAAAACCAATATATCACAAAACTAAGTTCAGGCTTTCTTCAGGATTAGTATGGCAGAAGCTCAAACCTATGAGGTTCACTGATGTGTAAAAGTGCAGTGACATTTTAAAAATGTGCACTGACTTTTTAAGAACACTCATGCAGAGTGACTAGGAAAGAAACAGAAATATCTGTTAGGATCCTGTGAACCAGACCTTCAGTTATGTAGTGGATGCTGGATTTAGGCACAGGCTCATAAAGTTCATTTAAAAATCAGTAATTTTGCTTGTTAAGCTGAAGGCAAGTAAAAAATATTTTTGTTGCATTTGGGTTGAAAGATGAAAGTATGTGATTCTGGTATTGAAGGCATCTGCCTTCAATACCAGATGAAAAGTAATAACTTCTTCTTACCATACACAACACCTTCCAGAAAACAAAATCACAGTGGTCTCCAAAAACAGCAAATCCTCATAATACTTCAGAGTTCTTTAGTAAGAAATACTGTTTTCTCTATTTTACAGGTAAAAAAACAAAGCAAATAATAGCTACAGTCAATCTTTTCAGCCATTAATTACCTATATTACTCCTGTCAGTCTTCAAGTCTTGTTCCAGCACCTGTCAGAACAGTAGCCAAGCTCCTCCCCTACTAACCCAAAATGTTGGGTGTATTTCAGCTAGACATCTATAATTAGTACCTAAGCAAGTAGAACTCAAGTCATCCGTGGTTATTCATCATTAAGCAATCAGGACATGCTTTAAAGCACCTACATTTGCATTTAGAAATCTTCTGGCAGAAGCCAAGTAAAAGAGGGAACTTTTGGGAGTGTCACAAAGTGTCTGAGCCTGCATCTCACAAGTACAAGGTCATTCTTCCTTTTGAAATAAAGGATGCAACAGTGCAGAGAATTACATAAGACAATGAATGGACCATAAAAAATGTTTGCAAGTGTTTTCAAATGAATAAATTAAAATTTGTAATCAAGCACATATTTCATAATTTGTTTTGGTACAGAAACACAGAACAAAAAATTAAAATAATTTCTCACATTGTATTTGAATACTAAAATTAATTCTACTTATTTTTACTTTTGATTATAATTCTATGATAACCCTCTGGGTTAAATGATTGTAATTACATGCAGGTACATTTTTGGCACATTTAAGATAAAAAATCTTTTCTGAACAAAGAAACTGAGCAATGCAAGAGCTAACTAGTAGAACCAGACAATGGAATCCAAGGTGCTGATACAGACAATAACTCCTAACAGCTGCTCTATTCTTCTTAACATTGCAATACTCATCAAAGAGAAAGTAAATTTTAGAGATTCCCATGGGGAAGTCTTGTACTGTAAACTGCTATAGGTCAATTCTCCTCATTTTTTATTGAGAAATCCCATTAATATTTTCACAAATAAAGATAAGTCACTGACCTAGAAAACAAGAGTTACCTTTTGTTCTATTAATTAATATCCATAGCTAAGCCTTTTTAAACCACAAGTTATTGTCTCAGTGTGTTGTTTCTTTCAAGGTGGGATACCTGACAGGCATTTTTTAATAAATATCATGGAACCATAGAAATGCTGATCTAGTCCAGCTTCCTGCTCAAAGTGGGATTATTGCCAACACTAACCTCCTGGTTAACAAATGTTTTTTTTCTCTTAAAGTTTAATCTGAGCCTCCCAAGTTGTAATTTCTGTTGTTTGCCCTTTTCTTTGCTCTCTGCTGCTACCAAGACATGTTTGTCTCCACTCTCAGCAGAACTCCTGCTCACCTCCCATTGTTTCTGTTGCTGGGTCTCCACTTTGGCTCTAACACTGCCAGCTCTTTCCACTACTGACTTTGGAACTATACATTCAACTCAGAAATCTCTGTCCCATCAGATTATGCAGTTCTACAAATGCTTTAATATATTTCTATAGATTCTATTTCTAAAACACATATGCATGTACATACATACGTAAAATTAATATGTATTTGTGTATAATATCTTTCTTACAATATTGACAACAGTGGAAATTTTACTCTGGAGTGGTCGTTTATTCTTGCTGTTGATGATATCAAATACATAACTTTCAGTTCTTACCTTTTTTTTTTTTTTTAATATATATTAGAACTGGAAACGATATACAAACATAAATATGTGCATATAAACATACAGATGCTCATTCCATATGCAGTCCAGACATGCCAGGCCTCAAAATATTTTATTCAGTAAACAATTTCAGCATGAGATCACTGTATTTTTCCCTCTGACAAGGTTGCTTCCATGGCCTGAGCAAACTTTTGGCTTCACAGGCACCCATGGAAACGTGTAACTTTTTTTATCTGTGACTACAGCGGGAATCATTTTTCCTCTGGGCACAGATTTTTGACTAGAGGTGGACATCAGCCATGTAGATCAGATCCAAATAAGGATTTCAGAAGGTTGAAACTTCCACTTACTGAGTGCTGGATCCAGGATTTTAATTTAATGCATTACAAAGATAGGGACTGTTTATGAAATACATGTACTGATCCAGCTGGATGTTATTTGCATCTGTGATTTAGTTAAGGGTCTCATTTACATTTTATATTTGAATTCAAGAAACTCTTTAAAACACTTAGCTAAGTACCACTGGGATGGAGAAATTGTTCCACCAGAATAGTGCAAAAAGGCAAAATGCAGCAAAATTATAAAATTATTAAAATAGTTCAAGCAACTACAGCGAAGTTTTATAAAAATCAGAAAAAACTTGCTCAGAGCAAAAGCTACTTATAAAATGTGATTCAGTACATATTTTCTAGGTATGGTGAAAGAGTTTTGAAATCTTTGAATAGTTAAACCCACATTTGTTCCTAGAAATAAGTTTAATCCTTTCCTCCAAGTTTTTCTGTGGATGAATGAAAAACATAATCCATCTAACTTTTTGGTTACTCATGAGCAGAATAATGATCTTTTTTTGTTGTTGTTTTTCTGCACGAAACCAGACATTATTGTGTGCTACAAAAACCACATTTTTATCTGGAGTCCAAGGGCTATTTTATTAAATGCTTAAGCAGAGACTATTATATAGAGAGAATGCTTTAACATGTGTAAAGACTTTTTTCCACTAGAGCGGAGGAGGATGATGTCTAAATTTTCAACAGCAGAGTTTACTTTCCTTCATCATCAGAAAGATTAATATTTTTATTCTCATTTTATAGAGGGAGTATCTAACATCAAGAAAAACAATTCTAATTAAACTACAAAACTCATCCTGAGATTAAGTATAACCATATCCCATATGCCGTGTAATGATGTTTTTAACATTGTTCTTTAAGCTTGCTTTTTCTCAGACACTGTCAGTAAAAAGACGGCAAACCCCCCATTTATTATATAATTTACTGCTACAATAAAAGGTAGTAACTAATTTCTGGAGAAACTTATCATATTAAAGGAAAATACTTTAAATCCAGTGAACCATGCATTAAAAATGTCTCCAGCTTTTCAAGGAATGGCACCAAGAATATAAAAATCATGTGTTGTATCATGGCAGTAATTGTAATTGTGCAGTAATTATGCAGTTTCTCCAGGACAAAATGCCAGCTTGTGGTTTGCAGCAGCAGTTGCATGTCTTACAAAGCAGCTTAGTGTGACACACCAAATCTTACTGAAACCCTAGGCTAAATTGTGGCTTACCATCACAGAGATATTTTTCAGTATAAAACATCTGTGTTTATCCACTTTGCACATCCTGACCTCCTTCAATCCCATGGATGTCCCTCACGTCATTATCAGCACATTTTAATTTACAATGTGACTTTTTCACTGATCTTTGTATTCTTTCTGAGATTGAGAATATCCCCTACATAGACAACTATCCCTACTTATAGCTATTGCATTATATTTACAGCATAATTTTTAGAGTATAATAAAGTAATTCCATGATTTTTCACAATATCAACACTGAAACAGGGAATATATAAAGATTTTTTCCTCTATAGTGGGACAGATTGCTATTTAAAAGGACTGAAGATTATACTTTATTTAGGATCATATGAGAGACACTGCATGAATTTAGAGCAAAAAAGATCATTTATTTCCCAAAATCCTGTAATCTTTATTGAAAGAATAACACACAAAAGCAAGAAGCCAAGGGAAAAAAGAAATAATAATTTGCACCATGACCAGCAGTAACAATTTGCTATTTTGGAAAAAGTATACAGACCAGAATTTTTTAAAATAATTTTTGGTTGTAAATTATTTACTCAGAAGAAAACAAACAAGCAGCAAATAAAATCTATTAACAAGAACTCTGCATATAAATTGTCATGTTTTGTTTTATCTGTGATATTATATTGAGATAAATATAAAGAGATATAATATTTAATCAGTATGTACATCAGCACAAAGTAAGAAACAAATTTCTCAGACTTATATTGCAGATAGGAAAAAACATGCTATTTTCCTTCACTGGTTGTGTCCTCAAATTTTATCAGAATTGATATTGCATAAAACCTCGAATATTGGCCTGTATATTTTTGAAGACAAAGAAAAAAAATATAAAACTAGAAAAAATAACATGCTTTATCAAAACCCATGTAATAGGCAATGACACCTGTAAGTAAGAACCAGATATTTTATTTTTATGTCCAAAAGATTAATATCATATAATAAAAATAAATCCAATGGAACTGTATTGATAAAAAATACAGATATTAATATCTTGTTATATGGTCTGGTCAGCGATAATTTCAAAAAATTGACTTTTAAAAAATTGTCTTGTTTTGTGAAGATCAGTGAGTCTTTGAATGACTCTTACTTAATGGAGAATGGAATTAACCACAGCATCTAAGTTCTCTTAAGTTATCACCTTACTTCAATTAACAAACATTGAACTTGCCAGCTGCTGTTGGCTTTCCTCTCATACCTCATTTGGTACCAATTTCAATTTGTCTCGTGCTCAAATGGATGGGTGCATGACAGATATCCTCTTGCATACTTTAGAAGAGATTCAGCTCAATAGGTTTGTCTTTTTGTATCATATCACAGAGCACTGAAATTGTCAAAATTTGCAGGATATTTACTCCTGTTAGCTTTTATGCAGTGAACAAACACAGCTGGGAAATACAGTTATGAAAAATACAGGGCAAAACTGCAGACAAAATCAGTGGCTTAATGCTTTCTTTTCCCATTACAAACTTCACCCTGCAGGTTAAGATAATGAGAGATCAGAATGTGCAGAAAGGATGTTACATTCCCATTTGAAAAAGTGCTGATTTGCTGTACAGTCAGAAGGCTCTGAAGAGGGATCTGGACAGGCTGGAACAACGGGCTGAAGCCACCTGTGTGAGGTTCAACAAAATCAAGTGGCTGGTCCTGCTCTTGGGTCACAATGACCCCTGGCAGCACCACAGCCTGGGATAAGAGTGACTAGAAAGCTTCTCAGCAGAAAAGGTCCTGGGGGTGCTGATCAACAGTGGCTGGACATGAACAAGATGTGCCCAGGTGGCCAAAAAGGTCAGTGCCAACCTGGCCTGTGTCAGCAATGGTGTGGCCAGCAGGACCAAGACAGTGATTGTGCCCCTCTACTCAGCACTGATGAGGCCTCACCTCAAAAACTGTGCTTAGTTTTGGGCCACTCATGACAAGAAAAACACTGAGGTGCTGGATAGAGTCCAGAAAGGGCAACAGAGGTGGGGAAGGGTCTGGAGTACAATTCTGATGAGGAGCAGTTGAAGGAGCTGGGAGTGTTTAGCCTGGAGAAAAGGAGGCTGAGGAGGGACCTTATTAATATTTACAACTACTTCAAAGGAAGGTGCAACAAAGTGTGGGTCAGTATCTTCTCCCAAATAACAAGATAGAATGAGAGGAAATTGTCCCGAATTACACCAGGGGAGACCTAAATTGGGTCTATTTCTTTTCAATTATGAAAAAGGTTGACAAGCATTGGAACATGCTGCCCATGCAAGTGGTAGAGTCACCATCACTGGTGACATTTAAAAAACAATTGCCCAGAAAAGCTGTGGATGTCCCATCCCTTCAAGTGTTCAAGGCAGGGTTGGATGGTGCTTTGAGAAACATGGTCTAGTGAAAGGTGTCTCCAGCCATGGCAGGGGGATGGAAACTACATGATCTTTAAGGTCTCTTGCAACCCAAGCCATTCTTTGATTCCATGATCCTATGGGGTGCTTCCTTCAGGATATGGTTTAGTAGTGTGCTTGGCAATGACAAGTTTATGGTTGCCCCCAATGATCTGAAAGGTCTTTTCCGACCAAAATTATTCTATGGCTCTACTATTATTACTTGATTGAATTCCCATCAGAAATAATGCCAAGATGAAAAGGAATATGGGGAAAAGTAAATTAGAAAATATAGAGATTAAATAATCTGCTCCTACAGGCTTTTTCTGAAGAGAGTGAAGTCAGAAAAGGAGAAACTGAAGGAGAATTTTGCTAGTAGCAAGTTGGTTTTTTTTTACAATGGACTGAGTGTCTATACCTCTTCATTGGTTACATAAATTTCATTAGAAGATATGAACATCTATTTAAGTCTAAGCTAAAGACAGAATGCTTCATGATATGGGATTGAATTGTGCTTTCTATAGGTCTGTGGCATGAAGAGTAGGAAAGGCTGCTCTGGGCTGAGAATTGAAGCATTCTTTTTATTCAGTGTCAGCACACTAGCAAGAAATAGACATCTGATGTTCATTATTTTATTGCAGTATTTTTTACAAAGAAAGCAAATTACTTTATATAGTATAATGCATCCAGCAATGTTCTTGCCTAGAACTGGTAGGATGGAGTCTGGGGAAGGATTTGTTTTAATATGACAGAGAGTCCAAGGCATCAAAAGCTTGATGCAAATCTCTGTAAGAATTTTTGAAGGAAGTTCATCAGAGAGAGTGTTCCTTCCACCAAGTGGTTACCATACATCTCAGGGGATGTGCAATTGAGAGCAGGATGCCTGTTCTCAGCTTGTGGAGCTGGCAGAGCACTTCTGCAGTGACACAAATCCAGGGCAACCTTGGAGAAACAGAGCATGAACATACATTTTAGGAATGACTCAGTGGGAGTAGAAGGTTTAACCACACCCACCCTCTGTATTTTAAGTCATCAATTTGAAAACACCCAAAAAAAAAGCAAAACAAGGGCCATGAAATTCAAAAAGTTCAGGAAAGATTTAGATTCCCTAAGTTTTAATTTAAGCTGACAGATCAAGAAATTCCTACTGGCTTGTGTGCTATAGCAATAAAACCATTACTCATGCAACAGGAGGAGGTTTGGTAGTGAAGCTTGCTACTTGCATCATATTTCAAATGCAATTTTTTTAGGCAAAACCAAGTTCCCTGTATGGCAGTTGGCTGCATTAAGTAAGGATAGCCCAGTGTCAATATTATAAAGGCATCTGGGCACCCACAGAGCTGCTGTTATGGCTCTGGACTTGATCATTTGATGCAGGGTTTGGTGTTCTCATTCTGACATCTCGTGACTCAAATCACCTCAAGTAAACTGAGATCGTTTCATGGGGCTCTGGGAAGACTGAATGCCTGACCTTCATTTCCAGTTTGCTGGTGATGATTTCATCAGCTCTCTGTGCCACACAGGGTGCATTTGCTCCCTGACTACACTCGGACCCAACCCACAGGTGACTGTCCAGGCGGGACTCTGTTTATTGCAGGGTAAGGTGCACAGAGATGTTTTTCCTTGTTGGAGTGAGAGAGAGAGATTACTCTGTGTTTAGCTGTGCTGCTCTCAGCAGCATGGACAGAGAGGGAAGGTCAGAGCATAAGATTATCTGAAACAGGGCTGCCCTCAGATATGTGTTCATTGCCAGGGCCTGTCAGTAAGGATTAAACACTGTTAGCATGGCAGTTTGCACAGCTGCTTGAACTAAGTGTCATCTCATCTATGGCTTTTGGGGAAGATGTGGAGAACTCCAGCAGGGAAAATAAATGTCTGTGGCATTCACTGAGGAAATGTTACTTTTGGTTAAACTCTCCTGACCTGTGCGGAGCTTTGATTTCAGCCTTGATCACTTGGCTCTGATATTTTGCTTAGCAGACTGAGAAGCTGATTTCTTTAGGATTCCTCTTTTAGGAGACCTCACCCCTAGCCAACATGAAATTAGCTTTGGAAATCTATCTTTAAAAATCTGAAGTAGCAGAGACTGCTCAGATTCCTTCCAATGGCAAAGCTTGCAATAAAATATTTCTCTGAGCAGAGCTGCAATTGCCAGAAAAATTTTCAGTGACCTTGTAGGCCCAAACGTCATTTATTCAGGCAAGTGTATTCACTGGCACAAAGAATGCCAGAAAAATAGGTATTATATACCCTGCATCATCAGTTAAACATACACTGTTGTCAATTTTAATATTCAATTTTTGCTCAACAGAGAAAGAAGGTGATTAGGTAGTACAATGAGATGCAGTAGATATACCGGTTCTTCTTGTGTTTCAACCAATAAGAGGTTTCAGTAGGGATAAGTGAAATAACTCAATCACCTGTTTATTTTCTGATTCCTTCAGATAACAAAATGCATCCATGTGTTAGTGGTTAAGGTACCAGAGACTTTGGTATTCAAACAACATCAACATAAGGAAAAAAATAGGCCAAGAACTAGGCAGTGAAGTTTGCTTCCTTATTTTTATATTATCTCTTTTTCTTTGACAACTGCATAGCTACACCCAGAGAAGTAGTAATTATATCCAGAACCCAAAGAGGTCCATCATAACATGAAAATGTTGTGACATCATAGTCCTTGGTTAGGGAAATTATAATGATGGCAGAGGTTAAAGCCACAGTGTAGGACAGGCAGAGAAAGAGAAGAGCCTTAGAGGAGAGTTTCTTGCTCAAAAAAAGCACAAAACTCTCCCATTTTGAAGGAGAATTTTCACAAGGTAAGTCACCTTACTTTTAAAATGCTTTTTTGCACAGGGATGTTTTTGCAAATGTTTTTCAATTGGTTTTAATTGGTTTAAAACCACTCATGGGTGGGGTAGAGGAGAGGAAATAATGAGAAACAAATTCAGTGGAAAAACAAGTGTTGATGGTGTGACAAGGCAATGAAGTAAATTTATGAACTGACTTGATCTTGGATATTAGCACCTCCTTTCCTTCCAATGTGAGTCAGAATGAACATAAACATCACAGCTATATGGAAAAATGTACCACGGGGTGGGGGGTGGGGAGGGGAGCAAAAGACAATTAAAGAAACCCTTACTTTTTTGCAAGTTTTTTTTACATTTTTTTTAATATTTACTAAGAACAAAACCACAAACTGTTGAAATAGCTTTCCCATTTCTCTTCTGACTGGAAGTAGAAAATAAGAGGACTAAACACAGTTTGTGACACACTAATAATATTTAAAGATAAGTGTTACTAAGACAGTAGTGTTATTTTTCCTATAGATATACCAATGAGCCAGGATCTTCTATGCTGTGAATTGTATTATGACAGGACAGAAGTACTTTGTATAATATTTTATTAACTTTTTAAATATTCTTGGATTGATAGAGGAAATACTCTTCTTTACCAAATGTGATACACTGTAACATTTGCACGAGGAAATTCATGTCTTCTATCTTTTTTGTCCTTTTCTGTGGAAAGAGAAGACACCTTTATGAAGATCTTAGTAGTAGAAAGCATTTGTCATGGGATTTTCTGAGAGAACCATGTCACCTCCAGAAATAACAGAATATGCTGAGTTAGAAGGCTGCTATTTCGGTGATGAATTAAACGTTCACTTTGTTTTTTCATTTTAAGGAGCTAAACTTAATTTGATAAGTTTTAAACACTGATGGACATAGATCATTTCACTATGAGTTCCTCAGACAAATCTTAGATTTCAATTGTCTCAGCCATGTGCTTGTTCCTTTGTGCGATATAACAACCTTGTTTCTGTAAGTTCATTGGAACTGACAAATAACGAAGGGAGCTTGAATTCCAAAGCACAGTCAAAATTTGCTTTATACCCATGACTAATGTCAAATCTGACCTCCATCTAATAGAAATATTGAGTAACCTTGTGTTGATCTCTTCTTGATGCCAGCTATGACTTTCTATAATAGCTGAGGTCAGATCACTATCCATGATGTCTATGCTCTCCTCACAGAATTTTCTTTGGTAAGGAACTAAGGAAGAATCCCGCTTCTAGTTCAGGCTGGCCTGAATGCAATGAAGTTAAAAACATTGTACATATCCTGATATTTAATAGACCTCAAGGCCAGAATTCAACAGGGCTTAATTACTAAATTGGGATACATCCAGATACTTTCATCTATACGTAATTCTAAGATTTTTTTTGATCAAACATTTTTTAAAATATAAAATGTAGACATGTGGGTAGCAGAATATGCAATGAAAAATTTTGATCACTATCTTAGCTCATATGAGGACTTCCCCCAAAATATGTTCTTAGAAAGAGAACAAGCAGACCCAGCTATGATTAGATTTTTCTTCATAAGAGCAGAAAATTGCATGATGTAAATATTGTTTTTATTGTACAGATGTGCTGTAACAAAGAAAAATGCATGCAATATTGCATTTTCTCTACTAAAAAATGAAAAAAGTTACAATAAAAAAGAGTAATCCTTAGCCTGTGTTATATAAACTTAAAGAAATGGTAATCAACCTTGATGCGTGACTAAGGCACACATCTGTCTGTATGATTTATGACAGAATACAATCAGAGAATAAACTGTTCTTTTCTTTAAAAAAAATCCTCCCTGTAAGAGGATATTCTGCTCTACAATGAAGCATAGATTTTTTTTTCCCATATTTTCTTTTTCACTCAGAGTTGTTATTATATGTCTACTATCTGTAGTTTCTGGGCAGTCAATATAGAAATTCCTACCAGTCTCTTCTGTATAGAAGCTCAGAGTTGTTCATGAGCAGAGAAATGATTCAACCTATTTTATTACAAAAGAAGGAGCTAGCTTCTTCCTAAAAAATGTAATTATAATTCTGAATTAAATTTCAAGGAAATAAAATATCTTTTTATTTCTATTAAAATGATCAGTGTATGAAAATAAGGCAAGATATTTTCATTATTATAATACATTTTTAATGCACCTTAGTTCTGAATAGGACATTTCAAAGGGCTAAAAAGGGTTGCAGCTTCATGTTTATTTGATGAAGTTTCCAATAAAATATCAGCCATAGTAAAGACAACATGGACGTTATCAGTACTGGAATTTAATGGAGACCACTTTACTAAACCAGGGTAAGCTGCTGAACTATCACAAGGAGATTAATTATACAGCATCGCTTGAGTTAGAACAGAAGGGTTGGATACCCTTACATTGAATCCAGTGACAAGTTTTCCACTATATTCAAGTGTAAATTAATAAGTAATTTAATGTTTTCCAACGGCCTGCAGTCTTATTATCAACTTAAATTTAAATCAAGGTCTTTAATGTGGGTTGAAACTATTACTGAAACTTTTTTTACCATCCCTGCAGCACAGGAAATAACATGGCATGATAGCAGAATATTCCACTGAATTAAAAAACCAAATCCACTCAGTGAAGAACTTAAAATCTTTTCCCCAGTGTTGCTTTTTGTTTACAGTTGAAATGAATCACTTTCAAAGGTATATCTCACCAAGTCAATTTATGCTACTGGTGCTGGCTGGACCCGACAAACTGGCTGGCAGGGAGTTTGGATAAAAGAGACTCCCGTGCAAAATGTCTGGATCCCTGCCTCAGGGAGGAAGAAAAATGTGCTTATGTATTTGTCACATTTAATGGCCTTTACAGAAGGAAATTGCGTGTCCTATGACATCTATTGGCAGGAAAGGTGACTTAATAAAGAAAGGGAATATCTTGCATTAGTGAGAACAGAGTGGTCAAGTAGTAATTCTACAGTCATGACAAAGTTATGCGATGATGTTTATGCAAAACTGGATTTAGATGGGCCTGGAGGAAGCTTAAAAAGAGTAGGAGGCATGGGGGATGGATTCAGGCCCTGCCTCTGCTTCAAGTCAAATACCTCATAGCATTAGGTTATGTTAATCTACAGTTGTATCTGCTTCTGCATCTCTTTCATTCCTCCTGCAAAATTTAACACAGAGAGATCAGAAATGTCTTAAGTAATTTTGCATATGGAAATAACGCATTCAACAGAATTCAACAGAATCACTGGGTTGGCAGAGACCTCCAAGATCATTGAATCCAGCCCATGCCCTAATACCTCAACTGGACCATGGCTCCAAGTGCCACATCCAGTCTTTTTTAAACACATCCAGGGATGGCGACTTCAGCACCTCCCCAGGCAGAACATTCCAGTACTTTGTTATTCTTCCCATAAAAACTTTTTCCTAATATCCAACCTATATTTCCTTTGGCACAGTTTAAGACTGTGTCCTCTCATTCTGTCAGCTGCTGCCTGGAGAAAGAGACCAAACCCCACCTGCCCACAGCCACCTTTCAGAGAGTTGTAGAGAGTGATAAGGTCACCCCTGAGTCTCCTTTTCTCCAGGCTAAACATCCCCAGCTCCCTCAGTCGTTCCTCACAGGATTTGTGTTCCCAGCCCCTCACCAGCCTCGTTGCCTCCTCTGGATGCGCTCAAGTGTCTCAACATCCTTCCCAAACTGAGGGACCAGAACTGGTTGCTCCACTCAACGTAATTTTATTGAGAAGGCATAAACCAAAAGAGATCAAAAGAGAATATTTATCATAATAAATTATTTTTCTACATAACACCATAAAATAAATGTTAAAATACTTAAACAAAAGACAACTATTTAGAAACTACTCTCTAGCCTTTTAAAATCTGTAACATATCATTGGAGAACGTTTTTACTTTTTCGTCTATCTCCAAATTCTATTAGTTGCCACTGTACTGAAATGGTGCAAAATTTATACCAGAATGACAAGACAATGGCATTATTGATGACTCTATTTCCTTCCCAAATACCAGAAAATCATCATATCTTAAAAATAAGAGAAATGTGTGTATATCTAAATACTAAAGATGTAGTAGTAGAGAGAGTAATGCAGGGTTTACAGGTAGCAGTGGCAGCAATTTTAAAAATATGAATTAGACACAGAATGCCACATTCTGAAAAGTCTAAATTGCTCAATTGTAAGACAGGGTTACTGCCAGTGCCAAAATATCAAGCAGAGTGAAGACCTCTGTCCAAGGATATTTCAAAACCTATTACAGTCAATTTAGACTCTGCTGATAAAAGAAACTTCCAATTGTGCCTCATCTCCATAGCAATCTCGCTTGAGTGAGTTCAGGGAATGAAACTCATAGAACCATCTCATTCACTTTGAGTCAGATTTGGGAAATGTACAGCATTGCTCCACACCAATCCAAAGGCAGAGGGAATATAGCTCCTCATGGACTCAAACATGGCATCTTGCTCCTGTGCCATTAGATTTTTCCTTTTATTTTTTTTCCTTTTAGTTTTCTATTTTTATTTTTCTTTTCTTTCTTTTTTTTTTTAATACATCTAGAACATAAAATGGGTTTTTATATTCTTAGAAGACCACCCATGAAGTTTCCTCTTTCACTTTTACAAAGCTGTTTTTTATTGGGAATAATATGTTTGTCCTTACATGTACCAGCCAGGAAAAGCTTTGATTAATAAGTTCACTTCTGAAAATGCTTGTGTTCATTTTCACCAGTAAGTTCTAAGACAAGAAAGTGCTTCTACATCTCTTTCCCTGCTGGTGGGTTGCCAAAAATTTATGCACACACAGAGCAGTATGCATAAAATAGCTTCTGAGAATGTTTATGTCAACTGGAGACCACAAAACCTGATTAGCAGGAATTCTATGTACTTTCTCCAAACACAAACTGAGACTTTCCCCTTCTGTGAGTCTAATTTTGAAAAGCTATGTTTTTAGAAAAACACCTTTGCAGGTGACTTGTGGAGTAAAAATGATACATACAATAACATGGTATTTCTCCATTATTAGAATACTTGCATTCAGATGCTATCACTCATCATGTAATTATTATGTCTGGCATAAAGTTTATATCTGCAGAAGACAAAAACTATACTTTGCATAACTTTCTATCTCCTAAAAAAAACTTGGAGAAAGCTCACAGACCTTAAGTGAAGGAAATTAAAGTGAGCTGGTTTGAAGTCTCCCTCTTGCCCAGTATAGTTTTCAGATCAAGATCTTGTTCCCAGTCAGCAAAGGGATTCCTGTTACCTGGGACAAAACTACTTTTCCATTTTTCTCCATATTTGCTCTCTGCTTTTTTAAGAAGTCCATGCTACAAACTCGGTCTTCTTTCTCATGCTTCTTCCATCAACCCAGAGAACTTCTCTGAGCTTGTGGCATAGGTATGGACTCCCTCATTCACTCTCAGGAAACAGTATCTCCTTCCAGGGGCTCCTGTCTCATCTCAAGCTCAGTACTTCAGACAATGTGAGCTCGTGGAATTCTCTCATAGCTATCACTAAGACCTTTCAATCATACATTGTATATAAAATATAATGATCATGGAATGAAAAATAAAAGGTCAAACAAGGAAGAGATGTTTCATCCAAATTTATTTATTTCAAGTGTGTATAAGCCCACTAATAAAAGAGCTACCAAAACTAACACTTCATATGTGGATTATTCCACAGATGAAATTAACCTAGTGAAGTGTATCTGAAATATCTGCTTAACTTAAAATTGCTGTATGTCTGCAAAAACTCATGGCTGAACAATTTATTTCCAAACTGGACTTTAAATTGAGTAAAAGCTAATTGCATCCACAAAAAGTTCCTCTCTGCTCTCTCTCTTCTTTTTGTCTTGTAAGAAATAATAAAGTGAACAGAATTTCCTATTAAATTTTTTGATGCTTCAACAGGGTGGTCTACTCCTTTCAGTCCTAGAGAAGTAGTTAGGGGTGCAGGGATCTAGAACTGGACTTGGCTGCTCGTATTTGATTATCAGAGCCAGCTGGAAAGAGGTCAAACGGTGTCTATAAAGGACTGAGAAACCTTAGCTGTAAAAAACAGCAGGAGGTAGTTTGGCTCCTGTGATTGGCCCTGAAGTTGTGGGAGCATGCAAGGAAAAAGCAGTGAGGATCCTACAAATTTTTTAATAAATGTTAATTTCCCTTTCCACATACCTGTATGTGTACATGTGGGTGTGCGGGTTGATCTTCACATTGCCGTAGCTGAGACATTAAAAACCTTGTTAAGTAAAATGTCTGAAAGAGGTACAAGAATGTTGCCAGTCAGTCCTGGCAATATGACTGGGAAAGATGAAAATCAGTGGTACTTGTTCTATTTATTACTGGGATGTTTATATATTAGAAAGAAGTGCATGCACCTGCAATCTGAATTTCATGAGGGATTAATAATGTTGGGTGCTTAAACTTTCTATGCCCCTCCTGAGAATCTTAAAAAAGCCTGACATTTTCTTTTTTTTTTTTTTTATGTATTTTCTGTGATGCTAAAAGGTCAGTTTAAAAAAGGAGGAAAAACAAATCTCAACAGTAAATAATTCAATTTATTTAATGGGGTTTTTGTGGCTTAGAGATAAACTGCAGACCTTTTCCGCATCCGATCTTATAAAGCACAGTCTTTTTAACACTGAGTTTTAATCAGAAATTTTGTATGGAGAATTTTCTTTTAGCCAGATTATAAAAACATAAAAAAACATAAAAATGCTACTATATCTCAGGAAAATGTTGATAGAGCTGTGACAGAAGCATCACAATAATAATATTTCAATATCACTCAAATTCTGCTATAATTAAGAATATGCTTTATTCAGCTGTTGCATGTTTAAGTCAATAGTTTAGTTAACTGCATATATATTGCAGGAAATTGAGAAACTTTGAATATGAAGTGGTTTAAAACCAGTTTGTTTTGGGATGGGTGCTGTAGAGGATTAGCAGGATGATTACAGAGTTTGTGTAGTGACTAAGAAAACTCCAGCAGAGTTGTAATGATGTTTAATACTCAGGACACTCACTGGGTTTGGTTTTTTTTTTTTCCCAAATAATGGATTTGAATCAGTTTAAGAAAAGATAAAACATAAGAATCCATAGAGGTATCTTTTATGGCTTCTGTATCAGTTTACTTCTGAAGTGGTCTCTGTTAGCCTCCTCACATCTATGGTTGTTAGGTTCAATGGTTTTACATCAAATTTGGGTCTTGTTTCCACAATCCATTGAAATATCTTTCTTCACTGGGTTTTGTCCAGGGCAGAATAAGGTCTGAAATTTGTCTCTAGCCTGTAAAGAACACCAGTAGAAAAGGAGAAAAAAAAAAAAATAAATTACTTCCAAAGAATAAATCAGCAGCTATTGTTCCCTTTAACAGATTAAGTAATTTATTTAATTTTGGATCACTGACAGTCAAGGTTGCAGATCAACACTTTTATTTTTGAGATACTGAAATATTTTTTCCTATTTACTTCAATTGTGTGTGTTGGTTTCTGTTTGACTGTTGACTTGGGCAAGATCTCAGCACTGATTTCTTCCACTGGATGAGTTTTTTTCTGCCATCTCTTTAAAACTAGAGGCTAGAATGTCTCTCAGCAAGCTTCTTATAGTACATTTGCACAAGAAAATTGTCCTGTAATGTCATTTGTTTCTTCCTTATTTCAAAATATTATAGCATAGTTCCTCCTGTGTCAATCACATCTAGAAAGCCACAGCATTTCAGTGAAACTGTAAATCATGATCCAAATATAGAAACTTTCTTTGAAAAGCATGTAACAAACAAGACCTTGCCTAATTTTACGTGAGAATGCTGCTAGCTTATTTGCCAAGGAATGTTAGGCATTGTGCAAGCACATATTAAAATACAAACTGTATCCTAGAAATCTGTATGATCCCATAGCATCTGCCATCAGAAATATAACAAAATTAACTGACACAGTCCATGTGTTCCAAACAGGAATCTTTAATTTTAAATGTTCATTGAAATGAGTCAACTGTAGATCCAACTGGGTTTAATTCCATTTGGACTTGATCTTCATGGATGCGTTCCATACAGAGAATATTGAAAAGCATTTTTCTCTGCTCATCCATGGCCCTGTCACTCTCAAGCATCTTGACAACCAGGGTGTTTTCTAGGTCCTGGAGCAGGAAATCACATCCCAGGGTGTCTGTTCATGTGATAGGCATCACAGTGCTAAGTTTGTGCCAGTGCCTGAAAAGTCCATTTATGTGAGCAAATTTCTTGTTAATTAGTTGCAGAATTCCTTAAATATTTTTTCATTTACCTTACCTTCTAGCACATTTTCAGGTTAAAAATAAAAAAGAGCAGACTGGATGGAGAACAGACATTCATATATTTGTAGAAAGGCCAATGATTTGAGTTTTTCCAGTCAAGTGGGTCTCTTTTTCAGCTGAAGTTTGAAGTTAACTCCTCTGAACTACTCCAGTTTGAACTTGTCTTTCTGATCAACTTCCTTAGCTGGAGTTTGTCTTTGTGGATGCTCCCATACGTGTCTGGTTATTAAAGTCCAAAAAGTGCCCAGAAGTTCTGTGTGGTCCCCAGGCATTCTGTGTTGCAGTTCTGGCTGCTGGCAGAGCAGGTTCCGTGGTCCTGCTGGCTGCCTCTGCCACAGGGTTGTGCCTGCAGGACTGCACTGCTGAAAACCTGCATGTCCCCTCTCCAAATGAACATCCCCTCTCTCCCTGGCCTGTTCCTGAGAGAGATTAACTCAGTGGGACATAGTAAAAGTGCACTGTAATATTTCAAAAAGTGAAACGAATTTATTTCAATATCATCCATCTAGGCTTGCCTTTATGAGGAGATGTAACTCCATTCCAATGAAAATCAATGGATTTAGAAGTTTGGGGGGGATGGAGGAGGTTAATTTGGTTTGATTTATTTATTTATATATTTTTGTCCATTAATGAGACAATCCTAACAAACTCCAGTTACAAACCAAGATCACTTCATAACAGCAAAAAATGCTGATACTTTATATAAGTGCAATATGAGTGTGTTTCAACACAAGACCCCTGCCATGCACTTTCCTAAATCTTATTGAATTTAGAATGGTCCGTATTACATAGTCAAGACTTTGGATACTTTAATGCAATGCTGTGGTAGTTGATTATGTTCTTATTTACTGTTCAGAAGTAGGTATGTTTTTATGTGGGTTTTTTGCAAACAGGTTGTATTTTTTAAAAATAAAATTATTTTCCTTTAGGAGTATCAAAAGAGATATCAATCAAACTGGATAATTTTGCTTTGACCATTAAACACTTGTGGCTGTGTGAGGTAAGGTCTCTTGTTCTTTATATTTTATTTTTTTCCCGTTTTTGGTAAGAATTTAAACAAGTTAAAGCTAACAGTTCCTTCCTATTTATTTCCCAGGAATTAAGAATTCTGTGCAAATTTAATATGTTCCCTAAAGAGCCAAAGTAGTACTCTAAAATTAATGTAAAGGATTTGAATTTTGGTTTTGTTTAATTTTCTGTTAAAACCACAGCTAGATGTTCATCGAGACACTACTGATCTAATGGAGACAGATGGATACTATGCTTGTAATAAGGCCCAGGTAAAGCCCATGATGTGCCCTATAGTTTTGGTCCTTGGTTTGTGTCCTGACAATGTCGTGCCTGCTTGCTGAAGTGGGACCTGGCACAACAGGACATTGTGCATTTTGATTTATTTGGGAAATCTCAGTGGATGGCCACACCAGGGCCCTTCCTCCTAGGGAGCTGGGAATTGAGATTGGTATTTCTGCCTCTGGGTCAGCCATGTCCATCTCTGGAAAGTGTGATAGGATGGTAAATACACAACTGCTCTGAACTGTAAATGTTGTTTTCATACCCGATAGGCTTCTTGTTCTGGAAGAAGCATCATTTACAAGAGACTACTCTTGCAGGTTCAGCTCTTAGCTGGATACTTGAATGTCTGAAATGGCTTCAGGTACAGAGCTCACTTACTGCATCTATGATTGATTTGACCAGTGCACATTTTTAAAATAAAACTTCAGATGGGAAAGGAAATCCATAACACCAGTGCACTTGTGGTTTTTGATGTTCCCTTTTTCATAGGAGTTGTGACTGACCATGGGGTAATTTTCCTTGTGTGAACTTCGGAGTAGTTACAATCACTATTTCTATAGGTTCTTCTCACAGAGGTTGTATTTGAGCACCGGTTTTATTGAGCTATTCTGAATTCTTTTTGGACCTGCTTCTTTTTACCTAATTACACTGTGCTTGTTCTACAAATGCAACTTGATATTAAATGGTGCAAACACTTGTTTAGAGTTGCATCACTCCAGTATATGCTTCCATGAAAACACTAAAGCACTTCACTGTTTCCTTGGAGAATGTTTTCCCACTCCATGTGTCAGCTGTTGCATATGGAGCAAGGTACACAAAGGTCTTCTCCTATTTCTGTCCTTTACCCCTGGAGTTACATTCACAGTGGGGGGAAAAGGGAGAGAAGATTTCTCCCTCCCTTACACAACCAAACAAGAGTTATGATAATTTAGCCCTAAGTGTTTAAGCCATGCTCCAGTGCTGCTGAAACTGAGTTTGGCATCATTTGAAGGAGCTTGTTGGAGTGTGAAAGGCAGTGACGTGGATATGATTAAAAAGTATTGAAAAATTATAGACTACACTGCAAGAGGCCTTTATTCAGGTGGATGAGGTCAAGGCAGGTTAATACACAAGGAACATTTTTGTAGCTAATGCCTGTGTACGTCAGGCAAAGGCATATTAAGAGCTGTTTCATCAGGTGTATCCTCTCCTTCACCTTACTGGCCAGACTACAACTGACAGAATAAATTTTGCAGTAATAGAAGTTGATCCCCCTATTCATAATTTTGGAAGGGATTGCTTCTGCTGATACATAACCTGTACTTAGTTCTCTCCATTCCATGTATTTGATATAAGTATTTCATTTCTGGCTAGCTGAGAACATGAACAATAGCAGAGAAGAAAAATTAAGAGTGGGGTATAAGACATAACCCCACAGAAAACACAGATGACTAAAGTTTGAAAGGTAAGATCAACTTCAAAGGGGTTCCTGATTTCTTGAGCAACTATTTCCATTTCTTAATTGAACCTATTAAAAGTGTAGTATAAAGGTTTTACTTTGGGTTCATTTAAAAGTAAAAGCAGTATGTTAGCAAGTGGCAAACTTCCAAAATAACCACACACTTTAGGACGGGATGAATGTCATTTCCAACACTCTGGAACTAAGAATGACCCCAATTTATAGATATTTTTTGATACTCAATAATATTTTAGTCCCGTTTTCACGGCTGCATCTCAGACTAGAGATGGAAGCTAAGTATCTGTTTTCTTTTTTTGGCAAACAGTGATGTCCTGATTTTTCCAATCTAAATTGCCCTCCAGGGCACTAATAAAACAAGTCATGGCTCACAAAGTAAATTTCCTGTGTACTAATTGAAAACGGTTTCAAATTTATTAAGGTTTCAATCATCTTCCCAAGATCTAATGCTTGCACCCATGGTCCTCAATCTGACTGTTAATATATTTACCTGAAATGGGAAAGAAGTATTAAAGATACTTCTCAGGTATTTTAAAATGAAGTGGGGGTGAAGGGGGAATGAAAATAACAATAACAGAAAACCACACATATCATATTTTTGAATGTGGTTTAAGACAACATCTGAAACTAAGCACTCATTCTCATGAAATATTTGGGTTTATTGTACTTGCCAAAACGTTCCCTATACGTGTTCCCAGACACTGGCTGTAATGCATGATCTACCAGGATTTGCTGCTAGACCTCATTCTAAGGTGGTAGAAAAGGCAGGAAAGCCACAACACTGGCTTCTTCTTTTTTGCTAGGTTTTCTCTGTTGTTGCTGTGCAAGCTGCAGGAGACAGAGAGGGAGAAGGGCTGTTGAAATGTCCCAACTTTCTCCCCTTCAAACCACATCACAAAGAAGTGTAAGCGCTATGCAAACCGTCCCACAGCAACCCGCAGGGAGCCTTCTGCCCTGGGCTTCCTCTCTCCAAAATACTGTACTGGGAGGGAAGGCACTTGTCAGATTTTCTGGCACCACATCTCGTAGCAGGGCTCCTCTAGCAAGGGAACCACAACCTCTTGTGCAGACTGAATTAATAACATGACAAGAGCATTTGGCCTCCATGTGGATGAGGGCTGGCTGGAAAACTAGAACTCTGGCTTCTGAAAGATTTCAGGGTTTAGAAGTTTGTTTTATTTCCTTCATCATGCTAAATCACATTGTATAAAGGGAAAACAGGGTAGGAAAAAAAATCCTCAACCCCTATGGCCTAATTTTCCTAAAAACACTGATATATTAATGTTCTAAAATAGCTCAATTGTAATGAAGATCACCTCTGATTAAAAAGCAAAACAAAACTCTATTTGTCTCATGTCTCCAATAAAAACCAGGATAAAATCAGTCTCTTTTCATTGTTTTTATTGCAATCGTTTTGGTTTGTGCAAATACTTAAATATTGGAAAATAGACTTGATGGGGTTATATAAATGAAATTTCTATGGGCAGCTGTCTGTGTCTCAGGGAATGTGGGAGACCACAGCTCAAATCTCATCCATTTCTTGGTTCATGGTCATCCCTCAAGAAGAGGACAGTGAGGTAAAACCCTGTTTGTGAAGCGTCTCCAAGCACGTCACTCTGTGCACTCTACATCCTTGGAGAGATACAGTCTTTCTGATTGTGTATCATTGTGTATTTATACGAAATTATCTTCACTGGACCATGACACGCATTAATTCTCTATCCTCATGTTTTGTCTACAAAAATACAGTCAAGGCAAGTGTACTCCTTTGGGATAGTCTGTGATGGACCTATCTGAGAAAAATTTCAAATACAAATCTCAAAAACTATTCATTTTCATTAGAAGCAATAATAAAAAAATGTTCTAGCAAATCATAATTTTTGGATAGGAAAGGGACTTTCCTGGAGTAGTCCCATCCACCTGTAATGTAGATGGCCTTTGTTCAGGGTGCGCATCCTGAAAGCCTCATGGAACAGCAGTAAATCCTCCTGAGGTGGGTTCCAGCAGGAACCAGGTGTGTGTTTGTGCCACTGTGCTTACTGTACCTTTCACCCACCCTGCCTTTCCCCTTCCAGAACAAGGAGCATTCAAAGTCTCCCAGCCCTGCTTTGCTTGGCTCTCATTCTAAACACTGTGACTTCCCTCTGCTTACAGAGGTGTGCTCTCTGCTAGTATACTGAAGGGACTGCATTCATGTCTGATAGATATTTCATCCAGCCACAGTTTCTCTGTCAAGACTCATGTTCATGGCAGAGACAGCAGAAGAGCAGATGAGCAGCAGTTTCAATGTTATAAACTAATTCCCAGATGTAGAAGAGTCTAGTTGTAATGGCTGTACTGTACATGTGGAAATTAAGTCTAAACATACTGCAGTCCCCATTCACTTGTGAGCCAATTAAAATGTCACTCATGACAGCAGCATAGTAGATACTGTGTTTCTCCTTCTGTTCTCTTGTATGCATATCATCTTGGTATGTTCATGATAATTTATGGGAAAAAAGATAATATAGATATTTCACCATCATACGGTTTTTGCTATGCTTAGTACAGTACTACACTTAATTCCAAGAACTTTAAGAGACACCATTTGAACTCCAGCAATAACAATTCCTTTCAAACTTTTTTAACCAGAAGTTGCACTTTTTCAGTTTTACATATTCATATTTTCCTATAAAGCTGCAGTAGATAATTTATCATTTTACAAATGTTATAATATATAATCCATGTTTTATGCAGATGCATCTTTTTCTTGGCAGACTTGTACTCCGTGATCTCAGTCAGAATCATGATGTGATTATGAAATCTGTCAATAGTCAGATATTGTCTAATGAAAAAAATCTTGACATCCATTCTGTAAATTCCTTCAGATATGTGCCTTTTTTGAAAGTTTTGAAGTCATAGAAAAAATATGTTTTATTCTAGTAGACAGTTTATACAGAGATGATAACATGTCTGATTTTCAGCTTTATTTCTCATCAGTATAGATAGTAAAATATCTTCAAAGTTAGAATAAATTAGGTCTACTTTTGTACCATTTTCAGCGATGGAAGAGAATAAAGCTAGTTGCTGCTTGGAGTTTTTTAATTAAAAAATCCTAATGTTAAAAACTCAGTCCTCTAACACATGCTATTTTACCTCCAGAGAAAGTAGAATTTTCAGTTCTCCTTTGCAAATATTCAGTTTTCTCATTATCTTTCCCATGAGAAAGAGCTGGGAAAGAACATTAATTTAGAGGTCACTGAGGCTGACACAAGAAAGGGTCACAGAATCGCTGTCCTCCATAGCACCATGCATTGATGAGCAGGGCTGCTGTATTTAGTGACAGGCCTTTATCTTTCAGTGAAGTTTAGCTTTATAAGCAAGCTCGTATTTTCTTTGCCTTTAGAAGGGAAGAATTCTTACACCAAAGCCATAGTCACAGTTCCCTAACCTGCAGCTTATTGAAAATGCTGGAAGCTGAATGTTTCTTTTACACTAAAGAGTCAATGACCTCTGTTTCTGAGATTTCTTCCATTTCAGAGATTTTTGATGATTTAATTTGGTTAGTGAGTGACAAACTCTTGAGAAATCATTTCCTAGAATTAGCAGTCTAAGGCTCCACTGCCTGTGCTCAGAAAAAAAAGATGTGATAATAATATGTAGATGGAAAAGGAAATCATTGTCTTCTCTGTCCCATTACATATCACACCTTTGCATCATTCTACTCATTTTTAAATGGATAGTGGCAAAATTAACCACATCCTTTCTTTCTGTATTTTTTTTTCCTTTCTTTTAAATTGAGGAGATATTTGTGCAAGGTGAGTTTCTGGACTAATGTGTCTCTGCAAGGAGTAGTTTAGGGGTCCTTTCATCCTGCTGCCATTCCATAAAATGTTGTTTCTCCTTCTTCCAGCTGACATTCACTTTCTACTTTTCTGGTTGTTTAGGTCACATATCTGTGGTGCAATGTTTGGTTTAGGTATGGTATCTGTTATTCCCAGGGTCTGGGAAATGGAAGAAGAGTAGTGCTAATAGGAAAAGACTTTAATATTTCAGGTCATTGTGCACCATCAGATTCATTAGTGCTTCTCAGAAAACAATTACAAGTATTTAATGTATTTGGATGGTATCTTTTTACTTCATGATAGGAGTTCATGCACCACATTTGGTTACTTTGTTTGAGTTCCTATTTCAAATCTAAATTTGCATGAACATTGACTAAATCTCATTTCTGAAGACTTTTTGAAAGGAGATGGGAAAATTACAGTGACATTGAGCATTCTGAATAGCAGATGAGTTTGGTTTCATGGGTTTGCTCTAGTACCTTTTATAATTACTTAATTCAATTAGCTTCCTCAATATTATGAAATTCACTGGAGGAGAACCCCTGCTTAGATAAATAAAGAATTGAGTTTATCCCCAGATACCATAGAAAAATAGCAACACATCACTTCAAAAGATTTTCGTATTTGGAAGCAACACTTAAGAATATTAAAAATTGCTATGAGGTCAGCAGTGCATTTCTTTTCCTACAACACTTCTAGTTGTTCCAGTGGGGGTCCAGATATTTTGGAATATGAGCTCCTTACGAATGTTAATTAGAGAACACTAAAGCAAATAAGCTATACATTATCCAATTAATTTGGAGCTCTCACAAAACATTTCCCTTAAGAAAAACACACTCACCAATCCATTTAAATTTTATAATAGAGCTTTAATGATATATTAAGTGCAGTCAAAAATGTATGAAATAGCCAAAGGAAGAAGTATGTGTTCCAATTTAGAGTGCAACTTCTATAAAGTTGCTTGGAATAACTTCTGCTAGATTTATCTCCCTATTGTGTTTCTTTTGTCTTTGCATTCCTGTGCTAGGAATTAGGCCTGAGAGGGGAAGCTAAACTTTTAGCCTAGCCAGGGGCCAAGTACCAATCAGGCTATCTGAACATTCCTCTTCTGTTAAAGGCAAACCTCACTCCAACAGAAAATCTCAGCTATGTCCCAGGACAATGCTACTTCAAAGGTCAACATGTCATTCATGTCTAAGCTTCAGGGACATAGTAAAACTGACATTCGAAACCACAAGCCACAAGGTTTCCTTGGGATTCTTTTTAACATGTAACCAGGAATGGCTGCAGAGTCACACAGTCAGAAATAAACTGGGGACTCGATGAGGACAGAGGCATCCCCAAGGAAAGCAAAAGCAAGGCAACGTGTGCAACAAAAAAAGTTTCTAAAATGCCAAAAGAACATAAGTTGCTATTCTGTTCTCAATATATGGTAGCTTGATTCAAGGGGGAAATATAGATTTTTAGGAATGTCAGCATGAAGATAAACATCACACCCGTAGGTCAAGGGGTTGAGGAAGAGGATATGTTCACCACATTTTCTGGCTTTCTGCCCTACCTATGAAGCTGAGCGTAGTTGTACAACAAGCTATATGTGGTTATGATAATCATATTTAGAGACATATTGGCTATTTTGTTATTTAAAAAGTACATCTGTATCTTCCCAGGAGGAAATACAGATTTGTTTCTGAGCCAGCTGACATAGCAAAATGAAAATCTGGACTGTCCCTTACTCAGCTGCACAGACATCCTTTTCTCCCTGCCTGCTATTTTGAGACAGTGTAGGATGAACTTCGTAGCTGCTAAATTTGTGTTGACTGTGTTGAAGAACAGCTTGGATAGGTCTGTATGACTTTTTTTACTGAATTTTTGTTAACTGCCTAATTTTTCCATTTTCATTCTTTTAACACATTTTCTTAGTTTTACATGATTTATAATACCATAAAAATATTGAAAACTTTCCATGGTATTCAGAGCTTATTTGTATTGTACATTGTTATGTAATTTATAGTATCACATAGAATATATATCACATATAAATGTGTCACTTCTTTGAAGAGGTATATGTTCAGAATTCAATGTCATCAAAATTAGGGAGGATTCAAACTAAGGTACTATTTTTTACCAGAAAATGATACCTGCAATAAGATATAGGGAGATTTTTTTTAAAAAGAACTATTACAAGTAGTTGGTTTTGGTTTTTTTATTGGATGTGCCAATTTTCATTGTTTTGATTTTGTATTTTCTTCAGTTTGAAGTGTTCTTCTATAAGATATTCTTTATTCATTTCTACATATAGCCTACCTTGGAAACTGGAAAAAAATACCCAAAACAACCTCCACTTCTCATAATGAAAGTGTGGTAGAACAGATATATGAGGCAACCTGTGATTGCTTTTGCTGTACTGTACAACAGTTAAATGGGAATCAAGTCTTTCCTTTCCACAATTACAAACTGGGAAATGAACTGTCTCTAATTAGACACAATGATCAAGAAACAGTCTGTGCAGAAATCTCTGTATCTTGGTCTGATATAGACGGTAAGTAATGATTAGGAAAGCTGCACAAACAAGTGAATACACATTCTCAACTCCCCAGTCAGTGGAACCGTGGCAGTCATCAATTCCTCTTGACTTCTGAATTGGAATAGACAATTAAGAAATCTTAGTTTTCTCATAAAGCTTGTCTTCCCAGTTGGAGCAGTGTGAAAGGAAGCTGTGAGAAATATTAAGAGAAATAGGGCAAAGAAAGAGATATAAAGATTGATCTCTCTTCCCTTAGTGAGTGTTAGCAATTAGGTAAACTGGTTTTCAGTGAGGTCATCTGTCACAATTGGAAGCTAATTTGCAAATGGATTAGCTTAGGAAGTAGCAATTTCTGCTCCATGGGATTCAGCAGCAAGTGATTCAATTGTGTAACAGACCTCATAAACTGGCTGAGATCAATGCCCACCTAACGTGCCATTACACCCTGGGCACACTTCAGTGTCAGCACAGGCAGCCGTGGCTGCAGGGAGCTTCCTGCTGGGTTTCCCCTGCTCCACACTCATGTTCCACAGGTGTGTTAGCTGATTATTTTGCCTAAGGGAGTAAACAGTTTAGGAGAATTAGAAGGGGTGAAACTGTTTCCCTCTCTCTGGAGAATGAGCTTTGTAGCCTGAGATCAGTAGCAGTGAGAGGGATTAGTTAGCACACCCTTTTCTTAGGAAAGGGCTGCATCTGATATGTGAATGCAGGATTCTGCAGCAGCACAGCAGAGAATAATACATGGTCTCTTGGCATTTCCAGTGACAAAGGACCTGAGTCTGGTCAGATTTTTGGGGCTGTGTGCACATAGGTAGAGAAAAGTCATCTCCTGCCCTGTCCCCTCCTTGTCCCAAGACTCCCAATACTCTTCTATCATCTTCTCTGAACTGTTTTGCCTCTTAAAAATCAATAAAGCCCTATTACCCTGTCTATCCTTCTTAGTTCCCCATCTTATTTCCCAGCCAAGCACAGGTCCAGCTGAATTCCCCAGCTGCAGGACCCTGTGCTGTGACTCAAGCAGGTTACAGAGGCTGGAGCCCGTGACATCGCACAAGCAGCAAGCAGATGGTGATGGCAATGACCTGAAGCTTCTCAGGCATTTACCACCAGTTACCTCTAAGGAATACAGAGATATTTTTGTAGCTGCTCAAGTGAGAAACTGAACGTGTTAATTGCCATCAATCCAGGGCTAGTGACCCGTGATGGTCTGAAGGGATTCAGGTGTATGGTTCAAGTAAGTTTTACTGGGACAGATTGAAAACCAGAGCTAAGGTCTTCATGGGGAGAAACATCTGAAAGAGTTTTGCATGCTACCAGTGGGAGGAATTCTGGAGTTCAAGACCAGGCTGAATTAATAAACCTGGAGGAATAAAGTTCTCTTACAGTGATAATTTTAAGATTTTTGTAGAACCTTTTTCTTTAAGCTTGGTCAAAAGCTTTAGGCCAATGTATCTAGAATTTTATATTGGAAGTCCAGCTGCATAAATGAACAATCTTTGATGCAATATTTGTACAGTGTTTCCTTGAAAATAGTTCTGATTTCTTAAAATACTTACAGGATGGGTGGCTAGCTGTAGAAGACTAGATTTTGAAATGGAAATTAATCTTAAGAAAATGGAGGGAATCTTTCACTTAAAAATGTGAAAAAGTGAACAATTCCAAAACTTAAAATGAAAGTCTATAAAAATCACTTAGCTGTTTTCTGACAGACTTTTAACAAGTTTTCTAAATTGTAAAGATAAATCATGAGAATCACCTAGTTATTGACAATAGTAGTGACAATATAAATTTGAAAGCAAAAAATTGTGAATTGAAACAGATAAAATACTAAGCTTCACACCCTACTCTCAGGGCATGTGCAATTTATGGTTACATTTTACAATGGAATAACCAGACACAATGCAAACACAAAGAATTAAGACTTCTAAAATTGAGGCTCTGTTCACTCAGATATTTGTGGTTGTATAAATACCACAACCCCACATACAGCAATGAATCCCATTTTTACTTCAGACCCTTAGATACAGTTGCTAACACTTCTTTTGTCAAAGAATTATTCAGAAAGACACAATAGAAATCTGAGGATAAAATTCAAAGAATTCATAAAATGGGGTCCTTAGGAATATGAAACTTTTCTATTGTCAGACATTAAACTCTAAAGAACATATCTGATTACTGTATTCTTTAAGGGTAATCAGAAAACTAAGTAGTATGGCCAGAGTGTGGTTCCACATGATCAGGCTATTTTTAAAAGTGAATTTTAATCTGAAAAGTGACTTAGATGCCACTGTGTATTAGGAAGAAAAACAAAATAAACAAAATCTGGGAAAACAGAGTTAATATGATCTCTGTCTAAAACATCAGAGCCATATAATGATGACACTGAAGCGTACTTCCTTCCTTGCCATGCTTTCCTTGGAAAGGAAGCACATCCGTCTGGAACAGTGCAGAGTCATGGTGTGCTTTGCAATGTCTTGCTTAGTAGCCAGCTGAGGAATCAGGGCTCCAGGGAACAGCATATTTCACACAGTATAGATACATGCTTAGAAATTGTCCCTTGTACTATTTTAGCTTCTATTTCCCAATGTCAGTACCAATTTTAATACAAGAACTTTAGTATTTTCATGGAATTTCAGAGCAGATGTTTTATATAAGTGTGTAAAGATGAAGTTCCTCTGCTTTAATTGTATTTTTACCTTTTGAATTAATTATAATATCAGGTTTCAGAAACAGTTATTCCGTGACACTCTGAAAGAAAAATTAGTAGTATCTTGACTTCACTGTGCTTGGAATCTACCATTGAAACAACTGAAACAGAATACCAAACAGAATGATGAAAAAAATTAAAATCAAATATTAGGGGACGAAAATCCAACTAATTTTAATGTGAAGCCTACCAAGTTTCCAAGAGAATTGCATTGTGTCAATGACTGCAACAGCAACAATGTAGATGTTGACACTCAGGGCTCTCTCTGGTGCTTCATACCCAGCTGTGCCCTTCTGCATCTTCACAGCAGCAAATACACTTTTTTCCCTGTGTCACTATTTCTTCATAATTTTTTCTAGTATGATAATTGCAAGAAAGAACCAAAAGAACAAACCCCTGTTTTGATTTCTGAAGTAAATACTATACATTATTTCCAGAGCTGGCCTTCCAAAGGCTATGGAACCACCAAAACCCTGTAGCCCTCATTAAGATGTCTTTCTGTTTACAATTAAAATTATTTACTTAGAAGTTCTCCTGCTTACCTTCTGTCACACCAGTGCAACATTTAACTTGTCTTTAGCAGCAGGGTGTTGAGTTTGGCAATTGGATGGGGCTGCACTTGTTTTCAGCACTGGAAGGGGCATTATTTAAGCCAAATCTAACCTGCCAGTGATTGCTATGACTGGACTGTGGGGTCACTCTCACACTGCAATTGTACATCAACATACAGTTAATAAACAAAGTGACACTTTGTGATTATTGCACAGCAAGTTAGAAGTGAGGTGAAATTTCCTGCCTTTTCTATAGAAGAAAATCTATGATGTCAGTGACACCAGCTCCCCTTTTTTTTAACCATAAAAACTGAAAGAGGCTGGTTGGGTGATTAGATGTAGGAAAATTAGTTTTTGATGAAGTGTTGGCTAAACATGCCAAGTAAAGTTCAGCCCTACTATATCTCCATTGGTCACATAGGAATAACACCAAGACAAAATTTTTCTAACCTTAAACCCAAAATTTTCTTTTACTTCTTGACTCTATCCTTCAAAAATCCTAACTGAATTTGAACTTTTCAATGTGCCTGATTCATCTACAGAGTGAAAGAACTTTGCAGCAATTCCTTTGAGGCAAACTGGCTTTTTAAGACAAAGCATATTAGCAGATGAGAAATTCTGTTGTCCTTTGTTCACGAAAATCACAAGTGATCAAGTACTTTGCTGACATCTTGCAGAATGGACCCATCAGCAGCACTGGATTGGGAACATCCATCTCCACATAAACAGCTGAGGCTTTATTACTCTTTACAGATGGGCATTGTGTCCATGGCATTTCTCAATCCTCTTCTAGGCAGGGAGGATTTAGGATACTCAATCTGTAACAACCGTGACTCACCAAATCTTTAACTTATCAAGTGTTGTCAGATGTCCTGGAGACAGATCCACAACTCAAGATGTAAAATGAAATACATATGCTGCCTGATCCATTTTGCAGAGGAGAAATGAAGGTGCCCAGTTTGTGCAAACTGACCAAGCTTCACTGAGGTATGTGGAGGTGGGATGGTCAATGGCACCAGTGTGTAGTCTGTGTGGTGTTTACACTGAGCATCTGGTCTTGTGTATTTATCAGAGATAATAAACAGTAATAATTTCTGGGATCTGGCTATGGTATAGTATACTATCCATGTACTATATGTGGTAAATGTTAAAGCTTCAAAAAGATTGAAGGAGTTCAAGCCAGACTGAATGTCTCCTTACCCAAAGATTCTTAAAGAATGTGTGTGACTCACTGTAAATCAGGTTGGCACTTTTGTCATTTTACTGTATCACCATATTTCACGGGGACTGGTCGTCAAATTAGGCTTCTACTGACTTGAAATATTGTGGGAGGAATGAAAACATATCACATGCCGTTGCTGTGTGTGCTCTGCCATACCTTCCCACCAGCTAACCACCCTGAAGACATGCCTGTTTCCTGATATTCTAAAGTCAAATTCTCTATGTTATTGTTCTGGTGTTTGTTTTTTTTTTTATTTATTGTGCCTAGTAATTTCAAAGAGAGAATTATATCATGGTTGTTTGCATAAAAAATATTTCAGCTTCATATACACATGGAAATATTTAAAATGAAATACTAGTTCAGATAGCTGGAGAAACACCAAATTCTTGTTATGTATGCTTCTTGGTTTCTCTGTACAAACACAAATCTAAAGCAAACCAATAAGCATTTGTATATGAATTTTCCTCTGAGCTTCTTTAGAGACCATTTCAAATCCACTATGTGTATTAAATTATGGACCATAACTTGCTTCCCCATATCAAATCCAACATCCACAAGTAACTGTTCAGTTATTTAACGCAATTCAGATGAAAAACACAGCATGTCTTATTCATGTCAAAAAGTATCACTGGAGAAAATAGTCCCCCACACTCAGAGCCAGCAGAACACTCAACTTATGTTGATAAATATAACTAAGAATTTTGTATCCTATTGGATCAAGAGAAATGCATATTGGCTGTTAGACACTTTTAAGCCGTTACAAGTCTCCTCTCTGTCTTAACAGGAGTAGAGTACATTCAGTTTCAGAAGGCAAAATGCCTTTCACCGACACCAGTTTCCCCAAAATCTTTCTTTCAATATCCCCTTGGATGCTTCCGTTACCTGAAGGAAAGACAATATTCATACACTCCTTATAACCTCCTTTACATCTGGGGAACCCACAGGTATAGTTTTCACTCGATTGCTTTTGCTTTTGTAACTCCACAAAGTTTGTTTGGGGATTTGGCTTGTAGTCACTGAAGTCTTCTTGGATAGACACACTCATTTCTTTGTAAATAATGACTCACCACGATTAATTCTCTGACTGACAGATAGTGCTGAGAGTAGACTAAGTGGGATCAGAAATCAAGATGTTAAATAATCACACATTAGAGTCATAAGGGACTTCCAAGAACCTAGAACACAGTCTCTTTCCAACAGACTTAACCATGAGTCAGTCAAAAGATTTACACATCAAGATTAGATATTAACTGGGTGTCCAATCTATAGCTACTATCTAAATCAGTATCCCATCATGTATAAAGTGGCTAAACACACCACTCCCAGTACTCAGTTTAAGCACACATAATACAGTCAGGCGAATTTCAGATTGTTTATACAGTGATTTTCACATGAATAAACTCTGGAATCTGCCCTGTGTTTTGCTCTTCTAACTTAAAAGAAAAGTAACAAAAATCCTTTATCTTTCTTCACAGATCATATTTTTTCATTCAAGCTAATGAGTCAGAGCTCTGGCGTGCACCCTCAGGCCTGCCATAGATGTGTTTAGCACAAGTCTCTAAGACTGGAGGACAAAAGTGGGGTTTTTTTCTTAGTTCTTAAGAGGTTGGATACCAGCAAAGACAGAATTCATATCCCACAGTCTGGTGGTTTTGTTTGGAGTGATGTGCCAACTAGGTTTAACATGTGGCATGCCCCATTAACCCCTGATGTGTTCAGCTCCTCTGCTGACGAACTGTAAGATAGGAAAAATTTTCCAAGCCAGGCAGGTCCATAATGGAGCATTATAAACCACCTTCAAGCCTGCTCTCCTGAAAGTTTATGCTTCCATGTGCTTGGGAACCTGCTGTGTTTTCTGCACGTGTACAGCCAAAGCTTGTGCAGAATTTAGAGCACATGCTTGCCTTTCCTGCCCTGCATGCTTTATCATCATGCATGTAATTACACAGGTCTTTTAAAAGGTAAATCTGATATTTTTAATAAGCCCTTTGAATTCGCTACTTAGGTGATTTTCTAGTTATTGGCTGTTTGTTCATTATTTTGGGTACCTCTTTTAAAAATTATGACTGCTATGCACTTGCACTGCAATATTTCATTTAGTAGTGGGGTTTTTATGTATTCTATTAAACACACTAAAATATTACTTTGTTTCCCCCCATGCAGGTGTTATGAAGGTTATTTGTATCCTAAAGCTGTTTATAGTATATACCTGACTGAAATTTCATATTCTCCTTCTCCTTCCAAATTTAAAAAAAAAAAATAAATTGTTATTAATCATGGTTTAAATTTGTCTATTTAATGCATCTCCCAGGAACTTGAAACACCTGCTGTGTTAACCTATGCCTCATAAGAATAGAGAGGTTATATATTAGATTCAGGCCTGTGGATTAAAATCAAGCTTTTCTTTATAGTAGTTCCACCTGGGAATGGCTGCTCTACAATTCTATAAAAACCATGAGAAAATTTGTTTCCAGCCCAAACGACTTTACAAAATAGAAGACATTAACATGAAAATGTAACTGAAACAAAGTTGACAAAAAAAAGGAGTGCCATGGGAGGATCACAAATTTCACCCTGCCAATAACATTTTGAGACCTGCTGTTTTTTCCTCTAGGTGTCCACATGGCTCTGATTTTCCCCTGATTACAAAAGAACATAAACATTGGCAAACACAGTGAAGAAAGAGTGCTGACCCCACTCTGTGAACTAGCTCTTGATGCTGTCTTCCTTGGTCGAGTCTCAGTGTAACTATAAAGATATATTCATTTGGTTTTAATTTGAGGAAATTTTATATTTCAATAAAATCAAAATTAAACTCCCTTTGTTCAGATTAGTAATTCTGACAGTTGAGTTTTACATAGATTTGTTGACAGTTAACCATGGCTCTGTTACTGCTTCAGCTGTGTTTTTTTCCTTAATATTTAAACAAAAATATATAATTTTGTTAAGAATATACCAAAAAAATGGAGAAAATATATAGAACAGTAAATCAACACTTTTCAATTTTCTCTGTAGCTTCTGTAGAATGGGGGAATCAAATTCAAGGTCATATTCAGGTCTGTAGGCAGCTACTTGCAAGAGACGAGGTGACAAATTTAGTCTTAGAAAACTTTGGCCTCCTGGTATTGTGGCTGCAGTTGCTATTTGGCTAAGTTGTGGTGTTGGCAGCGAGAACAGATTTATGCACGTAAAGCTGCCATTCTATCAGGGCTTTTATAACACAAAGTGCACTTCTCAAGTTGTACCTTGGTCTGAAAAGAGCTGAAAGAAAGAAGCAATTGAGCACTGGGAGAATGGTACCAGATGCTGGCCTTTTGACATCAGCCAGTGGGCCATGGCTGAGCACTTCCTCAGCAAGCCCTGCTCTCAGCCACTCCAGCTACCTAAAGAAACCCTCATAATAAAAAACACTATCAAAACTAAGGAGTTTCATGACCTCCTTGTGACAACAAAAAGAAAAGGGGGGGAAAAAAAAAGACTTAACTAAACAAGAAGGTGATAAAACAAAGCATGCTGCTGTATTCAGTTTCCAAGCTAGCTGTAGGTTTTTAAAGGACTGTTTTTACCTTTCTGACAGCAGTAAAAATCAGTAATTAGACTTACTGGCAGAGCAGTGAGAAGACTGTAGAGGGACTGTGCTAACTAGAATCTTATCTAAATGTAGCACTTGGGATGGTCTTCAGGAGATCTGCCTTTACATCCCTGCTGTTCCTTTTCTGTGCATCCTGAAACAAATATGTTGTTCATGTTTGAGTTCTTTCTCTGTAAAATGGGGATGATAATTTTAAATTTCTTCTGACCTTTCATCTGTACTTTCTGCTGGGATATAAATTCTTTGGGGCTGAGTGTGTTTTTTATTTCTCAGATTCCACAAGGGCAAGGTGAAAAACCTGCTCATAAACACAGAGATACACATTAGGAATTGACTCCTGTAATTTCAATTAACTTCTTTACACCTCCACAGCACCTTTTAGCCAAAAATCTCCAAGCAGTTTACAAACCATGACAATGCTATGTTCAACCTCACAGTACTCTTAAGAGTTCATTAAAAATTATTGCAGTTCTGTGGATGGAAAAAACAGGGGCACATATCCTGTGACCGAAAAATCATTAGACCACAGATTTTTCAAAGTTCTCTGTCACAGTGAATGCTAACAACTCTACAATCCATTCTCCCTTGCCCTCTGCCAACATATTTGCAAAGCAATTGTATGGAGAGGGAGTAGAGACATGTCAAACCATAAGCGATGCTCCCTCTTTAACAAAAACCACAAGCATATATTGCTATATTATTACACCACCAAGGCACAAATACTGAGTCATGAAATATATGGAAATCAGTTGGTTGTGCACACCCTTCCACAGTTTTGACAAAGAAAAAGCGTGGTAGCCTTCTTTAGTATAGTAATGGCTCCCTTATGTAGTATACTCCCTAAGTATGTCAACTTTATCCTTAGAATTAGGGGAGTAGAATGAAGTGAAAATGGATGACTGAAGGGCAGAAACAGAGTGAAGGTTGAGGCATCCAGTTTATAACTGTTGGACAACTCTTCAACACTATTTTGTTACTTCAATACCTACCCTAAAATAGATACAGTATTCACTTTCTTTTCTCTCCAAAAGAAATTTCTTTTCAGAGATGAGATTAGATCATTATATTTCTTTGCTATAAGATACATTCTTCATTACATATTCTTCATTATATTACATATATCGATATTTTTGCTATGTATTTTGCACTATATTACATAGTGTTTCTTCAGGGAAAGAAATGATGTCATACTGAAAGCTGAAATCTTGAGACCTGGGTTAAGTTCCCGCTTCTGCCATAGGCATCTTAAGTCACTTAATTAAATCCTCTTAGGTTTTGTTCTTTTCTGCTCTGTATGTTACATAATTCCTTCAAAAATGCTATAACCAGTTAAAGCTGGAAAATATTTCCTCCTGCTAAAAAACTATTCCATTACAACTCTAAATATATTCATGTGTATTTACCTGTATTTATCCATATCCAAGCAATCAGCACAAAACCCCAGGCACATAGGTGTGCACATGTCTGCACAAGTTTATATATTATAGATAGAGACCATTTCCTCCAACGGGGAGATTCAGCCAGCTCTCAGACATAGATTGGTAGATATTTTCTGCTGGCAATGTTTCTCAAGGAAGAGAAAGTGAAGAATAGTTTCTACAGTCAGAACCTCTTAGAGAACTTAAGGCAGCACAATATCATTACGTAAGCTGGAAGTAAGCCAGGACACTGGGGTTAACACCCCTGCTCAAGTGAAAGGAGCCAGGGGACCATTCACAGCTATAAAAGTGGTCAAGAGCCATGGTTTTAGGTTACATTCTAAATACAGGTAACTCAAGGACGTTACTAAATGCATCACATTGAGTACAAGCTTCACTTTTTAGAATGGCATAGCATATTCTTAATATTTATGAATACTTGAAGCAAGCTTTTTCAGTCATTACTGTTTGTGATATATAAAACTGAAGAAGTTAAAGACAGAAGGAGAAGTTATATTAAATCCAAGCGATCATTCAGTTGTGATCCTGATGAAACCACAGGAACATTTTCCTACTATTGAGAAAAGCATCAGATATGGTTTCAGTTTTATTGTGCACTGTTAGATGCCTAGCAAATAGAATGTGAATCTTTCTGTATAGAGTTGCCTTTATAGAGAGATCTCTACATGATGAGTATGTTTTCAGTTTTATTTTCTGTCTTTGCCTGTTTTCTAAAGAGACACACAAAACTTGCTTGGGAAGAATATGTTGTTTTGCTAAAAGTGGTTGTACAGTAAAACTTCAAAGCATTTAAAATTTTTTATTAAAGGTTTAAGAAGGATATTAGTTTTTCTGTTGAGTATTTTCATTAACTTTTTTGCCTTTGCTCAGGTGAACTAAGACGGGCTCAGAAAAAGCATGCTCTAAATGAAGTATACTCATGGACTTGTTAGACGCCTTTAGATCACATCTAACTGGACTAAATTAACTTAAAACAGTCTTGGCATACCTTCTGATATAATTACCAAACATTGCAGTATTGCTGCAGGGAAGACAGGACTCCTTGTTTCCACACCACAGTGCAGTGCCTTCAGTCACTGCCTTTTGTGATGTCCTGTGGCTGAAGGGATTTTTCATCTATCCTGATCGATTATGAGCAGCAATGCAGGGGGTCATGATTTTTAGGTGCCCGTATCTAGAAATCAGAACACTCAGCTGGGAGGGGGAGTCCTGCTTCTATGGTAAAGTCTGCTTCTCATTGCCTACATTATTTTCTTCAACCTAGTGATCTGAAATGAGAAAATAATTTTTGTAAACTGTCTAATCCTATCCAATCCAATAGGAAGGTTTTACTGAATAGTACAGGGCTTCCTTAACTGACCTGAGTGATTTTGCTCTGAAGAGGATGCACAGCACCTTGTGCTCTGTTCCAGAGCCACTGGCTCACATTCCCATGAAGTGATGGGGACAATAAAATCTCACAATGGGACAGCTGTTTCCTCAAGGGAAGCCAAATCACAGGTTGCATAAACTGTCTGTGGAGGTGTGCAGACCCAATTGTACTAATGGAGAATAAGGGATACTATGCAATTTCAGAGAGGAGATGACTGTGTAGAAAGTCTTTGGAAATACCATTGAGTGGTGTTTGTCTTCCATGGATTTGAACCTTGTTGAATTTTGCTGTCTTTCCCTCCTTTTTCCAGCCAGACATGCTCAGCGTGGCAGCACTCTGGCATGTACACCATGGAAATTTCTTTAGTAGTCCATGTACAGCTCTGCTCAGCACACACACAGGTGCTTCTGCCTGTACTTTCTGTCTTGCCAACACTGGCAATGCATTTTTAAGGGAACTTTTGGCAATCACACTCAGATATTCTGCAGCTAAATGGTAAGTGGAGCCCATCCAGCAAGAACAAGTGAAATCATCCTTGTTCATCACTGACTTCCTGGTCACTCTCAGCTTTTGAGGAAGTCAGAGGGGTCAATTGAATCATTGAGGAAATGTTTCTGTATTAGCATGCCTATTTTGCTGTTCTGTAGCTTAGTCTGGAAGGCTTGGGCACAGCATCTGGCGTGCGGTGAGGTCCCGCCTTTCCCCCAGCAGTGCTGTCGGGTTGCTGAGGCTCATGGAGGTCAAGAGACTGTCCACAAGGTCATCCAATGACTCAATGCCTCAATTCAAACTCAGTCCCAGCATCTGCTTGACTCTTGATTTTTTGTCCTGACCAGGAGACTCATCCGAAATTAATTGGGGGGGAATTCAATGCTAGTTGGATTAAGTAGGTCCTTTTATATTTGTGACAATAGTATGTCAGTGCTCTCATGATGAATAGAGAAAATCTGGTATGCAACATCAATCCTTACAGAAAAATTCAGTCCTATTAGGATGATCAAGCTTCAGAAACTCAAACAACAACACATACACAAACAAAGGAGAGACAGTCTTGGGGCTATTCATTGATTCAGTCAAAGGCAAGTTTTCTTTGCTAATAGCTCTTGTGCTTCTGAGGCATTTTCTGCTGCGACCAAGTTCAGCATAACATGGAAGAAATCAGTCTGGTAGGAAAGAATACTGTCAGTGCTGGTTTGAATCTTTCCCTTTTTCTTTTCTTGTGGTGTTTTGACCCTGGATGGATGCCAGATGCCCATCAAAGCCTCTGTATCACTCCCTTCCTTAGCTGGATAGGAGAGAGAAAAATATAACGAAAGGTTGATGAGTTGATAAGGACAGGGAGAAATCACTCACTGATTACTGTCACTGACAGAACAGACCTGAATTAGGCAAAATTAGCTGATTTTATTACCAATGAAAATAAGAGTAGGATAATGAAAAGTAAAACAAATCTTGAAAAACACATTGCCCAACAACTCACTTCTTCCTGGGCTTAAGCTTATTTTTGGTTCTTGGCCTTGGGCAGGGCTGCATGCATCTTGAAGCCAGCTGGTATTGGCTATGTTGGACACAGAGGCAGAGTAGCTACCCCTGGACCTCCTTCCCATTACCAGACCCTTGCTGTGGAAATTCAATACATTTCTAAATCTTTCTTTTTACTCTTTCATTCTTTAGAAAAAATGTACTCCGAAGTTATGTCTAAAATCCTTCTTAAATTCCTGAAAACGTGGATATTCAAAGCTTGAGAACAAAATGTGTCTTCTCAAAAAAGAGTCTTTAAGGCTTTTAAGGCACAGAAAAATAGTCCTCACCTTGATTTATGGGTTTCTTATATTGTTTTATGACTATACACAGCACCATTAAATGTAGGGTTTAGTTGTTATTCCATCAACAAGCTAACATCGTCCAGAACAAATTGATAAACAGAAGCTAGAACTGAATTTTTTTTATATTTACAAATCTGCCTTTTAAGTCATTAGACCTTTGAGGAAACCAGGACTTTCAATCTTACTAATGTTTATTTGTTTTTATTTAGTGAATGATTTCAAATTGTTAGTGTTGGTTGGATATAGACAGAACAGAGTTTTGGGGATGGGAGTTCTTAAGAGGATGAAGTAACTTGAGGTCATAGGGTGTTTTATCATTGCCAGCTTTCTCAAAAGAGAATTGCACAGGTTCATCATGTGGTATTGAGGACTTAGCACCTTAAATCAAGAATATTTATTTCTTTTGCAGGAGGTGCAGATAATCTTACACTTCTCCTATTGCTTTTAGACATCACCTTTTCTTTCTATCTTTGCTGGAGCCAAAAAACTGAGCTCTGTTCTAGATTAAACTCAGGGTGTAAATTACATAGACACAAACCACGAGAAATTTCACTCCTTTCCATTCTTTCTGGCAGTACTCCTCCCTGCCCTTCTCCATAGGTTTTGAACAGTGTGGGCATATAAAACTCTTGCAAAGCAACATGCAACACAGCATAGACAGCTCTGAGGAGAAAGCAGAGAAAAGTCACCTATGGCAGGTGTCTGTGGTGCTGTTTGAAGAGGGACTAAGTTTCTGAAATGGTTGGTGTCAAGAGCTTAGAAAAACTATAGCAGAGTTTCTAGGCCTTTGCAACCTCCTTTAAGAAACAGATAATTTTGATAATATTTTTCAAACACATTTTTATGGTTTATTTTTTTGCTGCAACTACACCCTATAACCCTTTGTTATCCTCCTGCTTTTTAAGGAGATTTAATTTGGAGGTATGCGACTAAGTTTCAGGAATTTAGAGACATCTGAACTTTTTGTATTCTCAGATGATCCCAGTGCATAAATACTTTTCCCTCTTTAAATATTTTTAAGCAGTTTCTCATGCAACCTTTTACTAGCTGTTTTAAAGTGCCTCGGAATGAAATAGTCTGCTTGCAACTAAGTGGCAGCACTTGTCCTGGAAATGAAATTCACGTTGCTAAAGTGTTTATGGAATACCTGGAATGAGAGCATATAAATCATGGTCTCTCCATGTACAGTTCAAACACAGTAATTTAAACATTGCAGGTATTACAGTGAGTTGTGCTGAAAAATAAAGCACCATTTCATGAAGGCAGGTGGGATGGTACTGACAAAATTCGTACCATGTGTACCAAAAAAGATCTAATTTTATGTGCACCTAAATAAAGAATACACTTGATCAAACTTCACTTGTGAGCCTCTTTTAAAAACTTCAAAGATACCGCTTAACACAGCACTGAGACATTGGTGGTCTGAAGATCACACATTCTCAATTAGCTCTTCATTAAAAAATATAGGGAAATAGAACATCTTAATTATAATAACAGAAATAACTAAATTTCCATGACGAATGACCCAGCGTTGAACATTTTTTTTTCTGATTTTATGTTGGCAAGACAGTCAATTAATTCTGATCTTTTGACCAATTTGATTTTTATAGTAAAAAATGGAAGTGGTCAGATGAGATTATAATGATGTTTATTCCACTGAATTTATAAATTAATTATGCATTTCCAGAAATGGCGCAGAAAGGCTGGCTTTTTGAATGCAGTTCTTAGAAGCCATAACCAAATGGAAAGAAATAGCAGTTTCAATGGGTAGAAAATAGAAATTATCTGTCACAAACTTCATATTTGAGACTCTAAAAGAATGAACTCCAACACAGACATAAATATATCTTGTTATGGTATTACTTCAAATAGCATAGTTAGAACTCTTTTGAACTAGAAGGTTCTATAGTCTTTTTTTGATTTTCCTTATCTTCCATTTTTTTATAAAAATGGACTGCACTTTCAAGCCAAGAATACCTGAAGTCTGTTTCCACATGCTGCTCCCAGTTGCTGCTAGATAGCTGTGTTCAACAGGAGAGTATTTGGCTTCTCACTGTACAGTACATAAATCTTATGCAATTTCTGTTTCAATTTTTCTCTTTCCTTTGAACTCTTGAATGGAGGGAAAGAAGAAACTCTTAAAGAGTTCAGTAGGAATGTCCCATTATGAAACATCAATCATCAAATGCCTATTGTACATGGAAAGTGAGGTGACTGTAATAAAATTGACATAACTAAGCAAGCAGCATCTGACCTTTAGGAGCCAGAGCTTATGATCAGAAGACCCAGTCTTCCAAACCTTTAGGAGTTAAGAGTTATCATCTCCCGCAAAAAATACCTCAGTAAATGAAGTGCTACATATGAATGTATGTGATAAAAGAGGTGGAATAAATTCTTCCCTGACCCTTAGTAGGGGAGTGTTGACAGAACAGAGGTAGAGAGTGATTTTTGAAAGGAAGGAAAAAAGGAATGTATCTTTGGGTCTAGATGGGAGCAGCTGCTCCCCTTATCTTACATCAGTGTTAAAGTAGTTGCTGTTCCTGCCATGTCAGCCAAGTCACAACACAACATGCAATGCTGCCTGCAGTTGATCCAAAGAAAAGATGCAATGGGTACTGTGAAAATGTTGTATCCACAATATGAACATAAATCTTTTGCTTTGTCAACCTGCTTGCTTTTGTCTATGCTCTGTTTTCCATGTAGCATGCTGTCACTACCATATTAGTCTTCTTGAGCTTGCCAGTTCTCCAAGTATTTCCAGGGCTGGTTAGAGAAGACAGAGCCACTGAGAGTTCTGACTCAGCATCAGGCTGAATTAATGTCTTTTTTGTACCTGATTTTTTTTTGTTTAGTTTCTCCCTCCTTTGTCATTTTATTTAAGAGGAGTCAACTACATACAAAACTGATGCAGCTGATTAGTGCAAACCAAAACATTCAATGTTTTAAGCCTTAGCAGAAGCCCCTCAACTATCCCTGGAAGTGATTGCTCTTCCAATTCAGGTGCTGCATACTTTTTGTACAAATGAGTGACCATAGAGCAGGATGCAGTTGACTCTATGCATATACTTTGCCAAGAACATAAATGTTACAGGGTTATACCAGTCTCCTCCTAAAGCTTTTGTGTATATTTGTATTATTGGTTAAATGAAAATGACAGGAATTTAGAATTTAGTATTTCCAGAAATGCTTGAGACAGCTCTCTCCCCACGTCATGGAGACCCTACTTAACTAATGTCTTAGTCAAATATGTAAGCTTTTGATTAGATAATCCATTAAGCCAATATGCAATATAGTTGAACTGCATAGGGATTTTCACTGTAAAGTAAAAATTTCAAACATTTCAAAAATGTTCAATTTCTAGAACAACCTTACAAAAAAAAAAAAAAAATCCCCAAAAGTTAGATTTTGATGTGTGCTTGATATTTATTACTTCCCTTAGGTTATTCTGTTAGAAATAGTCTGGTGATTTAGTATGACTTGACTACTAACTTCTGAGGTGGTAAGCAATATTTCCTTATTAATCCTTGATCTGTGAAAGAGGACAGGGATACTAGAGTGAGAAGAAAGTAGTAACAGTTAAATCTTTCTATTCTTCTACCTTGCTCTGAGAAATATTAAGTGCAAAGAAAGAAAAAAGGCAGGTTGACCTCTCTGTGTTTTTGCCTCCATCCCTCTGCCTCCATGTTTACAGGACCTCCACTCCTGAGGTACTACAGGAGGGTCTGACAGTTCACATAACAAATTCAGAGAGGGCTTTTTGGCAGAGAGTTACTATGGTCTCTGTTTTGCAAACAGGAAACTGGAACTAAGCTGCAGAGCAGATCATCCAAGTAAGCCATAAACAGAGCAATACATTAAATTCTTCCTAGGTCCATCAGTAAAGTCCTACTTGGAAGAGCACTTCAGGAAGTGCTTATCTGTTGTTCTCTCTCCTTTCTCCCCAAACACACTTTTTTTTTCCCATGGAGCACAATATTACGAAAAGGATCTTTCACTTGGCCTGGCTTGATAGTGTTTCTGTTCAGAGGCAGATTATTAAGTTTCAGAACTAAGTATATTTATATCTCACAAACAACTTTATTAACAAAACAAAAAGAGGAGCTAACCATATGCCATCTTCCCGTTCGTGTTTTTAGAGAATTTTGTATTTCCAAGACCACTTTGAACTTGAGAGTTAACATGCATTTTCTACTCTGCAGATGTTCCAGCAAACTATAACCCAGCACTGCTTCTCTGGAGTGTGGTGTACTGTGGCTTTAGTTCAGCCAAGTACAGTATGTCAAATGTCAGCTTGTTATGACAGCAATAAACTTGTGATTCCCTTGAAGCAGATGTTTTAATTTGTTAGGTGTTTTTTGGGGAAAAAATCTGCTTGCATTTAAATAGATGTTCAGAATGAGAATGGAATTTTCTTGAAAACATCTTTTCCACCTGTATGAAAAGTTTATCAGGGAGGCTTATGACACATGTGTGAAGCGGTGCGAGAAATCATCACAAAGACGGCCAAAGTGCAGAAATCTCCTTCACGCCTGAAAGATGACCTTTGTGAAGCCACTTCAGTGTAGGAGTCAGATCTGGACTGACTGGACCATGTTTAATACATCTCATATTGCAAAAGAACACTGAAATCCTGAGTCTGACGAGGCATCTTCTTCCTGAGGTGGTCCTTGCTGCTGTGAATTATCACCATACTCTTCTGATCTTTCCCTTTTTAGTGTGCTATTGGTTTTACCCTTTTTAGTAGTGATCAGTGAGGACTACAGTTTTAAAGCAAGTGCCAAAAGGAAAACCTTTGATGGTTTTCAAAGACAGGGAAGAATTATATACCTGTCTGAGCTTCATGTAAAGAATGTTACAGCTGTGGGAACACTATTTCAAATAATTAATTGATCTCACTTTGCTGTGAAATATTGGACCTTACTCTGTCCTCAGTAAATGGTAGGATTTTCCCCAGGCATAAATTTGACATTGAAGTTCATACCTTGCAAAATCCACATGGAAAGCAAAAATTTAGGGGACACTTTGCCGCATTAAACATACACAGACAGACGCACTCAAAAGAGCTGTCTAGAATTCCTCTCTTTCTGGGATTCCATGCTTCACATGTGTTCATTATTGTGTCATATATGTTGGCAGTTTACATTTTTTGCTCTAGCTCTTTATATGAGCTAGTGAAACCATGGTTGCTGAGGAACATATGCTGTTTAAATTTCAGATTTTTTTCCTTTCTAAAATCTGGTAACTCCAGAAAAATAAGAAAATTTAAGCCTAAAACCAGGCATGGACTTTTCTAGTTTCCTTGAAAGAAACAAAACCAAAATGAAACCCTGCTTTGTTTAATGAGTCTCCTCTCCCTGATAAAGTTTTTAGGAGCTCACTGCAGCCATTTAGGTTTAAAACAATTCAGAAGAAGAAACAGTGCAGAGTTAAAGCCCCACAAATGAATAATTTAGCCCAGTGCAGACTGATTCCAGAACCACACATTCAGCAGCATTGTAGGGGCAATGTGGATCCATCAGCAGTGGGAGTACAATAATTTCTTCACATTATTTTGATTTATTTGTTTGATTTATTTGTCTACCTGCCAGATACTCTGATAACTAAATAACAGGCCAAGTTACATGGCTGAATATATTTTTTTTTTTATGTTTAAAAAATTCTTGCATGTTCTTTTCATTTCAAAACTTCTGACCATTCATACTTGAAAGGAATGGTTAAATCCTGCAGCAACAACCACAGAGCCAGAATAGCAGAAGGCTTTGAAAGGAAACTTATCTTTTTCCTGTTTCAAAATATGCTTGAAAGAAGAATTTGGGTAATCTGCAGCACTAATATTAGCTTAATGTCAATTTACTTTGGAAACTTCATTTTCACCACACAATATGGCTAATAATATGTTTCTAAAGACAGCAGACTTGATGAAAGACAGACTCTAAGGAGAGGGAACTCTCTCCCTTCTGCTTTCTCCCCTACCCAGGGATACCCACACATTTGTGGGAGTTTAAGGATTTTAAAACTTTATTAAATGGATGGCCTTGCAGATCCATGCATCATTGCTGTTTTGCTGCTGGAGTGTTTATAATTAAAAATTATGACACGTGACCTTCAATCCATGGCCACAGCATAATTACATTCACCTTACCTTATTTATGAATGCAAATCAGGTCAATTTAACTCAGCATTGTGTTTACTCTGCATATTTCTAAAAGACAGTTCTTGCCACAGCATGTCTTTCTCCCAGCCTCCTGCACTTTGTGGTAATTGCAGAGCACGCTGTCACACTGGAATTGCAGGTATGGATAGTTTGAGTGGTGATGGAGTTTGAGTGGTCTGGAGATGCCTCGGATCTGTCAGCAGCCAAAAGTGATGAGATAATTTGAATGGCACAGCTTTTCTTTGAATGGCTAACAGTACTCCAGAACAAGATTTAATGAAACTGATATACCTTGGCAATAAAACTAATACATCTCAACTGAAGTTATTTGTGCTAGTCGAGGATCTAACTCCCAGCTTGTTATACAAGCAAGGAGACTGCAGGTTTTGGAAGGCTCTCCCCCCAGAACTTGTCTATGGAAAGCCATTCTTCATTGTGCCTTTGAACCCTTACCATGCCTTGAGGTAAACTCCTCCCAAGTGCCAGTGGATTAAATAACCCTTGTATGGAGGTACACCAGGAGAAGCAAGGGGAATTTCAACTGGTCATTATCAATCACAGAGCACAAACAGTTTGGAGAAGTAATCAGTCTCTCTGTCCTTTATACAAAGAGGTTTACAACACCAGGAGTTTATTATTATTGCTGGCCTAAGATCATCAAAGTCATTTTGTTTCGTCTTGAACAGTAGTCAGAGGGGTTAAAGGGAGGTTAAACTGCCTAAACAAAATGGAAGCAATTACACAGTGGGATCATGGATGACTGTTTGCTTTAACCCTCACTGACAAAAAAGGTACTATAAGAAAAAAAGTTTCCCGACTCTTCACAATCATTAAAAGCATCTGTCTATTTAAGTTCATGCCAAGCTTCTTCACCTAAATCTTTGGGGGAATGTCACTGCTTTAAACACTATCAGCTTCCTCACAGTTCCCCACACAGCCCCCATTCAGTGTCTGATCTTTGCAGCATTGTCATCACTTTCCAAGCCGCTGTGCAGAGCAGGACTTACACGGTGCTAGCGATGTGCCTGTAAAAGCTGTGACTTGGCTTTTCTACTTAGAGACTTGGCAGGAAAAGACAAAGCTCTGTGGAAGAGCAGTATGATGGGGAATGCAGATTTGGCCCATTCCAAAAATTTAAATTGCAAGAAGGGGAATTGACTCTTCTACTCCATTCAAGGTTATATCACAGCTGAGTTGTCAAACTTGGCCTTTCACTGACCTGCATCATGCGAGGGGATGAGATCTGCCCCTCACTAGTTTCGGTTTTGTCTGTGCCTCAAATATGGAAGGTAGTAGCATAAACAACTTTCACTTGCAGCATGAACACTGCTGTATTGTGGGGCTAAATGGAGTCTTTATTGAAGTCTTTGTTCTTCGTAGCTCCACCACCTGTTAAGGAGAAAAACACATTAAAGAGTCCTGGAAACATGACTTGTTTAAAGAAAGTATAGGAAAAAAATTTTAATTCCATAAGCAGGCATTGACACAGTGTTTATTGAAACTTGTCTTTTTGAAAGGTAACTAGGGCTTCTACAGATAACCCAAATGAAGAATTGCATGCCTAATTTTATCATTATGTAAGACACTTGCAAAATGTACCCTGAAGGAGTGTTACTGAAATTGCTTTATTGATGTAAATCTTTGCAAAGTTAATGGTGAAATATTTCTGTGATCCTGTGTCACACCTCTGAACATGAGGTGACTCCTTCAAAGAGTTCTCTGTATCCTGTGAAGTGTTTATCTTGTTTGAGATTGTTGCAAGGCTTAAAGAAAAAATCATCTGGGAATAGGATAGGAGGAAAGCACTGGATTTACAATTTGTAAAAGAGGTTGCAATTATATGGCACATCTTCTGAAAAAGATTTTTATAAAAAAAACTTCAAAAAACAACAAAAAGCCAACCAAACAAAACCAAACAAAACCCCAAGAAACAAACAGACAAACTCAAACCAACCCTTTTTTTTTTATAAAGAGAAAGGAATAAAAACAGCTCATTGATGGAGCCAAATGTTCAAGCACAAAAAAGATTTAATAGATTCACAGTCATAGAAGGAGGTTGCACAGGGATGAATCAGGCTCTTACTTCTCAAAACATTACTGTAAATGGTAAAGACTAAATAATATTCTTAGACAAATATCTGTGCATCTCTGATAATTAACTACAGCCTTCACATGAAGGAACATATTTCGGTCTGTCTTACTTCAGATTTAAAGGAATGGAAAGCTGTCAGAGTCAATGGGACTATTCTTTGTTTAAAATTCTAAAGCTGTGTTGTGCTATTAGAATGGAGCTTATCATTTGTGAGCATCTGCTATGAAAATGATAAACTATAGATAAAAATACAGGGCCACTGAAAGGCCACTGATTTGACTGAGGTTCTGGGCTCATGGAGGAAAAGATCGGCACCTGTCCCAGATTATATGTTGAAGAAAATAAGAGTGATTTTTTTTTCTGACTTGTCTGAGACAAGATAGCATGAAGGCCTAGTGGAAATGTGTTTTCTGTTATAATTCAGAAGCATTTGAATCTGAATAGTTAATACAAAAATGTCAGTTGACTGTGTAACAGCAGTGTAGTATGCCACTGCCTTAATTAAATAAATTTTCTTTACTTCCCCAAAATTAATAGAGTACTGGACCATGTCATGATTTATGTATCCTCTAATGCTTGCTCCCTAGATGCAAGAAGGACAGAAATGTGATAGTGAAGGCATTTTTTTACAGACAAGCAGAAAACTAGATATGAGAACACAAATAGGAAATGCTTCCATAGTATAACGAACCTGATGTCAAGAAACTTGATTTTGTGTCATGTCAGTGTAGTGTAGGGGAGAGGCTTATTATTTTTTGCCTCCAAAAGCAGGATATCCAAAAGATGTGTGAAGCTTCACCTGAGTTAGGAAACCTGCACAAGCTCATATTTAGCAGCTTGTTTAATCACAGGACTTTTATGTCACATTTCTATAGATGTTTTTTCCTTGTAATAAAATATAAATTTTATTAGCCAGAACAGAACTGAAGGCTACCCTGGAAGGTAATTCAGCCTGGCAGGGGTCAGTGGTGCTTAGTGGTGTTCAGGCTGTAACTTATTGTCACTGTCTCACTGCTGACAGCAGAAAAAAAAGCTACTGAATTGCCCTGCATCTTCCTGTCACTGCTGCACCTCCCCCTGCTCAACCCACCTCCCCACTGCTGCTCTGCTTAGGTAAAAGGCCACTGTAAATTACTGTGCTGTATGAAATAAACTTAGGTCAGAAGAGGATGTACCAGGAAATGCTGCTGTGCAGTCTAAAGTTACGGAAGGAATCAATTCTTGAGGCAAAGAACATCTCTGAGAACAGCACATGAGTACTGTACTCCAGTCTCCCAAAGATTAAATTTCCCAAACTTTCGCTGAGGAAAGCTGCTGGGTATCTGATGCTGCAGAATTAGGTTAATCTTAGCAAAGACTGTGTTACTAATTGCTGCTCTGTATGAGCTGGACATCCATCTTCTGTAAGCAAGAGATCAGATTCAGGATGAGGGACAGTATTATTGTCCTTGGTTCTAGCACCAAGAGGATAGATTTATTTGGAGGATAAAAAGAAGGAGACATTTTGTCATTTGAGGTCTTTATTCCTGAGGCATACTAGCTTGTGCAGAGAGGAGAGAAGACTTTTGGACTGCTCCCCAATAATTTGTTGGGATTTCATTCTTTCCCCTTAAATGGGCAGGGAGAACAAGACTGATAGATATTTTCAGAGCACTGCTTTGAATTAACAGTTTCAGTAGCAGCTGTTATAAACAGCCAGTCTGGGTTAGAATTTTTGATCTCACTTTCTCTTTAGAAGCTTTGAGGCCAACCAATCTTTTTGTCCTTCTTTTCTTTTTCTTGTTCTTCTTCTTCTTTTTTTTTTTTTTTTAATATTTTATTTCCTTTCACAAACCAATTCCAAAGGATTCCTAAACTATAAAAATTAAATTGCTCCCTATAAAATATAATTGGAGCTGCATTGTAGTTCAAGTGACAACCAGATGCTGGAAAAGAAACCAACAACTGTTGGTCCAATTATGTAAGTTTCTTAGTACTCACTGCATAAAGTCTGATCCTAAAGAGATTTGCTTCTGCTAAGACCTTGCTGGTAACTTTTACTCATTCTTAACAGCCTTTTTGATAGCTTTTCTCCTTCTGTATCTATATGTTTTCTTAGTATACAGACACTAAAACTCATGTGTGTTCTGAGGGCCAGGAAGCAATTGCAGAAGCGCAATAGGTATGAGAACTGTTCATATAAAACCAATAGTGGCCACTACAGGGGCTGTATTCTCACCATCCCTTAAAATACACAAGTCACCTCACCAGGTCATTGGATTTCCTTCCATGCAAATTAAAGAAAATCAAGTCACTTATGTTTGCAAATCTGCATCTTTTTATTGAGTAAAAGAAAGTGTGGGTTTCCTGCTAATTAAATATGATGGGGTTTGTTTTTGTGTTCTGTGAAGAATTCCAGTCTCTGGCCTTAAGCGGCTGCACAATCCACTCAGACTCTGTTAGAACTTATCTATTTACCTAAGATGTAAACAGAGTTAGAAAATTTGCTTATTTCCAGGTGGTGGCAACAAGCTGAGTAAAATGGTTGCCCTGGAATTTTTAGCATTAATGAGCTGGTGACAATTTTTTTCTCCAAAGATTTGGAGTTTGTGTGTTCAGCTCCATCACTGGATACAGGTATAAGAGGATGCAGCTGAAATGGAGATTTTTGGACTTCCCACTGTCTAACTTACTCCAAGTTCCTTCCATTTGGTCATTGTATGAATAAGTACCTTGATCAAAGTTAATAAAAGGGACTGTTAAATCAATTTAAGTACTGGGGATCATTTTGATGACAGAAAACTCACTCACTGGATATGTACTATCATTGGATAGACACAGGATTAGGCTCTTGCTGCCCAAGTCCAATGACAGTCCAAGTGAAATTAAATGGCTTTTCTTCAAGTGATAATTTCAAAGTCACATTCTTACAAAGTTCAGTAGACATTATCTCTGTTTACAAATGTCTGAACATTATGGTAAATACTCTATTTATTTATATAAAATCCTCATTTCCTGAGGTTTTGTTTTTTTTTTTTTTAAATCTGTGAAATCTGTTAATGAAAGTGTTTGTGTATTATGGCATTTTGAGCTTCAGTAATAGAAATATTGACTCACATTACCAAAGAAAGTATGTTTGTTTCTTTGGAATCTCAATACCTCCTTCTGTTTCTCGCTGGACAGCACTGTACAAATGACCAGGCTTCTCCAAAAACTCCAAAACTTAGGTATTACCTAAGGTCAAAAAATTGATATAAAAATATAGCCTGAAATGCTTTAATTTGTACTTAGTATCAAAGTTGTTTCCATATTAAATATTTCTTGTAATGTTGCATTAGAAGCAGTTTCAGAGTGCTTCATAGGCATAGTCAGAGATGAAGAGCTGAGCAATAACTCAGTGTTAAGTTAATAAAGACATGAGTAATGGTTGGATGGCTGGAGTCCCAAAGCAGGTGTCACACCCTGTGCCTGTGTGTGCCCTTTGCAACCACAACTCTTTGGAGACAGCAGCACAGTTTGCTGTGGTCAGTGAGTGAGTTCCAAGTCCTTTGGAGAGCTCAGGATTCCCTCCTTCTCTTAACTGAGTATTCATACAACCCTCCTGTGTCTCTTGGAGCACACAGAGGTGACCACAACATCTTCCAGCCCCAGCAGGCCTGGAATGAAAATTTTTAGTGAGAGAGGAGAAAATGTTAAAAATGGGTGAATGTAAAAAGAGCCTGTGGATGTTTACCTTGGGTTGCTTTTGAATGAACTTTAACAACCAGCACTGCAAAACCACAAACATCCAACTAACAATGAAGAAAAATCAGAACCACTTGTTTTCTGGTGACTGAGGTGACTTGGTATCTGCTGTCAAAAGTAGCATTAAAACAGGAAAAATTATTCTAAAAAATTTAAAGAAAGAGAGAAAACAAACCAAGAAAGTCAAATTGCTTTGAATGATCAAATAGTCAACAGTGTATATGACATTTCTTTGCAAGTCTCTATTATCTATATGATGTACACCATCTGCAGCATGAGGTGCAAACAAAAGCACAACCAGCAATGTGTTTGCTGTGTTCTTAACAGGACTTCTTGAGTATTTTTTTTATTTCATAGCTCTTGATCCTTTGAACAGAACAGCTTGTAACCAGCAGTGGAGACCAACCTAACCCTATCAAATACTGACACTGGAAAGACATTGTGTGTCCAGCCATACATGTCCTCTGTACCTGACCTGTCTTCTATGTCCCTCCAAAATTGTATGAGTTTGGAGCTATAACACGTTAAGCAATGTGACATACTCTTCATGTCCCTGCATAATTACCCAGCGTGTCCCTGGGGATATGTCTTCTATAAATCTTTCCTCTCTGGGCAAGGGTGGCTAGGGAAAATGCCCAACCCCCTTTGGGGGTTGGACTAAATCATCTTTAAAGATGGATTCCAAACCAAATCATCCTATGTTTCTAAGCAAAAAAAATCAGGGAACATGGATTATTCAAAGCAAAATTTGGAATTTATTTTTAGGGTGATAGCATCAGCACCTGCAACTGGCTAGAAGTTTGAAATTTATATGTGGAAAAGGATCTTGCTCGACAAGATTTAATGATCATCCTGTTTACTTCCTTAAAGTCTGAGTGGTGAATGGTGGATATTTCATTTGTCTTTTTTGATTCCAAATGCTGCTACTGTCTTTAGCTTTCAGGCACAAGCAACTACTTGCTTTGATATCTGTAGGTCTAAAAGAAGTCTCAGTTATGCATTAATGGTTCAGAGGTTTATACTGCAAATTATTTGGGGCAGGAATTCTATATTCCTTGGTGTGTGTAGCATGTGAGTCTCTGAGGACCCTGCATCCCAGCATTCAGTGAAATATAATATTTTGCTTAACTGGGTTTTGGATGAGGCTGTCTTGTTAACTGAAATGAAAAATACAAATAGAATTAATATTTTTTTTTCACTCACCCTTTCCAAGGAGTGCCTATAATCAGAATGTTCTTTGTCTTAAAGTCAGTCATAAATTTTATGACAGCATACATGCCAGAGAGCTTTGCACATAGACACATTTCTGTGTTGTCAACAGTGGTTTGTGTCACAGCGGGAAATTTGACTGCTGTCTTCAACATTCAAATATAAGTGGCAAAATCACAATCCGCAGTCATAATTTTATGAATAAATTTACCTTCTCTTCAGATCTCAGGGAAATTATTTATTTTGTTTGGACTGAGCACCAGCTCTTTTGGATGGCTTATATTTAAATTCTAGACAGTCCATTCATATGCAAATACTGTGCCAGGGGCAAGCGGAACAAAGTAGCTGCCGTCCTGTTTTGCTACCCAAAGGCTGTTTCATGAGGCCATGTTTCCATTCCTACTTAACAAAAGTGTTCCTGTAGCACTTGTTTCAGAGGTGAGCATGCCATTCTCACACTTAAAAATTACCTGTATCCTTCCCTACATTCTAATGTGAACCACATGCCATGGACTGATGACAATCCTTCACACAGGTCATCCTGAAACAAACAGCTTCTGAAAGCCACATCCTTGTCCTTTCCATCCCATAAATTCATAGTGTAGCTGAAGCACAGAACAGCAGAAATATATCATCAAGATGGTTGTGATTGCCATGAAATATAACAGTATCTTGGTATGAATCTATCCAGGATCACTTTTTTCCCCTCTGACATTCACGAATTCATCAGATAGAAGCTCTTTCAAGTGTTTGCCAAGTGAATATAAATATGAACAGCTGGGGCCAGGGAGGGAATCTTTCCTTTTATTTTCCCCTCTGTTATGCATCAGGATTTGATTGGTTTGTTTATCTGGTTTTGGGTTTTTTGTTTTGCTTGTTTGTAGATGTATGAATTTTAATGAACAGAGCACTCTGGTATGAACAAAATATATGGAGACAGCACAGAGCAGTGGTTAAGAGACAGTGTTGGTGTTCAGGTTGTTTAGATCCCATTTCAGGTCCTCTCACCTCTGAAAAATCTCTTCATTCTATTCTAAGCATATGCCCATCACCAGTCCTTCTCTCATCTCTGGTTTTGCTTATCATGTTTTCAACAGTTCTGTTTATCCCTGCTTTTTGCTACATCTTGTTCCACTGTTTGGCCTTTTCTTGCTATGCCCAGTTCCAGTCTTTTAACCCAAAAGGGTATAGAAAAAGTCAAATTTTCCATAACCTAGAGCTTAGGAAACCACAGCAAAATTATCAGATAATACACCTTTTTTTTAATGAGGTATCTTTTTGCACAGCCAAAAAAGGCATAATTTGAAGACCAATGCTACTAGATTTTGAGCCATATAAGTGAAGAATAAATGGAATAAAGCAAGAAACCATGGAGAAGAGCCTTATCACCTCTGCCCTCAGGAAATCTGATTATACTCTGCTGGGAGGATGGTTCCCTTTTTCTTTCCATTTTTCTTACAATATTTCCGTAAATGTCTACTGATGTCTTCCACAGAAAGGAACTGGGCTCTTGATCTGAACAGCTATGGCAGCTTTAAAAGTTTTAAGTGCAGAAAGATTAGAGGAGAAAAATGCAATGATCAAGGTAAGGAAAACATTCTATCTTCATTAAATAGCTATAGGAAGCAATCTTGCAAGAAAAACAAAGCAAAGGGAAGAAAAATTACAAGGCTTCACCAAAAAGTATTCCAGTTGTCTTGTCACATACCCGGACAACAGTTTAGAATTATTCCTGCCAATAAATTTCTTATAAAGAGACCAAACTGAAACACAGATGTCCCATCTCATCAAATGTATATCATGACTGGCCTTAAGCCATGCTGGAGTCTTACTCATAACTGATTGGGCATTTCAGAAATCCCTGTGTCTCAATTGGAACAAACAGCTTTAGGAGTAAGAATGTGCGTGACCGGGAGCTGCCCTTCAAACACTGCTGCTGGCTTTTTCTTACAGTGTGCAAGTGAGGCCAACCATAGCCTGAACCTACAGACCCAGTACAGTTAAAACCTGGAAGTTAAAACCTGCAGAACACTGATGAAGCTGTGCCTAGACTGTGCAGTTTGATTTCACTGTACTTTTTCAGTGACAGCAGGAAAATATATTCTTTGGCTTTCCCTACCTTTGCTGAAGAGTATTTGAGAGAACTTGTTCTCACTCCCACTCTGGATGGGCTGGGCCTGCAGTACACAGCTGACTTAGTAGCACCTATGACTTCTAATGTATTACAAGAGGTTATACAGAAGCAGAAAACCACCTTCTTTTTTTTTTCCCTTTCTTTTTTTTTCTGTAGTAACATGATTATCGGGGTGAACTTTTGTAGCACAAATAGTGCTTTTGTGGGGATAGAAAATGCCCCAGTAGGTTTCTCTAATCCTTCTTGAGAGAGACATCCTGGGGCAATCAACTCATTTATACATTCTCTACATTTTTCCCCCCCTTTTTGTTGAAGAAAAGGGCTGGTTTGCTGCCAAGACCTGTTTAAGTGGTAACCTATGCAATTCATTCTAAAAACACTCATTTATCATACCCAAATTAATCTTGTAACAGGATAGCTGCTCTTATTTTCATTGTCATTTTGCCCTTTGGATAAGAGATCACAAACATATAGATATCCAACTCAAAGATTGTAAAAAGCATGTATAAGAGAGGGAAAATAGGAATGGCATTGCTATAATTATAAACAGAGACAAGTATACATACATCATCATTTCTCACATATCACATCTATTAATAATAGAATGAAATGTAATTTGTGCTGAATATTGCTCAGTCTTGTGCCAGAAGCATAATTGTTTTCAATCAGATTGGTAGTTGGAAGGAAAAGGCTTTTTTTAAAACCACAGTAAACACAATTTATGCAAAATGTTTAAAATATGATGTATTCAATTTTTTTCTGAAACACAGAATGCATTTTGACATGAAAAATTGTATCAACAATTAAGAGTTTGGTATGAAACTACTGAATAGAATTTTAAAACCATATATGCACACTGTTATGTATAAAAAATAATATCTTGGCACTGCCAAGATCAGTTTGCTACAATAAAAAAGTTATAGATATAACTTTTTTACTGCAAGCACGCAGCCTTTTTAAACCTATGTCTTGTAAAAGCATTGCAGACAAATTTAAAGGAAGGGTCGAGGTTTCTGTGGCAGGTTTGGACTCTAGATTCTTCCTTTTTTGGGGGGGTGGGTGTAAAATTTTATGGGTTCTGCTCACACACTTAGAGGCTTTTCTCTCAAAGGACTTTCTTGTAGAGGAACACACTGCAAAATGTGTGATTTCTGACACCTCTCCTGTTCCCAGCAGCACAGGCCTAAATTTATGTTCTCTGTCCTGCATCCCACTCTGCAGGGACATGAAGAAAATAATGTCTTATTTTCCTTCATTTCCCCACACACCCCCTTTTCCCTTATGTGCCAACATATCTCTCTCTTCAAACTGACTTTCCTTGTCTGTGGATATTGAGTATCTCTAAGCGTTTTGGAGAGATGTTCCATCTCCTTGCACAGTTGAAAGCGTTTGAAATTGTGGTTTTACAAACAGACTTGGAAATGGGAAGCATTCACCAAACCCACTAAACCATGATTCTTTCCATTGACTACAAGGAGCTTCAGACCAAGACTTTGATCTTCATTCTTCATTGTTAATTTCTTTAAAAAAATTAGTTTCTTCACTAAGCTGGGAGTTGCGATTCTTTAAACAGTTTATGCAAACAAATTCAAGCTCATGGATTTTTTATTATTTTTTTTTTCCAAGTGAGAATTTGCTTTCTTTCTCCATCACTGGCTGCTCACTGGTTTGTCTGTGATGGGTCGCTGAGGTCAGTGGTACTTTTTCTGCTCCATGAATGGAATGACTCAAGTGTTTGAAAGAGACTAATGACTCTAATAGCCAACAAAGGATGAATTTGCTTATGTATAAACATCTTTGTTTGTGTGCCAGTTAGGACATTTATGCACAGTACATCTATTCTTCCAGCATAGGTGTATGCAAATTGAAATAAAGCTGGGGGGGAAATGGCAAATGGAGCTTGCATTTGAGATGGGGAGACTTGGGAGCAGCCCAGCTCCCTGGCGAGGGTACAGTAGGCGCCTCCGGTCCCCCTGTCTGTGCTCTGGGTTTCCCACAAAAGAAAATTGCTGCAGGTCCCATCCAGTCTGCATGTCCCAACAAGTCCCTGGTTAGGGTGTTTGGAGCAGAAGGACTGCAGGGCACAGCACCACACAGGCCCACAGGTCACATTATAATGAGCTGGAGATGATCAGAGAGATACACTGGACAACTCCAATTCCCAAAAACAGCTGGGCGGTGTTTCTGATGTGCATTAGAAAAAGAAAAAAACAAGCATAAAAGCAAAAGCCTTTCAGAAGTCTCTGCCATACCTACAGAGCTGCAAATGCTGTAAAACATATTTTCCTCTCACAAGGGTCTGCTTTTCAGTACTTTCTTCCTCCTCCTCCTCCTCTTCTTCTTCTCCTTCTTCTCCTTCTTCTTCTCCTTCTTCTCCTTCTTCTCCTTCTTCTTCTTCTTCTTCTTCTTCTTCTTCTTCTTCTTCTTCCTCTTTATTTTTTACTTCTCTCATCAGAAAATAACCACAGAAACAATGAAATTCGAAAGTGTCATCAATATAGAGATGCTTCTGTAAAACATCTTAATTTAAATAGGCTAGTACATATTGACTAAATTCTCTTTGGGTGAAAGTATTCCAACTATATGCAAAGGCAACCCTCTTTCAAAATGATTTTTCAATTCAAAACATTGAAGTTATCATTTTTCAGTCTCTTGTGGGTTATTTTCTTCTGTATTTGCACAGTTTGAATTATTTTTTGTTGGTTTGTTTGTTTTCTCAGACATCTGATTTCTTTTAATAAATGTATCCATGCAAATGTTACATAAAAAAAGAAAAAAGTGGAAATATCTTACTCTAGTCCAGAGACTATGTTGGGGGCAGGGGGTAAAATTAAACTTCAAATTATTGCTGCATGTCTGAGGCACAAGCAGCAAACAAAAATTAAACATTTTCTATTGAAAAAAATATTTGCATTCATTCTGCATTCAGGGCTTTCTGATAGGTTTTTGTTACATAGCACACTTTCTTGGTAAACCACAATACATTGAAGCCCACATCTTAGAACTTTCCAGGGCTCCTAGGGCCAGACAAAGTTTTTAAGAAGCAGAAATGGAAGCAGCAGTGAAGGACCTGGTCAGGTGAGAGCATCCCATACCCAACTCCCGCTCATGCCATCAGCTGAGGTCAACACTGCTGAGGGCCCTTACAGGAGGAAAAATGGTGCCTATTAGTGCATAAAGTCAAACCTGCCACATCCTAAGATCTGTCTGAAGTCAAACATCTCTTTGGAGCTGAGCAGAAGCATTTTCTGAGATAAGCAAGAGTGCCAGGAGCTGGGACCACGCTGGCTCATCGGGATGTCTGTCTGCCTTCATAGCACATCCAAGCCAGTGGGCTCAACACTGGAGCCCAGAGCTGCAGTCCAGGAAAGCTTAATGTAGATATTACCATAGAATATCTTTCTTCCTTCAGTAGTGGTGATTCCAAGCTTCCACCCACAGCATGCTTTAATGACAGTACTGTGGAGGACAGTGACGCCCACAGTTTGGTACTAAGTCTGTTGTCAGCTCGCAAAGTTTCTCTCACAGAGTTTAGCTCAGCTATTTAGGGCTGATGAGATCATGCTGTTTAATAGACCAGAGACCACATACGGATGATTTACCAGTGCTTTGGAGAACCACAGTTTGAAAATTGTTGAGCACAGCTAATCCCAGGACTTGATTCTGGCAGGTAAGATCGGTCACTGGAATTGCTCCTGTCTATGAGGTGCAAAAAGCCTTGACTAAAGCAGTATTTTCTGGATTTACTTCTGTAACACAGTTATGACTTCGTTGATGCCTGCAGTAATGTATGGGAGTGAGAGAAAAAAACCAGCCATGATTACTACAGATCCTGTTTTTGGCATTGGTGCTTTCAGAAATGTACCCTTGTTCAGTACCTGCTCTCAGTTTCTCTGAAGATGTCTCTTTCCTTTCTGTTGTGCCTTGTCTATTAATGAATGGAGCTCTGAATTCCCCACAAGAAGAGATCAGTCCCTCCTGTCTGAGTGGATATTGCTGGCATTGTACAAACACAAAACTATGGGAAATTACTGTGGTATAGGTGATTGCTCACAGCTCACTGAGAGTGCTTGGTCATTCTGGGTATTGAGAGAAGGGAATCTGGCTGGCCTAATTCTTTCTTGACAGCTGTCAGTGAGCCCCATGGATGTTTCTGCAGCAGGATCAGTGCAGGTACCTGTGCTCCTGCTGGTTTCCTTGCAGAGGTCTCAGGGCTGGGTGCATATAAAGCCACAGCTGCTGTGTTTGCCTATTGCTTCTCAGTGCAGAACCCAGCCAGGGCTCAGATTTGTGGCTGGGCTTGGAGCCTGCAAAGCAAAGGATTCAGGATTTGGACTGTGTCTGTCTGTGTATTTATATAATGACAGAAAAAGCAAATTCCTTACAAGCAAGTATGAGTCAAAACAAAAACACTGTGAAGGTCAGCTGAGCACAGCAGTGAGATGATGTTATCCCAGCCACACATTCAACTCTTAAGCTGCCTGACCGGCCAGAAGGACTCCTGGGCAAAAGTCCTGAGAAGATGCCAGCTGGGAAACCACCCACTGACACCCAGCTGGCTTCTCAAAACAACTGGAGCCTCAGTGTTTGACACTCTGCTCCAGGCACAGCTGCAGGGCATAGCCCAGCCACAGAGCAATACCAAGGGCTTCTCATCAAGTTTTCCAACAGAAATACTGCACATGGGAAGCACTGTTATAAATCCCAATTGGTGAGGATTTCCTTTTTTAAATAAGATGAACAGCAACATAGTTAAGGCAAAATTTTATTATTTTTTTTCAAGATAGCTGGCATAATATTAATCCAGCAAGTCAAACTATGTTTTAGGGTTTGGTTTTCTGTTTTTTCTTTTTTTTTTTGCTATAAATATATTGGTTAAGCATCTCTCTTTCAGCCAAGACACTATAAACAATTCACAGACACAGATCCAACCCAGAGTTAATTAAGGTTGATCAAAGCTTATGTGCAGCCCTCAACTCCTAGTGCTGAGGATAAAAGCAGAGGTCTTTGTTGAGGATGTGGTGTCCTTGGAAATACATATCCCCTCCTCATTTTTTTGGAATTAATTTAATTTCATTGTAACCTCATGTCCACAAACGCCCTTCCATTAAGTAATAACAATCTCTATGCAATTCTTCTTGGAAAAGTTTTGAAACTGTCTGGAGGCATTCACTATAAATGTGTATTTCATTTTTAGACATGTAGTAATGTGTTTACTGTAGCAATTTTGAGAAGTTACATTGCACTGTGATCACTTTTCTTGTAGGAAGGCTACAGCTTTGACCAGTACCATTGAGTTAGGCACTGTACTTGGATACAATCAATATCTGGAAAAGTTTCCAGTCTAAATGAACAAAACAAGCAGGAAATCCTGTGCACATTCTACTGACTGGATGTAGAGACATCAGGACTGAATCTAGAATTAAAATCTAAGTCCTGGCAATATGTTTCTCTGCCCACCCCCACACACATTCTGGGGCAAAGCCTCCACATGCAGCAGCCACACACTTGTGTTTTTCAGGTGAATGGGAACCAAACCCAGCAAGGGGAGGAGAATTTAGCAAACAGCAGCTGTTGCAAATAATTTGCAATTTGCATGCTACATATTTGCCATTCTGTTTAGAGGAAGCCAAATCGGTTAAAATCTGGACTTCCAGTAATACCTTTGTTTCTTCAGTGGCAGGCAGAATAAATAAATTGGTCAGTGCCTCCAACATGCACTGGCTTTGTCTCTAAACTGGATTAATAGATAGAGACTCTTAGTGCAGAAGATAGGGCACTTCAGAGCCCCAGGTAACAATTTTAAGTTGTCTTAGTTCCTCACATTTACAGGAAGCATTACCAGAAGTCAATAACCTCTGCATTACCCCCTAACAGGTTCTAAACCATGCTCATCTTTATGACCTTCAGACTGTTCTGGGGCTAGAACATGTTTGTTCCTGAAGGGCTGTACACAGAGAACAAGCATTCTCTACTCAGGAGAGTAGTTCTGTCCATGAGGGAAGAATCTGGCGTGGAAAGGCTCTGTGCCCTATCCTTCAACAGTACAAACTCATGTGCAGTAGCCCAGAAAAGAGCTCTTTTGTGTTACATATGACTATGTATCAGATGTTTTACCCTGATAAGATGCAGATAAGGTTCTGTTTATGCTTATGTTGCAGGGCAACTTCTCATTAAGTTGGTGTGATACAAAATTAATAATTTGGGCTGCATATAGTCCTCTCACAGAACAAGAAAATGGAAAATCCCATATCCAGCTGTGCTCATTATTTGTGAATGGGGCAGGAAACCTCTCCAAAGACACCCAAATTGAAATTCATACTCTATAGCATGGGTAGTTCCTCACAGTAGTTTCGTTATGTGTAGAGGTAACTCAGTACTCTATTCCTACTATTAAGATTTTCAATATGCCCCTGAGGGCCTGATAAACATCCCCAGACTTATTCCAACTAGCACATGGGACACTGAAGGCCATCTCTAGCCCAAAGCAGAGTTTCCATTTGGAAATGGAATATGATTTTGAACTGGGAACCCAGAAACAGAAGGATTTTAATTTCTATTGTTCTTAGCCTTTCATTGGTCTTCAATTAGTCATACTGTCAAGAGGAAAAAAATATTATAGTAAAGCATAAAGTAAAATGTCAAATTTTATTTCCTGACAGGTTTTGTTGTTGTAATGGGAGCTGAACAAATTGGTAATGGGTAGATGCTTTGTTACTAGAGAGACAAAAGTATTGGTGAACTTTGTGTTCTGCCTAAAAAATCACTCTGGGCTATGTGGCTACTATTTAATGCTCCTGTGTAGAAATAAAACTTTTTTTCCTTAACTGTTGAAGAAACAGAAGTATTCTCCTCTTCCATGGGAAAAAAAAAGAATTATTCCATCTCTTTGTTACAGAATATCTTAAGTGTTTAATAAATTGTAAATATTTCTTTTAGGTTACATGTGAGGAAGTAAAGCAACTCATTCAGTTTGGATGAACTTGCACTTAGAAAAAGTGATTCTGGTATCTACTGAAAATAAGTGAAAAATCACTAGTGGAAACATGACACAATGAAGTGTCAAGTTTCAAATTTGAAATAGGAGAAAGTGCAATTTTTTCAGCAGATTTTTTCCATCTAGGTTTTTCAGGGAAGACAGTTTCTGCTGACTTTAAGATTAATTTCTGGTTTTTTTTCTGTTATAAATTACTTATTATCTATTAGTCCTCTCTTCCTCATAACCTGTGAGAAGAGTTCTACATACATGTGAATGCTTCTGGTGTTTTAATTGGATATGTCTCCAGTGTGATACTGAAAGTCTCTCATTTAGCATCAGTGGTTTAACATCCTTTGGAGCAAAGTGAACTGATGACTTAATTAACTTCCACTTGGGCAGTTATCTGCTCTGGGAACCTGCAGGAAGTATTATTCTATTTGAGGGTGACAAATGAACATACATGAGGTACCACACGCCACCCAGTGGGAGATCTGACAAGAAACATAATTTATTTCATTAGTGGTGCCAAAATGAGCTTTCAAGCTGAAAACCTAAATATGTAGCAGTGTCTTAGAAGAGGAAACAGCATGGGCTTTGTTTGAAATAATTGGTTTTGTACAGTTCACAACATATATTTCCACAGGAGAGCCTAAGTTTTGTGTCAGTCTTCATCCATCATACTGTAGTTTGTAAGGTGTCAACCAAAGTGATGTATAAAGTAAACGGTCATAAATACTTTTGGATTTGGTAATACTTATCAATTAAATTATGAAATATAGATTTAAAAGAAAATAAGTAGTCTTGATTCAGAATTAACTTTGGGGTTTTAGAACATATTTATAATTGCTCTGAGTAGTGTAGATTTCAAAACATGGCTACAGTCTCCAACATCCTTGGCTTTCTTTAGATTTATTGTAATTTATAGAGTAAAAGTTAGTGGCAGCCTCTAATTACCCACAGAACCAAAGTTTCCTGAATGAAAACTTGAGATCAAAGGGCATGAATAATAGCCTTAAAGGCATCTCCCCTTACACAGGCTACTCTTAGCCCCTCTGCTGTCCTTTGGTATAAATTAAGCACCTTAGGATGAATAAAACATGAAGCACAGAAGGTTTAGATTTCACAGAAGATGAATGGTTGGATTATTGATGGGAAAAGGAGCATGGGAAAGTATAAACCACATAGATCTAAAAATTTTAAACTCTGTAAGCAATCACCTTTGCTTTAGTAATTTTTTAAAATTTATTTTTCATCATTTTGTTCAAATCGTTTCTGTTGATAAGGCAGCTGGGTTGTTCTGTGTCACTGAGCTGCACTTTTAAGCAAGCTCAGAAGCCTTTCACAGTTCATTCTGTTGATTTCAGTGGGCATATGACCAGGCCATAAAACCACAAGAGCAATCACTGGTTGTTAAAAACCATACAAGCACTTACATTCAATTATAATGAAAAAGGTGCATACCTCTTGTGTCTCATGAAACTCAGACTTGCAGGCTGTTTGATTCCTCTTATATATAGCATGAATCCAGTTCCTTCCTGATGTAAAGTTCATTGCCTTTCACTAGTGTTACACATGCTGAATTTAATTCATTTCATATCCCATCATGGTATAAACATGTGTAACTGTAGGATTAGGAAAATAGGAACAAAACCCTTTCTAATGTACATGTTTATTCATAGACAAAGATTTTCCAGGATGAATGGGTATATGAGGCAAAAGCTGTGTGTTTGTTTTGAATAAAATTCTGCATTTGCTTTCTATGAGGAGCATTTTATTTGAAGGAAAAAAAAAAGTAAAAAAGAAAAATCAGCAAGAGTTTTGGGAAATGGTAAAATAAAATGTTTCTCCATGTGCCATGAAAATGGCTGACTCTTCATCTTGGCCTTAATTTGTTAAGAATCAAAATATTAACTTTCTGAAATCTGGACATTTGAAAAGTTATTTATTTTGCGTTTACCTGCACAGAAAGCAATCAATGAAAGCAGTCAGATACCCAAATTACCTTCCTTTGTAAACCAGAGAGATGTATATTATTATAATATCTCATTCAATCCTTTGGCCCGGCTATCAGGGCAGTCGAGTAAACCCGGGAAAAGGGGGTTCACATACTCCTTTGAACAAAGCTCATCTGGTTTCCAGGAAGTTGAGTCAGGCTTTGTCTCTCCTCTCAAGACTGCTCCACTTTTTAGAATACAATTAAAAATTCATTGGCCTGGGAAGGGAACCCAAGTGTCTCACATCTCCTGGGATGGGTCTAACCACTGTCCTATACAGTCATTTTCACACTCTCTTGCTGTTTCAATAAAGAAGTATTTTATGCAAAACGAAAGACCCTCTGTATGAGCAACAGAGAAAAAAGCCTTTCAAAGACTACTGTAGATCATGATGGTTGCAGCAGCCTTGGGGAAGGGGGGAGTCCTGCCTTTGACCCTTGCCTTGAACCAGGAAAAAAGAGGCTTGAACCTCTCCCTCCTCATGTAGGTGTGTGCTTATTTTTGCAAACTGGATAAAAAAAATATACAAACAAAAATGTGCACTGTAGAGATCTCATACTAACTTTCTGGCTTTCCTGATTCCAAATGTGGAAAAAACCAAAACATTTAGAAAGTTGTAATGACAAGGTTGGGGGTGTGGTTTTTTGTTTTGTTTTTTTTCTGGGGCATGATGGAATTTGGCAAAAAATTTTTGTTTGCTTCAGTTTAGGCACAACGTCTTAGAGTAACCTAACTAACATTTCTTCATATTTATATTTGTTTTTCTTTTAAGAAAATAAATACATAATCAACTAATGAAATAGATCAAGAACACTTCCATGCTTTTTCTAAGCTTTTTAATTTTTTCTTTCTCAGATCCATTTATTTGAAGGAAGAGCTGTGAGTCAAGGGTTTTTTTTATTATAGACAAAAAGTTGGGTTATTTTTCCCCTGTGAAGTATAAGAAGAAGTACCATTTTTCAAGTAATTTTAATCTTATCTCCTAATAGGTGTAGTTTTGCTTAAATTGTCAGGTTTCAGGAAAACTTTGAGCTTCCAAAGCTGATCCAAAGCCCTCTGAGTAGGTGACAGTCTTTCTGTTGACTTAAACTGTCTATAGAGGGGAAGCTATCTGAGTTAAAACCTACGGATTGAGAATTTCTGCCTGTGTAATCTGGTTTATTAAGACAGAGGTTTCTAGGAAGGAGAGATATCTCTAAGTTATCTTAATATTGTAGAAATTTGATTAATTATGCTTTGAAGTAAGGATACTTTTATTTATTGTACATGTTGTTTGAGGTTTTTTTTCTCCCTGCTGTATTATGGATATAATATATTTATGGTGAGGACACTGTAGAGGCCAATGAATTCCAATCAATGGGAATGCTCAGAAACCCTCAGTGGTCAAAGGGCTCTGGCAAACAAAGCCATTTTATAATGCATTGGCACAGACTTCACATTGCCCTGAGGAATAGAAAGGGTAGTTAGTTTAGGCAATCATGAAAAAATAAATCTCAAGGAGCAAATATTCTCACTTACAACAGTTTTCTGACAATAAGGCCATTTCTGACGGGAAGGGAGTTCACAGGTCATTCTTATTAAGCACTTGACTGATTTATTTTAACACAACTCTCCCTTCTGCTGGAGCTGGGGGAACTGAGGTGTATTTTTACTCCAGAAAAGCCTGCCAATGCTGTGCTGGGCTGTTGAGTGGAAAGGGTGAGCACTGCTATCCCATCATATCAATTGCCAAATGCTCTGGAAGGGAGAATTCTCCAGCTTGAATCTACTCCCTTACTGACTCTCCCTGACCTCTAGAGTTTTCCAAGTGCCCTTTTAGGAGCAGTTAGGTGATAGCTGTGCTTGTCCTTGCAATCTGGATAACCTGTTCTCTCTGCCCACTGCACTTTCCTACAATATGTATTTAAAAATAAGGAATGGCCCAATTCTCCCTCTAGAAAATGGCATTTTTAAATTTGCCTTAAAGCATTTGTGAGGTTTCTCAAAGCCAGACTGTACTGAATATTAAAAACATCATATGGGGTAATATTCCTCACTCATATTATAAACCGTATCTTTTGGGACTCCAGCTTCGCTTTTAATTACATCATTACCCTAATTATCTTATTAACATCCATCCCTTTATGGAAGAATAAAATAAAGGCTTTTTTCTTTGCCCCCGCAGCAAGCTCATGATCAAATATTCGGAAACTGTTACACTAATCATAACCATTTCACTGTTAGCTTCCACTTTGCCCATCTGTTTGCCCATACCCACTCGCTTCCTGCCATAGCCCCAGACTGTCAGCTCTCTGAGGCAGCTCAGTGTCTCACAGAGCTTTGCACGGTGCTTGTTCTGCCTGGGGTGCGTGGGTGGTAGAACTGTTATACTGATAGATTTGTTTTCCAGATTATCAGTAACATAATTGCATTATATTAAGTTGTAATATTTTTGCCAATGCATTTTCTTACCTTATAATCTTGGAGTACTGTGTAGCATCTCCAAAACAATTGGGAGCAGTAACTTATTTATTAATTAAACAGATTGATAAATAGCAACTGAAGCAGTTTGGGTACAATAAAGGCAAATTTTCTGTCCTTTAATGATAGATAATCATGAGTTCAACACATTTTGCAGAAATGAGATAGAAGACAATGAAAAGAGAATTTGATTATGTGTTGTCACTCCAATTCATTCTTCTCACTTCTCACAATTAGTTTAGGCCCTTCATCTATTCATGTCATCCATGCAACACTTCTGTGCTTGTTGTTTATCACCTCCCTCTTTTATTCCTGCTTTGCAAATGGGAAATTTTTGCAATATTGCTTCAGAGGAAATTATAGATCAGACTAGACAGTCACACTTTTTTTTTTCTTTCATTTATAGCAAGAAGAAATATGAAATTGAAATGATTTGCCATATTCATCAAAGAGGGTGTTGGGTTGAGAACACTGGATGCTGGTTGCAGTAGTAAAGGAGTACAAGCTGAAAATATGATACAGCTGTGCAGATAGTTTCGTGATTATTTTGAAAAGCTGGCTATCAGCCCCATCTGACAGTCTGTGAACATGGCAAATAATTTAGCATTCATGCTGCTCCTGTTTTGGCATTATATATATGAATCATGTAGTCACCACTTTCCAAACTGGTAGTAGATCAGAAAAGAGTTAATGACTAAAGTTTTGGTCATGACTTGTTCCATTGTTCCATAATAAAAAAACATTGTATAATGAAATATCAAGGCATAAAGGACATTTGTGTCATGACTCATAGGTCATGGAGAGGTGTTTTTTGGTATATCTTAAGGAGTTATTTCTAACTTCGGAAATTTCCTGAAGGGTTGATCAACTGCTGAATGCCAGGCATGGTCCATGGCTTCTTTTCTGACTCCATAGGTTTCTACACCCCCAAACAACCAGTCATTTACTATTACTTCTATAAACTGGAAGAGAATATGCAAAATCTTATTTCATCTATGCTTCAAAAGTTTATGGAAGATTTGCAATTAGATTTTCTCAATTAAAAAATAACCTGTTTATTATTTGCCTGAAGTTTGGGTTTGGGATTTTTTATGTAGCTGAAATCTGTGAGAAGGAAAGCCCTCATTAAGTTACGTGGTGAAAAGATGGTTTTTATCCTGATGGCTTTATCCTCTTTGCTCCAGCAAGGAGGTGGAGGCTTTTCGTTACACTTACACCATTTGTGTTAAGCAAGTTTGAGTGTGAAAATCCCCCTGTGGAGTACCACTCTTGATCCTAAATCCACCTGGGCACTCTGCTTATGTGCATGTCACTTTGGAGAGAAGCTGACAGCATAATTAGATGACATGCTGGGCGATTCTCAACACAGCAGTGAGCCAAATCGCCTCACCAGTTCTTCCTCCATGATTCAACATTTTCTCTGAGCATATGGGTGACCCCAATAGCTGTCTTGAGATGAGCTTCTCTCTATCAGCATTAAAATTTCCCCTCTTAGAAAATCATGAATGTTTGCTTATCTGAATTTTAGCTTTTGTTCTTTATGATGGCTGAACTAGCACAAGTTAAAAGCAGGGGTTTGCGTGAAGACGGAGCTAAAGTTAGATTTAATGCCAAATAAACTCGGAGTTTTCAGGGCAGGGAAAGCACAAAAGGAGAGTGAATGCTGATCCTGCTATGGGAGACATGGCCTGTACCTCTGTGCTTTGCAATCAGATATGTCATAAGAGCATGAGAGAATATCACATTTACAAACACGGGCAGGAATAGGTTATCTCTGTACCCATTAGTGCAATATCGAATTTCTTTCCTTATCTGTCTTAGAAAGGAGCAAACACAGTCCAGATTCTTGAATGCATAGAGAACAAGGAGGTGGAAAATAGTGCCACCAGCCTTCCTAGATCCCATGGAAGAGATACCCTGCATTTTAGACTAAGTCTTGTGAGCCACTGTTCACCAGCCTCTTCAAAAGCGCTGTGGGAATTCAAATACTGTCTCATCACTACCCAAGTACTTGTCTGCTTATTTTGTCACACAAGGTTCCTAGCTTGCTTGCTGTTTGTGCAGAACACATGGATACACCTGCCAGACATTTCACATCAAAGGCATTGTAGAGCTTATGTTCCAAAGCAAATATACAACTGATAGCAAAACACAGCAATCAAAAGCAGACAGTTCTTCAATTTGATGTAATGTAAGAAACATGAATTTGTATGAACCACACTGATTTTATTTTTGTCTGCTACTGCTACACAAGAATATTCTTTTGATGATAATTTGAGCAAAGAAGAAGTCTGTTGAAACTTCTGTAGTCAGAATAGCAGGAATTGGATGACAGTTTTGGCTTGTGGGGTTGTTTGCTTGTTTGTTTTTGTTACTGGTGGCAACTGGAAATGTTCATGTTACTCAAAGTGACAGGGAAAAATTGTCAGCATTGTAGCAGTACCCACTGCCTCCCTTCATGAAGGAAAATACTCTCCTTATCCATCTGTGAAATTTCAGCTTTGATTGGAGATTTGCAAAGTCAGTTGCTTAGGATTAATAATGTTGCTAAGGATTGCATGAGAGGCTTGAATTCCTTGATTCAGACTTTATCCACCTGATATACCCAAACTGTTTTACCTCTCTCTAAATAGAAATTTACCTGTCATGTCTCGGATTAAAATAACTCCTGGGCCATACAGTAGACATTAGAAAGATTTTAACATCAATGGAAACAGCCTAAAATTTAAGGGATCACTTGAGCTTCCTGCTGTAGCAAATTCTGTGTCTGGCTGGAAGGTTAATAAAAGGAAATAAGGATTTACAGCTTAGAAATTGAACAATTCTTTGAAGTTGTCTTTACATGAGGATTTTTTTTAATTCACTAGTTAACTCTGTCAACATTTCCCTTCCAAAATATGACATTAGAGTGAAAATAGCAAGGAAAAAGGCACAATAAAGCAAAGGTTTTATGACTGTAAAATTAATCTCCATAGAAATATGGAATTCCCTGCTGAAATGAGTAAGAAATCAATAAAAGTACTGAAGTGATAAAACACAATTGTCAGGGCAGGAGGTCTTGAAGTGCTATTTAGTCACTCTAGTGGGATTTTTTTTTGTCTGCACACAGCAGTCAGATGAATAAGGTTCTATACTATAGATGAAATGCAGTTCATTTCATCTTCAATATACTAGTTGGTATATCGTTATCATACATACACACATTCAACTGAAGCCAGATCATCTTCAAACACAATTTTGAAACCCTGGTTATACAGCAGGAGAATGAGGATGACACGGTTTAACCACAGACAGAAACTAAGTACCAGGCAGCTTGCATGGTAATATTAAAAAAACCACAACAATAAGTGTAAAGAAAAGAAAAAGAGAGAGAAGGAAAATCCAAGACACTGATGCACAATGCAATTGCTCACCATGCACTGACCAATGCCCATCCCATCCCTGAGCACCTCCTGACCAACTCCTCCCAGTTTCTGTACTGGCCATGACTCTCCATGGTGTGGAACATCCCTTTGGCCAGCTCAGATCAGCTCTCCTGGCCGTGTTTCCCCTCAGATTCTTGTGCACCTGCTCACTGGCAGAGCCTGGGAAACTGAAAAGTCCTAGATTTAGACTAAGAATTACTTAGCAACAACTAAAACACTAGTGTGTTTTCAACATTTATTCTCATACGGAATCCAAAACACAGCACTGTACCAGCTACTAAGTAGAAAATTAACTCTATCCTAGCTTGCTTATGTATGAAACCAAGACTGGGCAGAATTTTTTATTAATGATCTAAGGAAGCAAAAATAAGAGGTTATCAGTGATACTTCACAGCAGGATAAAAGCTCTAGTTATGTGAACTGCAGAAGTAACAACCTGAACAAGTACTTTCCATGTGTTTACAAAACAGTTGAGATGATGATGGAAGTAGCATATTAGCATATTTTAGACTCTTAGACTAAATGCCATTTTTTTAAAAGATAGATGTAGCTTGATATGACAGTGAATAAAAGGCCTAAGAACAACATATGAACCAACTGCAGCCATTCTGGGAGAGATGTTTCTTTATAAATTTAGTGGCTTGAAGATTCATTCTCAGGAATATCAGAGGCAAGAGTCTACTACCAGTAATATTCATCAGTGAGATTTAAAGAAGCAGAAACTGATTCATCCTGCATCAAGAAGTTTATCCTGGTGATGCTAATTCTACAGAAAGACAACTGGGAAAACAAATTATAGAGTTTGCTAGGGAAGTCAGGGTAACATTTTTCAAATGTTTTCAGAAGCAGTACTAAATATTTCTAAAGTTATCAAGGGTATAAGGAAATTTTTTAGATAAGATTAAATGGGTTGTCTGGGAGACACTTAGATATTTTTACTTTTGTGTTGCTCTGGTTCCTTTATTGCTGATCTTTTAACCATGACCTTGAGTCTGTTAATCTACTTTTTTATACTTTTCTTAAAACTCACTCTCAGATGGGCAAGAAATGAGAAATTACATTACCACCTCTTTTATAACTTTATTGCTGCTGTATTCCTTCAAAATTGCCCAGAGTTCAGCTATTTGAGTAAACTGTGCATCATTTAGCTCCTGATGTTTTGAACTGAGCAGTAGTGCTTCTATCAGATGCCATGTAAATTTAGCAATAGCTCAACATACACATGTAAAGACTTACTGGAAACATATAATCTCATTTCTTCTTTTACCAGAAAAACATTAAAAACACCAAAAATCACCATTAAAATAATTCAGAGTTTCAAATATGTATAACTTATCTTTATTTATATTTTATTCATTAGTTGTAAATGATCTGAAATGACCAGCATCCTTGACATGCTGCCCCAGAAAACTTTGTGCCTTCCAATTGGGACCATCACTCCCATTTATTTTTGGTTGTGCCATGCCCACAGGTTTCACTGTGTCAATTTTCTGCTACCCTTACTCAAGTGACACTTCCTTAGGGAAAATGACCTTTTCAAACATCTCCCCAAGAATTGTAAAGACATTATCCTTTCTCTAAAGTTTGTGTCAGTTTGATCGTACACCCAAACTATGTTTCACCCAAACTATGCCACTGGTGACTGTCTAAGTCTCACAACATATTCTCATTTCATTTTAATAAAATGCTCATTTCTCTTGGAGGCACCAGGTCGAAGTAAGTTTGTATTTTTTCCTGTCTCTACTTTTAGAGTTGGGTCTGACAGCCTATTAATGTCTTCTATTCCCTCTGGAACAAATAACACTTCATGGCAGACTCATCACAGCACCCCACAAATTAGTCATGCTCAGCATTGTTAGGAGCATGGCTCCACAGGTTTTTTATTAGTTTCGGAGGTTTTGGGGTTTCAGTTTGGGTTTTTGGGTGTTGTTGGTTTTTTGGGGTTTTTTTTGGCTCCATTTTCTTGCTTACCTATAACATTAGGGATAACATCAATTGGGGGTTGCATTCTACACCTGTAATGAAACCACTTAAAATAAAATTAACTAAATTCTGTCAGAATTTACTGTGCAGCAGGTTTCTATTAGATGTAGAGCTGGTTTAGCAAAAAATTATTTAGTACGTGTGGCTACATGTTCAGCTGCAGTATTTTCTGTGAAAATCATCTCTTGAGAGTCAGAATTATATTCTAACACAAGCATATTTATCCTTACCAAATTAAGCAATATCATCTATTTGTGCTTTCCTTCAAGGTGCTGGTTTTCCTTTATCATTAGCAGGAATTTATTACTTTCACTTAATTTTGGCTCATGTGGTAATCCCTGACAATGTTCTTTACTTCTCTGTTCACTTTGGGTTGTTATGGAATATTTTTGCCCTTCCTCTAAGGTGTTTTTGGACCCTCAGACGACTTTTATGTATCGTTTTTAATACATATATTCCTGTAACACCCTAGAAATTGTGAGGTTGTTTCCTTTAATCGAAAGCCCATCTAGAACTGAATAGTGTCCCTTGCAAAGCTCTTGGAAAATTCTGATCCTACCATCCCATGCTGGTAACTTGGATGAGGTCCCACAGGTCTATCTCAGATGTAGTTCTGGAAATTTCAGTCCTCACCTATCCCAAGACCTGAGTTTGTTCATGTGTAGGAAACTCCATAACTTTTAGACATTGTTCCACTGCATGTTTGCCCAGACAGTGCTACTGTAGTTAATCAGTATTTTTTTTTTGTAGTTGTCTTTCCCCCTTCTTTATCAGCTTGACCACATAATTTTGTATCTGAAAAACTAATCATTTTCAGCTGCTTGAATACTGGAACAGTTTTCCAGACCCCCATCTGATAGCAATAAATAATGACTGACTGATTTCATTTTAGAAGGGCATACAGAATTAGAAAGAATGACTTGAAACTTCTTATTTCCATTGCTTGAGGTCAATGCCTTCTTTTGAGCAGACTGAATCTGAGTTTTGGTTAGTAGTTACTGTGGTTAGTATGCTACATGAGCCATTGCTGATCATTTTCAATCACGCTACTTTAAGTAGACTTTGCCAGAGCCCTTCTTAGAACTTTCGTTAAAAAATTAGATTACTGCTTTCTGGCACAGTAGCTATTTATTACTGTGTCTTTTAGTAAACCTATCAGTTTTAGAACCTCTTTAATCTTCTCTTTGATAGTCATTAGATTTTCTTCATACAGTTTAACTTAGTTAGGAACATTTATCACGAATTTCCTGGTATGATTTAGCGTTGAGAAGAACTTGGAAAGCTTTATGTGCCATCAGGCACTTTAGTGATGACTTCGGCTTTATTATAAAGTGCACATATACCTAGTTATGTTAAGATCTAGTTGTGTTAAGATATGTTATGTCTGATTATGAACATTCAGATTTGGGCCACAATCTCTGTTTCTTTTCAAAATTCCAACAGTTCAGAGCTGTTAGTTGTGGCTAATGTTTTGTTTTGCTTTTCTAAAGCAAATATGACTTGGGCAGGCCCTAGTATTGTCTATAGCATGGATGTACAACTTGTATAGCTTGTAAATCAGCTATGTACAGCCTAAAGAAATATATCATTTAGTCCCTGGACCCTTTATATATTTTCTCTTTTCCAGGATAATTTGGTCAAAGTCCAATGCGAGACAGAAGGATTTCCCAGATGATGCACTGGTCCAGGTCTCTACCTTCCTCAAGAGTCTCTTAAGTCATTCTCTCTGTCACATCATTTAATATGTGCATAATGAATTTAATTACTTTTTTAGAAGTGTTCTGTAAATCCATTTTTGGTCAGGAAGGCCAGTTTTAATGAGAACACACTGTGCTTTGGTTCTGCAGTTACATAATAAATCTGATATTCCTGGGAAGAGCGTACAGTATATCTGGAGAATGAGCACAGCAAACCAAGGTCTCTCATTGCTCATCTTTTAGGAGCAGGTGCTACATCAGCTCAGGGGTGACAGGGACATATATTCAGATACACCCAAGAAGAAAGCAGGGGAAGCAGACAGAGAGCTCCATGAATGCTACCTCCTCAAAAAACCTAATTTTCTTGGAGTTATTCTTGCAAGGGTATAGGGGAATCACTCATTTTTCACTAAAAATTTGATTTTTACTACCCCATGCCTCTTTGGGGAGGAAATAATGACCCAAGACTTTAGCAACCAAAATATATGAACTCTGATATCAGTGTTGATTATTCTGCTAAAGTTAAAAATATACATTTCCTTCCATGTTTACATTGAAAAATCCTTTGTCATAAAATTATTAAAATTATCAAGTTAAAATTTAAAAGTTTTGTGCTTTTGCTCAGATATACATGTTCAAATGATTTCTAAGTGTAACTGTGTAGGGAGGGAACATTTAATATGAAGCCAATTTAAGAACACTTCCTTCCTAAGTTTACCCCCACCCAGATTTATTCGGCTACTGGAGCTGTACTGCTCATAGTTATTCCAGATTTCTTTGGCTCCACTACTGCACATGATTCCTTTATGTCATGGGATTTAGGGTATAGGTAAATGCAATACACAGACTATTCAGGGCAGCTTCAGAAGCTCCATGGTGGCTGGGAGGTAGCCTCTACCTCTACCCTCAAAAATAAGAGGTGACTGAGAGGAAAGGAGGCATGTTGGATATTGATGACACTATTTATCACAACTTTGATTTTTTTTTCTGGTGTTTTTGGTTTCCTTTTCAGGTATTGCAGTTTCCTGTTAAGGCTACTACTCTTGCATATGGCAGGTGCATTATTTCTCCTGAGCGTAAATAGGATCACCCTTCTAATCCTGCTATATTTTATATCCATATCTCAGAGCTTTCTCCACATACAAATGAACAGAGTATCCGTTTTTCGAGTAAAATTTCAAGTAAACTGGTAACACAGATTTTACTCAAGCAATCAGGTTTCCCTGATGTACATTATTAATTACTATTTTTCATTGTATTAAGATACACAGAAATGCCACCTGATAGTAGTGTTCTTTTTTTGTTACATTTACATAGTTCACAGCAAATAGTTCACACAGCATTTTGCTCTGCTGCTAAAAAGATGCCACAGAGAATATATCCTATGCATTCTAAACACAGGGAACTAAAGGCTGAAATTCATACAGAACTCTTTAAAATATAGCGAGTAAATTCATATTGGCACTTAAAGAACTTTATTTGTTGTGAAACAGACCAGGTTCCAAAGGGTGTTGGAAGAAGACAGAGATTGTTCTTTATTGTTGATTTTTTTTAACTATCTGCCTTCCCAGACCTGAAGGCTGTTCACCTCTGGTCAGTAGAAACACAGAGCAGAAACAGAGAAGCTGTGTTCACAGTAGGAAGAGAGAATCTAGACACGGTTTTTCTTTTCTTTTGAACTGCCTCTTCATGCTTCTGAGATATTGGGGAAATATTTTTACTTTTGAATAAGTGAAATGCAGTGTGTGAAATGATCTTCCTAAAAACAAATTCAGTTAACCTAGGCTAGTTTTTGAAAGGGAATTTATTACTCACTGAAGAGTAACATCCTTTTAAGTATGTAGTAAGAAGCAGCAGAAATACAGATAGAAGTGTAAACACTAAATCTTGTCCCATTCACTAAGTGTGCTGTGGATACATCACCTTCTGCTAATACAGCATAAGAGGGTGTTTAGGCTTGTGCAGTTTTTGTTTCTCCTTTGACGATCAGCGTTATATAGATCAGTGTTATATAGATTTTTTTTGTAGTGTGAATTGTTGTCACAGAAAAAGCAGAATTAAATCCTTTAAGTTATAAACTCCATCTGCCTTGGCCACAGTCTTTAGCTGACTGATGATCTGTAACCCATACTATTGGCTGTTCTGAGTTGAAGTTTGTGTTACTTCTTTATCAGTACATTAACCTGTCCTGCTCCAGACACTGCTGATATTCTGCTTTACATATGTATAACAAAGACTGCCTTCTGAATGAGAGGTGTTCCAACATCAATTGCTGAAATTAAATGGCAGCTTGTCCACTACCTCCCAACTGCTGTGAAGGAGGCACAACCTTCCTTTTCTCTCTAACACTATTTTCTTGGTTCCTGAAATCAGCTTTTATCTGATGCTAACTGTAGTAGTAAAAATTCCAAGTCGGAAGTGGATCACAGCCAACTCTTCCACTTGTGCATAAGATAAGTATACCATTAACTATGTCTCCTGAAGTTATTTATCTCATGAAAGCAAATGAGTTCAAAGCCTTCCATTTACTGTTATATGATTGTAGATTTCCGCTGTCAGGTCTTCACCGTCTAAAGCCGTGCTCTCAACAGGGACAGAAGCAGAGTTTGCAGTCCAGTATGGCCCACAAATATAGGTTTTTTGCAAAATATGGCAGCAGCAGAGATGCAAGGTGGAACAATGTGCAAAATACTCACATTGGTTTGAGTTTATAGCATCTTATGTGAGAATTTCTTCATCTCTGTTGTTCCCGTCATGTCTCTTTCAGACTTTTTTCTCTTACAGAATGTACAGGATACAGTAGAAATTTCAGCTTGATGCCATTACAAATCACAACATTCTCCAGAAAGAGCTTCAATTTATTTTCCCACCATTTGGTCTCTGAATTTAGAAAGATAGGTTTTAGGGATTTTTATCCATTGCTTTCTGCATCATCTTGCCTTCTGCTTCTGATGAGATCTCTAGCTAGACTCCTCAGTGATGGGTAAATTGCTTCTGCACTGTGCTGCATTGACAAGAGAAAGGCTTCAGCAGTGAATAGATACTGTGCAGTGGAGGCAAAAGAAGTGGACCCAGAGGTGTTTTTTGCACTAGTGGCAGAGGTATGAGTTCACACATTTTTACCACTGTAAAACTAAGCACACGCTGTGTTCACATAGTCAGATGATGCATAACAACTCACAGCCACACAGAACTTGTACCTCAGCCCTACAGCCTAAGCCTCAAAACATGCAACCTGCTGAGCAGCCTTAAGATGTTCCATATTGAGAAAAATCCCCTATATATAACTATCCATGTACTAAGCTACCTGTTCTGCTCCCCAGGCTGTTTCCATACACCCAGAGCTGCTCCTAGGCTGGTAATATTAGTCCAATTAAAGCTTGATGTTCAAAGGAACTTGCTACACCCCACTTATGGTGAAAAAATGCTCCTGATGGCCTTGAAGGCAATTCCATTCCCTAAATCTTTCCATGTCTTGCTCTAACCTCAAATTAGCTTTGAATAGGCCTTTGGTGCTCCAGCTTGCATGAATTATAGTATCATAAAATGGTTTGGGTTGGGAGGGACCTAAAAGATCATCTAGTTCCAACCATCCTGCTATGGACAGGGACCCCTTCCACCAGGCTGCTCAAAGTACTATCCAACCTTACCTTGAAGTGATCTGAAAACTTCTGTGGGCAACCCATTCCAGTGCCTGACCATTGACATTGCAAAGGATTTCTTTCTAATCTCCAACCTGAATCTACTTTTTTTCAGTTTAAAACCATTCCTCCTTGTCCTATCACCACACATCCTTGGACAAGTCCTTCTCCAGTTCCCTTGTAACCCCTTTAAGTACTGGAAGGCTGCAATAATGTCTCCCTGGAGCCTTCACTGTTCCAGACTGAATGACCCCAATTCTCCCAGCCTTCCTACATAGGAGAGGTGCTACATCACCCTAATCATCTTTATGGCCTTCCTCTGAACCTGCTCTAACAAGTCTGTGTCCTTGTGCTGAGGACCCCAGAGCTGGATGCAGCACTCCAGGTGGGGTTCTCACAAACCACACACAAGGAAACTTACGAATGCAAAGGAAAGGATTCTACAGAAGGCACCCCAGAAGTCCATAGAGAAATATGTTCCTTGCAATTTTAGATATTGAAAGGAAGACCCTTCCTTATTTGTCTGCTTGCATACAGAGACCCCATAGGACAGAATTTTAAATGGCTTAATTACCCAAATTTAAACCCACAATTAATGCTTTCCAAGAGGTTTCCAAAAATGGTAGTTAACTTCATTCGGCTCCAAATGTAACATTTTATGAAAAACAGTTTTTAGGACACCCATTATTGCAAATTCAGGATCTTTTAATTTGGTTCAGATGGAGGCACTCAGAATTAATACATACTTTTGAAGATGATGGTACATATTGCACAAGAGCAGATGTGTCAAGGGGATCTATGTAATACATTTCTCAACTGCCAGCAAGAGGTTGCTAATGATGTGATTGTCAGCAAGTACATAGTTTTAATGTAGCTGCTCAGGGACTTTCACCTGTAACAGTGTAGGTACAACCATTATAATGCTAAGAAATAAAAATGCTTGAAATAACAATAACAGTAACAATAACAGTATCACTTTAGGTGTCTTTATTCCAAATGTTAGAAAAATATAAGATCTTTTCTAGATCACACACACATAAGAGATATAGAATATTTTATAGCACAAATCAGAGCAAGATAAAATTGAGGTCAAATGTGTGAGGAAGAAATAGCATGCACAAAACTTCCAAACTATTTCCTGGTTTCCAGACTTGAAAATGGTAGAGAAGAACATGTGGCAATTACAGAACCACTTTTATTGCTTTAAAACAACACAGTTTAATTGGTTTGATATAAACATTGGAGCATATCTCAACTATGAGCAAAGCAGTGTACTCAATCATGTTACTTTTAATGGAAATAGTCTTGAAAATAGATTGCATAAGGAACATTTCTCATAACGGCTGGTCTAGCAAATCACGCAAGCACAACTAGATAAATAAGGTAACGTGTCCTGCCACTTATAACTTAATCCTCCAGTGTATTTCATTAGAAGGATCTTAATTTTCATCTGAATGTCTCTGCCTTAACAAGAACAAGACCAGAATCTGGATGGAGCCCAGATCAATTTCATGCAAAAACAACAGTAACAGTCTCAAACTTCGCCTTTCCAGTAATTGAACTATACAGTATGTTAAAAAAAAGGAGGAAACACACAAACAAGCAAACAACTTAATCCCTGTCCTAAACTATACTTGAAACCTTTGTTTCAGGAGCCTTGAAAATGTGCTCACTGAAGAAATACAGCTTTTGAGGTAGCGACTGTTTCAGATACAAAATGTTGGAAGAGATTAGTGAAATAGCTTTTGCATTTTTCATGCTGATTCTACTGGAGATGTGCTGAAAGCCATAAAGATATGCTTCTTTCTCCAACTCATTTATTTCACATATACAATAATTTGCGGTCAATAAATCTAGGATGGATTTGCATGGTAAGGCATTGGTGTGGCAAACAGAATGGATAATAACTTTATCCATAATGTGGTTGCGGTATTTTTATAATCAGTTTTGTAATGTGATATTACTGGAAAGTATCATCAACCAGTGTTCAATATGAAACAAAGTTTTCCAAAGCAACACATGCTATGCACTAATTCATGTCATCAGAGATCCATCTTCTGGTCTGTGAGACACATCTTGTGTGCACACGGCTTTCATGGAGATGATAGCACAGAGAAATTTACTTTAACAGGTCTATAGCTGGGCACTCCAAATGGATCATTCTAACATAGCAGGACATCTTACTGAGAAGAAAATAGTTCCTTCACAGGCCAGAGTTCTCTTGGTTTTGCAAGATAAAACTTGTGGAAACTTCTGAGATCTTTAATGAGAAATAACAACTTTAAAATAACTATTGTGGTAGAAACTATTAACAAAATATTAGTTTACTTCTTTCACGTGTTCATTTGTACGTTCAGTGTCTTACAAAAAGCAGAGTATTTAAATTAAGAAGTCATATCCTTAGAAATATCTGTTTTGGAAAAAAATATATATAGAAATCTAGTCCTTTAAACAAACCAGAGTTTAATTTTTGTTAAAAATAATTTACAGTTCAAATCTCGTTATAATGGTCTGCTTGAACATGAAACTGAGATTCTAGAAATCCTGGTCCTGCATCCAGCTGAGTTAGTCAGCTGGCTTAAGTTTAAAAACAATCTTCAATTTTCAAGTGCTATCAGCTGTCAAGAAGGTATGCAGCATCTGATAACCTGCTTCCCTAGATACCTATTCTTCCCAGAGGTCCTTCCTTGAAGTTTGAAGTGCGCTAGAGAAGAAAACTTGGCTCTCCCTGATTCTGGATTGTGCTGTCTGTCCTACTCTTTACAAAATTTCAACACACATGGGCACAGATCCAGCAAACCATGTGCATAATTTGAAACCCATGAATAACTCCAGTTAAAGCTGCCAAAGATGGTAGGATGAACAGAGAAACCACTGAATTTCAGAGCAAAAATACAGGACGAAACTGTATCCTCAAACATAAGACTGCAAACTTTAGAAGGGTATTCACTCAGCACTTGTCAAGTAGGATGTTGCTTTTCAAGTTATTCACATAAATCACTATGGTATCTGAAATTCATAGAACAATTCATGAGAAATATATTTGCATTTGATTTTCCTTTCCTTGAGCTTCTGTTTGTTGCAACTTTTAACTCCCGTGGGAGACTGGACTTAACTGTATATGTAATGTTTTCTTCAACAAAATCATTAGGCTTGTATCACCAAGCATTGGGCAGAAAGTGGAAATATTTTTAAAGGTCAAATCATAAAACTGTAAAGTCTGGAGGAATTTATCTCTAGGGAGTTATACCAAGTGTACCACTCCCTTGTATGAAAACTTAATTGATGTCACTTGGTTGAAATTATTATCTCTTGAGACAAAATTTGATATGACGTTATGTAAGATATCAGAGTAAAAGGCATTTCTTGGATCAGATTTTAAGCCCAGCTTGTAGAATCACAATTGGTCATTGTAAAAATGATTATTATATCACAACCAGAGGATTATGATGTCAGGTGGGGAATAAGTGCAGAAGCAGATAAATTCTTAAGAAACAACAGTGATTCTGTTTTAAAACACTGTCTTCAGAAAAAAATGACCTGGAGAAAAGAAGTACAGGGAAATAAACTGCACAGAAGAACACTTGTTTCCAAATAAGATATTTCATAAGTTGTCCATAAGGTGACAGCTGTTTTTTCAAGCACCACATTCTGCTCTCCGTTACATCAGTGTGAATCCAGAGGAATTGCATTTGAATTGTTTTGCTAGGGACTGACATCAGGGTAACAGTAAAATTTGTCTTTAATACATTTTCTCAGAAATAGAACCCATTTATTCTAGAGAAGGGAGAATTACCACACATTGTATGATGTCATGTATCATTCAACACTTTGGAAGAAAAATGGGAAGCAAGATCCATTTGAAGTATGGAGTGCTGGTTTTTTCCTATTATCCTTCCAAATTTCACAATTTATTGTGAAAGTCCCTGTTGCTGAAGCACAAAACAGACCTTTTGGGCACAAGGCAGCTCTTCTAAGAGTCGGGTCTACCACCACAATTAAACCTTTAAGGACACTAATTCTAGGCTTAGGCACACTATTAGCCACACCACAGAAGAAGTTTAAAGGTTCTTTATCAGCTAAAATGGTGTGTTTAGAACAACATTGTCATTGGCAAACTTAAATCTGGCATGGAACATTGCTGCAAATGGGTAAAGACTGAGTTTTTGCATGCATGACATTTTGCAGTTTCATGTCAAGTAACTTTCCTGGAGTGAAGTTAACTTTGTCCTGTGGTGGAGGGGGAGAGGAGCAGTGAGGTTTCAGTCACTAAAAGCAAATGACAAGTAGCTTCAGAACCTAAGAACTCACACACTGACCTGCTGCCTTCATTTGTATTCAACAGATGCCTCCATTTTTTCCCCCTCACTGCCTAGTCTGCGCTGATCAGTATAAACAATGGAATTTTTGTCTTTATGAACATATTTTTGTTCCGTTTCACTTGAAGGTAGAGACAAACATTAAAAAAAAAAAAGAAAAAAAAAAAAAGATAGAAGAAAAGCAACCTTTATAGACACATTTATAATTTTAAAAATTTGTAGGTAAAACTTAGGAAATATTTAAGATATTTGAGAATTTGACTGAGAGATTCATGAAACTAGTACATGATGTTATAAGATTTAAAAAGAAAGAAAAAAAAACAGCAAAAAAGAAAACCTGAGAGATTAATCTGTGAGATATTGTAAAATTCCAGGGGAAATGAAAATGGCTTATTATGCTGATTATATTCTATTACCAGTATGGAACATGTATTGTCTTTATATGTATATATATATATATATATAGATACATAGTTGGCCTATATGAGTCCAGCCTTTTTCCATGGCTATTTTGATATAATATAACATATCTTTTAATTAAACTACCTTGCATGCAGAGAGAAGCTGGCTTATTAGTGTACAATTTTTTTCCTTCCTAGTCTGATCACAAGTCACTAAGGTATTGCTAAGTATGCTAAGCAGCTAATTCTGGTCCAGAATTAAGAATTTCCACTGTTGGGGGAAATATTTACTGGCAGTAGCAGCATCTTTGTCTTTCCTTCTCAGTTACAGGGAACAGGGCAGGCCCTGAGAGAGCAAAAAGATGTTACACAGTGTCAGCAGGTCTCCATTATCACACGATCTCCAATAAGGTGTCAGGCTGGCTTGGTGCAGCGTTCCTCCCTGCATCTGGCCATATGTTCCCTTTCCTTTGCCACTTTTACACCTCTACCACTACTGTTAGTCCCCAGTCACAGGGTGAGATGCCCCAGAGAGTTCTGAGCCTGGAGAGAAAAGAGGGAAGGGGGACTGCAACTGTTCAGGTTTGGGTTTGACTACACTTTCTCTAAGACTAAGTACTGGTGTAAAAATCCTCATTGTAGAGTCAGGGATATTTGTTTTAGTACCTGACGATTTTTGTAGTTATTCTGTGTGTGTGCACGTACAATTGTCACAGTACCAAAGTATTTGAAGTATTTCTGGAATTTCTGAGAAACAGAAACCTACCTGGGTTTTCAGTTATTTTTCTAGAAAATTTCTCTAGTGGTATATGTACGCGCATGTGTCCAACCTGCATTTGGATTTCCACAAGCAAGATTTATGTGACTGACTAGTTTGGCCTCATCCTAACTTTGTTTTGGATTTCAACACTTCAGCAGAGAGAAGGAATCCTTCTTTCCAATGTCTGTATTTACCTGCCTAAAATATCATGAAGTCTGATGTCAGAAAAGCAAATAGAAAAATAATGTAGTGTAAAGATTTTCTGAAATAGTAACAAAAGCAATCTGGAGGAGGGATAAAGTTCCCCTCCCCTGCTGAAATCCCTGTTCACTGGGGATTCAGAGAGGGAAAAAGAGAGTTAGTTAATGCTTTCTTAGACCTTGTTTTTCTTTGAATTCCCCTCTCTCCTCTTCTAGCACACTTTTGTACATATTGCTGATTCTAAAAGCATTCCCAGAGGTCAAATTTTTGAAAGCTCAACCAAGTTTTCCTAAGTTATCACAGTTTACTTAACATTCCCAGTTTCCACAGGCTATCTGAGCAGTGATTAAATACCTAACAATTTTTGAATCAGAAGCCATAAACTGACTCTTTAGCCCCTATGTTTGTGTGATATTGTTTGATCTTCCAAAGACAGTTTGCACCCACACGCCCTGTTCAGCAGAATTTGATTTGCAATTCATCTACGACAAAAAGCATCCTCATTAAAAAGTTTTCCAGTCTAGATACTCAAATAGGGAATATATATGAAGATGACAGTTGGTGGTTATGTTTTTGTTGGGTTTGTCATATACTGGATTCTTTGTCATACACTAATGAACCACTCAGCACAAGAAGAAAAAAACACATAGAAAGAAGGTCCAGAAAAGAATGATGATCATAGCAGATGATGCACACGCTATCAGTTTGTGGTTTGCTTCACTTCACCTGGACTATTTAAAGGCCTGTGATGAATGGGTGGCACAAAAGATAGTGTTGTGTCTTTCAAGCCTTTGACAGTTGGCACTAAATGTTACTAAGCAAAATTACTTAGGGCCAAAAGGTTGGCCATGATGGATCCCAGATACAATAGAACTGGGGATTTTCTGTATACAGAGTGATAAGGAGGGACTTTTAGGGTTGACAGGAATTACTTGCATACTATGACAAATGAAGAGGTAAGGATGTGGATGTTGGTATAGTACAAAAGAAATGCAGGATCAATTTCTTGTCACGTTAACGTCTTAGTGTGCAGCCTTGAGGAAATCCCTTAGGATCAGACCTTGAAAATTATACAGGGGCCCAAAGATGCAAATCAGAACATAGGACAACTTTCAAGGACAAGCAGAAAATCCTGACCTAATCTATGTCTTATTTTTCTGACCATAGTGGTTTGCTGAGTTTTTTTGCAGGAAAATATTTTATATATTGTCAGTTGTTCCAATTTGGAAAAAAAGTTGGTGATAAAAGCCAAAATTGGATTTGAAGGCCAAAGTAGCTGAATGTGTAATGCGTTTATATGCAACACACTTTGCAAGTTGTCTTTACAGCCAGTAGTGGAGAAAAGGACAGAACTGGTTTATAATCTGTCTTTTCAGAGATCCACCCGCCATTAAATCTGTTGGGATAGAGGAGCAAGTGATTCTGCAGCTGTTCATTTGGGAGGAGACTTCCAGCTTGATTAGACTTCCCCCAACAAGCTGCTGTTTCTTCAGTTTTCCCTTTTCCTTTCCCCTTGATTTCTCTTGAATTGGCTTTTTTTCCGAAGAATTAGTACATCAAATATTTCTTTGCATTTCCCTCATCTCCTGTAAAAAAAACATATGTCCAGTACTTCCTCAGTGAAGGCCCAACAGCCAATAAATGTAAGCAATTAGAGGGACAGAAGTCTCTGTGCCTGGAAGTTAAAAGACTTGGTAAGTTTTGTTCAATTTGCATGAGTACCCTGGAGTTAATCCATTGAAAACAGAAGCTACTGACCCATACCAGGAATTGGGGAAAATAAACTTTTTGTAACTCTAATAGAGTCACATGCCTGGCACTGAGCAGTTAAAGTGGGTTTCTTACCATGGCTTGGGATATCACAGGTGCTATACATCTGTGTCTGAGATGAACATCAGGCAGCAGAGGCCAAGGGAATAGAAAAGATTTGTTTAGGTTTGAAGAGCAATCTGAAAATGTTGCTGTTCAGACAGGCATGTAACCTGTCTACAGAACAGGATGCAAAGAAAATTTTTGAAGAATTTAATGAGGTGTTTAATAGACCTCAATGCATTGTGAATAAAACACATCATACTGATACAGATCCCATTATGCTGCCAAAAGTACTAGAATCACACAGAGTACAGTCTCATTATTCCTGAGGAATGAAGGAAAAGTTGATTATGACAAGATGGTAAGATGCAGTGTTATTGAGAGAACACAGACACTGACTGGTGTGGTTCACAACCCAATCACATTCTATAATAAGAAATGTTACAGATTTATATAGATTCAGGAGATTTGAATAAGGCTACCAAATGCAACGTAGCCCATGGGAGAGCTGGGAAAAGACATGTCTAGACTTCCAAAAGCAAGAATATTTCCAGATCTAAATGCTAGCCTGTGATTTTGGCAACTCCAGTTTGACAAAATTTTAAACACTACACCTGCACATTTCTTTTTGTTGATGCATTTTTAAATAACTTTGCTCTGTGATTGCTTCAGAACTCAAAAACTGCCACTCAACAGAATTTTAAATCCCCTAAAAACAGGTGGAAACAGACACTTATAACTGCTCGAGCTAATGTGATAATCATCAACACTGCAAAAATAATAGCTGATATCCAGTTCAGCAGGTCTGGCTATCAGAAGCATTTTTCTTCCCTGTACAGGCCTTTGATGGGTTTCATCCTTTTTGCTTTATTTTCTTCCATGAGAAAAAGGGAACAATTGTGTCAGCAACAAGCTTTATGTCAAAGAGATTCCAGGTTTAGATTCCTGTCTTTCATAGGCAAATGATTTGACGTTCAGAGGTAGAGAGCTCCATGACAGGTTTCCTTCAAGAGAGAGGCCAGAATCCAAAGTTTCTCTGCATCGTTGCTTTTCCCCAGCACCACTTGATGATTCTTTTTACTCCATTAGCAGGTGCATGCACTCCAACTGTGTGAAAAACAACCCCTTTCATATGCCCAAAAGGGTTATTTTTAAACTTTCTTGTTCACCATGTTCCTAGTATGTTTCCACAAGGAGTTTGCAGCATCCCACATGAGAGAGTGGCAGCCTGTGACATAAGAGTAAAATGTGGCAGATGATGTCTGGATATTCTTACAGGAGATTTGCTTCTGAAGTCATTAGGTTGTGACACAGCATTCTGGGTCTCTCACACATCACATGAAAAATGCACTTAAAATTGTTTTCTAGACTAAGCCTCCTTTTGGACCAATAATGATTCAGTTATTTGGAAGCACTTTAAGAGTATCATTATACATACAACTGGAGAATTTCAAAGGGACCCTTTGCAAAACTGTGAACATTCTCCTTATCAAGCAATTCACCTGCTCTAGACAAAAATAGTAGGGAGTGTATCTGAGTTAAGATTTCACATTTCCTGCATGAGTGTGCTCTCTAAGGCGGTTTTTAGCGATCAGATGCAGAATGAAAAGTTTTGGGTTTTTTCTCTGTTTTTAGCCAGAAATTGCACACTCGACCCAAGAGATTTTTGTCTCAAAGATTACTGGATTAGTACCAAGTGTCAAAACCAGATTCTGGTAATTCCTGTGTAGTTTTGAGAAGGACTTGATCACATCCATATAAACAAGTAATGACTCATCCAGAACACAGGAAACAATCCTGAAAACAGAAGTACGTTTTTAAAGCACACTAACGACTTTCTTAGAGCAGTTAAGCTTTCAAGAGCTGCTAAGCATAAAAATCAAAGGAAGCAGCAAGGTTTGAAGTAATCATGAGTCAAGTAATACTATTTCTGAGTTAATGAGAAGTACCAAATGATGCCAACTTGTAAGTGATTGTTAGAGTAATTCTGCATGGATGGTCAACAGTGAAAGCCCAGAACCATCCAAGTATAACTTTTTGTGAGATCTATCAATGTGAAGTTGCTGCACATATTGGAAGGTGGCATAAAAAACCTCCAAATCATAATGCAACACAGCATGAGACCAGAAATGTTAAACAGAGCCCACAAGGGCCTATCTGGGGTTTGAAACATAAAACACTATATAGAATGTCTTATAAATACCATTACAGAAAATAAAATCTGCAACAAATATGGGAAAAGATGCAGAAGAACTGTTATTCCTTTTGAACTTGCTTCCCAATAATGGAAAAATTCATTAAGCTAATACCTGCGGTCTTCATTTTTTCAGGTGATAAGAAGAACATCTGAAGAACTGAGAAAGTTTGGATTTTACTTTTTTGCGTCTCTCTAAATTCAGCAGCTAGATCTCTTTCAAAAGACCAAAGAAAAAAAGGTGAATAGATTGTTATTTGCAAGTGAGTTGTTGACCACCCTAAATTTCCAGAGTTGACGTTTCTGGCACTGGCTGTAAGAGCTTTGGCCAAATCACTCCTTCCAAGCAGAGCCCAGTTTTGCCTTGGCAGAAGCACCATATGGCAAAGGGTGCCTTTGAGATATAAAGCCTCTTCAAGCACCACTGAAGTGCTGCCATTGCCCCTCTCCTTATAAGGGGGTGTAGCATATGCTCTCCTGACTAGCTGATTAGCACTACTTAGAGCTAAATAGCAGAAGGATCAGGTTTTACCCTTTTCTATGTTTTTGGACTGTCATATTTCACAGAGGAAGGCAAAAAGTGAGTGGTTGTTCACATGAAGGATGCAAAAAGTCTCATCTCTCCTTAAATAATGCCGTATTATATTTCTCAGATGCAATCTTGGATAAGTTAGTATTCGTTGTATCTAGTCCATACGTTTTCTGGGGAAAATATATATTGACTGGGGACATGGTATGTTTATTTGATTGATGTAAAATAGTCTGGAGTGTTACAGTTTCATTCAACATGAGAAAGATAGGTTTTTAGCTTTGTGCTATCTTCTTATAAGAAAAAAAAAAGAAGTAGCTGTGCCTGCTTTATGCAACTAGAAGTAAATTGAGTGTAACAACATCATTGTAAAATGATGTGCTTTATAAAGTCCTGAATATGGTGCATCTTTTGTGTTTTGTTTCTAATTGTGTGCTCAATACAAAAGGATAATTCATTAGGCCAATTCTCCAAATAATCTCAAAGTGACATGAATTCCTTTGCAGAGTGAATGTCTGTAGCAAGTAATCCATGGAAAACAGACAGGCGTCTCTTGTCATTTTGGAGCTCTAATCCACTGCCTGGAGCATGAAAATGCTCAGGATAACAAGTGTGGGAATGACCAAAATCAACATTATTTTTTTATTTTCTTTTCTTAACAATGATGCTGATCAATAGAATTGCTGAATCTGGCAGATACAATGCCACAGGATTAATGAATCAAGCTCAGGAAGCAGAAGAATTTGTTAAAAAGGAGAGGGAAAAAGCCCCTTCTTTTCCACTGGTGTGTGAATATCAAGCAATGAAAGCAGCAATGACAGAATTTTCGCCCTTGTTTTACCATAGTACCAAGCCTTGTTCTGCACGAGTCTTTACATTTTAATTAGAACCATACTGACACCCGCTTTTTCAACTATGAACTTCACTTCTAAATTGAAAACTATTTCCTGAATGCTGGTTTAGTAGCTAAGTCTGAACACAGAAGAGAGATTCTGTGTTTGTGTAATTCAGCGTGTAGTGTGGTCACCATCAGAGGGACTAGATAACTAGTTTTTAAACCACAGTAAACAGTGGTAAAAGGAAGGAAAATACTCTCACTGCAATGCCACAGGCTCTGTCACCATAAAGCGCTCTCATGCTCTGGAAAACCATAGAATGAAATACAGAGGGGTCATCACACTACTTTGACGATGCAAATGTTTTACAAAGGTCGATTACCAGCACTTCTGCCAATACTGCATTCGGAATGTAACACAGGGTACATACCTGTGTAAGACATTACATTCCAAAATACACATTACAGTGACGTTCAACACAGCATGGAGATTTTAATAAATCATCACTCGCAAGAAGGGGTTTGTTCAGATATGTGGGAGTGGAGAGCTTGAGTTTGCTTACATGTTTGTATTTACACCTCCTTAAAGACCTCTGGGGATTTTGTGTTTCCTTTTGTCTAAACAAACAAAAAAACCCACAACTTTATCTAGTTTCATTGAACAAAAATATATTACAATAAACCTGCAGTCCTAGAAATTGTAAGGTTTGTAACACTTTCAACTTAAAAGAGCACTTCAGAGAATATTCCTGTGTAATTTATGAGCCCCTACAGACCTGTCCATGTCTTGAACTGATTGTTGAAGTGGGCTTTACTAGGAATTTCTTTTCCTGAATTGGAGTAGTGCTGGAGGTGGGGAAGGAGGGAGGGTTACAGCAACCTTCCCTAACAAGGCTTTAAAGGCTTCAGCGGTAAAGTTATGCTGATGGGAGACTTTGTTACTTGTTTTTAACTGGGAATAACCCGAAGAGGATTACGCTATGGGCAGGAGCTGTTATTTATGTGGGTGGTAACGTCGTGGGTTGTGTTGTGCTGTTGTTGTTTTTAAAGTGGGACGTGCATCTTTTGATTAGAACTGCAAAATGGTTTAAAAAAACCCAAAAACCCCGAACAACCAACCAAACAAACCCCAACAAACCCAAACCAAACAACACCAACCCCTACAACCTGGACAATGACACGAAACAGCTGGTGAAATGTCTAGCTCCGTGCCTTCCCCGAGCGCGGCGGAGCGGAGGTTTCTGTTCTCTCATCTCTGCCGCGATGTGTTCTTTTTTTTTTTTTTTTTTTCCCTTTTTTTTTTTTTTTTTTTAGCTCCTTGCATGTGCTGTGACAGCCGGGGAAGGGAAGGGGGGGTTCTGCCGGCGCTCCCATTGTCAGGCGCTCCGGGAGCGCGGGCAGCGCCGGTGTCCCCGCGGCTGGCGGAGCGCGGGGCCGCCCCCGCCGCCGGGACCCGCCCGCCGCGGGGAGCGGAGCGGAGCGGGGCCCGCCCCGGCCCGGCCCGGCCCGGCCCGGCCCCTGCCCCCGGCCCGCGCCGCCGCCGCCGCCCGCAGCATGCCGCCCCCCCGCCGCACGCCGCCCGCGCCCGGGGGCTGCCTCCCTTTCCGGCCCGCGGCGTGTGCGTGAGCCACAGCGGCTTCAGGTTGCCCCGGCGGCGGCGGCGAGCGGGGGGCCGGGGCGGCAGCGGCAGCGGCGGCGGGGCGCGGCGGGCGCGGAGCGGAGCCCACCCCCATCACCTGTTACCTCCGCTCCCCAGGTTGCCTGAAGTTCCCCGGCGGCGCCCGGCAGGACGGAGAGCGCCACGGCTGCGGCTGGCGGGGACCCTACAGTGGCTGCTGCAGCATGGGCTGGCTCAGGGGGATTGCCTTGCTTTCCTTGGGAGTATTACTAGCAGGAAGAGTCAACTGCCAGCATGTGAAGAATAATGTGCCGAGGCTTAAATTATCGTATAAAGGTAAGTCTGTTGTTCTCTCTTATTCTCGGTTTTCCTCCGAACCTCTTTTCCCCTTGCCCCGTCGCTCCCTCCCTCCTCACCTTCCTCACTGCTTTTCCTTATCTTCCAAAGGGGAAATTGACATTAAGAGAAATTTCTGAAAACATTTACTTAAAAAGCCCCTCCGTGCTGCGGTACCAGGCAGTTTAAACCCAGACAAAGAAGAGTTAGTTGCGATTGCAGACGAGGACTCCGGATCGTGCCGATCACTGTTAGAGCATTTTGCAGTCTTGTGCTATTTCACCGGACTTTACTCTTCGAAACGATGAGTCGCGTGTGGCCACCCAGCTCACCTCCCTCGTGCTGGGCATGCAGTGCAACCACAATTCCAGTTCTGGAATGGATAAAGATTTATATATTTATTTTATTTTATTTTATATTTTAGTCATGAAGTGGTTAATTTTCAAGTCATGAATATTCAGTTTGTACAAATCTGACAATCAGATGCCTAACATAAGCAGTAGATGGTGGGTTTGCCAAGAAACTATAAACTGAAAGGAACAGATCAGTCCAGAAAAGGAGGTGAGGACTGCTAGGCACCAGAAAATGCTGCGTATGGATGTTTAATGCAGTGCGATGTATTTGAACCGGGGTTGTTTTCGGTGTAGTCTGATGTGTGTCATTAGAGATCACAGGGAAGGTGTAACTGAAGAAAGAGAGCTGTGAGATTACGTTTATGTTTGAAATTGTGTAATGCCACTCACACTGCAGTTGTCAGTAATTAACTTTTGTATAATAGTGCCAGTATTAAAGGAGAACAGTGAAGTAGGCAGGCTCTTCTCTTTATCAGCATAGTTCCACACTAAGTACATTTTCAGAAGAATTCATCAAATCTGGAGAATGTACAACTGGGAAAGAAGTTGAAAATGTAAGAGCTGTAGAGTGTTTTTTTAAACGGAGAGCTATACACCTAGGTGCATACACATCTCTCTGAAGAGCTGCCTCCTCATAATTCTCAGATTATTGATGGCTGAGAGAAGGAGCTGCAGCTACGGTTCTGAAAGGAGAGAGGAGAAATAACACACTGCTTCTACAGAGGGGAAAAAGAGAACATGTGTGTGCATGCCTGGTCATAGATGTCAATCTCAGTTTACAGCTTAGTGTCAGTACATCTCTTGCCAGTAGAAATATGTTTTCCCTTCTTTTTTCATCTTTGTCATGCTGCAATTGAGAGGGGGGGAAAGTCCTCTCTGATACAGGGCAAGCGTCATTTTCACACTCCAGATGAAATAAAGAATTAAGCACCTGCAAAACTTGGATGCTCTGTGAAATCAATGCATGTGCTAGGTTTTCTTAAAGAACACATACGTGCATATTTGTGTGTATTTAAACTTGAAAATCTATGAATGAAAAGAACAATTTAAGGGGTTTGGAGTCCGTTAATGAGAAAAAAAATTGTATTTAACACAAAATCGATTATTTTGAGTAATTGAGTCTAAAGAGAGCTTCTACAATAACTGTATGTCATGCCAAAAACTCATTAAAAAACTCTTAATTGCATCCAAACTTCTACAATTTTACTGATACTCAGATTAGTATATAGAGGCATAAATGCTATAAAAATAACCTGGAAAGGGGTTTAATGGCTAATTAATTGTTGTTTATTTTTTTTCACCCTTTTAAAGTTTATCTGTGGCTCAAGTCTGCTACCCCTGCTCATACTGGCTAAATGCACAGAAACTAATTTCAAAGACTTGCCAAATGTGACTGATGGTGGTTTTCCTTTTTTCTTTTCTCATTTTTCTCTTGGTTTTTTTGGGATTTTTCCAGCCCATTGGTGCTGTATCTGTGGACCCTTTGAAAAATATTTTGCTACTCTGCCGATTGGTTGTTTTCCAGTTCTGCTCTTGCTGGGATAAAGAGTCTAATTTTCATCTTTTAAAATATCAGATATCGAATTTTCCTATATGGTGAGTTCTATATGAGCAAAACAGGAAACGAGCTGAACACCAAAACTTTTATACTTGGTGGATCGTTGTGCAGCAAAAATGAATTCAAATGGTGAGCAATCCTGTTTCCTATCTAGTGAAGACAGTACATGTGTACTTAATCCAAAGCAAGTTGAAGTCTGAAGACTTACAGGAATTCACACTGTAGCCTTTGATTCATATATTTGACTTCAAATATGTGTAACTCTAAAAATCAGATCAGCCTGCTCACATGCTTCATGTTAAGTACCGGTGTAAATGCTTAGCCAGGTCAATAGGAGGCTGCTGCTGCGCTGATCCCCAGGTATGGGGGTATCGTTATTAGTCAGGGAAGACTTAAGCCTTATCAGCTGGTTCTTTTCCACACAAATTTTGTTTCCAGCACAGTACTCAGTGCACAGATCAATGTTAACACCTTGCGTAGGAACATCCTTAAAAGCTGTGGGTATTGAAAATACATCTTTTAGGCACTGACAGAATACCTCACGTGCTAATACTTATCTCTCTGGATATACTTCACCGCCATGTGACTATGTGATACCAAGTGATTCATCTCTATTTAAACTGCTTGCAAGTAGAAAAAGAAGCTACTCAGTTACTTACCCATTTCTCATCTCTATGAACAGATGTGGTTGAATAAAATAAACTTATGATATTGACAAAGAACCCCCAAACATGCAGGGTGAAAAGAACGACCCAGGTGACTTCACTTTTCTGTGACCATCACTGTGCTTTCTTTTAAAACATGTGCTTGTTGTTTGTCTAAACAAATACCTTGGAGCTAATTGTTGGTGCTTTATTTCAAAAGAAAATCAAGGATGTATTTTAACTTCTAGTTTGTCTCAACTAATTAGATGTCAAACATAGTTAAAAAGCTCAGGCATTTGCTTTAAAAGTTGGCAAAATGAGTCATGAAGGGTTAAATCCTGCCGACCTTGATTTCCTATGGTCACTTGCTTTCAAAAGGCCTAGCATTAGTTCTGCCATTTCTCCAGTTGCTGGACAGAAGTTTTGGTGAGCTCCTGTTCTTACTTCCTCTTAACTTCTTGTTGTTCAGTCTTGCAGAAGATTAGAAGCATCCTACGGGCATGGTATGGATAGGAAACGGCAGAGAAAGTGTATAAATGTATACATTAAGGCCACATCTGTGATCTGAAATCTGCTTATTGTGAAGCAGAGTTCTGGTTATTTGGTTTACATCACCTTGATTCTGCTGGCATATTAAAGAAAGGAAATTTGAGAAGAGCAGTAGGGAAATCCTTGTCCATCTGAAATCTCTGGTAGAGCTCCTGTTCAGTAGCTTCTGGGTTTTGCTCTGTACTTTATAAAGTTTCGAAGCATTTTCATCTTTGTACATGGATTGGAAAGGTTTTACTCAGATGATACTCATCTCCTTATTTCAGTCAAAAGGAATTAATATGATTTAAAGCCTGATCCAAAGTTCATTGAAGTCACTAAGTGCTGGATCATAGCCTAAATGTGGTAAAACCAGCCATAAAACAGAAAGCTCAGTTGAGTTCTTCAACCACTGAGCTCCTCCTTTTTGTGTCCTTCAAAGCCTTTGTGTCCTTGTTGTAGAGTAACAAGAAATGTCATTGTTGATATATCAAAAGTATAAGAATCTTTCCTTAAAGAGTGTAGGGGGCTTTATTCTTGCCTTTTTTTTTTTTTCTTTTTCTGTTTGTTGTGGTTTTTTTCTAATCTCATTGTCTTCAATTCTGATGTCGGTTGTAGGTCTCTATATTGTGTCACCAGGTCACAGATTCTGTTCAGGAAACTCCTATTGAGCAGAGTTCTCAGAAAGATGGTGATCAAGTTGAGTGTGCAAAGTTTAAAACAATAAATACAGCCTTAAGTCCAGATGGATTTCTTGTATCATTTATTGTTTTGTATTTTCTTTTGCTGTCCTCTGTATGGGGCGGTAACAGCACAAACAGAGATGGGACCTTTAAATATAAACTAATAAGCCAAATGAGAGTTTCCATTAACAATTCCTTGATTTGCAGATTTTTTTCATAAAACAACCCTGATTTTTGCCTCCACATGAGTAAATCTTGTCAACCCAACTTTCTCAAATCCATCTGTCACGTCTTATTTTTCTATTGAAAATTACTAAATGCTCTAAGTATGTTTTGCAAGAGTACATGTGTGGTTCTCCTTTGTTATTGTTGCTCAATTGGATACATATTACTTGAGAAAAAAGTAAGTGGAAAAGCATTGCACACAGATTTAGCTCTATTACTCCCTGGCTTCAATTCAAGCCATATTAAAAGTAAGTGTCTTGTTTAAAGTTGCAGTGATAGTGACAACTACTCCATCCTTGATGTGCAGTTGATTTACAATTTTATAGCATGGGTTTTTATCCAGATGAAATCCTGGCCCTAGTGAAAGCAATGGCAAAACTTGTCTGTTTCAATCTGTCCCACATGGGGTGATGAGGGAGGAATGGCACCACACTGAATTACCTGTATGTACACTAATGTAAATATGATACCTGGCTTTTAGTTTGTTCACTCAGTCTGGTTGTAGTTGATGACCTGCTGGTGGGTTTGATTGTGGTTTTTCCTTTCCTTCAAACTTTATAACTCACAATTCAATACCTCTGCAAATATTGGGAAAGCAGGACAAAGTGAGAGAAGGAAATGGGGAGAGAAATATTGGCAAGGGAGCCTGTTTCTCTTGAGGTGGGACCAGTATTGGAGTTTGTCTCAGATTTCAAGGTATCTGCTTAAAAACCTTTGCTTAAACTGTCTTGTAAGAATACTGTCTGAGGGCAAAGCCTTTCTGACATGCCTGAAAGGGAGAGAGCAGCCCTGACTTAAGAGGACTTCCGTAGTGAAGGAAAGTGAATCAGGGACATTTGCATCTCTACCTTCCACTATTTGTGACAAAATTTCTGCACGGCTCCAGCGCTCTCAGACCTCCCAGTTCAGTCAGTACAGGAGGCTGCAGGACAGTGAAGGTACCAGATGCATCCACAGCCACTTCAGCTTTTTATTTATTTATTTTTTTTTCCCCACAAATGAGTCCTTCAGGGAAGATCTGTGTGTTGGTCTTTCTGTCGATGGTTGATTGGGGTCTTCCCAAGCCCTGGGACCTCTCAGGGAGATGGTAGGACTACCCTGCACCCTGCCAGGCTCTGACTGCCTCACAGGCTGACAGGAGGGAGAGGCTGATGAGGGAAGTGCCTAAGCTCAGATCTTGCCTATATAGGGAAATTTTCAGCTAGCTAATTAGGGCCTGAGACAGGCAGCGTAATTGGAACAAGGAGGGTGAAAACCTACCTCAACATTCTCGTTTTGCATTTCCAACTTTCCCATTTAATTCCAGTGGAAAAAGTGGTTTCTGAATTACAGAGCCTCCCTTTTCTGCGAAGCTGGAGTTCTCTATAATTATTTTTACTGTACGGTTTGCAAATGACTGAATTATTCATGGAAGGTGCTGTATTGACAGCCATGGAAACTCTACTTTTTTTTGCTGTAGACAAGGTGTGCAGCACTTTCTTGTATAGTTTGTAACAGCACCTTTAAAACTCTGACCTAGTGGGGAATTTAAATATCCATAGTTACACTGAGCTCAGTGAATCTTCTGATACGTGAAATCTGCCTTAAAATTTCCTTCTGTTCTTGAAACTTTTGGTCAGGACTGAGGTACCTATCTGTTTGCCTAGGGTTTTTTCAGGTGTATACTTATTCCACAACATCTAGCAAAGCAGTATTTAAAATAAGAAACCCTTTCATAGCAGGTTGTTACAATCTAAATGTTTTTGTTTTTTTATAATGATCTCTCCTGCATACGAGTCTGCATGCACAGAAAGCATTTCCATGGAGTTCCAACCTGAAAAGAAACCATGAAATGATTGGTATTTTTAATTCATTCTTTTTTCTTGGAAGTGTTTTTCAGTTTTAATTTATTGCATTGCTATACTGTGATCCTTTTAATATGATTTTGGTTTGCTTTATCACTGATTCTGCATGTGGCCTTTAATGACCACAGCTGCTGCTAGAGAATCTTCATTTACTTCCTCTGGCCCACAGACTTTTCCCTCATGAGCATACCTGGAACACAACAATGGAAGCACCTGCAATACAAAGTTGTTCCAGTATTTTCAACATTTTCTTCATCAGCTGGAGCCTGAGTTGACCCCAGTTCAATCTGAAGCAAAATCACACCTTCACCTGAGGCAGTGCCCAAGCGACTGAGAAGAAAACAAATCCTTCTAAGTGGTGTCAATGGTTGTGACATTTTCCAGTTGTTTGAAAGCTAAAAAGGGTAAAATTGTTTTCAGGCTCCCACACACTTATTTTTAAGCAAATGTGTGGGGTGGACCCTGGGAGCTCTATGTTAAACTTTTAAATGGAGGTATTGTAACCTGTTATGGTGCTCTTGTTAACTGAGGTTACATGTAAAAATTGTTGCTGCTGCTGTGCTGGTGGGCAATTCAGCGAATTCCTTCCCTTGCAGGATTAAAGCTCCCTTCAGAAACGTCTGCAAGTTCTCGGTCCTCCCACATACAGCCTTCATATAGGTTAGCTGCTCTCTTCCAGTAACAGCTGTGGATAGTGAGAATAACTGTGGGGTAATACTTTTACTTGACTTCTCCTATTTTTTCCAAGTGGGATAGTGTCTGAATATACAAGAGAGAAAAGGATGGCTACAGCTGTTGAGAACATCAGACATCTTAAGAGTCTTGTAACCTTTCTCTTGCACCAAAGGAGGTTCTCTGTGGTGTCTTTTTCTTTGTGACTGACAGTCAGTTTAGGCTCTTTTCACTGTCAGGGGGAAGGAGAAGTACCTCCAGAGAATTAATCTTGGGTTAGGCAGACTGAATGAGATTTTAAGGGTGCTCATAACTTGTCATTGACTGTAACAGGAATTAAGCTCTTTGTTCATTTATTTAGTTTCTTTCTCTCTGGGAATGTATCAAAAGAATTAATTAAGTGCCATGGAAGAGTGTAGGCTGTATTCCCATCCAAATCTTCCTAATTTAATCAACTTTTTTTGCCTAAATAAGTATTTAAAGCAGTGTGAAAATTAAGCTGATTAACATATGACCTCAGTATCTGTGATCTTGAGGTCACCTGTGACTCTTGTCTAAATTTGCACCAAACTTGTAATATGGAGAGAAAGAAACAGTACTGCTACATTTTTCATAATTTTAAAACAATTACCTAATTTACTTCTCACGTTTTCCATGTTTCTCCTCCTTAATAAGCTCATCCCAAATCCAGTGACACATCCTGGAAGTGACTGTCTGGGGCTACAGAGCTTTACTGATTTAATGGCTTAATCATTTAGAGCTTTCAATAAGCTGTCCCCTGGCCAGCTCAATTACCTTCTGAATGTTTCTGCACTTTAAAGAGAAAAACATATTCAAGATTCAATTTCATGGAGCGTAGTTTGCAAATAAAAAATCCATGTGTATATGTGCAATTCAAAGGATAGGTGTCATGACCCCAAGTCTACACTTTTTCAGCTGAACTATTTCAATAGTGAGAGTGGGATGAAACGTAATTTATTAATTTCTAAAAATGCTAAATAGAGCTAAAGCTACAGTTTGAGCGATTCTTTTCTCCCTTTGGGGATTACAGATCCCCCTTGAACTAGACATATCTACAGCAATCTGTGAAATGTGTGAGCACTACTCTGTGTCACGTCCAGTTTTCATCCTTTGCTGTTTGATAGCCAAACACAGTAAAGTCAGAAGTTTTTGCCATTCTTCTAATGTTTTAAAGTTGTTTGACATTTATTGGGCTGCCTGCTTATCTCTCCAGCTGGATGTTGCAGAAACTTTAGAAGTGAGCAGTCAAATAAAATTCTCATCTCTTATAAATATTTTCATGCAAAGTTGGATCTTGCAGGGAACAATCTGAAGAATGAAGTAGTTATTTGCTTTCATCTATCTTGTGGAAGGAGGAAAAAGAAAGCTCTCCTTTACACCTCAGTCTAATGAAGCAAAGCTCATGTTGGTTCTGAAGGCCCCTCTTGGCTGCTTTTGAAATTCCAGCCTTGTATGAGAAAAGAACACAGAAAAGCTTGGTGAGATAATTTAAAGGATTTGGAGGATTTTCGAGGGGGATGGGTTGGTGGCCTTTTCTAGAGGAATCACATGATAAATACAGCTCACAGGCATCTGAAAGAGCTGCAGAGAGTGCAGGGTACAGCTTTCATCTCCAGATGATGCTGGAATGGCAATAACTCTCCTTTGCTGTACACAGATCCCACATGTAGCCAAGGCACGGAATGAGGTCCCTTAAGATGAAGTGGTGATTTCAGGATGTTAATATTACTTTGACTTTTTAAATGGATTTCCTGGTGGAACTTCATTACTTTCTCATGAATGTGTAGTCTGAAATGGTTCTGACTCCTAAGGAAGCTCTTTTTCTCAAAGCACAGCAAAGGTCGTATCATAAGGACTAGTGTTGCTCTGTAGTATATGCAGGCCAGCTTTGTCTCCCCTCCACCACACCAGGTTCTTTCCAAGGTCTCCATCCTCCTAGGCCCATGTGATAAATCCAGTTCCTGTCAAGTGATAGGAGGGACAGCAGAAATGATGTCTGGGAATCTGGGAAAAACAATTTTATCTTCAAAATTGCATTTTCCCCTACATTCACTTCTGCTAAAGCAGATGAATGACTCTATCAAAACTTCTTGCGCTGATGGCCTTGTAGACAGCATCACAAATGTATTCCTGAGGTACCTGCAAATTGCATAGTTAGGAAATTGCTTCATTCTGAATTGCTGCTCTTCCAAGAAGTGACAAGAGTCCACCCAACCAGACCAAATATATATTTAGTTGTACAGGAAGGTGTGGTAGCATTTTCAAAGAGCTCTAGTTGGCACTTCTCTGCAAGGTCACAAACATCAGCAAAGCAGTATTCTAGGGTGTTGGCTGTTGGGTTATCAGTATGGTAAACATCAGTCTATATTTTTGTTCCAAATGTGTATCCCTAGATGTTCATTCTCTAGCTGTAAAAACTGACCTGCAACAAGTTGGCAAGCAAGATTTCATCTCAAGTGAAAAGATTCAGGAATTTGTTAAAATTGAAGCTATTTTCATAGCTCACTTTAAAAGAGTTTTATGAAGTAAAGTATTAACAACAATATTATATGTTGAAAATTTTGCTTTTCTCTGGAGCCTGTAGTATTGAGATCAAAAATTACATACATTTCTAATACTAATTGTTCAGACTTTTTTTTTTTCTTATCTGTAATGGGAAACTACTGGATATTCAACTTCTTTTTCTTGCATCCTTTTACAATTTTGTGTTTTATCATTCTTTAAAACTGCATTGTGACTCACTTTGCTATTGGACAATAGTCATAAATCAGGAAAGTTTTGTTAATCTCACCTACATTACCTATAAATGGAGGTTAGACATTAGCATAAAGCCAGTACCACAGCTGATGATACACAGGAACTCTGTACTGTAAAGAGAATCAAAGAAAGTACCATAAATGTGAAATCCTATTAATTCCTTGGCTCTTTGTCAGCTTCTTCACCTGTAAAGTGGTATTAAGTGATTTCATGAGGAATTGCTGGAGGTCAGAGAATTGCCATGCTTATTCAGAGCAGTATCCTACTCTCAGAATAATCCCATTAAGGTGTGTATTCAAAGTTCAGTCAGAACTTATTTTTGATCAACATAGAAAGACCCTTAAAGTGATTATAATAGTAATATTCACAGCTGTGTATGCCTGTGACATGAAACACATCCCTATTATCCAGAAAGCATTTTAATTCCATTTGGATATTCCAGATAATTTTAGACAGGAGCCCTTCCAAATATTTTTTTGGAGTATCCACCTCTATTTCAAACTAAACACACTGTGAGGGTGATTACAGATGGCTCTGGAGAAGAGCCTTTGTGTTTAGTCTTTGCAGTATTGTCTACCCATAATGTGTGAGTAGTGGTGAGATTCTGGCCAATTTCTCTGAGTTTAAGCTAGGTTTTTTTTTTTATTATCATGGCTGATAGTCATATTTTAAAATTCAGAGGGAGTAAAAAGTGTTTTGTTTTTTTTCTTGTGCTTATCAGACAAAACTAAAACCTCTAAAAACCAACTAAAACTTGGGGCAATTTCTCCCTTTCTAATCAGTCTGAACATACCTTACCAAGCCACTGGTGCTAAACACTCCCTGGCTCATTCCAAGAATGAGTCTAAGAATCCAAGAGATTCTGGACAAAAACCTTCACTTTCTTTGGTCACACATTCTTTTTTTTCTGACTTTCCATGCCCCAAATGTTCCCCAGCCTTCTCCAGGATGAGGGCAACCTTTCCTAGACACTTGGGGAAGTATTCAGTAATCAGCTGAGTCAGTTATAATTGCCTATCATTTGTGACTCACTCACTGGAAAACTGTTGCTTGACAGCCCTAGTTCAAACCTAATAATGAGGATAAACTGCTGTAATAAATTCATAAGTAGAATTTTGCATCTTAGAAAGATTCACATCCTCATTCCTAAAAAAAAGTAGGAAAGCACCTGATCCCTTTGTCACCCTGGCCTATGAAAATAAAATTGGTGTTTCCTATATTCCACATACCTTAAATGCAGCATTTAAATATTATCTTCAGTGAATTATCTCAAGGAATGTTTTTCTTTGCTTTTATACTTCCTCATGCCACTTACATGATGTAATTGTTGTTTTGAATAGCATTCTTTTTCCATAATAAGCTAACCATTTTAATGCCATTAATTAAGAAATACAAGAAAAATACAAGTTTTTGTGTGATTTTGATGACTTTTGAACTTCATACACAAGTTTGTAGTTTAACATGTTAAACCATGGTGTCTTACTTGAACACATGCTACCTAGTTTTCTTACAGTTTTGCAGGTGCTAGAAGAGCCAAGTTCAGTTCTTGAGGCTGGCAAGCCAATCAGCTGAGAGCAATGGAAAAGGTCCTGTTTACTGGTGTCAAAAAGCTTTTTCATATGTTTTCAGAGAGACAAATGTCAAGTGTCATGTGTATTACTATTCTATGTTAGAAATTTTAAGCAGTCATGAACTATTCTGGTGTAAACCAAATGTAACATCATAAGTGTGACTGTAGTGCTGCATGTTTAGACCCCTGATTCTGCTAATTGACATTTTACCAAAGAGAATGAGGACATGTCTGAGCAATGCAACTTGTAGCTTTTTAATTTCTGTAGCTGGGACCATAAACAGCCCCTTAAGGTTGTTTCTCATAACTGCCACTTTTAAATTTTTTTCTGCCAGTATGTAGGAATAGGATAAATACTGAATTTTGTTTCACTGTAGGTTCACCCCCATTACTATGCATAGAAACTATTTTACCTTACGCCAGACATATGGAAGTGATCAGTGTATGTAAATTGTATGAGAAGAGGTGAAATACAGCTTTCTAGACAAGGCAATGTGTACTTGCTTCTGGTTATAAGATACTGAGAGCACCCCAGAAAAGACTTTAAGTCTTAAGACAAGTTTCCCTTTAAAAGTAGCAATTGGCGAGAGGGTTGAATAGCGAGGATTTTTAATAATCAACATGAAAGTACAGTTTTGTCCTGAGCTGAACTGCCCAGTCAGATCTCTTGGACAATGGGGTTTAAGAGGCAATTGCTTGCATGTGCAGGGCCAGACCATGGACCTCCTTCTGAACTGTTCTACAACCCACTGTGCTCAGTAGTAGAAGTCAAGTTTCTTCAAAACAGGGTTTAACTGGCAGGGCCAGCTTACATGTCTGCTTTTCATTTTCCTCCTCTGATGTCATGGTGCCCACAGTGCAATGACTTGAGCCTATTCTAAAAATCAGGTTTTGAGGGGCTGAGTTATTTTCTGGGTTCTGGGTGACCACAGGAGGAAACACCAAGAGCTTAAGTCAGTTATACTTTTCAAATATGTTTTAAAGTTACTGTCCCCCAGATGGTGACTAAGAAATCAATACTTATTTTATGACTAATAGGCATTCACTGTGCTCCCCAAACTTTCCATTCCAATAAAGTTGGATTTTTTTTTCATATTCAGTATTGCAGAATAAGAAACTAATCTAGAGTCTGGCAGGCCTTTATTCTAAGGCACTGTCATATCTTTCATTCTGAGTTGAAAAATGGACAGATCATTGGGTTTCACAAATGTGTGGAGGAGCTGTCAAAGTTTCCATTTGCATGTGAATGGTCAGCTGAGGTAGGAAGGGGATATGTAAATAATTCTCTAGCTAGCTCCTGGCAAAGATCATTGCATTTCAAAGTACTGTGAAAAGCAGCACCATAAAACTTTAACCTATTCACTGGTATGGAAACTCCCACACCTTAAATTGATCTGCTCTAATAATGACCACTTGGGGAAAATGAATCTTAAAAAGCAATATCAGATCTCCAAGTACTATACATTTTCTGCTTCTTTTAATATTTCATAAAAAAAAAGCTAAAAAAGCCACTCTTCCTTCTCCCCCAGTGAGGGGGGGGAAGGGAAAAAGCCACAAGATCCAAGCAGTAAGCAGATGTAGACCTTCATTGAAAATCTGGCAGATAAGTGTGATAGGAGTGAAAGAAATGTAAAGGATTTGAGTATTATTCTGTATTATGTCAGTATCTGACCCAGGAGGCACCCAAGAAAATCATTACTTTAATCTTCCTTACAAACTGCGCAGCATTTCACTGTTCTGTTCTGCTGCTGTAATTCAGGACATGCTCAGCTAGATAAAGCTGAATGTTGTAGTTTAAAACCAAACATGTCCTTCAAATTACACAATTGTTCATGTATCCAAAAAGGCAAAAAAGTAAAAGTAAACAGTAGAAAAATGAGGAACACAGAGTAAAACAATATCTTAATAGGCTCAGAGTCAAATAGTTTTCGACATATTTTATTGTGCCTCATATCTGCTTAGATAGAATTGGCATGTGTGTATATGGACAGACAATGATTTACTAAACCCTTTATGCCTGAAGCAGCTCCAAAACCTGTGATTAGACAGGCACAAGGACTAGAAAAGTTTCCAAAGTAAATTTCACCTCCAAAATTGATACTGGTTATGTACCTACCCCTTAATAATGAGATAGCTTGGGATTGTTGTTGTAGGTTACCAATATAATTTCCCTGGTACTGTTTTGTAGTCTCTATCTACTTACTTAAAATACCATGATTAATTTCATTCAATCTCCATATTTCAGAAAATAACTCATGTTACCCCTGTAATCATTTACAGCACACCCTTTCTCACAAAGCTTCTGTGCACCTATTTGGTCTGGTTACACTGTTCCAAAAAAAACTACAAAGTTAAATGCAATTTAATTCACTAGATTTTAAAAGGGCAGTTATTCAAAGGCTCTGGGATTTGCTCTATCACATAATATTCCTGTAATGAAATTTGTCTTGGTATTTACCAGGAGATTAAAAACAACAACAGAAAAGGACTGATCTAACAAACTCCTGCTCACTTGAGAGTAGTCCTTTTGATTTCAATGTACCTGGTACTTGTGGTGTGAAGTGCCCTTTGGAGAGGCTATGCAAGTTATTCTTCACTTAGAAAATAATCAACAAATGAACCTAAGCAATTGTAGGGATCACTTGAAATTTTTGAGCTCTGCCCATTTAATGGGAAGAAATGATGCAAAAAACTGTTCAAAATGTAGTTCTACTCACATGGAAGTTTTAGTTCAGTAATAATCCCCTCTTGATCTGTCTTATCCGATGTTTCCTCTGTGCTCTACCACAAGAGGAGCATTCCCTGCCTTGCTGTGGTTCTTTGTATCGTCATGTCCGGTGGGATGCGGTATCAGTTAAAGTCACTATGAAAGGCCCTTAGTCTGGTAGATATTTGAGTATTAATATGAAATGTGATCTGGTTTTTTTAATGGCCAGGCAATTTTAAACTGCGTATTTGAGGAAAGGAATGTCATATCTTATTCAAGCTCTGTTCCATTTTCCCTATTAACGGGTCTTTCCATTAGACCCTCTGTGTGACTGTACATGGAGCACACATTAGGCAGTTCTGCTGATTCAAGCACAGTAACTTTTGATAAAGTATTACCACAATATTGGAATATGGAATGCAGCAGTTCTGTTTCAATAACCATTCTCAATCCATCACAAAAGGGCACTGCATTGTGGAAACTATCCTTTACTGGAGTATTACTTATTTATTGTAGCTATGGCTTCAGGCACTTTGAGTAAAAGTTGCTCTGACTGCTTCTCACATGAGCTGGTTGGAGAGAGCCCGGGAGATCTCCCCACAGCAGGAGACTCCAGAGCTGCTTTCCTGCCACTCCAAATAGCTAACGCTAGCAACTGAGCAAGGAATCCCTGCTCCTTTTCAAACATCAGTCTGACAAAGTGGGACAGCGAGCACAGGGCCATGTGCTCCCTCACCCCAGACATCTCAATGGACTCTCAGTGCTCTTCGCAAAACAGCAAGAGGAATCTCAAATTGCAGCCACTCAGATGTAGCCACTTGTGTAGACACTTCTATTACCCTAAAATTTATTGTGGTCTGTGTCACATGTTAAAGAAATGCAGAAAGTCTAAAATGCAGTAGAGGGTATTGAGGGAATAAAATTTTTCATGTTTTATGATAGGTATACATTTAAAGAAGGAAGCAAAAATAATGTTTTCTATTAAAAATAGGAGCAGAAACCATTTGTGGCATAGAATCCAATAGGAAACACATTTATACAACTTCTGGTTGTGGTGCAGTTGTCTGTGAAGTTCTTCAGTAGGCTGCAAGGGGCATCAATTTAATTAATGGGAGCTGTTACTTAAATTATGTTAGCAATCAGTGAACAACCCACAGAGTAGCTCATGAGTAAGTCTATGATGTCTTGGAACAAAGGCACCCTAATGCTTCCCTAATGCTGGCCATGGATGATGTTGGAAGGCGAAAATTGCATTATATGTTACCATACATGCAAGATATTCGTATATAAAAAAGGCCATGTGCTGTAATGGAGCCCCTGAGCCTGTTCAAATGATAGCTAAAGGACATGTGACTGCCAGACATCTGTACAAAACTGTCAGCCCAGTGGGGTGATGGAGCACATCACCAGGGTACGTGGAGTCTAAATGCAACATGAGAAACTTCTTCCTTCTGTTTTGTCCTACTGAGACCAAAAGCTCTCTTCCACTTCATTGCTCTTGCAAAGGGATTTTTTTGGGTCTGGCTAGGCTCAGTCTATCCCTCTGTGATGCCAAGCAGAGGGAAGAAACTTACCAAATTCTGAACTGTGGAAATATCCTTAGGTGCATGCATACATTTACCTACACAATGTATACGAATGTGAAGTTATTTACACACCCATACTTGGCCCAGATCCACAGACAGTGCAAAATTACACCACACCCGGCTGCAAGTTATTTTTAGCTCCTCCTCAATGTAAATGTCTAGTTCATAATTAAGTTTCAAAATAATGAATGATGTGTTTTGTGTTTCAGTGGGTATAAACGTTTGCGTTGCATAGTGAATGATTTAAGCATGAAAGGTCTTGCATTCCTAAATCTGCTACAGAATGTGGGTGGGAGGTGGATCTTTGCTCATACCAGGAAACAAAGACTGAATGAATATTTGTCAAGATGTTCCATCAAGGCAGTGTTAATGTTAGTTGAAGATACCTTGTGGCAAGACTGACAGCTTGCTTGCTGTAAAATTTTCTGGAAACAGGGGCATTTTAGTATTTATAAGGGGTGTTAACAGTGTTGATACTGTAGCCACCCAACCGTGAGCCTTGTGCAGTAGGCAGTTAATTAAGCCAGAAATGAAGGAGATCAAATGCTATTAAACCACCCCCTCAAAAAAATAAAACAAACCAAAAATCAAACCAAACCAAGAAACAAACAAACAAAAAAAGTCCAAGCCCCAAAGAAAGCAGTAACAAACCTAAACTGATCTAAAACCCCCCACCTGAAAACCCAGCACAATTTTCTCTAGCTTTGACATAAGGGCTGCCAGGAATTAAGTCTTCTCTTGTCCTCGTGTTCTTTCCTTAATCATCTGTGGCTGGTCTTCGGTATTAGGGTGGCTTCCTCATGAGGCTGACTTTTGGCCTGTGATGGATATCCCTGTTCTGATGTTCCCATCTCCAAGATCAGCACGGACATTTTGCCATAAGTTCAAGGTTTGTGCTCAGTCCTGCACCTAGAGACGAGATGATCTCCATGTACACCTGCTAAAGAACAATTGCAAGACCAAAGGAAGAAAAGTAAAATCAAGAAAGAAAAGGGAATAAGGGAAGAAAGAGTAATAAGAAAAAATAAAGAGTTGTTTTCTTCAGCAGTGTCCATATGTCTTAAACTGGAATTGTAGTGGAATGTTATCCTTACGTGCATTGAAAAAAAACAGTACAAAACAAAAGCCACAACAACAACAAAAATCCCAAGGAGAGCTATTTCTAATAAAAACATTACTCATACTAGGATCATAGCCCTGACCTTACATTTATTGGCATAAATGTGAATTTATAAAGCTGTGTGGATGTTTGCCATATGCAAATCCATCCATCCATAAATCAGCATACAGACTGGAGACTGCACAGCTGAAGTGCCTGTAATGGTAAATGAAACCTTTCACCACCAGGTCAAATGCAGTTCAGCATATGTGGTAAATGGAAAAGCACTATCATAGAGGAATTGATCTGTGGTGTGTGTGAAACAAGTGACTGACCAGTTCACACTGCTTACCACCACAACTGGCTGCCCACGTCAGAGCTGGCAGATAAGTTGGAGCTGCAATGGCAAAGCAGTGAAGCAAACTGGCAGAGAATTTGCCTTATGGGACTGTCTGGTAATGTATTACAAGGATTAGGCAGGCATTTTTCATCAAAATGAATTGTCAATGAAAAAGGAAGTTTCCGTTTAATCCAAATTTTCCACCAGTTCTATCCAAATGAAAACATTACTTTGTACTGTGGTGCTGATAATAAGACATATAATGTTATATTTATCTGACATTAACCTCTGTGTGTTCAGGGTAGCAGCAAGGTTTGTGAAAGCTTCATGTGGTTTTCCTGCTTTCTTGCCCATTCTTTTCTGAACAGGACAGTTAACACCCATTAAAATCTTTGAGAGTGCTCAGAAATCAGCATGAGGATTATATGATAGCAGGATAGTGAAAAACATGTAGCTCTGTCTCAAATCCTGGCCAAGAGGTCCAAGTCAGGGATGAGGCAGCTTTATCATTTGTATAAGGTACAGTTCAGTGTCAGAGGGTGCCATGTGAGACAGGACACACCCTGAAGCATTTCCAGGCTTTTTGGGATATGACTTGGCCACAGCTGAACTGTGGAGTGTATTTTTTCCCCCTTACAGCTTAAGGAAGTTGGACACCCTGACCAGAACAAACATAGATAAAATGATAAAAACTGAAAGTCACACATTCCTGGATTCTTTTTCCTAACTTTCCTGAGAAGTTCAGCATTTTGACTGTTTGACTTAATTTGAAAACAGATGTTGGAATATTGTAATTTCCCTTGAGACAAAAAAAAAAAAAATCCTTACTTTTCTCAGCTTTCCTTATTTCTGCTATGAAACCATGTTGTCACAGAGAAACAGTGCTTTGTAAAGCTCCTATGTGAGTTGTGAAGCTCCAAACCAGCTTGACACATTCAGCTATGTGTTAATGTCAAAACATAGTTCTCAACATTTATTGCAGCTAAAACAGCATTAAAAAATTATGTCTGACTCTTTGATATAATTTAATATGTTATTTTAAAAATGGGTATTGTTACTGGTTATAGTTTGCTTAACAGAAAAATTGCTCTACTTTTAAAGAATAAATCTTTTAAGACATTGATAAGTTGAGATGTGTGTTCACCTTCACATTTCAAGGATGTTAATAAGGCAAGGAAGATTGGTCTTGTGAATGGATAGACGTTCTTCAGTTTCAGGATCTTACTCAAACATTTTAAGTAATGTCAGACAATATCCTTGTGCCTCAGCTTCTAATCTGTCCAGGCTTTTTGTACATTGTTTTATTTTCAGTGACATTGTGGGTGTTTTGAAGGCAAGGACTGTGCTTTTGCGCAATGAAATTCTATCCAGACTTTTCAGAACAAGTAGTGCAACTGATAAATAACAGAATTATTTAGTTCAAGGCTCAGACAAACATCTAAGCACTAGGAAAATAACTTACTCTTGCTTTCTGGTATAAAGAAATTAAAAAAAAAAATAAAATGGAGTTAAAAAAAGTCTTTGAAAATTCCTTAACAGTATAATCAGATTAATTGCACAAATTGAAGAAATTTAGTTATTTTAGCAACTTTAGTTGCACTTGTCATCTGATACCATTTTTTCTGCATTGTTTTTGCCACTGAGAAGTGAATGTCTTTAGGAATCTATGCCTTATAGGGGGAGGAAAAAAATTGTGGTTTTAATTAAAAAGGTCATTTTTCCTACTGTCTTTAAGATTCTTTGTGATAATGCCATTACATGTAAAATGCAAAAGCTGACAATTTTCCTCCTCAAAAATTTTCCCTTACATGTCTTTTTAATGTTATGCAATTCTCTGGATATAAAGGCTGCAAAATTATTCAAGTTTGTTACACACATACATTCATTCCAATATGAAGAAATATGTCTTACATTTCTGGTGAGGAGAAGCAGTTCCCATTTCATTTTGATTGGTGCTAAACACTTTGTGCATTCTCTTTCTTTCCTCCCCCCCCCTTTTTTTTTTTTTTTTAATTTTTATTTTAATCTGTGGTTTCAGGTGTAGTTTGTCATATCAGTCGACTGGAACATTATAGATTATCAGGGGACTTTCAGGTGTCACACAAGAAGAATGACTGTTTTCCAAAACAAGCTGTGCAGTCCTCTAGGTTCTGGCATAGATGAATATGTGAGTGTTACTAGGCATAGAAAACAGTTCTGAAAAGGTAATCCCATGTTGAATTTGAATGTTAAGGAAACCATCTACTCATTCTGAGGGGCTTAACCTTTCTTCAGGAGGTAAGTCTGGAACAATGGTCATTATTTACAGAAGGTTTCATTTATTTTTCATAAGGAATACAAAACCAGAATTTCTCATGTGCTAGAGTTGCTCCTTCCGTGCTGTAAGTACATATTGCCATTGTTGATTCATTCAAATACAGATTATTTCAGTAATAATAAGTGACAAGTTATGTGTTATTTTGAAATAACACACATTATGGTTCACATCATGTCTTCAGAGACCCGAGCAATGTGTTGTTTCACATTGACAAATGCTAGAAAGTGTTTGCACTTATGAATAAAATATTCTCCACGCATCTTGACTTTCAAGTGTGCTTTGTGCAAGAGCATTAAGATGTGGCCTCATCACAGGCATCCTAAACCTCTGTCACCTCCTGCCTGAATTACTGCCCTCCCTTCTGTGACATTTGTTGCAAGCTTTTGGAAAAGCATCAGTGGACTTTGATCAGTCCTTTAAACTGGTTGTGCCTATGCCTTGGTCCATTTGAGGTTCTGGATGGGATTCAAGTCCTCCATATTGTTCTTTGGAGGTGTAATCTAAAGCCTATTGAATTCAGTAAGAATTTTCCTACTGATTTTGGTGCCTTGCAAACCAGGCCACCATCTTTAGTTATAGCTGATGTTCCAACATGCCTTCTCTTTCTGAGCTCAACCCCAAGAGCTTGTCTTACCTGCAGAGACAGCCCAAGGTGTGACACTGTTTGCTTCCCTGGGCTTTCTGACAAAATCTTTTAGGTGATACATCAACAGCTATGCAAGCTGTAAAGTGCTTTAACATACGGGAATGATGCAAGTGCCAATTTTTGCACATTCGCTTGCCAGCTAAACACAGCACTTGGTTTGGTCCCCTGAAACTGAGCTATTACCTGTGTGTGACAGCTGAAAATTAAGAATGGTAACATAAAGCAGTGTAGGACCTGGTGTTACACAAGCTACCTCAGGCCTGGAGTGAGCTGTGTTGTGTCACTGTGACTTTTGTTAGACTGCTCAGGATGCTGCAAGTCTGCTGGGCTTGCTGCTGCAAGCATGGCCAGTGGAGCCTTTTCCATTGGACTGCTGGCAAATTTGTTCTCACACAAGAAATATCTAGGACTGTATTTTGTAGCAAAATCCAGAAAAAATGTGAATCAAATCATCGGCACATCTTTTCCAGTTCCAGTGCAATTTACCTCCTACATAATGTTTCGAATATAGAAAGTATTTCAAGAGGAAAATCTCACATGGATTAATGTTTATTGGTTGCCAAGGCAATAGTTTGGAGACCTCTCTAGCACAAAACAGATAATATTATAAGCAGAAGTAGATTAGTATGAGGAGAAAATTTATTGATGTTAGGGAAGACAATGCTCTGAGTGTCTGTTATACCTTTTAGAGATCGTATTAATTTTGATTCGGTCAGTTTTCCACTCATTGACATACTTCTGTGCTGTTATTTGAATGTCAGGAGAAATTAAATCGCCCCATGAAGGCTGGATGCCACTGTGTAATGGAAAACAGTGTTTCTGTGTGGAAAACCTGACAGTCCATTTAACAAGTCAGCCCTAAGGTAGGCTGGGAGCTGAGATGCTGTCGAAATAATGGTCATGCCAAGGTCATACTGTGACTCCTTAGGAGACATGCAAAAAGGACAAAACCACATTAGTCCTGAGTTATTAAAGTCATGAACAGGCAGAAACTAAAAAAGCCAAACTGAACTCAATCAAAACTAAAAAAAAAAATAATGATCAATCTATTTTAATTATGAGGAGTAAAATGTAAGGCACGTTATCAGATGCAACAGAGATTGAAAGCTGACAAAAAGCACTTGTTATATAAAGATGGAAAATAAACTGAGAATTTCTGTATTTATTTATTGCTAGCAAATTGTGTCTTTAAAATCTCTTCTGTAATCATAAAAGAGCATCAGTATACTGAACATTTCCAAACCAAATAGGACCAGAGACCTACTGAAAGAAGGCATCAAGACAACATTCACTCTGAATCGTTTCGAGCCTAGCAAGAGGTTACAAGGGCATTTCTGACAGGGATGGGAGCTGTATCCTGCACAGTTCTGTTCCAGAATACATCTGTACCAGCTCTTCCTCCCTTTTTTATAGCCTCCCTACCGTCATGATCCAATTCATGTTATAGGAGAAGGTGTAAAGTAACCATGTTCCTTTATAGCTGAGCATCCCTGACTCCTTGCCAATTACTGCTCAGTTTTGTCTCTGCCATTGTACCTCTGCAGCTTTCTTTACCATTCTTCTAAGCAAAGTCAGGACAAAGTGATAATGAAGTTTAGATTCTTTGATTGACTGATTTCAAATTATATTCGGTTTTATCTATACCCTTTGATATTTCTAAAGCAGCTCAGAACCTCAGTTTTTCAAAGGTATCTTGTCAGCAGAAGTGTTGGATGTTTAACACCTTTGAAAGTACTGTCTTTTGAAAGACAAACCATATCAAAATAATATTGTTCATTCATCCTTTAAAAGTTACGTGTTCTTCTCATCTCTGCCCCACATTATACATTTTTAAAATCATGTCCATAGTTCATAGATCAGTTTTAATCAGATATCCCAGTACTCTCTGTACCTTCTAGTGTATATATATGCATGTGCGTATTCTAATATATATATTATAAAGTGAGATAAAAATGTTGCAAGTGCATTATATTGCAATGTCTCCTGGATACTAGAGAGAGATAGAAACAAAAAGAAAAAAAGAATAAAATAAAAAAAGAATCTTCCACCTTTTGCCAGAAGTCCTAGCCAAATTTTCAGATTTTGAAATATTCTTCTTCTCTTTTTCTTCTAGTAGTTTCTTTTACTTGCCGTAGTGATTTTCACTGACCTGAAGAAGTAGGACATACCAGTTTTTTATATTTTTCACTCCACTGGATCAGAGGGCTGCTAATTTCTCTTGCCATGAGATTCTATTTACATCTCAAGTAGGAATTTTCTGTCTTGTCATCTTAATTATTTACCTGAGAGACTTTCAGGTGATATCATCTCACTGCCTTCATCAGAGAGATCTGGCAAGGTGCTAATGTTGTCTAGCATTTTCCAAGGATGATGCACAGACAGTATCCTTACAGAGTCTAACACATTTTGATATGTAATTGTCAGAGAACTCAGATATGGGATGCTTTCTAACTCAAGAACTGAAAGCTTTACAAATTTTATTCCATACAGAGGTTTCTTAATTTTTCATTACTGAGGTCCCCTACTCCTCAACTGCAATTATGTTGCACCAGCAGGTGTTTGTTTTCTCCTGCTGCTTCTGCCCCAGATGAATTCGGATTTTTTCCCTGGAATGTGGGGGGCTGTTTCTGTTTCCATTGTGGGTTTAGGTCAAGGTCCTGTTTGGTTCATATCTGAAGACAGTGGCACCAGACATGTGCTGAGGTTAGAAGTATTTGCACTGCATAACCCAGATGTCCTGTCCTTAATCACGATACTTTTGTTAGAGGATCCTCCCAGCATGAATGTCTGTTATGGATTATGACTACTCGTTGTTTTTGCTGGACAAATAAGATGAGTATGAAGGTCACAAGGATTCCAGACAGGCCTGCCAGGAGAAACCTGCATATTGCAGTGTTCTGGGAAAGCAGTTTGATTCAGGATCCACTCAAGCCACTGTTAAGATCCTGTGTATGCAGTGAACATTGTGTTTTCTTGCATGAGGGGCAGAAAATTACCCTAGAAGTTAGTCTGTCATGCTTGGTAGGAAATGTATATAGGCATGTTACAATATTCCCTGTGATCACAGAACTCCCAGGAAATGTGTGGCATTGTGCCAGCTGCATTTGGTGCAGCTGCAAAATGGACTCAAAAGATCAACCATGAAGTTACCAAGATGGCTCATGCAGTTGTTGGGATGTTTGTGACTACAAAATACTCAAGAATAAGGAACTCCTACTATTCTTTCTGTGAACAGACATGCTGAGCCCAGAGTTTTGGAAATTATTCCAGTTATCTTGTGTCTTCTGGTGGTGTCTGATGTGGTGACTAATGGTGAGGGCTAGCAATACATATGGACTGACATTGATCACCCCATCCCTGTGGGGCACGAGATAGGGAAAAGCAGCAAGAAACAAAATAGAGCACCAGTGATCTGGCCTAAAATATTCTGATGGATGTGAATATAATTTTTCTACATAGGTCTTGAAATAAAATAATTTTTAAGCAGTAAAAATGGGTAGTGTAAACATTAGGAATATGGCTCTATATTGTAAAAACCCATAATAAAGTTAAACCAGACACTGGATTCCCCATATCTCTATTAAAAGCAGTTGCAAAGGGAGTGTATGGGCTTTACAAAAAGAGTTTTCCATAGAGGTTAAAGCAGCAGGCTCTCCGAAGTACAGTACAAGGCTTCAGACCAGATTCCAGGAAGAGCAGCCAAATCTCAACCATGATTTGTACCTTCAAAATCAAATGAAACTTCATGTTTCAACTGTTAAGTGGAGCTAGTGCTACCAGCTCTTCTTAGAACCATGTCTAGAAGCCAAAGGGTGAAAAGTATTGGTATTTTTAATAATAAATTATAACAATAGACATTACAGAGAATTTGTCTTCAGTAACTTAACTAAAATTCTCTTGAGGCACCTACACTGATATTAGACTCTGTTTACCACATAGTGCTGTGGTTTGGAGGAGCACTAAGTTAAAGAAAGAAGAGAACATTGTCATGCCAAGCAATTTACGGTATCTGAAAATTAAATCTCTCTACCACAACTGATAAAGTGCCAAAGTGCCTGTGATCTAAATGCTGATCAGATGACATTAAAAAATGGGAACATTATTACTGAAGAGTTATATAGCTCTTTATAAGGACAAAGTTTGGCATTGTAATTTTACTTCTGAAAATAGAGGTACCTTGCACAGCATTCACATGAACACATCTTACACTTTTTTGTGAAGTGCATTGATTTTTAACAGTAACAGTTTATTGTTTCCAAAGTCTAAAGATATAAACAAAGCAAGATCTTGAGACAAAATAGCTTTTTTTAAAAAAAAAAAAACCAACTAGAAAGATTGGAAAATTATGTTAAGGCTTCAGCCATATACACATAGACCTCCAAATCTGTGGTAAACTGTAAGGACTGTTAAAAAAGAAAAGTATAGGTTTTTGACTGATTTTACAATACTATAAATTTTAGAACATGACTACTAGAATGTCTGGCTTGTGGGTGAAGAATGGAAAGGGTACTTTTTCACTTTTTTTGCATCTCTTTTACATTGCCTTGGATTTCTGTTTTGAATTCATGATGGGATCTGTATTGAAAATAAAAGCTCTAAAAAATAAAGTATAAACCAAAATAATCAGATATGAACTTCAACAATATGAACTTCTTATACTGAGTGTAAGAGCCTATTTAACAGGATTTCTGTTCATCATGCTTTATAATTCAGTGTGATATTGTATTCCATCACCAGCAGCTTAATTTATTTCTTTCACCATCTGCTCTTTTTTTTTTTTTTCATTCTTCCATGCCAAAAATTCAATAGCACTCAATGAGCAAAGTGAAACTATTCTGTATTTCAACTAAACTGGTTTTATGCTGTTGTTATTCAGAATATATTGGCCCATTTCTTACACTGGATTTGTTTAGCTAACCGAGCCTTTTGTTTTCTAAACCTGCAAAATGTGAAACAGTAAATACTGTGTGAGCTATTAGTGCCAGCACTTCTGTAGCCGTTCCTTTATGAGACAAGTATCAGGCCGGTTGTTTTTTAATTACAGGCAATAGCTGAAGCTGAATAAGTGTGACTGTCCTTGCCACAGCTCTATCCAGCCCATCCCTTGCACAGAGCAGGCTGAGCCACTTGCACAAACACAGAGCAGTAGTCAAAGCACTCTCCATGCCAAGCCATGTTAATTTATCACTATCTCAAAATGTCCTCGTGTGTTCCCTGAGCCGCCAAAATAATTATGTAAGTTTTGTGAGCTCCTAGAACTACAACTGTGCTCTCATTAACACCTTCTGTTCCTGTGGAGATAGAGGGATGTACGACACTTCAGAATACAAAGTTTTAGATCAGATCACTTTGCTCAATACAGGACCAAATGAAAACTAAAATCAGTAACACAGAAACTTTCTTGGAGGTTTGAAATAGAGCAGTGGTATGGACCACATCAAGCTGATGTCTGTCCATTTGTGATAGGTTTACATAAAGGGTTTCATGCCACATATTGCAAAGAAATGATGGAAAATTAGTTTGGAAACTTTCCTTTGGGACTTCCAAACTGTGGTTGCTGTTATGGTCTAAATTGGAATATATTGGACCTAGGTCATTTAACCATTCATGTCGCACTACAGTATTTAAGCTGGGTTGGATATTAAATACTATAATCTTAATCTTGGTGCTCCTTTCACATAACATGATGCCATTAAATTTCACATCATGGTATCTTTAAGTTGGTACTTTCAGCTGACTAGTTCTGAATGACATGAAAATGATGGAGTATATGGTCAGCCAAAAAAATGCCATGGCAAAACTCTCATAGTTCTTCCAATATAGCATGCATGCTCTTTTGTATAAGAAAAAAAGGATAATAAAATATGTTTTACTAGGGAAAATAGAACTAGCAGCACAGAATTCCTTTCCATAGGCACTTATAATTTAATACAATTCTTTCTTCTACTAAATACTATTACTATAATGCCAGGAATTATGTTGGATTTTGGGTTCATATCCCAACTGTACAATTCAGGATATGCTTCAGACCTCTTTGTTCAAATAATTTTATTCAGACTGTGGCTAAAATAAACAGAGAAGCAATTTAAAGAAATTTGACGCAGGTTATTCTGAAAGTCTAGTAGACATAATGATTAATATGTCCAGGAAGGCTGATGATTAGACAAAAATAATGATACAGAGAAGAGCTTACAGGAAAAAAAAAATAAAAATAAATAAAAATAAAAAAGATGGAAAAGTACCCTTACTGAAAATTATCAGTAACCTAAACCACCTGAAAAAATAGTGTTTGCAATGGAAGCCCTTAAAGTTATAACAGAAGTGAAAATAATACAATTATTAAATTAAGGATAATTGAGAGATAAAATAATGTGATTGATATGTGGCTGTTGTTTTCCCTCTCTGATTTCAAACAGAGCACAATATTAATTTAGGATTCATCAAACACATGTGATGAAAGACAAAGAACTAGTAGGAAAAATAGATCATGCCTTACACAGTCATCATTATAAGATGTAGCTCTTTGTCAGCTACCAACTTATCAGCACTAAGAGTGCTTGCCTGCTGCACCTAACAACATCCTCATGCCAACAGTGCTGTTTTCTCTTGAAGTCTCATTTATCTTCCTACACAGGTCATTAAAGTTTGAACCTGCTTGCTTGAAGTTGTGTCTATGGTTGCCACTTTCTCTGTATCCACCCCCACAGTGTTCTTGTGCTCCTGAGATATCTTTATTTTCAACAACAGCAGCAGCAGCAAAATTACTGGCATTTTCACTGTCAGAAAACTGGGGAAAGATTTTGTGTTAGTTTTATCTCAGTTTGTAATTTTAACTAGTTGCAATAGCTTTCTCTGAACTATATTTAGGAGACTTGATCAACCTTAGAATTTCTAGTCTCAGCTGCGTAACATGTGGCACACATGCACTTCTATTATCTGGGGTATTTTTGCTTGTTTTACCCCACTGATTCTGCTTTAGGTGCCCTGGCAGAAAACCCTAATTCATCATTGTGCTTGTTCCTTCCTACTTGAGGAACGAAGTTTACCATGTAGACTGCTGTCAAAGTGGTGGGGTATATATTTTTTAAAAAATGAATGCCTGTGTGAAAACAACAGTAGCTGTTAAAAAGAGAATATAAGTAAGAACTTGCTTTACCTTATATAGGTTATGACAGTGGGCAGGTGTATCATTACAAAATCAGAGTAATTTAGGTTAGAAGGGGCTGCTGTAAGTCCTCGTGTTTAACATCCAGCCCCAGCCCCAAGAAAGGCTGACTGAATCAGGTTGTTCGGAGCTCTCTCCAAGCACCTTTTGAGTACCTTCAAGTTGGAAATTTTGTAGCCTCTCTAGCCCTCTGTGCCAGTGGTTTAGCATATTCACACTGAAGAAGCTTGATCTGGTTTCTAACCAAAATTTGCTGTGTTGATGCTTTTCACTGGGCACTTCAGGGAGAGTCTGTGCCAATCTTTTCCGTAGCCTCCCACTCAGTAATAAAATGTTCCCATAGTAGACAACCAGTGTGTGTATTTAGGGATCAGTACTGCAATCTACTCTAGTAGAAAATAATTGTAAAGATTACAAGAGATCAGCTAGTACAGAAAGTGCCAGCCCAATTTCTGACTGGGAAAGAATAATTATACATGTTCTGTGCTGATACGCTGACTCCTGGATGACATACAAGCTAAATTCCTTGACTTGAAAGCAGACAGCATTTAATTCTAATATAATTCTATATTATTATTATTTTTGATAAAAATGTAATGAGATTCCTATAAAACGTAGGTATTTGAACCTTTTCCTAGTCCTCCTTTGTTTTGATAGCCACAGTGTGTATTTTGATTCCAGGCTTTTTTTCCTAGTAGTGTGCTACTAGAGTTGTTTGGCACATAACTGTTCCAAATGACTGGCTACCTGTATTCCATCTCTGGATCACATGTACTGTATATATGAGATCTGATTATTCTGGCACTGCTGGGACTGCATCTGGCTTCTGGGTAACATCACCTCTTCCTGAACATAAATTGGATGGAGTGAAACCAACAGTCCCTCAGTTCCTTCATGCTGTCATAGCTCATTTTGACTTCTCTGTGTGCAGTGTAACTTTTGATATCAATACTTTCTTACCAGGGTGGAGAGTAGGGTTATTATAGCTTGTGTGTCTGGTGTGGAGGACTGTAATTCTTACAGTTTTCTCTTTTACTGCACTGCTTAGTTAGGTAAAATGAAAATAAATCTTATTAATAGTAGAGACAGGTTTGTTTCTCCTTCTGGCTCAGAGTTCTGGAGATGCTGAAGGAAGACAGCTGGTGTAGACATACACTCCAGTAAGTCAAGGAATTGAGGAAGAACATCTGTAGGAGATACAAGAATATTTGATTTCAACAAGGCAGACATAGCAGTGTCATCTACTCTTCTTAGCCAAATGACTTAAGAAAAATTTGAGAACATTACTATATGTTATGCCCTTTGGAACAGTATGTAGGAGTAATTCAGAGGAATCTCAACAGGCCAACTGAGTGCTCTGCTCTCCTCCACATGAATACTTTTTAATTACAGGTTACTGGAATAGGCAAAAATGCACAGCAAAATCTAGCTTTTGTGGCACATGTCTTTAAATGTGGTAAAGAGGAGCTCAGGTGTGCCTAATTAGAGCTCTAAAAATACTACATACTCAAAGCATTCCAAGATTTCTTGGCTTTATGAGACCACAGTTGGCACACATCACATGGAGTCAGGCTTTATTTCCTCCTGCCTTCATTTGATATCCTTTGCTCGGGAACCCAGCTAGGAATGCTCATCTCTCCTGGAACCACAGTACAATTTTTTTTGGTAAAAGAGCTTTTACTCTCTAGCAGTTTGCTTTTTTACACCAGGCATTCATTGAGGTTTCCTTTTTAGTAGGTGAAATGATCACTTAAAGAGCTATGGAGATTCCTAGTTTCTGCTATGATCCTAATGATGATAGTTACCCCATGCTCTATTCTATTTCCCAACAAAAAGTCAGAAGTATTGATTTTTATCAGGTCATCCACTTCACATTTTTTGCCATAATCACAGAACTTAATTCCCCATGGGGAAATCAAACAGCAATCTTTTATTTATTTTTAAAATTAGTTTTAAAGAGTAAGACATCTTGAGAGCTTCTTCAGATTGTTGATACAAGTCAAGTTGATGCAATACTGATGAAGTACAGCTTGATTACATCTATTCTGGGCAAGACTGGAGCTGTGAGGGCTCAGATTTTGGGAAGTCACTGTCTCAAAAATTTTCTGGGGAACTACATGGGAATCAGTCCTTTCTGCCTAATATTGTGCCTTATAAGATCCTTCAAGCTTTAAAAAAATTTTCTTTGGAGCCAGATTTCCACTGTGAGGATTTGCTCATCACCAGAACTACCATCCATGGAAAATGACAGTAGAAACATCTATTAACCTTGAATAAATCTGTTCCTTCAAAACATATCTCTCTAACTGTTGCTATGAGCCCTGCTTCCACTGCTGCAGAATCTATCTGGAGTCTGAACTGTCAAAGGAATTTAAGACTGGTTGAGCCTGCTCTTCCCTGTATACCTCTGTGTGTGGGAGTCAGGAGAGGGTGAGATCATTCAGTGCACAGCAGAGCCCCAACAAAGACTCCTGACTTACGGGGTCTGAACTGACATTTGTGGGTCTAACACACACCCCAGAGTGAAACTGCCAGGAACAGCCTCTTCTCAGCTCTTCTTTTGCTAAGTGATTCTTCTTTTGCTATCTCTAAGGTAACTGGAATCTTAGTGCTTATCTTCCAGCACATCAAATATATCAGATAATGGTTAAGTCAGAACAATAAGAGATGAGATGCTGTGTCAGCATGTGGGCTGCAAATGGAACAAAAGAGTTTTCTTAAATTCAGTATGTTCTGAAAATACAAGGTGGCAATGTTCAGCCATGCAGTAACAGGCCATAAAAGGAAAAGGAGTTACTCTTAACACTGCAGCTCTTTTGTCTTTCTATATCAACATTCCCTTGTTTTTTAAATAGCCACAACAAATTACACTCTGAACTCTGGAAGTACCTCCACTATTTCTTACAGACTATTCTTCTGCAAAATAGACTGTGAAACCATGTTTGTTAAGTCTCATTGTGTTCTTTATGGCTGTGGTACACATGCTGTCCAGCAGCTGGAGTGAGATTTGGGGAGTGCTGAAGTCAAAAGGACACAATTTTTTTCAGTGTGTTGAGATTGTTACTTAATCACCATTAAGGTGATGTTTACCTGTACCTATTTTATTTGCTATTTACTGCATTGTCTCATGAAAATTTTTCATAGGGATTTTTAATGTGGTCATGTAATAAACATAAACAGCACTAATGCATAAAGGACTATTTTGTAGAAAATATCAGTTCAGAGGAACCTGTTCATGTTTGCATGATTTTAAAAATGCTGTTACTTAAAAAGAGATTGTGTTGTGAATATATGAGGGCACGATAAATGAAAACATGGTAAGTAGATTAACTACATAGCTATATTGCCATCTATTATGCTACTTGAGAAATCTAGCCAAAGTTGTATCTGAAATCCTGTATTTGACATATCTAACATGCATAAACTGCAGTACATTTTATGTTTCAGTCTTTTAGGGAAAGCTCATTTGCTCAGTAAAGCAGCAGCAGTAGTATTTATGCTCCACTGTAGTCCTCAGCTGCTTTAGAAGGACCAAAGTGTGCCGTATTTCCTGTTGGCCATTTGTTTGCTTTCTGCTCTTACTGTAAGGGAATTCTTACCCTTAGGAATACCTCAGGAAAAATCAGGTTTAAGAGAGATTCATAAGTTTTGGAGGATTTTTTTGTTTGTTTAAATAACAGGAGGAACTTGCCAATAATTTCCTGTTTTTTTGGGTTTTTTTTGTTAGCTTCTACTTTATCACAGATAAATCAATATATTTAATGCATAGGGAAAAAAGTATGATTGGAAGGTTCTAATTTAACCTCCTGCTCAAAGTATGGCTATATTCAGAATTAGATTGGGGTTTTTGTTTCTGATTGTGTCAAGTTTTGACTGTATCCAAGGGTGAAGACTGTGTAAACTCTCTGGTTATTGTTCCAGTTAAGAATTTTTTTCTGTATATCCCATTCAGTATTTCCCTGACTCAACTTGTGCATGTTATCTCTTGTTCTTTCACTGTGCCCAACAGGTAATCAAAGACAACACTTAGATCACCCCTTAGCCATCTCTTTTTCTCCACAGACATTACTCACTCAGGCTCACTAAGTTCCAATCTTGTGGTGCTGTGTCAGCCTGAAATGGCACTTGGTTTTTGTGGTTCAGCATGGTTCAGGTCTGCACATCTTCAGGATTTTTTGCTTCATGTCATGGGAATAACCCACAATTAGGATAGTACAAGAAAGGTTTAAAACATTTATTTCCATCTTGAAACTCTTCTGCACTGCCCATATAAGTGACTGACAATGAGACTTGGGTCCTGTTGTTTAGTAGATTGCGGTTAGATCTTTGCATGAAGTGTAATGCATGGTGTAATTAGTATTATTAACTGTGAAAATACAAATGTTTACTAAACTGGCATCTAATACACCTGGACTATAAATTATGCTTGCTTTCTGTCACACAGAATTCTCAGCTTCATATTTACACTTAATGGGTAGTGGTAGTGCAGATAAATATTTCAATGAATCAGACTCTGGAGTGGAAGGATTGGACACAATTAGAGTATTAACTTTAGATAGTAATTGCCAGCATGGTTAAATTATGGTTTATTTAAATATAGCCACCAAATTATAATGGGCTCTAATGCATGGGAATGAATCGTAGTCTTGTTATGTTCAGTGAATACTTAGCTATATCCTTTATGTAAACATCCTACTCACAGTAATCCAGTAAGGACATAAGGTAGAGTCTGTTTATTTTAAGAGGTAAACCACTCAGGATTAGACAGGAATTAGGATGTGCATGCATATATGGAGGTTTCTGATGTGAGGAAACAGCAGGTTGTCCATTTCGCTCTGCTTTTAATCCATGGTAAAATGTGGAGTGTGTTCCCCTAATTATCAAACAGTCTATATTGCTGATTTGCAGAAACATTTCAGTGTGTAAAAGCTAAATTGGGATTTAAATTCTGAATTCAGAAGAAAGGTGTGTTAAGACTAGAAGTCATACATTTCCTCATAGTAAATGACTTATTATTTGAACACTAATTAACTGCCTGGTATTTCCTGTGATATATTGATGGTTTTAGTTTCTCAAAATGTGTAGCAGTCTGGACTGAAAGTTTGCATGGTGAGTGTCTTGCTTCTTTCAGTTTGGAAATTTTCAGCCAACACATTCACTTCTGGATGTGAACTTGTGACGTAGAGCCTGGACTACTAAGAAGTCTGAATTCCAGAGAGGAAACCTTCCTCTCCTCACACAACTGGAGAATTCAGCAACCCATTTCATATGCAGAAGTACCTTGCAACCTTTAATTACACTTTTTTTCCCTGTTGTTTCTATGGCACTTCAGCATCTCTTGAGCAGAATGGGGCTGGGTAAAGCAGCAAGGTGAGATCTGTGTGTAACACCCCTACTTCATTTATTGCAGATTCTACTCTGTGTGAGGAGTGAGACGGGACAAACAGATTTCCTACTACTCTCAAAGATCAGGGCTTGATGAGTCAGATTAAATGCCTATTAGTTTAGGGTACTTTTGTTTTCTCTCTTCTTCCTACATAAGTTAGGAAGTGGAACAGCTTATTTTCAGCTGAAGCATGTTTCTGACACAGATTTATGCCTTAGTACAGGTGAAAAGCAATTTAATAATTCCCCCTTCCAGACCAGCATTTGAAGAGTATGTAGTCATTAGGAGAAATACTGAAAAGCTCAAAAAGAAAGATAAATTTGATGTTTAATCCATTCTGCACATTGAACAAAGTAATGATAACATACAAAAAACGTGCATTTTAATCTGTCATGATAATAAATGAATACCTACAGTTAAAATACAGCATTCTAGCTTAATGCTGAGGTTTCTTTTGCAGAATAAAATGGTAGTTGATTAATTTATGTTCTTAAACATAGGCAGACTTGATATCTGGAGATCCTGAGGGGCACCTTGCGACTTCCACTGACCTACATTAACACTTATTTTTGGCAAACTGCTTTGTGATATATCTAAAACTTGGGCCCAGATCAGATGTCCAGGTTAGGTGTAGTGCACGCCATTTGTTATTTTAGTATTATTCTGAAACAGAGTTCTCAGATACCCTGTGAGACAGTGGGACATGCAAGGAACACGCATGAACCAACACCAAATCCTGCTTCCTAAAGCCCACTCTCAGCTCAGATGAGTTGGACTAAGGCAAAATAGAAAATTCCCGCTGCTTATATTTTCCCTACAGAGATCATTGCAAAGCATGTCAGCTTGACCATTTAATCACAAAATAAGGAATGCATTTGGAGCTCTGTGCATAAGAGTGTTACCTAGTGACATCCATTGGGACCCTGTGTTTTAGCTTAAAGTACATACTTAAAAAAAAAAATGTTTCTGAGGTTATAAGGGTAAATGTTTTGGAGGAAGTTCCTGAAAACACAGGTCCTGTAGGAATCATACCCTTAATCCATTGGCTTGATGCAGTTTTCAGCACAATCAGGAAAATCCCACTGCCTTTGCTTGGCTTTGGATTAGACCTCAGAGGTCACAAACTGGTTGAACTAAGCAGTGGAGCAGATGCGAGCTTCCTCGACTTGCAGACCTTTCTACCAGATTCCTGTTCAAACTTGTTAGCATCTGAATCTCAGGAGTGCTTTCTGGAATATACATCTGCAGAAACTAGCAAACTTGTAAATTATTCTCTTAAATCTCAAAGTTTTACTTCTAAAAAGGGCAAAAGTAACTTTCCTTTTAAGAACCTCAATACAACATTCACTTATACCTCCGAGCTTGAAGACATCCTCTTTTGTGGGTGTTTATGCTCTCCTTATGCAGCTGTCATACAACAGTTTAATTAAGCAATACTCCACTTAAACTGCAGTCAGCCACTATGGCCAGGGTATGTTTCCTCTGCCTACCATGGAGAGTTGGCTGTTCTAATTTCATTTGTTCAAATTAATGTGTTAACTCCCTCTGAGGAGGTAAGTAGAGTGTCACAGCTTGAGGCAGAACCTCTGCACACAAATCCTTTTAGTTCATAGCAGGATTCAGGCATGCAAATGTTGACATTTTGAAATTGTTTCCCCAGAAGGTCAAATTAGTATAACTGGCTACAAAAAGAAAACACATCCACCCTGATGCCTTTCATAATTAGACTTGCTAGAAATAAACCCAAGTGTTTGCCATTATACTCAGAACTGTGTCAGCTGCTACTGGAATTACATTTGTTTATAGAAAAAAACAAAAGACTTGATTTTGAATATTTATGTGACATTACAGGAAACAAATGTTGAAATAAGTTTTGAAAACTTTGTAAAAAGCAATGTATTTGTTGTATACTGATTGGTAGTGCACTGTTTTCAAGACTGAGATATCCATTCCTGAAGGTTATCAAATATATACGTGTCAGTAGGAAACCTCTTCGTCATCAGGACAAGGAGTCATTTTCCCAGCTGTCTATGTATGAATATGGTCTGCAACAGAATGTCATGATGCCACTTTGTAATGTCTTTCCTGGGTATTACTTAGTCTTCAAACATTATAAACATGTAGGAACTATATTATGACATCAGTTACATCAGTTTTTTCCAAATTTAATCAAAATCTTGCTAGATGGTAAGAAGTTTTAGAGATATTTTTAGTACATTTCACTTAAAGTGTTTAAGTTATATCCACATGTGGTGTAAATTAATTTGGGTGTACTAAAAGCAATAATGCAATAGTTATATCAGTGTCTAGTCTGCTGAAATGTGTCTTTAGAACTTACTTGGAACCACGCAGTGCTACTTTAATTTGGAAACACTGAATCAGTGTCCTGTTCAATTTTAGGTGAATTGTAACTTAAATTTTTAGGTTCCCCCCCCCGCCCCAAATCTCTGGAGTGTACCATTAACCACAATGTGTTAGTGTATGAGCATCAAGGAAAAATGTGAGCTCTCCTATAACTTTCAGCAGGGATTTTGTGTGAATGTTCCTCATCTGTCAGCAGTGACTCATGGTATCTTGGATCAGTGTGGGCATTTGGAAGCCTGTGTGGCAGTTGACATACACATACACTTGAATATTGCACCCAAAGGAGCGTTCTTTTAGAGGGAAATTAGTAACCAGTGGAGCTGCCGAGAATGAATAATATCATTGGGTCTGGAACGGGAACTGGAAAGTGCCCTGCCTTTTTCCCCACAACATTCCAAGTTTTAATGTGCCCTTTACATGAACCAAACTTACAGTGAGGCTACACGACGTGTGTAAGAAATTAATTAAATTCACATTGTGCTGGCGTGGCAATATGGTGCCAGTGGACAATGTTTCCTAAATCCAGGTGAAAAATGGCCTTGCTTCAAAGCACACAAAGTGCAAATAAATGCAGAGTGTGGAAAAATAAATTCGGTTAAAATTTGCAGTACATTTTGCAAAAATTGGTACATTTTGGTAATTCTCATTTTACATAGTAAAGGTAAGAAGGCAAACCCTGCTTTTCATTTCAGTGTGCCTGGACCATTTCACTGATACCTTCAGTCTATAGATCATTCTCTAAAGGCTTCTGTTCTGACAGGGACACAAAGTAAATGATAGGAATGTGATCTCTGATTTCTCTCTTGGTAAGAAAAGTGCAGTTTTTGTGGCTTGAGCAAACATGATATAATGATTCTCATTTAAATTCCACTGGAGCTTCAGTAATAAAAACTTCCATTATTTTTCGTTCCTGATGCTAACACTGAGGATAATGATGCTATTGTGTTGATGCAAAAAGAGCTAGCTTTTATTTAGATTGATGAGACATCTAGGATCAGTGGTGTAGACTAGATCACCTTTCTGCTAGTTCAGAGAGAGTTGAAAAGAATAAAACCTCTGGAAAAAGATGGATATTTAGCATGGCAGGCAGCCACACCAGCTTTTTCCCCCTCCCCTCCAAGTTAATTTTGTTGAACATAATATTGCTTGGTTTTTGTTACTTTTGGAACAGTATTTTCACTTTTTCAGTTCTAATTTTTGTGCTTGTCACCTCAGTCTTATTGAGGTTTGCTGCTGGGAGGAGGTGTGGCTGGACATGCTGCAGTTGGGCCAGGTCAGCTGAGAGCAGCCGCCAGGAACCTGCTATGAGCTGCTTCAGGTGGGACTGGCCAAGTGGTCTTGGAGTCAAACCATCATAAAGTTACTTTCAGCTGTCTTTGGATCCCCTTCTCAGGCTGCTCTAAATAGAGGCTGATGTACCAGGTGATTTGTTGTTCAAACAATTCCAACTGCATTTACAATGACATGTCTTTGAGTGAGTGAACCTGTCTCTGAGGTCAAGCACCGTGGTGTTGTATCCAAACCACATCGTGCATTAAACCCAGCCAGACAGGAGGTGCTACCTGAGTGCTGCTGATAATCCACTCACTTTTCCTCTTCCGTTTCTCCTGGAAATTGCTGATGGGTTTTTTGAAGTTCACTTAAAAGATCGAATATGGACAAGTTATTTCAAAACAAAAGGCATTTAGAAGGAATTAAGGGTTGAAATGCTGTTACAGAAATGGAATTCAATCACTGTGTAATTATGCCCAAAGGCTTTGAGGAGGGGAGATGGAGTGCAGGGGAGGAAGGGTGAGGGAGGTGCCAAGGCCAGCTGAGAAAGGAGTTGCAGCAATCATTTTGCTGAATTAGATTTCAAGTTTTGCATCTTCACTTTCCTTGTCAAGACCCGGGTGATAGCTGCACTTTTATCCACACATGATTAGGAGGGAAATACGTTGTCTCCAGCCACAGCCAAAGCAAACACATAATATGGTGTTTCCATAACCAGAGTTCTCCATAGTAGATAACAGGGTTAGGTCAGAGAGTGAGAGCTCCCCAGAATACTCTCTAAGTTTTCTATAATTTGAATTTCTGGAACTTGGTGAGCTAGAGGCTGTGTCTCTAAATTTAATGGCCTCTTAAAAAATTTATTTTTTTTTATTTTGCCACTTTGTCCCTTAAAACTATAATCAGTTTTACCATTTATAAGAGCCCATGTCAAGAATTTCTACAGCTTAACTCTCAGTTGTGTGAAGTGGATTAAGACAAATTTTGGGCGATTTTAAAACTAGTTAAAGCTCTTCACACTGTAGTTTCTTAGTGTTGTCAAAATTACAGTTGCAAGTTTGCTTCTATGTGAAGCAAATGTTATTTCAAGTGAAATTTTAGGTAGAAACAAATTCTTTCCAGCCCCTTTAGAGTATGCCCAGAATCCAAAAAATGAATGTAAAAATTGTATGTAAGGTCTACTTCCTATTTTGAATGTAGCAGTTAATTATAAATTTCTTGTTTCTTATTTGAGTGTGTAATAATTATAAAAATAATGAAAGTAGATCTAGTTTGGTTTGTGTAACCTGAAAGACATTTAAAATTTTGATTGACAGAGCAGTATCAGGCATGAGAGAATTCACTTTGATATGAGAAATGGGGGAGTTGTTGCTGAATGATTAATTATTATGTTTATGACATTTGGATGGAAGGGAAAAACTGAAAATTCCTTTTTTATGCACATAAGATTGTAGGTGCAACTGGAAACATTTGATAAATAATGTTTTCTAATTTTTTCTAATGAAAAATAAATGTATTACACACATAGCAGAACCACTGCAATCAGAATCTTTTATCCATGGTGTAAGTCCACTGATTTTCATTAGGATAAATTAGGAGCACAATTGGGCATCATAACTTTATTTTGGCATGGGAGTCTATGCAAGGAGGTTAGAAGTCCGTGCTGTATTTTGCTTCAATTACAGTGCACAGTGGAGCTGTGTGTATCTGTATGTCAGCTACACAGACTGCTTAACTGCAATTGTTGCTTTCAGCCCCTTGCTGAAACTCATCCCAAAACCTCACTTATGGATTAGAAGAAACAAGAGTTATCAGAAGAGAGAAGGATGTAAATCCAAACATGAATTTTACTCATCCATTCTATTAATGTTGAAAGACAATTCCTCAAAGTGCTGGATATGTGATCAAAGTGAAGGGTGAATCCATTCTGGAAAAACAAAATTTTAACAGAATGAGTGTTAATAGCTATTCTGAAATTAAGAATCTGAGGTCACTGATATGTACCCATATATGAGAACCTGGACACAGTCCATCTAAGCAAGCTGCTATATAAATTATAATGATTATAATGATTTACCTACTAGCAGGACTAACCCAAAGCTCTTTTTGCATCTTATTAATCAGAGGACTTTGAAGAGTTGTTACAAAGATAGAGACAAGAGTTACACACATGATTTCAAGCATAAAAACACCTTTTTTGAAGCAGGCTACATGCATTTTCTATCACAAATCTGCTGAAAACACAAGTCTTACTTATTCTATTTTGCAGTTCTGCATATGCAACTAAATTTCTAGGGAAGCTTCCTAACACTATTGTGCATATTAAATAATTCACTTTAGCAAATAATTTGTGCAAGTTTATATTGTCAGTTTGGTAATAAAAAACAAATGCATCAGAAAGGCATTGAAGGCCTACTTCCTTTTCTCTTTGCCTTGTGTATATCTGATTTTCATTGTCATGATAATGACAAAATATAATCATGTTTTTTGAGCTAACTTCAAAGTAGCTTACCTGAGAAAACACCCTAATAATTCAACATGCAGCTTCATCGAGTAACAATTAGATGAAGAGCAAAATCAATTAATCTTTGCTGACTTCTTATCCAATGTTGTGGACGATGTGAGTACGTAAGTGAGTGTCAGGGTAACTCAGGTGCACCTGTACTGCAGCATGGTCAGTGTCTGGAACAAGTAGCTGTTCCTACAGAGAGCAGAAGCTTTTTTCCTGCCTTGCTTTTGGTCTGGCAGAAAAAGTTCATGTACTGGAAATGTGTGTTTTGCTTTATTTGGGAACAGTCAGTAAGTAAGAATTGTGCTCTGTGGTACACTTGGACCCAGCATGTAGCTTGACCATGTAGAGGATGGGATGTGACAGTCTGTCCACCTCATTCCTGCTCAGCCAAATGAAGTACATCCCTGCCCTGCAAGACAACTGTCTGTGTGTCAGTCCCTGCAACAGCCCCCATTAATTTGTGCTTCTGTGTTAGGATATTTAATGAGGCATGGCTAGTACTGTTTATAGATAAAGTAATCACTCCTTGAAGTTACAACTACCCACAATTTTACTTAATTGATAACCAGTACCGGTTCTGCTTGCTGGAGATTAACTTCATAGAAGTATCATAGAGAGAGCTGAAAATTGATTAACTTCTAAGTAGATCTGATAACTGAGTTATTTAATGATTAGGATTTAGCTGGCTGTTTACCTGTGCTAGCTCAGATGGTGCAATTTAAGGTCACGCAGTGCCACACTGGGTTAACCAAACTCAGAGGCCTGAGTTAATATGCCTGCAGTGTTTTTAGTATTTGAGTTAGAATGTTTATAAACTTTGCATTAGATCATTATTTTGCCATATTATTGCCACATTTTAAAGAACCTTGATAGTTATAGATATCCTTAAGGTCTGGGTGCTCATTAGTATAAGGTATCACTTTCATTATTTCTCCTGAGCAATTCTTTACCAGCAGAAGTGTGAAGTAGAAAAGGTGTTATCTACTCAAATTTCAAGATGGATGAATTTTCCCTTCAACAGGGAAAAAACAAATAGTGAAACCAGATTATGGTTTCTTTTTGCCATCATATATTCCTGCCTCATGCATCACACACGCACACAAATGTTATAGGTGGTATGGGTAATGTAAGTCTGTGATTTTGTAACAATGATGGGCTTAAATACTTGTGAAGTTCATGGTTAAATGCGTGCCATAACCTTTCTCACAAAGCCAAATTCATAATATGGGATGTTACAATAATTTTACAAATGTATGAGATCAAGCTTTACAAGTCTTTGTTTAGCTCATAGGTTAATATTTCTCATGTTTTATAAGAAAACAGCTGAGCAATAGGGATAATCTGGATTCACTTTCAGAGACCAAAAGGACAAATAATACAAATAATAAAGGGAAAACAGGTTGGTTTTAAAATCCAAATGTTTTATGTCTTTGAAATATCATGTGACCTCTTCAATTACTCAAACCAAAAACACTTTAAGGGTTGTCATGTAGCTAAATAGTGCTGACATTAATGAGCTAAAATCTTCTCTCAGTTTTACAGTATAAAAAACATATGCATCAGTATTTTGAAGTCAAAGGATTCCATGCTTATACTGGTGCAACTGAAACAAAACATGGGTGTAACATTCCTACTTCCAGGTATCTGGTTTTAATCAAACTATACTCCTGGCCCTCAAGTTTTCTTTGCTGCAGTGGAAGGTAGGCAGGAGTGTTTCATTTAAAATGCTGAGTTTACATCATGGTTGCACAAAGAACTGTATATCTTGTCCTAGCTACCCCTAATTGATAAATTGTAATAGTTCCCTGAACTAAGTGTTCTCTCAGAAGCAAAAGTTTTGCTCAAAAACAAATACGGTAGTGTTTTTTTTTCTCCTTTTAGTAGAGTTCAGTGAAGCCAGGTGATTGGCAACTGTTATGGTAAGGTAGACGAAGAGGATGAAAGCTAGGACTGATTGAACAGCTGTGAGGGGCTCTGTTCCAATTGTATTTTGATTACTGATAAGATAACCCTCCCTTTTCTCCCAGTGATTTATCTCATTCAAATTACAATAACACTGAATTGCCATCAACAACAAACGCTGTGTAGTTTCAAGTTTCTATGACTCTAGTGTAGCCAAAACCCAAAGGTGCTGATTACAAGTTTTCATGTTACATTTCTAAAAATGGATAAATCACTTATTTCACTATGTGATCTCATACACTTCATAAGCCTGTTTTTTGTTTCATTTGAGATAAAACTGATCACTTTCTGGTATTTCCAAGCAGTATAATTCTAAAATTATCTGAAAGCATAAGTTGTTGGGTTTTTGGTTTTTTTTTTTGTTTTTTTTTTTTTTTTTGGTTTGGTTTTTTTTGGAGGGGAAGTTGTTGATAATTTGTATGTCTCTTTATTCTTCTTCTCCTAATATAAAATCAAAGACTGACTGGTAAAAATAGTTTGGAAATATTGGAACAGCTTGAATATAACTGAAAGACATATAATCTGACCAGTTAAACTAAAAGATGTAGCAAAACAATTGGTTCTGCAATTATTTTTTTCCTCCCTTGGGTGAAATGCTAAAAAGAAAAAAAATGATGAATTAGTTTTCCTTGTTTTGTTTTATAGAAATTTGAATTGTACCACAGTCTGTTAGCAAGTTATTTTTAATTAGGGTGGGTGACTGAATCATTCTCCTCACTAAGGGCTAGATCCCAAGGTCCCGGTGATGTCTGAGGTGTCAATGAAAGAAAATAGTTGTGGTATGAAGTAGTTAAATCCTGGGTGGGAGGAAAGGAGGAGTTGTCCTCTAGGCTATTGGCCATTTTACTAAGCATTAGACCTGGCATGGGGTCAAACTCACCTGATTTCAGACTAGTGTTTTCCATAATATATGGAAATACTCCCTGAAGTATCTCACTGTATTACAGCCATTGTCTTGCCTGGCTGGGGTCTGGACTCCCAAAAAGTACAGTGCCTTTTCCAAGCTTATATTGCAGGTTTTGCCACATAGCTCTGCTGGCTCATGGCTTGCAGGAAGCTCTCTTGATTTCCTGCCACTTTTCCATAACTGTCTGACTGGGGCAGAAGTCACCATCTGCACTTACAGCAATGAAATGGGGAAGCTGCAGAAGAGGTTGAAAGTTAAAATGCCCATTCCTTTCCTTGCATGTATCTAAGAATTCAGCAAATAATTACTCAAAGAGTAATGACTAATTTACACCTGGGATTATTTAGAAAGATACACATGCTGATATACAGAACAGGCACAATATGCATCTGTGTAAGCAAGAAATGCATGTGCAAACATGCGGCCACCTGATCCTCTGTAGCCAAAGTAGAGGCCTGGCGAGAGAAGAAGGAAATGTTCTAGCATGACGTTGTGGGAGGCACTGCTCACAGTTCAGCAAAATCCCTGTTTGATGGCATAATGGCATTGACTCATCTTTTATCTACTGCTGGGAGATCTGCAGCGAGATTTTATCGCTGCTGGCAGAGGAATGCAGGTTGAGAGTTTTGTGCAACCAGCAACCCACTCATTGGCTTCAGGAGCGTGTTGTGACGAGCAGCACTCCCTGTATGATCCAGTACTCTGCAGAGTCACCAGGAATAGGACAGTGCCAGATTTGAATCCTGCTGAGGAAATTAGGAAACCTTTCCTCTGGTTTTTAGAGAAATTGATGTGCCCTTTTGACCTTTATCAACAAAAACAGTCTTGGCTGGTGTGTGTCATTGTGAAGTCTATAACAGGGACGTAGGCCAAAGCCCACAAATTTTCTAAGTTGTTACACAGACAAACTCCTTGCTAAAAAGATTAAAGATAGTTTGCCTGCTAGTAGATAAGTGAAAAATAAGATGGTTTTCTTTTGTTATGTTCTCCTCCTGACAAACTCTGCTGAGGGAACGCAGACATAAAACAAGGTTTACAGTGGAATACCAACCATGGATAAAACAAACTTCAGGATCTGCATGACTGTATTCATCTTAGCTATAGCTGTGGTTTTCTGACTTCTTCTTTAATGAAGAAGTGTGATAAAAATAAACCAAACCTACATTCCTTGCACATGCAAATCTCCATGGATTTCACAGCAGGAATTTGGCCCTCTGTGTGTATATATACTATTAAGTTACAATTCCATTAGCAAATTAAATAACCACGTACTAAAACAAAGGCAAGAGTTAGGGACTGGTTTTCTTCTGTAAATTTGCCAACTCTGTCTGGCAAAGTGAATGTTCTGACACAAGTCAGACTGGATCAACAGACACATCAGTTAATAGAAGAAGGACCATTCAGAGTCTACAGAAAAGCACATGGAAAAAGGTCAAATACATCAAGCTTGGACACTGGCAGAGAAATGAGACTAAGATGGAACAGGTAAGTCAGGAATGTGAATTAAAGCTAGTTGAAGTGGTTATTAGGGGCATCTAGCCCACAAACCCTGAGAAATTCAACCTCTATCTGGTTTCAGTGATTATCACAGTCATTATGATTATTTTTTAAGTTATGGTGCATTTGAAACTGTTAGTTTTGGTCACCTGCAGCACTTAATGAATTTGAGACTGAAGCACCAATAACAAAAGCAATGACATCGCTTCTACCTTCAAAATACCGCCACCCACCTTAAATCTACCTCATCTGGCATTTCACAGACAATGCTAGTTGTAGTGTTCAGTGCTTGGCTGTATAGGGCTCATTCATTCCTGTTCGAAGCTACAGCCGTGACTGCAGCTGAGGATGTGTCCAAAGGAAATGAGAAAATTATCTTCTTACTGAAGACATTCGCTGGGAAAATACTGAAAAAATGGTGGACTAGTGTTACATCTTTGCAATAACTGCACAGATCATAGCGGAAGTTTAAAAGAAAGAAAAGACTTTAAGAACAGGCAACCATTACCTGTCTGCATAAATCATGGTTCAATGGACGCCAATATTTAATAATAAGAAAAAAAAAGGAAAATATTTAGGCTAGGCTAGTAGGCAGTATTAATTTCATTGATTAATTGAATGCATTTATCATTTCCTCTTGTCATTACAACGCAATCTTTGTTGTAAATCTTGGTTTACATTATCACTGATGATCCACAAACCTTGCCAGCATGAGTGATCGACTCTTAGTAGAATTGATGGATGCCAGTGCCCTTCTGGGATTGAGCCCTGTCTTGTCTCTATCTCTCAGCAATAGTCACTCACTGGATACTGAAGACACTGGATAGTAAACACTTTAAAACTAATGAATTTGAGGAAGTGGAATACTTAATTTGTATTGATTGTGCAAATGCCTTTTCTTTGCTCTTCAGCACCCTGTTCCAGAATGGCCTGTGAAACCACATTCACCACTGGATGAATACATTTCAGTTAGAATAAACAGCAGAGGAACTGCAAAAATTATTTAAGATTTCACCGCCTACTTGTGATGTAGCTCAAACCTGCCTTAGTTAGTAGTGATTAAAAACCATCAACACACAAATGATATTTTTCTCCTCAGCCTATATTCTCAGCCTGATTCCTGACAGGGAGAAACCTGATGTAATGTGATTTAGAGCACACTGCTTGGAGCATGTCTAGGCCTAATCTTTTGGACAACAGACCCTGGAAATCCAGTTGTCTTCTGCAAAGTCAGTAATGTTGCAATATGACACATACTGAATTAAAACCTAGAAGAAATGTCCCATTCTTAGAGAAGGCAATGGAATTTAGCTTTTAGTTTGACTTTAAATTATATGTTCATAAAAACCCAACAGTGCTTGGGTTGCATGCTGTGAAAGTCACAGAAAATTAAAAGGAAAAAAACCTATATATATTTCCCTGCACAGCCACACCTGGTCCTTTTAAGTTTTACTGTGGAGACTTATGAACAGTGAAGATGATGATGTAATTTACTCTTGGCCATAATAAACCTTGGGCTCCAATGCTATGATCTCACATTTTTCATGGATATTAGAAAGAAAACATCAATCACCATCTGTAGATGTGAATATTTAGAACTCTGCATTAGAAAAATCATATCAGGCTTCTTTTAAGCCAAGTATCTGTGTGCCTAACTGATCTCATTTTAATTTTTATCAGTTTTACCTTTGTGTAACATCGACTTCAGCAGACACTTGTCTTTACACTGCAGTCACAAAGGGCAGAATCATACGTATATGAGTTCAAACCAACAAAGATGAAAAAATTACAAAGGTTTTTGACAGCTGTATTATAAGAAAAATGATCAGATACAGATGACAGCAGAGCATTTCTAGCCAAGAGAGAGTTTTAAGGCAAGTTAAGCAATCAATCATCTACATCACTCACTATTCAGCGAGTCGACATTCAACATCTGAATCAGTCATTACAGAGTAAAGAGAATTAGTAAAGTCTCTTACAAAATGCAAATAAGTGAACTGGAGGACAATAGAGTCAAATTCTAGAACTTGGCAGGAAGCCATAAGAATTATTTTGACAGGACTGCTTGAGGTAATTTGATTGTTACATTTAAAAGAAAAATAATTTTTAAGAAGTGAGCTTCAGTCTTGAGCAGTACAAGTTTGTGATATAAATGTATAGTTATATTTAGTGACAAGAAGTGTAGAATAAGGAACAAAATATGGTGTCTGCTCTGATGCTTTGCTATACTGCTACATGAATTAACTATTTTTGGTGGTAGTGAGAGTTTTTCCAAATAAATGCTAAAGGAATACTAAAGCTAAAAGCTATCCCAAATGGTATGCAATTAACAATGTTTGTCTTCTTTGAGTGTGTTGCCTGCTAATGTTTTTGCAGAGTTTCAACCTGCTTCAAAACCCACCTGGTATAAGTGAACATCAAAAATGGGTTTAACATCTGCAGAGCTACAAAGCTGCAGGTGTGAAATTATGTAAAATCGTAAGCATCACTATAACCTAGGTCCAGAAAATCCCCACCTGACATCCCCATGTTAATACAAAAGAATGAGTTAAAAAGAAGGAAAATGAGTTGAAAATTAGGCAGAAACTTCTGTTTTAACAGCAGTTTCTCCTTGATTTCTATCAGTATATGGGATGCTATATTACACTCACTTTTCAGTTGGAATAATGGTGGGAAATGGGAGTGATCTTACTGAAAACTGAAAAGCCGTAGAAGGTAGCTGCACTGTTATGTGAATCCTAGACATTGAAGCATTTGCCATGTGGTCTGAGAGGAGTTACATACGTCCTTGCCTTGCACATGTGGCAGAATTGATGCAGACATTACATACCTGAAGCTCAGCCCATGCCCTCTGGCTGTCAGCCCTTGGATGCTGATGTGTTCACTCCCTTTCTCATCTGTCTCTATGGCTCCATCAATGGAACTGCTCCTGCTCCTAAAGCTGTTTGCCTTCATAATTCACAAGCTCAGGGCTTGAACTATTACAAGATTTGTCATCACCAGGAAATTTTCTTATTGATGACTTACTAGTGGACACATGCCTTAAAACGATAAGAGATGGTTTGGTTTTGGTCCTGATATGAATCTAGATGGCATAAAGAAAGTGCATTATCATGAATACTTACACGATTATGGTCTATATTAACTTACAGTAAAAATATTGTTCAGAAAATCGCATATGACTTTGTTAATGTTTGAATAGCTATGATTCTGTGGATCCTTGTACTTAAAAAAAATCCTGTCTATGGCAAATATAAATCTCTGTGCAGAATATCAGAACTAGAAAATTACTCTTGAATTTAAAAAGAAGAAAGGTTACTTTCTCTAGTAAAATTCCTGTTCCAAACAAGGGAACGACGTGCTGCCTTTGTGAGAAAGCTTAGAATATAATACATATAAAAATAGGTGCTACATGTTATCTCATCAGCTAGTCATTCTTATCCCTTTTGTCATAACTAACAGAACTTTATGAAGTAGTGTCTTCTGCTGGAAATAGATTTTGTGTTTAGATGTGGTTATCAGCTGGTTATCCCCAAGTTTATCCTTGCAAATCTCATTGATTGAACAAAATTGAACTTTGTCCTACAGTTGATGAGCTCCATGGATAGAATTTTGCCACCTAAAAACTCATACAGGTTTTTAATTGATTTCACTGTTGGTTTGATCTCTTTGTAGAGCTGAATCTCACAAGCAGTTTGGGTGCTTGAAATAAAAACATTCAGGGGCCCAGATAAATAATGCTTTCACTTGTTTCTACACTATAAGCACAGATTCCTAAAATGATATCTGTACAAGTCAAAATATATGTCTATATTTCATTTGACTATATTAACAGCAAAAATATTACCTTTATCTTACAGAAATGTTGGAATCCAACAATATAATCAATTTCAATGGACTAGCTAACAGCTCCAGTTACCACACTTTCCTCTTGGACGAAGAACGCGGTCGGCTGTATGTTGGAGCAAAGGATCACATATTTTCTTTCAACCTGGTTAACATCAAGGAATATCAAAAGGTACGCTCATTCATGTTCTGTACAATGTAAATATATGCTTTTAATGTTAAAGACTTGTTATTACTCAGACTATGTTGTGCACTGTTGGAATTATGTAGTAAGTGTTTGCATGTCAGGAATACTGTTACAACAAAAATATTTGCTGACTCTATGAAAAGAAATTTATAACGAGCCTGTGACCTTTGACTATATAATCTACAATATTTTTTTCAGACTATAAAAAAAATAAGTAAATGATAAGTGAATAATCCAGCCATTTCCCAAACAAGACATACTTTCATGGCAACTGCTAAAAAAGCCAAGAATCTATTATGACAGTTTAAACAGAAAGGCCTTACTGCTCTGTATTTGCAGATAAAAGAAGCTATTTGGGAGTCCAACTGTGGATTTTTCTTCTTTAACTCAGCACTTGTAGGCACTCTGCTTTGCTGCTTTTGAACCAAAACAGTTCCAGTATTAGTAAAAGAGGAACAAGTCCATAAAATATTGCCGTTCTTGATGGGGATCGTAATTTTCCAGTAAAAGTTGGTGACTAATTAAAAGCTGACAAGCAGTTTAGTGTCATTCTTCTGCTGGAGTCCAAATAAATAGTTTAAGTTTTCCTTTATTTTAGTAAGACAAAATGCTAAGAAGTTAAGCAATGGGATGGAGATTTGATTTGTTATATTAAGTATTTTGATGGCACGTTTTAAAATCCAGAGAGTACCCTTTTATGAGAGATATATTGCTTCAATACCCAGGGATTATTTTTTTTTCTTAGTGTTCCTGACCTTTTGGCCGTTTGACTATTAGCTTCCTAAGATGATAGCAATAAATACCTTGTGTTTTCTGTTCAGAGGGAAGACAGGCTATTCATTCGTATTCTCTAAGGATAAGAGGATAAAAGGAAAACAGAGTATTTTCTTTTCTATTCTCTTTAGAGTAGCTATAAAGGAAACTAGCTATTTATTTGAATTCTCTGAGGGATCAATAGCTTAATGTGCAAAACATCTGGAATAATTAAAATAAAGAAGGTGTTTCCATTGCAGAAAACAGCTCTGTAGAGTGTAGAGTACTCTTTTACATAGTTACATAGTCAGATACTTTTAGAACACATTTGACTTTATATACAAATATTAAAATATTAAATAATGAATTGCTATCAGTAACATGGAAATGTATGTTAGCAACAGACTTAGAGGATTCAGAATAGATTTAAGACTACACAAAAGGCTTTAGGAGTTTGGGGGTCTATTTATTATAGACTGGAGAGTCATGTAAGAAACTTCAATCAAAATTACAACGCAGACAGTGCTGCACTTGAGCTCAAACTTCACCGGCTGTTGTTTCTACCATCATTAGGTTTGTGTCTAAATGCTGATGGCAACAACAAAACTCAAAAAGCCAAATTTTCAATGAACTAAAGCAGCTTGACTTAGCTGTCTTTTAAACCAAATTGGAGGAAAAGGTTTTACTGTGAAACTAAGGAAAAAGAACATCTGGCTTGAAATACAGTGGTTTGAAAAATACTGAGATTTTTGCCCAAAACTTGAACTAAACTTGAACTGGTCCTTTTGGGATATCTGAGAAGTTTGGTTAATGTTTTTCAATCTAGTAAATTTAAATTTTCACATCTCTGCACATTTTAAGATGAGAATAGCAACAGGAAGCAGTGGGAATCCTCTGAGAGAGAATGTGCTCATAAAATTTTCAGCCTTATTTTATAGACTTACAATGTTCAATTCCTGTTTGGATGTCATGAAATAAATTTTGAATTTAAAAAAATATTGCAAACTGTATTTTCAAATATCATCTACAACATCTCCTTTGACCCCCTCATTTGTCCACATTCCATCTTTTTTTTAATATTTTGCCTTTTGGTTTCTATTAACAAACTATATTGAACACCAAGACTGTAATCCAGACTTAAAGCCATTCATATTGCATTATCTGAGGCTCCCAAATGAATAGCCTGGCATTTTATGGGAAGATCATGTTTTATTCTATATGTAATTCCTAAAAGCTTTTCAAAGAAACATGAATAATTGACTGTGAGGGTCTCTGGATTTTCTCTGTATGAGGTGAGATCCATTTTCTGCTAAGCAAACACTACAGAAAATCTAGATTTAGGATTAGTTGTGTTAGGGTGGCTCTATAGAAACAGCATAAACATTTCTATTTTGATGGTGCGATACTTGTCAAATACCATGGCATCTTTCTTATTATTTAATTGACTGAACTAGAGAGAGAGTGAACTATTGGATAGACTGAAGGGGAAAACACCTCATTTCTGATGCTGGGACTCTAATGTGAGAATGTATTTCCATTACATGAGATTTAAAAAATTAAAAGAGCACTCAGTCAATAGAGAGTTAACCCTCTTATCATTAGGACTGGAGATTCACAGCTGAAATTCACAATGCAGACTTCAAGATTGTTTTTACTATGACACCTATTACTCCTGTTTTTGTTCCCAGTATTTAATGTCTTTGTTGTCAAATTTTAAGAAAGAAAAGGAAATAAGAAAAAAAAAATGGGGGGAAGATAAACTGGATAAAGGGACACTGTAAGGATTTGGCCTGCAATTTGTGAATGCTGAAGCATGAAATAACACAGTGTGATTTTTGTTTTGTGTTTTTAGATTGTTTGGCCTGTATCACATTCCCGAAGGGATGAGTGCAAGTGGGCTGGAAAAGATATTGTGGTAAGTACAAATCTTTTTAGCATTTTTTTTCCTTTTATAAAACATTGTAAATATTTTATTATGTCCTACTGTGTTAATTCTTAAAGTATTTTTCCTACTCTGTAAGGTCACACGTCTGATCATAACTTCACTTTGAGTTTTCTCAGTCCTCTTATGTAGAAATTTTGTCTTCATTACCAAGAGTTTCAATTTATAAATTGGAATCATGCAGATGAAATAGAATTCATATACCATAGAAAAAAAAAATCAATAAGAAAGAAGAAATATCAGAATGAAAAAATATTAACCCTTGCATACTCATCTCCTGATGAGAAGGTACACAGTGTTTTGACCCATTTTTGCCCTGCTCCAGGTCCCAGTTCTCAAGGGAGCTCTAAGAAGTGCTTTCTCATTGTAACATCTCTCTGGAGCCACTAGGTTCCCCAGAGCCCTTTCCTGCATGGAGTTCACAGCAATATTGAGGTCAAGGTGGTGTAAACATTCAGCATCAGTTTTGGTGCCTCAGGAAAGGCACTGCTACACCAGGCATCATTTTCTGAACATTTTCCCTCGTTCTTATGTACATCGTATTCCCTGTATTTATGAGGTAAGAGAGATACAGCCAATAGCCCCCAAATAGCAATCATTCCACACTGACAAGTAACTGTCTTCTTTATAGGAACAGTGTGGGAAATGGGGCTGAAGAAGGGGAAAAGCAGATAAAATATACATGCATGCAATAAGCCAAACAAATACTTGCATAGCAAAGCCAAATGGGAAATCAGCGTGGTTGCCAAGGTATAAGTGAGAGTGGAACTTGGCCCCGTGTGTATATGCTATTGGCCTGATTTTCAAAGATGATTCTGTAAAATATTCATAATGCCAACCATATGCCTCTAGAGAGCTCCATTTGAATAATTTCCTAGGTCATAATAAAAATAGTCTCATCAGTCTTTACCTAGGCCATAGAGGACAGTTGTCTTCAAAAAATTACATCTGGGAACAGTAGAGGTAGATTGGGTAAAAAGCGAGAAATATGGGCTGAGCTAAATATGTGATGGGACAGCTGAAATGCTAGATACCTGGACCATCTCATTACACAGAAATAATGGATTTAAAGTAATGCATTATTTCTATGTCCAAATAGAAGTAATGTCCACAAATAATTTTCAGGAGTACTGTGCAAGGTGAAGCCTAAAATGTCTAATATTCAAGGTTAAAAAAGGGGGCTAGTGTTAAATATATGAACAAATTAACTAACCTTCCTGCTTCATCTCATGTGAAGTATTATGATATTACATTACGTAGATTTTTTTCATGACTGGAGTAAAAACCTAGAAAACTAATAAGAGTACCTAGCATGAAAGTATATTCTTATTTTTTTTAATAATTATTTTTTAGAAATTCACTGTAGTAAGAAAGAGTATGCTTTATACATTTCACTAAGCTGATTCTAATTCAGCGTGGTAGTTTAAAATTGTAGAGACACACACTCTGGAGTAAGCTGGGAGGTTCAGGTTCCCATCTGACTGTGGTGAGCTTGAGAGGACTGCTTATACTGTAACTTGTATTCACTTTGATTCTTTTGCTTCCTGTGATACTGGGACAGCTATGCCTATTCATCATGAGTAGGTGAAGCCCACACCACTCTGCAGTGCAGTGTGTGACCCTGGCAGTAGATCCTGTAAGGTTGTTTGGGATGGTTTTTTTTATTTTATTTTATTTTTTTTCTGGTAATTTTACAGTTTTCTACAGGAGTAGGTGAGAGATAAAATAAACATGTAGGTGACTAGAGAGGGGGAATACATATCTTGATGTGATCAGAGTGTTGTCTTTAAATATTTTCAGCTACCTTGCCATAAAACAGTGCATTACAAAGAACATATTTAATGTAACTGCTTTAACTCTAATTACCGATAATTAAAAAAACCTTATTATTCCTCCCTTATTTATTCCTTAAAGTCACTGTCAGTACCTTGGGAGTGTGAAATATAAAGGCCATAAAAATAACTCAACAGACTTTCATTAGAGGGAACAGGAGAAAAAGAAGACAAATAAAGTGACATATAAACCTGGCTTGATATAATACTGCTTTCAGCATGTACCACTTTTAAGATATTATATAGTCCTCAGTTGTGATGGCTCAAAACTTTCTACAAGACAGTCCATACTTATGCATTGAGGTATTTTTAAAAAAAAACCTCCTTTTAATTATTGATCTCCAGGGTGAATCGGTGCTGAAAGTGCAAGTCCCCACTAATGGGCCAGGTGCACTGCAGCAGCTGCAGCACAAGCACAACCCCGGCTCTGCCCCACTGCTAACCTCAGCTATGACCTCTGAGATTTCCTCTCATAATTATAAGGGGTAATTCAGCGTTGTTTTCACTCCTTCAGAGGGATTCCTTATCCTGGTGCTGTCAGTCATGCCCGTCTCAGCACAGCAGGTTCATGGCTCAGGATGGTCCACACGGGATTTGAGGAGAGCAGCCAATGGGGCCTATTCCTGCTTTCCTGCTACCCCTTTGTTACTTAAAGTCATTTTAATTTCTGTTTTTAAAGGGCTTAGTATATGTTAATTACTTAAGCTTTACTCACTGTTTAGGTAGATAAAACTTTTCAAGTGTGCTTTGGATTTTTTTCCATATGAGTAAGCTGAGATGAGTTGCTGAAAGACCTTTCCCCCAGCTATGTAGTACCTACTTAGAGTAGGACTTCTCTGAAAAAGGTTAACTGCTATGCTTTTCATCAAAATACAGATTTTCTCCAATAAAATCGTAATTACTGACCCATGTAAGTACTTAGTATTACAATATATTTCCATTTCCTCAGTATAGAGTATCACAAGCACCAAAGTAATATTGTTCATGAAAAATTAAAGACAATAAATAATAAATAGGATATTTGCTTACGTAACTCAACTAAATGAGCAATTCTGTGAGGATTTCTTGCTATTCTGGACTTCAGTGTCTTATTTGATCTGTTCTGGTTTCTGTTAGTCCTGTGAATATTTCTCATGATTCCTGGCCAGACCTTGGTAATGATCAAAGAAGACAAAGTCTCTACAGAATAATTCTCAGCTTTTATATAAACTCACAGAACAGTCATGCTGCTAGTCATATTCCTCACTGGTGAGCCTCAATATTTCATTTAAAAATACAACATTCGCCTAGGCCCCTACAAATACACGTGACAACCTCTGCATGAAATGTGGGATAAATAACAGGTAGTTAACAGAAAAAGAGAAAAACAAAACCAGTGTCTACAATTCCATTCTGACATTCCTGGGATATCATAAACCAGCAAAGCAAAGCTTGTTGATTTACAGAAGTTATCAGAAACACTAATTAATTTTGCAGGTAGGCATAGGGCAAGGATATGTTTCTGAGTGGAAGCCTCATTTAGTCCTTAAACTGTTAATTTGCCATTGCTTTGAAAATTGTAGCTGCTTTGTCTGTTTAGTCAATACATCTCTGCATTAGATTTGCACTGTAGCAGTAGTTCACAAATTACACAATTAATCAGAGAAATTCCTATTAAAGGGTACAATAGGTTTCCATGACCTGAAAGCATAAAAAAAGTGTTTCTGAAGGGCACCTTAGGATGTTATTTTCAAGTGTGATTTGAGTATCCAATTTATTTAGGGACTTTTAAAGATTCCAGGTCAAATTAAATTGTTGAAACAGTCCCTTCTGGCCTTGACATGTATAAATGTATAAAATTTCAGTAGTGCTTTAACAAAGTCACATAGGACAAGCTGCACAATGATAGACACACTTGGCACACTGTAAGACATCAGCTTCTCCCTGGATGTTTCTGGTGAGAAATACACATTGATGTGCAAACAGATACAAAGAGTACCAAGTACTTTTACTTGGTACCAGCAAGTTTCTGCATCTGCTCTGTCACATGAACATGCAGTTACTCCAAACAGGTCCAGGAAGAGTTACACTTGTGTGTACACAGCTGAAGTGTACCAGCACATTTGCGTGTGGGTAAGCACTGACTGTATTATAATTTATAGGAGATAGGCATCTACCCGGGCTATTTAATTGCAATTAAATTTTACCTAGTTATTATCTCTCGCCTGATTCCAACTGTGCTTAACTATTTTATACTTAATAGTTCTCTTGACAGCAATTTGGAATCACTTTAGATCAGAAACTTATTTCCAGTGACAAAGCAGCAAGGCTCTTTACACATATTTTATGACATAGCCATATTCTGTGCATGCTTCTTTGCATTCAAGTGTGGCTAGCATTTAATTATTCAATTTATTGTTCATGCAAGTAGAATCACATGACTGTAATTTAATTCACCATCTCATTTATTACAGTAATGTTTAAAGCCAAAATGTTCATATGGGATCCTAGTTTATGCTTTCTTTAAAGTTTTCCATCCCCTCCCTAAAATACAGGAAAGCACAGGGTGGATCTGTAGGCTTATGGATCCATCAGTGTGCAGTGATTTAATTTGGAAAGTAAGAAAAGAACCCGGAGAATAAAAAGCGACTCAACAAGTGTCCCTCAGCCATATCTGGTGATAATTTGGAAAAAAACATAGTTGGCAATAATTGAACATGAGTCCCTTTAACTCATTTTATTACTGTTGTTGCCTTAGGGAAAATAGAAGAACATAGAGGCAGAAAGTAAAAGTAATTCTTTTCATCTGTTATTGTAAACAAAGATCTGAAGAGGGAATCTGAAAATTAAATATACAATGCTGGCTGGATCTAGAAAGCATGTTTCTAAATTCATCTGACAGGAACAGTTTTTCCAGGCAAATTACCTCTGGCCCTTTGGGTGTGCCAAAGACAAGTTCATTCCTTTCTGTCAGGGTTCTTCCTATGGAGGACAGCTACAGCCAAATTTCCAGCTTTTCTGCCACCAACCTTCATTGTCATCTCTTTTTGCTTTCTGGCTTCCTGTCTCAGCACAGCAGTAAAATTCTTTAGCAAAGCCTAAAGACCCAGGATGCCCATCCAGCCTGGGGAAAAGAGAAGGGTGAATGTCTCCTGGGAAGAAGGGGAAAACGAGTAAAAATCCGAAACAACAGGTCTCATGAGTTTGGGGACAGAATTTACTTTCAGTATGACCTGCTACAAGAAAAGAAAGTGGTTTTTGTGACATTTTTTGTGTAAGATAAATAGTGCCAGAGCATATTCCTTCTTACTTTATCAACTGTCCCAGTTAGTGTGCTGGGTTTTTTAGCTCAAAGGCTGCTCACCCCTTCTTCTTCTCTGTGTACTTCAATGTGGACACAATTTCCTACCAAAGCATTCCTTACCATTTGGGAGATGAGAGAGTGAGACATTTGTAAGCACTGTGCAGCTCTAATACTGCTGCTTCAGAAAACTGCTGTGCATAGACTACAAACAAAAGAGAAAGGCATGGGGAAAAAAAACTCACAAAATCTACAACCACTTCACTCAGGAGGACTGGACTTGGTAAAAAAGGAGTTAAGGCCATTGGAATCTTTCAAAGTCCTGTGGAGCTCTCAAACAGTTCCTGTCCCCCCAGGTTGTGTCAGCTCCAGTTCTTGGATGGACCCTCACAACACACCAGCATAAAGCCTTATTTATGGCATATTTCAGATGTTGATCCTACACCTTGTATTCATTTAGGCATTTGCATATATTTCTTTCTATGAACTGACCAAGGAAAATCAGTTACTGTAAGGTAATAACTTGTGTCTCATACAGAGGAAGAATTAAGTTGGCAGTTGTTCATATTTTCATATTTTACCCATTTATGTATCATGGGAAGTCATTTAAGTCTTTCAGTATGGGAAACAAATTGATATAGATCAAGGAGAAAGCTAATTTTCCAGTTTTGGGTTCATTTTTCTGTTATAGGTGTGACTATAGAAATTTGCTTCTGAAGGAAATTTAATATTCAGCAGATTTAATGCAGTCTTGTAGAAATGTTTTCTTTGTTGCTTTTGAAATACAAAGCGTTAGAAAAGGGGAAGTAAAGGAGAACTGAAGGGAAAAAAATCTTCCCAAAATTATGTGGTTTAATTTTCTATCAATATGTGTTCCTCATGAGCCCTCATTTGGCCTTGGCAAAGTCTGAGAATTATTTATGGCTGAGTTTCCAGCTATTGCTATTTCAAAATGCTGTTGGGTAATTCCATGTTATGATTTACTGCACCCCAAGATGGACAGAGTAAATTTATTCTTCATACATTTCTTTCCAGAAAAACACATTAACTGGATGACTGGTAGAAATGATAGATATGTTTAGTCCCTGCTTTGTTTCAGGGCTTCAGTCTGAAACTCATGAAGTTAAAGAAAAAGACTTTTCTTTGGTGCCAGTCAATTCCACCCCCCGCCCCACTTTGTGTCATATTGTGTCTGTTTTCTTTGTGATTATCTATTGTTTTAATAAAAGTGAACTTTAAAATTAAATCTGCTCTGAAAGATCATGTATTACAGTTCCTCTGTACTCAAGATGTGGTTACTACATAACTATTAATTTAGTTCACAACTAATTTTTTCTGTAGTTCTCTTGCTTACATATACCAAAAATAGGTCTACTAAATTTCTCCCTGCTGCACACAAGTTATAATATTGTCTTTTCTTCTTTCGTAGTAACTCAGAAACTTAAAGGGAAAGTTCTTAAAATAATCTAGGAAATAAAATGCTATTTTTTTCTCTATTTTTTTTTTTTTTTTGGTTGTTAATTCTTCTGACGGAATAGCGGAATCTCTGTCATTTTAAATAATCTATTCGTCTCTTATTCCCATAGGTAATTCATTTTGGATTAACATTTTCCAAAAACTTTAGGCTACTATATATGTATCATAAATAAATCCAACCAACAGAAAGATAGCAAAAAACCTCCCAAAGCCATTCAACAAATTCACATTTCAGTAATTTCACTTGGGTGCCAAATTTTTACTGAGTGGGGATTTTAAGCTTCTGTCACTTAAGGTTTCTCTAGTTCAGCATCTCTCTGTGGTGCCAAAGCAGTTTAATATCCCCACAGAAATTTCCAGCTTCCCACAGTAAGACACGTGTGACCTCCTGGAGTAGCTTACACACTGTATTTATTTACAGTCATACACACTGTATTTATTTACAGTCATACACACTGCTAAGCAGCTGCCCCTTGGAGATGCCACAGTCTTTTGCTTCATTTCAACACTTCATGGCTTTACCTTCACTTTCAACACACAAGTTTGGAGTGCACTTATCTGAGGTGGCTGTGAGTGGAAGTCATTAGAGAATATGTACTGTGCTGAAAAAAGGCAAGGGGGCTGATTTGGAGCCTCAGTATTTTACGTGCCTGTAACAGGCTTGGCAACCCATTTGTCTGAAATACTCCACCCAATTAGCAGGTGTTGATCCAATTCGGAAAGGTGGGGTGTAATCTGATTTCTCCAGGAGACAGGTGATTACTCCACCCAGATGGAAGAGAGAGATGAGAGAGACTCCTTAGATCTAAACTGTGGTTGCAACTTAAATTGCTCATGGGCTTGGTGAGACTGCCTGAGCTGAAACCTAATATTAGTGTTCATCTCTTTGCTCATAAAGCTGCACTCATATTGTGGGGCAAGTTTACTCTGTAGAACAAAAGAGATTTTTAAAAGTTATGGTCAGAAAGAAACAGCTTCTGCTTGACCTCAAAGCTTCCCAATATTTTGAATTATTTTGAAAATACTCTTCTGTTCCTTAAATAAATTTATTCTGTAAAGTAGGAAATGCATGCTGCTGAAAAACATAACTTTTCAAAATAAAGGAAGCTTGCTAGAACTCATGGAAAGGTTTCATGTATAACAGTCATCCTATGCCTGCAAAACCCAAAAACCCAGTTGTTTGCTAGACTGGATCCACAGAAGACTTTGGTTTGTCTTGTTAACTGTGCATTAACCAGATATAAAAAAAATACGACAGAGGCATCAAGTCAGGTATTTTGTGCTGATGCCTTTTCTTGGCATCCCTCTAGTTGTTCACAGGTCTGGAAAAATTATTATATGCATTTTCTGAATGAAAATTTCAGGGCTTGAAACATGTCTTGTAGTTTGAACATACTGAATGCAGGAAAAGTTGTAGAAATTTTACTTCCAAAGATCACTAGGTCAAATGGTTTGTGCTAATGACAAAGGTTCAGAGGTCTAATGCATCGAGGCATCTACAAAGCATAGCTTCTAATGACTTCTTTTAATGGCTTCTGGATTAAGATGGTTTTCAGGATGGACCCTAGGGAATATCCCACCCAGCTCAGCTACCTACATGCTTAGCCTTAGTGGCAAACCCTGGCCAAATGACCTGGGCCAAATGACCAAATACCAGTAGTGACCCAGATTTGCAGGTGGGTAGGTAGAGAGGCAGGAAGACATTTTTTCTTTTACCCTCACTAACACAAGGCAGAACCAGAGAAGCTTTCCATCTGCTGTGCAAGTGTGCTGACAGTACAACTGTTTGCTAATATGGCTTGCAGCTTTGTGGCTTGAAGGAATCAGGATATATCTGCCTTTTTTTTTTTTTTTTTTTTTTTTTGCTGGCTTTTTAAAATCATCTGTTTTCTTTGCTTCTCTTTTCTTGTCTTGATGCTTTAATGGTTTAAATTCATGCAGACATCCTGCAACTTGAGTAAATTATACACTTTAAATATTCTTGAGAACTCTTGTCATATCAAAAAATCAGACAGATAACAGGCATAACTTAATTGGAAAGATAACTGGAAGCACAGTAATCTGTACTATGCAACCAAAAATGTCTTATCAACCCTCATCAGTCTGAAGTTTCTCAGGGTATATCTTGTCAGCAGAGGAAAACTGAGGTATGAAACTAATCAATGGTTCCTTTGCAATGCTGGCAGTGGTCACTGTGCCTAAGAGAGTAATTTATGACATCTCCAAAGGAGTCAGATCCCCCAGATCACAATACCTGTAGATCACAGCATAAGGGCCACTGAATCTGCAGATCTGTCATCTTTGAAAAACTAGGTGTAATCTTGGTTTGTATTGGATTTGTGTGTGTGTGTGTGTGATGAAATGTGTGCTGCTCATAAGACTTTGAAAAATGGGGAGTGTAACTACCAAGAAGTGAGTTAATGGGGACCCCGCTCTGTAACACAGATCCCAATCCTTCACCTGCTCACCTTGCTTCACTCAGCACTGCAGACTAGCTTTTTCAGAGTAAGACTATAAAACATTGATCCTGCTAATTGCAAGGAGCAATAATGACATAATGGGGATGTGGATGATGGTATTGATCCCAGCTGCAAGGGGTACACAGTCACAGTTTGCAAATGTTTTTATGCCAGCTGCCCTCCCCCACTCTAAAATCATGCACCTGCCTATACAGGTTCAGCTGGAAGGTTATTTGGTGGAGTACAGGTGCCAGGCAGGATTTCCCCACCCATTAGGGCCTGCACACAGATCCCAGTACTTGGGGACTTTCCTGTTCCAGCCAACATTAACACAATAGCTTTGCAGCACTGTTGCCAAACAGCTTACTCCAATAAAATAAAATTTTAAAAGACCATTTCATTTTAACAGGACCTAAATAATTTTATTTGTTCACTGCTTATTCTGGGCCTGTTTAAGCTGACTGTACATTTGGACCAGTACTTTTCCAAATGTTACTGTAATAAAAAGAGGGACACAGCAATCATTTTTAAATAATGTTGCTGCATTTTACAAAACTTTACAACCAAACAGCAGGAGCTGTGAAAGCACACATGATGCAGAGCTCACCCTGAAGAGGCTTCCTTGCCCGTGCTTACTGACATGTTGAAGTCTTTGCTGGGTCTAGCTGACAGTCCATCATCTGTGTACATGGCAATCACACATATATTATTGCACTAACACTGCAGAAATATTTTCCTTGAAACAATGCTGCTCCATGCTGGAAAAAGATATCTGCCAGTATTCCGACTGAACTGGTGGCAGCTGGCAGTAGCCCACTAGCAAAAGAGAGAAATTAAAAAGCTCCCTGATAAGTCCAGAACATCTTTCAGCAGTGTGATAAATTTGAATGACAGCAGTAATATTGGGGATTTCTTATTCTCTGTGGATATCCCTGACCTCATCACTTGAAAATTTGACTAATGGGACATAAGAATGGAAAAAAAAGTAAACATAATAATTAACCTCATCTATAGGACTTTATATGAAAGCTGTCCATCCATTTTAAGACACAAAATACATATTTATTTTGCATGTCCAGCTGTTAGATGATAGTTCTAAATCCTCTTGTCCATCTAGTTCAGACAAAATCTTAGGCTATTTAAATCACTTGGCTATGTAGGAAGATTGATATAAAGGAAGAATTTGTTACTGGGCCTGATGCTTATCTGGATTAAATCAGCAGAAAACTGTTGAAGCTAATGATGCTGTAAAGGATCATTCAGCCTTCTACTTATTGCTCTACATAATCTGGCCATTTGCATTTGCTGCAATATCTGAGAAGCAGTGTGGACATCACCGTTGGTTTAAAAAAAAATGAAACCACTTTCTTAAAATAAGGAGAAAAATCTGGATATTAGTTAGTCACAGGGACTTATCCTTCAACTTAAAAAGATGTCATTAAGAACTCTTTGCTGCATTAGTAATCCAGATCGAAGGACGTAACTTCCAGGCTTCTGGAGGAGAGATAATTACTGGAAACTCATAAAACCCACCTAAATTCTGTTTTAATTTTCATACATGGAGCAGATGTTTTGACAGATGGATGGACTTTATTTTTGTAACTGTCCGGGAAAAGTCTGCATAACACAGCCTAATCAGTGTTACATATCTTTACTGTTTGTTTTTCAATCTTTCTGCATTTGGCTCTTATTCTTTTGGTTGCAGACATTTTCTTTGTCATTTATTTTTTCAGGCTAATCTCTCTCTGCATAAGCCCTTCTATCAACTTGATATATAAATATTTGAAAACTCTTAAAAAATAAATCTGCGTGTTTAGTTTGTAAGTCAGATACATTGATCTTCATATGGTGGGTGCCCTTCTGGAAAATCTAATTAACACTTTGTCTCCTCTTCAAGACAGGCCCTCTGACCTCATAGCTGGTATAGTATTTGGAATTAAAATTTTGAGTTGAGGTACCTGTCCAGACACACTGGACCTCTTTGACTTTAATTCACACTCTGAATGTAAGTGACAGTCTAGTAATTTCTTAACTTGTTTTACAAGTAGGACTTTAGCACAGGAGAATTTTCAGCTGAGTTGGTGCTGTGGCTGCATTACTGTAGTATGATGCATACTCTTTTATCCACTTTCATTTCAATAATTCATCAGCATGGAATTGAGGATCTGAACCCCACAACTTCCTCAGTCTAGTCTAGAGGAAGTGTAAACATGTTTGTGATACCTGAAGTTCAGTCCTTTTTCTCACTCAGAAGTGCCCAGTGAACTTCTGGGGCATGTTCCCTTGGGTGGCCAAATGTACCTCTAACTCCCAGAGGCAAGGTACAGTGGCTTCAGTTGGATGCCCTGGTGCACTTATGCACCAAATTAACCCCAGGAAAGCCTGTAGGAGCTGCTTGGACTTTTGGTTATGGTCCACATTCCTTCAAACAAAGAAACAAACTGGATTGTGCCTGAGGTTTGTGGGGACTGCTTCAGCTACTGCATGTCACCATTTCTTTGGCCATACTTTGTAGGTTGTTGGCAATCATGCTATCACAGCTGTTTGCAGACACAGATCCAGCAGTCATATATATATATATATATATATATATAAGAGTAGCTATCTAAAGTTCTCTGTGTCAGAAAAGAGAGAGGAAGATCATGCAGGCTGTACTAGAAGGTCTTAGATGTCATGTAGGGATTTAGTTTCTTGGATTTTAAGATAGAAGCACTTCTGTACAAGGCCAAGGGCAGAACCTACAGCTCTTGTGGAAACCTTAGAGCATTTATTGAAATATGAATGAAGATTAATCCTCTCCAGGGGTAGGTAGATAAATGAATGGGAATTTCTGAGGACTGCAGTAACTCCCACATGATGTACTTAATTTTCCCTTTGAATAACTACTTCAATCATTCTATGCCATATATGCAGCTCTATGTATGTATATATAAACTCAAGCTTTAGGGCATAAACCTGTGTTTAGCTTCATATAGACTGAAAAGTTTCTTAATATTAAGCCATTCACTACAATGAGCAAGATTATTAGGAGCAATAATTTATGATTCACTGTGATGATCCCAGTGCCCCTCTTCTTTAACATTTATTTTCATAACCATCCAAATAATACTTTCCTGCCTACAGAGAACATTTCAAACCTTGCATTCATTTTCATTCATGTTATTAGGCTAAAAGTATTTAAACTCCCACTACACCCTGCTCTCAAGTGTGAACAAAACTTATTTCCACATGGAAAATAATTTTTTTAAGTCTAATTTTCTTTCTTCATCTATTTTACTTGACAAAGAACAATATCCAAAGGGTATGGATATGTCCAGAATATATTCCCTTTGAACAACATCCCTTTCTCAGGGAAAATAAAAGTTGATGCAGTAGCACTGGGTGGCTGAACTCGCATGCAGGTGCAGTGTTGAACTTCCCTGAGAATTTGTTCCTTATGGCTTCTGCCTCTGCGTTACCTCCTCTTCCTCTGGTGGGTGCTTTCTCCTGCCTGCTGTATTTTCTGAGATACTACATGTCTTTTGTTGTCTTTGCCCCCCTTCCAGTGCCTTACACTCTGCAGTCATGCAGTGAAGTGCCTCGTCCTGCTGGCACAGACCTCCACACCAACAATATAGCGCCGGCCTGGGGGTCTGGCAGGGGGAGACACTGATGCCAAGTGGGACAAACCCAGCTGGAGACACCCAAGTCATTCCAGGCCTCCAGCCAAGGGGGTTGGGGAGCTGCTTTGTAGTCGAGTTATGCAGCCACCAGTGTCGGGAGCAGCAGAGCTGCCTGCCAGGTTTCACAACCTACGGCGCCTGGATGCCACTGAAGCAGTTGTTCTGTGAGGGCAGGAATGGGGAAACAAACTGGAATGGGAGTCAGTCACCCAGGTCTCACGTAGTGGCAGACCCAAATTGCATTGAGTGCACACACATTTTCCCTGATACTTCTTTGTCATACCCATGTGCTGCAATTTAGAGTCTTTGCAAATCATTCAAAGCTGTTAAAGTTGGTTTATTACAGGTTTGTGGGAAGCTTTTTGGTCCCAGAGTCACATAAACCAGGAAAACCCAGTATTCACCAAAGCAAACTCTTGCTAAGCTCCAAATATCAAAGGACCAGATACAACATTTCCACACATAATGGTGTACCTGTGCAGCTGTGCTTGAGCACAATTGGACAAAGGAAGGAGTCTGAGATGGAAATCAATGTGCCTGTTGCTATTGTTCCAGGGAGAATAGCACCGTCTCCCAGGCAGGGCAGAAACTTCACTTTGAACTTCCTGAGTTGACAAGGGCTTAAATCAGAACTGTAACTTTACTTTGATGTCATTTATTGTAGTTTAATACCCCTCTTTATTTATTTTTTTACTACCATGTAAAATATATAAAGAAACCTAATCTGGTAGAGAGGTGTATGAGAATTTACTGAATAGTCCTTAATGGTTCCTTTATGCAGCTATAAAACAGAGGGGAGCTGTAAGAGCAGTCTGAACTGGACTAGGAATCTTAAATGTTATATAAATTTATTCATCACAGTCAAATGTTTATTGCTGTAGGTATTTACCTTCCCCATTGTTTAACTAGGTTGTGTATTTCTCAGACATCTAAGGTAAAAAACACCCTGTACAAGTAATTAGGAGAGCTCAAAAAAAGGGATGAATAAGCTAAATCTGCTTTTGGAAATACATTGTAAATTTGAAGTCACTTGACTAATATTTACACTATTATCAATCCTGAACACTGGATGGTCAAACATGGCTACAATAGGGTTAATCCACCTTCTCCCACAGGCTGATCTGGAATAATCCAGTGAAGGTGGTGAGAGAACTTTTCTTAATTTCACCCACAGAAATCAAAGACTCCTGCCCCTGATCTAAGTAGGGTTTTTCCATCCCACCTTTAAAGCATTAGCTATCTAATACCTTCTTGCTGTATGTTACAGATAAGCAGCTGAACGGTCTCAGTGGGTTGGAGAATGGTGTTAATAACACCAAGACTGTATGTTCAGTCCCCATGTGGGCCATTCACTGAGGAGCTGGACTTGATGATCCTTGTGGGTCCCTTCCAACTCAGAATATTCTATGACTGTGTGATTCTGAGTGCATATACAGTCACAGGTGGTGTGTTTCTGTAAATCGGAATAATTCCTCTGAAATCAGCACAATTTTTTCACACTGGGTGTAGGTCCAGCCCATCTCCTCACAGCATTTTATATGTGGCCACCAGCCTCTAACACTTCATGTTCTTCAGGTAGGTAATTTAAAAAGCTTTAGTAAAGGGTAGTAGTAGACCATAAAGACATTTTTAGAATTATGATACATTAAACCTGACAAGGCAAAGCACTGTAGTAGTTAAACAGTGTTGTGTTTATATCAGGCCAGATACAACTCTTAAGTGAGAAACTTCTGATTTATTTAATAATGCGCACACATCATTGCTCAATTTTAAGTTATGTGGAGTCAAAGTCAGATGCTTCATCTGAAACACAGAATGCCAGAATTTAAGAGAGGATCTTTTTTAAATTTTGTTAATGTTACAGGAATTTGGGGTATTTTCCCATTTTACTTTTGTAGGTATTGAATTTTTAATAGACTTTCATGGGTTTTCCATATTTCTTTTACTTAAAGCAGCAACGAACAAACAGCATTAATAAAAATATAGAAACATATTTTTTTCATTATTTATGCCCAGTATTTGCTTAGTACTCTACCATATGACGGTGGAAAGCAGTCTGTGGATAAACATAAATATAATAAATAGATGCTCATGCTTATACTTGTGTGTGGGAAGAATAAGAATGGACAAGAAATAGTGTGTTTCTATTAAGAAAGGTCATAATGGAAAGAATTAAGAGTAACATTCATCTCTACTTCTTTCAATTTCCTGTTGGATTACCTTAACTGTCTCTATGTTTTCTCTTCCATCTCTGTTGAAAAGATAAGCTAACAGCAGTAAGTCAGGGATGCAGTAAGATTCCGGATGCTTTTCTCTGGGTGCTCTTTTTAATGCATTGCTATTATCTGTTATGCAAATATACAATGAAACTGTAAGAGCAATGTCATTCCAGTGCAGTCCTTTGTGTGAGGCAGGGAATCAGTGTTTCATCTGTGTAAGTTCATTGCTTTTCCCTGTGGTGGCCTAAGGCATACCTCAAACTGCACATGCATTTTCCTGGCAGAGCCTTTATTTTGTGTTTGGGAGTATCTGGTTTAATTAGCAAGCAAGTTACAGAGAGGGAGGATGCCAGCCAAGGAGATTTCTGTGGGTGCAGTAGCTCAGGTGGTGTTTCCAGGGGTGCTGGTCTACTTGGAAAGGTAGAGTTGAGCACTGTACCAAAAAAGTCATCAAACTTGCAGAGAAAAAATTTCCTCATCGTAAACACAGACTTTACTGGAAATACTTAATTTCCTTGTTCTCATTTTCCTTCTGTTTGAAATCCATTTTTTTCAATTGTGTCAGCAGACCAACTCGCAGGCATTGACATATTTCTTTTCTATATTAGATCTGATTGAAATAAAAATATTAAACAAATGGAAAAAGTTGTTGACTTGACTATCCATTTTAATAACACCAGGCATTAATAATGACAGTTTTGTTAACAGATAACAGATAATGTTTGTACTAGGGACTGTTAGTGTTGCTATTAAATTTTTATTTGCTGAGAACTAAAATAACTCATGATGGATAATTCGTATAGGAAGAAAACATAAAGTCCAAGTCTTACAAAGCTTGTATTCTAGGGGCTGTCAATGACTGTATGGAAGTTTAACATATGTATTCATATGTGTAAGACTGGCCTGCAGACACAGGCACTGGGGGTGAGGCAGCACTCGTATGATTGTTAAGAATGCTATATCAATGATTTGGTTTTCATCAACTCCTTCCATCTGGCCCATTTTTCTTCTAATTGTTACTTAATTGAATACAAGCAAACAGTTGGCCCATTTTTCTTCATTATTTCATTCTGACACATTTCTATAAATGGGTTTTGTCTTACAAGCACAGCAATAGCATAAATTACAAAGATGAAGCATGTCTGAAACAAAAATAAGGGGTTTTTTTGTAATCTTTTCTTCAGGGTTAGATGCTTTCTTAAATAGCAACCAAAGATATTTAAATGAGAAATTAAATCAGGCTATTTATTAAATGCTTAGCAGTAAACAATCTTATGAACAGCATGAAATGATCACACTTTACAAATCTGTTCATTCAGCCATATATCTCTAACACAGAAGAGCTCACATTAGTCAAAATCACTGAATTAACTCTATGAATAATTTTTTTGTTTTCTCCTTTTCTTTGCAGAGAGAATGTGCTAATTTCATCAAGGTGCTTAAGGCTTACAACCAAACCCACCTGTATGCTTGCGGAACAGGGGCTTTTCATCCAGTCTGCACCTATATTGAAGTTGGAAGCCATCCTGAGGTAAACTGTCTTAAAACAAGATTTTTCTTTTTTATACTTTTATTCTTTATTGGTGTTTAGCCATGATCTCTTCCTGACAAAATTCATTCTCACTAGTTTCTGTGGCTTGGGAAGCAGATCTGGTAAGACTTGCTCCTGAATCAGGTGCTGACGTGCTGATTGATAAATCACAGCAGAATCTCTAACTTTCCTTCCCTGCACAGCATCTCTTCCCCCAGGGGATTAAGTAGGTACAAATAAGCCCATTCTACCTGGCTAATGAACTTAAAAAGCACTTTTTTTATAATTGGGACAAATAGCCGGCATACGAGGGGTAGTTCAGCCACTGTATTTATTCTGGTCCAAACACTGTCTTTAGTTTCCTCCCAGTCTGACACCACCTCAGCTTTCTCCCAGAGTTAAAACAGTGTCACACCTTCTTATAACTCCCTTCTCAGATTTGTCCTAACACACTGACAGTTTTTCATACGTCACCTTGGTTTTGTTTCCTTAGTTTTTTGTGAAAAATAAATCACTCTCTTTTCATCCATTTCTTTAATCTCTTGCTGAGTTTTGCTTACTATTGCAGAATTCTTGCAGTAGCTCATTTTGACAGCTCAGTAGACCATTTTGTCAGTGATCATCATAACTAAATAGATAAGCACGATCTTCCCTGGTAAAAAATAGAATCACTCACAAGAAGCCATGGGACTAGGCTGGTTTTCCTGGCTGAAGATTTGACTAGAATGTCTCTGTGCTGGCCTTCAGTACTATTTCTCTCCAGAGCAGCCAATCTCTTATTTTTCTATTGAGTATGTAATATAAATTAGTCTCCTTTACTGTATTTTCTGTCTGGCTTACCTAAGTATTGCTCAATGGCCTGTTTCAGTTTAGCAGTCAGACTTCTGATGTGCTTTCAGCATTTATGGGTATGTTTTACTAGGGAATCCATAATTTTGTTATTTGTAGCTTCTGTGATCTTCATAAAACCAGTTCTTTCAAGTTACCTTATGCTGTTGCAATTCAGGTTTGCAGATTTCCTTGAAAATAAAGACATCATTGTTGAATGAATGATGACTATTTCTTCTCATAGAAAAATTAACAAACCCTTTAAGTGTTGAATTCATAGTCTGGGAACTATTTTTCCCTATGAAAATGTCTTTTGATATTTGAAACATAAGTCTTTAAAATGTTCTAAGAATGGGGTTTTGAAGGGAAAAGGGAGCTGCAGACCAGAAAGGGTTTTGTTCATATTCTTTAATGCTTTATTACAATGCATTCTTGGCAATTAGTGATTGTCTCTTGACCACACACAGTATGTCATTGCTTACTGCATTAAACAGATTCTCTGCTTCCTGAGATTCATTTGGGAATTGGTAGACATATTAATTAACTCTAGTTCCGTAAGATGTGTGTCAATCAATCCTTGGCTATCTGCCAAGGGAATCTATCTGCACAGAGATAGCTCGCATGAGGTCATTTACTTCTACATTTGGCTGTTTTATTGCTGTACCATAAAACTAACACACACTTTAACAAGGATTTATAGAAAGGATGATCAGAGATGAGAGGCCAGACCTAACCTTGGTTTAACATTCTGTTTTTAGAGTCTTGAATCAGTGATAGTTTTGGCCCTGGAGTGAAAGAGGACCCTTGTTTTAGGTTCTTTTTAGCAGTCCCTTCCTATAAAGAAAATCTAAATTGTTAGGGATTTTTTTTGGTTGGCTTTTTTTTTTTTTTTTTTTTTTCATTTATACAGTAAGTTTGTAAGTCTCCTTTAGCTTGAGTCATTCTCATGACCCCTGATTTCATTTTCTCAAATGAGAGAAATCAGGAGTGTGTTTATCTGAATTGCCTCAGACACTGTTGGCCTTTGTTTTCCTTTACATATTTAAGATATGAGTGAAATCATCTTCACCTGCCCTTCCAGTGGCACAAGTTTCTATATCTGAATAGTTGGAGAGGTTTTACTGCCTTCTCAGGTCAGATCTGCCTGTGTGGAAAGAAAGTGAGGCAGGCAGGAGGCAGTGTACCCACCTCTTCGTGGGCTTTGACAAATCTAACAGTCAGCCTGGGTTCTGTCCCTTGAAAGGGTGAAAATCAGATGAATAAATTATTAGATCTGCAATGAAAAATAATCTGTCCTTTCTCTCAGCTAGAGCCTGCTTCTTCCTCTCCCATTACCTAGCCAGGAATTTCAAATGTGCTTCTGTGGAGATGAGGAAGAGGAGTGTGCTTGATTGACAGCAGCTATTAGAGACACCATGAATGAGGGGAATACAATCTTAACCCCTGCACCCCTGCACCCTGCATCTGTGAGAGCCAGATGGTTTATGTTCTCATGTCAGACAGCAGCACTGGACGTGTCAAAGGGCCATTGCTTCCGTATCATGTAGAGTTTATACCTCCCTAGCATACTAAAGAAGGTAAAAGTATAAGCAAAGACAAGCAGTTGATTATGAGTTAAAAATTGTCATCTAAAACTCTTCCTGAAGATTTGTTTTCAGCTACCAGACTTGTGAAAAATTAACTGATTTCACCATCTGCTTATTTATTTTTCAAGCACTTACAAAGGTAAATGTGAACAGATTAGGGGAATGGTCAGGGAATGTACCTACTCTCCAGTATGACTGCTTGTTTATCTGAGCTCTGAATGTAACCCACCTGCCTGAATCCAAAGAGGAAATCAGTGTGTGCCAGACTGAAGAGAGTGGAGAAGTGAAATTTAAAGAACAGAGTGGCAAGTGATAGAGACTCTGGAAGCAATTGGAGTAGGCTGCAGGAAGCTGGAACATGGTACCATTTTTATGGCTGGGGAAAGGAAATAACTTACTTTGTGTGACATTCATAAAATAATGGGAATATGAATCGTTGAATATCTCTTTGATATGAAGCAGTGTATCATAGCCCCATTCCATACCTGAAGAAAATAATTTCTGGTGATGGAACAAGGCAGTTTTAATTGAGTCTGATGAAGTACAGTATCAGAAGTAATAATAAAAAGCTAAAAGGATATGAACGGCATGCTGTGCATCTGATTAAAAATGATGTGCACAAATGTATACAACCTAATATGTTGTGAATTACACCGTGGTCTGAGGAGTAAAGCAGACTAATCTTTGCTTAAATCCATTCCAGATGTGTAAGCAAATAACCACAGTATTTCGAGGGAGGAATAAAGTTAATATTTCAATAGGCTTTAAGCATGTAAGCCACAAGGAAGCAGGAAGGAACATATTTGGAGAGAGCATAGTGTGTGGATATGCAGAAAATACCTGAGGGCAGCCAAATTTAAAGCTTGATATCATCCATTTTATGTGCATGAGTTTAGGGGAGATGATCTAACACAGACACCTACACAAACTTCAGGGATCTGGGGTTAGGCAATATGTGGCATTCTGTCCTCAATGCAATATAATACAAGAAACCAATTACCAGACAAAACAAGGAAGTGATTAGTAAAGCTGTGTTTTGCACCCACTGACTTCTGAGGAAACAGGGCTGGATGTGTAGGAATGTTGTACTTAACGGTTGCAAAATTAAACAAGTCAGATCTGTGCTTGAAAGGAACAAATCCAACTGGAGGGAGACGTAGAGGTACATTAACCCCCCTAGAAAATCACAACAGGATGCAGAGTGCACCTGCCTGAGCGTGCCTGAGCAGGGGGAAGGAGCCCTGCTCCCTTTCCCCGGGGCTCCCTTTGGGGTAGTTTGAGTGAACCAGCAGGGAACAGTCCTGTTTCAGTAAGAAAAGGATTTTCCGTAGACTTCACCCTTACACACAGGTGGAGGTGTATGGAATGCCCTATAGCACCTTTTTTTTTTTTTTTTTTTTTTTTTGCTAATGCTCAGTCTGGCATTGCAAGAGATTTACAAAATTGTTTGCCAGATCCTCAGCAGGAATACATTAGGGGTTTCTTCAGCAGAGATAAATCAGTAAGTGCTGTCTGAAGAACTAAATCAGCTTCTTTTATTGTCTTCTAATTCCAAATTTCTTGTCATTGTCCAACAGATTAAAACTCATTTTTAAATGCATTAACTTAAAAGATCTGGGATCACTTTACTTGCAGGTTATTTCTCAATCAATAAAGAAGTTTTAAATGCAGTTTAGATTTATGATGTACATAAAACATTAAGTTATTGCATATGAAGTTATGTAATGCTACCACCTGTAACATATTTGCTTTTTCCGGACTCTGTGTGTTTTAAAAATCTTTGGTTCAACTCATAAAATTTTGCTGAAATATACTTTCCACTCTTTTTTATCCCTTCTTTTCTTCATATTAGAAGAGGTCCAGAGTGCATTTCCTAAGTAATGGACAATTCTGTTCTGACACATTTCTGCATCTATCATTTTGTCTCTGTGTATATATTATATATATAGTGATGGAAGAACATTTTTTTTCCTGAAGGAATGACTTGGAAGAAATGCATTAATTGAAGATTCAATGTTATTGCTAGTACTAAACATGTTGTGTTTATCTAGTGTAAAAATTCAGGATGAAACAGTGGTTTCAGTAGTTGTAGATGGGGCATAAATTAGCCTAACTTCATCAAAGACAGCAGACCTGTGTCAGTTTATGTCAGTCAAGATTCTGAGCTGTGGTTTTTAAGTGAAACGTTAGAGCAAATGATTTTTTAAGTAAAAAATCACCTGAGGCTAGTTTTCTTTCTATCTAATTAACTATACCTTCGTGTTGTATTTATATGCTTATATAGAGAAAGTGTGAAGGAAAAGGATACTGTTGAAGGATTATTCTCATTTGTGATGGAACTGTTATGTGTGACATACTCATTCTAAGCATCACTGTAATTACAGAGAAATGTCATTAAAAGATGATCTAGTTTACAGACTGCAACAGCCTTCTTTAGTTCACAGGTGCCTTAACCTTTCAAACTTCCAGATATCCTGTTACTATAATACAGGAAAACAAAGCTGAAGAGCCAGAACACTGGCTTAGGCACAGTGTGAGTACCTTTTAGAGCGCTTTTTTCCATTGTATGAATAGTTTTACCACAGAGAAAAAGAAAACATCTCTTAGATCTTTAAAGACTGATGTACTTCACCTTGTGTTGTAAAAAGCTGCCAAGTGATTTCTGCTGTACTGGGAAACCCCAGGCACTTGAACAATTTGCTGTACTGATGTTCTTGTCTGTGGAGGGTGGCAGGTAACAGGATAGTCAGTGCCAGGCACACATCTGTCCAGGCACCTCACAGCATCAGTGGCCAAAATCACAAAACAAAGGGGCTGGATTCCTCTGGAGGTGATGAGGCTGTAAACCATCACTTCTCCTGCTCCACCTGACATGGATTTCCAGTCCCTTAGGTTACCCTGTGTGAAAAAGTTTCACACAAAATCAGGCTTTTCACACATGTACAATTTACCTCCACTTGTTAAAAATGAATAAATCTTGTCATAGATATCACCTTCCTAGCATTTTTTAAGTATATAGTTTTACATACAGTTGTATGTAGCTATATATAGCATATAATTCTTTTTCCAAGCCATAATTCATTATGGCATTGTTTGGGAAGGGATGTGATATGTTAACTTTTGAATGACCAAATTTAACATTTGCAAGAGGCTTAGAGGGAAATGGCAAAGAACGTGACAGTCCTTTGTCATATGACAATCTAAGTGTATCATTTGTTCTGGTAAGGTCTGACAAATATTTCAGTAAGGAAACCAGGATATGTTGCTGGAAGCTCTATACATTTTTAAGCACCATCATGCAGAAGTACACTTTTCTTACAGGATGAGTGCTACGTCCCGAGTGGCACCTCTTGTTACCTTGCACAATCATGTGCAACTTACAGAAGTAGAAGGTCACCATAGAGAAGTAACTTGATTCCCATTTAAAAGGCTTTTTGAAAAACTCCATAAACCCCTTCGTAAACAAATATTAATCAGGTTCATGGTTAAATGCTATTATTTATGAAGGCCTGTCTTTGAATGCTGCAGATCTCTTTGACTTTAACTGTATTTTGAACACTTGCTTTGCTAAAAGAGAAACTAAACCAGGAAAACTCAGATTTTTCAAAACTTCATCCTGTCATCCCCAAGCAAAATAGATTTCCAATAAACATTTATATCCAGGGCAGATCCTTTAAAGTAGGACTATTAGCCTTTGTGTGATAATTTAGCTGTCGGAATAGTTTAATTTATGAAGTAAACTTCTCTCAGCTGAATAGAACACATGGCAGCAATGGCTGACATATTTTCTACCCCTTGCTGTTGGGAAAGTCTACACACTGGATATTTCATCCTCAGCAAGGTGGCACACTAAAATTAAAAATTTTAATTTTTTTTTTTTCCACAATTATCAAGATAAGAATCTATTTCTTAATAAAAATTATAATGCATACTAAACTGTTAATGTAAAAAACATTTCATACAATGAAAGCATGATAAATTAAATATGTAGCTACTGTTTTTTATCGTGGTATATTCAATTAAGGAGGCTGTGCCTTTATGACAGCTGAATGCTTGACAACTAGCTGATCCATCTGACCTTCCATTTACCTATTTAAAGGTGTATTTGTAAGAATAGGGATATTCCAAATCATAAGTATGCAAAGGATGTGGCTTAGTTTCTTAAAATTCAGATGTGGTACAAATACCATTTTTGGAAGTAAGGTATTTAGCAAAGGGGTCATGCTTTAATCACTGACAGGAAATATGAACATTGTAGGTTTTCAGCTGTCATTTAATGCATCCAGTCCTGCCCTTGCATATTTCATAATTACACCTAAGCAATTTGGAATATATTTATGTCTAAAGTGACAAAGTCAGTAATTATGTCTGAGGCTCACTCTGAGATTTACAAGTTGAACATTTACATGCAGGAAATGAAATCAAGTTTTAAACTAACACAAGTGAAAACAGTGTGGTGGCTATTTCATTTCTTCACCTTTATTCCTCAGACTACTTGACGAAGGGTAAAATGGAAGCATGGCTATTTAGTAAGTCATACTGAGGAGAGGTATAAGATATGATGAGAAACAGAAGAAAGACATAGAATTTACAACTGCAAGGGCCATTTGTTGCACAGCAGAAACCACTAATGAAACTGTAATCACTATTCAAGTCTGATAATTTCAGCTATTCAGCAACTAACTTTTGTTTAGGACTTGATAAATATATCCAAATTGCTATGGCAGACCTCCCAGTTTATTCTTAAGAAACCAAGCCAAACCAAACCAAACTGAAAAACGAACTCCAGAACTATATTAATTTAATATTACTTTATACAGATCTTTTAAGAAAATGTAAATGGAAGTCACTGCAGGTGATGTTCCAGCATTCTCTGGTTTGGTTTTAATCGAAACAAATAAAAGCCTGAGATGAGGGAGAAGTAGTAAGGATATGGTCTGGGGACAGTGTCAGTGTTTCCATGGATCTGGTCTGATCTCTACAGGTATGCAGTGGCACAAAAGGAAGCTTGGAACTGGCAAGATACTGCATCTTCTCCTGCACTGTTGGAGAAAACCAACTCTAACAAAGTAATTTTTAACATAGACTTTTTTTTTAGGTTTTCCCAATGCAAAAAGAGTCCAGTGTGAGTAATAGTGTCAAATTTGAATCCCCCAATCTCCTAATGAGAGGAATCTGTGCACTAGCATGCTTCCAGTGAGATAACTGAGGACACCATTGTTCCCTCACCGTACATGGCTTTTGTCCTTGGTGGCTGAGCAGTGCTGGTTGATTACAGGGCAGAACTGTATACAGTGTGCTACAGCTGAATGGCTTCCATGAATAAGAAACCAAAGCCAGTCGACATATTCATTAGGTTCAAAGAAATAAGTCTCAGAACTGTGGGAAAACTTTTTTTTTCATATTGCTGGAGGGAACAAAAAAAGACTGAGCTAGAGACAGACCTCCATGGGAGTAAATTTGCGGAGTGGAGCGTGCACATGTGCACACGCAGAACCACTGGGTGGACTTTCACTTATACCACATGTGATGTCTTGTTTTGTGAGTCCATGTCTTAAAACCACGGGTAGCTTTGAATGTGCTGATATAATGAGTGATTCAAGTTAAAGACCCTCTTAGGATCTGGGTTTAATTTATTCTTTTAAAGTATGGGGTGGTTTTTTTTCTAGAACTATTTATCTTCAGTGGAGTTCCCTGTGACTTATACTGGGGTAGCTAAAACTGAGGTGCACTTCTCATTTTCATAGTCACAGGAAAAAAACATTCATTTCTAGCATTGTTAGAAGGATTACTCAGAATTTAGTGACTACTTTAAGGAAATTATTTTCAGCGATGACTACCAGAGGAGCTGAAAATACACTCACTGTTTGCATTTGGATGTTCATTATTTCTCATCAGTTAAAGGATGTTATGGTGAATTATTTATTCCCATAATGTAAATATTCCCCCTGACACATGGTTACCTTACTTTACCATGAGATGATACAGTTTTCCTAATTCATTACAGACATAGATTGTACTTTTAGGAGGTATGGCAGTCACATTAAGATGTCGGTCCAATTTTCTGGGTGGGAATATTATGTTGGCTCATCAACACAGCCTATAATGTTTCTAGTAACACAGAAATTCAGCATTTGCCTCTTGTTAGAGTAACAATTGAAAACATTAACTCAACTTCACAGTCATGCAACATATGCAAAATTTCATCCACACACCTCCTGAAACAAAAGACAAGTATGGCTAAATCCTTTGATCTCTTGATCAACATGGGGGAGAAAAAAATAAAATAACAAACCACCATCTGTTGGGAAACCAATGTAATAAAAACAGTGGAAAGCCATCTTACAGTATAGACTGACTTAATTGAGGAAGTGACTTATAAATAAAATTATTTCTTGATTTGGAGGCACAGGAGGAAACAAAACTGAAAGAAGGATGTATTGAGGTCAGGTTTGGATAGATCAACATCAAAGCACCATTATTCATTGTGGGATTCACGTCGCAAGGCTCCAGTTGACAGGGGCTGACCTCATGAAGAAGAATCGTAAATGTGATTTCTGCCACTGAAGTAAGTGACTGCATTGTGTTTGTAGCTCAGTACCAACATCTTGTCAAATAATCTTTAAACAGCCAAGGTCACAATGCAGCAGGTTTTAGCTGTGGGTGATGCTCCACATACAGACCACAGTGCTGTGAAATGCTGAACAGCAAACTAGCCAGTTATATTAAATACTCAGACACAAGAATCTAATGAAGGCCTTATTGATGAGCTGATTTCACTGGTTTTTGCCTAAAATTTTATGACAGCTGGCATGCTGTGAAGTGCCTTTCAGGCCATTTAAAGTCTGTGGGATATATTTAACGCTCAGAGACAAAAAAAAGTCTGAAAGCACTGCCTTTTCCCATGCTTTCAGACCAACCTGATATTCATAGTTTCTGCGTGTTGGCATTATATGAGTGTAATGGTGTCACACTGGCATGGTGTCTGGCCTGCAGTTAGGCCCAGGAAGTGGCCAAGGAAGTGGTGTATGGCCAAGGCACAGGCTGCTCAGCAGTGATGGAGAAGTTCTTGTCTGATCTCCTCAAAATCTGTTCCTGATGTTGCTCCTGACCACAAGACTCTGACTGATACAGAATTCCCAATAAAGGGAGAATTTCCCCAAAGGAAAAATGAGAACACTCATGGATATAGAAGCTTTCAAACAGATTCAGGAAAGAACAGGTCACTTTCTACAATGGAAGGCCTCCTTGGTGTGCATTCAAGCCCCTTAGACATCTCTTTCTTTCATCAGCAGCTGCAGTTGGCATGGCAAAAGTGGCTTCTCCACAATGATTAAATCTTATATCTTTTTTTAATAAAAAGCAAAGCAACTACAGGTGAAACTGCTATTTCTGTGAGTAAACAGCAGGACACGAATATTTCCAGCAGTTGCCAGGTGGAACAGGAAATAATAGATTTTCTCCTGCTCATCTTGACCATCCTCACTTTTATATACATGTTCATGTTGATTTAAAAAAAAACCCTTCAGAATAATTTCCAGAAGCTGCCCTACCTTTTAAAGATTTTGAAACTGAGTCTCTTCTCTACCCTGTTACACAAGGACTGTCTTAAATTTGTTGCCATCTAAATTCATTCAAATCATAAAATTCCACTGCTCCATAGTTCGGTAAGAAAACAGTACTTGATTGACTAGTAAATAGTGCTTTTCTTCCTAAGGAAAAAATTTACTGAATCATTTAAAAAAGAGAAGAATTAATCCCATATATGCCAGACACACAGAGAAGATGGCTGGAAGAAGAAAGATCTCTGCAAAACAAGAGCAGATAGAATTCACCCACTGTACACTTTGTAACTTTGCTAAATACCCTAACAAAGTATAAAAAATAGGTTTCTTTGCCAGCGTACATAAAACCTTTCATCTTTTTTGCATCATAGATTTTGCTGGCATAAGATGACACAAATAAACAGTCAATTATTTCAAGGTCTCAAAAGTCTTACAAGACAAAAAATCCGTAATAATTATTTAAACAACACTCTTGTGAGTGTAGACACCAGGTACAGGAATGTATGCTTGATTGCTTCAATACTACCTGTCAGCAGGAACAAAATGCAGTTTAAGGAACAGGTCATGGCTTAGACAGACACTCTATTTTGTGCATGGAAGGATCAGGGGACTGTGCATAGAATTACCTAAAAATAACAGATACAAAAGCAGTGTAAAGACATAAATAATTATTTCCATTTTACATTAGTCCATATATCTCCTGCCATGAAGAGTTAATCAATTTACTGCTGAAATGCTATGGGTGATTAAGAATAGTACTGAAACAGGCAGTTTTAAATATTTGTGCTTGTCCCATATGCCTACAGCTTGTGTGATGCTGGAAATCAGATTAAGTGATTTCAGCAACTCTTTCTGTTCTCAAAATCTAAGAATAAACCTTCTGGAAGTCACTTAGAAAAAAAAAGGTGTTTACTCTTCCATTCATGCCGAGTTCCAGCTTACATATCTTGTAACAACTTGTTTTCTGTTTATGGCACTTGGTAAGTGTGGAAGTGTGCCGGCTTCTCTTGAGCTTCTGAGCATAAACCATAAATCTCTGCATCTTCCTTCAAATACCGTTCCTGTGAGAGAAGTGTTCTGTGCCCTTCTCTTCCTTCCTTCAGCTTGCTCTTGTCCATGTAAGAAAAATAATTTAATGAGCATGACCTGACTCAAATGAAATACATGCCTCTGACTCCTTCATGCCTCTGTGGACTTGGAGTAAATTAGTTATTTCCTAAGAAACTCATTTCATTGGAAAAGGGTGAGTAACCATGCAACATTTCCTGGGAACTCAAGAAAAGACTAGTTAATGCCTGCTTTTTCTTTCTCTTCAGCTTCTGTGTTATTTGCTGTAGACATTTCACATATGGTTATTTTTATTTTCTTCCCAGAAGAAAGCTTTGTTTTAAAAAATATTTTTTTTTTCTGCAGCTCAGTGAGTCAGAAAATAATGTGAGGAACATTTGGATGAAAAAACCAGTCACCATTGGAAAACTTAGCTAAAAAGAAGTATTGTGAAGAATAAATAAATGTTATCATGATGAATTCACGCCTATTAGAATTGGCGATGACTTGCTATGTCATCCAATCTATTTTAATTTGTGTACATTTGCAGTCATCTACAAGTCTGGACTGTCTTCTCACCTGTAGTGATATAAATTACAGCTAGTGTTTCTTGCAGTGCAGCATTAATTTGCATTTTAATTATTTCAGTTTCAAGTATTGCACTGCTAATCACAATTATACACGTTGTCCATCCCTAAGAAATTTCCTATTTAATGTTTGTATCAGATAGGTCCAGAAGAACTCTCGTACAACCAACTGTATGATTGTATATAGTTTAGTTAAGAAATGCTTCCTGATTAATGAAAATCTGTTGATTCCTCCAAGTTGCAACATGGTCACACTCAGATATATTAAGAAATGTTTGCAAGTATATAATCAGATGAGAACACAATACTTTCCATTAATGAAATATGATCCATAATGAATCTTGCATGGGAGTGCTAATAACTACCTTTAGGTTAAAGTGCTCAGATGTCACAGTATAACAGTATCTGTCTTAGATGTGTATCATTATGGCAAGTAATTAAAGGTTACTTAGCTGTTAAATGGTTACCTTGGAGGAATCCTTCAGTTGCATGGCTTCAAACATGCCTTCGGTTTGAAATTAATTAAGTGAATTAAATATCAGCCTTGTAGTAATTGTTATATGTGCAGAATATTAGGCATCTAAATGTATAATATAATTGGTCAGAGGACTTGAAGATGTATCTATTTGCTGTTAAAACAATCTTGGTTGTTATATGTAGAATAAAGCTGATGCATGTTAAAAGGAACAGTGACAAGACGGATGAAGAGAAATGGAATGTCAAAATTGTCATCACAGTGATGTTCCATGTGCTGCATAAGTGCAAAGCTCAAGTAGCAATGTTCTGATGGGAGAAGTATTAAAATTCACTTGGTCTTTTTCACACCTCTGCTGCTACATGGAGTTAAAACCTGATACCAAATGACTTGAGTTTTGCTAACAGCTCAGTCTGACTCCTCACAAGGATGCTTTCAGGGATTACTAAATTGCTGCCTCCTTCTGTATTTAATATAAACCACACCAGAAAAGTTGAGCAAGCAGCTTGATGTGGATATGAAACCTTTTTTGCCACCTCTAAAAGTAGAAATATGACATGGGCCACATCAGCAACAGAATTTGACTTAAGTAATTTCCCAGCATTATGTAAACTGGCAGTGACAAATACAAATAAAGCAGTACATTTTGGTTTTTTATTCTTTGTTTAAAGGGAAACAATCCACTAGATAAATAGATTCTTCATCTGAGACCTTTTCATATATAAGCAAGAAGATGTAAAGTACAGATCTTTGCTGTCCTCCTGAAACATTGTCTTTACTCCAGACAATGACATTATTAACATAGATTAAGTTTATTCTTTAAATGCTTTGCCTACTTATGTCTTCTGATGAAACAGAAAATAAATAGGAAAAGAAATATGTGTTACTCTGCAGAAAACTTTACTCCCAACACAGCTCGGAAAGTATTAGCAGCAGGAAAGGAAACACGAAGAATTTGTAATAAAAATCTGTGGTATTTTCATGTTCTGATATGTTTTTTTTATGCCAGTGAGATAATTAACAGTGGTGGCACCTTCTTATCAGTGATACGGAAAACTGCTGCACATTTTGGTCAAGGATGACAACAGTGTTAGGGATTCTTCTCTAGTTTTCAGGCTTCTGCCCAGGGCAAATTCGGCCTTGATCAGTTTTGCTCTCAGCAATCTTAAAAGTTATCTTAAAAGTTGAAGCTTCAGTGATTGTCATGTGAAAATGGTCCTTTGTCTCTGGGCCAAAAAGAGTCCCCAGAGAAGGTAACTAGACGTGGTGAAACTATTTGTCCATCAGAAAAATTTTTAGATGCCTCTCTGCACAGTTATGGGCCAAGGCTACATGAAGTTCTATGTAGGAGTGAAAAAAAGTCTTAGTTCTCGGATTCTCATAGAATTGGTCAGTTCTCTATGCAAATTGTGCAGCTTCTCAAATAATACAGATTTTTATCTCTAAGGCGCAGCAAAAATATACTGTTTGATTCAGCCTGATTCCAAACCTGGAGACAGTTTTTGAAGGGGGATTAGAAAACAAACAGTGTAAGAGAGGAGGGGAACTAGAAAACAAACAGTGTAAGAGAGGAAGATTATCTTCCAGAGAGTTCTTTTGCCCTGAGGTATGAAGGCATTTTTGTTGTTTTGTTTTGTTTTTTAATTACAAACCAGTAAGTGTATAATCAGAAAAACAAATGGCATTGATTACTTTTTCAAAGCAGTGGCTCTGATCGTTTCATCTATACTTCCAGCTTGTTTGAAATATGGAACCAGCATAAAACCTGAAAGCATTTTCCATTTATATAAATCAACATTACTCTGTGTAGCTGGTGTTTATTTACAAGCTTGCAAAGGGTTTCATAAGGGATATTCGTGCACCTACAATACAAACCATGTGTCAAACAGCAGAAAACTGCAGACCAATAGCACTGTTGTTTTTTTTTTTTATTTTACTTGATCCAAATTTCATTTTCTGTTTGGCTAAGTATCAATGGTCACGAAGGTGGTATATCAACAATAGTCGTGGTGGCATATTTAATTTCATTATAGCTGGTTGAGGTGCTTAACTTCATTTACTCTGAACAATTTATTTTATTCTGATTTAAGAAACCTTTCTGTTTATGCATTTCATCATCTTTTGTTATAAGAAACAGGGATCTCATTTCATTATTTAAGTGTGGGAGTAATGAAAAAGTAAATCTTCATCAACTTACTGTTCCTGTACCAAGTGCCTTTTTGTGGAATACTTACCAAAGAACAAATCTCTTGAAATCTGTAGAGTATACTCTAGACCATTAATTTTGATTTCTAACTAAAAATCTGCAAAACTTATACTGAATTTAGAATATGGAAAGATTGAACATCATTTATCGTGGAATGGTTTGGGTTGGAAAGGGTCTTAAATATCATCTGTTTCCAACCTCCATGCCATGGCACCTTCTTTTGGACCAAGTTGCTCAGATTCCCATTCAGCCTGGCCTCAAAAGAAAATTACTGCTATTTAACAAAGAAAAAGGCCACACTCTTCCAACAAGTATAATATAATAGTAAATGATTCAGACTCAAGTACAAGATCTATGTATTCTCTTCAAGACTGGTGGGGATAAAGAGAAAATCAATGGGTAAAGTTGACTTTGTTTAACCTCAGTCAAGAAAGGAAACTAAAAAATGAGAGTTTGGACAACGAAGTAGAAGCTTTGATTGTGAAAGAGCTCTCTGCATGACTTTAGGCTTGTCCATAAGGAAACTTGTGAATGTCTCATGAATTCAGTGCAAATCCCTGCACAGGCATTCCCATTTCAGTTAAAGTAGCATTTCAGATCTGGTCTTAGCTGCCTGAAAGTAGCTGAAAATAAGCTGCTCTTAAATTGAGCTCACTGTGTTGACACAGAGTGCATGTGTTTACTGGAATCTCATTACATTTGAACATAGGGATACAAGTCTGCAGATTAGTGCTTGCTCTGAAAAGGCTGTTTAGCCTTTCAAAGGATTTTGCAGGAAAGCAAGCTGGAATACAAGCCCTTTCTGCTTGTCATTTGTAGGTTTGTGAATTTGGCTTTTATTTCTTTGTGCAAATGTGTTTTCATACAGACAGTGGAAAGCCATGACCCTCTGTAAAAAGGATTACCTCGAAGGGAGATAGTAAGACTACAGTGTAAAGGATGGTTAATGCAGAAATGCTAAATCTTGCTGTACAAAGATTATATAGCACAATAAATTTTTTAACTCAAGGTACTTTCCTGACATTATAAAAACAGTCACATATCAGAATCACAAAATAAAAGTCTTTAAGAGAGGGCTAAAAGAAAATAAAGGAAAATATCTGCTTTTATTTTTTTTTTTTCATAGAAAGATGATACAGAATCCCTTAAAATGTGTTTTCTTTTAGCTGACATTGTAGCAAGTAGTTTAGATAACACTTAATGACTTAGATATTATTTTTACAATCAGTGTATTTCATGGGGTATTAAAGATAATAAATAAGGAAATACTTTAAAACAGATAATAGAAGAATGTAAAGAAAGCAGAAGATTTCAGTTGCTTACAAAAAGCCTGGCATCTTACTTATATGAAACAATGACCCACTGACATATGATCCATTTGAATAGAAGAATCAAATCCCAGTCTAGAATTATTTATTTGGTGGAAAAGTTCCCAAAAAGAAGAGGGATGCTTTTTAAACTTACACCTACATTTTTTTTCTTTTTTGTTTTTCTAAGTAGTAAGCAATATGATCATAAAAAAGAATATGCAGAATTAACCCTTCTAAAACTTTCCAAAGAGATAAAAGCAATATACTTTGAGGCTAACTAGGATTTCAATTACTGCAAGACTTGAGCTGGAGCAGTAGTTAATTAACTGTGGTGAGTCGCCCAAGCTTCCCTGTCTGCTTTTTTCTCTTTTGGGACTGCTGCTTCTAAATCACTTGGTCTTCTCCAGGCTCACAAGACTGGAGTAAATTTCCAAAAACAGGGTGTGATAAACTGCAACAGCAGCTGCAACTGCACCTAAAGTCTTCACCTAAAAAGCAGAAATTATGTTGTAGTTAAGCAGAGGGAAAAAAAAAGGTTGGATTTGAAGGTTTGTGCTTGATGGAAGTGAGGTTTTTAAAAGTAGTAGCCATCTGGTAAGAGATGAGATGAGATGTATGAAAAAGCATAATTAGCACTCATTACATAGGTGAAGGAATGAAACATAATAGTGAATTTAATAGTAATAGCTAAACTTTCAGATTATTTCATTAAAAAGAGATTGCAATATTTTTTCAAAATATTTCAGTGAACAGTTGGAGACAATGAATATGAAAACTGCATATTTGCTTTTAAAGTTGCTTTTAAAGCCGCTTTTAAAGCCAAATCTCTGAGGCAGTGTCATCACTGACTACTTTTTGTTTTCTGTAGAGCTAGCATTAGGCTTTAGGTGCCAGTGTCAAATTAGAGCATTAATTACCCATGCAGTTAAGTGTCCAGTGAAGTGCTTTTATAAAAAACAGTTGCAAAACCTCATTCAGAAGGAACTTGAGTTAATTATGTCAATGTTTTCAGGGAGATTGCTCATAAATGTGAAGTAAAACTGACACTGAAAAGTTTCAGCATTTAGATGCTTCAAAAGAACAAGTTAGTTTTGAATTTTATAGGCTCTCTATAGGCAGCATCACAGCCAAGACACTCTGAATGTGTGTCTCTGAAAAGGAGAGAGATTTGGGGTTGCTTATAGTGCCAGAGAACACAAGTCATGCATTGGAGGGAAAAAGACAGTGAGAAAAATGAATAGATGGCAGCAGGGAAGTATGTTGGAGGATTGTAGGTGTTCCAGATTTTGCTCTTTCTTGATGTTAAGGCAATTTATTCCGTACAGACTTAGATTACAGTTTATTACAGAGGGTAGAAGTAATTTTATCTGATTTAATTCACCTGAAACATACTCAGTTCATATAGCCATCCAGCCTTATCCTTAGGCAATGTAGAGAATTCTGCATCTTCAGAAGTAGCGCTTATCCTTCACAGCTTCCATCATGTCTGAGATGTGCATGACCATTAAATAAAAATAATGAAATAAGATGAGGCAGGCACTCAGAAGCAGTGCATTTCAGAAAAGTTCCTGGATATCGATTTATATTTCTCTGAACTAGAAAGAATAAAATTATACATATTGAATCCAAGAAGGAAACTCAGGAAGCAGTATGAAATTTCAGCTACAGTTTAATTTTACAAGACTTGAGGCAAATTATTGTTCATCTTAAAACAACCCATACCAGCCATCTGAAAACAACATGGACTTAGGTATTCTGTCAGACTTTGGTTTTAAGGTTCACACTCTTGACATGTAAATCTACTAGAAGTCTTTGGAGTTCTTCCATAGACATTGTCACCTAAGACAGTAGATCAAATCTCTATGCTCAATTTCATATAAATATCTAAAAACTAATGTGATGGCAAGGTAGATAGCAGCTGAAAAGTGGGAATGCAGCAGAAAGAAGAAAGCATATAGCCATTGTAAGCAAGCCTGGGCTATTTTGCATCCTGTTATTGTTACTTCATTTTCTGTTTGCAACTTGCAGTTATTCATTTTCTACCAGTAATCCTCTACTTTAGCTGCTCTGTTAGCGAGAATACTCATCATAGTGCAATTTGTGATAAATGAGTTTTTAACTTCTTATACCGGTTAAGAAGATTAACAGTGCAGAATTTAAAACCTGTGACCAAAATTTGATGAGACAACTTAAAATGAATGACATTCGAGATGGAAAGAGGCTTCTGAATACCAACAGACAAAATCCAGACAGCAGGAAAATAAGGTTAAAACATTCTATCCAAAGCCATTTTACAAAAAAAAAAGGAGAGGAAATGTGTGACATATGGTATCGAGTGAGGCACTTGAAGTTGAGACTAAAAATGTTTAAAAAGACAGCTGTTAGTTTGCATGATTAAAAAGGGAAAGGAAGGATATTATGATACATCAAGAAGCAAGGAAGTTATGAAACCAGAGGTGGACTTGTTGGATGTTTGTTTGCTTTTCTTATCCAGTGGTTTCTAATGTTTTTATTAATTTTATCTTCAAATTCAACCTCCACCTCTATCTTCCGTTCTGTTTCTCCCAGTGACATCAGTGCCGGCTATTAACACAAAAACTGGGTGGATCCTTGAACCCTGAAACCAAATCAAAGAACAGTTTAGGGAAAGAGATAATTACGTATCAGCTCTTCTTCCCTACAATATGTTTAAGTAGATTAGATTATTTTAATAAGCTTTGGAAGTGATGGTAACATTTAGAATAATATTGTCACATGAATCTTCCCTGGCTGTATATGAATTATAGAAGTCAGTGAAAAAATCCCAAATTTGTCTTAATGAAATATTGTTGTATGTATCATCTGATCTTCATTCTAAGGTAAATTACTTATTTCTTTTAAATCTTTGTTTATATGATAGTTTGGTTAATTTAGTTGCTTTAGAGCAGGAAATCTGTGAGAGGGATTTTTTGCTTCCACTGCTAGTTCTTGTAAAACTCTTGTGAATAGAAAACAAGTAGCAATTTGCATATGGCAATTTGTCCATGCATGGGGAGCCCAACAGAGATATTCCTTGGGAATCACAAGACGACTAAAGCCTAACTGGGCACAAAAGCTGATGTGCTCTCCCTGTCACAGGCGATCCTTACCAATTTTATTTGGCACATTGTGCATAGCTTTGCATGTGCTGAGTAAGCTCAGCTGCCATTCGCCTGACGGGGATTTGAGGCAGGACTATATACTTTTGTTTATGGCACTGGACAAGGCTCAGGAACTAGAACATTAGCTTTTTGCTTTGGCATAGATTTCCTGGCTAAATTACCTAATTTCTCTCTGCCTCATTTCATAAGAACAGTCCAATCTGTTCAGACCAAAGGCTCATTTAGCCCAGGACCCTGGTTCTCACCAGGTCCCATAATGAATGTCAGCAGAGGAGAATGAGCGGCGAGCAGGCAGCAGTGCTTAGTGATATCGTCTCCCAGGCTCCAGTACTGGTTGTTCAGGGATTTCCTGAACCAGGGGTGGAATCTCTGTGTTTAATGCTTTTCAATGACTTGGTTTTGATAAATTAGTACTGGCATTTCTTGAGCTCATATATCTTTTAAGTATCCACAGCACCCCAAGCCCTACAAATTGCAACATGGGAGGAACATCCCTTTATTTTATTTTGATCCTTCTGCCTACCAGTTTCTCATTTTGGAAAAAAACTGAGCATACTCTCCTTATTTCCTTCTGTTTTCTGAGTTAGAGGGCTGTAACTTCATGCAGTACTGAAAATGCAGGAGTGCCATACATTTAAAGAGGCATAAAGTCACTCTTGGTTTTGTTCTTTATTTCATTTCTAAAAACTCTGTATGTGAAATTTGCTATTTTCAGCTGTTACCAGACATTGACATAATTCATAAAAAAAAAATTAAAAAAAAAATTTTAAAAGTAATCATGACTTTAAGACCTTGAATTTGATCTATAAAATATATACGGTAATAGTGTTTCTTGAATTGCTTTCTGTGAAAAGATACAGAAGGAAACCATGAACACAGTTTTGCGTAAAGAGCACAAGTTGTTCTGGTCTGTTCTACCTGAATAGAAACACTGAAACATGAGAGGAGAGTGCCCTGGACTGTGTGGCTTTTGGGGAAGATGCTTAGTTATTCATATGAGAAAAAAATGCCAATCTTGCGATTTAACTTCTCTCCTACCACTAACAACTCCTGAATCAGGAATATAGCTGAGCTATTATATTTCAAATTCCATTTGAGTTAATGCCTTCATACAAAAGGAAAGGAAAGGGGAAAGAGTCACTTCATTCCCACACGTTTTCTGTGCATCTCTAAATGTGCAGTTTGGCCCCAGTGGACCTTTCTGGTCCTGTGAAACTTGTCTTACAAGGCATCTCCAGCACCTTCCAGGTTTGTGGTCACTTTTTCTACAACGCCGTACCTCTGAGTCCTTCCCCTTCAATGGACTTACATTTCAGGAACCAATTATGGTTGACAGTGTTTCAGAAACTGTCTTCTATTTCTCAGGGGCCTGTAATCAGTGTTCAAATCTGAGGTAAACAAAGTTTCATCTCTAAAGAGAAGATAAGCTTAGCAGAGTTCAGAAGGCTCCTCAAACAGCACAAACACCTTCTCCCCTTGAGATGTTTACATCCAAGGTGACAGAAAACTGAGCAGTGTTGTCTTGCAGATGGTCTGAGAAGATTGTATTAAATAAATACAAAGGCATGTGTTTTTTACCTACCAATTAAGTTCAAAATTTCCAGATCCAGGGCTAAATTAAAGGCAACAGTCTAGTTGTAAAACTAAGACAAGAAGCAACCGAATCATTTAAAAGTTAAAACTATGTTGTGGATATGGAAAAAAAAAAGGATTCTGCTGATATTTGTTCTTCTTGATAATCTCCAAAGCTGACTTTGTTCTTTAGTTCTGTTGGCTTTCACTGGGGTTGCACAATCATTGCTGAGGAGAGAACCCAGATCAATGTCTAAAGGTGCCTTTGCTCATGCATAACAAATTAAAAGGGTGATTTGGCACAGCAGGTGAGATGATTAATATTTCTGGTCTTATTATTTTTGTTTCTGAATGTATGTGTTTGTGTGTAATTATACATTTCAAGGATAAACAGCTAAATGCAGTTAAACACTTAACGTTTATCTGAATAAATGCAAATGAAACTTGCATTGTAAAACAAGTAATTGGTGTGGATTAAGAGTACATATGATTTTTCTTCTCAGTGTTTGTTGCCATTACTTTAATGATGACAAAAAGCAGAAGGGTGGTGGTACAGATGCACATTTAGAAATTGTATATTCATCAGTTCAAACCTTTTAAATTGATGGTGATGGAGAACAACTGTTTTAATTCATAGTCATTTGGAAGGATTTGTCGTGACCTCGAGTTAACTTGTAAACACGGCAAGGGATATGAGAAAGATTCCTCTGGCGTTCACTGAACTTGAAGGGAATCTTTCAGTGACTTTAGTGGGCTCCATGCTGAGGGGCCAGAGAAGATGCCCATGGAGGTCTCTCAGGGATCACAGCACATCTGGGATGGCACCAGTCTGTGGTGATCAGTGCTGTGGTATTAAACCCTGTGCAGGGCACAGGTCCTGCATAGCTCAGTTCATGACCATGACCACTCCTCACCATGTCTATGATCTGGTGGTGGGGGGTGAAAAATGAAGTAATCTGAATGCCAGCTTTCTTTGTCAAAACAAAAACAAAAACAACAACAACAACAGAAAAAAACCAAAAACCTGGCTGGTGTGTTTGTCAGTTTGTTTTAACCAAGTCAATCTATATTATGCTGTACTAAACCATACTAAACTATACTGTAATACACCACACCATGCTATATAATGAGCCAGGATTTTGAGCCAAAGTTCTGTTAAATGAAAGGCTTTGTTTCTTCCTCAAAGATACAAATATCAGTGATTGAGTTACCTGCTTGGATGCTGATTAGCCCTGCTGACACTGTGCATTCCTATTTATGAATATGCGTATATAGATATAACAAATGAATGTAACAAATCTTCTTGCCAGTGTCACTGACTCTCTCCCCTTCTGAGGACCCCTGGGTTCTAGAAAAGCAGGAAAGATAGTGAATAAAGAAATTAATTTTAATGTACATTTTTCAGTCACCCTGAATCAAAATCACTTAAATCCATCTGTTACTGTGTCAGCGAAGTTTTTGTTGCACTGGGAAAAGAATATCAAACATTCTTGACTTTTTTAATAAATCCCCCCCCCCAAACAGTATGAGAAATGCATTGCTCTTAGATACAGTGCCATGAGGAATAATTGCAACTTGTCACAGAGAGAGGTTATAATTGTGTCTACTGTTAGTTATGTCTCCATGTGCACAATAGAAGTTACCTTTTCAAATGCATTGTTCTCTAATGCAATACCAGTTATTAAAATTTGACGATATTATTACTTGCTAATGAAGAAAAATGAAATGAGGCTGCAGAAAGGCTTGGCACTGTAACACTGAAAGCACGTGGAGGGAACAAAGAGGAAAGAGAAGTGCTTATTGCAGAGATTTCAGATCTAAGCTTGGCCTGAGGAAAAGCTAAATTGCCCAAAGGGTCAGAATTTCAGCTTCTGTATTTCACTTTGTTTATGTCATTTTAAAAATCTGAGTAAGTATCAAACACTGGTCTAGATCTGACACTTCATAGGCACCTCTGCATGAAATGCTGCAAATAGATTGCAGTATTTTAGAGACAAAAATAAAGCTTAATAGTTGTTGCAGTAGTTGCTGTGGTGTATTTCTATGCCCCTTTGTTACGTGTACAAATTCTCTGAAAGTATGCTCACAAAGTCTTATTTTAGGGAGAAGGAATCAATTGTATTTTTCTTGCCTTGCTCCTTATTCTGTCACTCATTTAGAGTCAGATTTTTGAAGCCTTTAATTTAGGTCATGTGTTCATATTAGAGACAACTTCTTCCTGGGAATTAAAAGGCAGATAGGATAAAAAGCAGTGCAGACATATGCTTTCATTTTCAGAAGTGACTAACAGCTCCACGTATCAGAATTTTAAATTGCCCAAGAAAGTATTTGCTGAAAATCAGAGCCCTTGAGCAAGTTTTAAATTGGGTGCCTAACTTGTGAGTGTGCAAAATCACTTGGGAAATTAGAAAATCTTGGCCATATGCTTATATGTTAATTCCACTTTACTAAGTCCTTTCTGTATGTTGCTTCCCCAGTTTACAGTTGTTTTTGTGTTGTAAATAAGATATCCTTGACTCAGACATGAAAGTTCCCCAGGAAAACTGGAGAACTCTTCTCTTGTTAAACAGCACCCTAATTACAGAAGCAATTTTACAAACAATCCCCTGGGGGAAATATTTTTATCCTCATCAGGAAGGCTCTTGAATAAAATAACACCTTTGCTAACTTCATTTATTTACAACAGGACACAAGACTGAGGCTGGGTTAGATTTATTGCCATTACATCACTGATGCTCAGTAATTCATAAAACATTGGGTCCAGGAGTCAGCACTGCTGTTATTTCCTCTGATGCCTGACCTCACCACAGTCTAATAACATACAGGAAATCCAGAAGACAAAGGGGGAAAGAAGTGGTCTTGAATGCTAAAAATAACCATAGAAAACTAGTGCAATCATGTAATAGACTATGGCCCAATAATATATTTAACATAATAGTAGAATCTGCTAAAGCAATTAGAATCTGTTCCAAATGTTTTTAATGGAAAATATGCTGGAGGTAAGAATAAGAGTACTTAAAGAATGGAGACTTTTAGGTTATGTAGTTCAGTTACGTGTACTGGTTTTAGGTTTGTATATCTTATTTCTTACATATGCAGACCACTTAATAACTTGACTAGAACAGACAGTCATTGTATGGTGGTTATATTTCCAGAGGTCATCCTATATGAGCCAGACAGTCATCTTAGGTGATGTATTACACTTGACAACCCAGAAAGTTGCAATACAAAGGCATTCTAATTCTCAGTGTCCTCTGAGAATTGTTCAATATCCTTGATGGTATCTAGTGTCTGGTATGCCATTGGGATGACATTTTTGGTGTCTTTACTAATCAGTCAAGGTTAACATGTCATTCATGTTAACTGCATGTTTGGTTTGTTTTGAGTTGTTTTCGTTTTTCTAATCACTCCATACTTGCAAGAATTTCTAAAGCAATAAACAGTATAATGACATGACAATGAAACTTATGTCTGCTCATTTATTTGCTGTAGAATTAGAACACATTATCCAAAATAGGCAGATCTTTAAAATTGGTGCAAATAGGTAAATGACATCAACAGGGAAAAACAAAACCAAACCCAGAAAGCTGTTGCATGAAAGTCAGGTAAGTCTGGTGAATTTAGCTAGTGAAATATCACAAACATACGTATCTTTTTTGAACAGCTGTTCAGCTTGACTGTGCCTGCCCTCCTTTTATTTACATATGTTGCACAGTGATTTGAAAGAGGCTATTATTCATATAAATACCAATATTAGTATGCAGACTAGTATGTTCAGGTGTGAACAAGTCTTCACAATTTGACATTGACACTTGGTTTCTCTCCCAATCAGAAGCACTTACTGATCATGAGCTAGGAATAATGAATAGATTAAACCAGCTGTTCCTGAACAGCCCAGTTGGCTGTTTTCCATTTAATTAAATTAATTGGATTATAATTGCATAGATAGATAGATAGATAGATAGATAGATAGATAGATAGATAGAAATACTTTTCCTTTTAGCAAAGGTGTATGGTAAATTAATAAATATTGATAGATTTAATTTCAGAAGAAAGCAATGTGGTGTGTTTGATAATTGACTGAAAGACAGTTTTTGAGAGGGTGAGTTGTCCAAATTCAGCCTAAGGAGTCAGATTTGTCAAAACTTGTGCTTTCCAGAATTGTCTCTACTGCATTTTAAGGCATCTTCTGAAGATCAGTAGATAGAAGAACTTTCCAGTAGAAGCAATGTAGAGGGATAAAAGAAGAAACGTGAACCAAGAGCCCTGTTTTACTTTCATTAATCTACAGAAATGAAGCATGGAGCTGCTTATCATCACAACAGCTCTCTTATCTTGATATCAAAACTAAGATTTGCGGGCACCAAAATGTCAGTAAATATCTACAAGTATAGGGAAAAGAAGATTTCTTGAGTCTGAAGAGGAGGACACAGGTTAATGCAGAGACTGTTTGAGAGGTCTTGGAGTGATCAGGAAACTGAGCAAACTGCCTGAGGGAGGCACGGAGAGGTGGGCAGATCTTCATATCTCATGATAGTTTTGCAGGTAAATGCTCCTCAACAAAGTTCCTTTGCTTTGCCCTTTGGCACAGCACAGCACAGCCACCCCAGAAAGTTTCAGTTCCAGGTCCTACAGAAGCTGGAGTCCTTTCTTTAGGAACACCATTTCACTAAAGATCTGTCACTTAGAGTGATTTCCCATAGGATTTTAAAACTGATTTTCATAACTCAATTCCACTAAGCCTCAAGTTGGAAAAACAAAACGTAAAAAAGGTGTTGCAGAGCCCAGTGTCCTCCAGATGTGTGCAGGTAAAACCCTATAGTACATGGAGCCTGAAGGCTAAAAGTCAGAAGCCACTGTGTGTATTTCTTTTTTCTTTTTCTTTTTTATTTCTTTGTTTCTGTTTTTTTTCTTTTCTATTTTCTTTTTTTTTTTTCTTTTTTTTTTTTTTTCTTCTAACAATTAATGATTTAAAGCAGTTGCATTATTGCTCCAGTCACTTTTCACCTATTTCCCTAATGGTTACCACTTGCCTCAACATTTACATTTGTTTTAATATTTGTATTTTTTGCATAATTTCTCACATTATATTTATTTGCACTTACACTTTTTTAAAAATGTAGCATTCCATGGGGATAAATTTAATAAAAGTTTCTCATTAAAAGTTCTGTAACAGCATGATTCCCAAACCTGAAACCAAAGTCCTCACATTTTACAACTTTCATGACTCAATAGATTAAGTGTGAAATAGGAAATATAATAACAATAACAACATAGCCATATCCTGCACAGTTGTTTCACTTAAAATTATTCTTGAAAAGTAACATAATTCATAAATAAATCAATTCTCACAGAGTGAAATTTGCTCAAAAGACTCTCTGAAATAACCTTGATGTAGTTATAAAATGTGTGCATGGAAAGCTGTATGGGCAAGAGGTGAATCAAAAATTCACTGATATGAATATATTGGAAGACAGGAGAAAAGACAGAAAAAAACGAGGAAAAAAAAAAGAGCAAAATCATCAAATTTCTGTTTTGCAAAGTCAGGTGTCACCAATCAGCTGCCTCTGCAGTGTTCATTTCAGAAAGATTCTTAGCTCAGACCTAAATTCATATGAAAGTTCCTCTGTGGTCAGTGACGAGATCTTGCCCTTGGGAACTGCAGTTCTGAGCTGCTCTGACTCCTCATTCACAGGAACCTGTAGCCTTCTGCTGAGAGCAGGGCAGCAAATTCAGCCACCCCAACTAATGCCTCTGTGTAGAAGGGGTAAATCCAAACCTTAACAAGTCTCAAAGTATTTTCCTTGAGTGGGAAGTGGAGCTTTGCCTTTTGTATTTCCCAATACTGAATAATAAAGAAAACAAAATATTTCCATGCTAGCAACTTCTTACTAAGTTAAGAGACATTGCTACATGATTTAAAGTTCTCCAGTACACAATGGATACATTTTCATACTCCAGGCACCCTGGAAATCCTTTGGAGCTCTTTTTTCTGGGGTTTTGGATCATGTTACTTTTGGGGTTTGTAGTTTGTTTTTTTTTTTGTTTTTTTTTTGTTGATCAGGGTTTTTTATAAAATACTTCATCATAGCACAACAGAGTCTGTGTAGATAGTGAGGGGAATAGCAACATCAAAAATTCTCACAGCTGTGGCCAATTGTGATAGTTCCTCAGGCTCTTGGTGCATTGCATGTTTCTGGACCATTCTTTGTTCAGCAGCTTCTTGTGGAAATCAGTTAGTCCCTGAAATATACCCTGGAGATGGGCTTCTTTCTATTTATGGTTTGGAGGTTACAAGAGTAAGGATATGAGTTCATTCCATTGCTCTAGAATGGCTGGGGAGCTTCACTGCTGTCATTCCATGCCTGATAATTTAAACCAGTAGTAACTCCATAGTAGCTGTACACAGTCCATCCACAAAGTCTCTTCAGATCATTTGCTTGCACTGTATTTATTTATTATTGACCAGCAGTGGTTTCACTGCATTAGGCTCTGCAGTTCTGGGATGATTTCTGTGAGAACTGCCAGAAAAATTTCAGGAAAAAATCCCCCTGAAATTCAGCAGTCAGTGCTGTCCAGGCTTAGGATGGTAGGTATTGCTTCCTCACTGGCCACATGTTCATCTGCAAGGCAGTAGTACTAAACTGGGAAATAAAATGTATATTTACCAATAACAGCTAATTTAAGTTTTCATCTTCCTTATCTTTGTTATGTTGAGACAGTACTGGATGGGCTAGGTCCAGGCAGACATACAAAAAAATTGTCTAAGAAGTTGTCATACTGGGTATAAATATATATATATGTCTTTTTAAATAGGTATAGAGTTGTTATGTTTATGTATATATAGCATTACATTTTATTGGCTCACTGGCTGAGTGGAGCTATTCAATAACAAGATGTGAAATGTCTAGTCAGATAGCAATGTCTTGTCACCACTCAGTGTCATGATGTGACACATTGTCTCAGTCGTATTTCAGCTGTTTGAAAGCGAGTCTGTGGAGCCTGGAAGTGGCAGATCATCGGGAATCACAAAATTTTTTTCTTTCATTTCCAGGAGTGAACTGTAGTCCTTTTTGTCTAAATCTTGCCATCTATCACACTATCTGCTACAGGAAAACATATGTTTTAAGGAGCCAGAAGCATTATCTCCTACTCTGCAAGGCATTTACTAGGTGAAACAATTCGTGTCATGCCATGAGCCAGCAGTCAGTTGTTGTCTTTATGGGTTTGTGGAATTTCAAGACCCAAAGAAACTCAGTATTTTCAGTAGTTTTACTATGGATTATACAGAAGCATCAATGAGATATAAACTTAGTCTTTAATAACCCATAAAACAAGCTACAGCAAGGTTTTTAGCTACAAGGATCTTTAAAAAAAATTTGAAGTACATTGTAATGTCCTTTTGGGCTGCCAGTGAAACTAATGAAAGGGTTTAGACAATAAATTGGATTAATTGTTGAGTTACAAAGGCCTTTCTTTGAATTTTTTTTCTTTCTTCTATTTGCATTTCTAGAAACTTTTCTCCCACCTGGAAATCTTGCTTTGTCATGAATTCCTGCCCTTGATTCTGTAATAGCCCTCATAAAACTTTGCAACATTGAGCATTTGTTTAATAAAGAGGTGTTTTTGCTGTCTATGGCTCAGGCATTTGCTGACTCACTGCAGTACCATTCTTTGTATTCAATTAACTGCAAAACTCAAGAAGCAGCAAAATTATTAACTGATCAGAATTTTTCTGAAAACAATGTGCATTCTTTCCATCTGACAGCTCTTGTCTGTACTGTGCAAAGGAGGGCCACACTCACATAGACCAATGACCCCCTAAATCTCTGAGCAGAGCCTTGTTCTTTGCTATCTCCAGGCAGACTGATTAAATTTGGGTGGAAATGCTGTAGACAAATGACTTGTGTGATCAAATACCTATGACAAGTCATATTGCTTTCTAGGCTTTTAAAATGGTGGGTGGTATGTAGAAAAGAGTTTATTCCTCTGTGGCCTGTATGTTCTGTTGGTTTGTGGATAGAGGTAGTTTGATTTCAGCACCCAAAAAGCTGTTTGGGCAAGTTGCCCTGTTCGTGACAGGTTAGACTTCCCACAGCATGTTTATCAGAACTGCTTGGGGCCTCAGACAAACCATGATACATTTATTTGGCACTTAACAGGGATGTATTTATTGTCATTATTACTCACCCATAAATTTGGAAACTTACAGTACGTGTCTCTTCATTGCTTTTTAACTGAAATGCGAAAACACTGTGGGATTTCCCTTTCAGGCATCTTACTTCAAATTTTTATTCCACAAGCACAAAAAGAAGGGTTGATCACCTCTGACTTATGTTGACCTGGGTCTCCACTTGTTCTTGTCTTCTACACACCAATATCAGTAGAGTTACAGTGACATAAAACAGAAGAATACAGTCAAAAATCAGATCCTCCTACACCAAATCACTTTCCACATCTGTTTCCTATTTGTCTTACAATGACACATGGGATTATATTGGGAATATATTCTGCTTTAACTGTCATACCACTGACTCTGTAGCCTTATCAGATATCCCTTGGTGTGCTGGATGAGCACTTGTCATCTACTAAGAAGAAATGCCAAGAAAATGTAGATTGATAATAACATTTTTCAATAACAGCTTGTAGCATTAGTGCCATCTTCTATTATTGCAGTTGAGGTTTAGCATTCTCATCAATTTACTACTTTTATTTATTATTCAAGATCTAGATATGGATCCTACAGTAGAATTCCAGAAATGTTTTTCTGTTTGATTATTTATTCATCTCTGGTTAGAAAGAGCAAAGTCAGAAGACTGGAGAGATGCAAGGAATGTGTCTGGGTTATTAAGAGCCAGAAAGAAAGACAACAAGAAAGAGAGAAATGTAGTACTGTGTCAAATAGCACAGATACAGGATGACTGTATAAACATAATCAGGCAGGCTACATGTACAAGAACATGCTTTAGGAGATTGAGTCTGACTTCTGGGATCAAACTTCACAAAGCAGTGTCCAACCTTTTTATCTTACAGCGCAGTAAGCCATGGATGACTATCCTCCTAACAGTTTATTTTCCCTTCATCTTTTTCTTCAGTGAATGGAAGGAAATGTGAAATCCACCTCACATTTTTTTTGAAAATATGTAGTAAATACTAGAAATATGTGCTGGTGTGATGTAATTGAACAAGCCTGTAATAAAATCTCTAGCCTGTGACTTAGAGAATCATGGACACTGGGTTTAAAATAACACCATTTGGAAGTATGGATGGTCAGTGGCCTCACCATTGCCTGGGTTCAGTATGGATGAGAAATATAGGGAAGGCAAGGGTGCCAAGGAGGATGCTGCTTCCAAGGTGGAGGTTGATCTCTGCTCTTTGGGGTTCCTTGATGTAATTAGGTGTCAGTGCAAATTAGCCACAGTGCAGGTGGGAAATGGAAATCCCAGGTTTTGCTGAGGTCTTCACAAGTCCTCTGTGGATGTTGAAGACTTCTGTTCAAAAAGCATCTATTCTTCTGGTTTTATCCTCAGAGCAAAACATAAGATAAATATACTATTCAAATTGATTGGCAGACTTGGTCCCCCAGTTAAAATTAATTAAATGCACTGAAAAGCCCATTGCTTTGGATTTATTTACCTTCATTTGACTTGGTGTTTACAGAGGCCCTTTTTAATCTTAGTTTATATTCCCCTATGATTGGCCCTCTGCCTGCATATTTTAAAGGTTTCATCGCAAGGTACTGAATAATAATAATAATAATGATAATAATAATAATAATAATAAATAATAATGCTTTCCTGATGCAGTTGAAATTGAATTTGAGGATGTATATAAAATAGTAAGTCACTAATACGCAGGCTAGGAAAGGCAGAATTTAGCATATTATTATGTACTAATCTACAGTAGTGGCACATTTCAGAAAATAATAGTAAAAAACAGATTTTATCTTTTTCTCGGATAGAATTTTCAAATTCCTGTTCTTCAGTTACTATTACTCAGATGTATTCTCAGTGAAGGTAAAAATAGTTTAGTAAACCCATGAAAATTAATATGAAAATAAATTATATGTGCAGTGGAACAGAAGAGACACAAGCTGTTTATGTGTATTTTTGCCTTTGACCAGCATTCAGCACATATTGATCAGGAGATGGGCGTTTTTACCAGATCCTCACCCAGTGCAATTTGACTTCCCTGAAGCCACAAACCCCACTATGACTCACATACATTGCACTCTTTTTAGTTCAAATTACTTCTTAGTGTTCTTTCATCAAATAATGATGCTTTTTCCTTCTTTTTTTTTCTTTTTCTTTTCTTTTTTTTTTTTTTTTTTTTTTTTTGCTTCACAGGACAACATTTTTAGAATGGAAGAGTCACATTTTGAAAATGGGCGGGGGAAAAGCCCTTATGATCCCAAACTGCTGACAGCTTCACTTTTAGTAGGTAGGTGACACAAGTTCAACAAGATATGCATTCTCTGTAAATAATTTGCCAGTTTTCTGCTTTTTTTTCCTCCTTGCAGCACCTTATGATAGGCATTTGTTTTATGCAATTTATTTCCAGGTTAAGGTAATTCTGGTTTACTTTTAATATAGGTGAGCCAAGTGTCCTGGGGTGTAAACCAAGATTCGGGTATCACAAGAGCTGCTTTATATCCTTGCAGGACCTTGATTCTGCTAAATGTTTTTCTTCCTCACATCTTGGTGGAGGCATTTTTATCACCTGGTTCACAGGCTGGCCACACTGGTAGTCACACAAGCACAACTGAGAGCTAAGTCAGAGCAGGAATCAATAACTCCTTACATCAGTTTTTCTGACAAGGAATGTCTGTCACCCAGCTTTACCTTGCATGGGAGCTGGAGATCAATGAACAGCCACAGGTCTGGGCCCTAAGGTGATGTTTCAGTTGAAGAATCTGTCCATCTGACAGTAAATAAAATTAAATTCCTGATCAGAAGAAAAATATTTAAATAAATTTAGTGGTTTTGAATTGGTAATACTTCATTTCATGAAATATGTAAATATGGAGCAACTGGACTGTGTCAATGTAATTGAACTAATGCAATTGATTGAATTTTTCTAATTGATTTAACTTATCTAATTAAATTAGATATGTTCGTTGTTATTACTTCACCTTTACAACTAAGGCAAAAAGATGTTTCGTGAGACTAAAAAAGGGGACACAGATTCTTCTTTCTCTACTCCTCTGCCTAGGTGTAGCCACCTTATCTTTAACATCCTTCCATGTAATTTTCTGGTAATTTTTTACAACCTCAAATCCAACAATAGTTTCAGAAAATTGGAGATTCTTTTCTCAGAAGTCTTCAGGAAATGACAGATAACGAGATACATTGTTTTTTTCAGGCCTTTGTGCATATTGTTAGCCTAGGGCCTTGCCTACCGTTTGCCCTTATTCTATTTACATTGTATTTAAAAATTAAGCTATTCAAAATAGACAGCAACAAAAATTTAGTCCTAAGTGTGCCTCATTTCCTGATCTTAGAGGCCCATAATGATCCCAGGTGATGAACTAACCTGGGGACACACACTTTTTAACAGGAAAAACAGGAAAGACATCTGCATCTTGCTCCAACTTGTACCCTGTACAAACAAAAAGGGAAAAAGAAGTGTGTGTAAAAGGCCAGTGTATAAATTAGTGCCTGGAGCAACTTGAATTTGTGGCAGTGCTACTCTCAAGCGAATAGCTTTACTATTTATTTTAATATACAATAAAGAAGAGAATGATGACAGGCCAGTATTACATGGTATACCCGGTATGCAACTGCACAAAGTCAACAGTGTCTAGCTTTCCACATTCCTTTTTTTTTTCCACTCTGTCCGTCATATATATGATTATCTTACTTCCCTTGGCTTAGATTGCATGTCTTTAAAAGATTTTTGCTTTCTTGAGCCCACTTCCTGCCTCTATAATTTTGACTCCATGTGTATTTCCATCTAATAAATAATAGACTGAGCATGATCATTTGTTTTGAATCAGGCCTCAGAGCCACTGGGTGTAATAATACAATAGAGAATGATGCAAATTGAGCATTCAAAGCTGGTGACTAACTTATACTTCAGTCACTTACACAAAACTCAGGGTGAAGCTAAAATTAGCATTGCTGTCTCCTGAACACCAGCAGCCTTCTTTCTTTACCTCTTTATAGTTGCTCACAGCCACGCTGCATTACTGATTGTGATGTTGCGTTTACTTCAGCCCTTTTCTGCAGAGTGCATATTGCAGAGCGTGTGTTTCAGAGGGTGTATGCCAAATTCACCACTGGTTCTTTGCTTAAAAATAACTTCTCTTTGGCAAAAAAATCCTTGTTTTTTATGGTAAAATGATGACCCAAGGCAAAATAATGTCCTCCCCCCAAAAGAGTTGAGGAACAGGGGAAGAACTGGCCAAGCAATGACTGCGTGGAGAGGTTTGGTCCAGCTGCTCTCCAAAGCAGGGAGCATGGGAGTGAAGCAGTGAGTGTGGGCATGAGGGCCAGAGCAGCCTCTTAACCATAGAAGTGTCACACCAAAGCCATGGATACACTGCTGCTCCTCTTCTCCTGGGCTGAGCTACTCCTGGCCCTTCACGTGACAGAGTATTTGTCCTGTGAGTGACCATGGTTTATCTAAGATTTAAGAGGGCAACTATGTAAAAGAATTCCCCAGCATTCATTAAAATGCAATGTTATAATTAGTAATTCAAAGTAACTATCAGGAAAACAAATAAAAAAAAAAGCTGAGAAGTGTAATTTAGATGGTTACATCTAAATACAGGAGGGAAGCATTATTTCTCTTCTTCATCAGAAACACTAAACAGATATTTTGCAAAGTGTGGAAAGAGAATGTTTTTGACACCATAACTAGGAAGTAAATTTTAGGTAAGTGAAATGTAGTAATTTGGGCGAAATATGAAGGTTAATGTGCAAAAATTAACTTCTAGTCTTTAATAGCCATTAGTACCCAGGAGGCCTATTCTATATTTCAACTGAAACAAATTCTTACCAGTGTAAAAAGGATCTTCTGCAGTTTTCCCTCTCTCCTAAAAAAAATCAATAATATATGAAAAAAATACACCCACACTAAAGCGAAACGAAAATAAATGGTTCATCTTCATTAAATTGTTCTGATATTTTTCCAGTATACATTCCTTGTTCCATTCACCTGCAAACATTTTTTCATTACTAACAGTTGTTCATTAAAGTTGGTCAATGCTACCCTACTCTAAAGTAAATGCCAGCTGGGAACATGATACAACTGGTTCCTGGTAATGTAAGACACTGTGCAGCCATTCCCACCTATGTGCTGCAAACTAAACAGTCTCCATCTGAGTGGGCTAATGCATGAAATGTAGAGACCAAGAAATCCCTGGGCACCACTCATGAGTATTCCAGTGCAGGAGGAAAATGAGAAGCAGCATGGTTTCCAAGGAATATAATCGCAGGAGAAAATATCACTGAATGTGTTAGACTAGAGGAATTTTATTGGGATAGTAAAAAAAAAAAATAAGATAATTAAAAACCTTCAGAGAAAGAGGCAGCATTGTCCCAGTATCGGTTTATTTAGGGAAATGACAATCTGGGATTTTCAAAAGCTTTATCCAGAATCCTCAAAGCTTTTTATGCTTCTCTGTCTCATTATTTCATTATTTTTTTATTTTTTTTTTACAATTCACCATTCTTTTTAGATTGAACAAATCTTTAATTTTTCAATGTTAAAAACCAGTTTAGGTGCCTTAATGCTCCCAAATATGTATTAATATGATCTAAACAACTAATATGATCTAGTGGCTTTTCACTAGTTAAGTACTTCATTTATTATATATATATATAACTAATTTATTAATAGTACTCTATTTCTTAGAAATTAATTAGTAAGTACATATGAGGCTCAAGATTTTGAAATTACTGTAACTTTCTGGAAAGTTTTAGTTATTGACTTCAAAAGAAGTGAAGTCAAACCACCCCTATGTCTGAAAATCTTAACTTTAGTGAATGAACCTTTTAACCATGGATGGATTTCATTTATGAGCCCGTTTACAATTGAGAGTAATTGTGACGTTCAGGGCTTGGTTTTGCCTGTATTCCTCATTTCTGCAACTTCCTTACTTCTTCAAAAGGAAAGTTTACAGTTCTTTACTCCCTACAAATTATTGTCTTTCAGAGTGCCAGCTTATTTAAAAGCTGAATAGAAAGAATTTAAAATAATAAATACATATTAAATGCATATTTCTTGTTTTTCAGTATCTTTGTATCTGATGACCTTGGGGAGTTATTTAGAGTTCTGTGTTGTTTATGTACAGTACAGACAAAAATGTTCCCTCCCCTCCAAAAATCAGCATTACTATGGACTTTAATTATTGCCTATTTATTTAGTAAAGTCAATATATGTATTTCTGTTTACACTTGTGTATCAGCATGCTGCTCCTTTACAATAGGTGTTTTTTGTCCAAAACATATTTTTACCTGTGCAAACAACTGAAGGCCATCCTTTAGTTCTGGATAGTCGTTCCTTTGTCCTGCTGGGCTGGAAATACAAAGTAACTATTTTTTATTTTTTTTCTTTTTTTCTTTTGATAAATGTTTGTCAGTTTTCAAATTAATTTCCACTTTCTTCTTGAAGTTTATAAAACTTCTTTTAAAAGTGCTGACACAGAAATAACACAGTGAAGACTATCCATGACATTAAAGAATCATTTTCTAGATTACCCTTGAGTAAATTTCAGTCCACAAGAAGGTATGCACAGGGAAATAAAGATGAATGTACTTCTATCTAGACAGGAGGCAAAATCCTCATATAGCTTTTGCATGGTACTAACTTAAAGGATGTGCACATCTGGGACATGACTTGAGGCTCACCCTGAATTTTGCAAAAATTATCTAAAGCCTAACAAAAATAAATGGTATTTCTTGGTATTTCTGTCTGGAAGAAGTCAAAATCCCCTTTTTGCATGACTGCAGCAGATCTGTTCAAACTGCAGGCACTGGTCTAAGTATACTGAAACTTGGAGGGGCTGTAGTAGGGATGATAGAAAGGTCAGACAGTTTTCTACAGACCCTTCCTCATTTGAAACATGCTGAAGCCAGTTATTGGCAAAACTTTTATCCTGTAACCACTGAAGAAAAAGTATCAGCCACAAGAGCCTTGTAGTGTCCTCTTGAGTTGAGCTGGGTCCAGCCTGGAAAATATGTTAATTTCCAGTGGTGTTTATATATCAAGTTAGAAGTGTCAAAAAAACTTAAAATTCTAAATATTTCAATTATATAATTTAATTAGTTTTCAAACTGTATTTGGTTTAATTTCAGCAATGTAGTATTAAATATAGATTTTTCTTGACTGACTGACCTTTAGATCTGTTGATAACTAAGAAGAAAAATAGGCCTTGTTGGTTTTTCCTTTCCCCTTTGATTTCTATTGATTTATCAGAAGTCACTAGGGATTGAAAGACAAGAAAATGAAGATAAGGTTAAAGAAAGGTTAAGCATAGCATCAAAGCCCTTTTCACAGGCAAAAAGGTTTTATGATCTTTAAAATCTCAGCTGCATACTCTGTACATAATAATCACTATAATTAAGTGATTGTCTCCCCTTCCAAAAAAGTTGAAAATTACATAGAAGAATGGTAAATCGTTAATTAATGATATGCCGTTCTGTTTCCCTTCTGATTACACCTCCTGCTGGGCATGACTGGTCTATTTGCTTCTAATCTCTGCTGTAAATTCATTCAATTCCACGCCTTTCCGCTATCATGTTTTCACCCTTCCTGACTTTCGTGACTACCATATGGTTCAGAGCCACTGTAGGTTCAGTCAGGGATTTCATGGTGTCAGTGTTCAGGGAAAAGATGCCAGTGATATCCAGTAGGCATGCTTGCATCTGGTTGTCCCACCATGGAAATACCTAAAATTGCCATGAAAATTATAAACTTCTTCCTAAAAGGGTATTTTAAAATGAGGATATGGTGGAGTTCATCATGACCATGAAAAAGTGTATTACCTTACCTAAAGAAAGAGTTATTTTATCCTCAAACTTGTCTTTTTCACAAGGGACCCGTGTAATATGGGTAGCTTGAAAATAGGAGTTGGAAGGAATAATGCTTTTTAATTCCATTTTAACAGTATAGGGTAGGTTATCTCATTTCACACACTGAGGTAGAACATAGTCCTAAAAACGCATTTTTAGCATTTTTGATTCAGAGCGATTTCATGGACAAGCTCTAAATTAATGTCAGAAAGATATGTGTTGTACTTTGATCTCTGGTTCTTTTCTGTGGGTCTCATCACAATGTCCTTATTATTATTACACTCTCTACCAGCTGGCAGGTATTTAACTTGACCTGCTCCTTAGAATTTAGACAGTCTCTCTCTCCCCCCCTCCCTGTCTCCTCTGTGGCTCTTCTAGCTGGCTGAGGAGGGACGAGCTGGGCCATTTAGGGGCTGAAGTATCATTTTTTTATGGTCAATTTTTAGTTCAGTTGTTCCCTGTGAAATGCATGGGTCAAAGTAGCAGGGGATGATCTCGTTTATTCTCTCCCTTAGCTGTTGCCCTTTGCCAGTACCACAGTTACAAAGGTGGCCAAAGGAGAAAGGCATGTTCTGTTTTTCCTGTAAAATATCCTGTTTTCTGAGGATCCACTCGGAAAAAAAAGAGAGAAAAAAAACAAAACTGCAACAACAACAACAAAACATCTGCCAACAACAAATCCCAAAACAAGAACCCAAAACAAAACCAAAAAACCTCTCAAACCAACCAAAGTAAAAACCACATCATTTATATAGGAAAAATTGAAGGGACCTAAGGAATTTCTGACCCAAAAGTGACTGAGCTGGACTCTTCACTTCCCAGAGTCACATAAACCTAGGAGGTTAGAAGGACCAAACTCCTGTTCTAAACAGGGCAATTTCACATTTAGGTAGGTTTTCTGAGGCTGCTTACTCCTGCCTGCCAGGGTAGGTGCACTGGCTGCCACTGTTCCAGCCTAAGAATTCAAACATATTTTGGCAAAGTGCACCAGCAGTCAGCAGATACAGCTCATTTGCAAGAGGTTACAATTAAGAACTGCAGTGAGAAATTTGGTCTAATCTCTATTTTTAATGACAATACATTGCATATGGCTTGTTGTTTTGTAATTTCCTCATTATCCCTATTAGTGAAATATGAACATATGACAGCTTTCTCTGACTTACCATGACTGGAAAATTGAGGAATGTTGCTTATAATTATGTCCTCCCACAGATGGAGAACTGTACTCTGGCACAGCAGCAGACTTTATGGGCAGGGACTTCGCCATTTTCCGAACTCTGGGGCATCACCATCCCATCAGAACAGAGCAGCACGACTCCCGGTGGCTAAATGGTATGTAAAATGTACATTTCTCTGGTTACACTCATCCAGCCATTAAAGACTAGCACACAGCTCCATTCCAGCAACATCTGTGACATATACACTCCTCTTTTATTTGGAGCAGAATTCTGTCTTAAACCAGTTAAACTAATCAAAAGTGATTTATAAAGAAGCATTTTTGGTTTAATTACACTGAGACTTGTGGAGTGTGATTAAATTTAAAACACACACAGACACTATGAGCAGCACAGTCATGCAAGTTGGACAGAAGCTTAAGGCTTGAGGCATCAGCCACACATGAACACAAAGTAGCTCCAGAGCCTTGGACAGGATGTGCCTTGTACAAGGTTTAATTTTTGTTGGGTTGAAGGGGACACTGGCCACAGCCAGCAGAAAGTCAACCAGCAGAACTTCATGAGCAAGCCAAAGTTGTCAAGAGTTTGGAAAAAGAGAAAAGGGTCCTGGGGATTCCAAGTTATTTGGTTTCAAAATATCCAATAGTTTAGCAAGGCACAATAGCTTACATTATTGTATGGATATTAGTAATCAAGCCTGTGGTTTATTTGCATGTCTGAGGAGGGAAAGATAGTTTCAGAGACAATCTGATTTTGGCTTCATATAGCAAAATACTTTAGAATGCATCTGAGTACTCTATCCAAGTTCTAGTGAAATTCAAATTTCCAATAGCTGAAACTGAATTACACTTGGCTTTAGCTATATGAGGATATGAACATTTTGGAAATGAGAATTCATTGTCTGAAAAAGCTGACATTTGAATTAAATAATACTAACTGTATTTGCTGAGTTAATTTAAATTTAAATTTTTTTAAGAGTTAACTAGCTCTGCTTTTGCTGTATATACTGCTTGCACCTACACTCCTGTTTTTGAATTCACAAATTATTTTATTCTTAGACAGTTTTTGCTCCCAGCCATATTATTTATGTCTCTGCTGAGGTTCAGGCTTTCTTATGTGGGTTTGCTATTTAGTGCAAACTGTTAACACAAATTTTAATGTGTAAGAGCAGAGTATGTTTTAAAACACAGTTTGTCATTAGCTAGTCAAGACCTTCTAGTATTAAACTGGGTATCATATTAGCTGTATATACAATCCATAACATTAGTCTCTGACTCATCATTAAAACCACAAAATGCTATTGCAAGTGGGATTAACTCTGTAGCATACACTGGATGCACATATCATTTAATTGTGTATATTACAAGTGTGGAGCTGCATTTTAATATGACAAGTTTATGAATCTGATGTATATCCTGTTAAATTTAGTTTTGCTGCAATTCATGTGGACTACTATATGTTTGGAGAACAGATTCAGGTCTACAACATTTCAGTTCTACAATCTGTGTTTACCTAGTAGCACAAAAATCATATTCCCTGGGTTATTTTACTATGACAGTAAACAATATTTTTGGACTTCAGGAAACAGTAAAGTAGAAGGATTATATACATACCCATCTATCTTGATACCTGGTAGAGTAATAATGTGTTAAAGATGACCAACATCAACTTCTGTTATGATAGTCATGATGACATTTTAAAGCCCAATCATGCAAGCAAAATTGGCTTTAATGCAGTAGATTTGCACAATGACAGCTGAGTCAGGAGGATTTATGCAGTAGGAAAATGCAGCCATTGTCCACAGGCCCTGTACTTCACTGCTGAAAATGTGTCATTCCGCTGTGGATTCGGTTATCAGTCTTTCAGCATTAAATGTGAGAACTGCTTTTCCCAAATTAGCACTAAGATTACATCTGACAGGGCGCAGAAACAGCAACTGTTTTGTTGCAAGGTGGGGAGCCAATGAACTTCAAGGTTTCTTGAATTTAACTATTTTACAAAATGAGCATAAAAATAGAAAGGCAGCATTCTTTGTATCACAGGTGAAGGTTATTTCCAATTCTACTTCTAAGTAAAGTTCTTGCCCTATATTCCTGTATGGGAAGTTTCAAACTTCATTTAAAACAAGATAAGAATTGAATTGGAACCTTTAGAAATTATTCTCATAACTGTCCATAATTTAATACAGAATGATCCCTAAGTACATTTTTGAAATCTCTCTCTCTGCTGCAACTTAATACATTTACCTTCCTATTATGGAAAGATTGGCCTAAAATCTGCACTGCAACATTCCTATTAGAGGCTCTGAGGCTTTATTGGTGATTTTCCAGTGATAAGATCCTGGCAGCCTTTCCACGTAGCTCTCCTAATTTCAGAATCTAACATGGAAATTCAAAAAATGATAATAGTTTGGGTTTGAAAGTCTGCAGGCATGCCAGTCTGTTGATTATTGTTTTTAATTCATCATTTTTCTTTTTAAAATAATATTATAAAAGAAGCTCTGTGTTTGCGCATCTTTAGAGTGGATATATTCCTAATGAAACAAGCTCACATTGAATGAAGAATGAGGTGTTCACTGCTTTCTTAAACATCTATACAAACTATTTTTGAACCTGAAGTTTGCAGACTTTAATAAGTTTTTTTGTTAAAGACATGGATTTTTATGTAGTGGTGGGTTTGCTTTCCTAATTGCTTTTTACGGTGAATTTAGCCTCAGATGAAAAAACCAGTATTCTAAGGGGTGTAGACTGAAAGCTGTAGAACAACAGTTCTTATCAAGCTTAGAGACAAATTCTCATCCCTGTTGAGTTTAATAGTTAGGTGGTGAGGCAGCCAGTTCTAAGACCTTACTAATGTTTACTTCAGTCGGAGCAGGAGCTAAACTTCTTTTTCCTTACTAAGGCTAAGGTCAGAGCTGACAGCGTGCAGAAAACACAGCTGTTTGGTACCAAAAATGGAGAGGAGAAGACAGTTGGACGTGAGGAGTTTGCAAACTTTTCCCAGAAATTATCTTGCCCTGAACTGTAGAACAACATTACACAGAGCGATTAAGTTTTTGGTATTTAAGTAGGAACACAGAGTTACTACGGAGATCACACAATCACATTCTGGAGATTCTCAACCTTCTTATGGAAATTGTATGTTTTGGGGAAGAAAACCCTGCCCAGCCCAAGGGAAGGTGCTGACCAGCAGCTCTTAAAGACTTCTTAAGTCTCTTAGAGATATTAAACACTCACAGGCTTCTAAAGCTTTCATTTTGTATAAATAATTAAACAGTCACCAAGCCAAATAAAACAAGGGAGACTGATTCTATAGCCGTGTAGTCAGGGCATTCATCTAGAAGCTAGGGAACTATACATCAGTCACTGTAGCAGTGTATATTTAATTATTGATACAGAGTTGCCAGATGTGACAAGGAAGCATTTGCAAAAACACAGTAAAATAAGCTGGTGCTCAGGGAAGTCATTTGGGAGATGAAAAGCTGCAGTTCAGTGCCCCAGACTGAATCACATGCTTTGTAATAAGCCATGTTCATGCGCACGTTGGACATTACTGGCTCCTCTGGTACTTGCATGGAGTTTTCTCTGAACAAAAGAAGCTTTGGCAATCTTTGTCCCAGTGAGGGTCGAGAATTGTTTTGAATTCTCAGAAAAAAAAATTCTGAAGTTGAAAAAAATCTTTGGTACAGCTTTACTACAAGGAGCAGCAGCCTTGATGTTACATATGTATCTTACAAAATCTTGGTAGTACATGAGTAAGTACATGATTCCCTTTAAATGTGTCGTTGCCTCTCATAGTTCAGAGGCATAAAGTTATTTTGAAGAAGCATGGATCATGTCTTGCTTCCATGAACTGCTGCAGAAGTTAAAAAAAAAAATAAAAAAATAGATGAGTAGAGACCTGAGCAGGTGGGAGCAGCTTCTGGTGCCAGGAAGTTCCCTGCTGCACAGCAGGCAGCATTTGCTGTACACCATCCCCACCTTCCTGCAGGGGCTGAGGGCATAGCTGGAGGCAAGAAGGCAGAATTGGCAGTGCAGTCTACCAGAGCAAATGCTGAGCAATGCAAAGGCAATGCACCCAAGGCAGTTTTCAAACTGAAGATTAAAGTGGAAGGAGAGAGCTTAAAGCTGCTCTCATCTTCTCTGACTTGAGCACTGGAGATCTGGCCTTAAATTGTTAACATTTTGTAAAATGAATAACCATAAAGATCTATTTTAAAAGCAAAGCAGGATTGGGCTGAGCAAAATCTGAAAGGAAATGAAATCACAAAAGCTGCATTAGAATAGTATTATGAATCTGGTTTGCACCCCAGAAATACTGGCCTCCCTCACCCTCTTTACTAGACCTGGAGTTAAGGGAGGTTGTCAGTCTGGATTTCCAGCCTTGGCGTGGAATTTCATTGCTTTTTATGGGTTTAAACCACTCTATGATATTATTTTAGTATACTTTCCATGGCTTAATTTTTAAAGTGGAGTAGTAACTGTGCTTAGTCCCTTGAGGTTATTGTCCTTGGTAATCTTTACTTTACGGTTACATAAACAGCTGAGAATTATAGAAACTGAGAGACTGTTCAATAAAAAAGAAAATGCCCTCTTAAATTTAACAGGATCCAAGGCAGGAAACACAGAATTGATACTCTCCTGGCATTTGAACAGAACTCGAGACATCACTTTGTGTTGTTTCCAATTACAATATTTTATTGAATGTCCCAGCATTGGCATTACACACACGTGATTTTGAACATATATGTTGCACAGTAAACTAAAGTATAGCAACAGAAATAAAAGCTTGCAGATAGTTTACAGGATTTTTACCTCTCTGATAAAATGCATTAAATGCATCAAAATGTTAGAATTCAATTACTTTTGCTGAGACTTGGGTGTGTACATATTCTTGATCCTTGAACCTATAATTAGTCTTCGGTCAACCACACCAAACCCTTTTCCTACCTGTACATAGACCCCTCTGCTGTGCCACTCCCTTGTCCCTAAATGCCTCTCTAGTTTCCCATTTTCCATCTCGATTCCTACACATTCTCAATCCAGATACACAGCATGCTGTAAAATACAGGTATCAGCTGTGGGAAGGGGCCATAGAACCCAAACATCCTGGTACCTGGGAGTGTTTCATAAAATACATCTAAGATCTTATTGGAAGAAGGAGGTGATGGATGCTACAAATACAATGAATCACCATCAAGAGAAGAGCTGTTTAAACAAAGAACATTTAAAAATAAAAAAAGTATGAACTGTCTATGAATTTATTCAGTCTTCAAATTAGAAGTCTTAAACTATCATGGGAATGAAAAAGCTGGCCAATAGAAGTAGTCAGTGAGGCAGCCTAGCTGGTTTTAAGAGGAGCTCAGGTAACATTTCATGTGTTATACAGCACACCTGCCTGACATCTCAAAAGACTACAGTGAGCAGACTAAGGAGTCTCTTCCAGGTCTGCATTGCCATGAATTTAAAAGGACATATTTAAACAACCTTATGAGTGAAAACATTAAGAGGGTTATTTTTTTTTGTGCATGTCATTTTTTTGTTGTTCTTTTGGTGTCAATTTTCCTGTGAAGGGATCTCTTGCATTTAAAATACACATTTCCATATTTGAGCAGCTGATATGTGCTATCATGCAGGCTGTAGTGTGGACTGAGTTCCACGCTTTCCCACCACGGCTTGCAGAAGCATGAGCAACTCCGAACCTTGCGGAACAAAACATGTCCATATATGCAAGTCTCATTTCTCACTCAATAAGTCCTCCCACCCCCCCCGCCATTCCCACTATCTTCATTGCTAAGAATAGTAATAAATAATTACACAGTGATAAATTCCATGTGTGACAAATGCTAATGTCACCTAACAGTGCTAGGAAGTGCTCAGAAACTATGGTGACGGTGGCATAATACTGTGAACAGAATGGCACACAAATTCAATTTACAAGGGTTTTTTTTTCCCTTAAGTCTGTAGATCCATATTTGAGAGATTGAGTATGAATTTTAAGTTGTTTTTCTCATTGCAATCTAACAAGCTTTTTCTATATACATTTTTTGTTACAACCCATTCTTTTTTTTTTTTTTTGCTTTTTACTTGGAAGAAATATAAAATTTCTGAAATCAGAAAATAAATGGCTCTTTCTTATTGTTATTACTTGACATTTATCCTGTCACTGATCTGAAATGGTTGCAGGTCAAGAAGCCAAGGGCCCTGCTGAATACTTGACCAGAAGATACTCATGTATTTGAACCAGTTGATTCAGTGAACCTGTCTGATAACTGTTCCCTGTGTCTTTATACAAAGTAAGAGAAGCATTTGGTTCAGAAATGAAAGACCAAGTAGCAATTAGAGAATGTGCTGAACAGTTTCTCGGGATGTGAGAAAGCTCATGAAGATAGTAGGTGGAGACAATCAGAAATAATAAAATCTTCCCATCAAGTGGACTAAATGAGATTATTTGAAATCATTCTAGGAAACAGATCTTCTCATTCTCCATCCCTCCCATACCCTCTAGGATTAAGCAATTTTCTTCATTAAATATCAGTGCTGTGGGTGATACTTTGTTCAGTTTAGGTTGAAGGGATGGTAAAAGTAGCAAAAAGACAAGTTTCGAGGTTGGAGTGGAAAAGCAGGTAGGAAAGATGAAGCAGCAGAGAACATTCTCCTGGTCTGACTGCAATTTTTGAAGGCTTCCTGACACTGTAGAGAGTATGACTGGAGAAGGAAGACTTGCATCAGTAAACATATTGGTCTATGCTATAGCCACAGTAGGCACCAGTTAGGATACAAGTTAGTCCAGGAACCTGACTTAGGGTATGTGTATATTACATGGTTAACCATGGGCTCATTTATGGGTTTTCACTTGGTCAGCCTTACTATCCACACCAAAAAATGTAATAGCTGGGAGTGTAGATTAGAAGCCAAGCTTTGCTGCAATTCATTCATTCTGTGACTCATTTTATAGTGCATATAAGATAGAAAATAATGGTAGAGCTTAGAGTTGTTTGTTCACTGCTTCCACTGGAGACCAGAGAAGTTTCTCTGTTGCATAAAGTACAATTTTAGGAAAGAAGTTCATACTTCTCAAAACAAACAGTGTGGAATGTGACCCCAGTCCCAACCAGATCACTGCAGCATAGTCTTTCTAAAAAGAGACTTGCCAGTGACAGCCAGTTTGAGATCTGCACTCACTCTTGTGCATTCAATTGGTCTATTGCTGATGTATTGGTGATAAAATTGCTAAATGTTAAGGTTTTTATTTCAACTGTGAATTGAAAGGTCAACACATGACCATTTATCAGGTTAACAATACAGTGAATCCTATGGGTCTCATGTTGGGGTGAGATCTGAGAGTGCAGCCATTCCCATCACCTTCTCTGAAGGCAGTTGGATGAAAGAGCCAGAGCAAGCTCTGGGTAGATGCTGGAGGTAGATAAATCAATGTACCTCTGTACTGGCAAAACTGGTGATCTCATTTAGGTGTTCATGTTCAAATTTGATGATGCAGGTGAGTTCCTTCCTATACTCATCCTTTAGAAAAATAAATCCAAGTTTCATCTGCTTCTTTCAGCAGCAGGAGATGTGTAAAAATCCATCCTCATGAGTATACTCCAGGAGTACATTCAGTTGGAGGAGTAGAGCTCTGTGCCCCTCCCACACTGATAAAAAACACCTGCAATTTTCCAATTATCAATAGTCCCAGTAATATTCTATCTCCTCTAAAAAGCCTTGTGGTTTGTTTGTTTGGGGGTTTTTGTTTGGGTTTTTTTGGTGGGTTTTTTTTGTTTGTTTTCGGGGTATTTTTTTTTGTTTTGTTTTTTGTTTTGTTTTGTTGGGTTTTTTGTTTTAATTTGGTTTGGTTTGTTTTTTATCCTAAAATGGATTATTTTTTTTTCTGGATTTGATTCAATGGATAACTTATAGAGTTGGCAGTGGATGGCTTTGTAAAGTGATGGTCTGTTCACTTAAGATGACAAACATAGTATATTATCCAAGCAGTGGCAGTAACCTCTACAAGAAAGCTTTGTGTACTACTTTGAGCTAATGTATGACTAAAAAGATCATTTCTATCTGTATATTTATCTATTTATCTATCTATCTATCTGTTAGCCACATGCAACAGTTCATAGGAAGACTCCCTTTTCCGTGTAGATAAATCTCGGTAAGAAAAAGAGTCATTTGTTCAGAAAAGGTGTCGTGTTCAGGTTCTAAGTTTGCATTTTGTTTTGCTTTTGGTATAGAACCCACTTTAAATTGCACAACACCAGTTTCTTTGTAATTATCATTTTTGCAGAGATCCAAATCAGCTTAAGCAAAAGGAAAGTTCGGATTAAGTGGCAGGATTCCAAAGACAAAGCCTCTGTGTTATAGACCTTGCAAATTCAAGTAGCTTTCCCATGATCTCTGTGAGAGCTCATCACAGCTCTGATGCTTGAAAACCAGTGACTTTTAACTACCAGATTGTGCCTCCTTTCTTGTTCACAAAAGTCACTAACCAGTTTTTCAGAAAAGTTAAGCTGAAATCTGTTTGTAGGAGTCCCACAGCAGAATACTAATTGATTTAAACAAAGGAGGAGTGGGTCTGTTACAGCCCCTTTATTGGGATATGACATACATCCGAATTTTCTTTTTGCATTCTTGTGCTGTGTTGGGTTTTTTTCCTTCTGCTCTAGTCATCAATTTAATGAGTGCTGACCCTGTCAATACCAATTTCCTCTTCTCAGGCCACCACCTTCAGAGTTTGGTGGGCATTCAATAGAGATTTACTGTTGACTGGGTAATTTGAGTTCATGTGTGTGGTGAAAAATTAGTGAGGAGAATTACCCAGAAAAGTGGATGCCATGACAATACATGTCACCATGGTGTGACCAGCTCTGCTGACATAGGTTTCAAAAGCTCTCCCCCTGTGAAAATGTGGCCTGTTTGCAAATTAATTAGTTTCTGGCAGCAGCTTGATTGTTGACCCAAAGTTTGTAGAGTGGAAAAACAATCAGATTAGTGTGTTCAATATAAAGGCCCAGTGCGGTGCTCGAGTGCAGTTTGCCAAACTGTTGAAGCCGTGAATAGAGTGAAACAAATTCTTTTTTGAGAAGCCAAGGCAAAGGTTAAGTGTGATGTGACTGGAGCACGCTGGCCGCGGGGTGGTGGGGAGAGAATTAAAGGTTTCAGCCACACAAAAATAGAGAGTGCTGAGCGAGTTGCATTGAATTTAATGAAATTCACAGCTTCAGACGCAAAAGTGTTTGGCAATGTTTTAGTCTGTGTTAAAGGGAGAAATAAGATGGCTTTGTTTTAAGAAGTTTTCTTTGTGCATCCGTGTGGGACACCAGGGACTGAGCCTCTAAAGGGTATTAGAGAGACTTCCTGAGCCTGCACGCTGTTTCTAAGCACCTGCAGACTGAGGTTTGTACCAGTTCCTCCCACTCCCACCACACACTAACTCCCTTTATCTCTCATGATTCAATCCAAGCTTCCCATTCATCACCTCCAGCATTTGGGCAGGGTTCTTCTTCTAAATAGTGCTGGTGTGTGGGCTCATAGACAAATATATTAGAAATCCATGTTTATGGATAAATAACTGGCTAAAGCTTGTTATTGAGGGAGTGAGTCAAAAGATAGATAATAAAAAAATACAACATGCCACATCTGTAGCTGATAATACGTGACAACGACCCCTATGCAGCCAAGATCTGATATCTACTCATTATTGTGCTCATCTCATTTTATTATTACTCTTTATTCCTTCAATAGGTATTTTTTAATATATGTTTTCCCTTCATCATCCATTTTTTGTCATTCAGTGTTACTATCACCCTTGTAATGTGATACTGTTTTCTTTATATCAAACAATACCTATCCATATTTAAAACTATTGTTTTCCCACTATGACAAATAGAAAGAAAGAAAATACCAACTATTTTGAAGGTGTGCATGTTCATGGGAAGTTGAGGTATCTTCTCTTGGACCAATGTTTTAGCCCTGTTGTCCTGGATCAGAATGCCTGGCAGACCCAATGGAATGGGAGGACAGAGCTGCCAAGCTGAAAATATGAAGGGCTCCACGCAGCTCACCACATAGCCCCCACCCCATCAATTAACTGAGATGCCCAGCAGAGTTAATGATGTGAGGATACAGCCCCTCAGTCTGTTCCCACCTCTTTCCCCCATTCCATAAAATTCCAACTCTTAGCCTGCGACCTGTGCAAACTGTGATTTGTTCTCGGTAATGGGGCTGAACCTACCCCCTTCACACTAACATTCCTGAACCGTGAATTGCTTGTCCCAAAAGGCATTTAGTGTTGCTTGCAATTAACACAACTGATTGCTCAAAGCCGGCACCTGAGGTGGCACGGAGCCAGCTGGAAGCATAATTGGCTCCTTAGCTGGAGAAACATCCACTTCACAGTGGAGTCTGTGATGATGGAGTTATTAGTTCAAACTAAGCCAGGTATGTGAATACCTGTTCTATACATTAAAGCCTCCACTAGCACTAGACACAGATGAATTATCGCAGACTCAAAGCCTCCCTTTCTCTCTGTCTCTGGAACTTCCCCTTCTCTTTGTTCATGGAATCGCGCATATTTCAGCCTGAATATTTGGAGGGCTGAGTAATTGCTTTTGTTCTTTGGGTTATTTAATTACAAATCTCAGTAGATGACAGGTCCTCTGCTCTAAAGGAAGACATCACATTTGCACAGTTACAGAATCCCCACACAAATGTGTGTGGCAAATCAGTGACTGCAGATTTATTCATGCCCTCTGGGACCTGCACTGCCTTTTCAGCTTAGCATGCAATATGATTTAAATTACAGCTTGTGCAGAGCTGTGCCTTGGGATTACACTCCATGTTTCCAACTGTTTATAGTTCAGTGAGCTTTAACCTCTGTGATTCTGAAAATTAAATAATGTCATGGCTGATATCAAACTGGTGCTAGATTGCTAAATACTGTGTAGTATTAAAAACCCATTTTTACAACAAAGTGGAAACGTCAACGTATTTAAAACATTGATAGCACATTGAGGTAGAACACAATTCAAAATGTACACTAGCAAAGAATGGCAAAGCTAATATTAAACTCCATTACCAAGGGTATTGTTTCAACTCCTGTATTTAGCAGAGTTGTGGCTGTGGACTTTACTAGAGCAGGACTGAGCCTAACACGAGGCTTTGTGATGACACAAAGACTGTGCGAGATCAAGAAATGTAGATAGAGCATCTGTTGTGGTTAAATTCACATTTGTTAATTCCTTGCAGAAGTTTCATTATTTCTGAAATACTGTGATATATCAAATGTTACATCTTGAAGACCTTTTTGTGTTGTAATTGTGGACGCCTTAATATTTTTGTAGCCTTTGAAGAAGAGCAGAGGAAACACCTAATTAGAAAACTCAGTATTTAATATGACATGCAATTTCCCTTCAGATTACATTTCATTATTTATAGGGGTTTAGTGGATACACAAGCATTTAGATTTTTTTCTCCATTTAGTTTTTCAAACCCATGATTCCAGGACAGAAGCTGTTCCAGTCCCACTTGAGCCACTTCATCATGCTCCTCTCCAGGCTCTGTCAGGCAGCACTGCAAAACAAAAGAGTTAAACTGATGTCACCAACAGCATCATTTAGGCCACAGAGCCTCATTCATGACTGGTGTAAGGAAGGAGGAAGTGGAAGAGAAAAGGACAAATAGGAGAGACAAATGGATACTTATTTTTCACCTGTAAAAGCAGCATGTTGGACTAAATAACAGAAAATAATGAAGAATTCACACAATTTCTGGTACAAGATGGGATGGACAGATCACAGACACACAAAATGTTTGGCAAATGGTTCCTCATTTGATGCCTTTAAATGTTGACAGTGAAATAGATCCTGAACTTCCCATTTTTCCCATTGCATTGCCAAAATGGTGCTTCTTTTTCTTCTTTATCTTTAGAATGCCCAATGCTACTTATTTCATGCTTCAATATCCAGCCCTTACTTATCAAAGTGGTGTTAGAAATATCCCATCCTGTGCTATTGCATTGGGTTCAATGGGCTTGTATAAATCCATCCATTTTAAAAGGTGGGTCTTAAATTTGATTTTTTAAACATTAAAAGTGCTTTTACATACCATATGGTAAAAAAAAACAAAACAAAAACAAAAGTATGGTAAAGTGACATCTAAGAAGTGGAAGTATGAAGGTGATCACCAGCTAATAGTTGATGGTCAGAAGCAGTGAATGTCATAGATGATGTGATGGTGTACAGATAACATACAGTGTTATTGAAATGTGGTAACATTTCTTTTAAGAATCTCAATATCAGTCTCAAATGTAACGGTGTTGTCCAAAAAACTGTTGAGAGTGACCCACCAAAATTGAGGCTGATAAGCCTTTTTTAGCCCTTTTTCTGCTGTTCTGAGATCACTGTATCACTGCTGTCTGTAGGTTGAATGTTTCTGTTAGTAAGGCAGAGCTGCCTTGTAGTATGTGGTACCTGTTTCAAAGGGAAGGGTTAAACTGTAAATCTTTGAGACTACCATTTATTGTACAACATCCGGCAGAATTTGGTGTTCCAGAGCACTTAGAGCTGCCACAAACACACTCTGTGTAAATGAAGACAAAATAGTTCCCTGTCTGATTTACCTTTTAAAATGATAAGCTGGCTGGTGTTTTTGCTAGGTTCCTGGATTATGGAAAAGAGTATTTTTAACATACCTTTATATATATAAATTTAATTTCCTTTTGGTAGGCTTTAAAGATTTCTGTTCAGATAAGTACAGCAAGATTTGTAGGAAGATTTTGTTAGAGAATTTGGTTTAAGAAGAAACAATATAACATCTAAGAGACAGCTTTTTTACCAATGATCATTCAGAAAAAAGCAGGACAAAAGTTACTTTGAAGACTGAATTACATATTTTTTCCATTCACTGCACAGGTTTTATAAAATAGTTACAGGCATTCAGTGAAAATCTATCTGTGAATATTGCCACATATCTGAGGATTGGTGTTTATTGATTCTTTTACTGCTGTTTGAGCATAATTCAATATCCTTGTAAGTCAGAAGTGTTCTGCTGATGTCAGTGAGATTATTCATATTTCCTGAGCTCTATAATAAGATTTGTTACACTGTAAAATTTGGGTAGTCATGGGGCACAGCCCTCTTCTGTTACCCACTCCTTCAGTCTCTGTGTCCTGTTCTCCCATTTCTCCAAAGCAACTTCCAGTAAGGGCAGAAAAAAGCTGCATGGGAGAGGAAGGTACAAAACCTTTCTATTTGGTATTTTACATGGACTTGTGAGTCATCAGCTTTTTCACAAGAATGTGTAAATGGGTTGTCATTATCAATATTCAGTTCTGTTCCATGTCTGACATATTGTCAGCTTTAATATTTTGTGCCAGACCTGTTGGTAGAAAGCATTCTTTTAAAAAAAATTCCAGTTTCCCATTTATTACAGTGCCTATATTTTTACTGAATTTCTTTCTTTTATTACATTTTAAATACTTCTGTTAAACTTTCTGCCAATTCCTCTCCATGTGATTTATGTAACACAAGCTAGCGTGCTGCAATCCTCCCTCACTGCTTTTAAGAAACACAAGAAATTTGAGTCTGACCAATGAAATTTTCATTCTTAAAAGTCACAGAAATTACTCAAGTATTTTTGAAGTGCTGAATAATAATAAAAATAGTAGTAATAAAAATTAAAATAGTAAAAATAAAAAAAAGGTTTGCTTGTACAGAATTAAAGTATAAACCAATGGAACAATGTTTGAGAAGAAAAGCTTTCTGACAGTCCAGGTACTGTTGCAAAACTTTTTTATCTGTAGCAACTTCACAATTTTCATCTCATCTGTACTATCAGATACTTTTTTTTTTTCTTTTTCAATGAACAGAATGAAGTTTCACATCAACAATAAATGAGTACATTATTTCAGTTGTGTAAAACCCTGTTAATACCTTATGTTGACTGAAGCTAGATTAAGTTGGAAACACATAGTGCTCACGTGACTACTGAAAGAGGTTGTCATAACTGATGCTATCACACTGAATACCTCAGATTGTGCTAAGGGGTTTTGCTTCCTCTTACAGATGCCTTATTGCATTTTGTGTTGCTGTGCTTCATTGACACATGAGCTAAAACCAGTCATGCATCCAACCCTTGCCTCAGTCTTTGCTGCCATCCCTCATTAATCCTACTTTAATGGATTTTGTGTCAAGTTGCTTTACACTAGCTGTAAAAGTTCATTATACCAACAAAATGCTTCTTGTAGTTTGACAAAATTACCTCAGTTCTTTAGTCAAATCTAAAGGATTTAACAAAGAAATTAAATTACAGGAGATAGGAAAGGTTAGGAAATTGCTGCAAGAGAGTTCTCTTCTGCATGACTCCTTGGGAACTGGTGTGGGCTGCTGATCATTTCCAAATGAATGAACATCCCTCACTGAGAGCTGAGACTGTGATAGGGTCCTGCCCAGTTTTTGATGTGACATCAGGGAGGAGGGTTATTTTTTACACAACCCCTTCCACGCACTTCAAATTGAACCTGGCAGTACAAAATTTGGAGTTTTTCTTCCTGTTTTCAAAATAGATGATTTTTGAGACAGAGGACATTTTTTCTCAATTTTTAGGCAGAAGAAAGTAATATTTCTGTGAGCAAATGGTTCTGGAGACAGGGCTGTGCACGGTATGGAGCTGACAGAGAAATACTGGGAATTTAGCTTTCAGGAGACAGAGGCTGAAGATATGCTTGTCAAGCCAGTGCTGTTCAGCTTTTGCCAGTCATGCTGCTGAGGGCTGTCCCGTTTTTCCTACACTGGAATATGTTTGCCATTTGCCATGTTAATCTCCAGCTCTCAGCCAGGTATCTGATTCCTGCAAAGTGCTGCATCAGGGGCTTGGCTGCAGCATGTTCCCTCAGCCTTCAGAACACCTTCTTGTACACTTGATTTCCAGGTGACAAAGTGGAAGAATATTCCACCAAGACATAAACACTCATCTCTCAGTATTCTAAAAGGCCTGAGAAAATCACATTAATGGAGGGGAACAGAGTTTGGTTTCTGACTTCTAGGATCAATTTCCATCAACTGCTTCAGCATCTCCAGGGATTTGTGCTCCACCTGCGAATCTTCAGAGCTTACGAAAGTCAGGCCTGTAGCATGGCTCTATATGCCAAAAGTCTGTAACACCCCAAATCAGAAGCATCTTTTGTCTTCAGTGTCTCCACGCTCCACTTCCTCCCCTAATACATCACTCCTTAGCATAAAGACTCTGGTATTTAGTTCTTGTCACTCATCCAGAGCTCTAAAGATGTAGGTTACACAGTTAAAGCACAGGCTTTCTAGTGTTTTTATTTCCAAACATCAATGTCAAAAATTTCAGATAAATGACTGAGAAAGGAAGAAACAGCTCTTAGCTGGAACTCTCATTACCTTTAAGAATACAGAAAATTGAGATTATAGTATTCCTGAATACCATGCAGACAATGTGCTGCAAGCCTCACTTTCTTTTCTGTGATGGACACTAGTTTTCTCAGTTTCCCAATTACTCTCTCTGAGGGACGAGTAAATAAGTTTAAAATTAATAGTGTTGATAGATACACAACAACCTTAAAACACAGTCAGTAATGGAAAAGAGGTGTTAATTTTGCTTGTTGTTCTGTAAGGAGATAATAATCACCTCTTTTAAATTAAATAGGGTGGATAGATCATAAACATTGTTTTGTGAGAAATCTAATTTATGTTGAGCATTAAGCTATAATTTTACTGAACTTTTATATACACTTTTCTTCACCATATAATTAGTCTTTAACAGGGAATCAAAACTATTGTTGTCTCTTTAGAACAAAGACTTCAGAAACTGATAATTGCATCAGAGATCATTTTCTCCATTCTCTTTCCTGTGAGAGCTAAAATGTTATTCCCAAGATACGTTCATTCTGAATTATGCCTCTAAGGCAGAGGAGATGAGGGATCTTGGGGTGGTGGCATTTTCTTGGCAGGTATTCAGGGACTCATTTACTCTACTCTAGAGGTGCTGAGCACCCCAAACTAAGGCTCTTACTGTCATTTGGCCCTGCAGCACTGCCAGCCCCTGGGAGGGCACCCAAGTCCCCAGCCTGGCCTGGCCAAGGTTTCACTCCTGCTTGCTGCACCCAGCATGGAGCTTGAATGCTTTAGGATGTTACAACACACTTGCCCTTTTTTGGTTTTGTCTCAAATACAGATCAATAATTCCTTAAAAAACCCTATAATTTAAATTCAGTTTTGTTGTGTCTCACAATGAGAATGATGCATGGATAACACTTATGGTCAAGTCACTGTAAAAGCCACAAGGGCTAGACTCCTGTTGCTGTGTATGTAAGTGTACCATTGAGATGTAGAAGAATTTGCATGTGTAAAAACATGGTGTGTTTTTTTTAGTGCACATCTCTTTGCATGTTACATTGCTGCTGCACTCATGTATTGAAATGACAGAAGAGTGATATGTTGTTGCTACTTTTAATACCTTTCATCCTTGAAAGTCTGTAATCTCTTTATGTCACACAAGTCACCACTGAAGCATAGCAGTTGGATTCTGCAGAAGAAAGGTTTGTTGGTTTGAGGTTGTTTCTTTTTTTTTTAATTATGAAGAGTTTGGAATAAAATTTAAAAAAAAATAAAAATCACTATTGAAATTAAAAGAACCCTTAGTTAAACATTACACTTATTAGTGTGTTTTATAGTGTCTCACTAAAGTTGCATTTACTAATCTTTGAAAAATTGATAAAAAACAGGATATCGCTTCTAAGAAGGAGAAACTAGCTGACACAACTAATGCACTGCTCTAAGATCATCTTGACTCAAAGATAAACCGCTTGATAAGTGTCATCAGTCTTTAAAACTCTTTCTGATGGGAATTTCCATTGCAAAATCAGTGAGGGACCATAGGGCTTCTTACCTTGTAATAGCTGCTGACAGCTTGATCATGCATGGCTTGCATGCCACACATCCTCCTGACTTTGTAAACATCATATTTAAATGACATCTGTACTCTGTGGTCTGTCCTTTCTATGTTAGCATCTGACAATAAGTTACCACAAAACCCTCATATTAGCTCCATAATAGCCACAAAGTTATCCCTTGTGCAAACAGCATTCCTGCTTTGTGGATGTGGTCTGATGCCATCCATGTTATTGAGGAGCTTCTCTAGAAGTAGTGAATCCATGACAGCTCTGCTGCATTTGCCTGAGTCAACAGCAGCAGGAAGAATGTGAAAGTTGAGGAATTTAAATGAAGGGACTTTGAGAGAACACCGCTAAAAGCTTTGGTGTTTTGTAAACTACATTTGAGTGTGTAAAACCACAAACCATCTTAGCTCTCTCATCACCACATAACAGCTTTGTCCTCTGGTGACCCTGCTGAGGCAGAAGCTCTGCTCTGCACATTTGTGACTGGAGCTGCAAGTCTCCTGTCTGTGGGTAGTAGGGCTCATGGTGAGAGTTGGTCCAGATTTTGTGAGGACGGTGTTTAGCTCTCTGTGCTGGCTCTCAGCAGACGGGTGCTGTACGTGGTTATGAAGTCTTGAGTAGCTGTCTATTTTTGTTGTTGTTAAATTTTTAATTTCATCTTCTTTAGTCTTCCTTTCCTCAGGGTCCCAGTCACCCTCCAGTACTTTTCATTAAATTACAGCAATTGCAGTTTTACTGAGCATAAAATTTCCCTAGTTTCCTAGAATTTTTTTGCTGTGAACTGATAAATTAGTCATTTTGACCATAAATATACAATAATAGGGGCATCCAGTTCAAACTCTTTACAAAACATTTCCTAAGAGAACTGCCCTTTGGCTTCTGTCAAGCGATGAAGAGATGACCCCAGCTTCTGTTCCATCAGCTTACTCAATCTTGACAACTAAAGGTAATTTCTGTGCCTTCAAGTTTATAGATCTTCATTAAAATGCTAATACAATTCACTTAGAAAGCCAATTTCTGACTTATTGTTTCTTGCTCTAGGGTGTGTGTGTGTATTTGTGCAGTTGTTGTTGCTAAAGAGTAACATTTGTTAAAGAATCAGTGCAGATCGATTTACCTTTGCTTTTCCTCAACCTGAAATGCTGAGACAGGCAAAACATGTTTCCATTACTTAAATAAGCAAACAATGGCAAATAAATCATAGAGGCAGCTGGACCAAGGTGTCATTTTCATAAAGAGCCAGATTTCTCAGGAAGGACAGTTTAATGGGCTGCTGCCAGTGAAATGTCTGCAGAGCTGGTAATTGCAGGGGGGCACACAAAGTGGTGTACAAAGGTGTCATGTGGGATCTGAGAAGTAGCACCCACAGCCAAGACAACTGGGAAAAGGAGACTGAAAAAGGTGTGGACTTTAATAATTTGCTTCTTAAAGGCTGATTGTTTTAAATAAAAACCTAAGTTTTTATTTTTAGCTTGTTCACTTTGGCTGCAAGATCAGAGAAGTGTTTTTAGCTGTAATTTTATTTTGATCGTGTTTATGCTGTGGCTTTGTTTCTCTTTTGATCATGCTTAAACACGTTTCAGAAATGTTTGTTTGATGTATGCTGTTTCTTAAAGCAGTCTTCCACATTGTCTGCCTGTGTTTTTTAAAAGCAATGAATCATTGCAAAATATTCGCTGTCAAATTATTTCTTGAATCCATTTTCCCAAAACAAGCTTTCTAGACTTTTAGCCAATGGGAGACTGCTTTCAAACAAGAAAGTGTTGAACTGTTGTAACAGCATTTCTGAGGGCTACATGGATTGGAGCCAGTTTTTGGGTAGCAGAATATTCCATAATTCATATTCAGAAATTTGAAATAACTCCATCTACCCCCAATAGCTGCAGTGAACTGACTTTTACAATTGTTACTGGTGGGTTTGAATCAAAATCCTTCTTGCCATTCAGTAAAACTTGCTTGAAGTTCATTTCAGCATTTCTTTTGTGGCTGTGTTGAATGTATGAAATAGGTCAACCCTGACTGAATTATTTTAAACTTCCCATGGGGACCCCTTGATACCAAACCTGTTTAATTTTGCAGGGTAAGGCAGGGCAGTTTCAATACTTGAGCATACACATTCATGGATGACATTCTCTCTTCTGCTGCATGGGTGAGCAATTAGGGGAGTCAAGGAGAAGTCCCTAATTCCCTCATCTGTGGATATCTCCCTTCCAATCCTCAAAGAAGAGCAATAAAAAAGTGCTGTGCAGTCCATGGAGAGGGCTGTGTTGCGTGACTGCTGGCCATCTGGCTGATTGATTCATCAGGACCCTCAGCAGCCAGTAGAGAGCATGGTCTGAAGCCCTGGGGTTGAATGCAAGTGTGCATCAAGCCTCAGGCAAGTCAAACATCCCCTGTGCTTGTGAAACAATAAAGAACACACTATAGATCACTGGTTCTTAGCTTTATAACCCATGAAATTACCAACCACTTTTTTCTCCCTCTTCCCACACAATGGTATCATGATGTTTTTTTCTGTGACCATTACATTAATTCTGAGCAGAAATTAATCTATTTCTATGTGCAGCAGAACACATGTAGCCTGCTCTTCATTTATTTGGTTCACTGCATAGACATGCAAGCACCACCATGTAACAAGAGCAAGGACCCTATAACATGAAGAACCACTCTTATTGACTAAAACATACGATTAAACTAGATGGAAAAAACAATCGGAGGTGTGCTCAGTAAGAAACATCAGTGTTGTTCAAGAAAAGCTGGTCCATGATGGACAATGGACATGTTTCTGATATGGGGTTGTGTGGCTACTTAATTTGCAGGGATGTAGTTAGTTAGGATTATTAATCACTCATTGAAAATCTGAATCCATCTCAGATGAGCACCATGAAGAAGTGTATGGGAATCATACTCACACATGCTCTAGCAGCAACATTAATTTTTTCTGCCTGCCTCACAACCCTCTTCTCTGCTATCACTCTGACAGAATCATTTGAAAATACATATTTTCAATTTATTCAACTATTTTTCTATCATTGTTGTGTCAGTCCTGCTTTAATACTGAACTGTCTTACTATCTCTGGTTCACTTGCAAAATTATGAGAGGGAAAGAAAAGAATAATAATATGCTAACCGAGGTCAAGTTTATATAACCAGTGCTATACCAGCAATATTTTTGACTCAAATGGGACTCCCCACAGTATCTTCATAGGCCAATGTAAAGTTAGATTTTTGATGCCTGATAATATAGTGATTTATTTTAGAACTTGATATCTTGTGATTTACAAAACCCATTGCGCTAGAAACAAATCATTCCACCATTTGGGAATGTGTTTAGGTTTTGGTTGAATATTATTTTTTACCCTTTTTCATTAAGACCTTAAGGAGGTAAAAACAACATACTCAGAAAAGAGGTTTTCCAGATCCAGTAGCCAAGAACAGTGTCTTCTAATGGGTATCCTCTTCCTCTTATGGATTCTTCCCCAGATTGCAGTGCAGAAATTTTCAAGCTGTAACCCTTGTTTCTTGAGATTCAAGTTGCATGCAAAGCCCTAGTATATCATATAAAAAATAGTCAAGATATTATTTATCTTGGATCTGATGTCAGTGTAACTTGAAGACTATTAAATGCACCCTAGAAAGAAAGGAAGGACATTTAATAGCTTACATTACTGGAGTTTGGGGTGGAGAGCTTAAGATCTCAGATTTTTCATGTTCTCAGATGTCTAAAAATGCTTATTTTAACAGACAATAGGTGGTAGACACAATTTCACAGAGATCTGTTGTGTGGCCCATGTTGTTCAACACATTCATAAATAACCTGAAAAAGAGGTTGGATGAGAGGTTAGTTTTTTTTCACATGAACCTAAGTTATTCAGCATAGTGAGACAAAGGAAGATTGTGAATGAGCACAAAAGGATCTTATGCAACTGGGTAACTAAGCAATCAAATTAAAATTAAATTATTCTTGATGAATGATGGAGTGATAAACCATGGGGAAAAACATGAGGAAAACATGCCTATCTTCACATGTAAAAGAATGGCTATGGACAGAGCACCACCAATGAAGAGTGAGGGTCTGGGGTTACGACACTTAAATTCCATGGCAACTTCAGATTACTGTTTAGGAGCTGTAAAATCCATATCAACTGTTAGGAATTAGTAGGGGGAAAAAAAAAAACAACAACATCAGAGAATTCACAAAAGAGAATTTTTACAGCCCTTATTAAAGAGCATAGTTCATCCACATCTTGATCACTGAGCATTTTTCCAGTATAGGGATTGAGAAGAACCAAATGAAGATATTAAGATCAATGTTCAAAACACAAAATCAAAAGTCAATTTTAGTTCATTATATTGTTTAAGTGAGGAACAAATTCCAAAAGGATATTCTGAATTCTGGAAATTTGCACGGGTTCAAGAAGAAACTAGACAGATATCTGGATGAGAATTCTATTGAGCTAAGGACACAGAAAGCAACAAAGCTCAGGGAATCATTGAAAACAATTGAAGGAAGGGACTATTCTTGGAGAACATTATTTGTAATCACCATATTCTTTCTTGTCTTAAACTTCTGGACAATCTTGGAGGGTCATCTAAGCTGATAGGGTCATCCTTCAGTATTTATATAGACGTGTATGCACCTACACGCACAAATACATGAGAATATATACATATATTTATACACAGAGTACATGATAATGCACACACATGCACAAAAAATTATGCTGTATGTACTCATATAATAGAAACATCTAAACTTCTATGTGCATAACCTATCAAAGTATGTTACTTAAAAACACTGCCATCCTCAACAAGGCATTGGGTTGCACAGGTCAGCTGGAGCAAACTGGCAAAACATAGCAAAGTTCATTATATGACTATATAGCAATAAACATACACTGAAAGGATGTTAATACAGACACTAAAATAGCTTGCAATTTCACATAGGAGCAGGACTCTGAGTAGTTAAATATAGTTCACAGTTAATTATCCCAGCAGGATGTAGAATGGTTATAAAACAGATTGGTAAATCTGTTGGATATGCCTTCTTTTTCCAAATATAGTGAAAGATACCAGCTGAAGTATCTCTGTAAAATGCAGCAATGAGCCAGATGCACCACTGGTATGAATTTATTGATGTGAATTCTATAAAATTCTCTCTCCCTAAACTTCTTTATGGTATTTTTCATGTAACCTATTGGTATGTCCACATTTATGTATTTTCATTTGTTGATGTATCTTTTTTACCACCAAATAAAGTTGTCACTCTAATCATTAAGAAATAAAGTTTATGTATATAAAAATAAAACTTTGCAAAAATGGCAAGACAAAGTATTTTGACACCTTGAATAGAAATTCTGAAATACATTTCTCTTCTGAAAAGATGAAAAAAATTTGGGAATTTGGGGTATCATGTGGAAGTAGTATCAATCAAAATGTGTTTATCAACTTAACTTTTTTTAACAATAATGCACTAAAAATTCTCTAGGTGTAAAGTATTTTTTTTAATTGACAAAATGAAAACTACATTTGTCTCCGTAATTCTTTCATTTTAATTGTGACTTATACAGAAAGATTAACCGAAGTCCAGACATCCAAAGAATAGGAAAAATGTCAGTAATAAATACATGGAATTATGAAACCATGCTGTAGTGTTCTACAAACATTTGTAAAGAAATTTCATAAAAAGTTAATTTCTCCAATAATAAAGTTGAGATTTGTTCATTAAAAACCTGTCGCAAACACCTCTCTGTGTTAAAGATAAGAGGAATGTAATATGTCACATATTAACAGGTGATGATGTGCCTCATATAGAAGTATTTACCATGGGATGGAATGATTGGGTCTTGGGAAGAAAAATGACAGTTCATTCCAGTTTGTGTTGTAGTAATGTGCACAATGGCATTGTCTTCTCAGATCCCCGATTTGTCAGTGCTCACCTGATACCAGAGAGCGACAATCCAGAGGATGACAAAATCTACTTCTTCTTCCGTGAAAATGCAATTGATGGAGAGCACACTGGAAAAGCCACTCATGCCAGAATAGGGCAGATCTGCAAGGTAAGAGCATGACTTCTTGCTGTGATACTGAATGCACTTGCAAGCAATTTTAGAACCTGTGTTTTCTCACCTGTGAACTACTCAGTATTAACATGGGCATTCTACTAAAGCAGGGGTCATCCCAAGAGAAAAATAATGTGGGAATGACATGCAGAAATGAATGCTGTTCCATTATTTTTTGTGTGGGAAACTTCACAAACTATGATATTTGGTTTAAAATGTTATAGATCTCTTCTGAGGCCTAGAAAGTGTCTGCAAAATATTCTTTTACAGGAATGCTATACTTCCAGGTAGGCCAAAAACATTTGAAGAAGTTGGTTATTAAATGTTAATACATTTCCATTCCCACATTAGTGAAAACCTTTAAAACAGAGGCAAAGGAAGATACCACATAATAATTGTTTAAAGCTAGCTGTAGAAATGGGCAGCCATTCCAGAGACTCTTAGTGACTGCAAGATGAATCATTTGTCCACACTGATAAATGTCCAGATGGTTTTCTGACAGACTTTCAAAAACATTTCCGCTTATGAAATTATATTTAAAAATGTTGTAGCTTTGGAAACTGTGGTGTTTGCAGTAAATTTTTCTCTTAATCCATAAGCACAACTTCAATTTACCTCCTTGAATTCCTACTTTAAAACCAATTACCCCATAAGTATGAGGTCCTTGGGACCCTTTGTTTCTACATTTTGCAGCTGTACAAGTGATCCCACTGTTCTGGCATTTTTGTTTACTTTGTTCCATTCCAAGTTTCATTTCTACTTCGTTGCTACTCAGTAGAGCATAATAAACACCCTCAGCTTTTCCAGGACATGGCAGACTGGGAGCTTTGGAGTAAGATATTCTGCCCATTTCTTTTTTATCAATGTTATGTATGTAATAAAGGTATATAAAGATATTTGAGGATTTTGATTTTTAAATTGTAGACTAGTAAAAAATATGACACAATACAATGTAAAATAAAAATAATTCAGATTCTGTCTTTGCAACATAACGTTGCTTTTGTATGTACATTTTTTCCTCTCTTGTTTTCTCAAAATGTCATTTATTGTATTTTCTCTGTACTCTGTTTATACTTTAAACAAAGACTGTTGCTAAATATTAATGCGAAATACTTTTGTTACTAGAATGACTTTGGTGGACACAGGAGCCTTGTGAACAAATGGACAACTTTCCTCAAAGCCCGTCTGATTTGTTCTGTACCAGGACCCAATGGCATTGACACACACTTCGATGAACTACGTAAGTGGCAGAAATGGCTGGAATATGGAAATGTCTTCAGGTATTATCTGTATCAATTTAACCTAATTTTCTTTTCTTGTTATTGCTACAGAGGATGTGTTCCTAATGAACTCAAAAGACCCTAAAAATCCAATAGTCTATGGAGTGTTTACAACATCCAGGTACAGAGCATATCGTTTTACTTGCATGGAAACTTGGGTGGCTGCTTGTTTTAAAGAGGTCTCTTTGTTGAAAGTGTTTTTAAAAAAAACACAAAATTTTCTTAACCTTTGAACTGAGAAGTCAGTGACAGTAAGAAGTAATGAATTAGGTTTCTTTCTTATGAACAATGTACATCATCACTCTGAAGGTAGCAAACACAAAGACTGTCAGTTTCTCAGGCTATTCTTGCCACTGAATTGGCTTTTTATAGCAGGGATCAGCATTTGTAGCCCTTTCCACACAGATTTGGAAAAAGAACACAAGCGTAAATAAACTTGTTTAGGGGCAGTGTAGAATAGAAAATCTGTGGAGTGAGAAACTGGCTAGTCAAAGAGATATTAGTAAAAATATTGCTGAAATCTGGAAAGTCTTATGATCTTTCTAAAGTTCTCTTATTGAATCACATGTAACTGTGACTTGAATGTTTTTTTTTTAACATTGTGCTTTCACAAAGAACAAAAGATACTTGTAGCTTTGGCCTGAGGAAAGGTTTGCAGTACTGGTTGTATTGCCACATTATCTGTGAAGGAAACAAGTTTTAGTTTCTAAACAGAAAGAATGTTTTTAGTGATACCAGGCATAGAAGAAGGAGATTTACGAGTCCTCACTGTCTTCTGTAAAAAATGTCAGGGCAAGAAACAACACTGAAGTTTACATTTGTGCTGCCCAAGTGATGGAAGAGACTGCTAAAAAAAAAAAAAAAAAAATAGAAAAATGTGGAGTGTAGGAAAGAATTGAATAGTTCTCTAGGGAAAGCCTTACTGAAATTTACTCAAATTTGGGCTTTGGCCTTCTGGGGACAAGATGTTTTAAATAGTGAAATAGCAGCCATCTGCTTAGGAAAATGTCTGGGAGATCGTATCAGTTTTGCTGAACTTTCACAGGAGGTGAGTGAGGATTGCTCTGGGAGCATGTCAGAGGTTTGATAATCAGCACATGCAATAAATTAGAAAACATCAAGCTGCTATTCCCACAGCTCTAGCACTTGATTAAATCGACTGATAATTTAAAGAAACTGATTTGATTTCTTCTCCTCTCATTTCCAGCAATATCTTCAAGGGATCAGCAGTGTGTATGTACAGCATGACTGATGTGAGGAGGGTATTTCTTGGTCCCTACGCCCACCGAGATGGCCCCAACTACCAGTGGGTTCCCTACCAAGGGCGAGTGCCATACCCACGGCCAGGAACTGTAAGTACCCCAAGAAAACTGAACTGGGGAAACCATGGAAGAAAATTTCACACTTTACATAGCCCTTGAGCTGGTATCCAGGAAAGAAACTGACACAGATAATGAAATGGATAGAATGGCAGAAGGGAAAACTAACAGTTCCTCCAGGTCCAGAATGTACTTGTTTTCTTGTAACATGAAACTGCAGTAACATCTTCACTTGGATTTTAATTTTGGCGTGCATATTAACAACTTCAAAAGAAGTTTTGATAATGTCTGGAGAATTTTACTGAAAGTGAAGTATTTCTTAAATTGTATTGCATTATCCTTTCCATGGAATTTGTGTTTTTTCCCCAAATATTGGCTGAGCCATTCTTAGTGAGAATGAATGGAAAACAGAGGATTTTCCTGACTGTTAGGAACTTTCAGTCAACATTAAATCTAGGACAGTGAAACATATTTCTGAAATAGATGATAGAATGACTACAATAGTTTCTAACTTCCACTGGGATTTTTTAAAAATGTCTGCTTTTACATGATTCTCTGTTTCTAGTTTATAAATTACTAAAGCTGTCCAGTAGTCTGTGAAGATGGGACATTTATGAAACTAGCGCTAATTGTACACATTGGGGTCGCTCCTTAGTTTGTATAAGTCAGCTTGTCCCATTTATGTTGAGAAATGTCATTGCAGAAGATTAAATACATATGTACACATGTGTACATATAAAGGTATATATGTAAATAATATATATATCTGCAACATTCTTCTAAAAGTCTTCTTAAATATAAGGCACAACATGAAAGCAGGAATTACTTTGCTTCTTTCATTCATCATATTTTCAATTTTTCTCTGGAATGTTTGAAATCATCCTTTCAAATCTGATCTTTCAACTGATATATATGCTCAGCTGATGAAGATTACTTCCTAAGTAAAAGAAAACAGTGGCTCCCTGACAGCTGGATTCCTCAGCACTCCTCACTCGTTTGCAGCATCTGAAAGAGTTTCTGATTTTTTAGAGTTAAAGTACAAGCTCTGCAGCATAAAACAGGTTTCATTTCTCATCCGATGGTGAACTTTTTTTTCCCACTTACTACAAAGTTCTATTGTTTTACAATTCTGTAGGAAATGTGAATGAGTAGATATTTTTGGTGTTTCTTGTACAGGTATTCTCACCTTTTCAGTTTAACAGATTTAGTGTTCATTATTTTGTTTCTTTATATTCCTCTTTGATTCCAGCATCGGTTAACCATTCTGAGCAAAACCAGGTAGTAGATATTATGTAGAACTGTGGACAATGAAGAATGTTGCATGTTTCTGTTACAAAAATAGACTGAGATAAAGAGCTGACTACTGCACACAGGCTCTGTTGCATTTGTTCCTCTGCAGAGATCAGATGCAGCTCTGTTGAGATTCCAAATGCTCAGCTCAAGTATTTGCTCTTGAGACTGGTAGTTGTGTGTCCTGAAACACAGTTCAGGCCTCAGTTCTGCCTGGAGATTGCTCCAAGATTTCTCTGAGAGTCTTGATCTGTGTTGCATGTGAGGAAAGAATAACTAGATCAATTTCCTCAGAATAAGCAGAAAAAGAAAGACCAGAACTCAGCCTTTAAGTGGTGAAGTGAGCTAAGACACAGAAGCCTTTGTCAAATTAAGGAAATGCAGTTAGCTTACAGATACTTTCATTTCTGGCTAGCCTATCAGAATGAATGGAATTTACCTTTAAGATTTCATTATAAAATGCTTTTATTAAGATTCACAAACTGCAGAGATATTCAGCTTCCACCATAAGCTGATTTCTTACCTAAAGGCAAATGTGATCCCAAATTTTACAGGTCTGCTTAGCCCTGCTGATGTAGTGCAGAAGGCCATGCCACTGTAAATGTTAGAGTGGCTGAGGCCAGCAGTTTGTCCTAGCCCAATGCCAGTGACTCTCTAATCCTGGGTTCTGCCACTTTGAAAAAAGAGGAGTGTCTTCACAGTTGCTAAAATCATTCTGTCGTATTAAAAGGATAAAACTGAATTTTAAAATGAGGTTCATTTCTGGCTGGAAATAAGCTTTTTGTTTATAAATTGATAAAGTTGTGTGTACTTTCAATGATTTGAAGATCTGTTGAGAAAAAAGAATAAAAAGATTTTTGAAGTTCTTTAGATGTCAGACCTTTGGAGTCCTTTTCCAAGAAATGCAGAAAGAGATGGGAGAAAAATACCTGATCTTACAGTAATTCGTTTCAAGATTGCACTGCAGTTAAACAATGCTGAATTATCTCAGGAATTTAATAGGTGAGGTGCCAGTAAACTTCTTGAGCATCTGGTGATTTGCCCAATATGAGTAAAAGAAAAGTAAATGGTTTTTGAAAAACCTGAAAGCTTTGTAAACAAAGCTAGATCAGCTTCGCGTGTAACAAAGAAGTTGCCAGAATTTTTCCTATAAGATCTATAGACTTGGTTTGGCTTTGGTTATTTGTTTTTGGGGTTTTTTTTTTAAACTTTTTAAAAATATCTGAGAGAGGAGGGAGGACTTTTGTGTATACGTCTTTTTAACTCAGGTACCTCATCCTGAATTCCTATCTGACTTTCTCTGAATTCAGCTGTAGAGCTCAGGTTTTCTCTCCTTCATGGCACCGAGAGTCATGACCAAAGAGCTTTTTCTTCCTACCAAGATGTAGATATTGATCTTTTCTGTTGGATTTCTTACTGGGCCTAGTCCATATAATGCACTGTAAACTTCACATGTAAAGACACAGGCCTACAGTAATTTTTTTATTCTCAGAAAAGCACGGGATCCAAGGAGTAATAGGGGTCTCAGAATTGAGAGTCCTATTCAAACACACAGAATTATGACTCTAATTCTAGTTTTATGAATTTTCTGTGCAAAGTATGTCTTGGTCCGTAGAATGATAGAGAATTGGAAGGGAACCATAAGGGTCAATGAGTCCAACTCCTGGCTCTGAACAGAGCAGCCCCAAGAATGACACCATGTGCCTGAGAGCATTGTCCAAGTGCTTCCTGAGCTCTGGCATTCTTGGTGCTGTGACCATTTCCCTGGGCAGCTTGTTTCATGCAAGTAAAATCCTTTGTTAGAAAATGAGCCAAAAAGTAAATATTCAAGCAGTTGAAACACAGCTGAAATTCATTTGTCTAAAATTGAAATCAATGTTCATTTTGTATTTTTTTCAGTGTTTGCTCAGCTGCAATTAACAATACTTAGTTCTTGTGTAGTGATTTTTATACATAGAGTACTTCACAGCTATTATCTAATTAATTGTTATCTAACTAAGCCAAGCAATAAGCATTGAATTGTAGTTAGAGTATTAATTGAGATGTAAATCAAACTTAAAATTGAAATGTAGTATTTGAAGCACTACTTTTGAGACATACAATGCTTTGGTCAATAATTATGGAAATTCCATCTGATTTTCTCTTTGCAATATTTTTGTACAAAAGAGCAAGGACATTGAATAATAAGAAAAAGGTTAAAAAAGTCTTGAAAAAATAAAATAGATAGCAAGATTTGCTTTCTGCTTTGTCTGCTCCACATGACTTAATCAAATATTCTTCTTCCCTCTATTCTTCCTTTCCATACAAACAGAATGCAGGAATTTGCTTACTAACAAATATGCCAGCAAGGGACAATTTACACTCTATATGTCCATGCTGGAAGCATCCCTTTGCTGAGTATAGCAACTACTCTTTTTGACAACATTGATTTTTAAATTTAATTTCTGTTGAATTATTAATAATTTGGATCAAGGTGATAGCAAAGACAATTGATTTCTTCTGTTGAGCATCCTGCAAGGTCTGAATGCTTGCTTAATAAGATCTTGTCCACTAGGTTTTTAGTTTAATTGGAAGGTATTTTATTCCTGGATATAAAGGGCAAATTATCTTGGGCATTTTAACACCAGTTGTTTGTATTTGAAGTTCAAATACTGCAAAAAAAAATATTTTCAGCTGGGATTCTGTGTTTTATATGTCTTCAAGAGTTATCTGAACAGATCTGCAGTTGGGGTCACCAAGATCTTTTGAGAAGTATTTTTGGCCTGGTGTCATTGTGACTCGTTTTCTTCACCCATTCAACAATACTAATATATTACTAATGCTTATGTTAATGTCACAGCTAACTGTTCATATAATACTTACCAATTCCACAGAAGAGATGAGGGCAAATGGTGGTGATCAGCCACAGTTCTTGAGTCTCCTGATGGGGATATGTAATAGCTGAAAGTGGAGGAATACTTTCGTGGCAACCAACACCATGGTGTTACCTCTCCTTTCCTTTCCAGCCTCTGGATTCTGCTTACAGTGGGAGAACGTAAGCTAAATGTAAAAAGTAGAACCCTGTGGTTCTCACAGATGAGATACAAACCTGTCTGGCCTGCCTCTGGGCATATACAGGGGAAAAGTGAGTCTTTTCTGTCTCACGTCATGGGACCCGATTCATCCCAATGGGACACCAACTGTTCTGTCTCTGTGAGGAGTTATTGCAGTTCCTTAATGGGACTCGTCTCACCTAAGAGTTCACGCGGACAGTATGATGAGTAATGCTCACAGAAAGCTTTCTTTAGAATCAGAGGGGATAAAAAAAAGGTACATTTAAGACATGACTCACTATATTTGATTTAGTGTAACAGGATCCACATTATCGGGCCTACGTGGAGGACAGAGTTGTTGAGACAAGATGGGGTTTGAAAAGTCAGTAGAACAGGGCATTGTCCCAGGATTTAAGGATTTGGTTCCTCACACAGAGATTTGGACTTATAGTCAGCTTCTGAAGACAATACTTTGAAACAAAGATGACGGCATAATTAATTAATTTTGTGTTGTATACATAACTAAATACTGAATTCCTTTCCTTGTATTGAATGATTTAGATATCTTGGGATTTCTTCCTTCTGATAATTAAAGACTAATACTAATCACAATTGGACTTAAAAGCCTTGTGCACTGAAAAGAAATAAGAAAAGTGATGAGGATCATTTGCATTCTCGTGATCATACTGGTTTAAATCCAAAATAAATTAAAAAATAGAGACTGTGAGTGACAGAATTAACTTTCACTGTCTGTCACAAAATACTTAGATTCCCTGACATATTTATTTATAGACTGTCATAGATAGGATGATAAATAATGAAATGTAAAACATTTCCTTTTTTTTATTTCTAGTGTCCCAGTAAAACATTTGGAGGTTTTGATTCCACCAAGGACCTTCCTGATGAAGTTATCACATTTGCCAGAAGTCATCCTGCCATGTACAACCCCGTATTCCCCATCAACAATCGTCCAATCATGATTAAAACAGACGTGGATTACCAGTTCACACAGATCGTGGTAGATCGAGTAGATGCGGAAGATGGCCAGTATGATGTGATGTTCATTGGTACAGGTGAGAGGCCTTGAATCTACATGGTATGCTCTTCCAGGACTGATGGAAACCTAGAGCAGATAAAAATTCATACTCTGAAAGACAGAACAATGACTGAACAGTGTAAACCTGTGAAAATTTGGGGCAGGACCCAAAGTTGTGCATGTGGGGAGGTCTTTGTTGCAAACATTCAGTTACAGGTCAGGCCATAGCCTGCACAGCTTAATTCTTTAGGAGCTTTGCCAATTGGATTAAGATCAAACCACCTTCTTTCCAGCTACTTCTAATAGGGATTTTTATTAGAAATGTCTTGCCTTATTAATTATAATTTAGTATTAAAATGAGGAGTTTAAGGTACCCATTTTGGAGTGCAGCATAAAAAGTATTAATGTGAATGAGGCAAATATCCAGGTATGGTAAAAGTCTTTTGTGCCTTTCAAGTATTTCAAGTATTGCCTTAAGATGCTCAGCTCTTCATCCAAGAGGGTGCATCATTTTACTTACATGAAGATATCTGGCACAAATGGAGTGTTTTCAGTAGAGCTGGTATTCAAATAGAAAGATGATACCCTTTCCAAAGCATTTGCAGAATCATACAGCTTGGGCATCTTAGAGAATTGTTGATATGCACTCAGAAAAGACTTTTTTTTCCGGAAGGGTAATAATGAGAAAGTGTCCAAAAATTAGCTGATATTCATTTCCCTAAATTCAGTGGTTTCAAAACTGTGCTGAGTAGCAATTGGTGGATCGGTTTCTTCATCTCTGAAAGTTTATATTAGTTGGATGATGTTTCAGTTATGTTGAATAAAAGTACTTTAAACCTCTACTGAACATAATCACTAGTAATTAGACATTGGCATCATGAAGCCAAACCAGATCAAACTGAAAACTTACTGCTTCTTTTCAGTGTTGGACAAAAAAAATACCTCTATGTCTGTCTTATAACAGTCCAACTTTTTACATGCTTTAAATACAGTTCTGGTACTCTTAACCTGGTGTCAGATTTCCGAAGCAGTAAATGTAAGATCTCTTTCATGTTGATGCCTGAAATGTATTATGAGTAAACTGAGAGCTGATGAAGCTTTATGTAACAAACACAGTGAAAGGATAACAATTCAGAACATTTACTGCAGAAAAGACAGCTCTGCAGCAAGGGTTAAAGCACTTTAAAGCTATAAACTGAGTTATTAGATACAAGTGCTACAGTATGTTCTTGCATAAAACATTAAAAAGTATTTTCATGTGATTTTGCACAACATATACATTTTCCATCACACATTAGAGACTTCAATGTCATCCACAATTCACAGTGTTTGGTGCCTTTCAACAAGTCCTCCATAACCTGATTTGGCCCACAAAAACCAAATTAGTGGCATACAAGGTATGATGCTGAACAAACATAAGGAACTTATTTAAGCATATTTTTTGAGCAAAATAGGTGGCATTTAACTCTCCAAAGCTTGGCCTGTGGGCTGAGAAAGATGCATTGGTTTCTGCAAGGGGAAGCAAAAAGTTCTTCCAGAGATTCACTGTACTTTCTTCAAGACTTCAATTAGAATGAAACAAAAAACAAGACAGAAGTTCTGACTGTTTCAGACAGTGCAGGAAGATTTGCTTAAAACTGAGCTACAGCTTCTAGATAGTTACCATTGCATATACTGGTTATTAATATTATGTCTAGCAGTTCTTATATAAATCAGTCAGGCAAGATCTCCTTCTAAAAGAACCTAATTGATATTTTTTACCTCTGAGTTGGGAGTTTTGAGTTTTCCTAAATCACTAATATTCTGATGTGTGGCAAAAGCTCAGGATTCCATCCAATGCTGGTGACAGCCCTGCCCACAAACTGTAAGAAAAATGTTGAAACATTATTACCTGCACTCGCCAAAAGATATTTCAGCACCAAAATCCCATCTTTCTAAGTGCAGAATGTTATTTTTTTAAAATACTACTTTTATCCACAGAAACCATTCTTTTTCCAGCAGGAGGTCATGGGACAAGAACAGGCATTACAACACCCATGCCTGGAGCTGGAGCACAAAAGACGCTCCATGCTCCTCTAAGCTCACTGTCCCAATTGTGGTTTTCAGAATCAGGAAAAGGTGTCTTCCATGTGGGGGAAAAGGTAAAGAGGCAATACTGAGGCCATGCCTGCCCTCTGCCAGAGCTGCACTGAGCCAGCTGCTCAGAGTCAGAGGAATCAGAAACAGATACACAATCAGCGTGTATTACTTCTTCCCAAGCAAAGAACTAACTGGGAAGCAGATTAGGGACTCTAGTCACAGTCCATTTTCCCACTTGGTGATCTGAACCTATGACAAAGCCAGAATTGTGCTCTCTGGGGTATGACTGGGTTTTTCTGTGCAGGTCTGTCCCATCAGATTAGATAATATTTCTCTGTATTTTCCCATTGCTGTTAGAGCAATCTGCATTATTCCCATGTGCTGCTGAACTGCAGTAGGTTGAAGAAATACTTTTTTTTTTCCTTTTCATTGAATAACTGATGATAATTGAACACAACATAATTAATAGCCATCCAGTGTGGTCACATTTTCCTTTCCTGTGGGGGAAATCTTGAGCTGAGCAGTTTCTTTCCCACTGTGATTGTACCAGTGTGTTTCACAATGAAAATAAAATCCTATCGGCATGCTTGAAAGTAATCAGAAAATAACAGGATTTCATGCATATGCTGATTGTCTAGTGTTTGGCATCCTTTGGCACAGTTAAAGTACCTCTGTCAGTAAAGCAAATTAATAGCAGTAATCTTATCTTACTAAGCAGAGCCTATTGATCCTAAAGGAAACGCCTGATTCCATTTGTGTGAAATTGTTTGAAATACTACTCTGTAAAACTTGATGTAGAGCTCAGATAAAGCCCCACTTTGGTACCTGTGGCCTGACCAGAGTCTCCACAGTGATTAACTCACTGTATCTTTGACCTCAGAGGCTTTCTTGAGATCAGGCAACTGTAATTGTTGCAGGAGCCACTTAAAAGTCTGACCTTTTGTTGAAACAACATTATGGGAAACTTGTGTCTGCTCAGTGCCCACTCAGTCTGTTTTATGAAAAATCTCCCTTTATTTCTAGGATATGGTATTTAATGGAATGTGACTGAGGACAGTCCTGGTCCAACACAGAATAGTTGTGACACTTCTCTACACTGTTACGTTTATTATATTCCCTATTTTTCACCTGTAAAATGTGTTTTCCTCAAAACCATAGTCATCATAATTATCAGAATAATTAAGGAAATTAAGTCATCAATTAAATTACAAATAGAGCTACTGTTAGATTATCTGTTATTCTGAATTACTCTGTTGTAGAAATGTGGAATTTTTTCCTTATTATTTTAAAGTTTATATTGCATTTGTTCTGTATTGTTCTCAATATTTCTTCTTTTAAATATAGTCAATTAGTAGAAGTGACCATAATGAAAACTCCAAACCCACTTATCTAGTATTTTTTATTAGCTTAATTGGTAGATGTAGATGCCTAAATAAAAAGAACAATGTGCTTTGCTTTGTTGTTGCTTTAAGAAATAACTGTTGGTTTGTGTTTTTTAAAAGAATATATGAATTTGTGGCTAATGAAAGAAAACAGTAATGTACATATTCTGGGGGAAAAGAAATTGCTTCTTTCTAAAATTCCAAAAATATATATCTAGAAATCAATATCTGCTTAAAGGGAAGCAGATGGAAAAAAACAAAAAAATCTTAGTTCTACAGGATATTCCAGGTTTTCTAGATTATTTAAATACAAAATCATGTAAAGAAGTACCAGAATTTTCTGATTGAATCAATAGCTTTTAAGTTAGTTGCCCTATAAAAACATTTCTAATGCATGTGATCTCTCTGTCTCAATTTTATGTGTACTTTAGATATAGAAGTAGAGAGTTGTCATAGTTTTATTCAGAAATTTCAGCTAACACCCACAAATTATGTATACTTATAAAATGTATATATATCTGATTTTGTGTAATTGATGGTTAAATTCTTGTTTTAAGAATGTCAACCTTTTTAGTTATCTGAGAGTTTTATCCACTTAAAATGCCTTGTGTTTTCCTAAGCCATTAAAGCTGTAGGATGTGCAACATGAAAAGTCCTTTGGGACATAGTTATTCTACCTGTGATACATTTACATGGCACTACACTTGGCTGGTTAAAAAGAAAAGTCGCATACAGATTGTTTCCATTTCAGAGAGTCTGCAGTGATGTGTTTTTGTTGTTTCCTGGAAATTGTGTTCATAGAAACAAAGAAATAAATCACAGATGCAGAAGCTGAATAACAGAGATGGTCTTTAGTCTCAACCATGTTCACAAAACCAAAGGCTGTGGCTCTGGAATTTCAAGTTTATTTTAAAGCTTGTTGCAAAGCTCCAAAAATGTAATTTGATATAATACTAAAATGCTGGTGCACACTTATTTCTAAATCAAAGGCACAAATTGTATGCTTTTCAGCCCTCAGTGAAGAACCAGCATCTTAGACACAGAGAAATACAGATGCCTTAAGGGGCTTATACATCTTAGGTACTTTGTTTGACACAGGGAAGATCACATGTACTTAAGAGACCTAACAGCTTCATCTGTCTAAGAACGTTTGTCCAGATGGTTTTATATCCATACTGCAATATATTCACATGCATTTTAAGAAAGAAAAACATCATATTCAAAATGGACAATAAAACACACCTGGGTAAATTTAGAGCATTTCCTTCCCCAGTCATGAATCTGTCATTTTATACTGTTACTTAAATTGTATTTCAGTCCTGTCTATTCCTGAATAACTATAATAGCATGTATTTTCTTTGTTGCATTTTGATAATTGAAATACTTAAATGTCCTCCTGAAATTCAGTGTTTTCTGATGTTATTTTAAATAGCAGTTCTTTTGAATGAGTGCTCAGAGATGTAGCTTCATAGTCTTTATATGTGAAATAATTATAGACTACAAGAAATTTTGGCTGCTGCAAAGCAGAAGTATTCATCTCAAGCACCTGAAAACCCTTTCTTTTTTTTTTTTCCTTTTCAAGATATTGGAACAGTTCTTAAAGTGGTTTCAATTCCTAAGGAGACTTGGCACGAATTAGAGGAAGTCTTGCTGGAAGAAATGACAGTCTTTCGGGTAAGCGCGGCTAAATTTCAAGTGTCAGGTTGTAGATTTCTCTGTGGACAGCTGCAAACTCAACTTCTTGCAATCTAGCCAAGGAATAGCCTGGCATAGCCCTCTAATTAGCTTGTCATTTAGAGACCCAGACACTAGTCAAAATAAACCTTGAAACTTTCAGTGCGAGCTGGAGGTTAATGATAGAAGAAATGGCATTCTGCACTCTTGTTTGGTGGATTAAAAAGTAAATTAGTATTTCTGAATCTTGCATGCTAGAGTTAAGTGTCTGCCTGTGCAGGTCTGGGAACAATGCCTGTCTGTTGTCTTCCACAGAGATATGCAATATATGAATTTATAATTGCATCAACTCTCAAAATTATCCAGACTGTCAGCATATTGTAACGAGGAAGATACTTTAGGTAAAATAGTAATCTGCCCAGATTTCTTATGCTTAATAATCTTGAGGAACAGAGTGTGTATATTTTCAAAGGTCACTCTGGGGTCTCATTTTCATGGTTCAACACAAGGCACCATAAACACCCCCTAACTCTAGTACTTTTTGGTGAAATCAATCTTTTCCATTTTTACTGTTTGAGCCACCTAAAAATACAGCATCCCATAGTCAGCCCTCCAAGGCAAGGCTGAGTAAACCTTTCAAACACTTCCCAGACAGAACCCAGGGATGTCCTATGTTTTGTACACAACAACAAATCATTTACATTCCCCGCATTATCCTTTCTGTCAGTGCCTTTTTATGGCACCCTTTCCCCGTCTCCAGGCAGTTTGGGGGTTGATCCCTGGCTGGGAGCACGAGGTTGGTGTGACAGTGTGAAGATGCTGCTGGCACTCTCAGGGAGCCTCTTGTAGTGTGGTTTCACTCCAGATGTGCTGGCAGTGACCCTGCCCTGGCCACCTCCACCGCATCCTCATCAAACTCTGTTGCCATCCCTTCACCCTTTTTTTCTGAGCAGAGACAAGATAGCTAAACAGAGCTTCTTATGGACATTCCTGCCATTATTGGTACCAGTCTTGCTCATGAACCTGTTTTGAGTGCAAGATACCTCTGAAAAATGTGTGTCCCTGTTCTTGCAATCCATGGGGTTTTTGAGGACAGAAATCTGGGGTACTTTTTTCTCTTTCTTAACATTAAAGTAAACTAGAAACTGTGAGAAGAAAATGAAGTAACTTTTTTTTTTCTTTTTTATACATGCAAAAGTCATTACATGAACGCAGGATAATTTGGAAATAGTTGATGATATATGAACCTCTTCCCTGAAACAAGTAGAAGGGTCAAGCTAAAGGAGATCAGGAAAATATAAAAGTGAAAAGAAAAATAAATGGAATTAATTTTACTTCAGAAAGGTTTTACAAAAGTAGAATAGTTAATGGCAAAATCAAATCTGGAATTTTACTTTACCTGTGTATCTTTTCATTGCATGAAAGTATTTTAGTGTTTTGATTTACTTGAAAGCTCAATTATATCTTTAAGATGTGTATTAAACCTTAAAGAGGGCATTAATGTACTTTAGTAGAATAAGCAGAATTTGTGTGCATAAGATGAATCTTTCAATAGGAAAGTTCCAACAGATTTTACATGTACCTCATCTAAATGTAAGTTTTCTTTCATTGTAAAGAGGATAAATGCATCATGAACAAGGTATTTTGATGTTAAGCTGCAATGTGCTGAGTACAATGCGTTTAATTTAAAATTCCACAAAGCTGAAAGTCCTTCATATCTGTTAGATTGATAACAAATGCCTCTTTAAACCCCATTTGTGCAATATTTCTCTGAACAGCTGAGTAAACTAACTAATGAGTTCAATTTTCATTCAAATGTTACATTTAATTGATGCTTTCTAATATATGGTCTATTAACCCCTCTGTAAAGGCAAGTCCATGCTTACCATCCACTGGCCCATATCAAATTCTCTCAGGATAAGCAAGCTGAAAACTATACAAGTGTAAAAGCTTAATAAGGACTTAATTAATGTACACAACCAGAAGTATGATGTGTAGGATCAACAGCAGATTTCTAGATGGAATAAAGTTCATACAGAATTGAGCTGCACACTGTCTATTATGCCACTTTTAAAATTAAAATACATCCAAGAACCTGGACCTAAAAGTTGTAAATAATGGATATTCCAGAGTGCAAAGAACCTCTTGCTCATTTTGGTTGCATGTTATGAAAATGCATGTAGCTTCTTTGTAAGTAAATAGTGTGGAGCAGTTAAGAAGATTATATTTGGCTTAAAACTTGTTCTTATGAATAAAAATTTTACAGGAATGGGGTTTTTATCTCAATATACTTCTAATGAATTGCTTATTTAAGTGTTATTACCTTTAATAGATAGTATCTATGAATTTTCAGATAGCCATTGTTATTTTCATATTACCTGGTAAGTTTTTGTAGTGCAATTTTTATTAAGTGTATTAAGTGTAGCTTACAATTTCAAGATGTGAAACTAGTGACAAAGTGATCACAATTAAACTGTATTAATAATGGAAAGTGAAATATCTACAATCACAATCAAAGATGCACCCAGATATGTACATGCATTCTAATTCATTTACAGCTAGAAATTATTCCACTGCAAAAGACAACAAGAAGGATTATTACTAGGGAGTAATAGTTTAATTTCTAGTTTAATTTCAGGGTTTTCTACCTTGTGCAAATAGTATTGTAATATAATTTTTATGCTTATAGCTCATTTTATATTTTAACTTTATTTTTCCCTAGGAACCCACTGTTATTTCAGCAATGAAGATTTCCACAAAGCAGGTACTATGTGCACAAATGTTAAATCACTTTCAAATATTTATTGGTCTCTGTCTTCTAGAGACAGTAACTTGGCAGTCAGCAGAGACATATTAATTGCAGCAGCAGCATCCCATCCCTTTACATAAACAGCAGTAGTTTCTCAGGAAAATGTGATGTCCAACAGGGACACGAAAAGCCTAGTTTATGTTACTTACTGGTAAGGTGGAAACTAAACATAAACTAACCAGCTGTCTGGTGGCTCTCTAGAAACAAAAATTAAAAATTCACAATATAGAATGCTTCCATGACAGAGAAACTGTTAAAAAGGAGTGGCCAAACTTGGTTCCTTTCTTCAATGGGACTAGTTCCAGTCGCTGTAGAATAGTCTGGTGCAAAATGCAGATGGTGGAAGGAAAGGATGGAATTGAGACATCCTTCTGTCTTTCTGTCCTATGCCCATTCCATCCCAGATGTGCATCATTCAGCTTTAACAAAAGATCAACAAATCTGATGCAGTCCAAATTTTCCATGGCCTTCTAGTTCAGTGATGTGGTTAGGATAAGGGTTTCAGGCTCCAAAATTTGTATTTCCGACTTTTTGTTCAGTACAGTAATAGCTAACTGCTTATAGAAAAGATTTGTATTATAAAACCAGACCATAACTAAAATTAACTGAACTTCTTGATGGATAGAGGTAAAGTTTTGTCTGACTTACAGTAAAGGTGATGCCTGCATTTCTAAGCAAATTTGTGAAGCAATTGATAAATTATGTGGTTGAGCGAAGAACATTGGTTTGCAGCCCAGGAATGAAGTGGGTATTAGGGGCCTATCTTCCAGTTTTGCCTGGAATTAGGTAGATGGATCCCAGCCACTGTCATTTCCTGTCTCAGGAGTCTGAGACATAAAATTTAACTTTTTTTTTTTGTTGTTTTTCATACATATGCTGATCTGGAGGCTAATTTGGTAAATATAAGGAATTTGTTTTCATCAATGTCATTGTCAGGAAAGAGGAGATTTGGTATTACTTTCAGGACTAGATGCACTAAAAATTATGCACATTATAAGTAAACTTTAGTTAATTCTTCTACCTCACAATAAATTATTAAACAGAAGTTGAATTCGTTCTGTAATGGACAGAGCCCAATATTGTATTTGAAATGCTGCATATTTAACTCTGAATTCACTGTCTCTAGGAAAGTTGTCTGAAAGCAATCATGTATTTGACAGAAAATGTTTGGGGGGGACACGGTTCTAACAGTTTACCACCTAAACCAGCAAAAATGGCAGGACAAAGAAAAAGGTACTATTGAATACTGGGATATTTAAAAACAGACCTGTCAAGTTGTATATATGTTCACATCATACCAAAATGCTCTGCTTTGGATTATTTTTATAAGTACATTCCCTCAAAGCAGCCAATCACATTTGAAAATTGACCATGCATTTCCATATAGCTTATTCTCTGAAGCATCTTTATGTATTCAGGAGAGATTACAATTTTCCCTGAGTTTTCTGAAAACAAATTTACACTGCTAAAATTGTCTAAAGCTAAAAAAGAGCATAAACCACAAGTTATTCAGGCAGAGGAAAACTCATGAAAAATCAACCAGCCTCAGGCTAAAAATGACAGAATCATGATACACTATGACAAGCTTTTGGCAGTATGTATGAAATAAGTATATGGCAACATGTTTCCATTTTACATTTATGATTTTAAAATACTGTAGTTCTATAACTCAAACACTTTACTCATTGTGTTCTGATAAGCAGGGTGGTTTTCGTATAAACAGCACGATAATTCTATGCATTGTGGAAAGCCAGAGTATGAAACATAAATAGTAAAACCAGCATGTTCTATTGAATGCCTTAAAAATAATCACTTCGCTTTGTTTTTTCACTAACAAATCTTCCATCCAATTATAAAAACATGGTACAGGGAGTTTCTCCTTATTTCTAAACCTTTTACTACCCTGGTTGTTCAAAGCTACCTCTTTTGCCATCATGCCAACATGTTATGTTACAAATTACTCTTCCTAAAGACCAAAATCTACAAATTATTCAGGAGTGGAACTTAGTTTAAGTTTTAGATTATATTAAAATCTAAAGCTCCTGTCTCTCTCTCTCTCTCTCTCTCTCTCTCTCTCTCTCTGAGTATGCATTTGGCCCTTGAGCAAAAGTGGCTTTGAGTAAGGAAATTTAGCTTTTATGTGCAAGACTAAGCCTTAATATGTTCTTTCTCCACTCTGCTGTCTTTAACTCACAAGAATTATGTCTATATTTTCTCACTGAAGCTACACATTCCTCCTGATTGTGTTCAGAGCCCTAGGCTTGTGTAACCTTATCACTTAAACAGTTTATGCTTCGTTAGCAATAGACACAAGCTTTCAGAGAATCCTTGAGCCACTGCAACACCCTTCAGCTGCCTCAGCTCACAGTTCTGTGGGAGACACGGTACCACTTGGCTTTGAGGTGAAGGTGCCACGTGAAGCTTCATAATTTTTTCCTTACAAACATGGAAGCAGGCCAAAAAGTCAGGCCTGGGTTTCAATCAAAGGTGACTTTTTGCAGAGCAACCTCTCACCTCTTTCTCTGGGTCAGCTTTGTGATTCTCCTTCAAAAAGCATTTGGATTTCTGGTGGCATGGGAAGAAGACAAGGAGATCCTTAGCTGAACGGGCCAAGGCCTTGTTTGGTGAATTGCTACAAAGAGCCTTATTTCTCTTGTGTAAGATTTTCAAGAAAATACAAGGAAGACACCTTCAGAAATATCTTAGTGACTACTTTTATAGAATATTTCACCAAGTACTGAGTTTTATTCAGAGATTTCTGTCCATAGTGGGCATATAGAAAGGACCAGCTCAAAATGAATGTATCATTGAAACAGCATGCTGTACCATTCTGCATTACTTCTCAAGACCTTAAATTAATCAAATGGTACTTGAATCTCATGCTCCCTAAAGTTCCTTTAAAAATTCCTCTTAAGTTCTTCTCTTAAGCATTATGTTATTCCCATTCTGTTATCCCTTTGTCTGACTTTGTCTAGGTAAAGACTGCTGGTTTGGGTAGCACTGTGGGGCCAATGGAAACCACTGGATTGCTTAAAATATTAGTTTCCTCAGTTTTTCCTGAGTCCTGATACTGTAAGAATTTTTAGAGGCCAACTTTTTTTTTTTTTTTTTTTTTTTACTCTTTCATTTGATCTAATAATCTCATTCATTAAATTAACAATGTCTTGGAAGAGATGGCTGAGAAGGCAGTTTGACTGTGGTATGGCAAAGTAAGGTCAGACCATTGATGCAAAGGATTCTATTTCTATTTTCTGAATTTCATACTGCCTGGACTTTTTATATTGTTAGTGTCCAGAATAATGATCACCAGCTGGAGTCTAAAACCATGATTAGAAGAGCAGCAAACAAGGCAGCAGCCTTAAAGCTGTGCAGCACCTGAAACATATGCTACAGTTCACTGACTGAACTATGAACTTACCTACAAGGAATATAGTTTTTAAGTAACCCTATTTTGGTATATTTTTTTTTCTTATGTTTCTAGTCATTTTTTAATTCTAAAGACATTTATTAGAAATCAGGGAGGGGATTATTGCAAAATGAAATTGGTTGCAGAGGTACATAGGAAACCATTACACCATTCTTTATTTTCCCATGAGTATTCTCTGGGTTGATTTTTATATTAGTTGCACCACACGTTCCTACATGCTTACACAGATATTAATGCCCCAATTACACAGGACTCAGATCAATACCATCTGGACATTTAAGATACTTAACTGAAGCTCTAATTTGACCTATGCTGCCTTCATAATCAGTAAAGAGAAGAGGCTTCCCTTGAGAAGCAGTTAGGTCACCTAAGATTTGAATTGCTGCTCTTTTTACTGCAGGATGGACCCCTAAGGTGGGTACTTGATTAAGTCACTTCAGCTAGAGAGAAGCAGCTCATCATGTCTGTTGCCTGTCACCTCTTCTCACGGCTACAACACTGACTAGGACGTGTGTGTACAGTTCAGGCTTTGTGTAAAGCCCTGAGTGGTCAGAGAGTTTTGCCTGGAGAATGTGGGTTTACAACCCAGCTATGAAACCATAATAGATGGAGGCAGCTGCTTAGAAAGGATTTAGTTTTCAATTTGCCAGTGAATTTTCCTTTGGGGGCTTTCCTTGTCATATTTTCCTTGAGAAAATACCGGTGTTTATATAAATGCACGGGATGTTTCTGTTACAATTAATATGTCTGTATAAACTGCCAAGCTGCTGTCTCTGAAAGAAGTTAGCACAACCTCTTATGAGTGTTTTTGGTGTTGCTATCTCCTGTTATCTAGTGCTCATTATCTCTAGTATGTAGGTGACCACAGCCATCTTCCTTCCCTGAATTCTGAGAAAATGGTGCCTCTGGGACATTGCAACACAGGAGATGAAGAATTTTGATAACATTTCTTGAAATCCTATTTTTCATACCGCCTTTATGTTTTCAAAGAAAGGAAAATTAATGTGAATTTATATTTCCTTCATGGGACTTCCTGGAGTAGGACCTTGAAGAAAGGTATTCATTGGTCCACTGTGGGTGCTGAGTGATGAGGTTTGATAGCAAAACATCAGTGTTTCCAAACCAGAAGGATGATGCCTTTGAATTTTTGTGTATCTATTTAGTGTTCCCCTAGTTTTGCATCCCACTAATACTTGTTTTCTTTGTGAATTATTCCTAATCTCAAATATCTCTCTTTGGACTTTCACATGGGATCAGAAGTTCAGTTTTTTCATATCCCTCTGGGGGCCAGCTTCCCTAGTGGACCACATGAATTTGATATCAGAGAGGAAATTGAGAGAGACAAGATATTCTGTTGTGATGCCATGCAAGGCTGTTTTTCATTTTGTGTGCATGGTTTTTTATTTACTTCTGCATTTGAACTGCATCTTCTACTCAACATTTTTTTTAATCCAAAATAAAACAAAATCTCTCCCCTCCTTAAATATATGTTCCAGTTAAATCATGTGGCTTACAGAAAAGAGTACAATACATTCCAATACATTGGAATTACCAGACAGGCAAAGAAGTGCATGCATAGCAGCACTTCCAAACTGAAATATCGTAACATCACTCTGAAACAATTTACTTCTGGTTTCCCCTCACATACATAAATTGAGGTAATACTTAGGAAATTTATGTTGAAGTTTTTCTTTTTGTTCAAATTCAAAAGCATGTTCTCTGCTGTGTTCTGTCACTAACTGTAGTGTTTTCCCAGTGTGAGAATCTAAATACAAAAGGAAAAATTTAAGAGTTCTTTAATTTTCTTACTGTTTAGGGAACCCACCAAGAGTTTAGTGAAAAAATAAAGTTTGTCGTGTTTGATTTTTTTTTGCCCTGGGGACAATTCTGTTCTCATTCCTCTAGCATACATCAGGATCATGATCCTTTATTGTATTTGAAGTGATCCTAACAGATGATTATATAACATTTTTATCCTTTCTTAGAAAAAGAAAACTGTAATTTGCAATATTTTTTGAACTTTTTTTTTTTTTTTTTTTTTACTTTCACAACAGCAACAGCTCTACATTGGCTCAGCCACTGGAGTTTCACAGCTTCCTTTACACCGCTGTGATGTGTATGGAAAAGCTTGTGCTGAGTGTTGCCTTGCAAGGGACCCTTACTGTGCCTGGGATGGCTCCTCCTGCTCGCGTTACTTCCCCACTGCTAAGAGGTAGGGACAGTTCTGGGTGTCTGCATGGTTTGCTGTTTGTTTTAACTCATGGCCTCAATATGACCAGAGGGCTTTGGCGATTTTTCAGGGGACGGTTAAGTGGAGCCCTTTCTCTTCCAAGGAAAACATCATTGTGGGAGCTATATGCAATATGAAGTCTTGGTTGATTTAAAGTGACCACTGCTACTTCTTGGTCTGGCTCAAAAAGCTCCTGTAAGAAAACATTCAGACAAGAGTTGTGTCTGAAATTAACTCCTAACTTTATATTCATTGGTAAACAGCAAAAAGAATAAAATTCATTTTCTCTAACCTGAGGCGGAGGCTCAAAATCAAAAAAAAATCACTGCTTGCCCCAGTAAATTATCCTGCATCTTCATGAATTCTGATTCAAGAGAAAGATTTCTATAGTATTTGGACATTGATACAAAATTATCTTTTTTAGTGATACATAACATTATTATTATTATTCAAAAGTACAGTTTTTATGTTCTGTTATGTGTCCATGTGCTACCAGATCAGAACAACCAGTTTTACAGTCCCTCTGCACTGATGCTAAAGGCTTTGCAATGCAGATTTTGGTGTAAAGCTGACTCCACAAGTCAAAAATATCAATTTTGTTAAAAATTTACAAGTCTAGTTGCCTGATCTGATGGTTGAGTACTAATTTCTTTGCCTCCCTTTGTCTTTGGAACCCTTTCTCTAAAAGTACCCAAGCTAGTTACTGAAGAGCTCCTGGCTATTGAAGTAGAAATTAGGAATAACTGGATAGGTAAACATTGGCAAATAGAAGCAGACATTGGTGTAGTTTGAGATTCCCTTGATAAATTGAGTAAAATGATAAAAAAGAGCTCACATTAAATTGAATATGCCAGACATCCTTCTCTGGAAGGGGAGGGAAAGGAGAGGGAATGATGAGGTTTTCAAGGAGAGTCTAAAAGACTGATTTGTTCTGAAAAGTTTTTAGTATTAGAAATCAATATGGTTGAGTACTGCCTCTGAGTTCAATGAGACAGTAAGATCAGGAGTCACTGAATCACTGCTTTCTGCTACTTCCCTGCTACTCTTTATCCCTGAAACTCATCTTTTCTCAGCATTCCAAGCACAGGTTCCTATTCCCAGCCAATCCCAAGATCCATAGAGCACATCATCCTGTCATTCCTCTGCTTACACCGGTGAAAGAAACTCTTTGTCTTTTCCTTATCTCTCCAACTTACTGCTGCAGATGGAGCTCACTTGCCATCAGGGGTAAAGTGATGGGACCTCTTCTTACAGGGATTACAGGGTGGGGGTTACTGGGTTGCACAGCTACAGGAAATCTTGGGGTAGAGAATTTACTTTTCTGGAGGCCTCTGTGAAAGAAAAAGTGCTGGGAAGCTGGGATCCGAAAGATGCATAAGGAAAGCTCCTGTCTCTGCCACTTCCCCCAGTCTTCCCTGGGCAGCAGCAGCAGAGTAGAGGTCTGTGTTACAGGGAGAGAGGATCCTCTGATCACCTGGTCCCTGCTGTACATTGCCTCAAGCCAGCTCAGAATGCATCGATGACAAAATCAGCAATGCTGGAAACAGCTTAAATGTGAATGTTTTCCTAATAATAAATCCTTGTAATTTTAGGCTCCAGAAATATTAGGAAAATAGATTCCTGAGGCAATTGTACAGATGCTTTACTAATAGTTGAGTTTAGGGTTTGGGGTTTTGTTTTGTTTTTTTTCTTCTTCTTTTTAAATGAGATTTCATAAGCCATGATTTTATTTGCTTTACCTTCTTTGTGTATTTTACAAGTCAAAATGACAGTTCAGAGCTCCTGTAGTGTGACCACTTCACTTTACCCCACGCAGATGTGTTCTGGTTCATATTTCATAAATCATTTTGTTGATACAATGGTGATATGTGCGACATTTTCCTGAGATTCCAACTAAACATTTCATTCAGACTCCATTGACAGTAATATGAGTCTTTCCACAGACTTCTTTTTTACAAATTGTATCCTATAAATATGCTGTTTCAAAATTTAGGAAAAGGTAGCAAAATTTTATGGTTCCTTATATCTTGGGTTTGATTTTATTGGTAATGAATAATGTGAAGATATTGGAAATGATATGGATATGATTCGTACTTTTTTTAAATCATATATCATTCAGAAGAAGACTCCTTCTTACTAAAGTATGCTAAATGTCCTAAATCATAGTTTTAAAAAAGTTCTTATTTAGAAAAATATATAAAAATGCTCATTTAACTTTTTTTACTTTTTTAAGAAAGCAAGCTTTTGCTGTACTTCTCGTAATTAGTTTCAGGTTTGATGTTTCAGTAGCTTTCAGTGGAAAAGAGTATGGTTAAAGTTTCAGGCAAGAGGACTCAGCTGAGCAGTTGTGTCTCTGTGAGAACTCCTGGTATGTGCTGATGCTGGCTGTTAGTGGAAGCCTGCAAATAGGGCTGGTGTAGAGAAGAGAGATGGTCTGTGCTGCAGAACAATGGCTTTTAAAAATGTGGGCTGTTGTCACAAGGGAGTGACCAACAGGGCATTTTACAAGGCTACTTGACTTTTGCATATCCGTTGCTGGATACCATAATCTGAAATCGCAGCATTGTTCAGCAGCCTAATCCTCTTTGTTCTCCTCTAATTTTGCAAGCCCTCAGGCTTTCTCCGATTCCTAAAGTAAAGTACTTACACTTGAAACACATCTTTGTTTGCCTCCTTCTTTTTTTCTCTCTTTTTCATATGAAACGCTTTTCTTTGGCTCAGCTGAATTTTGTGTCACAGCTATTTAAACAAAACTAGGAGCAGACAAAGAGAACAACACATGCAAAGCAAAACTCTATTAAAAAGCTCTCTTCAATGAAATACAATTTTTTTAGCACAGATCAATATGTTTTTCAAAAGAGCCAGTAGAATCCAAACTGGGAAAAGAATATACTGTGTTAAAAACTTGAATAGGAAGATGCAATCAAACGTATAATTCAGACCAAAGCTACAAAAGATAGACATTTCAAAATGTTCTTTTTCCAGTTTTTATTTTGTTTTTTCTAAAGACAAAACAATTTCCAACAGTTTTGTAAAAGGTTTTATCAGAAATGTTTTGGTGAAACTCATGGTGGCTTAAATTATATATGCTTTTTAATTTAGATTTTGTAGAAAGTACAGCATTTCAACATTCTTTCAAAGCCACCCTTAATCTGAAGGGTTCACCTGAATCTTAACATTTCATCTAAAAGATGCTGCAGTATTCAAAATATTCTGTACTTGCACAAATGTGTACTTTTGATGCATGCAAAACTCTACAGTATGTATTTTAATCCTTCAGCATTCAATGTATCTGTGAATCAAGTAATCAATTCATCTATGACCAGTATTGCCCACACAGTTAAAATAAACTTTATTTTTTATTTGGTATTTATTTAATACTAATAATTAGCATTAAACGTTATTAATTTATTTAGTATCTCGGTACAAGGGTTATGTATTTACCAGTTTCTGAAGACTTCATCTGTAAGAGTAAAGCCTGATTCTACAAAACGGTAATGCACAGAATATATAATATATAATAACAATATGATTTCCTTCCCAGTGTTATTTAGGTGCACTTGTGACCTCTGTAATTATATAAATGTTCCATTTGTTGCTGTTGAGAAGGGCACTAACAGATATCAAACGTGATCCTTGCAGGCGCACCAGACGACAAGACATCCGAAATGGGGACCCACTCACCCACTGCTCAGACCTGCAGCATCACAGTGAGTTATGGGCACCACTGAAGTGCAGCTAATTGGAATGAAATTTACAGACTGTGCACAAATAGAGTAGGAAACATGTGAATGATCTGTTGGTGAAATTGTCTCGAACATCTGCAAAAGATGACTATAATACATCATTATCCCAATTTAGATAGCTTACAATGGCCTGGATCAGACACTGAAGTCTATTTGGGTTTGTGTTTTTTGGATATTTTTTTTTTTCCCTCAGCTAAACAGTTTAAGCATTCTAATTTTCCTACTTCTCTTCCCTGATAATAGCATGCCATCACATTAGGCATATTATATCAGAAAATAATTATATTTCCTTCATGACATCAAGAAATATGTCCATGATGCTGTACATAGTTTGCATAAGATGATAACCAAGTCAAATTACAAACCAAATGAGTTTCTAACTATCTTGGCAAAATATGGAGTGACCTTTGTTGTAGGTCTCACACTTAAAGCTCTGAAGATCGGGATGTTCTTACAGCAGGCATGTACCCATGTGCTTTCAGCATGGGTTTTCTTAGACATATTTTGGTTTGCTTTTTTGTCAGCTGTTTCATTTTCACAGTGTATTGATCAGCCTCCTTTCTTGACTTGTTTGACTGACAAACTTCTCACTGTTACTAATTTGTTGCCAAACTTTTCAAAAGACCTTCACTTAGAAAATTAAAAATGTCCATTTTGCTGTAAGTGAAATTGCATTAGGCAATGCTTCCCTCTGCTGGAAAAATGTGATTCCTCATGGTTGTGGCACATTTACAGGAACTTTTCACACAGAATATTCTGAGTTTGAAGGGACCCATCAAGTCCAGCTCTTAACTGAATGGCCCATACAGGGATTCTCAACCCCTCAACCGTGGTGTTTTTAGCACAATGCTCCAACCAACTGACCTAATCTCAGGGTTAAACCACTGTGAAAAATAAGGAGGTAACTGAAAATGGAGATGCCTCAAAACCCTCTTAACCTTCCAGTCCACGTAATAGAAAAAAGATAAATAGTTCTAAATTTTACTTTTGTGTTAGCTATAATTCACTATCAATATGTTTCACTAATAGTTTATCTTCATTTCAATCATTTGAAACTCACAATTGACATTACTATAGCTTTTCTTTTTACTGCTGATTGTCAGACTCAGGCCAAGTTACCCAGAGGGAAAAAGGAGTTTTAAAAGTTCATGAATAGACTGTGGTCAGTATGTAGTTGTCACATTTTGAGAATTCATGAATGTACAACTAGTTTAGATTTGAACTTAGTGAATTGTGACTAGTACAAAACTCACAAATTTCTCATTGCATGATATCAAGTACTACTTAGACAATGAAGATAAGACCATCCTTATATTGAGAATGAGATTTTCAGTTCCACAATAGGAAAGTTTTACCAGGAACTAAACACTGATTTTCATACCAGCAGAAGAATTTCTTAGCTTTACATTTTTAGTCTCTGAACATTTTACTCCTGAGCAAAACTGTGAACTGGTCTACCACAGGTCTGTTCATTTTAATGTTCTATAACCATTGCTAGCTGTGTTTTAAACAGCTCTAGGTCTGTTCTTTATTTTCATAGATGAAAAAAGCATTTCAAAACACTTTGGATTTTTGTCTTCCCATATTTGGTAAGCATATTTGTCTGAAAAAGATACTTTCTATCCAAAGGAAAGAGAATAATGCAGTTTCACAGTAATCCAGAAATGCAGTTTTTTGGTTAATACAGTCATGAGAACTGAAGGTCTGGACAAAATTATTTTATGTCAGACCTGATCAAAAGGAGTTTTAATACAGCTTTGCCAATATGAGCAGAGCAAGTACAAAACGAGATAAGACAGCATTAGAAGGATCACTAACATACAAAAAATAATGAGGGAATGCAGTTCTGGATCCTAGACTTCAAGGATGCACTGTCATAATGAATAGTTTAGATTGGTCTTAAAAGAAATTTTCTCTCCATCACTTGAGTTGTAAATCTATTACATTTTCTTATACTTATTTGTCATTTACACATGATCATGCATAGTACAATGACTGTATGGCCTATAAATTGCCTATGTCAGCTTATGCTGAGTTCTTTCCTTGTTTGTGTCTAGTAGTTCCCTGGACAACAGATGAAGAAATGGGTTTGTGTATAGCCAAAAAAAGCCTCAAAAATAATTTACTCCTTGTCTACAGATTCATTTGCAGGAAATGCCAATTGACTCTCCATGTGAACCAAGAAAACAATGAAAAACGAATACTGTCATAATGTATAACTTTTAAAGACATTGCAGAAACCAACTTTGCAATCAGTCTGAAACAATAATATTTTTAATAAGGTTTATGTAGCATTTTCAGTTGCTCTTCGGTGCGAATGTATAAAAAGTACAAAATGACTGCACAGCAACATTAGAGGGAGCTGAGGATTCTTCACTGTACAGTCGTTTGCCTAGACATTAATGTTTAAATCTAAAATCATGGTCACCTTTTTGGCAGCTAAAGGAGAATTTTTGTTTAAGTGTAACATACTAAAGCTATCAAGAAAAAATCAATCTTGGGGTTTTTTGAAGAAGAACTTGTTAAAGAAGAGGTAGAGGTACTTCTTTTTTTTACATGATTTATCCCAGAGGAAGTTCAAAGAATCACTCTGAATTAAACTCTATTGTGAGATTCATTCATCTGCAAAGCAATCTTGGTATAAGTACTTAGCCTTTCATAGTTCTTCAGTTATGTCAGAAATTATGTACTTAAAGGATATTTATCAGGGTAGTAAACTGATACTGCTGTTGGGTTCATTTTGGGAATTACTGCTTTCAGACCGGATTTTGGGCTGAATTTCATTACCAACTTCATGACTCCTATAATTTTCTAATTCCTCCAGCTGCTTTTCTGAACAACTCAGACTTTCATTCTTCCATCCAGTCTCTTCAGCTTCTCAGTGCCAATGCTGCACCCTGATCCTGTGATTATTCCATCACTGCTTACTTTCTTGCACTCCATGTGCTCAATATTACATGAACTTTATAGACATTTCTGGACCTGCCTTCTGCTCCTTCAAATCATGGAAATGGAAACTGAAGGATCTCTAAAAGTCTTCCTCTCTCATTGTGTGTCTGTCACCCATATTGTGTTTTCTACAGCTGTGAAGAAATGTAAAGAGGACTTCACCCACTTTCTAAGGTGTTCTCTAACAGATTAAAATGTCATAGATCAGATCCAAGAAAATATAAGTTTGAAATGGTGCCAGAGTGCACAGTTTCTAAAAAAACAAATGACTAGCTTCTTAGATGCTAAGAACACTCTAGGTACCTAAGTTTTCCTGCAGAAACTTCTCTATATACTTAAAAATATGCTGCTACTCATGGGCCACAGGGCTTTTAGCAAAGAAATACCTGTTTTTTCCTTTTATATTGATATTTATGATTTAGAAAACTGCCTCCCCTGGATCTAATGAGAACAGTGTAACATGCTCTGCCCCTGTAGGAATCACTTGAACTAAACTATGTTCAGAAAAATATAATGAAATGGAGCTGCAGGCCCCCTAATGAGTAATCTGCTGTTTAAATCATCTCTTTAGGATGCTGGAGATGAGGACCCGAAGTTCACTTAGGCTTAGAAATTTGACTTGACATTCCTACTTCCAATACAGAATACCCAAACTATCAGATTGCTGTTGTTGAAGATGGGCCATTCTGCAATTGCAATTCAGGGAGTCTGGGAGGGGAATTGAGACAGAGTATGCTTCCTAGGGTGAAATTCCTGTGTTTCCATCCTTCACTATGGGAGTCTGTGAATCAGTATTTCACAGAAACACATCACTGGAGCAATAACATATGTGTCCCAGGCTATAAAAGGGGATATTTTCTACTAGGTGTTTTGTGCAGAAAGCCTGTATGTGCTGTCTGTTGTGGATACCAGTTCAGATATCAAACAGCTTCTCTCTGTGTGAGGATATCTGACTACCTGCTCAGACATGTGAATTTTGTTCCTTAATTAGAGAATCTAATTGAAAGAGAAGAGTTCAGAATATCCGTCACCCATTCACAGTGTTAAATCTGGACCCATCAGTTATCATTTTCAGTCTTTATCTTATCATTTCTAACTTTATTCAGTTAATCTCTTCACATACTTCCAGTTCCTCTGTTTCAATGACACAAATTCACCTGTGCTCCATCTCAGACCTCACCACCTTGGCTATATTCTTTTCCAGATGTTTTACCCTTCTCTTGCTCCTTTGCTTTCTAATTCATTCCTCCACTGCTCCCTATCTTCCTGACCCATAGTTGTACTGACATTCTTCATGGGAATGTGATTTATGAGAGATGTCATAAAAGTTGTTTAACTCTGTTTTTAGTAGAACACCCCTCTCACTTGGTTAAAAAGTCCACAATCCAGCAGAGGAAGGCAAGCAAACCCATTTCCTATTTGTTTCATGTTAATAGGCCATTTGATGATTTCTGAGAACTGGGCAAGCACCAGTCCTTATTCTGCTTCACATCCTTTCTGCCATCCTTTCTCAGGGGTGCCAATCATTATTGAAAGTCATATGTGATTCTGTACCAGGGTAAGCTAGGAGCTCAATTTTTCTTTTACCTTTGTTACAGTCATCTAACAAACAGCCTGTGTTTGCTAAACAACATGGCCAGCAGGAGAAAGGCACAGTTGGGAGCAAAGAAAACTGGACAAAGGATTTCTCTGACGGGGTTTTAAATAGACATAATTTTCCTGTTAAAACATATCAAAACTAGTTCCTTAAAGATTTCCAGTGCTAAAAATCAAACGTGAAAAATGGAAAGAAAGACAAAGAATGGCAAGGAGTCAGGAAACCCCATGAGATCAACACAGTGTTAAACAGCCTACCCACCCCTTCCTCCACATCTACTCTTCAGGATTATTGTTCTGTTGCCACTTAAGTCCACACCAGCATTTTAAAGAGCTAAGGTGGAGAGTTGAAACACGATGCCTTAAAGCCTCTGCGGTATTGGAGAAGAATCAAATACCATGTTAGTCCTATAGCAATGTGATATTTCTAGCAAGTTGATGAATATCTTGAAACACTGTTGTTACAAAAGGAAGTAATTTATTTAACTTTCTTTTTCCCCTCCCATAATGGCTGGTTTATTAACCTCATTACATTTCCATAAATTATATCAGTATGAGAGGAAATGATTAATTGAAGATTGTTTCCTCAAAAACATTATTCCTGGTCATTAACAGCTTTAGCAAACTGCAGTGCCATATAATCTAAACACATTATTCTACTTTTAAATAGCCTCATGTTTTATTATTTTGCTCTAAAGTATTAAGACCATAGAGTCCAGGAGGCATTGTTACAAACATTCTGCAACTACACCCTGAGTTTTCTCATTTCACATACAGTTTGCTATTACAAATTCTTGTCGTGTCCTAGATGTTTTCCCTGATGAATAATAATGAGGCTTACACAAAATTTCACAATTAAATTCATTAACTTCACATATTGAGATGCTAACAGCTGTTAGGATTTAAAATACAATTAAAAAAAAACAAACAGTTAACCAAAAAACCTACCATGATTATAGATAGAGGTGTTGATGGAGATTTTTCAAATAGTATAATGGTATGGGGGAAACTTTTTTAAAGTTTTGATCTTTAAACATTTTAAAGAAGCCCAAAAACAAACAAACAAAAAAAAAAAACCAAAAAAATATTACTTAGTAATTAAGGGTTGGTTTCCTGGTAATTTTTTTTTTTCTTTTTTTCTTTCATGCTTTACAGATAACCCAAGTGGTCAGGTCCTGGAGGAAAAGATTATCTATGGAGTAGAGAATAGCAGCACTTTCCTTGAGTGCAGTCCAAAATCTCAGCGTGCAGTAGTCTACTGGCAATTCCAGAAGCAAAATGATGATCGCAAAGAAGAGGTACAGCAGAAAAAAAAAGAGATGCAACCACTTTTCTCTCTAAAGATAGACTTCATTCTGAGTCCTTCCCAGAATAATTTTAGTCAAGCAGCACTTCTCTGGAATACATGATTTCCATTGTTCTTCAGCATATTCTCAGTCTTATTACCATAAAATCCTGGAAGCTCCCCAATAGGTTTTACAGATTGTTACAGCAGCAAGCATTCACATCCTCTCCTTGCTCAGACTCCCTGCAAAACACACTGGCATGCATCAGGGATCCCAGAAACAGAAAAAGCTAGCATTCTGTCACCTGAGACATCATACAAAGATTCTACAAACTTAAATATCACAAAGGCCTTAAAACTCCCTTTGAGAAAAAGTTTAACTGCTTTCCACTAATCACTGTTTGACTGAAGCACAGTCTGGCATGTGCTGCATGCCCTGAGACTTTACTGCAGGTAACAGAGTCAGAATGAAGAACTGAGAACTGTAGTGGACACAAGAGTATGAAAACTTTTATTTTCATCAAAAGCAGTATTCATAGAGGCAGAAGCACTTATTTTCCTTGCTGGCTTTACACTAAGCTTATACTTTATTTTTCTCCTCTTGTCACCAACATTCTTATGTTATTAATCACCCAAGTTTTCAAGTTGTGTCAAGCCAGGTCACACATATCTTAAGAGAACAATCTACTCTGGTAGGTAGGGAGGTCAAGCTAAAGAATAAAAACTTTTTTTGTTGCATTGAAGTATTTGTAAGTATACATAAATATATTTAAAGTATGTTCAGAATAGTTACATTAGCTGCTTTAAATATTTTTGTTTTATTTTCATAAGTAGTAAATTATTAGGAATTTATTCTCAGTTAGAGAACAGGAAATAGGTTTGTGCCCTTTCTTCTGTAGCAACGTGCTTTCAGAGAATGAAGTTACATTCTGGATATTAATTGATTCAGAAAAAACCAGTATTTTGAACAGCTGCTTTTTGAATATTATAATTTCAATGCAATTATAAATATTATATAATTGAAATTTGATCCTTAGTTGCTTGTCTGTAAATTTTCAACTTAGACAGAACCCACTTCTGTGCATGAGGGTTTTTGTAGTAAGGAACAATAGGAAAACAAAGAACCTCTCCTGCAGATGGATCTAGATTTGACTAAAAGACAATGGTGAATGAGACCTCAGTAATACAGCCGAATGAATCCATGTTGCTCTGCTGATTACAGGCTCAGATCTTCTGTAATCTTTCCAGCAACTCCATCTGACATAGTTGAAACAGATCATTGCTCAGCAGCAGTGGTTACTAAGGAGTAAATTCCTAATTCCCCAAACTCTTGCATTATATCAGTTTTTCCAAAATATTTGAGCCTTTCACGATAACAGATGACTGGCAAAGGGTTTTCCATTTTTTTGGGTTTGGGAATTCTTGGCCAAGTCTTACCAGTTAAAAGGAGCAATAATAAAGAAGTAGCATGGTTCGAGGACAGTGTGGCACATATATGAAAAATAACTATTGAAATTACCACTTTTTCCCAATACAGATAAAAGTGAATGATCACATGATCCGGACAGAACAGGGCCTATTGCTACGAAGTCTTCACCGGAGAGACTCTGGTGTTTATTTTTGCCATGCTGTGGAGCACGGCTTCATGCAAACCTTGCTGAAGGTGACCCTTGAAGTGATCGATAACGACCACCTGGAAGAGCTGCTCCATAAAGAAGAAGATGGTGATGGCTCCAAGATGAAGGATGCGACCAACAGCATGACCCCCAGCCAGAAGATCTGGTACAGAGACTTCATGCAGCTGATCAACCACCCCAATCTCAACACAATGGATGAGTTCTGTGAGCAGGTTTGGAAAAGAGACCGCAAACAGCGCCGGCAAAGGCCTGCCAATGCGCAGGTGAACACAAATAAGTGGAAGCACCTACAAGAGAATAAAAAAGGTAGAAACAGGAGGACCCATGAATTTGAGAGGGCACCACGTAGTGTCTGAGCTACATTACCTCTAGGAACCTCATCCAAGTAGAAACTTGTATAGACAGATAACTGGAAAAAAATGCAATATTCATGAACTTTTTCATGGCATTATGTGGATGTTTACAAGAGTGGAAAGTTCAAACAGTTTCCACTAGATTTAAATAAAATCCATTTCTAACTTTCCTGGCAAGTCCTTCCTCTCTGCTCTGATTCTAAGACCAGAAAGACCAGAGTTTCAAGGATGATAACTCGCCTGGACTTTGCTTACTGCTCAAAAACTTCTGCAAGCATTCAGCAGGCAAGTTTTGCTTTCTCTTTTGATGGAGATATAAAGAAAATGCTGTATTTCATGCTGTCATCTTACAGAAGAGAAAAACAAGCCCCACCTTTCATCATCAGCACTACCATTTCTAGACTCATATAAAACTGCATGAACTCATTAAGCTGATGAACGTCTAAACACGTGATTGGACACAAGGATTTTGTTCTTGTTTTGTCTACCAGTTCTCCTGTTTATATGTACTAGAAGAGGAAAATCAATATTGAATGAGATTGATTGTGGAAATCTGAACAACATAAGCCATCCATCATCTGGAAGAAAAAAAATGTGGAGTACACTGGCCTACTACTGATGACTTCTTTCAGCTTTGATCTAAAGATGTATTTTATTAAAAGTATAATTTAAATGTACCATGAAAAAATATGCAGCAAACATTAACTCCTTTCTAAAATAGATTAGACTTTTTGTCTTAGAAATGTTGTACTTTCTAATTATTGGTTTAGAGGAAAAAAGATAACTTCCAATTATGACTGCTTTACTCTCTTGTTTGGGAAAACTTCCAGGGGAGCTGGTCACACTGCAGTTAGCCTCTCCCCTGTCAGTAATCTATATGACACGTAACTTCAAAGCAATTTTAAAACTAAGCTATTTTAACATGAAAGTCACTGTATAGCATGGAAGTATTCTGCATTCTGTTTCTCTAAGTATGGTATTTGAAATTATTCAACTTGTATAATACCTTGCTATAGTTTGAACCAATGAAGAGGAGAGCATTGATTTTCAGTTGTATATTTTTTTTTAATTAAAAAAAACAAATAGCATTAAAATACCCTCTGCTAATTACACTCTTGCTTTCTTGGTTCGTATTTGTGAATGCTAATATTTAAATACTGATGCTCATAGACTGTCATTTATCCATGAGCAAAGCTCACATTCAGTTTAAGGAGTTGTGTTCCCAGCTCTGTGGTAGGGATTTTCCCACACTACTGACTCTCAGTGCTCTGTTCTTTCTGTGGGCCAGAAATGCAAAGAAACAGCACTATGCCACTTAAATAACAACCCCAAAGCCAGATCCCTGTTTTAAGATCTGAGGGACAGTTTTATCTGAGGGTGAAATCTGCTGAAGTAGTGATTTGGTGAAGTTCAGCTTAAGATTAGTTTATACTAACAGAAAATTTGGTCCTTCACTTCTGTCTTATTCTATATATAGGAGAGCAACAAGGTAAAACAGACAATGTACTTGCATCATGAGTGTCAGTTTAGGGTTATAAGTAGTGGATTTATTCACCTCAGCACAGATGTGCCTTTGGTCCCCAGTTCTATGGTGTCCAGTTCTTTTGAGATCATCTTTCTCCAGCCTCCCATATTTTACCTTGGTAGAGTCTGTAAATGACATGATTTCAAGTAATGTCATTGTGGGGAAAATTACTAGAACAAAATCCTTAGTTTGCTAAAGGAGCTTTTATATAAAATTGTGTCTGCACTGATGACTGATCTGTTTTGTTGTTATTCACTCTGTGGTATTTAATTTATCAATTTATTGCTACACTATCAATAAGCCTTATCAGATACAATAAAACACAACTGCTGTGACAGCATCTCTCACAGTGTGCCCCAGTCTCCTTGCCACTCAGTAATTCATGTATCCTTCTGCTTAATGAAGCCTTGGCTTCTTGCCTCCATAGAAATTGGATTTGCACGAACAGCCGAGTTACTTCAGTCCCCTTTGAATTCTTCGGAGGGGATGAACTTGCAGGATTTTTTTGTCATTTAATTCTTTAGGGGAAAAAAAACCCAACAAAACATTGAATAGGCTAGGACAAGGCTGTAGGGCCATGATTTAAGAAAGCACTTGGGAATTTATTTTTAAAGCAGCTTTAAGTCTCTCTTGTGTTTAACCTGACTTTTGTGAACTTCAATATGCTGGTAAATTCCCATTATTTCATGATGTGCTGAATATGGATGAATTAAAACATATGTTCAATTATGTGATTTTCTGTAAAGAAGTATTAATTTTTCAGCTCAGCTTATGTTTAATTTCTGAGCACTGTTGTCAAATTAATTATTTAATTTTAATCACAGAACATTCTTTAGCCTTTTGTGAAGGGCAGTTGTTTACCATTTAGTTACTACAATACTCTTTTTTACAATGGAAAACAGTTTTAAAATGAACCTCAGAGAATTCAGTGGGAAAAATACAGATTGATTTGAATAGACTCCAAATCACTTTTCCTTCTTTACAGATTCATGGAATTGCTATGTAACTTTTTTTCTCTTCCATGTTCATAGCAACTGGTTCTATAGCAACTGGCTACAAAAAAAAAAATGAACCAGAACCATCCTTTTTCACAGCTCCTGAAGAGGAAACAAATAAAGTCAGAATTCTAAGGTATGTTTTTCTATACTGAGAAAGTTAACCTGTGGGAACAAAATTACAGAAGTTGCAACATTTTTACCATGACTAGGCAGTCTCATTGAACAATTGATATGATTCTATCTTATGAACTTCAACCCAGTCCTCACTGACATGTGTAGTCTTGTTTAAGCTTTTGTATTTGTTTATGTAAAGAAGAGGGCAAAAGATCAAGACAACAGTGGAAGTTTTTGATTTTTAGGTTCATGTTATGGTCAAGTTAAAGCAACATTTAATACTGATGTGAAATGAACTTTTTTTCAAAAAGCATAGGCCTTAATGAATTAATGCATAGAAAGATGCCCTGCAGCTTCAGTAAGATTCATAACCCCATTTATGTCATTAAAGCGACATAAAGTTTGAAAATAAAGTTTAAAATGGTATTTCTGTAAATTGCCAATAAAACCCTCTAAACCTCTAGTTACAGACTTTAGAAAAAGTAAGTAAAAAGTTGTGTTTAAGCTGGAGAGAAATAAAGGATTTAATTTATAACCAGAAAGATATATTTTCAATTGTTTTAAGATATCCATCTGCAACAAACAAAAATATATTGAATCTTATTCTTACTCATTTACTCTTTGCACTTGCACAGATCACTGAAATGGGAATTTGTTCTATGGCTCCTAAAAACTATATGGTTACATTAAACTATAACATCAAACTGAGAAAATGTGCATCTTTGCAAAACAAAGTTAAATCTTCATGACCCAATAAAGTCACTATGTAAAAAAATTAAATTAAATGCATGTGAATGCGCATTTACTGTTCCTTTTTATGTATTATTTAGTGAATATCAATGATATGTGTTTAATAGTTCAGTTTTTGCTACCTACACATTAGTCAAAAGAGATGTAAATATTTTTGACTAGATAAGGAGGTACAGTGTAAAGTACTGTTATCTAGAGGTACTCCATTTTGGTGTGTTCAGCAAAATACTAAAATGCAAGATTTTGCCACTAAGGTGATAAGGTGGTTTATTTTCTATATCAGTGTCCGAGTTATGCGCTTATTCTTTAAACGCATTCCACACTGCGTAGTAAATAATTCCACTTCTGTATTTATCACTTCAATTCAGATGGGAACTAAAAAACTGGAGAGAAAGTGTAATGAAACTGCTGCTGTAAATTATTTCTTTTAGCATGTATTCAGTTGTTAAATAAACATTTCTTCCAAATATTTGAAGTTCAGTGTCTTGACTGTTTACACAGAAATGTGCCCTGTAACCTTCATGAGCATATGGAGTGCATTGTTGCCAATATAATGCTATCAATGTGTATGAGCTCTGTTTATAAGGCCAGAAGGATTGCTATTTGTATTAATGGCTTTTTTTTGTTTCTTTTTTGAAGACTACAAACTAATAAGCCTGAAATGAAAGGCATGAACTTATCTTCAGCCTATCTTTTGGCACAGCTGCTGAGCTTGTGCAGATAAAGGCACACAAATACACACCCCCACTCTCCACTCTGCCCAAGAACCAAACTCTAAATCAGCCTGGAAGCCACATGAATATGAGCAAGTTGCTGTACTTGATGAAATTTCACTCTGTGCAATGCTAATGGCTTAGGACAGCTATGCTGCTTCCCTTTGGAAACTGGCTTGCACAGAGAGCAAGTGGAATAAATCAGGTTCTGTCTGTTACCAACATACCCTTGTATCCTTAGGTAAACTTAGCAGCTGTTTGGAAGTGCTTAGGGGCTCCATCTAAAAGTAATATACTGTGGCACTAAGCATTGTACAAACAGCGAATAAGACAAGTGGCTGTTCTGGAAAGCATGAAGTTTAAATACACCAGGCAAGAAGGAAGGAGGGAGGAAAGTATTGTTATTTCCATTTGGCACATACAGGATTGAAGAATCAACCAGTAGTACTCAGCCCTCACTAATTCATTCAGCCTCACCCATGTTCCTTCCTGTACAGCAAGGATTGAGGAGTCTGGTTGAAAAGGATGCTGTAAGGATATTTTAATGGTTATACTACTGTTTTCTGAAAATGGAAGTAAGCCCTTAGCAACAGCCAAGCAACTCAGTGGGTTTCAAAAGATGCAGCAAATACTAAATGGACAAAATTAATATGGCAAGCCATGAATTCGATAATTGAAAAAGTGGTAATTTTGTATTTCTGTGATCAGCACATGGCTTATAAATACAGAGGAATACCTTTGTTTCTGGATGCAGCCACACTGTCCTTTGCTAGAATTCTCTACAGAGCACAGCTAGAATGGATGTCATCTGTTACTGCTCTGTCCATTGCCAGGAGCATACAATGCCTAGGGACCACCTTCAATGGCAAGGAGTGGTAAGAAATAAGAAACATTTCAGATTTTATGCTTATATGTTCTTATATACAAATGCACAGATAGGTAGATATACATTTAAACAGCCAGGTTTCACTGAGATGAAATCCTCCTTTTTCTGAAAGATTTGATGCCCTGAATGTAATTCCAGTACATCTCTGAATGCGTTTGGCGACTTCAGCTATAAATTGTTAAAAATGTTATATAAACTCTGTGAAGACTGAAACACACTATTTTGTTTCCCTACAGGTCACATTCACTGAGCTCCCCATCAAACATCCATTTAATGGCAGGCAAAGTTATGATGTTTTTTCCTAAAGCATAAAACAAAGGAACTATTATCCCTAGAATGCTCAGTTACAGGATACAAGATTACAGAAGACAAGAAGACAGTATTATTGACTCAGCCAGCTTCTTTGCTCCCCATAAATACTTGCATGAAAGATTGGAGTAGCTTCATACGAAAACTAGGAACTGTGGAGAAAAGGCCTTATTTGGGACCTTTTTATCCTGGAATTTATAAAAGGTTGACATTTTGAAGAACTTCAGAATGATGTGAGCTAAATCCCAAAGCTCTATTGAAGCAGTATCCAAACTGAAAAGGTTTCACCTTGGTTAAGAAAGCAAACTCCCATTTCTCTCTTAGCAATTTTTCACCCCTCAGAAAATGGGATTCTGTTTGCCTCAATATTAACCTGAAGTCATTACATGGTTTCTACAGTCCTTGTTGAAGATTACTTCTTTCTTTGACATACCTGTGGAAACCCATTTTTGATGACCAACCCTCCTTGAGCAGATCCGGTCAAACTATTGTGCCAGGTACTCTTGTGACATCTCTTAATACTAGGCCTAAAAACGTCCTGTTCTCATGCACAGGAATAAAATCAGGCCTTAGTGGGCAGCAAAAAACATGTCTTCATTGAGCTATGAGGTACCATGCAAGAAGATTTCTGTCAGGAAGCTTTCAGAGATGGAGTTTCTGGTATGGGGGCAGTAAGGGGTCTCTGAGGACCTGCCAGGACCTGACCCCTACATCCAGGACAGGGCAGGCAAGGGGACAGGTGGGGCAGCTCTAGCCCCTGCCTTCAGGCACATCTCCTGAGCATCAACCCCTGGGTGGATCTGGCTTGTGGGATTGTGTAGGATTGGAGATGGAATCCTGCAGCCTCTCTGGGGCAGGCACTGAGTGCCAGGGGCTGCGGTTGGGTTTGGGGCCAGGGTGGGATGAGCCCTGGAGTGAGTTCACCCAGTCAGGTGAACCTAGTTCTTGTAGCCAAGGAGGTTCAAACACCCTTCCTGAATTGCTTTTAATCACCCAAGGTCATTTATCTTCCACATTCAGAGTCAGTTCTCTGCCTTCTGAAAGCCTAGGATAAGCCAACAATACTGGAACAGCACAGTTTGCTTCCAATTTGATTGGCTGTTTAGTTGATGTTGAAATAAAAATGTAAATGTACACCACACAACTACTAAGAATTAATGTGCACGGGATTATAACACTTTAATCAGAGATAGCCTTGTGAAAATAAAGATCTGGCCTTCTCCCCACATGTGAGCCTGCCAGGTCTGCCTGTGCACAGCCACATTCCACAGAGCTGCAGCTGAGGCACCTGGGACAGGTTTTGAGGGATTAATCTGATTTCATGAGCAGGCCCAATAGTTTTTCAGGCCATTCCACCTTACAGCCTGGTGTAAATTAAATCTGATGCTGTGTCCTGGGAAGAAAACCTCTTCTTTTCACCTCTCAACATGGGGTACCCCTGCACCCTTTTATGCTGTATCCAAATATATTGTATTCATTTCTCTGTGAGTTTCATGGTCATCTTTTCTTGTAAGGATGTTAACAAGAATTATGATTGCTTATGCAGAGGCAAATGGAGATGCATGTTTCTGCATGGAAAAAGGATAAAAAGACTATGGTAATTCTGTTAGATCTACTACAAGTAAATATCAATAATTGAACTTCTCATTTCTTGCTATAGCTGCAGGCAGGAGAGGAAAAGAGCAGACAAAAAATATACAGACATTTCAGCTATGTTTTGCAATCATCATTTCCTTAAGCCCTTAAGTTTCATATGTCACTTTTTTTCTGGGTTTGTAGCACTACATAGAAAGCAAGCATTCCTACAAACTGCTTTTGCTGAACAATACTACACTGAATAGCTCCATAAATCAGACCAAACAGATGGACTGTGCCAGTTCCTCTGAAGAAGGCTTAACATACCTCTTCTGTTTGTTAATTTTATTATTTTAGGAGGACTACTATTTCTCTTTTTGTAAGGGTTTTGTCAGCACTTTTATTCTAAAACAATTTTTAGGGCTTTATAATTTTGTCTACAAGTAAAAGATTGTAAGTTATCAGCTTTTAATCAACAAATAATTTTGCAGTACTTTAAAATAAATTGCTAGACTGTGATAAGATCCCATTTTGAAAACAAACTAAAAAAGATTAAAACTTTAGGCATGCCAGGTAGTTTTAGTGACTGCACTACAAAAAAAATTATGAGTGGAGTAAAGCTCAGTGAGCATGATGAAAAGCTGCTCACCTCACTGGACTTCGTGTTTGTTTTTGAAACATCTGTGTGCTTATCAGAGGTCCTGAATGAGACAGCAGCTTAAGCACAGTCTTCTCTAATTATTTTTGACCTAATCTCATGTAGCTGTTCCTAGGTCTGTCCTGGACTAGAACGTTTTCTTGCTTCATGTCTGCCTCTTCATTTAAGCTGATTTTTAGTTGCTGTTCTATATGAAGATGATGACGGCTCAATTCTTTCCCCAGTTTAACAGATGTCTGATAGCCTGTACAGATGAAAAAGACTGATTGTGCTGTTTTGTATTCTAGAGAGTTAAGGAGAAGTGATGTTTTTTGTTCTGTAGTAGTTGAAATTTAAAGGATGGAACTGACCTGGATCTGTTAGAACACTGTGGAATTTTTCACTGTATTTCCCATTAGTGAAAGATGTGCAAACACCACTCTTATAAACATGCCAATGCTTCTAGAAATCAGCAAGTTGTATTTTTTGTCTTTAATGCTAACCAGTACACTTAGCTAGATCCTCACCCAAATAAATAAAGCTGTGTGCTTCACCACCATTTCTGTTGACTGGAATCCATCAAACAGTCAGGGTACTGAAAAGGTATGAATTCAATCCTTGTGCTATTCACTGTGGCTCAAAATGTTACTTGTGAAAGCTAAACAGTTCAGTGCCAGTGTAAAGCAATTGACTATAACAGGGCTTCAAGCTATGAGAAATGTTTCACATATGTGTCTGTGATCTTCACAAGCTGGAGGGCGAGAAACTGCTGAATGTAGAAAAATTAAACTACTTGTAGCTAAGTTCATGGTTGCATGTCAAAACAGCAGACATAATGCAGCTGAAAAAATCTTCCTTGGACACAGAGTGGAACACAGGCACGCTTGGCATATAATGTTTGTCTCCTAAAAATTCTCCTGTTTGGCATCCACTGTGCTTTGACAATATGCTGGCAGTTGTACATACTGTAGACTGACAGAAAAGTACTTCTGCAAATATTTGGATCTATTGTTAACACTAAATCCTTTTTTTTAGCTTTTGGATTTGGAAGAAGCTGAAACCTCAAGTAAAGCTCCAGGGATACTTCCAGGTATGGTGCCATCACAAATTATAGTTTGCTTATAACCTCTGTGGTAAATCATGATAAATCTTTCTAGGACCATTAAAGGGTTAGAGGTGATCTGTGGGTGGAAATGAAAAATACCACAACATATCTGGATGATTTTTATTGAGAAAAAATGAAAAAAAAAGAGATCATTTTAGTATAAATAGGAAACAAGAACAAAAAATGCAGCTTCCCTTTCAAGTCTCACTGTCTTCTATAATTTATTTAATTTTAATTTAATTTAATTTAATTTAATTTAATTTAATTTTTTTTAAAGTTAGAAGCAATATATTTTGTCACAAGTATGAACTTTGCTTCTATTACAAACATTGAACATTTTTGTGTACCTTGCAAGCCAGTTAAAAAGAAATGCCACTAAGAAACGAAATGCTTACCAAGTCCATAAAATGGACTGTATAACTGTTAAACCTTGACTCTTAAACTAGTTGGGTCAGTTAGATTTATATAGGAGAACCAACACATATGTCACATAGGTAATGTGATCTGTTGAGGAATACTCACTCATTTTCTCTAGGCAAGGCAGTGTACTACTATTTCCTCCCTTCAAGTGACTTCCCAAAGTGGAGCTTAATTTGTTAGTGACAAGGAATTTCATCCCTAATCCTTTATTCCAATGACTCCTACCAGACAGATGATCCTGAATGAAGCCTGTAATATTTCACCTCTGTCACTCCTTTGAGCCAAGATTTTACCACAACACCAGAAATCTCCATAAGGATTTATCCAAATCATCAAAATAATATTAGAACTACAATGCTAAAAGAATTAAAAATATGAAATATTTCCATAATAAATATAAGAAACAGTTGCAATCATTGGTAACCTCTAAAGACTCAGTTTTCTATTAGAAGGATAAAGGGGTACATGCACGTGCACGGGGCTCTTCCCGCCCATTCAAGTATTACAGGCATAATAAACTGCTAAAAACCAGGAAAAGTTCTTGGAAATGAGTGATATCTGCTTCTATCATAGCTCTTGAAATGCCACCATTTTCTTTAATGGAACAGGATCAAGCCAGGATTTGCATTTCCTGCCATGAGTCACTAAAAAGACGGCTTGAGTCACTCAAAGTCAGGGTCTGTATGGAAACCTGTTTTGATAGCTATTTAATAGAAGGAGGTGCAGAGACAGAGTTGCATTTCTAATAACATGAAGCTGCCATAGATAAGACATGTTTTAGTCCTCATTTGGCATTCAAATTTTAGTTACAATGGCAAGAAATGTTAATTTGAACTCCCTATTTGATTCACATAAATGTTTACATTTTCTTTTCTCACTCTGAAATTGTGTATCAGTCTGTGGTCACCCAGAAAGGTGACTGACAACACTTTGAACACCATACAATGACCCCCCAGGTCTCTGCAGAAGATCTTGATATTTGAAATAGACTTAGAGAAGAAAACTAAAGACAACTCTCAGTTTTTCATATAAACACCTCTAGGGAGTATAAGCTTCTAGAATTACCAAGAAGGATATTTTCACATCATAAAAAGAGCTCAGACTGAATTTTAAGCCAATTGTTTCAAGTCTGGGTTTTCTTTTTTCAGCATCTTCCCAGAAATGATGCTTTATAAGAATGGATTAATATAGAAAGTACTATACTTGTCTTAAATAATTGATGTGTGTCACTCAATTCCCTGTTTCAGAAAAGAAGTTCACTGTCCCTCGGAGAAAAACTGTTCTTCAAGGGTAGTAAGGAGATGAGCTGCACACAGGGGAACATTGTTCCTAGTGTTCATCATAAGGATACCTTATGATTTAAGTTTTCAAGGACAGTTTTCTCTTTCTGGAGGAATGTGGAAATGTAAGTTGTTTGGATATGTTCAGGGCTGTTCATTTGGTTAGAGTTAGACAAAATCATGTCAGAGCTTTGAGAGGCTGAAATAAATCTGCAACACATTAATTAGCTTGTGGGTTATTATGCAGGTACTGTAAACCAAGGTTTCCTCATGCTACACTGCATATCTTCCTGGATTTTCTGTATTATTTTTATGAAGTATATGTGTTTCTCTGTTTCATCAGATAAATGGTGGTATAGGCTGTATATTAGTAAAAATGTCTTCACTGAATGGGTTGTCAAGATTCAGAACAGGCTTCAAAGGGAAGTGTTTGAGTCATCATCCCTGGAGGTACTTAAAAGCTTTGTAGATGTGGTGATTAGGGACAAGATTTAGTGATGAATTTGGCAGGATTTGGTTTACCATTGGACTTCAAAAAAAGATATTTTCCAACCTAAATTACTATACAGTTTTATAAATTCTAAGTTGTACAGCTTTGCTATTAGAATGAATTAAGAATTCATTCTTATTAACTTTTCATAACGTAACAGCATCATGAACAAGTGGCTGGGTCGGACCAAAGGTCCGTCTTGCCCAACGACCTGTCTGAAACACCAGTAGAAAGTCAATGTGCATGTAAGATTATAACAAAAAAAAAAAACAAAACAAAAAACCCCCCAAAGACCCCAAAAAACCAAAAAATAACCCAAAAACCAAAAAAAATTCCCATACAAATACAGTGGAAATTCCCCAGAATAATTTCCTAACTTTCAACTGTTAGCTATGAGATAAATTCATACAATGCCCTCCTGTTACTTTTGCAAGGGCAGTCCTTGAGTAATCCATCTGCAGTCATCCTGTTTGCCTCCTTTAAATAATTACATTAGAAGATTCACCGAGGCTTTGTTTTCTACCTCACATACAGTGGTTTTAACTTCTAATTTCTTATGAAGTTTGCTAATTGTATTCTGTCTGTCTGATGTTCTCAATGTATTTCTGCTTATGTTAAATGCTAATTTGGTTCTTGTTTCAGCATTAAAATATTTGCTGTAGTTTAACAACTGTTCTGCTTCAAATTGAATAATCTGATTCTTAAATATAAAACCCCAGAATACACTCTATGTCTCCACATTGAGAAGTATTTTACAGGTAAATACATAAACATAACTATCAGATATTAAGAGATAACAGATATTTAAAACTCTTATGTAGCATTCAATGTTAGTTTTTATTTACTGGTGTATACTGTAAGATTGCAAAAAGACTTATGAATTACAATATTTAATCATACAATTCACAAGGAAGAAGATGATCTGTACCAAAATGGTAATTACAGCCTAAACCAAGAAAGAGCAGGTCAATACAATAGTCAGCTGGGAAGAATCACCAGACAATACTGATATACTACTGATTGGTCTAATAATTGCTTTATCACAACAGCTAACAGCTCAGCTTTGCTGAGCATTGTCTTATGAAATGCCAGACATTTTCACTGAAGACTGTGAGAAAACCAATTGCACAGCTGAAACCCTGTAGAACAATGCAAAAAATGGGATTATACTTCTTCTATCATTATCCATTTTATTTTTATAAGCATGATGGGAAACCAATTATGATGACAGCTGTGATAAGTCTTCTTTAAAAATTATACTGATTATGTCTTGTTTCCCATTACCCATATGAGGAATAACTAGAAAGAAAAATAAACCTGATCCTAAATGCACAGTGCAGCCTAGTGTCTTCCTAATTCACTCTAACAGCTGTTTAAAAACAACCAAATTCAGTGAATAATCAAATTAAAACTATGTAAGTAGCCAGTTTGTTTCTAGAAGTATGATTCAAATCAATAAAAACCAGGATTATTTTATATTGTTTAATACATTTATTGTTCTTCTTACCTATGTAGCTTCCAAAATACCCTCAGGGATTCATTGTTCCGTGTATGAGCTTGTGTGTTTTCCATGATGAGGGTGAAGGTTGCAGCGGATGTCAGTGTATATATGTGAACATTTAGCACATTGCCCACAATCAGAATTTGGGATTGGAATGGAATAACAGATGACTGAAAGAGGAAAGACATCTGTATATATTTGAAACCACAGTGATTATTTATCTTGGCGTTTGTTCATAACTAGTAGATTAAAAGTACCTCTTCCGTATAAAGTCAAATAATTTTTTAAACTAAATTGAAGGATTATTTATTAGATCCTTATCAAACATTAGCTTTTAAAATTTATTATAGAGACAGTCAAAATGACTTCTATATTTTATTAAAAATCATGTATGTTTTTCTTCGCTTCTTTTATGAATGGTCTTTCTTTCATGGATTCCTTTTAGTATTACAAGAAATGGCAGAGCTTTTTGTAGGGAAAGAGTAATCAACTGAAAAATCCCTTTTTAAAAAACTTGAATTTCTCCTAGAAATCTTCTTAAGATTTCCTAGAAATCTCCTAGAAATCTTACTTAAATATCTTAAGTATTATTTTCCTCAAAATATTTGGGGCTTAGAGTTATCATAACTTAACAAAGCTAATACTAATTTTTATTACTCCATCTATAAAGGCACTTAGATATCCTCTTTTGTCATGCCTTTGCTAACAGATTTCTTTCCTCTTTGTGAAGTGTGTAGGAAACAGTGCTCTCATCGCTCTTCAGCTGAGCACTCAGGCCGGGGGTAACCCAAGTGGGTGTGTGCCTGAATGCCTCAACCAGATAATGAACCAAGCTTTTCCAACCCTGAAACCACAAAACTGCTTGTTCTTCCTTAGTAAATGGGACTGCAATGTATATTTCCACTTGTTTTGTGTTTGCACTACTCCAGAATCACTCACAAAATAACCTAATCATCTACAAAATAACCTAAATTACTTGCCACAGTTTCTGTTTGATATGAAACTAACTACTTTTTTTTTTTTTTTTGGTATACAATATAGCCTCCCAATTTTTTTGGTTTTTTTTTTTTTTTCAAATTCACACTCGTTTTATAACGTATCTTATTCCATAGCAAAAATTATATGTGGTATGAGTTCAAGCCAGCTCTGTTTAAACTACTCAGTGTCTTTCAAACATATGAAATATATTTGATCAACTGTATGGGAAATATGATTTTTCCATATGGCTTAGTTTTCACATAAGGGAGTTTAGTGTTTCTTTGGAGAACATAATATGCTCAGACAATTATAATAGGTAAAGAGTTGCAAACCAGAGAGTGGGAGAAGCAGGTGTCCAGCTGGATTTTCACATAAGAAGGCCTTGAAGGTCACTGATAGTGATGAGGTCTCCAAGATTCCTAAATCCTCATAAAGCTATTCCTTCCTCTCCCAATGCACTAATCTCTGACTACTCTTGATAATCCAGTGACTCAGGAAGCAAGGGCTTTTTTTTCCCCCTTTTGTTTGTCAGAAGCAGACTGAATGACAACAAGTTTCTGAATTACTCTTTATTAGGGTAGAACGAGAGTATTCACAAAGGTCACCCCCCAGAAGAATATTCATTCATTGATGTATCAATATTTGTCTTCCTGCTGTCAGACTAGAGTCTCCAGAGAAGAAAAACATAATGGTAGTAAAATTTACAGCCAGGTATGACTTTCCCCACTGCCCTAAAATGGGAGCACGAACAATTTGATACCCTTGTCTGGCAGAGAACCGAGTGATGTCAGCTCATTATAAAGGGAATACTTGATGGTCACTTCCTTCTGCTTTCCATTTCCCAAAAAGTGATGACTTCCATCCACATGAATTGCTTGTTCTTTGTCAGTTGTGTTTTATTCTGTCTTGCCTTTCTTTCTGTTTATATGATTCAGCTTTGGTTTTGATCAGCTTTGGTGTTTTCTTCCACCTGTCCTCTTTATAAATTAGCCTTTCCCCCATGATGTCCTCAGCTACCTGCAGCTGAGGATTGTTCCCACAAAAGAGAATGCAACCACTGAAGGGAATTGTCTGAGGAAAAAGAACCTGGAACAAATAATATAGCCTTCTTTGATCATTTTACTACTGTTATTTCTCATTCTCAGAGCAGCAGACTTGGAACAACTTGTGGAGATTAATGAATGCTAAAGTTACTATGTTAATTGAGCATTGTAAATAGTACTACTTTTAGGTTTCATAGGGGTAATATATTAAGAACACTATACAGATGTACAGCACTTTTTAGATAGCCTCAGTTAGCAGCATAGCCATTTGGTAGGCTTTGATGTTTTCAGATTCAGCCTTTGGTAAATCTGCATCTGGTTTTTCACAGTAAAAATTGGCTAAGAGGAGGAACAGTGAATATCCTTTCTCACATATAATAAGAGAACCCACATCCCTCCAGAAGTACTGCCCTTTGAAATGAAGATGAGCAGATAACCCACATCTCAGATCAATTGGGATTTGAGGAATCACAGACGGGGACACTGTTGGAGAAGAGGGAGCAAATCCAGGGCATAAGAAACAGAAAGATAGTGCTCTATCTCTGATCTTGAACCACTCCAGTAGTCCAGATTGAGAGGCCTGGCCTATGTTAAAAAAAGAAAACTAAAGGCTGAATCTTGATGCAAGTGGTTACTTGCTTTCACAGATCCCAGGCACTACAGAGCTGGCTCAATGTTTGAAAGAGTAGCATTTCCCAAAATGGAAAATTTTACATTCTGGATAGTCATTGTATTGTAAACACATTTTATTATGTGGTAAGGAAAACATGACCAAAGGTCATAACTACTACTAATAAAGTCTATTTTATACTTATTTGGTTTTCTCAGTTGTGTCCTTTATAGTCATCATCACTGCCCTGAAGGAGTACGTTATTTACTGATGACTTAAAGAGCATTTTCACTATTTGTGAAAAAAAATTGTCAAAAAAGTTATCTCTTGTCACTGCCAAACCTTCTGTAGCTTGGCCCAGCTGGTGTTTACAGTAACCTAGGATATTAAGGGTGGAAAGAGAGTTTTTTGGTATTTCCATAAGATTTTATCACCTATTATTTATAAATAGGTTTACCATGAGGCAATGGCACATAAGATCTGATGAGATTTTTTTAGCTTTAGGCAGAGTGTAGGTTGGTTGATAGCTCTTCCTCCTCAGATGAAGTCTAACAGCAAAGTCACTGAGGGTATGGACCTCTTCCACCAGGCACGACAGGCATGAGCCTGAAACAGTGACAGTGGCTCAGATTTCCTTTAGCACTCCTTGTGCACCTTACTTTGTGATGTGCTGAATACTTGGAAAGAGGTTGGTATGTGCTTTGGACATGTCTCAGTGAATGGTTGTTGCTTGTCTGGGGTTGTATTTCAGATGTGGTAACTGCTCTTTAAAAAGGGTATTTTTGTACTCACTAAGGCAGAGTTAGGCTCCAGGGTGGCTTGTGTTCAGATTGCATTGATAAAGTGAGAGAGGATTGTTTGCTCTCAATCTCATCTGTGCTGGAGTGTTGTAGTAACTTGTTGTGGAGGATTTTATATTCATCTGATTGTGTTTTCTGCTGAGGCTGCCTCAGGAGGAACAGAAGTGATAGCTGCATATTCTACAGGCAAATCCAAAGCTCTCGAGAGGCAGCCACCTGGCTGGGCTTGAAGTTTTGAACATGTTACATCTGCAGCACAGTACAATACTTTACCATGTGCAAAACAAATGTGCAGGAACAGAAAATCAGTAAGTATCACAGAAATATGCAGTATGATTTGGATAGAAATGTTCAAACCTTGACATCTTCAGAAAATACGTGAAAAAGGAAATAGTCTTTACACTGTGGTTTTAGACATCTAATTTAGGTGACTAAATGATACCCTAGGCACTCTTCTCCACTCAGCAGAGGTCTGGGTCACCAGTTCACTCCCTCAAGCACCTCATCTACATAGTTCAGCTGAAATGGTGTGAATTCTTTACATTGTCTCAGGCCTTCACCCCACAGGAGAACTATGAGATACAGATATTGAATGTTTTTAAAATTGCTGTGTCTCTTTCCCAGTAACAGACATTTCATTTTACAGGCCTAAATGAGGGAAGAAGATGCTTGTGTAGGACACACATATTATTTTGTGAAAACTTTATTTTGCTAAGAATGTTGCTTCTATGGAAGAGGGTTGCCATAAAGTGGAACAAGTCTTTTCCTCCCTAGACAAAGACTTGGAAACCAAGTATGTCAGTTCATACTTTGATGTAGATTCTCCTTCACTTGGAACAGCAGAGTGATGTTTTTGGAGGAAGGCTTTTTCAGAGGTTCATAAACAACCAGGAATGGTTTTGATTGGGATTTTTCATGAGTTTGCTGTCTGTGCTGGCCTTGTTACATGGGTATCAGCTCTGGAATTACCACCAGTATTAAAACATCTAATGAATTTCCATTACACACCACATGCAAACAAAGGAGGGTGAAGAGCTCATTCACAGGCAGATTACTTGCTCCTTCAGTGGGAAATGGACAGGAGACGGGGCAGCAGTCTCCTTACTAATCCTCACTGATTAAGCAGTGTCCTTGCTCTGTTGGGGAAAACCTTCTATTAAGTTCTAAATAACAATGTGAGGCCACACAGGAACACACAGAAAACTTTACTGAGCATGGATTTGCTCTCGTAATTCAGAGAGACGAGAAGATTTAGGAACAGGCTCTACTTCCTCAGGGCTGAAATGCCAAACACCAAAAGGTCAGCAGACAGCAGCATAGTAAATCACAGAGTGATAATGTTGCTACTTACAGGGTGACAGACACAACAGGGGAAGCTTCTGTGCCAGCTGGAAGAAGGAGGTCATGAAGGAGGGATATCTTGGCCTTTGTCAGGGAAAAGCAACTTGGGAGGGGTATCTGAATACACCACATGTCCAAAGCAGTAGAGATGAGATTTCTTCAGCTATAATCTTACCGACATGCTGAGAACTGCACCAAGATCATGTTTATTACTGGGGCTCCTAGATCCTACAAAGATCTGCATTTGTACTATATTAATCTGCCTGCTCCATTTACCCACCTGGAGAAAGCCATCTCACAGAAACATGAACAAATTTAACTATTGTAGAAGCAGTAGATCATTGTTTCAAAACATATCTTTCTTGTAGAAATATTCAATATCAAATTTAGTTTGATATTGACATCATCCACATTGATGTCAGCAGGTCTGTGAGAAAGACAGCAATAGGATACGTGGCATCTTGGCAAAACTCCCCAGCTGTTTCAAGAAGAATGTGGAATCGTACAGGGAAAATACGTGAAAAAGCTGCTTTGGTCAGCTTTTTCCAAGAAATCTGGAGAACTTACTCCCACCTGGGGGAACTTGGTCCTACCAACTAATTTGGAGAACAGGAAAAAGGAAATTGCACACTGGCGGGGTTTACAGTAGACAACGGAGCAATCTCCTTATTGCTTAAACATTCAAGCAGAATACTTTTGACTCTACCTCTCTTTTGTTGTGGCACCCCATTCCTCCCCCAAAAAAGCTGAATAAACATGAAAGATCAGCGGACGTATTACATTTTACACAACAAAGTGTGGCTTTATAGGGCTTTGTTACATCTTGAAAAGATTAAGTGCACCTGCATGCGAAGAGTTTCCATGCCTCTGAACAATCAGGCAAAGGCACCTCGGTTCCTAAGGGCACGGGCCAGGGACACACTTGGGTTGCAGTTTTGTAACAAAGCTTGTTCAGCCAAGGCTGCATCCTCTAATTTGTAAGGAGCAAGGCTGCCATCCAGTGGCCCTTCTCTAGCACAAAACTGAATTTAACAGCAACAGGTTTTGGAGAAAATGTCATGTTTTCTTGATGTAAATGGAGATCTGTGAATCTGCGAATTTCTCTTTTGTTTTAATCTTTAACGCAGATAACATCACAGCAACAAACTGCATAGAGAAAAGGAAGGTTATGAGCTTACTTTAAACCATCACTGTCTTTTGTTTTTTGATGACTTGGATTTTAAATGTATAACTTGATAATCATTCTGCCTACATGAAACTATAGATAAGCCCAAAATAACTTTTTAAAAAATGCCTCCCTTTGAAATGAGTGTTCCATTAGTGTATGCATCCCATTTTAAAATGGAAGACACATTTATGAATAATTCAAAGAATAATTTCATTCTTCAACAGGCTTTGAATCAGACGCTCTCCGAATAGAAAGGAAATTTGAAGTTATGCAATATGGAGGAAAATTATCATGCATATTAAACATATTCATCTTTGGGGACTGACAGATCTACAGGTAGCATTAGAAGGAAATTTCCTGAAGTTTATCCCCTTGCAGATCCCACTCGAACATTTTTATCTACTGAAAAGCTGAAGCTCAGGCTGGTGAATAAGGCAGAAGGATAATCTGCTCCTAAGGCAAATCATATAAATTCCCTTTGCCTCCATTTCCCCCTGTCTAAAACAGGGATAATGCTTGTCTAGCTTCCAGGCAAGATGTGAGATTCAATACACTGTGAATTACAAAGGATTTCAAGCTCCTCAGAAACAAGAGAGCATTTGTGTACTTCTTAATACTGTTTATACAAGACAAAAATCTATCAAAGGCTTGAAGGAGGCTGCATTGCCCAACTTCTTCCACTCTGCCTCTCCCCAGTTAATACTTCTTAGCAGACCCCCTGTCTCCCAGGGCACCAGTGAAGATAGGGGTCTGTCCTTTTTAAGTGTTATTATTAACTTCAAGTACTCTTGTTTCAATAAACTCACTAAAAAGGATGAATCAATCTGTTTAGTTTACCCAAAGGAAAGCAAAGACAGTTTCACCCCAGTTCAGGGGCTCTTTATTGGGAGACAGAATTCAGCTAATGAAGAGCTCTCAACCACAGACTGCAAAATTATAGAAACATTCAGTACTAAGATGAAATGGGATAAATTCAGATGCAAACAAGGGCATGAATGCCAGCAGTAAGAATGCTTAAGAGCCAAGATAGAAGGAGTTGTGGTACATTCAGAATCAGGACAGATGTTTAAACCAAATGTAGATTTTTTTTTTTTTCTGGAAATCATTCATATGGAACATAAATTTACTGGTAGAAATCTGATAACTTCTTTTACCCCACAAATTAAATCAGACTATCACAAGGCTTTCTCTGACCTTAGTGTGTGTTAACACATGGAGCAGTTTTAAAAAACTGACTAATTGCTAGAAATACTTGTTAGGAATAAAAGGAATTGTTACAGTTGATGAAAGGAAAGAAGAAAAACATTTGAAGGAAATTTAAAAATGGAAATACAGTCTAAGGAACAGCTGCTGACTCTTATTGGAAATTAGTAGAATGTTCACAAGTGTGTCATATGTGAAATGTCAAAATATTTCCATCAGTCATGTATTTAGTAACAAATTAGGAATGCAGGTTTTTTATTGGAAAAAAAAGTTACTTCAAAATATTTTTACTTTTATATTTCCTATAGAAGCCACAGGACTGTGGCTGATCTTGATGTATTCTTTTTCTTCATACAAAGGTGGATTATTTAAACTTCCAACATTTCCTGTTTATGATGAGCAACATTCCTCTCCCATTTCCTCCATGATTTGCCCCAACCCTTCAGATGGAAGAATCTGATTAGAGAGTGAATATTTCATAGTTGAAATGAATTAAATTTTTGATTTCAGCATATTGGGGGGATAGCACTTTTTCAGGGTTTTGGTTATTTTGTGTGAATTAACCTTGCTTCTTTTTGGACCTGTAAAAATCGTGAGGCAGTTGCCCTCCTCCCTTTGTTTCCAGTATAATCTAAACTAGAACCCCCTCTAGGATGGACATGTCTTTCTTTATTACTCAAGGTAGGTTTCATTCATTCAAGACAGATTATTTTTAAAAATATTAGTCTCTTTTTAATTCAAATCCTATTAAAACCCTTACTTTTTTGTTTGTTTGTTTTTGTTTTATTTTTAATGTAGTTTCATTTATTAAACATAAAAGAAAAAAAAATAATAAATAGCATTTTACCTCTCGGTCAAATTCCAGTCCATTGTATTTAGGATGGTAATCGTACTAATGAGCTTGAGGTTATTTAAATAGAGGGCTTCCAAAAGACCCTCATTTGTAAGAAAATTCAACCCAGAAGAATGAAGCAGCTTTATCTCTCTCATCCAAAATTTACTGTTAAAAAATTATGTTACAACTGCTATACAATCAGAAATTAATGCCCATTTCATACAGCAGAGATTAAGTATCTATGTAAGTTGTCAGATACCAATACTGCTTTAATTTTGAAACGTTACTTCTATCCTTAAATGCAGAATTTTCTCTAATAACATGCTCTTATGCTTATTTCATTGGTCATGCCACAATCATGCTACAGTTTCTTAAAATGAGCAAGTTATTTGAAACATGTAAATCAAAAAATTATTATGTTTGTTCAACATATAAATTAATGCTGTCTATATTAATAACAAAAATTTAAAAGATGACAGTTTTGAAGAGCAAGCAAACAAAAAAAACCAAACCAAAAAATCTGCAACTAATCCTGACTGCTGCACTATAAGGAAGGTGCAAGTGGCACGAAGGTCAAGATAACAATAATGATCTCATTTTCCTTAAAACACTTTATCAGTTGTGAAGCATTATTCTATCTGGCTATTGCAGCTGGGGTCTAGAAAGAAGAATATGTGCCTGAATAAGGACAGCAGACCCTGGTTTAATAGTGTGCAGTTTTAGCTGCCTCATGGAAACTTTTCAGACCTGTGCAATGCAGATGCAGCCACACTTAGTCAACTTTTATTTTGCACTGTTTTTTTATTATTACTCCATGATTTGTGCCTGTGGTATGGGATAGACTGAGCTGGAAATTATTGCAGTGAGCAAGAACACCATCTAGTGGTATCCGCAGCCCCAGACAGACCTTTGCTTGGTTTTCTTTGTTTCTTCCATTAAGCTTTATTTACCTGTTAAGCACCTGGGCACCTTTGGTTGTTTAGAGGCACAGAGGTACCACATGTGAGTCTCCTGAAACAGCCTCTGCCTCTGTGGTGCCTCAGGCTGTGTCTCATGCCTAGGGTGCAGTGCAGCACTCATGAGACTCATCCCCTCAGGAAACACCTTCTGACTGGGGTCCTGAAGCAAAGGGTGCCTTTGATCTGCCCTCCTAGAGCTGGGAAATATACATATATACATGTAAAAAAGGCCTAGTGGCCTTTTATGAACAGCAGATGCCTTTTAAGGCCTTTTAAGCAGAGGCCTGTGCCTTTTGCAACCTAGAACTAAACCTTTTTTTCTGCTACATTATCCAGTACCCGTTTGCTGCCCCATGACGTGACCTATTGTGTGACAGTTTGCACACTAGAAAATTAGGTATTTAAGATATCTTAGATCTTGGTCACAGACTGGAAAAAACTACAGGTGTTGAAGCTGACCAGACCTGCAGGACAGTGAAGACATCAAATACTAAATCTGAAAGCCCATTTTATTCTATCATAAATCTCCATATAGAGCTGACATTTTCCTGAGAGGTTAACTGGCAAGCTGCTTCCTAGAAGAGATCTATGACCTATCTGGGAAAGAGCATGGATACCTGAGAGAATGCTCCTCTCCTATTGTATTTTCAGGGGTTTGGGTGCTTAACTTCAATGGTTCTATATTGTCAAATGCCACCTATAGGAACTCATACAGCCCTTGACACTGTAATGACCAGAATACCCAGGTGACTTGGAAGGAAATTCCATACATCAAAAAAAGTTCATAGAAAAAAAACATGTGAAGTAGCAAATGTGAAACCATCCAAATGTGTTTGAAATGTAAAGCTATTCCAATACATGTAAGTGACAACAAAAGAACTATTTATCTTTGAGTAAAAAGAGCAGCTGTGAAAACATTGGCTTTTCTCAACATGGGCTTCTTCCAGGTGAGCTCAAATATTATCCATAAGCATATCAGAGCTGAGCATTTATTTTTTTGAGATTTACCAAGTAATTCCTGTGGTTATTATTTATTATTTTTAGATCTACTTGAGTTTTTAGATTTTTTTTTCTTAAAGGCTGACAAATTTCAACCTCTGTTAAACTGAAAAAGGAAAGTTTATGTATAGGGTTTGTCTGTTTTTTTCTAAATATTTTGCAGAATATCTTATGAAGAAATTCTATAAAAACATCATTGCACCATTTCTTTGAGCTTTGCTAAAAATCCTCATAGGTGCTATCAAGTTGTAAATGTATGAAAAAGGCAAGTTTTATAAAGATTTCATTCTGTCCAAGTATTTCCTTTTTAATAAAAGTTCATTTTCATGGAACAGGAGGTTTGAGCAATTGTACCCAATTTTGATATTTATTTTACAGTATCCCTTAGAGATTCTGGCTGAAAACTGAACTGTACTAAAAACATATATCAGTTTACAGAAAATGGTCATGCTTTAAAAAAACCAAAAAAACCCAAAACCAAACAACAACAACAACAAAAAAACAAACTAAAAAGCTATGCCAAATAATCCAAGAAAGAAAAATCCCTGGGTATCTGAATAGCCATGATGTATAGTACAGAAGAGATGACAGTCTTTCACAAACTGGGCTTCAGAAACAGATCAGTCTGAGTTTTCAGAACCTTTGAGCAAAGGTAATCCTCACAGATGTGAAATAAAAAATGACGTATTTTTTTTCAAAATTAGCACATAGGGGGTTTGTCCAGTTGTTTTCAACCAGAAAGAATGAGTAGAAACTTCAGCCGATATCCTATATCCAGTCAAGTACTGTAGATAAAAAAAAAAAAAAAAACCATTGCTGTCTAAAGGTAGTGATTTATCTTACAATTTGGCCTGATCCTGCTTGGTACTCTGAGTAGTTGTTGCTCCTTTGGTTTATGCACTTGAGTTTATAATTTTCATTATCACGAAGCGCCACATTAACTTTCCCTAATACTGTACGTTACTTATTCTGCTTTATTCAGAAATATCTTGTTGACACTAGATTTTGGCTTACTGGCCTAAAGAGTTTTACTTTTCTTTCTCCAAGTTTTCTAACCACACTGTGAAGGAGAGATGGGATGCAACTGAATGCCACCTGGCTTTTGAATGTCTCCAAAGCTTTTATCTGTTCATCCAGATGGCTCAATTTGCATTGACAGTTTTTTCGGCCACTTCAATTAGCTTAAGCTGCTTCATGGTGCATCCAATTATCTCAGTGTGCATTTAAAAAGAACCTTAAATTCTTGAGCAGATTTTAAATGCTGGAAGGAAAAAAATAAAATCTCACATAAAAAAAAGCTTTTGTTTTTGTCCCCCAGTTGTCCCCAAAATGTTTAAATAGGTGGTGATAAATTTCCAGTCCTGTAGGCTACATAACAATAGATGACTGTAATATTATATATTATATTTATTATATTTTATTATATATGAAACTTGCCGTGGCACTAAAAAGATCATCTTTTTTTTCTAACTTTTTTTTCTTCTTTCTTTTAAATTGCAACACATTCAGCATTCTGAAAAGCAATATTACATATAGGCCAATGTTATGTAAATACCTAAATGGAGTGGATTTTACTTTTGTGGAAGTTACTTTAAAAAGGTTCATTCTAGATCAATTTTTACTGGCGTAGAGAAGATTATTGTTTGTGGTGAAATATATTTACTTCCTAAGGTTCAAGGAAAACACACTGGAATTTTTAAATTATATTTTGAAGAATAAGCCAATATCAAATACTACATGAAATAAATTTTGCATGTAGTAGGAAAATGTTCTTCTTCATTTTTCTTGTCTTAGAAAATGAAATGAAGGCTTTGGTTTAGATTTATCAGGAAGGCAGTATTTCATTTTTAATAAGATCAACAAAATGTTTTTGCTATGTCCAATGTAATCAATTTGTTGTCAGCCTGACAACGCCCCATTTACATTTGCCAGCATTGACTAATATGTCACTTGTTATACTTTGTCAAACTTACACCATGTCAAATCTGCTGCAAATGTGGAACTGACCTGTATCACAAGTCCATCACATCCTAGAGACTTCAGATTTACCATACATTCCAATTAGCCAATTTTGTGAGCTATGTAGAGGTTTCTCCTGGAGTTCTGATCTATCACCAGACAGAGATTCCTGCTCAAAATCTTAGCTTACCATACAAATTTCTAGAGGTGAAGTGTTGCAGTGTGACTGCAGTGTATCATCCCACAGTCTCTGCTTCACTGTCTGATTTCAACTATGTTTCTCCATTAAGTTTACCTTAATTGTGGAGGTGCTACTTGAATTTTTAATGAAGACACACAGCTGCTTTTGTACCCACAAGCAATTGGAAAAGTAGAATGGACAAATGTAAATGGAGCAGGCAGAAAAGAAAATATAGCCAAGTTATTTCAAATTTATTCTGGTTTAAGAATTAAAAAATAGCAGGAAGACACAAGTGAAAGGGAATAGTCTGATTTGTAATTTGATTGAGCTGAAACTGGGTTCCATTGCCTTGAAGTATTTGTTTTTGTGGGCTTGTCTGTTTTTTATCAACCATGACTGGTTTTTTACCGACATAAAGTGAAAGATGTTATAATAATGGACAGATATTGCTTAAAAATTTAAAGTGGGCAAAAAGAATACCTTGTGTTCATAACACTAAGGAATAAATAGCATGACTGGTATTTTTCTCCTCTGCTGTTCCAAGGTACATCTCATATCCCTCCAGTAATACTGTGTCATGTTTTAACTTGTGATGAATTTGACAAAGCTGCCTGACCAGTAGTTTCTACTAGAAGGTGTTGTCTCCTTAGTCATGTCTGTGTGACTATTGATGTATGTGTAAGTCATTACTGAAACCTACTAAGATATTGTATTGCTCCAGCTTCTGGTACAGAAATCAGATAAACACATTGAGAGAATGATTCAGGAAAAGCCGAATGTGACTGGAATCAGTTACATGATTTTACCAGGTTTCTTTTAATGACCACATTTCCTTTTAGGTCTCAATTTTTAAAGTCTTGCCTTATTCTTTAAAGGATGCAAAGCTATTAGAGTGCCCAAAGGAGGTTCACAGACACGTTGAAGTGACTTGATGGGAAGTTGTATGAGGAGTGTCTGTGGTCACTTGGTCTGTTCAGACTGGAAGAGACTGAGGGGAGACCTCACTGTGGTCTGAACATCCTTGTGAGTGGCAGATGAGGAGTAGAGATTGATCTCATCTCTGGTGACCAATGACAGGACCCAAGGAAATGGCCTGAAGCTGTGTCAGGAGAGGTTTAGGTTGGATATCAGGATAAAGTTCCTCACCCAGAAGGTGTCTGAACATTGGAACAGATTCCCCAGGGAAGCACCAAGCCTGACAGAGTTCAAGGAGCATTCTGACTAATCAGTTTTCCTTTCTGTTATTTGCCATGTGCAGCAGTACATGTTCATTCTTCTGTGTTTTCTATGTTACATTCCTTATTCCTCAGACTTCTTTTCATCTTTCAAGGTCCACACTGTCCCTTCTTAAAATTCCTGCTTTTTAACAGTGTATTTGCCCCAGCAACAGACAAAAGAAGTCCACCTCTTACATAGTCAAATTGGAAAAGATCCCAGAATAAAGAAAACATTAAATAGAGCAGAAAAAAAATCACCATATGGATGCTATTGGTGCAGAAGGAGAATAGCCAAGTGCACTGTAGAAATTCCCGCTTGGAAGATACAAAGAAGCAGTGTTTGTTTAGCTCACACTGCTGCCAATCCAGAGGACTATCATGACCTGTAAAGTAAACCCAGGAGGTGGAAGAATTGTCTTATGAAGGGAAACACAAATACTGTAAATTCAATTTTCATTGTGACCAAATGTACATGAAGAATGAATTAAAAATTTGGAGAATCCCTCTCAGTGGTACCATATGTGAAAGTATGAATCATCCCAAGATCCAGCTAACTCAAGGTTTTGAGGCACCTCTAGTGACAGACATCTTCAATCTAGAAAGAAGTTATAGAGCCAACAGCTGGTACAAAGGCAAAAATCATATCAATTTGGACTGGAAGAGAGACCCCTACATTTAAAAACCAATTAACCATCATTAACTACCATCTGACTAGCCATCATTAATCGTATTTTAATAATATTGGTACATTTGCATCTCTGTGGGGCTCACATTGAGATCATGTAGGTTCCATATTGAATTTCCTAGTGAAATATGTAATGATCTCTGAAAAATCACAGTAAATTGCTTCTGTGGGATATAACATTAGGTCTGTAAGAGGATGGAGGAATGAATGAGGTATGAATCCATGAAGATGACAGATGCTGTTCTCCAGTGAGGAAAGTGCCTGAACTTTCATTTTAAAAATTGTGAAAAAAATCATCCAGAGAAAAGAAGAGAAATCAGAACAGCCTGTGAAGCTGACAGTCGCAGAAGGAAAATTTAATCTTTGTCTACAGTTTAGCTGGGAAATTACTTTACAGTAGAGTTGACTCATTATCATCTCTCTTTTCTGTACTGAGTGAAGTTTATTGTGGTCTCAGAAGCTGGCGGAAGATAAAATTTTGGTCCTTTCAAAATGCAGTGTGACTTTTAGCTCAAACACTGAATTTAAGGGTGTGTGTTCCTGTCAGAGTATTCTTGTTTTATAACCTGGGTTTTTTGTAAAATGGCTGAGAAAAATATTCGCAGGAATGTTTTGAAGTTGGATACATGTTACGCTAATTGGGAATGCACATTCATATTCTACCATATTTTTTTTAACAATTTCAGAAGCTGGCTTCTGATATTGAGTAACACCTCAAAGTCTGCTGCTGTTCTAATACCTGAGCATGATCTTCAAAATATGTCTCACCCTTTTTTGATGAAGATCAAACAAATGTCTCACTTTCTCAGTCACCAAAGAAGTAGAAGTGGCTTGTGTAAGTACAAAAATACTGCAGATCATAAAATAGTGGCAAAAGAAAAAATAAAAAAATCATCTTTTCAAGCTTTTAATGATCAAACTAAATGAAATCTGGTAAAAGAAACCTTAATATAGATTCTAGTATTGATGACTGAATTCTGGTTTTTCATTAATTGTCAGTCCACAAAGGTCATCAGTTGCACTTCCCTGCAGTGAAAAATAGCCACAGAGAAATGTTAGGTCCAAAGTTATTCACAATCCTTTGTGCATTGTCCCATTTGCCTCACCCTGTAATCCAGAAATCATCCCTGCTGAACAAGTACGAGTCTGAAACTTATGTGTTGTCCCAAAGATTGGGCATTAAATAAAATCTGAATACTTTAAAATTCAGCTTCATTAAAGCATATGGACAATATATTTGCCTTTGGTACTGAAAGACCTCAGCTTTGACAAATTGTCTTAAAATTTGAGCATATATCATTTACATTCTTGTATACATCATTGTATTTAAGAATCTGCAAGTAAACAAATCATCTGAAGCAAGAAGCATAAGGAATCACTCAGTATTCAGTTTTTGTGCTTGATAGGAAATGCATATAACCAGTATGTAAATAGACAAAATAGCGCAACAACTTAGATTGTATTAATTCCTGTCAAATGCAGAACAATTTTAAACTTGCTTTATTTTTGGTTCATATTTCTTCTGTTTTAATACAAGGTAGCAGTTATGTTTGTACTAGACTGTGCCTACAAGAGCCATTATATTCCAGGTATATAATGAAGTTAAGATATTTTAATAGGTTACACAAATAGTGACTACTATAAATCCTTTCTTCATCTGTTGTTAGTGAACTGTATAAAATTGTAATTTAACCCTCTTTTCCTGAACCTTGTAACTCCATTTAACTTCATCTTTGCCACAGTTTCAAGTAAATCAAGTATAGCAATATCGATTCCTTACCAACTATGTAAAAATTCAGTTTCTGAAATTGTTTTAACTTGAAAATTAATTTCTGTAATTCTAGAAATAATGACTTCCTTGCCTGGACATACTCTTAAATTTTAAAACTTGAGTAGTTCTAAGTCTGAAGTTGTGTAGGGAAATTCACTGTGGCTGCTTTGGCATTCTGAATTAAATAAATGCCAATCACTATTTGAGGAAGTTTATTTTACCCACTTCCTTTCTGTCAGCTGGAAGTCAAGAAACCCAACAGTTCTTTGAAAGATGAGATTTAGAAGCTGTTCCAGTTTAAATGGTTCTGGGTTCATGTTCTTTTATTATTTCAGTCAAGAATGGTAATAATTAAGCGTCCATATTAAATTTGTAACAATTGTGCTACTGGAAACTCGGTCAAAATTTCAATTGAAAATGTTATTGCTTTTTATAATGTAAACTGTATTGATTGATAAAATATATTTTTAAAATTTCATATATTTCTAATCATGTAATTGAAATATAATACTGTATTATTGTAATATACATTGTATTATTGTAATATACATATACATACTGCCCCAAGTTTATTTTTATCAGACTAGTTAACAGGCTTAATTCATTTGCCAGAACTGGAGTTCTGACAGCAATTAGCAACAATTAGCAGTCTTCTCAAATTTCCCGTTTTAATTGAAATAACTTCTTTCAAAATAAGGGATGAATATTAAAAAAAACAAACAAAAAGAACCCAAACAAAAAAAAAAAGCCAAAAGCAAACCAACCCAACCAAACAAGCAAAACAAAAAATCTACAAACAAAAAAACCCCAAAACACCCCCCAAAAACAACAAACCAAAAAACTTTTAACATTTTGAAATAATTTCTGATTTTCTGAAAAACACTTTCTCCTGCTTAATGACAAAGTGGAGATATTAAATCTCTAACCAAATTTCAATGTACATTGAAACTTATTAAGACAAAATTCAGTATTGGTAATTGTAACTCAGTGCACCTGGATCATTTATCAAAGTGTTACAAGGGTTTATTTGTCTTCCTTAATTCCATCCATCAGGTGATTTTGTAATTTAAAAAGTTTCAGAGAGCAATAATAAATTACATTCCAGGCAAGGTTTTTGCTTGTTTATGGGCCTTTTTGAGGAAAGAAGTGGGGCTTTGACATCTTGCAGCCATACTTGTAAAAGTCAGGTAGTAAAGCAGAAGAGAATTTTTCCCGATCTGATTTCACAGTTAAATGTGATGTGGCTGATCTGTGGATTCAGACTGGAAAACAGAGCATGGGCTGCTGTAGCTCCTGCTTCCAGGGCTGTACAAAAAACTACTCACTCTCACTGCCACAGTAATCACAGGTAATGACAGATCTGCAGAACTTTCCCAGCTGGGAAAGTCTCTTTACTCAGCAAGCAAGGGAAGATGAACATCCTGCCTTTGCCCTCATCCTCAGGGGAAGGAAGCTTTTTACCTGGATTCAGAGCACTTGAAACCAGGCATGTGGCTCAGGAAGACAAACAAGCCTAAGTGATAAGACCAATATCCAGAACAGACTGTGACTTTCTGAGGGATGTTTTTGTCTTTTCTGATAATGCTGACACAATCTCTCACACAGAACATTTCATGCTAATTATCCACCTTGAAAAAAGAAGAAGCAAGCATAAAGAGATCCAAAAAGATCAAAGTAGGCTACAACTGGTACAATTCTGCCAGAGAAACATGTCTTAGACATCTGGACATGAAAAAGTAACATATTAAACTTTATTTTATCTCCAAGAGAAAAATCAAACCAAAAATCTTGACTGAAGCAAAAATTCTGAGTAGAACTAGCAAGGTGATATTATTTTATTATATTATTTTCAAGTTCAGTGAATGAAAAGTGTTCATCATGTTTGTAATATTGTTTGGAATACTTCAATAGGCTCACAGAGATACAGTAAAACCTGATGGGGAGCAAAGTTCACAGCTTCTTATTAAGTGATGCAGCTGACCAACAATCCAAACTCGTTAAACTGGCTGAAACCAGGTCTCTGATGAGACACAGAAATAAGGTTTGAGGTTCCACAAAGAGCACTGACACCACTCAAAGAATCCTCCACTGTGCTGAAGAAATGGACATAAAGACAGTAGAAAGGCTTTATTAATTTTCAAAAAGCATAACATTTCTGGTATCATCAAGATGAATTATTTGAGAAATTATATTCCATTAATAAATTTGGTACAAGCAATAAATACAATGTCAATTCATCTTCCAGTCTATGATTTTGAGAATTCTGGGAATTCTAGTAGAATCTCCTGGAAATGTTAGAAGGGCAAATCTAGTTACCATGAGATTTTTTTCAGTGAGAAATTTTACACTCTTATCCTTCATTTCTGCTTAACATCAATACATTCACAGATAAAAATATTTTTCTTGAATTTTTCAAAACATTTAAAATGAATATTTGCTTCTAAGCAGCTGGATTACTCAAAAGTCGTATCTGTCTCTGTTGATGCCTTTTCCACATCTCAGAGATGCCAGTATGCAGCCCACAATTCAGCAGTCAGTAGCCCACAGTCCAGCAGTCAGTGGCCCAGCAGACTGTGACCCAGAAGTGCAGTCTAACAAATATCTACTTGGAAAAAGTACTAAATTAATCATTGCAATCCTTTCTTTAGAGCTTTGAAGGCTTAGGGGAAGAGAAAAATGTTTGGTGGTCTGTTTTGATGCTTCTTTTTTCCTGCTCTTTTTAAAAGTCGTCTTTGAATAAAAATGTCTTATGGTCTGTGTTAGGAATAAAGATACATTCTTATAATAAAGCTTTCTGGCTTGACAATCTCTGCTTATAAAATAAAGTATGGCATTTAATGATGCACACATCCACCTCTTTCTCTTGACACTTATAAACCTTTGATCTATTAGTTCATGCATTAATGCAACAAAAGATATTAGTTTCTAGATATGTGCAGCTTAACTTTCTCTTTCATTATTCATTAAATTTCATTTTCCTTACACCCAGCTAGTCTCTTTTCTTGATTGTGATGGACTCCTGAAGTGCTGTGAAAATGTTAACACAAAAAATATGTCATTGCGTGAGTAATATTTTGTAATTCATTGAAAACATTTTATATAATCTATGATTTTTTACAGTTCAACTACAGCTTCATATGAAATTAAACCTACACTCTGAAGGCATAAGACAGAGGAATGATAGACCATTTCCCTTCAGAATTCTATATTTAATATTCTGGCGGAAGCTGTTGCTCACAGGTGGCATCTGTCTGTTTCTGAAAAAGAGGAAACAGAAGCAAATTTGAATCTACCTATTCACCAAAGACTTTGAGATCTCTGTCCTGAAGGATAGTAATCAGAAACATATGTAGGATAGGCATAAAGGGCAATTTGTGACCAAGTGTTCAATATAAAAAGGTAACTCAAAAGATCAATTTTCATGATTCATGCCACTGTATGTGCAAAACCGTAAGCAGCCATCCTTAGTATAGTACACTATAGTACACTATAGTATATTACTAGACTTAATATAGTATAGTATATATGTATGTCCCTCTATATATATATATATATGCATATATATACCCCTCCTCAATAATAAAAGATATTTACATCCTGAAAATATATTTATTTTTTTTACAAGAGCAATAATAACATGTTTTTTCTTCCCTGTCTTTCATCAGTTCTAGACAAGCCAGTATCAGATTTTCCCAGTTACTCTAAGAAAATCATGTCAGAAATAAGTAGTGGGCAAGTATTAATTAAATTTTTTTCATAGTGAGTACAAGGTACATAACTTGTAATTGAACTTTCCAGGTCACTTCTATCTGTCTGTACCTCTCTTGGCTGTCAATAGTATGTAGTACCAAAGTATTGCAAATGCCTTGCACCAATTAATTGACTATGTCACGTGAACTAAAATGAGAATAATTTGTCATTTGTACTGTATCTTTCTGCTCCTTGCCTCTAATGTAATTTTTTGACATAGGGGAAATTTCTGGGGCCAGCTAAACAGACTGGCTTGGGTGATCTCCTGCAGTTGGTTGCCTCACTCCCCTGTAGTACCAAACTGCAGCAGGCATTGAGTTACTTCTTTGTGCTCATGCTTGCCAGGATTTTTTCTGAGGATATAGTATATTTCAAGAAAACTTCTGGATATTCAGAAAAATATTTCAAAATATTATTTATGACTTTCTTATGATAGAAGCCAAACAGAAATGAAAATCCTATCTTCTAATATGTAAAGTATTCATAGTCACCAGAAGTTTGGATCAACCAGGGGTCCTGTTGAAGCAGAAACAGGTGACTGACCAAAACTGCCTTACAGGCCAGTTTTCTAAGAGGTGACTTAATCAAACTGCGTTAATCAGTGGTGAAATTCAGGGCTGTGAGGCACCGCAGGAACAGACGAAAATTGGGATGCTGCAGGCAAAGTGTAGAGAAGTCATAGCTCCCATAAAGTACTACAGCAATGGCTTCTTGAATAAAAATTGTACATTAGCAGTCTTCTCAAATCCCTGGGTAAACAGCACCTCACTGCCTGGAGCTACCATCCTGAGTCCTGAGCTCAGGAACTTGCCACTCTTGAGGGACAGCACTGAACCACAGCCCAGAGGAGGATACATTGCTGGGGACAGACTTGTCCAGCTAGTTACTCTTTGTATGTCTGCAAAGACTCCTTCCTCTCTGCCAGTGTCAGCCTGTAAATGACAGCATTTCCTGTGGAGAGCCTGTGTTTGGGTATGTACAAAACAGGAGTGTGTCACATTTGCTGTGATGTTGGTGTACTGTATTTTTCTTTTTCACAGAGGTCTGGGGGAAGCGGCTGGATAACACAATGTGTATGAAATTGTCATTTGGTCCAACCAGACACTGCTTTGGAGCATCAGGCAGCTACACAACATACGCTGTAACCTGAAAACAATCCGGCCCAGTGGGAAAGAGATCTTTTTCTTACTTGTTTTATCTAGTCCAGAAAGAAGGAAAGGTCATGTTTACCTCACATTATACATTACCTCACATTATATCAAGGTAAGCAGCAATCACAGGATTTTCTTAATTAAGAAAATATTTTCTGCTATCATTACACATTCACTTTTTTTGTTTGTCTAGAATTATTGGAAGGTTTTTCTTTGTGTAGTTGGATTTTTTTCGTTGCTGTTTTGGTTTTCTTTCCCAGTTTGATCTAACTGGAAAATACTTCTTTCAAGGTTGTCTCTAAGCAACACTCATCAGAGAAACAAGTTTGCATCCCTGAGTCAAAGCACATAATGAAACACAGCTTTCTCTTGAGAGCACAGTGCAAAACAAATCACCTTTTATACACTAATATTTGTTTTGTTGAGATTCTGTCTTGAAGAGACAACTCTGATCTGACTGCCCGTTAAAAAAAAAAAAAAGGTCAAAAAAAAATAAGATCCAAAGAAACAGGCAGAAAAGTAAAAGGAAAAAAAAACAAAAAACCAAACCTCTTTAGATGTAGTCTGAGTGAGTCATGTGGAAGAACAGCCACACCACCCTGGCAGCCATCACTCTGCTCTCCTTATGCACCATCTTGAAACAGAGAAACCCAAACCATGACCAGAGCAGCAGTGCACATCTCTTTGCAGATGTTCTTCACAAGTCTATCATTACATATGTAAGGGTAAAGTGTACAGCTATATCCATGCATAACTACAATTTCATTCATATGTAATATATTGCCCATATATAACATTTATTATACATCTCCACTGTCATTAGAATTGGTTAACTAAAATTTGTGCAAGTGAATGTGACAGGGTCAATAGTGTTTTTCAGTTCAGCTATAATAGAACCCATAAGTTTAGCAAAGGGTGAAGATTTTTTTTAATAAAAAAGTATTTAAAGGTGCTTTTGATGCAGTTAATGTTCCCTTTCATTACTGTTCTTTCCTGTTTCCTGATATTGATTTACGTCTTTAGTGACCTTCTTTTGGTACAAGTCAGCTATTTTTTGCTGCAGCTGTCACTTTACAGGAACTGTGTGTTGCACATCACAGATGAATCACTTTTCCAAGTTATCTATACACTGCAACTTAATGTCATATCAGGCAGAGGAGGATACATAGGAAATAGACTTCAGGACTCAAAAAAGTCTGTGCACATAGATGTCATGTTGATTTATCTGACACTTTATTTCAGATACAGTGATTTTTCTGCTTGCAAACCCTTTCTTCATAAGGTAGCTCAGCTTGGTAGCTCAGAAAATTCAGGCTTTTTGCACTAAAAAGGGCATAAGGTGTTCTAACAAATCTTAAGAGTCACAGCAGGTAATGGTGAACTTCAAATCTTTTAACATTTGGCTTTGATTGAGGTAAGAATCAAACAGCTCGGGTGGGTAACCGAACCAGTCTGACATCTTGAGTTAGTGATTTGAGGTTGGGAGTCTCCATTTTCAAGAGTCTCCATTTTTAGCCTTTTGCTGCGTTCCTGGCAGAAAGTTGCAGAAGAACAAGCTCTATTCATGCAATTGACAAGGCATCTGTGGTTTCTTTGCTACAAAATACTATTGAGGCCAAAATATTACATGATTTAAAATAGGATTTGACATTTATATACAAAGCAGAAAAAATCAGAGTGATCCTTCTAAAAATTAGCCCAAGTATTCTGTTACATACAAAAAAAAAAAAAAAATGTGCAAAAAAGGTGAATCATAATGAATGGCATAAATGATTGCTTTATGAAAAGTGATCAACAGGAGTTGCCAAAAGTGCCATTAAGAAATTCCACTAGGTTATACTGCAAATACCCTACCACAACACTTCTTTTTTTTCTTTTCTCTGAAGTTGCTTAAAAGGTTGTTGGAATATTTTCCCACCAACATTCATGCATGAATAACACTAATTAACAGAGAAGGTGAGTGGGAAGAGTTGAGTAGAAAAGGACACATCAACTTCCCAAGGCCATGGCAGATCCATCATCAAAATTCCAAATGAACTTTGCTCAGGGAAGTCTCCTGAAGGCTTCACCTCAGGAAAACTTCAAATATTAAACAATTTAGGAAAAAGAATACACATATATGAACAGATATTGTTCAAACAACCTCCCTCAATCAAGAAAAAAAAATCAAAACAAAAACCCATCAGAATTTATTTAGTTCTATCAAATTAGTCCCTTGCTTTCTTTGGGCACCATGTAAGCTTGAATTCTTTTTTCACTGTGTTAAATACTTTCTCCTTCTTTACCCCTCTAATATGGTACGTTTCATAACAATCCAAACAGTATATGACAACAGAAACAAAACTTCAAAGAAAAATAATGAAATCATCACTATATGGCTCTTACCTTGTGATAATTAAGAGCCCAAAACTGGATTAGTAAAAAAACCTTCTAAAATTGTCAGGTGATGCAGAAAGGAGTAACCTGGGGAGTTTAGAATAAGCTTTGTCCTCCTCTATTGAGTCAGCAAAGAAACCAACTCTGTTATAATGTAGGGTTAGAACTTTCTGCATTTTGGTGATAATTCAGACCTAGGCTATCATTTAGACTGTGTCCTGTGTTGAGAGTTCAGTGTGAGGCAGTTTCTTACCCCATTGCTCTGCTGCAGCTGCAGGGAATGCAGGGTCTGTTGATCTGCTGACAAACCCCTGTGTGCAGCAGCTCTGTGCAAAGCTGGAAAGAGAAAAGTGGCCACAGAGTCTCTCCTCTCTTTCTTTTTGAGGCATCACCAAAGTCTCCACACCTGTCCCTTTATGGTGACATACAGACGCTTTACACCATTTACTGAGGGGAAAGCATATAACTATGATAAATGCTAATATTACTTTTCTAGAAAAAGGGCTTGAACTGGAAAATGTTCATAGATACTGTGGAAATGAAGGCTGGAGACAGTTGAATCCAGAAGTGGCAGATTAAAATGTCCATACACAGTATTCATTTCTCTGCTAGTAATTTTCTTTCCGTTTTCTGTCTTCTCATTTTTTGATTATCAACTCCACAATGAAATTTCTGGCTGATTTGAACAAGTAATTGGATTAATTTTAAATGCACAAAAATCCAGGATGAATATCCACAAAAACTCCCAAGAGCAAACCAAGAAATCAGCAAAATCTCCCAAGGGAAGCTGTTACTTGGGACTCTTAAATTAAAAGGTACTCTGGGGAACAGTTTCAGGAGATGGGCTTAATAACTTATTGGGACTTTTCTATCATTAAGCCTGGAAAGGCAGTCATTATCACTCAGAGTAGGAGCATGGTTCATTAAAGTTTATAACGAAAGCTGAAGTACCTACCTATGTGACATGAATGCCAATGAAACAGAAAACACCACCAGACACCGAAGGAGCCCCAGCTCTCCTTTAAGAGTGGGAGAAGAAAGGTGCAAGATGAAGTTTTGTTCCTTTTTCTGGCCCATGTTGTTCCTTCACACCTCACGTGCAGACTGACCTGAGGCGGTTACATTCCATCCACCTTTGTGGGTACACAGGGCTGCATGTCCATATTGTTGTATTTTCATGGTCCTAAAAAAAAAGGAACATATTTTATATCAGTGATTTATAGCCAGCTCAGCAGGCTGTACGACACACTGCAAAATTATGCTGAAGAAAACAGGGTGAAGAAAAAGAGCAGATATGGAATGAACTTGGTAAGTGAAAGTTCCAGAGTGGACATTTATGTTTTCAAATTTATGAGTCACATTTTTCTACTCTGCTGTACTATCCTCTCTTCAGATTTAGGCTTTCTCATCCAAGACAGTTGATGCTGTGGTGATTATCAACATCTGATATCAGCTAACAAAACATAGCAGGATCCACTTCCAAGACAGAAGTCCCCTCTTTTGTCTACTTTAAAGAACTCTAAAGTATTTCTGGACTAAGACAGGTGGATAGGATCAGGCTTAACATTAGAATAATACAACTCTCACAGCTTTTGTAGACCTCATAAATCAGTTAAGTATAGGTCCAAAAAGACATGTAAGAACCTCAGTTCTATAATTTCAGACAGATTTAATTGTCTGACACCCTGAAGGATCAAATATTAATTTCTTTTTGCCTAATTCCATATGCAGAATGGGAATAGTACTACTTCCCACCTCACAGGATATAAATACATCAAGATTTAAGAGATTTCAGCCCTGTGTCAATAAACCCATATAGTCCCTAAACTAGTTCAGTTATGCAGTACATGCTGACAGTAACACACCAAAGTGTCTGGTCCAGTGACTCTAATTCTGCATTGCAAATTGTGATAACAGACTCATTTAACTCAAGGAGAATTTTACTTACACACTGTCATGTTCTTACCATGCTACAGAAATATTAAGCAAGACTTAAAGAAGATTTAAAGCAGAAAATACTACATTATGAATGACTAATATAGAAGCAAAAAAAAAAAATAAATTAAAATATATTAAAGTAATGAGTTAGTCAACCCTGAATCCTTGTACTAATTATATCTACCTGCCACTACTAATTCTTGAGTGTCCAGGTACCATGCATAAAATACATAATATCTATTTTGATTTGATTACAGTTTAATTTTATACCTTAATTATATCAGGCAGGGCTAATCTGACAGTTAGAAAGCTCTATGCATAGCAATTTTATGTAGGGGATTTAATTAAGCCTAAGGAGTGGTGTTTTAGTTAGCTACATAAGTCCTACTGGAGTTGGAAATTCATAAATTGACTGGTGTCAGCTGTGAGATATTTGTGTTGTTATCAGGAAAGAAGGGCATGGTAGTTGTTTTGGAACAAATCCTCACTGAAATACAAAGTAACCCAAAAATCTGTGCAATTCTGATTCAATACCTATGCCTAGAAAGATCTAGAGACAAAAATCTTTCCTGACTGGGGGGGAGTCACTGTAATGAGGAGACAAGAGAACAAGAGGAGGCAGATTTGGTGCTTAATTGTTAACATGCCAAACAGTACCCAGAGAGAAAAAGTCCTGACACAATTTAGGGTATAGCTTGCATTAGGGAAAAACTTGCTGTGCTGATTCTGGCTGAAGAGAACTCATTCCTGGCCATGTAGATCTAAGCTGCTTCACTTGCTCAGGGAGCCCAAGAACAGATCTTGGCTCATTTTCCTTACAACCATGAATGTGTCTTCTAGATGTGCTCCCTGCCTCCTGTCTCCCCTTTACTGAGCCTGGGGAAAAGGTGATGTCTGCTCCCTGTCATAAGAGCATGTTGCTAAGTGAACCTGGCTCTTGTGAGCTTTTGGCAAGTGTGAGGGAAAAACTGGCAGCAGCAACAACAGCCCTGACTTCATTGCCCTTATCCTTTCTGGTAGAGCAGGTGCCCTTTCTGTCACACTGCAGACTTGCAGACATCCCTCCCTGATATAGATCCTTGAGCCTCAGACTGTGCCCACAAGACCTTGCTATTGCACCTCAGTTAATCTCTCCTTATTTTCCCAACATCTCTCCAGTTTTGCAGCAGCTGTTTCCAGATATCCTAAGAACTCATTCCCCATCACTCTTGCTGGCACCTACTCCATTACAGAGCTCTTCAGCAAGGAACAGGACACCTGGAAGACATTAGTCAATCATTTTTAATGTCACTGGGTCCAGAGAGCTGGAAGAACTGGTAGTTCTGGTTTCTTTTGAATTTGGCAAACAGGTCCTTGCACAGGTTTGCTGGAGGCTTACAAAACCCAACAGTTTAACTGTTGTGCCTCAGGCTAAGGTGAAATACAGCAAGTACAGTCAGCTATTAAAATTATCAGTGCACCTATCTGCTGTTACCAGGTGTATTTTTCAAGTGAAACTTAACAATAAAATGTTTGGAGGCTACTCATTAAACTCACATCAACAACCTTGACCTGATCACAAAAGCCACATTTTTGCTCCAGAGGTTGGATTTTACATCCAGTAATGAAAAAGGAGATATTTTTGAACTTATTATCCAAGTATTCTCCTGCTAGAAAGCATTCTTCTGTGGATATTTATAAAGACTTTTTTGAAAATACTCCCTGAAATTGTAAAAATGAAATGCATTCAGAAGAACTTCAGACTTTCTGGACTGACACAGGGACTAACTCTGCAGCCATATCAATTTCAGCTGCCACCATAGTAGACATCATAGCTGAAGTCAAGTATTTGGAATAGAGATTTATAAGATCCAAGTATGCAGGAAGGAAATTAGAGATTCAGTAGGTAAACTATAACTTATTTTGCAGTAGATGCTAAGAAAACACTGTTTCTAATGTGTCATCTTTCAGAAAAAAATAAATCGACTGAAATATCAGAAAACAGCTCAGGGGAAATGTTTGCAGAGCCTTTCCCTTGATGACCTAGCTAAATTATCTTTGAGTGATCGCATTTTTTGAAATGAAAATTACCCTGTAATTTCATTGGTTTACATTACTCTTAATTTCCTTTCCTAAACATGGCATGTAAATCTGATGGCAGGAGATGCCACATTCACTATCCTTAAACATAAGGGGAGATACACAAAGAAATTGAAAAGTGATTCAAAGTTATTTTGAGTGAAAGATATCCAATAAAAATAATGTTTTATATTTTAATGTGATTCTTACCAAATGTAGCTTCCAGGAATGATGTCACTTTTTTAGCCAGAAGATCTTGGCTGACCTGGTAATGCCATTTCTGGAAATCCAAAAGTAGAGTAAAACATGCAAGACTACAAACAATTCAGCAGTGTTTGATGGTTTTGTGATAAAGTAGATAGATCATACATAATTCCAGTTTATTTCCTGCCAAATGTTAAGTCATATTGATGTTAGGTAAGATACAACAATGGATTTTTAACTCATTGCTTTAGAGGATTATTTCTACACTTTGTACAAATTGTCTGTGTACCTTTGTGGGAAATACAGCTCTTGTGAAATATGGCAATGATCACATAAGACATTATTAGTGAGTCCTGCCCCATCCAAATGGTTCTGAGAAAAGTCTTCTACTCTACAAACAAGAAAAATCTTTTAGAAGTGTAATTCTGTGATACGTTTCATGTTTGTACTGTCTTTAGGATGAACAATTACAAATACATACAGCACATAATATAAATAAAAGCAATGTTGGAACAACAAGGTGTTTGTGTGCCTGTCAGTAGTTTCTGTTAATGCTATGGAAAAAGCTACACAGTGAGTAATATTTCATAATCTGGCTAAGAAGAAATTTTATTCCTGGTTTCCATTAGTTTCCTGAAACTTGAAAGATGGTACCCCACTTCCTCGTATACTTGGTTTTCATATTATCTCTTCTAAATAAATAAATATTTGTATAGTATGTTTTGCCTTTATGAGTTGGATTTGTTCCACCATAATTTAGAAAGAATAATGCAAATGCTCAGATTTTGGAGAGGTATCTGAGAGGTATTCTGCTGCAGCTTGAGGCCTTATTTTTATTAGAAATTTTTTTTGTTCCTATTTGAATACTTTTTTTTTTCTTCCTATTTGCTTTGGAAGTTTCATATTATTCTGTTACAAAAAAAGAACATTTTTTAAAAACTGTTATTGTTATTTTTATTCAAAATAACTTTATGAGACATTCTCAGCATGAGGACAATCTTATCTATACTGCAATAAGGTTGGTACATGTCTGGAATCCTGAGGTTCTTGTAAAAGGCCTCTTTCTTCTAACAGGATTCTTTCTTGTGGAAATACCATCTGATACATATCAAGCACAGGACACTGAAAAAAACATTCATTTATCAGCACTGGCCATCAGATCCAGCTGTAAGGATAGGCCAGAAAAAAAACAACTATTTGCCTAAAAAGAGACCACTGAGAGCTGTGAAACACCCCTACATTTGCTGCAGAGCTGGAGTAACAGGTCAGGGCTACCAAGTAACTGTACCACCGAGTGGAGATGCATTCAGCCTCCACACCGCGATTCAGCCTCTACATGATGACAAGGCCGAGCTGTTTCTGTCAGGATATGATTTTATCCCATAACTGTAATAAAATACTTGCACAATTAAAAGCTTGGCTGAAGAGCACGGTGGCAGTAGCAACGTGCTGGTGAAGAGGCAGCTTCAGTCTGCAGAGCTGTAGCAAGTGGGGTGAGAGGCAGAGATGCTCTGTGATGTTTTCAGCAGGACAGGGCAGTGCAGGGAGTGTACAGGAACACCAGAAGTCAGCCAGGAAAGGGTTACTGTCTACCTGCCTGGTGTATGACTCATGTCTGGAGCTAAAGCTGGCCTCTTTCTCTGGGATATGAAATACAAGAGAAAAATTGTCTGGAAAACTGTTGCATCATTTTGTTAGAGCAATAAATTGTTTTCTGAGAGTAGAGTCTGAACCAGTGCCAGGTGTGGTACAGATACCTTCCTGAGTGAGTGTCCTCCACTCAGCAGAGCCAGAAGAAAATGAGAATGACTGCAGGTTCAGGAAGGGCAGACAGGATGTGAACTGCAGGAGGAGAGTCAGAATGAGCTTTTTCTATGCAGAGGACAGATTTATACATGACAATGGCAGAAACATCTTGATGATGTTTGAACTCCAATAATAAACAAATGGGGAAGTTTGATCATATTTGTTCCTATGAATATTTCATATGCTTCAATGATCCAAAAAGTTAGTGTTTGCATATGCTCAGCCCCTTCAGTGCATATATGCTTCTGAAACCTTTGAAGATTTCAGCAGAAGTGACCATGTCTGTTTTCAATAAGGGTCAAGGGAGCAGATGTGTGTATCAAAATGCCTTCAGAAGCACCAGCACTAAACTTTAATCTCACTGAATCTTGCTTGCTGCTTAGACTTCCCTTTCTTATGATGGTCAGAATGGTCCAGGAATTCACCATGAGAATATCTTCATCTTGATCTGATTATTGGAGGAAACATTTCTTTTTTTTAATCTTCAAACTTCTTTTGCACAAGTGGCATGATCTCTCCTGCCTTTCTCTGCCTATCCTTGTTGTCACGATCCACAAGGTGGGATTCGTGATATGGTTCTTTTAGTCGGTCTTAGAGTACAAAAGATTATCAGCAAACCAAGGATTTAAACAGCAAAACACACACTTTATTGAGTGCTCATCAGCACTAATATGAGATAGAGGGAGAGAAAGGAGAAAGCAAAGCATAAGGAAAAGAGAGTAAGGGGATTATAGCTACCAACGTCGAAGTCCACTCAGCCGTCCAACAATGCAGAGCCTTCTGTCCTTTGGGGAGATCTCAAAGGAAGGTAAGTTTGGGATATAATTTTATAGTCTTTTGCAAAGCGAGGGGCGCAGGGCCAAAACCAGAGGAGATTGATGATCACTGTGATGAATTCCATTGCGCAGAGGGCAGGTGTAGGGTACAGAGCGATCCATGTCTTGCAAGTCTTTGCTCACCAGCAGGAATGAGGGCAGTGTGTCATGGAAAACCCGTTGTGCAGGGTACCACGCACAAGCCTCTGCTCACCAGCAGGAACGAGGGCAGTGTACCGTGCAACCACCTGCAAACAATCACTTAGCAAACATCCATCTCAGCTAGGCCCAAACCCCAAACCAAGTCCCTTGTGATATTCAGGGTCTCAGTCTCTGTCTTTGAGACGGTTGTGAGACAGATGAGGGAATCTTCAAATCATCTCTTACACTTGTCTCAACCACCTAAGTAACATGGGTTGCTCAGCCCTTCAGAAATCCTGCCTGGCACCTGTAGTCACTCTGTTAGTGAACAGGTCTTGTAGGATATGGGGAGAATAGCCAGTATGGGTTTTGCTGGGCTAATTCTCTCTGCATCACCAGCATCCTAAGACCAGATGTTATCCCTGAAGAAATCTAATAGTTGTACCATAATGACTTTTTGATCATGCACTCACTGTAGCCACCAAGGAAGTTCACCAGGCTAACAAACACATCTTGTAAATCCATGTGGTTCTTGTATCAGCTGGACTGGCCCAGTTGATTCTACTATTTGTGTTACTAGGCCTAATATTTACAAGTATTTTGGGAGCATTAATGTTATGAGTTAAATTTTCAGAAAGTGATAGATATTGCTTCACAGCAAAAACTACCCAAAATTTAGTCACTTTTGAAAGTCTTTTATATAAAAAAAACTCAAAAAACAGGAAGGAAGAAGCTGCTTCCAAAAGCTGGGGTATCACAGAGGCTAGAAGTGAAAGTAAATTAAGTTATTGCTTTTGTCAGGCCAACAAAAAGATGATCACAACACACCTCCCAAGAGATTGGTTGATATTAGTGGAGGCAGCCTCTCTTGTGTGGATATAATTTGCTGAAGGGGGAGCTTCTTTGATTGGAATGGCCCAACACACACAGATCCACATTGTACCACAGAGAGGTAACTACATATGGATTTAATCTGCCACCAAACCTAATGTGCATCTGCATCAGTTGTTAATGTAATTCACCACATTAATTCAGAGTTCAGTGAAGCAAGTTTCTCACAAAAACTAAATCTTCACCTTTTTCCTTTTATTTTTTATTTTCCTCTTCCCCCTTCAATGATTTTAATCTGCTTCTGGTTTCGACACCTCAGTCAAGCAGACCTATGATATCTCAGGTTTAATACAATTTTGCCTTTCAAATATAACTACAGAGGTATTAGGTTTAGCTCACTAGGGTTGTCTGATCTATGTGATTGTAGCTTTGCAAGCATCCAGTTAACCAAAAGCAATGCTAAATGAGGGGCATTGTTGGCTTTTTATTGATACAGACAGTTCTGCCTTAAAAAAAGGGAGAAGCACACTCTTACATTCAAACTTGTACTGATACATATTCTATAATCTTACAGCTCCAAAAATGGGACAGGAAGTAGGGAAAACACTATTTATTTATTTTATGTGAGGAGATTGACTGGTTTGGTTGGAGGAAGCAACATGAAGATATCCACAGAAAAGAACCAAATCCAAAAGCCTTTTATTAAAATAAAAAAAAAAATGTTTGAAAACCTTCAGTTATTTTTTTATTGAATGAGTTATATTTATACTTTGCTATATGCAGGAACTCAAGTTTCAGACTGCCAAGAGCACAGGATGGGATCATGTGGTTATTGGCTGGTCTACCCTTCAGTACAACAAAGTTGTTATTGATGCTCTTACTTTTGAAATGGTTCAGTGTATCCGCATCAACCAACACTGGTTTGTGTAAATGGCTCAGTCTGCCCACATACGCCACACACAAAATTCCAGACACTGCTCCTCCCTTTCTACACTGTGCTTGGTGTTATTCAGGATATTGCATTTTTAATAGCTTTTTAGGACATAAAATTCTATTGTGCTCTGTTTCTCTTAAGTATTATATTTGTAAAGAATTCTGAAAATTCTAAACAAAAGTTGAAATAATTTCAAAAAGCATCCAGTGCAGAAGAACATATTCTTATACATTGTTTTTCCTCAGTTTGACAACTTCTTAGATATTTTATTTATGATTTAGGAAATGGCAGTTCATCTCTCTGCTATTCTGAAGAAATATTTGTGTTATCTTGGGCAAGTCAGTTAGGTATGATGAAAAATCAATATACAACTATAAATATAAACTGAAAGAACATAAAATTAAAATGAAGTGAGAATAATCAAGAAAAAATAGTAATATATCATATTTTCACTAACATAATATTGTAGCAGTTACCAATATATACCATGTCATATTGAAGATGATGTTATAAGACAAAGATTAGCACTGAGAAGCTGTTTGAGTACTAATCTACGAAAAAAATATTGGTAATCAAGTAAATTGCATTTTTCAGGGTTCACTGCATCAAGCCCAGCTGAGTTACTAAGAAAGCTGCACTGTAATCAATAGTTTCAATTGCTATCTTTGTTATCTGTTGACACAGCTATTGAAGGGCAGGCACTGTGAGCACACACTGAGCAAACTGGCTGATCTAACATGTTGCCGTCTGTTCATTTTGTTCTGGTTATTAAGTTAAATGGTTTGTTCCTAATGTTATTCCCCCATGAGTTGTAATGGTTTTATCCTCTTGTCAGTTCTGTAAACCCCTCCCCTCTTTCCTGAACCTTCCTTGTCCATCACCCTGTTCCTGCCCCTGAACCCCATCAATCTATGTAAACCCCACCTTTTGTTCTAGCTCCTTCCCTGCCATTCATCCCTCACTCGAGGCCCCATTGGCCTTGTGGCTGCCGCCCCTCCCACATGTTATTCCCATTGGTCCGCAACATTGTAAACCCTCCCCCCAACTCCTCCCCTGAGATGCCCTGATTGGTTCCTGTGTTTGTACCCTCCCCACCTTAAATTGAGGCGCACAGAGGTGCTCCTTGCTCAGAGTCCTTGGGTCCCCGTGTGCCTTTCCAGCCCTCGTCCTGTCACCGCTCCCTCTCCCTTAATAAATCCTGTTTCTGGAAAGCTGCTTGGACTCTGGGTCTCCTCCATCTCCTTGCCGAAGCCCACGACGCCGAGATCCGCAGAGCCCTGTGTGGCAGAAAGGCTCTGAAGGTTCGGTCTGGGGAAAACAGCTCCCAGACCGTTCCCCACTCCTGGCACTGCCAGCGGCCAGTGGACAGAGCTAGCCCAGGCGTGACGGGCCGCGGGGGGCAGCGTCAGTTGGCGCCCAACGTGGGGGCTCTACATCCCGTGGAGACCCCCGGAGGAGTCGTTTTTGGAATATAAAGACTTTTGGGCGGCAGCTACCCCGGTTGCAGCAGGCTGGTTTTTGTCCAGCAGCGCTCCCGGGGGAAGGAGCGACAACCTCTCTGCGCACGAGGGACCGCTCCTGGGGCTTTGGACATCTCCTGCAGCTCCTGTCAGGACTGGGTGAGTATTCCCCAGTGGGGGAAAGGGGGGAGTGTGTGGTGGACCCCCTGTGTGGTTGTGGCTCCCTCGGGGAGGGAGAGTGTGTTGTAGCCCAGTCCTGACCCTTATTTTTAGTTCTTTAAGTTCTTGTTTGCTGCTGGGGGGTGGTGAGACTGCGGAGCCGGGGGTGTGAGAGATGGGTGCGCGTTTGTCGGCTCCGCAGAGGGGGATTTACTTCCAAGTTGTGGGTCTCCTTGAGGGTGGGAAACATAAGTATTCAAAGGGGTTGGTTAAGAGGCTTGTTCGTTGGCTTTTTCTGCATTTTCCCCATGTGTCCTCCGAAGATGTTCTTTCTGTGCCATTCTGGAACTCGGTCGGGTCCAAATTAACAGCTTTGGTAGTTCAGGGGGACAAAACAGCTGCCAAATTAATCCCGCTTTTTGTTCTGATTCGGACATCCCTAGTTGAAAAGAGGGAGATGCAGAAACAGCCAACGCAGCCTTCCCCAGTTTCTACAGTTTCCCCAGTTTCCCCAAACCCCTGCTCCTCGTCCCTTGTCCCTAAGTTGGGGGAGACCTGCGGAGCAACCCGTAAAACGCAGGGCTCCGAAGTCGGCAGTAGTCTCCCTGGCTCCCCAAGCCTCCCTCAGAACCCTTGCCCCGGTAGCCCTGGCCAAGCTGCCGGAGCCCTTACCCATTCCCCTACTTCCCCAGTTAATAACTCCAAGTTTTCCCCTTTCCAAGTTCAAAATCCCCAGTTTGATAAAGTTATTGATCCCCAGTTTCTCTCTCAGAACCTTGGTTCCCCTACACTCCCTCATTCCCGGTGTTCCCCTAAATCTACCCCTAAATTTCCCCATGCCTTGCTTGATTCCCAAAATGGCCCCCGAGGGACACAAAATGGTGGGGACCGCATGGTCGGACCCCTCCCTTGTGCTCCTTCTTCCCACAATCCCTTCCTACCTTCAAAGTCCAACCCCTTTCTCCCTAGCTCCTCCTTCCCTTCCTACCCCGACCCCTCCCACTTGTCCTCAGGTGATTCCTCCTCCTCGGGGGTGTGTCCCCCAAGTGTTGCACCCCAAAACCCCACCCCTTCCGGCCGCTGCTCCTCCCTCCAACCCTCCCTCTCAGTCGGTCCTCCAGCCCCGCCTCTTCCGGCTTCTGGTTCCCACGCCTCCCCTTCCGGTTCCCACGCCCCTCCTTCCAGTTCCCACGCCCCTCCTCCCAGTTCCCACGCCTCTCCATCCGATTCCCACCCTTCGGAAACCGGAAGTAAAAAGCCTGAGGGTCAGAACCCGGAACAGATAGTAATTCCCTTTGCCGCACCGGTCAGTTTCAGAGGAAAGGGGGGAAGGTTCCGAGAGTGGGAACCTTTCTCTTTCCAGACAAAGAGGGAGCTGTGCAAGGCTCAGAAGGAGTTCGGCAGGAGAAGTGAATATTTTAAGGGCTTATTAAAGGCCACTTTCTCCGCGAACGAGATGGTCCCCCACGACTTGAAAGAGTTGTTTGCCTGCCTCCTTTCCCCAGCTGACTATAGGCTGTGGAAACAGAGGTGGAAGAAGTCGTTGGAGGCCATCCTTCCTGAGCTGCTGCGCAGCGAGGATTCCGCGGTTGACGCGGATGAAATCCCCCTCACAATAGATCACCTGTGCGGTGAAGGGAAATGGAGAAAGCCAGAAGAACAGGCCAGGGTCTTGTCCCGGTCTATCTTAATCAAAATAACGGAGGCCGCTGAGAAAGCTTTCAACATCCTGCCGGGAGGTGAACCCCTCACAAACTTTTCGAATATCAAACAGTCCCCCAATGAACCCTTTAACGTTTTTATCAACCGCCTGCAGGAACAAATAGAGAGGCAGGTGGACAGACCGGAGCTGCAGGAGCAGCTTATTCTAGAAATGGCCAAGGCCAATTGTAATGATTTGTGTAAACAAGTCATCTTTAGCCTGCCTCTGTATCCGCCGCCAACCTTGGATGACCTCATTGACGCCTGCGAGAAGAAGGTTCCGTTAATGGGGGCGTCCAGGGTACCACCACCACCACAGGCGGCCAGGAGACCACCAACAGCTGCAGTGACCCAGCACCCACCAGGCCAACTACCACCACCAGCTAGAAGGCCTCTCCAGTGCTACCGTTGTGGGCAGCTGGGGCACATGGCCCGGGATTGCCCTGCTGCACTTCCCTGCCTTGGACCTGCGAGGGGCAACATGGGGGGAAAAGGGGGAGAGGGAGCTTTTAATAAAAAAAACTAGGAGCGCGGCGCGAACCTGCCCCGCGCGAAGCAATAAATGGGGCAGGTCTCGCAGAGGGGGGGGGGAACGATAACCGGACATGGCCTATTCACCGGACGAGACACTTGACAACAACACAGGACTTCCTCTTCCGGTCCCAGCACTGGATGGTAGTAGCTGTGGACCCACTGGAGGGAAAGACAATGGACACCGGACGCGACAGTAAGTGCATCGCCATCGGGGACACTAAGCACACACCCCCGGAGATTGAGATTTCACCGATCACCTTTTCGGGTGGTCCGGAGAACCTCATTCTCCTGGCGCGCTGCACTCATCCACCCTTCTTTTTGCCAAAGGGGCAAATCATTGCCCAATTTATACCAATACCTGAGCAGGTCCCAGTAGACGACCACGCACCAGGCGTCTACTGGGCAGAAGTGGTGGGTGAGGAAAAGCCCATTCTAGACTGCAGAGTCAAGCAAGGTGCAGAATCCTTTCAGATGAAAGGACTGCTTGACACGGGAGCGGATGTGACGATCATCCCTGAAAGGAGATGGCCGTCACATTGGGAGTTGCAACCCGTGGCAGGCAAGATACAGGGCATAGGGGGTACCCAATTAGCAAGAATTTCAAAGAGCGTGGTGCAAATTGCGGGGCCGGATGGGCAATTAGCAAATTTACGCCCATTTGTTGCTGACTATCAGGTTCCCCTGTGGGGAAGAGATCTCATGTCCCAGTGGGGGGTTAAAATCGAGATCCCGAAAACCCCTCGGGATTTTTAGAGGCGGCCACTGTAGAGCGCCCTTTCCAGAAATTAGATTGGACAACTGATACAGCGGTCTGGATTGACCAGTGGCCGCTAAGAAAAGATAAATTAAAGGCGCTCAACGAACTCGTGGAGGAGCAACTTGCTAAGGGAAATATAGTAGAAACCACAAGCCCTTGGAATTCCCCGGTCTTTGTTATCCGTAAGCCGGGGAAAGATAAGTGGCGGCTCCTTCACGACCTTCGTGAAATCAACAAAGTCATTGTGGACATGGGACCCCTTCAACCAGGGATGCCTACCCCTACCATGCTCCCCCGAAATTGGAAATTGGCAGTGATTGATATCAAAGATTGCTTTTTCCAAATTCCCCTACACCCTGACGATGCCCCACGGTTTGCCTTCTCGGTACCCACCCTTAACCGAGAAGCCCCAATGAAGAGATACCACTGGCGAGTGCTACCACAGGGGATGAAGAATTCGCCGACCATCTGCCAGTGGTATGTCTCTTCGTTGCTGTCTCCCGTTCGCGCCAAAATGGGGGAGGTCATCATCTATCATTATATGGATGATGTCCTAGTGTGCGCCCCCCATGACGATATGCTTACTCAATCACTTGACCTAGTGGTTAGAGTTCTAACATCTGCAGGTTTCCAGCTCCAGGAAGACAAAGTTCAAAGGATGCCACCCTGGAAGTATCTGGGATTGAGGATTACTGAGAGGACCATTGTTCCTCAACAATTGGCTATCAACAGTAATCCAAGGACTCTGGCAGACCTTCACTCCCTGTGCGGGACCTTGAACTGGGTCAGGCCTTGGCTGGGCCTCACCACCGAAGACCTAGCCCCCCTCTTCATGCTTTTGAAGGGGGAGAAGGAGCTTAGTTCTCCTAGGACCCTGACCCCAGAGGCGAGGGAAGCACTGAGGAAGGCACAAACTGCCTTAATGGAAAGGCAGGCACATCGATATGAGCCGACCCTGCCGTTTGAGTACATCGTTCTGGGAAGGTTGCCGCACCTGTGTGGGCTTATCTTTCAGTGGGATCGAGGCTCAAGGGACCCACTCTTGGTCATAGAGTGGGTATTCCTGAGCCATCAACGATCCAAGAGTATCACCCGGCCACAAGAGCTGGTGGCTCAGCTTGTCAGGAAGGCTCGAGCCAGGCTCAGGGAGATGGCAGGGTGCGACTTTGCGTGTGTACGGGTGCCTGTCAGCTTGTCTCGAGACAAGGCGTCCCCGGATAAGCTGACAAAGGAGATGTTTGAACAGCTGTTACAGGAGAACGAGGCTCTCCAAATCGCATTTGACAGCTACAGTGGACAAGTTTCAGTCCACGCCCCAGCACACAAATTCTTCAATGCTAAATTTAACATCATCCCAAGTTCAATTCGGAGCCGAAAACCCCTCAAAGCGCTGACAGTTTTCACTGACGCATCTGGAGCATCCCACAAGTCAGTTGTGACTTGGGTGGATCCTCAAACTCAGCGGTGGGAAGCGGATGTTAAGTATGTGGAGGGATCTCCACAGGTCGCTGAGCTGGATGCTGTCGTCAGAGCCTTTGAGAAATTTCCCGAACCATTTAATTTGGTTACAGATTCGGCTTACGTTGCTGGGGTGGTAGCTAGGGCAGAGAATGCCGCCTTAAAGGAGGTCTCCAATCCGCAGCTGTTTGAGCTGCTTTCTAAGCTAATCTTTACCGTTTCCCACCGAAAGCAGCCATTTTTCGTGATGCACGTGAGGTCGCACACAGAACTCCCTGGCCCGGTAGCCGAGGGAAATGAAAGAGCTGATTCCCTCGCTACTCCTGTCACCATGGCTCAGCTCCCTGACGTATTCCAGCAAGCCAAGCTGAGTCATCAAATGTTCCACCAGAACGTGCCTGGGCTGGTCCGCCAATTCCACCTGAGGCGAGATCAAGCCAGAGCCATCGTGGCCACATGCCCACACTGTCAGTCCACTGCAATGCCCTCTCTGGGAGCTGGGGTCAACCCCAGAGGCCTGGAGAGCTGTGAGGTGTGGCAAATGGATGTCACACATGTCCCGGAATTCGGCAGGTTCCGCTATGTGCACCTTTCCATTGATACCTTCTCAGGTGCTATCTATGCCTCTGCCCACACAGGAGAGAAAGCAGAGCATGTATGTAAACACCTCATGCAGGCTTTCTCTGTGCTGGGGGTCCCCAGAGAAATCAAAACGGACAACGGCCCAGCTTATACCTCCAGGAAACTGGAGGAATTCCTGCAAGAGTGGGGAGTAACACACAAGAGAGGCATCCCACACTCCCCCACAGGCCAAGCGATTGTTGAGCGAGCCCATCAATCGCTCAAGTGCGTCCTCGTCCATCAAAAGGAGACAGTGAAGGGCTGCACCCCACAAGAACGGTTGTGCAAGGCCCTTTACACGCTAAACTTCCTAAACTGCTCGGACAGTGATCCTAACCCTCCAGTGGCCCGGCATTTTCCATCCGCCAACAGCTACAAGTTGCAGCAGCGCCCTCCGGTGCTGGTCCGGGACCCCGAGACCCAACGAGTTATGGGTCCTTTCGATCTGGTGACCTGGGGACGAGGATACGCTTGCGTCTCCTCGCCCCAAGGACTGCGGTGGATCCCACAAAGGTGGGTGAAACCGTATGTCCCAAAACATCCAGGCAGGCCGCCAGATCAAAATGAGGGTGCTGTCCCGTCCGAATAGGTCATCTCTGGGCCCCCCAAGGAGGAGGAGGAGAAAAACCCCAAATCCTTTGCTTTGGAGATTCCTCTTTTCAGTTGAAGTTATGTTTAGTGTTTGTTCCCTTCGTTGTAGGAGGAGCCATCCAGAAGATGACAGCCCCAAAGACCGTGATCACCATCCTTAGTGTGATGTTGGCCGTGGCCCAGACCAAGGGGTGGATCGTGCCTCAACCCAAACAAAATGTTTGGATGATGCTGGCGAAGTCCCTGCAAAGAGAAGAACTGTGCCTTTCCACCGGAGCAGCGGGGAACCCGATGACAACATGCCTGGTGGGGATCCCTCTAAAACCGGAAGAGTTTCCCGACTCCCTTACTACCCTGCTCCATGACGCCAACCAAGGGAGGCCAGCTCAACGTGTCGTCCGCTCTGCGCCGGCGTACAAGATCAGAAGGCCAGCAAAGAACCCCCTCCTCCTCTGGAGAGACTGGCAAGCCACGCTTGAGAAGGCGACTGTTGAGCCCCAGGAGTTCGACCTTTTGGATTCCTCCCCGGCGTCATTTTGTGTTCATTTTCGATACTACCCTTCTGACCCTGCCCCCTATCCCAAAGTGGTGCAAGTGAACAAGCAGTTCCAGGCAGCCAAATGGTGCCAGAACATTGCCCACGTGAAGATGCCCTCAACCCTTCACCCTACCCCTCTTCGGTTGCCCAAAGGTTTATTTCTCATCTGTGGAGATCGGGCATGGGCAGGCATCCCCTCTCGCCTTCTCGGAGGGCCGTGCACACTGGGCCGGCTGTCCTTGTTTTCACCCAACACGACCCAAATCGAAAATTGGAGCCAAAAGAATAATTCGGTTATCAAGAAGCGCAGCCTGGACGACCTGGATCCAGACTGTGACTCAGAAATTTTCCATTGGAGCAAGCTAAAACGGGTAGCAGTGTCTGTTTTTCTGCCCTGGTTGGCCGCTGCTCAAGCCCTTGGAGAATTAGGCCAATTCGAATGTTGGGTAGTAAAACAAGCAAATTTAACGTCAGCTGCGCTAAGCGACCTCCTCGAAGACGAGGAAATCACCAGGCAGGCCACCCTCCAAAATCGGGCGGCCATAGACTACCTGCTGCTCCTGCACAACCACGACTGCAGGGAATTTGAGGGGCTTTGTTGCATGAACTTAACATCAAAGAGTCCCTCCATTCGCCAGACCATTGAGCAAATGAGAGGCATGGTCCACCAGATAAAACAAGAACATGAAGACTGGGCCACCAACATCTTCTCGAATTGGGGACTGTCCGGATGGCTCTCATCCATCCTGAAAACTGTTTTATGGATTATTTTCATCATTTTTATAATTTTAGTTGCGTTCGCCATTTTAAGAAAATGTTTAATTCAGTCTGTTCTGCACCTTGTATCTCCTCCTCCCCAAGTTAATTTTGTTGATGCTCCTTCTCCTCCTTCCTCCTCACCTCCACCCTCTCCCTCCCTTAAAGACTGGTTCCCCGAGCCCTCTGCACCTCCTGCGGATGCAACCTCCTCTTTCTAAAAAAGAAAGGGGGAGATGTTGCCGTCTGTTCATTTTGTTCTGGTTATTAAGTTAAATGGTTTGTTCCTAATGTTATTCCCCCATGAGTTGTAATGGTTTTATCCTCTTGTCAGTTCTGTAAACCCCTCCCCTCTTTCCTGAACCTTCCTTGTCCATCACCCTGTTCCTGCCCCTGAACCCCATCAATCTATGTAAACCCCACCTTTTGTTCTAGCTCCTTCCCTGCCATTCATCCCTCACTCGAGGCCCCATTGGCCTTGTGGCTGCCGCCCCTCCCACATGTTATTCCCATTGGTCCGCAACATTGTAAACCCTCCCCCCAACTCCTCCCCTGAGATGCCCTGATTGGTTCCTGTGTTTGTACCCTCCCCACCTTAAATTGAGGCGCACAGAGGTGCTCCTTGCTCAGAGTCCTTGGGTCCCCGTGTGCCTTTCCAGCCCTCGTCCTGTCACCGCTCCCTCTCCCTTAATAAATCCTGTTTCTGGAAAGCTGCTTGGACTCTGGGTCTCCTCCATCTCCTTGCCGAAGCCCACGACGCCGAGATCCGCAGAGCCCTGTGTGGCAGAAAGGCTCTGAAGGTTCGGTCTGGGGAAAACAGCTCCCAGACCGTTCCCCACTCCTGGCACTGCCAGCGGCCAGTGGACAGAGCTAGCCCAGGCGTGACGGGCCGCGGGGGGCAGCGTCACTAACAGAGTTATATTTCTGTTTATTTCTGCTTTTCAAATGATAGAGAAGCTCTGCTGCAACAGACTTAAGATACTGCAAAGCCTGCTCATTGAAATAATAATTCCTGGACTAAGCACTGCCAGAGAGGTTGGCATCTTCTGGATCTGGACTCCAAGGACAGGATTCATCTCTCCAGATGCGGACAGCTTGAGTTGTTCTGCTAAGCTGCTTTCTGGCTAATGAGAGACACACTACCATCTCATGCTGAAATAATTTTCTATGACTTCTAGAGCCTTTTCTCTCTGCTGTTTTTGATGGGTAATACCAAGCTCAGACAGAAAGCCCAAATTTTATATACTTAGAGTGGAAATAATGAAATTACATGTTCTCCTTACAGATCAGAAAAGGACAACTGGGACCTACCACAAATAAGTTTGCAACCGCCCTTCACAGAGGTGAAAAAAATCACAATTTGTGTACTTGTGCTAATGAGGTCTCGTGTAAAAGACTCTTGGATGATTTAAGTGAGGCTCTTGGGATAGTCTAAGTGGCAGAAATGTAACTAGAGAATAACAGCAAAAAAGTGTCTCTAGAACTGCTACTTTCTGCCTCTTGTGTATCTCATTTCAACATTGCGTGATAAGTCAGTGTTGCAAATCTTGTAGCATTTGTTTTATCTGAAACTATCATAATACTTTGTGACAATGGATTCAGCTAATGGGGACTGAGAATACATCTTCCTATTTTATCTGAAGCATCATGGACTTGGAATCACTGCTGTCCTAGAGAAAATTCCCCAGGGCAGCTGGAGGGGGGTCATGCAGCCTCTCCTGCGTGTCTTTGTCCATGTATCTGAAGGCTCTAGAAAGACTGCCAAGGCAAACAAACGAACTCCATCCAATCTGACAGCCATCCAGAGAGGTGCAAGGACTTACTTTAACATGCCAGGAGGCTTCTTTCAAGATCTTTGGCCAAATGCAGACATGTCAGCTGATTTATAAAGCAAAATTCATTACCCTTAATTTTTTTTTTTTTTTTTTTTTTTTTAACCAAAAGAGGTTCAACAGTTTAATATTTTAAAAATCTTTTCTAGATTTAAGGGTCCTTATTTTTTCTGAAATGAGTTTTTTGAGATGACAGTTCTGTGGAATAGATAAAGGCAAGCAATAATAATAAGCAAGTGGGAACAGGCAGAAAGAAGAGTCATTTCAAGAAGTGTGGGTTGAATTCAAGGGCAAGAAGCTTTTACTAATTAGTCACTCAGCAAAACTCTCTACAATTCTTTTACACTTGTTTACAGCTAGATAGGGATATCACCAGTGGTTCTGGAAACAAAATATCTCAGAAGGATCCCTCAGTGAAAAACGTACTGCAGCTTAATCCTGTTCTCACTGGAGTCAGTGTCAGACCACTACAGGACTGCAGGGAGGTGATAGGAGGGGTTTGTTATGCAGATAGCTGTGCCACTAACATGTTCAAAACATAACCTACCCTTGTAATGGGAAACCCTACTGAAGGAAAAGTGTCTGTCTTCTGCTCATTTCAAATCATAAAAAGTTTTCCTCCATCTGTCTCCAGTGACTTACTTCATCTGTGTGAATTTTCAGTTCTTCATAGATGTGTGAAGAGAGAAATTTTGGTTTATCTTAAATTTAGTTAATGCTATCCTTTAAGGCTTTGAAATACCTTTGAAAATCTGTACCAAAGTAGAAACACAAGAGAAGCTGTGATTGAAATAGTTCTGATTCTCAAAACATGCACAAACAAGGAAATTCTGATTTCAAAGCCAAACCTGTTCAGCGACATTTTCCTGATAAGGAACTAAGTTTTTGTGTTTCCACTGAATTTCAGTTGAGTTCCTTTTGGCTGTATTTCATAAGCTTTGGACCTGTGTTTGTTTTTAAACAATGTTTTGAATGACTCTTGGTTACTTCTGTAGGCATTAGAGGAATGCAAATAATGAAGAATAATGATAATTATTTGCTGTTCCCTGGAAAGGTTCAGGAAGATAATTTTGTTGAAAAGAGCTGTAAATAAGTCTTTAAGAATAACAGCCAGCATCCACAATGTTCCTGGGGACTGTGTTATAGGAGTAACATTTTCCACAAACTAATCAGTGAGGTTTTAATAGCTGTTTTCTGTTTAGCGGAACACTGCTCCTCTGTCTTTCAAAATTATTTCAGCTTTCACTAAGCCTGACATTTCACTCCTTTTTTTGACTATCAGACTGAAACTGTACTTTATTTCCTACATTGTAAGACACTGTCATTTATAATTGGAACTGGAGCACTATTTTCTATAAAATAAATCCCACTTTTAAATTTCTACGTATGTATATAACAGTTATTAGTTCACCTCAGGGGTGAAAAGTTTTCAAGAGCCTCAATGCAGCATGCAAATCAGAATCAGTTCCTGAAAAACAAAAATACTGTCTACAGCTACTTAAATCACTTTGTTCTGTATATTAAGCCTATCAAGAGCATACAGGTTGACCTTGATGTAAATTTGATTTTCAGCCATGGCTGGCTTCAGTATAGTTGTAGGGAGAGATGTGTTCCAGTGCAAGGTATTTCTTTCTCCCTCATCTGTATTGTAGAAACATTTGGTCACCCACAAAGTGACCATTTACTGTTTTGAAAGTTGATTCTGTTCTTAAGAAATTGCTATAATAGCTCCAAAGCTACATGAGTCCTGAAAAAGGAGATTATCTAGTTAGTCACCTTTCACTTGGAAATGTAATCTTAACATTTTGTAGAGAATGATGCATGTTTTGGAGGGAAAAGCCTTATTATCCTGGAAATTAAACTATTTTAAAATACTATAGGCAGTGTTAGTCACAAAAAATATTACTGTCAACACATGAAAACCAAGGCAATTTGCTCTGCACATAAATTCATGGAAGAACTTCAGAGCAAATTATAAAAGAAGTAAACATCCTTCCCCCTTATACACTATCCTTCAGCACTCTTTTGAATTCACAAAGACCTCTAAGAACTCTTTCAAGTTTTCTGCCACATAAACTTCTCTAAAGTACCTGAAAATGTCTCCTTTCTCTTATTTCATAACTCTAAGGATAAATTTAATGGATGGAATAGTAGTTTGTTTAATTGAATTGTAGACATTTGTTTTGAGTCCCAACAGGAATACACTTCTTTTACACATGATAATATTTTTTATCTTTCCCCCTAAATTATTGGCAGTAAATTCAAGATGTTCCTCCAAAGCACTATTAAAGAAATATGTTTTGTATCAGTTCAGGCTGCTACTTTCTGTGTCAATTGAAGAGACACTTAATTGGAATGTCTTAATTACAATATACAGATAGCCTGGACAGAAACTTGTGACACCAAAATGTGAAAGCCAGATCTGATTTCTACCAAAATCTTTGGGCTACTGTCTTAAAGGCTGTAATAGTCTCTTAACTTTTGTGCTTCATTCTTACTAAGATTAGTTAAGCTCCCATTTGCTGAGCATGCTGTGCAGTATATTGAAATGAGGAGAAGATTCATATTGTCATCACAGGGTTAAGTCTTACTAATGTGCAACCAGTTATTTTCGATTCAAGTATAGCAACTAGCAATCTTATCAGAAAAGGTATTGCATTGCACAGCATATTTTTTGGTGTCTGAACACATTAAACAGGCAACTTTACAAAGTATCTGAAAGTGCAATTTCTGTAGTTAATGGTACAGAATTTTTTAAATTCCATAAAATTTTTATAGAAAATAAATAAAAACAGAAGATGTGTTCAGAATTGAAATATTGAGAAGAATGGAGTCAGACCAGACTATCACTTAAAAATGAACGTGTTGCTAAGACAAAGTTTTTATGTTAGGTTTTTGCCAAATTCTTCTGGGGAAATTCCTAGCTTTGAACTTTCTTCCTCATTTTAACCTGTCAAGACGAATTCCAGAGATGTAAACAAGCTTAATTTGGAGTAAAATTTCTTTTGCACTACAAAATTACTCTCTTTATCAATGTGAGTCTGAAAACTAATCATATCAGGAATGTTTGCTCGAATGTATAAATACTTCATAACTCCACCATTAAAATTAATACATCTATAGCAGTTAAAATTAAGTTTTGCAAAGTAGACTCCTTTGGGTTAATCACATGAAGTTCTATTTCAAACAATTTTCAAATGATATTTATCCATGTCCCATCCTGCTGAAATACTGGAAAAATCCTATATCTCAACAAGTAATTTGGTCTCGGTAATTTGATTCAGATTGCAATTTTATTTTTTTCTAAAGACATGGTTACAGTATCAAATTTGCTGCTGCTTTCTTAGCTACCAGTAATTGCTGAGTAACTCCAAAGTACAGACCAAGTGATGAAAACATTCCTTACTATGGTGCTGTGTCACAGAGATACAGCCATGCTGATTTTGGGGCATGACCTGGATGAAGTCCTTGGATGAACTTCCATTGGAAAGCAATTTTGTGCTGCAGAGTGAAGTAGCTAGAAGTAACTATTATTATTATTATTATTATTACTAATACTACTACTAATACTACTACTAATAATAATAGCATCATTACTGTTTTCTATCAATAATAATCACATTTCATTGTGAAATGAAACCCATTTCACAACTAGATGCAACTAAAACTCTAAAAAGAAATATGTGATTCAATAGTATTTAGAAAGTATTCCTAAAATAATGCTCTATTTTTATTGTTTGTTGATTTTTATTTGCCAATACGTCTCATCTGTTCCCACAAAACTTCCATGAAGATTTTGCAGTCTAAAGGTCTTTATGTCCTGCAGATCTGGTCAAATTTGGTTTAAATCTGTCTCAGACTGGGCTTAATCCTACCATTTTAGAATTGCACACATGGACATTGTTACCCAAGATTGAAAACCCATGATCTCTTCCTCATTAAAGGAGAGAAGTGGGAATCTCCAGGAAGGATTAAAATTTTATCCTAAAATAGGATAAAATTATCCAGATATCTTGCCCTCTGCATCTGCTTCTTTCTCTCTCTACCACTCTCCAGCCCTAAATCAAATGCTTGTCTCTTCAGATTCAGTTTGGAAGCGTGCTCTGGCACTTTGAGGGTGCTTTTATCTAATCAGAGTTAGATGCTTTCTTCAGAGTGAGATGAACCATGCCCTACAAATATCTATTTCTGATTGACTGTAAACAAGATCTAAATGACTCCTTCTGTAGGCAGCTACTTTTGGCCAGATGATTGCCACAGCACACATAGCTGGAGGCAGAGTTAGATCATTTCAGAACAATGAACATCCCCAGTGGTTTACACATCCCCTCTGGGGCTACATATAACCTCACATTTATTGAAGCTGTTCTCATATACGTTAGCAGCCAAACTGGCAGTAAGATCAAGGGAGAGCAGAGATGCCCTAAATCAAATCTCATATTTCTACTTCTGGCCAGTCCTGAGAACAGGTCAAATTCATTGAATCCATGCTTTATGAGATTTACATCTGAACTCAGGATAAACCTTATCCAAACCCATATTTTGTTACAGGATAAATTCAGCACGGTGTGCCGGACCCAAGCTTGATGGCATTCCAGTCTGTAGAACCCAAGGACAACTTTGTGCAAGTTTGGCCAAGTTTTAGATAAAGCCTAGACAGTAGAGACATAAAATATAACTTGTGGTGTTTTGTGAGGTAAGGGGAAATTTTAGGGGAAATCAGACTGTCTTTTCACATAATTGCTTGTGAAAACTATCAAAGAACAGTCTATCCATTACATATTTATTTTCATAATTTGCTAACACTAAGATGTTAAAGAAGCTTGAGACAATGTAATGACTTACTAGTTTTTGGGTTTTTGGTTTTCCATCCCTATTAACTTCATCTGTAGTTCTTCAAGCAGCATAAAAGAGAGCAGTATGATCATCATATTAGGCAGATAGAAAACAGAAAGCATGAGAATGTTTCCTAAGAATAGCAAACAGGCCCTGGAAAAATCAGAACTGCAAAACCTGTTTTTTTTAAGCTCTAGGCCAGGCTTCTTTACATAAAACAGCACCCCTTACACTGGAACTAAAGTAAAGTGTGTGTACATGCATTCAAGCATGTCTAAATCTTCAGGATGTTGACATGACAGCATTTAAATTTCCAGACTAAATTATATTCCATTTCCATTGCATGGTGCCATAAAAGCTGGTAGAGAATATGTTTTCAGGAAATGAATTGCTTTCAGTGACGTAGCAACTGAATATATTTATGAAAAATTGTACAGGTTATGAGGCTGAGCAGATCCAAATGCTGCTAATTGGCCTGTTGTTGCTGAACTGTTCTAATCAGTTCTCAATATATTGCATGTCAAAATTTGATGCTGTAGGCTACATCCTAAATATTTTTTCTTAATATTAAAGGCGTAGGCATAGACACAAAATAATACAATGTTGTGACTTGACTCCTCATTTAAGTTGGCAGTGTTCAAAAGCAGAGTGAATGGAACCCCAGCTAAAATTAAGTGTCTAGAAATGAGTAGTGAATGAAAAATAAATAAGGGGACAACTGAGAGAATACTGTTTTAGACAGGCAGAAAGATGATTAAAGAATGAAAGATCGAAGTAAGAAATATAGGGTATATACAGTCGCAATAAACTCAGAAAATCACTCAGTAAAGGAACAGAATTTAATTAAACTGTCTGTATTTAGGGGGCTCCAAAGCTTCAGACTTAACAGCTCAAGAACTTTGTGTTTCACTTTTAGAGACTGCTCAACTCATTAAAGGGGTTTGGAAAAACTTCTTTAAAGAGCATTTCAAAAATGAGAGCTTGCATATGCCAAGCATTACTCCATGGAGACTTGGAAAGGCCCAGGAAGAGGCTCTGCAGAGGCCACCTTGCACTGTGGGTAGCATGTGCTGTCCCCAGGCTGCACACAGTCCCTGCACTGCCAGTGACAGCTGCACCCATCCTGGTGAAAGCAATGGGAACTGGGCTGGGGCTGTAGTACTTCATTTCTTCCCTGGCTTTCTCTTGTGTGAGATACAGTAAAGCAGCCGTGAGATGTTTACTGCGTTCCACCTGTCTGTATGTCCTGAAGCAGCTCAAGGGAGATGAGCAGAGCATCTCCCAGTTCACATCTGCCATTCATGTTACAAGGCAGTCATTTAAAGGTCATTCTGTGTAAGGTAATACAACTACACGGTCTTTAGATTAGGCTAACCTGCACTCCAGGTTTGATTTGAGATCATGGAGCCAAGTATTGAGATTCAAGTCTAGGCTTGAATATCTTTAACTGTACAGTCTGTGCAGCTAAAGCTTGAGAGGGGACACTCTTGGCTTTCCCAGAGCACAGTTAGCACATAAACCAAGACATGGGCAGAGGAGGAACAAGGAGTTTGCACTTGAAAGTGAGCTGTAAACTAAGATCTAAGCTAAAATCATAGTGCAGATCTATTCTAACATCTTTAACACTTTTAGATTTATAAATAATAAAAATTTCAAAATCAATGATTTGTTATACCAAAGCTTTAGATACACTTTTCATGAGGGTTAAAATGTGATTATTTTATGGAATTCAAATCATATAAATCCCATATTTTATATCTTGTTATTGTAAAAAAAAATTTCTTTCTAAGACAGAGAGCTTTGCACAGATAAAAAGTAAAATAATGTGTAACCCCTTCTTTTCTCCCTCAACAATGCTGTCCTTAACAGCCTGTTTATTCCCTTCTTCACCTTCTTTAGCATTGTCTCCTGCATATTCTGCTGTGCAAACCCATCTACAAAAGCAACAACCTTTCTGGCATGAAGTTGCTCAGCCATTTCTGCTGTCAAGGCTAATGTCTCCAGCTGCTTCACTTGCTCAGCTGTGTTGCACACAAGCACCCATGGAAAGAGTACAAATGGTATCAGTGTTTTTTCATGTTCTCCACTCTCCTCACTATCTCTTATCCTTTTACGATGATCTTCTGCATTACTAGCCTAAAGATTCATTTGCAGTATTGTTGACCTCAGATACTCAAAAGAAATGTGTTAGCTCCTGAATAATAATGATGGTTGGATCTAGAAATATGCATGATCATGTTTACATATTTTATTTGCCCTCTTGAATTTTACATGAGATTTTACAGTTAACATTTTAAGCATGAGTGCGAAGATGGGATGGTTTTTACATGAAGGCTGAGATTCTTATGTAAAAGTATTACTCCAGGAGCTGAAGGTTAGAGAAAATATCAGATATCCCCAAATCTGTGATTAAATTAAAATACAGTATTTATTTGTGTTGAGGAGACATCTGTTTGAATACTAAGATTTTACTCCATCATTATTTATCCTCTAGGATCCTACAACTCAAAGTTCTTTTTTTTTGTTTGAGTGCTTTGTCTACTGATAAAGAGATGATAGATTAATAAAAGCTTACCCACTGATGAAGTTCTTCACTCTTTAAGGATGAGGAATAAATGTCAAGACTGGCACCCTTTCAAAGTTATTCTGTACTTGGCAATTAGATATGAAAGGAAGAGTTCAGTGCAAGTTAGCAATATTTTGGCCAATTTTATTACCTCAGCTGAAAAAAGAACTTGAAAATGGTCCTACAGAGAGAGAAAAGAGGGTTCCTAGAGAAGTCTGAAATTTTTTTTCAGGTGAAAAACCTGTGATGCAGATCTCTGAGAGAAGACTAAGTGTTGGACCTGGACCTCAGACATGATAAGACAATTTCGTTGCCTCTGGAGAGAATGAGTGTAAATGGGAAAACAAATAGCTCACATGCCTGTATCACCATTCTGTAGAGAGGATTTAATACTGGAAATCTGCTGTTATGGTGCCAGCAAGAACTTTAAATTTTGATTTTTTGACTTATTATTATTAACCTTTTTAATAGTGGAAGGGAGGGAATCTAACACAGTGCATTCTTGAAAGTGTCTAACTAAAAAGGACAGCCTGGTAAATGTAGCTACAAGTAAATATACTTTCTTAATTCTCCCCACCCATCTAAATGATAATCATAAATTAGGAAAATTTAAATTTGGATTTTTCCTTCAACTTTGTTAAACTAATCCCACATATTTCAAATACTTATGATTAATATATGAAATAATACTTTCATTAATTTTAGTGGCAATATGCTATGCATAACATCAAATATCTGCAGGTTAAAATATTTTTAGGTACAAATGAATAAATATTAAAGGTCAAATCCAAAATGAAAGATTTCAGTTCTTGGTCATAAAAAATTTACAGAAAAATCAATATAAAAGGTTTAATGTGATTTAAAATATTCTAAATATTGTAAAATACATTTAAGACGTATTTAGGACCTTGTTACTTGTGCTGCAACATGCAGCAAAGGTTAGTGAGGAAAATCAATGTGGTGCAAAGCTATAGAGTAAATTCTTCCAAATAAAGATCAAGTTGTACCATCAGTGAAAGTCCTTAAATTCCCCCTCCTATCAAGTTATGCAAAGAAAACATCTGCTTGAACACTCTAGGTGCAGCTCTGGTATGAGAACCTGCACATTGTCCTACATGATGAACAGTGAAGTAATTCACAGTAGCAGAAAGAACATCATTATGTAATTTCAAAGAAGAATGGGTAACTGATGTTTTAAATGATGATATGACAAAATGATTAGGCTGAGTGGAGGTAAGTTACTTCCAGCATCTGGCAGTGGAATGCAATTTCAACTCAACAGCAGCAGCGTTCTTGTGCTCTTGTGAGTACTTGAAAAAGATAAAGATCAAAGGATGGTGGGTTAGGCTATGGGAATCCTGTAGATAAAACTACAAATCTGGATGAGCACCTTGCAGTTGCTCTCAGCTTTTTGGCCTCTTTTCATTCCATCCAAAATACATATGCAAAGATTTTCTATTTTGCTCTTTCCTTGTTTCCTTACATATTAACTTCAAGCTTCTCTTCCTCACTTTAAAACACTTCACAGGTCCACCCCTGTTTGCACCACTGCCCTCCTCACCTCTTCCTCTCTCTGCAGCCTGCCAGCTCTCCTTTTCTGACTGACTTCTTTGTCTTCCAAACCTACTGCACATTTTGCACCTTTATTACTATGCCACCCTGTAGCTCTGGAACAACCTGCTGATTATTCCAGGACAAACAGCTCCTCTGCTGCCTTTAAAACCTTCTTTGAAAATCCCTCACACTTATGTTTTGGTGTGACAGGGAACAGACCTTCTTCCCTCGATTTGATGCATAGAGGGATATCATCCATGAATAATTCCTGGCAGCCAGCAACCACATAGGGAAGGAGATAACAAGTCAGAGCCCAGGAATGAAGGTGTACAGGGTCTCAGTGTTTAGCAAACTGCCACAGTCCACGAGTGGAGGCAATTTAAACAAGTGGGGTTAAAACAAGATGAAAGGGTGTAGGGACATGCCCTCATGATTTGTTTCCCTCTTGATTTTATTTAATTTAAACCATTACTTGCTTGGAAGCCAGCATAAAGCACTGCAATCAATATGTGACATCGAAGAGCTTCTATCAATTAATAAATTGCTCTCTTACAGCACTTTTCATCAGCACATCTGAGAACACTATACAGGACTGTTCCTACTTTGAAGAAGGGGAGATTGAAGCACAGAGAGGTCTTTCTCTGTGTTTCTTCCATGAAGATATCAGTCTGTAGCAGAGAAACAGAAATAAATCCAGGTCCTCTGAATCCCACTGAAGCATATCCACTACGGTATGTGGCCAATTCCCTGGTGTATCCTACTTCCTAGCAAAGCTTTATAACATAGTAGGTAACAAGAGAACAAAATTCAGTGGTCAGACCATGAGGCCAGTTGTCCTATCAAGTTAGAAGGTGTTTAGGAACTGAGCCATAAGGTTCAGAATAGTCCTCTAAATTAAAGCACACAAAAGATTTTTTCTTTGTCCCAACCCCCCTCACTAATTGAATTCATATTTTTATAACATCTGGGTAACTAAATCTCCTAAATGGGTTCTTTCCTCTAAGAATGAAATGGAAGTCAGAAACATTTCCTCATAAAATGTTAAAAACAAATATCTATCTCTCCAAGGATAGAGTCATTATCCCCAGTTAGTGGAAAGCCCATTGCTTTCTAGTTTGGATGTCTAGATTCAGTAGGAAAATTATTTTGATTTGAACACTGTTGCAGCCATTAGGAGAAAAATATATTGGAATATGCAAAAATCAGGTAATGTACTCACTTGCATTCATCTATAAATTCCTGTAACATGGGCAGAAATCTGAAATGAAAGCACCCATTTTAGACATAAATAAACTGGAAATGCTGCCCTGCTGACAGAAAGAGCTCATGGGGCTCTCTATTTTTGGTTTGCAACTGAAGAAAACTCTTGCCTTTCACATATGTTTTACAATGAAACTGTGTTCAGGCTAGATAGTGTTATAAGGTCAACATATATATATTTGGAAAATAAAACTTGTGGAAGACATATGAACAATTTCCTTTGTTTAATACAGAGGGGTTTTTGGGATCTCCTAAGAGAATGTATTGGTGGTTTGATTTTGAGAATGAATAAAAACATGACCTTTTGAGAACCAGAGGTTAATCTAACACAACAGCATCCAGAGAAGTTATAACTACTCAGAAGCCCCACAGAATAGCCTGAGGCAATAACTGGCAAACAATGAAGAGAGTGGACCAAGTAGGATAAAAACGTTTTATTTTTGATAAAAAATATATTCCAGGCTGGTATGTAACCTTGAATTAAGTAGAGGTTACATACACTGTCAGGAAGTTGCATATAGGTTCTGTGCTTGGGTCCCTCAAATTCTCAGGGAGTCAGGAGCAAAAACTAGCCATTCTATGATGTTCAGGCTTTTTATTAGATGTTAAGATGAACATAAATAGTTCAGTCTACCAAGTGTGTTTTATTTTTACATTAAAGACATGGTTATTGACTTTTTGCTGTTGAAAGTTAGTTTCTAGAATATGCAGTTCATGCCATAGTTAACACAGAGACGTTAGCAAAGTCCATGTAAAAACTGAACAAGCTGAAGTGTAATTCCAGCAGGTAAATCCGTATCCATGGCTGCATCACAAGAAGCATGGCCAGCAAGTCAGGGAAGGCGATTCTGTCTCTCTGCTCCACTCTCATGAGACCCCACCTGGAGTGCTGTGTCCAGCTCTGGGGCCTGCAATAAAAAAAAAAAAAAAAAAAAAAGATTGTGGATGGGCTTGAGTGGATCCAGAGGAAGCCACAAAGGTGTTCAGAGGGCTTGAGCACCTCTCCTGTGAGAAAAGGCTGAGAGAATGTGGCTCATTCAGGCGGAGAAGAGAAGGCTCTGGAGAGACATTAGAGCACCTCCCAGTACCTACAGGGAGCCTACAAGAGAGCTGGAGAGGGCCTTTCTGTGATGGCATGTAGTGATAACATGAGGGTGAATGGCTTTAAACTGCAAAAGGGTAGATAAGGAAGAAACTCTTTACTGTGGGCATGGAGAAACACTGGAACAGGCTGGGCAAGTTGTGGATGCCCTTTCCCTGGAAGTGTTCAAGTACAGTTATAGACTGGGCTTTGAGCAGCCTGGTCTAGTGAAAGGTGTCCTTGATCTGGTGGTTTGACCCTGGCTTGATGCCAGGTGCCCACCAAGGCCACTGATGGTGCTGAGGGACTCGGCTTTGGCCATGGTGGGTCTGTCCTGGAGCCACTGGCATGGGCTCTGTTGGACATGGGAGGTGCTTTTAGCAGCTTCTCACAAAAGCCACCTCTGTAGGCCCCTCCCTCACTACCAAACCCTTGCCAGGCAAACCCAAAACACCTGCCCATGGCAGAGGGAGTGGAACTAGATGATCTTTAAGGTCCATTCCAACCATACCTTTCTATGATTCTATGAAATCCATTAGGTTGTATTTTTAACTTATTTAATTCATATTTGGAGTAATATTTAACAATATTAAAATTTTGTGATTCTGGAGCATATTAACACCAAGTTTGGTGTTGTGATACTACCAGCTAGCAATCTTAATGCTCCTAAACTGTCAGCCAGAGCTCATGGAAATAGTGATAATTTTATCTATAACATTACCATATTTCTAAAAAGTTGGATCCTTTTTCTGAGTTTAATTTTAAAGTTTTAGGTTTCTACCAGACCATCTTTTGGTATAAAGCCCATAGCATTACTTTAAAACATTTATCAGTCTGTCACATTCTGTTAAAATTTGTCATTGTATTCCAGGCTATTTAGAGGCCATATAAGCAGACAGATACATAGAACTCTCTCTTTAGTTTCCTTAGAATTCAGCCTAAAACAAGGATCTGGAGTTCCTTACTTTCTCTTTTATTCCAAAATTAATGACCTATCTATGAAAAATGCTTGAGTAGATAACAACCTACATTATATCAGGAATGTGATGCTTGGGGGAAAAGAGTAAGAAATATTTCTGAAGAAATTGAATGTCTAATTTAAAAGAAAGTCCCTGTTTCGTATCTATAGTTAAAGAAAAATTAAATCTATAGTAATGTCAAGCTAATTGTCTGGGATTGAATGTACCTTTAATGGTTTTAATTGTATTGATAATTCTCCCTGTAAAATCTCTTTTGTTGTCTTCTCCTGGAACTCCTGGTATAATATTTATTTCAGCTTTCATTAGGCTGTGTAGCTTTGATGCAGATTATTATGCTTTTTCTTCAGTTGTATAAAAATCATCAATATTAGCACCATACAAAATAAAAATCTCAGCAAAATTTTTTTTTGGTTTGGTAAATTAAATAGCAGAGTGAATTTCAAGAAACAAAGCCTTGCTGGGTGAAATCATTTGCAGTGCTACCTTAAACAAACTACTTCCATCTTATCTTCTCTAACATGGGCCTAATGAAAAGATTCCTCTGGAAAGTGAATTAGGATTTACAGATGAAGTGCTATAAGAAATGTACAGTGTATATTTATGAACTTATTTATTCAAGTGAAGAGGGTTAGTGAATATTATTATTGCATTCTTATATAATTTCACAGAAATTCATAGACGATATTATGAATAGAAGTTGGTCGCTTCTGACAAGACCATCACTACACACATATGCAGACTCAGCAAGATGGTGGAAAAAATAAAGTATCAAATATGTGAAGAGTGCTGCTTTTGTGAAGTTTAAAACACTTTGATCCTTCCAGCAAGTAGCAGATTAATTTAATAATCCAATACTATTACTCTTTAAATATATGTTCCATTAAAACTGAAAAAAATACCCAGGTAGTCTGATGACTGGAATGATCTTAGATTATTTATACTAATAAATTGAAATAGATCTGAACTCTGTCTAAATTTAAGATGGAAGGCTAATCCTTCTGCCATATGGTTTGGAATAACTATTACCCTTACAGTGAAGTGTCAAGTGATCATTATGGTTGTGCATCATAGAGTATCCCCTATGGCTCATTAATTAACTGAGAGGTTGGAGAGACAACTGAATTGTTATTAAAACAAAATACTTGAGATTGCTAAAGTAATAGCAAAAAGAGAGATCTGGAAGGAATTGGTAATGGGTTTTATTAAGACCTTGAGAAACACGAGAAAGATTCTTTTTCTCTGCTTGAAAAACAAGTGGGGACAATTTTCCACAATTTGGCAGTCATTAATTATACAGCATACCAGACAATATAGGATATACTATATAGGATAGACTTTTAAGTGTTAAAATGGTAAGTAAAGAAAAAATTATTCAAAAAATTTTAAGAACTGGAACTTAATGAAATAGGTGGGGAATGCTTTGTGTCCAGGATAAACTTCACAGCAAAGAGTGCCAAGGTTTCCTGACTTGTAAGCAGACTTGCAGGAGAGAATATACAGAGAGTTTTTGACATGTTAATTTCTGGACAGGTGACCATTAGAGGATTTTATGTCTATATCATTAAGCACTCTCCACTTACTAATATTCCTATTATATAAAATTATATACAAATACACAAGTGATTCCTTCATATACTACTTCATAACCTGTCTTGAACTGTGAATTGATATTATTCCATGGAGTATCAAACTCCACAGATATTGCTCATAGTACAAAAATTATTTTACCTTGATTCCATTTAGGAATAGAAATGAACATCCACTCCAGAACTAAATTTTCCTTACATTTGACTTCAAAGTTTTCATTGGAACCACGCCCTGCCCACCCCCCCTCCCCCCAACAGTAATAAAGAATAATAAATAATTATATATAGGAGCAGTAATCTTTGAAACTGCCTTGGAAAGTAACATTTAGTTTTAATGACACTTTAATATGTTTCCAAAGATAAAGGAGATAAGAAAGATTGTGAAGTAAGAAAGCTGGAGCTGCAGGATAAATGCAGGCTTTTTAGTGAGGTATTCCAAATAGGTCTTCTTGTGAGCCTGCAAAGGTATTCACTTATCTATGAAGGTAAACATTATCCTAAATACTTGTAACATTAGGTGCAGAAAAACCTTTCTAAACACTCTAGAAAAAAACAAACCATTGACCAGAAGGCAACTTGAAGTAGGAATTCTTAAAACACACTTACAAAACATTCCATACATTTCAAGGATTATAAGTGGAATTTATTTAGTACACATGGAGAAAAATCTACAGCTGAGTCACAAAAGATATGCCTTTCCCACTTAAAGGACATTCATCAGTAATGTTTCCTTTCAATCATCAATTTAAATCTTGCTTTTCATTTTTATGCCCTTTGATTGTAAGTGTCCTTATCATTAATTTATAGTTATATTGATAATGATGGCAGTTTTATACTACCTTCATATAACAATCCAGGAAACATTGCAACTAGTGGCTAACTCCAGTATGTGCCATGAATATTATCACCTATTGCATTTTAATGAGGATTATTTCTAATGTTCTGTTTCTACTCAGACAACTTTGAAAATGGCAAAGGGATATAAGGGTCCTTGTAGTCTTCTCATTAGCATCACAGATAAAAGTGAATTTCAGATTTGAATGTGGGACATGGGTGAGTCTTTGTGGCTGCACATCCTTTCCTAATCAGATTAGGGATATTCTTGTCTGCATTTTTAAAATGTTGAAGTAGAAGAAGATCTCACAGTGAAATTTTTTTAACTTCTAACCACCATATCCACCTGAGATGCAATTAATTACTGTAGTGACAATTAATTTGAACAGATATTTCTTTAAAAAATGTCAAGCCAGATTTTAAAACTTATCTTGACAGACAACTTAAATTTTAGGTATTTAGAAATGATGGAGCTACCCATTAGTTACCCATTTATTTATGTAATTTACTTTACTTATGTTATGTAAACATTTTTCAAGTATTTTATTAAAAAATACTTATTTTATAGCAGAGAAGCAAATCAGAAAAATCAAACAAGGAGAAATAGGCTGAAAGAAATGTGATGGTCACAAGAGTAAAAGAATGACCAAATCAGGATCTACACAAATTTATATACATGTCTCTCAAATAAATTGCCCTGTTCCCTGTGATTTGTTTCATGGTCTCCTTGTTAACCAATATCCAGCACCTTCATAGGGCTACAAATTTTCCCCAGTTCATAGTTGTAACTTTATACTGGAATAGAAAGGGCCAGGAGATGGGAACCAGGAGTAGGCAACCTGATTACATCCTGCTCAGTGTTAATAGCTGTACAGTTATTTGTTCCACTCAAGCCTAGCTTTTGAGACATTTAAATTAGGAGCCAAGTGCTTCTCAAAGCCATTTCTATAATCAATGGAGAGATGGAAACCCTTTCCATGGCAATATTGACCTAATTTGGTCATTAAACCCACCTTTACCTATACTTCCTTCTCAAGGTGCCTGTTTCTGTTCCCCAAGCATGGATGGACCTGGGAAAATGTTAAATTAGCACCTGCAGCTGGAAAACTCAATCCACAGCACCAGTGTGCTGAGACCCTGCAGATGGGACTCAGAGAGGAGGGAGCTGAAGTCTCATACAGTGCTTAGGGAAAGGACCTTCCTTCCATCTCACTCAGCTCATTGAGGAAACTTCACAAAATACCAACACAGTAAATGTCAACATGATATATCTTCATCCAGGGAAGAAAATCTTCCCACTTCTACTTTCCAGTAGATTTTCCTGTCTTGCAGACTTCTTGAAGAATGATGATCCTTTTCTTGGAATGTGGGAATTGTACCTTCCTTTTCACCCAAGAAATTATTGTGACAATAAGCAATAATTGACAGATTGTATTTGATTTTAATAATCTTGTGTTTTAGAAGCATAACAAATTCAAATATATATTCTTTTTAAATGAAGATATGTCTGCTGCTTCTTAGCTCTCTAGTCTACTACAAGAAATTATTTAAGCCTGAGTTTTTAGACAACCTACTTGCAAGTGCATCAACTCAAGAAGATGGGAGTAAATTTTTGAGAAATTGTATCTATTTTATAAGAAAAAGAGTGAATTTTAAAAGGTTTTAGAATCTGATCTTTCATTTTATGAATGTGTGCATAATGTAACAGGAAAATACTGTTTGGACTGATCACCTTCCATCCTGTAGAATTTTGATAATTTTCTATCTTAAAATTTCAGCAATAGTAATAAAAATTAGTATAACTATTTGGAAGATAGATAAAAATGATGAAATTATAGAAAAGAACAAGTTTGTTTGGAAAGGGAATTAATAATAGTCAGCTAGATCTGATACTTCATTCTACAAGGAATGGACACACTGGCCTGATTCTCTGAACACAGGAGATTTGAACAAGCAGTAATTCCTGTGTTCATGTTCCTTTGCCTCTCTTCAAAGGCTCACTGCCTCTCTTGGTTTTGAAAATGGTACCTAAAGGATGGGTCCCTGTTGGACTTGGGATCTGAATTTAGTCTTTGGAACTTTACTGAAAGTATAGAAAATTAAAAGATCCTTAAAATATTTATGTCAATATTAAGTGTAATGAACCTAATTTGTCATTGCAAATGTGTGGGAACTGTCACAGTCTGACCTGTGATCATTTTATATTATATTTGAAGATATGATCTTGATTGAAGCTAAGTAAGAGACTGTTTAGTAGAGAATAAATTACATTTCAGGGAAAAATAACTTCTTGTACAATACAAGAGTCAGAAAATGTGAATTTTCAATTCAGCAATAAATTTAATTTTAAATCTCTTAGTTGTCAATAACAGGAAAGAGACATCTAATGTCACCAAAGTATTTTTAAATCTTTGAACTATACTAGCTCTTACTTGGATCTTTGTTAACCCTGACTAGTACAAACCAAAGGATGTGGCTTTTAGCACCACACAAGAGAATTTTACTGTCTGTCTTTATACAGATTGGGGCAAGCCAAACGTGTCCCCATGTAATTATTAGTTATGCAAATAGGTATTAACTTGATCCAAGGAGCAAACATTTCCAATGTTTGCACAACAAATAAACATCTGGTCTCCAAACTGGCTGAAGCCAGCTGAAAAGCATCCCCTTTTAACTATTTATCATTTTCTCACAAACCCCTTGCAAATTTTGGTTCATTACCCTCACAAAATACTCAGCTGAGCCAACAGCTGCTGTTGTATTTTGTGTGTGTACACTTTAAAGGCAATTCACTGCCGGTGGCATTGAGCAAGAGTGTTTTTCCAGTGGCTAAAGGGAGTAGGGAAGATTGCAGCACTGGTGGGCAGAGAAGACCAGAGAGCTCCAATTAGCAGAAGCACAGACGTCCCTGGCTCTTTGAAGGCTGCGACAAGTTGCTGCAATTTGGCATTGAGGACTTGGCACTGCGGGCTTGGCGCTCGGTGCCTGCTGTCAAGGATGAGAGGTACAGGCATATGGTGAGCACTCAAAGAGCTGGTGCTTAAGGCTATGGGAAGTAACTCTGCAGAACTGGCAGCAGATGTTCCTTCAGGATCCGTCTATGTGTATTTAGGTGGTGTGGAAAGGCCCACAGCTTTAATGACAGCTACTGCCATTTGAGCTGTGCTGATTTCATAAACTCTGCCCCACCTGTAGAGCTTTCTGTGTAATCCAGCCATTTCCTCCACATCTCAAGACAGTCTTGGCCTTTTTGTTTAATTAGACAGCCACGGAAAAGGTCATAAAGCTGATCTAATTCTCTAATCATCTAAAATTATATGTGTCTTAATAAAAGAATTGGCTTATATAGTTAAATCTGTCCATTTTTCTTTTTATTTTAATTTCTCTAAAAACTCAGATTAGGGACAAAGATCCATAGAAAGAGATTAGGAAGTTTAGAGAATGTTGTTGGGCTTTAGGGTAAAATAACTCCAGTTAGAAAATAATCCTATGATGAATAAATTATTTTAAATATCGTGTTACTGTTTTAACTATTTCAGAAACGCAGGCATAAACAATTCTGTTTCATTTATTTTGGACTTTTCTTATGGTATGTTTAATCTCTTTTACCCATTTTTGCACTCCTTTACACTTGTCTTAGCAGATAGATTTTATTTTAAGGAAAAAAATTATTCTATATAATCTATGATGTTTTCTTGAATCAGTTTCTTTACAGCCATTTTTCACTGTTGTCTATCTCGAAAATTCTCTTCTATATAGAAGAACATATCAGAAAGTAGGCTAATGGTAACAGAGACTGAAACAGCAAGAAGCCATCTATTTTCACTACTGTGTTCAGCTTTATGGCAAACTTTGGGGGGAAAGCATTAAAGATTTGTTATAACAAAAATATTTGTTACCAAACTTGAGATATTTTCTCTCATGGTAGTATGATGTAAACAGATTGGAAATTTCAGTCTTTGCAAAATCTGTGCTTAAAATACATCTTTTACAAAATGAAAAAGCAGCACCAAAAAGTTTCAGTATGTCATAAATGGTATTTTAATGCATTAATTTAATGTTTAAGAATAGCATTTTTGTCTTTAAAATGTGGGAAGATGTTTAATACTATCTGTAATTTGCCTTCTCTTTCACTAGGAAAAAGAAGGCATGTCAAACATTCTGGAACAAAAAAATGGAACAAATAAATAAACAAGGGTGTTGCTATTCAATAACATGAAGAAGAATATAAGATATGGAACTTCTTGCCATAACTTGCTGGTGGTAAATTCTGCATTAATACACAGCGAGGCTGCAGAAGTTCTTGGGAGGAAATACCATCAGGGATATAATTTTAACCTCAGGAAGACCCAGAATCAAACTGTTGAAAATACTACAGGGTTGTAAAATTTTATTTCTAGTCTCTTATATTGTTTAGGCATTGACATCCAGACTTTAAATGGGGCTGAACAGGCTTTGATTACATGAAATACATCTACTATACACTTATACTATATATCATATACAAGTTTCTCAAAGACCAGAAAATTACTTGGTAAAACTTTGAAATTATATATTTAAATATAATACTTATAAAAATTTTAACAAATATTTTCCCAGCAATTTTAGCTATTGGACCTGGCTTCACTCTATGTAAGGTTAAAAAATATTTTGAAAAGTCATAATGAAAAACTAGAAAACTGATTGTCCCTCTGGTAAGTTTACAAAAGCTAGCATTTCACCTGAAACCATACCAAAATCTTGAAAATACAGGAATAAAATTGAAGTGCAATGGAAAGAAGGTTTTAGAAGAAACATCTGTTCAATATTTCATAGACATTTCTCTTTTTTGGTGTTTTATGCCTTTTGTGCTGTATTCTCCCTTCTGATTCTCTCCTTTGAAGTTCTGAGTTAAATCAATAAGTGCAGCAATCAGAGTGATACATTCCTATTTCAGTCACAACTTTGGCTTTCACTGGTTGTGATTTGGTTGAGCTGCCTTTGGTCTTGCTTTGTGAGGCCAGCTTTACTGTCCCAGTGTGAACAGCAATGAAGTGCAAGGAGTGTGATTACAACAGCTGAGAAGTAATTGAAAAATAGTAATTTGCATATTTTTTTTCAGAGAAGGTTTTTTATTCCCCCAGTAAAAGTCATTGTTTGCAGGGTTTTACTTTAAGGAATTTTCAATATTCATAGAAATGACTAGAATAAAACCTGGAACTACAATGATGTAGCTTCATTAAAACCCCACAACTACATTTCTTGTTTTTCCCAGTCCTAGATCTTTTCAGTAATTTAGCATTATTTATGTCTAGATACCTGAAGAGAATTATTGTCTACTATTTCTATCACTGATTTTTGGGTTGTGTTTTCCTTTGGTGGTTATTGAAATCCATTTCCATTTATTTCTTCCATTCCAACAGCCTACTACAAGCTCCTCTCTGTGTTAGTGACACACACCTTGCAGCCAGAGGGCCCCCTGTACATAAGTTAGGCAACAAGGATTTCTCTAATTCCCCTTCCCTTTCCATCCCCTATCTGCATGCTGCATTACTGTGATTCCCCTCCAAAGAAACAGCTTGTTGTCTGCACCAGACCTAGCACAGAATTTTCATAGCATTTAAATTTGAACTTTGAGCTGTTGAAACACAACCTTTTGAAAACTGGTTTAATAAGAGCTGGGACTTTTCATCAGTGATTTTCCATGAATTTTCACTGTCACCTCTGTACACTGAGTAGAAGACTTGGCTTGTTAGTCTGTGCACAGAGGAATTCAAATGGTGTTTTTGTTACCCTGCAGCTCACCCAGGTCTTTGTAGCAGCAGTGAGAAGGGTTTCATCCTGGGATGGACCACACAGGATTCACAACAAAATTTCCTGTTACATAACACTGTTCCATCTTTCAGAAGGAAGCCAAAGACTAAATGACACTCCGTTTTAAATGTGTATTAATAAACCACACCTTTGTTAATGATTTACTCTTGGCCAGGACTTTGTAGCTCTGCAGTTTTGGATTATTCCAGAAGGAAACTGAAAGGAGTGCAGTGGGTTTTTATATATTATATATAAAGTTTATTATATAATGAGAAGTAGGAAAAGAAAGGAAGTTCAATAATTAGTCTAGTATAAAAAAAATAGTATAAACTCTCTGCAGCATAAATAATGAATTAACACTTCTAATATTTTCAGCCAGTTACTTTCCTGACTGTTTTGGTCTTTGTAGGTATAATTAATTCCTCTGGGATCAGTTAGGGATCTCTGGGACCCTACAAACCTTAATGAATGCATCTGTAAAACAGACCTTGAAGTTTAGAGGTGGGTGCTATGGCACAAAACAAAGACAATTTATATAGACTTGGGAAATCTGTGGCAGAGCTGAAAACAAAAGGAGTATCTTACAATTTTTAAATTTTTCTCTACTTTGCAGCCACAGGGGATCAATTTTAATGATAAGAAACTTAATCATTGCTTAAGATTAACTTAAGCAATAACTTTTAATTATCTTTAAGCAATTAACTTAAACTTTGCTTAAGAAACTTAAGCAAAGCTGTTTAAACAGCTTATATATCACTAGTATTTTCATCAAAAATTTTCATAAGGTTGTATTTAATGTGCATTTATTTTAGTGTGGCCATCCATTAAGCACTGCATAGTCTGAGGGGTCATTATATCATGTATATATAGTCTGAGGGGTCATTATATATCATCATATAACACATATATCATATATCATATCATATCATATCCAGCCTGCACACCTCTGTTCACACCACTGCAGGTGGGGGCAGTATTCCTGAAAGCACCAGAACTCACCCCAGGAATAGTGCCAGCCAGAGCCCGTGCCTCATGAAGTGTATTCCATGAAAATGTGCCTTCAGGAGGACATTAGGAATTCCTTATGTGCAATACAAAGTTAGCACAGACATATCTGTATTTCTTCTTTCCCAGTGAAAGGAAAATGTCTAAAGGAAAGACTAAGAAAGGGTGGTCGAGCAGATCTTGGTGGTTTCACAGTTTGACAGGTGAGATGCTGGCAGAGAGACCTTTTCTGTTCATCTTAATTACCTCCACTGAGGAGTTTAACTTCCATGTCTTCATTTGTCATACAATGGCTTCTACATATTGCAGTTACACTGGCTGACACTGATAAATAAAATAGCTGAACCTCAAATATAATTACCTCAACAGCTGTGCACTGTACTTGAAAACCATTATTCTTTATATTAGGTAAACAGAAAATGTGATTTCAAATTTATTGTAAAAAAGATTTTACTGTATTGATGTTGAAATAGTTTAGGAAGTACAAACTCAGCAAATGTATTGCTGGCTTACTGATTTAATCATCATAATTTGGATATACAATTTACATATTATTAATAGCATCTTCATCAGTATATCTTTTGTATCTACTTTTTCCTGAAGGTTCTGGTATTCTTAGCTGATACATTTCTGAAAATAAGTTTTCCTTTTTGTCTAACCTTGATTCAAAGAAAGAAGAAGATATATAGTTAGATTCCAGGTGCTTTTTAGTCTTGAATATTGTTCTATAAGGTTGGTTGGTTTAAGAAAAGAAAAATAATATAAATTTATTCTGATTTCCTATTATAAATCCTTGGTGCAAACATAAAATGAAAGAAAAAGAATGCATTTCTAATTTTCTGGTGTGCTGTGAAGCTAATGAAGGCTGATCTCTTATGGATTTGTGTTCTTTATGACCCAAACCTTCCTCCAGCAGTAACCATGGCAGGACACAGGCAACGATTGGAAAAGATTTAACATGTGCTGCTGATAATCCTGAGTACACACGCTCTTTGTTGCCATGCTGGCAGGCCAGCCATCTGTCTGAGTGCAATATATAGTTCTGTCTGATCTAGGAGCCTTATCTGTCTGAATTTGATCTGTCTTTCCCACAATGGGAGTGCCAATTCAAATCTCTTTCCGAGAGGCAGATGACTGTTTTCACAAAACTTGCAGGAATTTAATTTTTTTTTTAGACTTTCTGCTTTCAAATTTGTTTGAAATGTTCAAAGGTGATTAGGAAGAGAACACAGGGAAAGAAATTAACAGATGGATAGGGAGGCAGCCAATTCAAATGCACATACCTTTCTTCCTGGGGAAATAGCAACACTACAGAAATGGCAACAGAATTGTCAGGTTTTTATAAGATTAGAGAAAAAAACCCAAACTTGTTCATTTCATATCTGGTAAGGCATTTTAAAGGAGATGATGATCAAGGCAGATACCTAATGACACTCATTAAATAAGTGTAGTTTAAAATCCTCATGCAGTGCAATTATTTCCACTGAATAAGAGTTCAAAATTCCTAAATGTAAGGAATTTAACAGTAACATCAACATAACATCATGTTTTCCAAATAGGTGTGTGGTGAGGGGAAGGGAAATCACCCCTCCCTAACTTCCAGGGATCAAAATACAGGACTAGTTTGGTCTGTGTTGGGTACATCCTGGAAATAAAGTTTTGATCCACAGAGATTCAATAGAAAGAAAAACTGGCTGACTGTAATGTTCTTCATCCTGCAGAGTCCCCAGCACACCTGTGTAAAGGAGGGTGGATATTGGGACACATTAGTTGTGAACAAGCAGAAAAGTTCCACACATTTTTTTCTTTATGAAAAGCCCTAGGGAAGCTCTAGAGCTGGAAACATTTGAAGGGATATTTTTTCCCCATAGAAGGTAGTTTCCTGGTCTTACATACTGAAAACAAGCTCTGAACAGTCTCTGTAACCTGAGGCAACTCCCCTTGAGTTCCTCAGCTTGCACTCTATGCATAAACATTCAGGTGCACATGGAACAAAGGCTCCTAAATCCCACTGGTGACTTACCCATCTTAAACTTAAGGTGACTACAGCCTTTAGACTAAAATATCTTAGACATTTAAAATAAAAAAGTGCCAGTCCTACTAATTCTATGAAAATATTACTATATATATCTTGATCCGTGTAGCTGATGCACATAGCCTGTTGCCTGTGAAACTAGTTGTAAAAAGCGACTTTTTATTTTCTACTCCTTTTCTTGGTTGTTTCATTTTACTTACACTTCAGTGTCTAATAAATAATCTATTACCTTGAAGGTATCTAGGAATGGAGCATCCAAAACCTCTCTGGGCAACTTTTTTCACTGTATCAACACCTTGACTGTAAAAAAAATTTCTTTCATATTTCTGACTTGAATTTACCCTCTTTTAGTTTAAAACCATTACCCCTTGTCCTATAGCTACAGGGTCTATAAAATGTCTGTCCCCATCCCTGGATATCTTCAAAGCCAATTGGATGAGTTTCTGATCTAACTGGAAATGCCCCTACTTATTGCAGGAGAGTTGGACTAGATGACTTCTAAAGGTCCCTTCCAACCCAACCCATTCTACCATTCTCTATGATTATTCTAAATTAATTTGGAGCATTATATAGCATTATGTATTTTTTCTTGGCATAAATTGGGACAGTCCACTTTATTGTAGTTTATGCCATCTGAAGATTGGTAGTAAATATTGATGCTAGACATGCTAGTTCTGATGACTCACTAAGACAGCTGCTACTTAGCAAGATTTTTTCTAGAGAGAGAAGGAAAAGGAAGGATTGAAATATTTTCAAGTTAAAAAAAACCCAAACCTTGTAAGATCTGTCACACCTAAAGAAAGTGGTTAATCTTTTAGTTATTTGTAGTTACCCTAAAGACAAATCCATGGTGAGGAAGGCAGAAATTCTGACCCTCCATAAAGAGAAAATTTTATGTTAAAGCATACTGGAAAAACTGTTGCTCAAAGGCCCTAAGGAAGGTTTTGTATGTGAATAAATCTGTTTTCAAAGGCCCCAGTTTCCCGGTGGTACTCTGAATTACACGGGATTGCTGAAATATAGTAAAAGTATCCAGAAGATCCAAATCAATTGCTGTTTGTGATAATTTGCAAAGCTGATGAGGTTTTAACATTCTGTTAGTCACTATGAGTATCTGTGCAGCATGAAAGAGCTCATTAGGAGTGTCCCTGCTATGGATTTCCTCAACAAAGGAGAACAATAACACACTGCTTCTCAGTAGCAATTTTTAATTTAAAATTAACATATTCAAATATTATTCATTAGACCACTGTTTCAAAATTCCTGTCAAGAAGAAACCCAACAAACACACAGGGTCTGTGCATAGTCAGTAGCTGGTACCTACTTTAAAGAATTTTTTAAAGAATTCAATGTAGTACAGAGGAAGTTAAAAAATTTCCTGGATTTTTTCTTTTACAGTTTTCCAAACGCTGGATTTCCAGCCCAACAGATGGTATCATATATGACACTGAAACACAAAGACACATATAATAATCTTTGGCTTAAATAAATAACCACTTCTAATCAGTTCAATAAAAATTCTGCATCCTCATCATAGAAAAAAGTTTTCCAAGAATATTGGTCCTCGTGACACATGCCAATGGCATTCAAATTTCAAATCATTCATTGAATTTCAGAATCAACAAGGACAAACTCAATCTCCTTCAACTGCATTAGGGATGTGGATTTTTAATTGTATTTGGTTTTTTAATAAAGCATCCCTGTCACCAGTTTTGCATTGCCTTTGTATTTTAATGTAACTGAAATGAAACCAGCTATGGGGGAGCAAAGGCTAGTGGGATAACAACATATATCCTCTTCATAAGCCATTACAGGTGATAACTAATACTTTCTTTTACATGAAAGAAAGATTATTGTCCTGCTGGATAAGTTAGGGCAAATTTTTTAGGGCCTTGCTCATCAGTACAAATCGACTGTTCTGGACAGAGATGCTGATTCTTTTTATACTTCTGGATCCAGAATCTCACTCATAGTCTTCATGGGGAATGCTATGCAAAATCTTGGTGTCTTTTTCTGTAATCATAATTTAAGCAATTTAAGGTTCTAGAGTTAACATTAGCCAGTTGTATCTTTAAGGTATTTAAGGTATAATACATTCTAAATACATTACTGACTAAGTTTGCAGAGTGGTGTTTTGAAATGCCATTTGAGATTTTTTTTTTTTTTTTCATGAAATAACATATACTTAAATATCAGTGTAGTTCTCAGTCCAAATTTATTCCCCCCTTAAATATGCTGGGATTTTCCCTGGAATAATATTTTGGATTTTTTGTTTTCCCTCATAGATCAGAGAAACACCTAAGCATTATTTTATGGTTTCATGGAATAGAAGACTTCTACATATTTAATGGCAGGAAGCAAGCCCTGCATCACTTATTTAACTATTTTTAATTTCAGGAAGTATTTTCTGCTGTATTTGTTCTACTTTATAGAAATAATTCCCACCTACCATTAATCTCTTCCAGAAAGACAAATGAAGCTACAACTGTTAAATCCTTTTAAAGAGCTCAGCTCTCATCAAAGGTCAATCAGAAGTCAAACTGGACATTTTTTAAACAATTGAATAGGAGAATATTCCATTAAAGATGTCAAGATGAGATGTGACTAATGTCACAAAAGTTAAAGGTTAGGGGCTAATCCACTGAGAAATCATTCACGGATCATATTTAAATTGCTCACAAGGTCTCTGCTCTCTTACCAGAGCTGCTGCTAAAGATGAGAGCAGACTTCCCTTGATATCTGTGCTAGAATTTAAATTCCTGAACTTGGCTTTTCCTTAAAAATAGAAGGAAGATATTTTAATTAATTAAAAACAATCTCTTCCAAACTATGTTAATTTAGTTAGACCAACAATTTTTACAAATTAATTTATTCTTTCTAAATTCAAAACAATTCCATTAAAACATAGATCTGAGAAAGTTAGTGTGGTGAACAAATTCTCGTCTGAGAAAGACTATTTGCTTATTCCTAAACATATCTACATGTAATAAAACTTCTCCAAAGACTGTATCTTGAGGGAAAGTGTTAAAAGTCATATGTAGACTCTTTTCCTAAATAAAAGCTTCCAGAAAATCAAATTAAATAAACAGTTGACAAAAATGTAATGAATCTAAGTTCTTTTGGGTTTGGGGGGAAAAAACAGTATTTCTTTATATGCAGAAGATGCTGATTAAAAATAGCAGTATGCCACACATTTGAGGAATAAGCCATGACCTTAAATATCTCTGTATTACTGACATGGAAGTTTTAGTGGGAAGAATATCATTGCACAAATTGGATTATGGCCAATATACAATGAATCCATCTTGATACATTGTTACGGTGATTTTGAGAAAAAATACTGGGATTCAATGAATAAATGTAGATTTTTTAAACTGTAAATGTATGATCTAGTCACCATTGTTCTGTTTATAGACCTATACAGACACATAATTTGATTATAAAATATGAAATAATATTAAGTAAATCCAAGATATTTACACAGAATTATGATAATCAGATTAACTAGAAATAATGGAGTGCTTCAGTTGCCTTTCAACAGCCTAATTAAAAAGGGAAAGAGATGTTTCCTTTCCTCCTACACCCTATGCAAATCTGACTTCTAAAAAAGGTACTCAGACAAAAGACTGGAGAAGTGGAGAATTTAACTCCTAGTGAATATCATAAAGAGACTGGAAATTGTTTGGCTTGATCTGTATAAAAGAGAAAATATAACTATTGATTATTACAGTCATGTCCAGTCAGCCAGATATAAACATATTAAAATATAAATATTAAAATATATAAAATATATTTTGAGGAATATCCCTTGAATTTGCATTTGGGAAGATAAAGAAAACACTTTATTTATACCTTGGGTATTGCCTAATCTTTTGGGAATTTAGAAGTTTTCTGGATATATTGCAGAGATAAGCTTTGAGGTTAACTGCTAGAAAGACAAATAAATGGAATAAAATGTTTATGCAATAACAGGCCTGAGTATTTGATTTGGAAAGGAGGGGGAAGGGTCTATTTTCCCATTGGGGAAGTAACTATACTAATATTTGTGGCTGTTTGAAACCACACAGCTGGCTTTTTTGTTGCCTTTAAGCTGTACTGTCACAGAATAGCTGAGGACTGTGTGATCCCTCATCTCTTTTCATCTCCAGTCCCAAAATGTGTCATAGCAGTGTTGGTAATTGTTCTGATTTTCAGAATACTGCGATACTTCATATTAAGTTCACTGGGTAAAGTATTTTTTGAATAGTCATTTCTGACAATTTACAGACCTTGTTCCTACAATCATATAATCAAAGGCTGGAAAAGGCCTTTGGGGTCATCTGGTCAGCTCCAACACTCTCAGCAGGACTAATTTTAACTCCATAGCTCAAGGTATCAGGAAGATGTCCTCCCTGCCTTCTCCTTCCACAGATCACAGATGAAGTGCAGTTCTCTGAGCTGCTGCTCAGATATCACATGCTTAAGCCCCCAGCCATCTATGGCCTGACCCTAGACTTGCCCAAGTGATTGCAAAAAGAAAATGAGTGAAAGACTGAATTAACTCTGGCTGGGGAAGATTTCTTTATCATATAGATTTTAATTCCAATATATCATTTTTTTTTTTTTTTTTTTTTTCTCTTGGAGATTTCAGTGCTTCCATGAGAAGGGAAGCAAGGAGAACAAGCAGTTAAATGCCTGTTGGGGTGAGCTTTCTGCCTGGTACTCTGAAACAAAATACATTTCCCCACGTTATCTTCCTTGTGAGTCCATGTATTTCTTGTAATTTTTGCACCCCTTTTGGGTCAAAATTGTTTCATTCTGCCTCAGAAGCATCGAGTACAACGAAGCAATGCTCTGGCAATGCTGATCTTGGTGCTGTGGCACTACTTTCCCTCCCCCTCTGCCCTTGTTGCAGGGATTAGAGGTAGAATTAAGTAATGTCCCAGAAATGTGTCCTCTCAGCCAGGGTGTCTCCCAGAGCTCTCCTGGCTTCCATGCCACACATTCCACGTGCCTTAATGCACTCCCCAGTCTCAGCATACAATTAATAAAAGTCTACAATTCCTGCTATGAGCAATTACTGAATCTCTCAGCTCAAAATATGCTCTGTTCAGTTAGAGTACCCCACTCAGAGTTTATTAAGACTTGGCTCTATTATCATCTGTTTCCCAGCCAGGAACTATGAGAGTTATGACACAGGAGGAAAACTGAAAAACAGAACTGACATTGATTTCCATGTGTGCATGATCTTGCTCCAAAGACTAGTAACATAGCAACAAGGGTTGGATTTTTTTTCTTCTTTTTTCCCTTATTTCTATAGCCCTATTTATCTTTTTAAAGACTATGGTTAAGGTTGTGTGCTTTCTTCAGGGTATTATTCTTGTATTCAAAATAGGGGATGAATTTTTAATACCTAGTTCACTGCACTAACTTCCAAATGTATTTTGCTTATGATAGTTAAATCCTGATGTAGCATCTGGTTTTGATGGAGTTTCTGCTTTTATTCACTAATGCTGTTGGTCTGACCAGGTCATCACATGTGACTTCATCAGATATCAAACAGCATGGTTTAATTGGTTTATTTTACATCCAAACCTCGACATCTCTATTTCACTCTTTACAACACTCTTGTGTAACTTTCTTCAGTAACATCAATCAAGAGTAAATTGACTTTTAGAAATGCATTTTATTTCCATTTTCCACTTCCCTTTTCATGTCAATACATTATTATCCTCTCCTAACCTTAGCAGTGGAGCAGAGCTTTCAAATTATATATGAGCATTAAGTCATATAACATGATAATAGCAAAGTTTCAGCCAAATGTTTTGATATCCCATTCCCTGGACATCTGTGTACTAAGGGTAAGCATCAGGTCTCATTAACCAGTGCATGAGGCTACTACAAAGGGGAATTTCTCTGTAGCTCCATCCTCCGAACAGTCAGAAATAATAAAGAAGCATATGGTGGTTTAAAATTTAGCCTTCTGGCAATTTGGTAGGTACCTGTTTCAGCTTAGAATTCAAAACTACAAAAATCTCTCAAAGTTTTATTTTCTCCAAGAGGAAAAAGTGAAGATCATATCCTTGACAAGATAAGATTTTCTTCTTATACTGAGTATTTAGAGAACCTTGTGATAGCGAAGCTGAAATCTTTATAAAAAGGGAAAATTCTACCATGCATAGTATCTTTATCACCCCAGTTTGCTAACATCCCTAAGCAGCTTTTGCTGTGAAAAAGAGACAGGATGAATCAGAGCTAAAACATAGTTACATATTGACCTAGTTATTTGCAGCAATTTTGGAAGGTGCTTATGAGAAAAAAATCAAGCTCCTGAAGGGAAAGGTCCCTAACCATAAGTCCCCTATCAAACCATAATCTGGTGAAAATACTTCCTAGTAAAAGAATTTAGTGCTTTTTCCTCAGAAATATAATACAACTGTTTCAGAACAAAACAGTTTAGCAGAAGCTCAACCTATCAATCATAATCTTCCCATCAGCTCAAACCATTTCACCAGAGCCAGCCTGAACACCCACATCTCCCCCTCAGCCAAGCTTCTAGCAGCCTTTTATGAGGTCCAGGTGATCTTCAAGGTATTATTTGATCCCTGTCTTGCATGTACAATCAGAAGGAAGCTGATTAGTTGCAGGTGGAACTGGTTTAAACTTTAAGAACTTTAACAACTACCACCATTTATAGTACCTAATGCCAGATTTCAACCAAGTGCCAGGGCTCTGATCATTTTTTTGATCTCCAGATATGCCCACATTCAGTAACTGTTAATTACATAGTTTCTAACTAAAGATCTCCCAAACATGGGAGGGTACTAAAAACCCCTATAGCTTTCTGTTAGCTTAATCATACCATGGTGACAAGAATCAGGAGAACAAAAGAAAAAACAGACAATAGATTTAAATGCTACTGAATTTCAATTGTCAAAGAAAACATGCTCAGCAGCAGAAACTGTTCACATAATTCTCTCACTGCATCTAAGCACAAATACAAAAGAGAAGGTTTTGTGGTGCTATTACCAATGAACCACTTTGAAAAGGAAAACAGAATTTATTAGAATTTGCAGGTAGCAGATTTCATGCTATGCCCATGCCGAATGACTATGCTAGGTCTGCTTTGGACCAATATATTTTACAGGTGGCATGTGTTATTTTAAAGCAACAAGCAAATAATAAAACTGATGAAACATGAATACCTTGTATTTCTTAAAGTTTTTTTGGTTTGGTTTGTTGGGGGCTTTTTTTTGCCAGAAATTGAGTTACTGCACCCAGTGATTATGCTGCTTGCTGTAAACTAACAATTACATTTAAAAGGTTCTCCTATCTTTTAATTCCTGGGAAATTGCAATATAAAGACCAATGAAGAAATGAAGACCAATGATAAATTCAAACAGACATTTCAGTATTTTAAATAATTTATTGATACTTAGAAAGGAGCAGATAAATACACAGGTGGCTAATTTTTAATGCAAGCCTCTCAATGATTTACTAAGAACATCTGCCAGATGGTTTATATGTGTTCTATTCAGTACTCAGATGCTCATAAAGGAATTATCCTGAAGGGATGAGAAAGCTGCTTCAGAGTAGGCGTGATGTATACAGTGCAATGCACATGCCAGTGCTGATAGAGAGATTAAGTTTCTCTCAAGGATTCTTGAGTACAAATGGACTTTTTTTTCCCTCTTTGTCATGCCAAACTTTAGTCAGAGGGTGAAAAATAAGGATAAAGGATTCAGTGGAGATTTTCTGCAGACATAAATTATATAAATACCTATGAACCCATGAATGAAAAGATTTTTATGAGCTAGTAAAACTTCCTTCAAGAATCTGATGCAATTTCAGCAAGGTATCTTTAGTATAGTTACATATTTACTTTGACTGCATATGTGGTTCCACTTTCTTTGGCTGAATTTTCACAAAACTCACAAATTAATTTAATCTATGAGGGAAGTCAAAATTGTGATGTTAAGTACACATGGCTGAGGACAGCTCTTTTCAAAATAACTTGTGCATTTTAATGTGAGTTTAATAGAGAACAGTCATAGTCTCATCCTGAAACACATGATCTTACAGTGGATTAAAGCTGTCATGTGTCTGTATCTCCAAACAGGCCAACTTATTAAAGCTAAGTCTGGGGACAAGAGCTCCTTGAAATGCAGTTGCTTGATGGAGGAATTGAGGAATACAAGCTCTGTCCAGTGGAATGGCAGGCACCACAGCAGAGCACTTAAATACTTCTGTAACTTAAAGCAAACACTGCAATCCCCTGACTTCCAAGGGAAGGGGCAGCCCTCAGAGGAGACCCCTGTTTCACCACTTTGATAGCCCTGTCAAAAATAGCCAAGTGTCACTTTTTAACCTTTAAAAGAGAATTTTGCTATTTTTACTATTTTTTTTCCTTCACTGATATTCCTATTAGGTTGTTTATTTGGACTGGGTAGCCCATTACAAATCCAAGTATTGTACATAATTATTCAACTAATTCATTTGCTGTCTTTGTGGAATTAATAAATAGTAGTTTTTCTCTCTTAACATAACTGTGCTGTGTATCAAAGGATACTTCAGCAATAAAATGTAATTGTACTTATAATAACTGAAATATCATTATTTTTTTCTAAGCAAAAGACCTTGTCATCACTTGGCCTGGATGCAGCATGAAAATTAATATCCCACCATACCAAATATATCAATGTGCCACCATTCTTTGTTAAAATTATGAACTAAATTAAAAAGTGATTTTCTGGATGTAGTGTAAGGGTGGACTGAGTTCATCTCTGTCTTATGTTTCTTTTGCCAAAATAGATTTACTTTTCTCATTATGTCAAGTAGAACTCGTTACAGGCTCAGAATCTGAAATCTTCAAAAGTGAAGATGAAGAATGTAAATAACTCTCAGGATCCAGACCAGTGAGCTCCTCTGTGAATCTGCCTTTTGTGTGTTGCTTTGAAGTGTTGAAATATTTCTGAATACCTTGAAAACATCAGAGAAAACAAGTAAACAATAAATTAATTCACCCTTGCATAAGATTCTCCTTCTCTACTCTCTGAAAAAAATCCAAAAATCCTGTCCAAATCTTCCAAACAATAAAAAGAAATTCCAAACAATAGGAAGAAACTATGAAGGTGGAAAGTGGAAAAAAAAATCCCAAGTGGAAGCTGCCTGTTTAGTGTATCTTTTGTCAGTTAAGCCTTCAGCTATTTACTTGACTAAAAGGAAGCAGAGCTACAATGCTTATCTTCCTATCTTGTCAGAAGTGTTCTCAGGAAGATATTCCAAGTGAAATCATTCACAGCTAACTGTGGATGAAAGTATGATATAAATAGGGCATAGTGATGGTGCTTCTGTTCTGTATGAGTCCACCTATACTAATCTGTTTTCACTTAGTTTCCACCTAGCATATTGTCTTGAGTTCTTTTACATTTTTTACCACATTTAATGTCATCCTAAAAAGAAAAAATACCCTGAAATCTCAGGTGTTATAGCCAGGATTGGGGAACAAAGGGGAAAAACAGGGTTTCAGTGCACAAATCAGCACTGACAAAAACCACTGCTTCCTTGTACAAACAAACCAAAGCAATTAAAAAGAAAGTTTAAGCTCTGTATAAGCCCTAAACAGAGATTTTTGTCTACAGCAGGTGTAACATTTTAAATTTTTCTTTAACATTCTTGGTAAGAAAGTCTTTGATAAAGCAGGCCTCTCTACCTCTCCAGCTGAAGTTAAATAAATAAAAAGCTATTTAATGGTAGCTCTTAATGCATGTTGACATAGTAGGTAATGGCTGATTCAACATTAAGAAGTTAATGAAAATCAATGTAAGGATGATGCATGATCTGGAAAATACACCTTTGACTTTCTACTGTATAACTTTGTATTGTGAAGTCATGAGAAATTCTTATCTGTCAATAAATCAGAAAAAAAAAAAAAGGATTAATGAGGTGATTTTGACTTTAACACTGTCACTTCTCTTTAATCTCTAGCTAGGCTTGATGTCATCAAAGCACTTAATCAAAGCCCTAACTATAAGCATAACAGTGTTAAGCAGATGTTTCGAAGAAAGCCAGCTTGCTATTGTGCTTTGCCAAATTGGAAATGGATTATCAGGTAGCATGAAGTGATACATCATCATCCTGCAGTCAGGGCATACGGTATGAGACACCTGTGCCTTTGCTGCAGTGGTGGTAAACAGCTGTGCACCAGTAAAAGTGCCCACAGATGCTGTGGTGTCCCACTCAAAAGGGGAAGGGAGCACTCAGGATTAAAAATATTTGTGATCAAAAGGAAATATGAAAGTCAGAGGTTCTATAAAAGCTTACAAAATTTTATTAGTAAATCACACACTCGGCATGAAAATTGTAATTCAGTCCCTGTTCTCCTAGCATAAGCACAGAGCAGCAGGTTTTGGACAAAGGGAAGCAAGAGAGCTGTATTAAAGAAGGGGAGAGAGGAAGAAGGGAAGAAAGGAAGGAAGAGAGATCACCAGTCCTGGCTCCAGTGTTGATCCATCTGATGGGGTGTCTAGGGTTTTCAGCTTTCTGGGTGAACCTTTTTATAGTTGAGTTTTCCCTGCCTTGCAGATAAGCTTCTTGCTTTCTATGCCAATTAATTTTCATGCACAGGCCATTTTTAAGCCTTTCTGGAAATGTGTTAGAGGGCTTGGAGGGCCTTGGGTGGTCTTGTTCCTCCCCAACATCCCATATCCATTTCTCAATCTCATTTTTGCCTTTGTGCTGGACTGTGTTGTGCTTATTTCTAGGAGCATTTGTCAAGAACATTTGTCTCAGAAAATGCTACGCTAGCTCTGTATGATCCCCTGCTCAAGTCACATCCTGTTCACTCTCACAATGTGATATTACCAAAAAACCTTATTTGTTACTACCAGCAATCCTCGGTTGGCTCCACAGCCACGTTTGAGATGGACATGGGAGCTGCCTCATTTTCTAGGCTTCTACAGATGCAGAGATAAACCAACACTTTCTGCTTCAGTCAAGGTCTTCCTTACATCTTCACCTTCCTCTTAGCCATCTCTACCTGTATACATATAGATATGAATACATGTATCATATGTACACATAACATATGTGTATACATATATGTATACATCTACCATCAGGCTGAGCCAGTCTCAGCACCTCCCTTTTGGCCTGTCTACCTTGCAGTCAAATATATAATTGTAAGACATAAAGAAATATTGTATTGGTACAGACTAGTTGTCCCACGTAGCAATAGCCATGACCTTGTAAGCAGCACAAAATGTAAAAGGAATTTCATGGCTGAAAAAATACTGCAGGTCTAAGGGCACAATATTTCACATCCTACGTGTATGACAAAACCAATTGGAGATTTTTTTACATATCCATACATATCAGTACATATTCAAGCTACAGAACAGACACAGCCTGAGCATATCCTATAGAAAAGGATTAGAGAACAAACTATTCCCTGGAAGATAACAAATGTGAGCTGCAGTAACTAAAATCATAGCTTAAACAAACCCAAGCTGTTGTGGACACAACCCAGCATCCTTTCTGTACAAATGGCCTGTGCCAAAGTCAGTAGGGAGCTTGCCTTTACAAATATGGAAAGATCATGTCAATTCCTTCCAATAATAGTCATTAGTCTTTAAAAATATGTAAGGAGTAATAAAAAAGCAAACAGTGTTTGAAAGCTAGTATTACTTTTACCCCCAGTATAGGAAATCTGAATGCTGTCTGTTTCTTCAAATAACAAAACTCATCATTTTTTTCACTTTATAAAATAATTAAATCATTTAGTAAACTTTCATATTTGCTTTCTTTAATTCTTGTTTCTAACCTGAAAATCTACAGGTCCTTTGTTATAAAAGCCCCACAGCATTCTCTCACATATTCCTCCAGCACTGTGAATCCAGGCACAACAGATTTGTGTTAGTTCAAGAGACAGCAAGACAGATCCACGGATGTGTCTGCCAGCGTGTCAGGGTACAGGTCCTGACCAGATTGTCACAGATGAAGATGGAAACGTAACACATAAGGTAATCCCATTTCTCCAGGCCTTGAATCTCTCCCTTAGCTTCCACCCTTTAAGGAAGAATGTTCTCATTTTCCACACTTAAAAGAAGAATGTTCCCTCAAGCTCATTAAATGGACTCAGTTTTCTTTTGTTAATACAAACCCCAAATATGCAGGGTACTTATCAGTATATATATATATATATATATATATATATATATCTCAGTATAATATAGTATAATACAGATATCTGAAGGTTTACTAAAATAGTAATTCTATTTAACTTTCCAGTGCTTTCACATTCCTGTTCATAAAACGGTTTGGTCTAAATCCTGTACTGTTTCAAGTCATTGCCAAAATTTACAAGTACATTTACAGCTGAAGCTTCAACCTACTTTTATGATCAATAATTGTTTCATGGAAGACACTATTTAACAGAAGGTGAGACATTCTAACAAATTGGTACATAGCTTTGGTGGCAAAAGGAATTTTTTTAATCTGAGCATTACACATTTGGAAGGTCATTTCAATAATAGGCCTTTAAAGAAGAAGAAAATATTTATAATCAAAAATTGCAGGACCCTTTTTTTTTTTTTTTTCCCTTGGTAAGCTGACAATCATTTTTTCTTGAAATCAGTGAGATTTGGCCCAGGTGTCTTCTAGATTTTTCTTGATCCTGAAGATCTGAGCCGAAGTAATTCACAGTGAGTGGCATACGAACTCAGTATTCTCTGTTCCCTTTTTCTGTTGTAGGAAGCAATTTAAGGGAGTGAAACATCTCAGGATTAAATTTAACCCTAGCAATATTTTGTTTAACTTAGATACTTACTGGATTAAACTGCCTCACTCTAAGTTCTTTATTTTCAGAGTCAGTAAGTGTGGCTGTCATCACTCTTGTGCTTTCACTTAAGCTATTTCCAGATATACAGATTATGTGGTTTTTGTCTGAGAAGTTTTTTAAAAGTATTTGGCTTGCTATATTTAATGCAATAAAAGTTTTGATATAGTAGTGGACTTAAAATAATGAGTGTGTTTAGTGCTATTACTGAACATAGTGAAAATGGAAAGGTTAATGTAAAGAGAACTGCATAAAGCAAAACAGATTATGAAGGAATATAAAGCTTTTCTATTGGATGAGTACCTAAGAATGGAATTTTCCTTATACATTTTACTGTGAATCTGTTCCTCAATTAGTTTCTGCTTTAAGTCAGTCTTGAACTGTTACTATAAGAATAAAAAAATTTCCTTTACACGCAGACTATACATAATTCTTTGCCAATGTAGAATTATGGGTGTTTTCATGTAGGTTATTGCCTGCTGCATATTTAGTCTTCGCTGTTAGACTAAATTAAAAATTATCATTTTCCTATTCTATGATTCTCTTTTTGATGTGAATAAATATTTTTAAACGACATAAACTCAAATATTGCTCATTAAATTTGATGCATTCTTTTCTGGTTGATCAAAGATAAATCACTGCTTTGAAAAGTTACATTCAAAGATCTTTTGGAGACGTGTGGCTATAATTAAGAAATTAATAATTAGTAGTGGTTTTTTACCTTTCAATTTTTTGTGAGTTGAAACTTTAAAAATGCAGATATTATATTCCCATATCGGTTTTTCTTTCACCAAAACCAGGAAATTCATAATGATGGCTCTCACTACAAATGTAGCTTGGCCTCACATATATATTTAATACTTTATTGGATACCTTAATAAATTTCTATGCTCATAAAAACTAAAAGCTGCGTAACAAATAAAATTTATTTTAATTTCAGCTCAATATTTTCTATTTTAATATTCAAAACATTAATATTTGAACCATTAAAAATTGTTAGATTTTTGCAATTAATTTTCCAAAAGCTTTCAAGATATTGAATCTGAAAACATTCAAGAAGAAGTTCTAAATTCATACCAGAATCTATACTAATTTTTCTTTCCAGAGCCTTTGATTAGGGTGTCACTCCTCTATCAGTGAAGCTCCGGAAACAAATTCACATCTTTTATATTGTTTAAGGAGCTGAAGAATTCTCTGTCTTGAAAAATACGTGTCCAGAAGAAGCTGGTGGGCTCATCCTTCTCCAGGCTGTGTGATGAGGTGTGGGTTATAACCTTCTGCAAGTTCCTAACTTGAGTGAACTGCTGTCAGACAGCCTAAGTTTCAAAAGACCTTTTTGGCTAACTGGACACTTGCTTTGCCTGGATTTGAGGCTTTACACTGTTCAACATAAACTTAGGAAATGAGACCACATCTTGCATACATCCAGCACTGTTTCAATCCTAATTTGGTAAGAAACCGTGGAGCTGTCTAATGTGTATGAGTAGGGTTTTTCCCACTTCTCTGCTATAAGACAGTAAATGTGTCATCATCTTCAGGTAAAATTTTGCCACCCTGATTTAAGCCTCAGGAATCTGATAAAAATAAGCAATCAGAGTTATTCAGTGTGTACGTAGGAGCAGTTTCTGAGGAAGCCAAGGAGTATAATCCAGGACGTGCACAAAGTAACGTCAGATCATTTCCACCAGGTGTAGGAATGGCAAACAGTTGACAGATTATCATAGACACATAATAGGAAAAAAATAAATCAAGGAAATGTTAAGGTGTTTATTTTTTCCATTCATGTTTTTTATTTTCAGGCATCCTTTCTCCTTCCAGTAAACTTTTCGGATCACTGGCAACACAATGAACTTTTCTGAGGGGAGAAACACTAGCTCCTGCTCCCACTCCAAAATTTCTGTTTAATATTAAAATTTTACATCCTTTTTAGGGTACATGTGCAAGATAAAGTTTCTTGTTCTGGTAGATGTATGATATGATTGTTGAGAGAATTTCCGTGGAATTCCTCTAATTATATTTTGTGGGTGGAGAGGGAGAGTGAGGCTTGTTAAAATAAAATGGGACACACAATTCTGGCTGTGGGTGTGCTGATGGATCACCATTTCAAGTCCTAAGGATTTAGGATATTAGGGGCTGCTGAATCCATTAGTTCAGTGAGGGTGAAGCTGTTGTGATTCCATGATCCAGGGTGCACCAAGACTGAGCATGAATGAATGTCCTTGGTGGGTTTCTCACCATTGACAAAAGTCCCAACCTCCCCCTTGAATATCCTCAAGGAAGTTTTTCTTGATGCCTCCTTCACACTGATCCGCTGACCATTCTCAGCCTGTTAGTGTTCCTCTGAATGCTGCTGGGCTTCTGTGCTTATAGTGATTGGTTTTGAATCATACATGCATTCTGCAAGCACTTTTCTACTCATATCATGAATAATTGAATTTACAAAGTAATAATTACCTTTCATGGTCAAGAGCAGAATATAAATGCAGATTTCATCACAGATATTTTGAGAGCTTGCTTTATGGTATTGTATGAGCTGTTCCTATAATGTGTGACCATATCCTTTATAATCAAAAATACATTGCTCTTGTCTATTCCAATATTTTTGTTTCTATGCTTCCATTTATGAATAGTAGAGTTTCTTTAATCCTACTTACACATAGTCTGCAATAAGTTTATGTTAGAGATTTTTTTTCCTTCAAATTTGACATAAAAAGTGTAATTATGAGGGTATATGGTTTGCTCCACAATTTCTCATTCATCCTTTAATCAGCCCCAGCGTTCTAAGGAGAAAATCCTTGCTTTTGTACTTGGGTAACAGAATTTTTACCAACAGATTAATCATCTGCCACTACAAGATCTTTTAGACTAATTGGAGTGACAGTGTTGAATGACATAAAAATAATACCTGGGCCCAACAATATTATTTGATAGTCTGTTAGGATGGCTGATTAAAAAGTGAAGGCTTAACATGTCCTGATCGTTACTCAGGAAATATGCTTCAACTTTTAAAACTATTCTGACTATTCTTACAAGCTGAAGATTTCATATCCTGTTAATTTTCTGCTGTATCACTGCTGTTAGCATCTGTTTTTTGGGATGATGAGCTACATCATGTTAGGACTCTCATCTACCTTTGTTAGGAGATTCATATCCACTGAAAGAGGCAGGGAGCGAGATTTATTTTATATTGACCATAATTCAGAAGTTTAGCTTAAGAATTTGAACATGGAGTTAAGTTTTTATATTCATTCATGAAGCATACAGACTTTTTTTCTAAGGATTATACTAAATTTCATGAAAAGAAAAATATAAGTTTTATAAGGTCTTTATTACTTACAGAATAAGTAAGTACTTAAAAGTATAAAAATATAAGTTTTGATCTTGAATACTTATTCTTACAGAATAATTATCTGAATTTCTTTTTGAGAATTTTCCTTCTGGTCCAAGACAAGATGGAATTTGGTAGCAAGGTAAGTGGGAACTTACTGACCCTAGAGCCTTCTTTTGAAGTGCAACCAAGTCTTCAAATGACAAAGCATACAGCCTGCAGAAATGAGTTAACCTCCCACAGAGAAATACCTTTCTTTCACTCCTACAATGAAGCTTCGTAAACTGCTATGAAGCCAGTATGACTAAAGTACATGGCAGAGGACTTGATTTCACTTTGTGTAAGGATGAAGAATAAAATATATTTTTTAGAGGAGAATACAGCTTTTAATTTTTTATACAGAAATAGTGGATCATGATATTTTAAATAAATATTATTTTTTATTGTGTAACATTCAGTCTATATATTGCTGTATGTCATAAATGCATTATTTAAAATGTTTATGATTTAGGGCAAGAACATGAATTATAAACCAAGTATCATCTCATAAGCTTGAGAAACAGAAAACATTATGGAAGCCAGATGCTATCTGGGGACTATGTAGGTACTTCATTACACAAATTCCTTTTGTCCTTAGTGCAAACAAGAAGACACATTTGTCTCATTTGTAATCATGTCCCTTTTTCTCTTCCAACAAAGAGGCCAAATTGACAAAATCTGGTAAGGCCAGCTAAAATGAGAATTTCCCTACTCAGGGGGATTGATGAAATATAGCATGTCCTAACAAAGACCAGCCACAGAGGCAGAGGAGGAGCTAAAAACATAATACTAACTATAAGGTATTGGTCTAAAATATGAGTAAATGAATATCAGTAAAATTTCTGAGTAAGATAGTAGATAATTAAGAATATAAGAGGAACGTGAATGTCCTCAGGGCAAAAGAGGAAACAGCAATTTTGTTTGTGATGTTAGAAGAAGTGAAGGAATTTCTGAAGCAAATAAATCTATAAGACAAAAGAGAGCTAGTAAACAACTACCAGTGGAAAGGGCTTGGAAGGCTACAGACAAGTTAGAAGAGTAGGTAAATATAGAAAACAAAATTAATTAAATGCCGAAATTAAACTATACCTATACAAAGAATCAGAGAAAAAGATAATATCTAAGCTTATTGTTATATCTTATTTTTAATATCTGAGACATTTCCTTGAAGAAAAGACTGTTTAAGCAGATAAAATCTGTGTCCAAATGATTTTCAAATATACTACAGTAGATGGACAGATTTGAAATGAACCAAGATGAAGTTTCTGAGCTTAATATTCTTATTGCCTCTAGAAGACTGAGATTAGTTTATATCTGACTGATGCAGAAATGCCCTTTCTCCAACTGACATTGAACTTTCTCAAAACTTTAAATCCAGTGATCTGAAATTTGGAAAAAGATGAATTATTGTGCAGTTGCCTTTAGTGGAATTTTTTCAGCTAGAAAAACTATTTACTTTTCCATTCTTCCTTATTTTCTTTAATATTTCCCCAGGAAAGCTGGCAAGAACAGCCTTCCTAATTATCTTTGTTGGCCAGATTCTTCAAAGAAACAGACTTGCCCAGACTTCATTAGAAAGCTCCAGAGAGGTGTGTAGAAATATAGATACTGTTAGCCGAATAGTTCCAGCAAAAGTTGTAAAAATTGAATGAAGAACCAAAATTACACAGGGTTTAAAAGAAAAAAATTATTGGGACCCACACGATATTGAGAATAGTTAGCATGTTTTCTCTATGGTGAAACAAAGATTTGGAGATAATAGTTTTTTAATGTTTATGTGTGTTTTCTCCTGTTCTCAGTGACAAACATCAGGGAAATTATGCATAAAAAATACATATTTAAATTAAAGTATTAACATTTCCTGTGGTGATCTTTTGTAGCCAACATTTCCTCATGAAAAGGAGACAGCAAAGAAAAAACTTGAGAAAGCACAAATATGAGAATTACTGTTACAAAGAAGAATTTTGGTTGAATGAGAAATTTAATTCAAGAACAACTGTTCAAAAGTACATAATTTCAAGTTTTAGATTTCTAAGATTTTAGTATTTTGCTTACCTCTATGTAGCAGACTATGAATGAGATCTAAACTCAGTCTTATGTTAAATGTTTCCTGAATTAATGTCTGTCACAAACTGGAGATACTGACTCTTCATATGCTGTATACTCATGGTGGAACTGGTCCTAAGCATGTTAAAAATATTTAAATTAAAGTGCCTCACCTCATATTTATGAAAGAATTTGGATTGGTTTTCATCAGCACAATATTTGATCCCTGTATCTGCAAAACTGTAACATGGACTCATCCCCTCTCCCTCCACCAAAGAGTGTCAACCAGGGAGAAGCAGTAAATGGAAACAAATTCATATGAGATTGAGATAATGGTTGATTCAGCCATTAAAAATATGTTTATTGAATGTGTGTCTATGTTAAAACAAGATTGTTAAAAATGCCTCTGGCAATTAAGGAATTAGGAAGGTTAAGTTTACTTGTGTAAATATAAATAGGCATCTTGAGGTGAAATGCCCTCTGACAGAAGCAAAATTAGCCATATATTTAGAGCCTACATCATATTTCAAAGGAAGAAAATGTCTCCTACTTCCTTATTTTTAGATTACATTATTTAAAGAAAGGTTTAAGTGCCTAGTATGAACATTTTGAAAATGAGACCTATTAAAATAAAAACTGTTACGTTATCACTCTCTCAGCCCCTAACAAGTGTGAACTTAGATTCATTGTTCAGACATGTTGACCAGCACAGGTAACCATTATTAACTATCTGTTATCACAGGCTTTATTCTTTATGTGGGTAAGATAAATGAATAATCATACATTGTGCTACTGGGTTTCACAGCAAAAAATTGTGAAACCAAATACAAACTATTGTTGTTTCCTCTCCAACATTCTTGTCTCTTTCAAGATTCAAGTGGCACTTTTCAGATCTTGCTAATTCCACTTTATCTTCTCCCAGTTTTAATTCTGACTGTAGAGCCCCTTGTCTCTTTCTGTTTCAGTCAGATTTCCCTTGTATGAAGGTCTGGTGACTTTGTTGCCTCAGCTGTTCCTGCGCCAAACACAAAGGTCATATTCCAGTTTCTTTCATACCATTTTGAATGCTTAAGGCAAGACCTTCTCAAAGATAGGGAAGATAAGAATTTAAACAGAGTCACATAGTGTTATTTTCAGATTTATTCTTGCTTGTTGCATGTTTTAACTTTTTTTCAATAATCGAATAATTTTGTGTGACTGAAACCTTCAGAAGAAAGATGTAACTTATGGCAGATGTGCAAGTTTACTCTAAAATACTGGTTTTGTCAGAACTGAAAATAACAAATACAAGGCTTCATGATGGAAATTACTGGGTGCTCTCGTTAACAAGATGTGAAAACAAAAGTAGGTGAACCGCACTTGTACTTTGCAAGTACACTTCCTGAAGTAGCTGTGAAACAAATTTGTTCTCAGGTCGTCCAGCCCTGCTCTGCTTTCTTTGGTTCTGAAATTGCTCTGACAGATTTCCAACATCCATGTTTCCTTTCACCTCACTTCCCAAATCACACTACTCTTGCAGCCAGGACTCTCTGGCTACACATGAGTTGAGATTTACTGCTGTGGGATTTTATGCCATGGCCAGGGAGGTGTTTTTCCACCAAGAATAACACACAGCATGGGGCAAACTTCCTGTATGATCTTACCAGTTTTGCCATTTTGGACCAGCATAAGAGGCCACTGCAGAAAGGTTCTGCTCTTGAGTTGTCATTTTTCCTTGTGTGATTTTCCTTTGACAAACTTCAATCTGAAAAAAATTGTTCTATTCTAAATGTTATTTTACTACACTGTAAGGAAAATACACTTATGTTTCCAATGTGCTCTGGATACACTTCAGAAGTGAATAAGTAAGTTATGAAACAACTTGTTATTTTACAATGTAAAATTGTTATGTTTTTTAAAATATTCAGAGAACAAAAAGGTTCCTGTCAAAAAATTGCTATAGCTCTATTTCCATATGCCTGACCTATAACAGAGTAGCATTATCTGCTATGCAGAGAAATGGGCTGAAAATTTTACATATTTCCTATTCTACCTTTGCTAGATAATTTTAGGGAGAAATTTTCCATTTCTGTCTTTAAATACCTAATGCTTAAGAAGTTATATATTTTAAAAATTTGATAATATTGAAAATTCAAGCTGTAAGATTCAAGTGCTGCAGATGTAGATCCTATGTTTAGTGTGGGATTTATCACATGAAAATATTTGCAAATGGAAATATTCTTAGCTGGCAGCAGTGCTCTATTTTTTATTTTGTGAATGAGCCAAGAAAAGTGGTATTATTTATTGAACTTCCTTTACGAATATAGAAGGAGTTTGAACAAAAAAAGTGACTTATTATGAGACCCCTTAGGCCTGATGAATTTATAATCATCTAAGAGAAAAAGGGAAGAGAAAGAAGAAGTGTTATCCCTTTTCAAGAAGTAGAGTTATGGGCTTGGGCACATGGACAAGTTCCCACAGAGATAACAAGCTACTGAAGAGCAACCAACTTGTTTTAACTGTCTCTTTGTGTTCCCTTGGTTTGTGGCAAACGTGAAGTAATTCAAATAATCCTCATCCTCTTTCATCGCATATTTCGTTGAGGACCAGAGAAATGTAAATCACTTCGCACTTGTCACAGGCTAAGAGATTGAAGATAAACGTTGCTGCAGTTCAGCTATATTGGGTAACTCATTATGGCACTGTGACTTTCCACGTGTCTGTGACTCGAGACCTAGATTGACTTTCTGTGTCAAACACTGAACCTACACTTTTGGAGCCTCACTCCCATGCCTAAACTAAAGACAAAATGAATACTGCTTTTATGTCATTGCCAGCCATGAGGACAAGAGTAACTCAGGAAAGCCTAGCCCTAAACTATAGGTGACCTGAAAAAGTGAAAAAGAAGTCAAATGTATTGAAAGAGCAAGATTTCCAATCATCATTCATAGATTCAAAATCTTGCATATTCTGATAAGCAAGTAACATTTGGAATATTTGTTCAGTGAAAACAAATTTGAAACTTTTGGAGGTCATCCAGTTCTCCATCCCTGTTCTTTATTAACATGTTTTTATTCCAAGCAGCAATCCCTTAGTTGATGAGGTTATGATTGTATTTCATAATGAATCTTAGGACATAAAAAAAAAAATAAAAAAAAAAAATAAAAAAAAAAAAATTAGCAATGCATTTTCAGCAAGTTCTGAGTTTTAATACTGTCAATGCAATTTTTAAATTTCTCCCATGTGCCTTGTGTTTCTTTTTTGATTTGTGGGGAATAAAGGGTTTTGACCTGTCTTTTGTGGTTTGTAGTAGTTTTTTTTTTTCTATCATAAAATTTCAGAATACAGTTTGACATCAGGAGGAGAAACTGGGAATATTAGTGCTTGTTCAGAACACCAGCATAATCAGCTATAGTTCTTCTTCCAACAGATTGCCAATTATTTGAGCTCAGGAGAAAGAGGTCATCAGCTGTTAAGTTCTGTAGCATTTTGATGGTATTATCATAGAAACATAGAATGGTTTGGGTTGGAAGGGACCTTAAGGGTCATCTTTTTCCAACACCCTTGCCAAGGGCAGGGACACCTTCTGCTAGACCTGGTTGTTCAAAGCCCCTTCCAACATGGCCTTCAACACTTCCATGTATGGGACATCCAACACCTCTCTGGGCAGTAAATACATAACTTTTGTATTTCAGAAAAAAAAAGTGAATTTAAAAATAAAAATAAAATAACCTGACTTTGATGAAAGTAAGTGTAAAATTATTACTTCCTTACAAAAATAGAGAAGTGGTAAAATCCTTAAGGTCCATGACTCCTGAACAAATCTGTGGTCCATGTTCCGCAGAAATAAGCTCTGGAATTATATATATCAGCAGTAACAGTTCCTCATGAAGAATAAATCACACAGACAGATCACTGACTACAGAAGGTTTATTGTGAAGTCTATTCACCACATTATCTAAATTAAGCTAAACTCAGTGCCTGGAAATAACTCCATTTAACTGTCTTCAGAAAAAAAAAAAAAGAAAAAAAAGAAAAGAAAAGCTGTCTGGAAGGAGATTTGCATTTGCTAATGTACAAGAGAGCATATCTTGTTTTGGGTGGATACAATGATTTATTTCAGAAGTTGATTAGTTGTGCTTCTAAACATTCTAGACTTAAGGCCCTTTCCTTTCTTTCCCAGACTTTATCCTCCAAACCTCAGTCTTTCATGCATGTTAGTTTTTATGATGGGTGAGATGCATTTCATTATTTTTCTTGGTCATGTATTTTTCTCTTTCAAGATTAGGTGAGATGGAATCATGTGGCAAAAAAGACAGAAAGTATTGGACACTTCAGGGGGTGGCAGCAAAAACATTTTAATGTGGGATCTGGGGAATGCAGCTCAGAGCTGATGAAGGTGCTGTGAAACACATGGACTGATCAGCCAAGGTTCATATGAAACAAATGAGAAACTCCCTAGGGATTAAGTGACATGAAAAGTTTACTGCATTTCAAAGATCATTGAGTTAATTGCAACATCATATGAAAGCAAATTTTTCTACTTAAAAGGGATCATGGGAAAAGGGGAACTTGGTGCAAAAATATTTTTCACCTCTCCTTATTCCTTGGATAAAGAGATTTCTCAAATATTCTTCTGGATAAAAAGGAATCCTAGTTTTCTTTCTGATGAAAATGTAACTTCTATGGATTTTAAAATTGTGTGGTCTTTTTCAGGGAGCTAATTATAAAGGAAAGGTCTAGATAATTCTGTTTATAGCAGGAGTTGATTTCCCATCATTACTTTTCCAAGAAAAGACACCTGAAGTCTGTGTACTTTGACTTTTCTTTTTCTCTTTCTTTCCATATATATCTGTCTGTGCATACACATACATACCCAAGGAGTGCAATTATATGTTTGTTTGCATGCATACCCATACACATATGCCAATGCGCATATATAGAGATATATATTTTATTAAGTACATCTATCACCTCAGTAAACAGAAACTTCCTTAAGGAACTCTCATTTTAATTAATTTTTATTTCAAAACATTATTGAAAAATGCATTTCACAGCTAAAGGCATATCATACTGACTTGGCAAGAACAAAATCACTTAATTGATCCCAGTTACTATGAATAGAATTTCTCTCTCACCAATTCACTTTTGCTTTTGGAAATACTTTCTGAAGTTGAAATTATACATGTGGAGCAGACCTGTATTTCAGCAAATGAGTTCTGTTAGCACAGTCATTAGGTTTAAATTTATGTGAACAGGAGACCAGGAGCATTCTACTAGCCCCAGTGGATTCCTTCGGTTTAGATTCAAAATTTGTGTAAGTTATGATAACAGTCTAATTAGTGGTTTGGGCGAACAGTTTTCCACTTGGCAGATAGACTACAACAGCTCTTTCACAAATTCCACTCATTATGTCTTATTAGTATCAGGCAAGACAATATAAATCTAATTTCACAAGGGATTTATAAGAACTCCTACTGGGAAGTGGTCTTTTTTCAAATGACCCCTATTTATTTTTTCTGTGTGTCAGCTGGATATTTCTGGAATAGTGTCTTTAACATCAAATACAGTATATAACAGTCAGCACCTGAAAATGTCAGTGTTTGAGAAAGTAGATAGCATTTCTCATTTCTCAAGATAAAATTGCTATGGGGGAAAAATAATGCCAATATCAGTGCATTGTCAAATTACTGCATCAAAATGAAAATGTTTTAGTATATATGTCTTAGTCATACTGCAAAATTCTGAATGGCCTTAAATGTCATTCACACATGAAGGTGAACACCTTGATTCTGGATAGGAATTTTGTTTTTAGGTTTGAAGACCATTTTTTTTTCCATTCAAATAAGGTCCAATTGTCTTTTCTTTAACTGCAAATTCATTAGCCACCAAAGCTTTGCACTTCTGATCTGTTTTTAGAGAAGCAGCCTTTGATTTTTTAATTTTCCTAGAACTGCCTTATCTTCATTCTGATTAGCTTTTACAGGACTACAAAAAGTCTAATTAAATGTTGATAAAATATTAACATTCTTAAAATAATTCTATGTAGTATGATGAAAAAAGAAATTTGAAAATTCTATTAATTCTGCTTCTGGTAGAGTTTGAGTAGGAACAGTTGTCCATAAGCAGAAGTTTCCCATCCTGCAGAAAGATTCAGCTCCTTCCCAACCATGGAGCTGTGGTAGGAATTTGTGTCATGGCTTAGTAGATCTGGAGTACAAGCAGCTGGATCTGGGATGAGCTGTACAAAGAATAATTTCAGTGTACCATACAATTGTTCTTCTACAAAAACTTTTGCTGTTTCTTGGGGTTTTGCTGCAGTAGTTGGTAGAATTTAAACAGGATCAAGTATGTTGCATATGTTGGCATGTCATTGAAGTGACATTCGTGTGTAAAAGAAAAGAATGAGCTTTTGTGTTTCACACTGTGTTGGCTGGAAAGTGCACGTGATTTAGAAAGACAGATATTCATGGACAATACATAAAATTCAAATCACAGAGTTGTCCAAACTTCCTGTGTAGTTACAAATCCTACAGGAAATATTTGCTATTTGGTTTTAGGAACAAAAATGGTGCCTACTGCACTGTAAAGGATTATGTATGTCTTGATTATAGTTCCCATTTTAGAGTCAGCAAAACAATACTTTTATCTTTATGAAAACAGAGAGCCTAAGATGCTTTTGCTCACATCTGCATCAGCCAATGACTCATGTTGTTTGAGGAAGAGGCTGGTTCTCAGTCTTTGATCACTGTGAGCTGAATAATGTTTTGCAAAGCCAAAAAAGATAAAAGAAAAGAAAAGTGAGTTATTTTGTTAAAACTAGTTACAGTAGACTTAATAACAATGAAAAATAAATGCATGGAGCCAAATTTATATACAACGAGCTTTATTTGCAATAAAACCAATGAAACACTAATGGTAAAGCACATATGAGAAGACTGCTGCTCCGAAGAGGGGATGAAAGCAAAGTCTGTAAAATCAACAGAGTGCTCATTTCACATGAAGAGAGGTGATTTAAACAAAAGGTCTTAGTTGCCTCATGTCTTGGATATCTTTTACCCCCAAGTTGTTTTAGCTTATTTATTCAATTTGATGAGTGTTTTGTTGTACTTTCTACTACTTCTGTGATGGGACAGAGTATTCATAACCCACCTGATTTTGTAGGAAAAGCTGCAAGGTGAAGAACAGCAATGGTTTCTGCAGAGAATCAAGGGAATTTTCATAGGATATGTTCCAAATATAATTCATTTTTTTAGATGAATAAATCTTTTTGGAAGATGTGGAAAATTTTTACTAGATCGTTTTTACTTCAAACCAAAGCTCTTTGGCACACTGCATGTTGTCAAGGAATTTTATTTTCTGACAGATAAGGAAAATATCTTAAGCATTTCTTGCATTTATGCATTGATTTTGGCCAGGTCTTGGGTAATCAGCATAAAAATGTCTGGGGGGGGATGCTGGAGCACCTCTCCTATGAAGAATAACTGAGAAAGTTGGGGATGTTCAGCCTGTAGAAGTGAAGCCTCCAGGGCTACTTAGAACAGCCTTGCAATATTCAAAAGAGTTTTAAAAGACTAGCAGAGTGTATTATAGTGATAGGACAAGGGGTCATGGTTTTAAACTGAAAGTAGATTTAGATCAAACAGAAGGAAGAAACTCTTCCCTGTGGGGATGGTGAGGCACCAGCACAGGTTGCCCAGTGAAGCTCTGGATGCCCCATCCCTGAAAATATTGAAGACCAGGTCAGATAGGGCCAGGTCTGTGGAAGGTGTCTCTGTCTGTGGAGGAGGGGTGTGAGGGTGTGGACCTCGACCATCTTTTAGATCCCTTTCAATCCAAACCACACCAAGATTCTATGTTTCTGTGACTTCACTGCATCATTTCTATGCATGTGTAGTACAAACTCAATTTGCTGGAAGAGTTGTAAAGAAAGCTTTAATGAATATCACAGCATCTTTCTAGTCTGTGTTGTTAACAATGCAGCATTGCAAACCTTTCTCTGCTTTTATTTCAGTGAACTGCAAGTTTTTACAGTAATGTTTCAGGACAGAAGGAGGACACTGCAGTTGTTCCCAGTAACACACCACTATTGTTTTCAGTGCTTCAAAGTGCTTGTCTAACACTTTGTTGAATGAACAGAGCTGTGGTTTCTTGTGCCATCTCAGTTGATCCATCCTCCATGTTAATCACCCCTTTGCATTCTGCTGATTGCCATTGTGCCTTCTCATTTGACCTTGTGTCTATCAGCCTTAAAACTTCTAAAATTCTCTGTAACTTTACCACATTTCTTAATTGTCTTTTTTTCTCCTACATGTTCCCAGAACACAGGGAAGCACAAAAATACTCCTGCATGCTGTAACTGGCCTGACTCCTTGCACATGAACTTAGGATGGATGGCAATGAGAATCCTGGTTTCAGATTCTCAACCTCGAGTTACTTGACAATTAGTAAGTCTAACTATGGCTACTTAGAATTTCCATTCTACATGCCTCTGTTCAGGCAAGGAATTTTCTATCTTCTCTTTGGGTACAAAAAACCACATAATAAAAATCAGAGGCCAAATTCATACCTCACTGCAGTCTGCAGCTTCTTCATGAGGGGATGTGGAGAGGAAAGCACTGATCTCCTCTCTCTGGTGACCAGTGAGATGACCCACATGAATGGCAGGAAGTTGAGTCAGGGGAGGTTCGATTTGGATATTAGGAAAAGGATCTTCACTCAGGGGATGTTTGGTCTAGGACTGGCTCCCCAGGAAAATGGTCACAGCACCAAGAGTTCAAGAAGAATTTGACCATGCTGTTAGACACACTATGGTTCTTGACATGTTCTGTACAGGGCTGGGAGTTGGACTTGATGATCCTGATGGGATCCTTCCAACAGAGGATATTCTATCATTCCATGATCCAGCGGCCTGCCCCATGCAAGGCATCTACTCCTGTCGCCTTTGTGTTCCTGTAAACACCATGGAGAGGAGTAACAGGGGACTTTCTCTCACATTGGCAAAGCACCAGTGACCGTGTGTTCTGCTGCACCTCGCCCCTCCATAAGGCTGTGGCACCCAGGCTTTGTCTCCCAGATGCTCTCAGCTGAGTTTACCACTCTTGTAGAAGTAGTGTCTCTATGAGAGGCAGCAGATACAAATCACAAATATTTATATCCTGGAAAGTATTCTCTGCATTCATTTCCTGTACACTTTTCATAAACATTTCATGTTTACTATTCACTAAATATTAATAGCATAGCTATTATTCAAACTCTTGTTTGTTTCTGCATATATTTTTAGAAGAAATACTTTGGGCTGTCTCTACAGACACACTTTCCCAAAATAATATTTTTCAAAGACTTCTTGAATTCTTGCATTCTAATTTTCAGTATCTTGGTTATCTGTTATTTTAAAATATAAATAATGCCTAAGAGTCACCCTTCTATTTCAGTAGCCTTTATAATATTTTTCCCTAAGTGTATCTCTAGACATTTGTAGCTCAGAAATGAACTTGAAGCACTGTAGACTGGCACCAGGAAAATTAATGAAGTTCAAGGAAATATAAAATTCATTCAAATACGAATTGCTTGCTCTCCATGTGGATTCTTCTCCCCACTCAACTCTTTCTACTTATAATCATGATCTGAAAAAAAACTTTGTGAGGAGACAAAGTACAGAACACATAGTTTAGTACTCTGTATATTTTTCATAACTTGAGTATTACCTTGCTGAGTAAAAATACCTGTTTTAGTTTTCCCTTGTTTGTAAGCTGCAAATTGCAGAATTTTCTCCCAGTTGTGACCTAATCAGTGAATCATAGTGAGAAGATTTTTCTACCTTCTGTTTCTTGTTCCTGATTGATAGTTTCTTTATCTCCCAGAGCTTTATGTGGTTTGCAGGGCTTTTGAAAATTTTTCAGATGATCTTTTGATCATGCAGTTTTCAAAAATGTTCTCTTTTCATGTCTGGATTCAGTTTTGCTTCTGAAATATCTTGTCAGTGGCTTCAAGACCACAATGAGCATGATTAGATGGTATTTGCTCTACATGTCTAGATGGCATTTACCTCTAAATAGCAGGGGCAAGCAAGCTCTGCCTCTGGGACTGTCCCTCCCTGTGCTCCGAGCCAGCTCAGAGCCATGCAAAATCCAACAGGACAAAAGGCAGGATGCACGAGCTCAGACTGAGGAGAATGTAAATGGACTCCTGTGTCGCCCCTTTGACTGTGCATGAGCAGGCCTCTCTATGATGGTTTACAAAAGACAACATTAACAGATTCTTTATGACCCTGGCTCCTGTCCTGTCTCCCTGCTCAGCGAGCCCGTGATGTGATATGCCAACGTTACTGACAATTAACTTGGCAATGCAGGACGGTGATTCCCATTAAAAACGTGGGAATCCCTCAGGAAAATAGCTCCTAACAGTGAACTGTGTAACATATTCACACTTTGCTTTGGAGACTTTGACTCCAATGCATTTGACCATCCTTAACAAGCTGGATAACTCCCAGGCAATGTCCACTCATTCTCCAGAAGCTTAATTGCACACTGTGTGCTATTTCTTGACAAATAGCAAGTCCCTTAGTCAGCTCTGAAAAAAGAGTAAATTGTGGCTTCCTTGCTTAAGGCTTCAAGTGTGTCCAAGGATGACTTTCCCTGGTTTCTATCACATTCAGACAACTGCAGTGTCAGCAGTAGTTAACTGCATATCAGCTTTGAAGAGTGTGATTTGTGTCTTTCTCATAACATTTATTACATCTCTTACATTACATTCAATGTGATTGTAGCTATTGATCTCTCTTCTAACTGTGGTGAGTTAAAAATTAGTGGCTCTCTGTATATTCACATACTGTATGTACTCTGTGGCAGTCATTCACCAGTAGGTAAGCCTGAGTGTTACTCATTTAAGTGAAAATTAAAAGGTCTTCTTCCACTCCACAGGAGCTGTGATGAGGAATTCCACTTTTCCTTCACGATTTGTTTTTTACTGGTTAAGAGGATTGAGTTGGGTTTGACTTATCCCAAAATCTCTGTGATAGACATTTACTCCTATTTTCAGAGAACCCACTTTGCACAGTAACTCAACAGAGCATTTGGTGTGTATTCACACTTTTAGAAACAAAACTATTGTATAGTTTGAACATGATTCTCATTGCTGGTCTTTTATCTGAGCCTGTTTCCACAGCATGTATCTCTCTTCTTGCATAATGTAACTTCCTATCAACTTGCAGGCAGATGAGGAGCCAGAGCTAAATAAAGCTCAAATAAATGTTATTATATGTGATATAAATAGATGTGAACTGCAATTTAATAGTGCCCTTGAATTTTTCTGTGCTGCATGGGATTGTGAAAGCTGAATCTGGAAGAAGCTGTGCAGTGTTCACAATTTTGAATTTCACAGTCTTGATTTTAAGCTTGGTAATTTATGTGGGTGCAAGTGGATGCCTCTGAGAGAGATGAAATAATTTGGTCTAATGGCAGCACAGTCTGATTTGGAGAATTTTAAAACTTGGTTTTGAAACCACTCAAATAGAAAGCAACATATGTTTCACCAGTGGATTAATAAACTAAATTAAGGCTTAGCCAAAGATCTATATAAAATCATACAACTATTCATAGACAATATTCTATTAGTATTACTTGAATTATATACTGAAACCACAGTTGAAAAATTAAAATTAGACCTGTACAGGTTTAAACTACTCTTAAAATACAACATCCTGTTACTGGATGGTTTACAGACAAATTATTGGACTCAGTAGAGGGGAAATTCTTTTGCTTGTGTTATACAGGTCAGGTTTGACGATCGAATGGTTCCTTCTGGATTTTAAAGCAATGAATCTGCTCATTTTCTGCATAAAAGGTCAAATTTCCAAGACTGGAATATTTCACTGAATGACCAGAAGCTCTCTAAGATGTCTTTAAAATAATGAAAGGGGTAGAAAAGACATTAAATAAGGACAAGAGAAGGAATACAAAATAAACTAAACTAAGGAATTTCTGTAATCAACCTACAAATGGGAATATAATGTTAAATATCAGAGCATGCCATGTGCTTCCAGAAGTACTTAAGCGTTAGTGAACTGTATCACACATCTTAAGCTGGTCTGCTTATGGAAGACTCTGTTAATAATCATAATCTCTCACCTCACTAGATGCTAAAGTTCTTCATTAAGTGGAAAACTATTTTGTGATTTGAATGTGTACATGTAAATACATAAGCATAATTAAATGACAGATACCTGGATCAAAATAGCAACTAACTACATAATGACATTACCACAGTCTAGTATTAGCATCCACCCTCCCATGCTGTCCCAAGACTGAAATCCATACTGAACAACATTTTCATTTTTGGAGTTCATGCTCTAATCTCAGCAGGAATTTCAGTGTTCAGAGTAAGTCTCAATGAGGGTCACTCTTAACCATGGGATACATGCTCTTGAGGCACCCTTTTAGACTTTGTTTGTAACTGTGACTTATTTTATAAAGAGATTATATGTTAAAAATAATGTTCTAAAATTTTTACTTTAAATAGTTATTTGGTGACACTACGAAAAAAAATGCACTAAAATGAAACAGAACAAGTCTGTATCCTCTAAACAATTAATAATTTATGTTTCTCATAGATGACTTATCAAATACAAACAGAAACAAGCATTCCTTTTCCTACATTTTGATGACCTCAGCAACATTGCAACATTGGCTCCTTTATAATGAAGGATTTCTAAACTGTAATGAAAAGGGATATATTAAAATAGTACACATGTTACTTATTAATTCCCTCCATCAATATGATCTGTGTTTTGTGCCCCATTAACCTCCACCACCAGGCAAGGGTTTAATTTCTAATTTATACAACTGCTTTCCGATCAGCTATCTGTGATGGAAGATGAGGCAAAAGTAGTAAGACATGATATTTGGAAGAGAAAATGCTGAGCTGGAGAGCACAGTGAGAGGTGTTTCATTTAGCTGACAGTCCTGCATATAACAATTCTTATCCAAAGACCCAAGAGCACTCAAATTTTATAGCCAATATGTTAACTTTCTGTATCCATTAATGAAATTCAGTTATGACTGAAGAAAAAAATCCTCTGTGAATGTACACCAAGATGACACAGAAAGTAGGAGTATAATAAGGAGCCTTTATATCAGTGTAAAAAATACAGGAGCAATTAGTCAAGTGAAATTTCATCAAGATCCAAAAAATGATGGCTCTGTGCCACATGAATCTAGCTTTAGTATATTTGCATCTTACTAAAAGGATAATATCTCTCAGAATTTCTGTAATAATACCATATTGTGCTTCTCTTTAATATAACATATTTCATATTCTTCCACATAATTATTATTAATAGTAACTAATTACTGCAGAAAAATTCCCTGATGAGAGGGTCAGAGTTTTCCTTGCAGTGCAATCATTTGTGATGTGTTTTGAAGGGTTAATAGTTTCATTTCTAAATTGAAAAAAATTGGATTTTTTTTAAAATGCTTTTCCTACTGAAGCAGTCCTAAACAATGCTGCCAATCTTCTTGTTTTCCAAGGTACCTGAGCTAAATCCATTTCTGCTCATATTAAACAGAGTTTCAAAAATAAGATGAAGAATGGAACTCTTATTCTGTTTAAATAGAATTCTTTTTTTAGAAGTAGCTGTGATAACATCATAAAATTTCTTGCTGGGTTCCTTTCTGTAAAAACACAAAGCAGGTTTTATACAACTTCTCGTCCTTACATGCAACTTCCCCCCCTCCCTCTCCTTCACACACCCATATTTAGGAAAGGGAAATTCTTGACAGCAAGCCCTCAGTGGCAATGACCATCTGGCTTTGTGTTCACTGGTAGGTGCTAATTGGCAGTGGTGAAAAGTGGTGGTAATAAATGCTCAGCCCAGTGCAGCCAGCCTTGTTCGATTGAAAAAGAAATTTATTTGAACTTTACAGAACTTTTAACAAATAGAGCTTTTTTGGGTTAAAAATGCTTAGATTTTTACCAGTGTTAGGAACATACTGGCCTGACTCTCTGAGCAGCTTTATAGCAAAGGAAGAAGAATTTAAGTCATGGTACAATTGCAACCATTAACATAGCCTTTCTTTTAAAAATTGCTGCCCCAAAGGAACAGTTTTGGTGTTTGTTTGCCTACAAGCAGAATTATGTTTCAGAGAACAGTATTGAGTGTACACTACACCTTCACAGGATACCCTGATTTCATGAGAAGTGTCTCAAATATCAAGGTTTAAAAATCATATAGGAAAGTGAAAATTCACAATGCTACTTTGTATTTGTTTTGTATAGTAACTGCACAGTGTATGTGCACATTTCTTTCGCCAGATTTGAAATTAGGTAGTTTGAAGGAATAGTTCTACTTTGCAAGTGGGAAAAGTTTGAATGTTATGTATTTGTATTTCAGAATCTACTTCACTTGGTTTTATTCAAAAAGTCACAGGTATCTTGAAATGTGTGCATTTTGTCTAACTTGCAAGCTAATCTGAGTCTTTCTAGCATGAGTTCTAAAAAATTAAGTTAAGAATCGTCCAAAAAATTATCTTCCGTAAGAGTATTATATTGTGCTGAAAATTCATGGCATGACTTTCTGCAAATTTTAGACAACAAAACTATATTTTTTTATATTTGATTTATTTATAGAATAGTTATTACTGCTGAATACTAAAGCAAATAAAAATATTTTAGAGTTTAAAAAGAAATAGTGACTTATTTTGAGAGCCAATTGTATGTGATTTTTATGTGATCCTCGTTGCTTATCAGTGTTCAACAGACACCTTGGAATTTCAAGTTAGAAATCTAACTTTCACATGGAAAAACAGGTGAGGCAAAATTTATCTTTAGTTTCTATTTCCAGCAAAGATACTACTCCTCTGCCCTTACTAAATCCCTTCCTGACTTATGCTTATCTTTCTCCTTGTACACTCAAGCCATAAATAAGAAAATAGATGTAAATTTGAAATGTGACCTTTCCTTTAGCTCAGTTCTTTTGCAATTTCACTAATTACAGGGTGAGTGTTTCATATTTGTAGAACATGTTGAGAAGAACTGCATCTTGGCTGGTAATTCTAGTTGATACTGATATTAAGAAAAGAACATATATCCTTCATTTCTTATGCCATTATGGATCAAATCCATAGAATTCTCAACTAAACCTTGGCTCTAGAAGACTAGGAAAGAAAATCAATTGCTAGCTTTATATATTTGCAAAGTGACACTTGCTAGTAAAGTTGTCAGAATCTTATGTTTCTCCAGTTGGAAGGTTTATAAAAGCTACTTCATCCATATTAAATTCTAAAGTGAAATAGATTTGTGTGGGAGAGAACTTAATCGCAGTTTAACATCAGTACAGCACCCCAAAGGATCATAGTTCATGCCTAATTGAGCTTTTGCAGCACAGTCACGATCACTTACATGAGGAGATAAAAAAGATGCCATAACTTCAAAAGAGAAAATACTTTACTGTGTTCTGGTCTTTCCCCTCTTGCTTCTCTCTCCTCCCCATTCCACCCCCTTTAGAGCAATAAATGCACCCTGCATTTTGCACATTCCCACAGCAGATAAACATAGACAAATTTTCCTAGTGATGACCTTGTTTGTCAGTGCTTGAAAAACTTAAAACTATGTCTGGCCATAGTTTTATGACAAAAAGTGCCATGTTTTTGCAATTCCCATTTAACTCTTCCTATAGAAAAGCCTCAGTTCTGGCAGTTGGGAAAAGCATTACAACATGGATTATTTGGATGGTCACTACTATGGCTCCCACTCTGTAGCTGTGTGCATAGCATTCTCCAGCTCATAATGTGAAAATCAGCCACTTCTATTCAGCCCATAACAGCCTCTTGTATTCTGGGGAATGAGCAAAAGATGAGGAGCAGTACTATCCAGTTTCTAGAAGCCTGTATTAGGAACAGTAACATACCAAGAACAAGAAGGGTTTTTGCAGGAACTTTAGTGTATATTTTCTTTTTCTCTTGCACAGATCAAAAGGAATATCTTGCAAGAAAATGAGACACATATGCACTAACAAGATATGGTAGAATGCTTTCCATTGCATTAATGGACACAATGCACTCAGACTGTCTCTATCAAAAGTTCTGCCTCTTTTCACAGCACAATAATGTCTCTTGACCTCCTCACCTGTTCCCTTCCCTGCAGAAATGGGATTGTATCAGAAGCTGTCAAATGGAAACGATGGTTGTACACTGGAGGTAGGAAATGTTCTGCAAGTCCACTTATTCCATTGTAGAAAAGTTGATGTTATATGTTTTGCCCAAGAGGCCTTGCACTGAATATCTGAAATTAATTGCTGGGTCACTCTGAAATACAAAAAGAAAACACACTTGTTATTTCTCCTCATGTCCTGTCTCTCTTGGAATGAATGAATGTGTTGAATCAATCCAATTGTTAGAGAATAATTGAAGAAGTTCAATCAGATAGCTTTCAAGGTAGGAACAATGGGGGTTTAACACTGACAAGCAGGAATCAGCACCCAAAACCAAGAAGAGAGTCCAGATTAAGTCACAAATTTTTGTCTAATGCAATGCAACAAGCACTTCCTTCCAGACACAGCATTTAATTTTCTTTGTAAACAGTTTTACAAAGAATAAATTAACAGGTGTTATTATAAAATATTTATGGATCTTGGCTGTCTAGTTACTTTCATTTCCTTTTTGTCATTGAAAGATTATACTAAGACACAGTTTATATCTTCATGCACCAAGAACTTTAGCCAGTTATTAGCTTGTTTATTAGTGAAGACAACTTGAGTTAACCCAGTCAGTAAATCAGTCTTAATGCTAAGCTGGTAGTCTTAGAAGAAACTTTCAGTTTCTTAAATACTGAGTAAAATATTTTCACTTATTTAATTGCACACATGACCTTGGCTATGACTGCCACATTCCTACGTCAACACTTCAAAAACTTCTTTGTCTCTTTTGTGCACTAGTGTTGTCGTATAAAGATTTTACCTAGTGTTTTTAGTAGAGAATTTAAATGGGACAAATCCAAGACATCTAAATAAAAGAAGAAGGGGGCTGTGTGGCCTTCCATAGAGTGTTGCTGTAATGCTTTCCTTGTGGAAGTATTCAAAAGCTGAAAGTAATCGAACTGATGCTGAAGAGGACATTGGGGAGCCTTCCACAGAGAGGGGTGGTATACTACTTTGATAGGACTCAGACAAAATAGCAAGTGTCACAAAGGTTTTTATCCCAAGATTTTGAGGGAGCTTTTAGAAAGAAAAGAGTAGCATAGCTGTTTGAGAAGGGAAATAAGAAAAATCTGAAATATCCATGTACTTACAAGCGGAAAAAAATCTGCTGTCTTTCAACTGCCACAACACTGGTAACTTTGTGATTGATATTCAGTAAGCACAGTCCTAAAAATAAATCAATGCACATTTTGAATGCTGTCTGTTTGGTTACACATCCTTGTACAGTCTTCTGTTTTTTAAGTCCTGATAATCAATCTTTGTTCTGATTTTACATTATAATAGGATTCATAGCTTTAAAGTCATTAGGATTACCATCAGTAAAAACAGTTAAGATCCATATTATGAATAAAATGAAAATTAAAAAAAAGAAAGTATCTGGAGTAGAGATGTGCCTTGAGTATGTAACATTTTTTTCCTCTGTTTTCCATTGACTTACAGTCTATTATTACATGTTGCTGCTAGCAACCTTAAAGCCAAAGAATGGCTTTGTATCCTACAGTCCCTTTGGAAGTTAAGCTACTCAGAAGGTTGGCTGACTGTTACATAAATCAGATTTTACATAAGTCAGTGTTAATAAAAGAACCATTATAACTGCACTGTTTGGGGGCATGCTATCTATTTGGAAACAAACAGTTTTTTCCAGCCCCATGGAAAGAAAGTTCCAGCCTGTCCTCAGTGCTTCCACAACTGTTTCTAGGGGATTTAATAGTTACAATGCATGATGCCTGCCAAGTCCACCAAATCTCCTGAAAAGTGGCTATAGCAATGAAAGATTATGTCAGATAAGCAAAAGTCAACTGTCATTGCAAACATCAGGAATGTTGCACTGCATAATGGTCACTGTTACACACAACAGAGCTTTGGCTGGAATCCTCTGCGGTGAAGAAGAAGAAAAAAATCCTATCTCATGGGTATCATCACATCAATGTAACATCCAGGAAAATACCTGGAGAACAGAAGACCTGATGTCAAACTCTGCATAAATCTCTGCCTCCAGCTTGATAAGTATGGACATGTCCTTAGAAAAGAACAAATTTAAGACCTGCTACAGGTCTGATGAGAATGTCATTCATAAACACTTTAAATATCATTAACTCATATAGTCTGACTTTCTGAAAAATTCAGAGTATATCTAATTCAAGTGCAACTCAATATAAAGAATAATCTAGCTTTTCCTTCAGGAAAGTTAATAATTCCATGTGACTACAGACCAGTTTTCAAAATTTGATTAGTTTTATTTTGAGGATTTAGAAGTGGGGAATCCAATGCCCCCTCCGAGATTGCAACATGATTGCATTAAGAAGGAATAGGGATCTTAGTTATATGAATGTTTTTGGATCCTCACTATACCTTTCACAGAAAGACTATAATATTCTTGATATTTTTATTCCCATTTTGTAAAGGCTTAATAACAACACTGGAAAAAAACCATATTAACAAATGGCATAATACACATTTATGTGTATTTATTTTTGTCTTGTTTTCACTCATTGCCTATGATGATATTAAAGAAATACACAAATATTACTGACATCTTAACTTTGGATGTATCAGAGCAAACACTGTGAATCTCCCTCCTTGCAGGAGTAGCACTTGATTCAACATTCGCAGTACAGGCTGAAGAACTGAAGGAATCATGCAGCCAATGGGAAAATTTCAGGATCCTTGTTTTTTAACATAAAATGTGTGAGATCTATGAAGAGCATTTCTCTTTACTTGGATTTAGGTAAAAACAGATGAATGACTTTAAGCAGACTGAGTATCACCTGTATCCTGGAATAGTCTCAGAGAAATTAATGGGACTACTTTTGAGCTAAGGATCTAATTTAGGTCAGAGTTAGGTGACATAGTTTGATACCTGGCCAGATTTAGTAACGATATACTTTTGGACTGCTTTGCTTTTAAAAGTTAAAAAATTTCTGTGCAGTCTTCTCTAAGAGTGATTAACAGAATTGCCTAAGAATGTGTTCTCATAGCCAAGTAAAATCATTAATATAATTAAAATAAAGATCTTTCTTGCCAGCACTCAATTGATCTTTTATCTTCTGCTCTCTGAAATATCTCTTTCCTGATCTTGACAGAATTTAAAAGTATCAGTGTATTTGAGCTGACGGAAAATGCACTATAAAGCAAAGGCAATTTTAATCTTTTGGATATAAGTAACATAGACAGAGTTACTGGTTTCTGACTGATTTTTCCTCCTTGTTATGAGAATATAGACTTCAAATATCGTTTGTTGTTATTGCTGCTACAATGGCTTGTAATTCTCATCAAACAAGGCAAAATGGATAATATTCTGTGAACAGCTACTCCATGTTTCCCAATAGTTTTCTTGAATCTTCCCTTGAATTATCTGGTTCCCTCCACCACAGAGGAGAAAATTCTGGGCCTGACGACTGCAAAGTTCCTGCTTCAGAAGGTGGGGAAAGAATCTACATTACAGAGGAAATGACCTCTCTATTGGCAAGATCTGCTTGAAACCACCCTGCTTTTCTGGTGCAGATTAAAATGTCAGTTCACAAAGAGAGAGGGAAGGCGACAGAGTATTGCTGTTAGCATTTGACACAGCATAAAAAGTAAAGAACTGATCAAAGTTAAGTGACACTGAAGAAGCAGCAACAGGAAATGTTGTCATCAAATAAATAGCATGTCATTTGTATATTAAAAAAGCGTAACATATTCCATGTAATTCTAAATTTATTTTTTTAAATTAATAAAATATTGGACTATGATTTCATATTAAAGTCAAGATAGAACACATGTAGGCCAAAAATATAAGCTAAAAGTCATGGCCCAGAATGATACAAATGAAAATAAGTATTCTGTTTCCAAGGGTCTTCAACATGAAAGCTGAGAAATCTTGAAGAGCCATGTGGAAAATTTCTGCCTGTTTGGAAACTCATGTTTTCAACTTTCTATGCATGGAAATGATCAAAAATAAAGGAAATTTGTATATTTTTCACTGTAAACAGCTTTGTTCCAAAACCAAGAAAAAAACCTGGTTTTGAGCTTTAATTCATAGCCTGTGTTTCAGATTTTTCTGATTAATGTTGTGCTTAATTCCAGGGTAGAATGTACCTACTTTGGCATGGTATAAGATAAGAGCATGTACAGGATTATCACAAAACCATGTTTGCAACACATGCAGCTGCACACTGCAGACTGTGAGAAGAACACGGCTTTGCCAAGCAGAACTCTTGCTGCTTCCAGCAGGCACTGAAAAATCCCACTACCTCCACAGCAAAGGAACTTTCAAAACTCCAACCACCTCAGCCACTGGGTCTGGCAGACTGTGCTTAGAAAATAGCCCAGGACCAGGTAATTTGGAGAATTTAGGCCCCAGCTGCTTGTTGTGCTCTATATATAAAAGATCTTCCCATCTGGAAATTTCCCATACAAAGAAAATTCTAAATATAGTGTTAACTCAGATACAGATTTTTAAATTTGTTAATTATTTTTCATTTTTAAATGGTCTATCCATGTATTTAGGAAAAAATGTGTTTCACATCTGCAGATGAAATAATAGATTGTGAAAACTCTTTCTTTTTTTTCTTTGTAATTACAAATCACGCATTTGAAACACAAAATTTCATGTGCGAGTCTGTAAACTTTAATGGACTGCTGTTTAAAGAGTATTTTTTCTCCTCACTGTTTGAATGCTTTACATTTTATATCAATATCTAGCTTAAGTTGAATAAATATTTAATCTAAATATAGGTAATTCTTGGCCAAAGAGTGAAAGTCTCCAATTTTGGAAAGTGAATTCAGTGGCAAATCAAAAACAATATCATTGATAAATAAGTTGAATTAGTTTGACTGTAGTATTTCTTTGCTTTCATTTTTTACTCTGTATTTATCAGAAAGCGGTTGGGTTTTCTGTGGAAATTAATTTAAAGGAAGACACACAAGTCTTGTGCTGTATTAAATGGTCTTATTCCCTTAATTATTCTATCAATATATAGGGTTTATATATTTTATATTTTTTATAAATTATTATTTATTATTTTATAAATTAATATTTTGATATATCTACACAATTTAAAATCTCGTAACTGTAATAAGAGTCAAGAATTGATATAAAAATGGGTCAAAGTCAAATTTGTCATATGATTTGTAAAGAACTGCAAGTATGAAGGAGTGGGAGGCTGGGATCAAACGTGTCTTCCTTGGCTTACATAAGATGCTGGGAGAAGAAGGGATGACACAATTTCATGTCAAAACATTTGATATCTTGGGCATTCTGAATATAATTGAGTGCAAATAAGAACAAAACTTCTTCTATCTACTGATATTTCAGCATTTCAGTTGGTGTCTATAATATTAGTTCTCACTTAGGTGTGCCATAAAATATGTTCTGTCAAACAGTTGAAAGAGGAGAGGAAGGAAGGAGAAAAAAATGACTTGCTTAGGAAGCCAGGGAAGCAGAACACCATCACACTGACTTGTTGGACTCTGTCACAATTTGTCACTCTGTTCTAGTGCAAACTTCATCCATTTTGTAACACTGTAAAACCAGAAATTGATGCAACAGAAAAAGTCTTTTAGATGAAGAGTACTGAGAGACATAATTTACAGAGATTTCTCCTGTAACCATTTCTTAAAGGAAAAGCAACATTCCTTCTTACTGAATATGATGGGTTTATCACCTCTAGCAAAAACAACACATTGTAATTTTCTGGTCCACTTACAGTGCTACTGCACTTTTTGTGCTTTTGCACAATATGAGCATGGTCTCTATTTGATAATTAATAACATCTGCCTCCCTTACATGACAAATGATGTTTCTTAAATGAAAGTCTTCATTTCTATAAGTTTTGCATGAGTCTTTTAGGAAAAGTTTTCAAACGTTTAGTTTTGTGCAATTTTTAAAAGTTTTAAACATGTAGAGAGCAGGTTATCTTAGCTTTTGAATCTGAAAGAACATGGTTTATTTAAAATTCAATCTGCTTCTCTTGCTTCTCTCCCCTTCTTAAGTAGGGAATATATGAATAAGAAGAATTAGTCTTTCACTATGATGTGTTAAGTATTTTGAAGCATAAAATGTATGCATTTTTATAAGGTGATTGACTGTCCAAAAGGTGTTTGTATTCCAGACTTGGTATGTTTAGACTCCATAAATATTCAAAGAAATATCTTTGCAGTATACTTTTAACATGTAAAGTAACATCTCTGTTTTTAAGTACAAGGAATCTCAGACACCAAGAAATTAAATGGCCTCAACAAATGCCACAAAAGCAGAGACAGGAATTGAATCTGGATCTCCTGAATGTTAATTATTTAATTTCACTTGCAGAATTAATCCTTTAATGTGTTCCTGTTCAGTACCTTTCATTTGACATTCCTGCAGTTTTTTTGCCTCCAAATAGAGCAGGTTTAGAAAGCAGCAAGAAGCTGTGTTTTCATTTCAGATATTGTGAAAGGAAGAAGCCGGCTTCCTATTATTCAAGTAAATTCTATTTTTCTGGACCTTGAACCTTAATTTTTTAGCCAGACAATGAAATAAAAAAATAGATGTCCATGAACCATGGTGCTGTGTCATGGCTGCTGATTAGAAGAAATGGGCTTGCAGTTAAGAACCACATTTTCTTTTGAACATCACAATGCATATAGTCATTATTTTAGGGAGACTTACTGTGTCCTTCATAAACCTAAACAATCCAGGTAGATTTTATCTCAGCTAAATTTAGCTGCTTAAATAAATTCAGACAGTCAGAAGTTCTATAGACCATCGATATCCACAAGTTCACTACAGTCTATAAAGTAGAAATTATAAATAAGAAGACACATGGAGCAAACAGGTAAAAAAAATTAAAAGGACAAATAGAGAGACCTAAGACATACTTGGTTTTGTATGTGTTAGTTTTATTTAAGAGGTTATTTTAAAAACTTGTTTCCCTAGAGAAAAAGACTGCTAAGCAGTTATATTTATCCTCTGATAATTATGTAGCTGTTGGTGTCTATCTACCTGTTTACATGTGTTCTTCCTTGGGTGCAAATTTTAGCTGTTTTATAAGATCTGTTAAGCGTTTTTCTGTCAGGTTAGAAAATTAGTTCATAGAACAGTATTAGTTTTTGCACAAGTTTCACAAGTTTCTGGACAGAGTCAGTGGGGCTCTTTTGTAGTGACCACTGTAAAATTTAAACACAGCTTTTGTTGCTGCCAGTCAAATTATGGCAAAAGGAAGTTTCGTATATCACGATCTTCCCACCAAACATTCAAAATCATAAGCTTGTTCTCCAATATAAAAACAAACTATACACATAAAATCCTTTATCCAATTTTTGCTTTTAAATTTGATGATTATTTGTCAAAATTATCCATATGAGGAAACCTTACAAAAAAGGAAGATATTGATGGGTGAGATCTGAGGGAAACTTAAATACATGTGTAAAAGCAAGTTGTGGATCACAAAAGACAAATAATTATTAATTAGTTTGAATATTTTACATTTTATTTTTATTATGTTTTTATGATGCAGGAATTTAATCCAAAATATCCAGTGAGATTTGGAATCCCATTTTGCTATCTGGTGGTATTAAAAGTATTACCTTTAATAGAAGGAACTCAGGCACCAAATGTTATGTGCTATTTATAAGGTGGGAAGAAATGATGAATTCCAACCCCAAAAAAGTTGTATTTTCAGGCAACTTGGTCAATGGTCAGCATTCCAAATGTTGCTATGAGCCTTTACAGTAGACTAAAGATCAGGAAATTCAAATGAACTCTTGCTACCAAGGAGTCAATTAAATGTGTACGGCTGTGAAAACCCCACAGGGATGAAGGGCAGCCTGAGTTAAGGAGGAAACCCAAATTAAAACTGATTACTATTTTTTTATTCTTTCCAAATGCTTTGCATTCTCTATCTTCCCAGTAACACGAAATGAATTCAGAAATTATGAAGAATATATTTCCAAAATTAATATAGTCTACAGAATATAATTTCTGATTCAAATTCACAGCTTTCAGAGTACCAGCAGTTGTAGGGATTTGTTCCAGACCAAATCCTGTCCAGAATATTAGTAGCTACAGCAGGCTAATTTCTAGTTTTAGTGACCAGTGGTCAGTGTGACATGTTTGGGCTGAGTCCCATTTTCAGTGACATTTAATACCCTAAAATGAATTTGCCATCTTGTCACAGCTACAGTGAAAAAAAAGGACAAATATAGATTTGATTGCACAGAATCATGTGGTTCTTGTAAACAAGGTTGTTGGTGTTTGGTTTTTTCTTTTATCAATATTGATGTACACTTGATCACCAAAATGAACTCTCTCTCTCTCTCTCTCTCTTTGTCTCTCCATGTGCTGTTGCTTCTAAACTTAAATGCAGGTACCTAAGCCCAACAGAATTGATGACTTCTTCCACTGCTGTGGCTGTGGAGGCAAAGCTGAAGTGGTCCATAGACATGAACCACCTGTGCCCGTCCTCTCACTGGGACCTCAATACCATGACAGACTCTGCTCTTAGCTCCTCTGAAACCTTCTCTTGTAGTTTTACCTTCTATTTAGGATGTTTTCTCATCCTGTCCTAAAAACACAGTTACCTGAAATTACATTTCTCAATTTTACTGTGAACCAACTTCATTGCTCTGTGTTGGCTCCTCTTTGACATAGAGCTTGTAAATTGTTTTTGGCACCAAGGCACTCTCTTTTTTCCTTTGTCCAAAGGAATGTATACCACTTTCTAGTGAATTTTATATGTATTTCTTGTTTCTTTCAAACAGGGCAGTCCTCTTCAAAACTACTGGGAAAGGTGATGATGGTGAATTATTGCTCGGTGAAAGATACTTTTCAGGTCATGGGGTTTAAGTGTCCAGGTTGTGGGTCTTCTACAGAAATTCGAAGAAAATAATCATAAGATACTGAGACACTAAAATCTGGGAAAAAATACTCACAGAAACTTTTACCCTAAGACAAATTCCTGAGAATATCTCTGGAAAGAACCAGTTCAATGACACAAGCTTAGTATTAAGACTTTCCAAAAGCTAAGTGCCAGTGAAAGACATCTGTGAGTATGCAATTTTATTTTTAGGGAGATAATTTAAAGATATTTTAAAAACAGGATATTAGCTGTGGAAAATTACTGGCCCTTGAACTGAAATAAATAAAATATGACCTCCAGTACCAAATAATTCCTCCCATCTTACAGCTATTCAAACACAGAAGTCAATTGGTCATTTGTTAGGTGTTCAGCCCACAGAGAAATGAGCTCCCAGCTATAGCTGATCAAGATTTATGTGTTTATAAATATATAATTTTAGTTGGCAAGCTTTCTTGATCAAGCACACCCCCTTTTTAGAAGAAAATGGCACATTTCCATAAAAGTGACAAGTAATAGTAATCTTTCTCAGGCAGGCTTCCATTTTGCTGAGTGTTTTAGTCTGAGGGTCTGAACATGGGAACTGTGTGCCAGATCTGGGGAGGTCCTGTGAATAGTGCTATGTGAATAATTGTACTTCAGTACTTGAAAAATACTGAAAATGAGGTTTTGGTACTTTAAAAATGAAAATTGAGTTTCAAGTTGAATAGAATGCAAGATTCTTTTTCTCTGTCTTCACAAAAAAAAAAAAAAAAGTTTTTGCTGAATGAAAGATTACATTCATAGTGAACCTCAGAGGAAAGGTCCAAACAGATCTGCTAATCCTCTTGTTTGAGGTGGGAATGCAAAAATACTGGACCACAGATCACATTTATGCACTCACATATTAAAGAAAACTAACAAAAAACAAAAACAGGAAGAGTTCGGATTTTATGAACTTAAATAAAATGTTGACATAGTTTACCACTGGATCTCTCAACTGTGGACATATAATTACTGATGTATTGGATTAGGATAGGTAAGATACAACCTCTTGCTTTACAAGTTTTATGAGCCTAATTACCTCCTAGTTTTTTCCATGAAAACAGTTGTATCTGAAATCACTCAAGAATTCAATATGAATTTGCTGGCAGTCAGGAGGCATCAGTCATTGGGATCAGTTTTTATAACATTAACAAGCCCTGACATCTACGCTGTATGAACTCCAGGAACTCAATGTTGGAATAGCTGTAGTTTGATACCATGGACTGGTGCCCAGCTACAGCAGCAGCATGTTGGGTGCAGTATTCAAACAAATCTTTCAGTTTAGTTTCATCCCAAAAGAATCCACTTTGTATCTTCTCCCACTTCTGCGCAATGTATACCAAGTTGTGGTGTGTGAATCAGAAAACTCACTCCAAAGTCAGTCTTGATCAGAATAAGTGTTCATGTGGACAGAAGCACACTGAGTCCACTGTCCTGTTTCTCCCCAGGGAAAGTTTTAGTGTAGTCAAAACATGGTATGAATTCCACAGGTTATACTGCTTAGTTCCTTTCCTTTCATAACAATCTTTTTTTATTCATAACTATCATTTTAATAGAGGCCACAGGTGAATCTTCTCAAACTTGAGCATGCTGTGAACTTGGGACCAGAAACTACCTATGGTAAGTGTTGATTAGTCACTAAGTAACTCACCTGACGACATACAGTCACAGAAACTTAATTTTGTTTCATAAAATTGCCAAACTTGTGAACTGTAATAATTCCCAATCCCATTTCCACCCCTGGCCTTCCTTTGCTTGCCCTCACATCTCTGGAACTGGTTCTGCTCACCTAACATCTCTGGTTTTCACCTTGGAACATTTTTTTTTTTTACTGTACAAATGCAAAATTTGGATCTTTATCTGGAATCAGTTTCACAGAAATTATCATCTGTTTTGGGGAAATTCACAAAACAGGATAAGAAGGTCTAAAACTAAGAAATACATTGTTCTTTTCTAACACTGGGAACAAATTTTTTCTGTTTAATGTCCTATTTTTCTCATACTAAAAAAACCCCAGGATTTTGGAGCCCAACCCAGCTCCAAAACATTAACTTAAAGCACATGAATGCCACTGTTAAAATCAGTGGAACTGTTTGTAGTCAGAAGGGGAAATCTGTTGCCTTGGATTATTGGAACAGAAGAAATTTATTTTATTTATAGTGTTTCCAGTTTTTCACAAATAATGCTGCTACTAACTTGATGCAACCCCAAAAATTCTGTTTTAAGGCATAAAATAGTGGTTTTTGAATGAATGTTAATAGCATATTCACACTTCTCATCAACAGTAATAATTTCAGGATATTTGGTGTTCTTAGCTCTCCCTATTAATAGAAATTGAATCAAGTCATTTTACACAACCAGAGAATGAGGCCATACTGTTTCTGGCCTTTCTGATGATGAATAATTTGGCTCTGAATCCATAGGAAAATTTAACTGAAGGAATAAGAGCTGCACAGACTGCAGGAACCAAATTGAGATGGTTTCACATTTTACAGAGCACTTCCATATTCCAGATGATTCAACAAATAATATTTTAATTATTGTTATTTTTAAAACTTTATCATAGCAACTACTATGGTAGTTACGCTGAGCATCAACCAGCACAGCAACACCAGACTGTACAACTTGCTGTATTGTAAATCCGGGATTCCCCCCGGCAGCCATAATTTCCTTCTGTCCTTCTGGTTTTGTCTGCTTTAACTTTTCTATTTTAAGGACTACACATGTGCTTTGTGTTAGACTAGGGAAGTCATAGCAGACTAAACTACAGCCTATGGTGACTTTGCCTTTTAGGTTGTGCCCTTTGGTCTTGCAGGAAGATGGTCACATATAAAAACAAATTATGATTCAGAGAATCCCTACAGAGACATTAACCAGAGAAATGTGCCGTTCACTGTGCCACTGTCCCTGTAAAAATAGTCTTGTACTGGTCTAATTAATTGGCTCTCCAATCCTTGCCTTGCCCACTACATACAATGTGGTTTTGTAAATTCAAAAGAGACACGGTCCTGAGCCACAGCATTTATAAGATCATGGCATCCAGGGATGGAAAACAACTAATACATCATCCGGTACACCTCCCCAGCAGGGCAGGGTAGCCTAGTTAAAAATGCCTCAAATAACATGGCTTTGACCACATCCTGAGCCAGCCAGTCTGCTGCCTCATTCATCCCCTTGCTGTGAAGCTGTCCTTGATTTTCTTGGTAGCTTGTTTCACAGCTCCAGCCTCTAACTTTGAATTCAGCTCTGCTGTGGAAAGGGAGTAAACCTTCCTTGCCTGAGGACAGCCTTTCACTTACAGACAATTGCTAACCTCCTCTTTATGCTTCTATCTCATTACTGTTCTTTTGAATTGGGGAAATTTGTTTAGATGAAATTTCTGTACCAGCCAACAGAGCCTCAGGATTTGACTGTTGATGTTCTTCTCACATCTCACAATACTATTCCACTTTCACTAAACAACTATAGCACTGGATTTCTGAGTATTTATTTTAATGACTGAAACCATAGGTTTTGCTACTGGAACAATGTAATATAACTATGAAGAGGGCAGTATCTCAGCAGAAGAGGGTAATACTTGTACAGCCTTAATAATGATATAAATGAACCTTATCAGGGAGACAACATATTTCCTTGAGATAAACTATTCATTTTGTTGTAAAATCGACTGAGACTCCTATTTCACTTCCTCAAGGTTGTAATTTAAAGGATTTACTTAATGCTGTTTGATACCCTATCCAGAGACTTTTTGAAAGCTGAAGTTCTTGGCTCTTCAATAAAGAAAATTTATTAAAGCCCTTGGTTTCAGGGTTTTTTTGGTTTTTTTTTTGTTTCCTTTTTTCTCTTTTTCTTTAAGTGAATGTGTTGGTGGTTCAAATAAATATCTGTCTAGGCAGATGTCAAAAGCGAAATCCAACGATAAAGACTTTCTTCATGATAATAATAATAAAGCAGATTAAAAAAGAAAAAAAGTAAAAAAAAAGTGATGTAAAGAACACTCAAGTTCTGAATGTAGAGCCAGATCTTTTTGTTTCAGGTACCACACAGCAAAAGGCAGTCAATCAGTCAAACCAGAAATTCCCTTACAGACTGTGGGTGCAGGGAGGGTGTGTGCATACAGTAAAGTGGTTAGAAACACAGAAATGGATTTTGTGGTTTTCTCCCTTGAAAGCTATCATCTGGTTAATACTGGGATTTCAGAAGACCTCTAGGGAAATGGATTTTTCAGTTCTCACCACATTGGGGGTTCTTTCCTTGGAGAGGGTTTGTATAGTCTGAAAGATTTGAGAACTCCTTCCCAAAGCTCCCCATGGCTGCAGTGAGATCAGCCACTGCTCACCAGGAACTGCTGCAAAACACTGGGGATTTGTGTGCTTCAGTACTCAGCATCCCAGCACCTGGTGTTAGCTGTCTGACAGCTGTAGAGGGATTCAAAGCAGGATCTAAACCTAGGAACATCTTTAAGCCAAGGGGAGAATTAATGCTTTAACCACTGTGACACAGGAGCGTATCTGCTAAGCTGCTTTGTGTGCAGAGGTTGAATACAGACAGCTCACTTTCAAGCGCACTCTCTGTTAAATGCAAAAATAATTTCTTTAGATTTACTTCATCTTTCCCTCAGGTTTTGGACCCACATTGCTGTCACAAGAAATCTAATACATCGCTGAAAGTAGATTATGTCCCACTGCTGCAAATGCATAGCATATACCAGCTCTCTGTGTTTGGAATCTGTCATGGCACATGTCTTCCACTGCTAGGAGTAAAAATGCAAACTAAGTGTAGCCCAGAACTTGTGTCCAGCACTGATGATGTCATCACCTTGCTCAAATAGGAATGTGGAATCTTTTAGTGGGCAATAAAACTGGTATTGATTTTTGAATATTCTGCATCAAAATGCATTTGTAGCTCTCAAACCTGCAACTGATTTGTAGTCAAAATGGTTGACTTTTTAACAAGTGCTTTTCATTTCACCTGAAGATGATAATTACATTAAATGATGGTCATAGGCTTCAGATAGAAAATGTGTTGGTTATAATTTTGTACGTCTGATCATAGAAAGAAAGATATTGTCTGCACCTGTTTCCAACAATGGACAAATCACTTATTACTCTTCTGCAGAGGAATGAATAGCTAAGAACTGAGGGCACTAAATGGTACCTTTAAGCTTTAAAATATCATCCTTTCCTAACTAGTTATTTGTTTGTTGTTTTGCCTACTTTTTAAATAATGAAGGAGACACGATCCAGAAGTAAAATCATGTAAAGGGAGAAAAAGCGGTATTCACAATGATAATTCGGCATAAAAAAGGCCATCATTAATATTTAATAAAATATATCCCTCATTCTAAGTTAATAGGAAATATCTGATAGATATAATTACTTAATATTAGACTTTTGACCATTACATTTTTATTTCCTGCTCAGTGATCAGGATAGGAAATATGTCATGCCATATTTCATCTTCATCTTCAACAAACAGCTAACTGTTTCATCTATATTTTTCTTTTGAGAGACTTCAGTAATTATTTAGGAGCTAAAATATAATCAAAAATACATTCCTCTAGAGAAATCAGTAATTTGATTTTCATCCATAACTAACCGTACAGATTGCTGTGATCCATGTACTAATCGTAAGTCAGGCACATGGAGTTGATTTCAGGAATAAGATACACTGATGTGCCTGGTACACAGTCCAGCCTATAAAGAAATCTGTTAAGAGGCCTGAATTTGAAGAAAGAAATATTTATTTCTGTTTTATATAGGTTAGCCAAAATACCCAATCTATGTCTCAAGCAGCATTGACATTCACCTGTAATTACAGAAAGAAATTATGTTACTGAAAACAATAATGTTCCAAGGACAGTATGTTTCTATATTTACTTGTCAAAACCCCATTCTTCTGGAGCTGAGGAATGTAATTTAATTGAGTGAGACTCTTTTTCTTCTTCCAGAGCATAAATTTATCATGTAATTTTGTGGCTAGTTTGAAGTACAAGCTCATGTTCAGTCAAACTCTTTTGCTTAATGAATATTGGCTAAATTTGATCTTAGAATCAAAGAGAATGCACTGTGTATAAAACAAGAGAAATAACACATCCCTGTCTTGGAGACATCTCATACAAACACTTCTAGTTTTATACAGGGTTATGGTCCAATTCCCAATGACAAAAGCAAAGTAAAGCAAATAATTCTAGTCTGAAAATTCCACAGAGGACCAGGTCTTATTTGCTGTTATTTCTTTGCAACAAGCAAGATCTGGCAGCATTCTTCTGCTGTCAGTTAGCATATCCTCCTTAGGGTCAGTGGTCAGTGGGGTCATTGAAGTGGTGGTGCTGCTCCTTTTTCATTGAGAGAGATTCCAGAAGATATTATTGAGTGATTACTCACCTGTACGATCAGCTTTTTCACTTTCTTGTTGTGTCTTGTCAGCATACTTAACAAATGTGTCCACACAATTTTTATGGGTTGACAGGGATCAGTTTGGTTGCTAGGATGCTGCAGTACCAGACACACAGTTTGGTGCATCCATTTCTCCCAGTACAGCTCACATGAGGGAGTCCAGTTTGTAACCGGAGCAGACATGAACTCCCACCTCAAAGGCAGAGATAAGGCAGAGGTAACATCTACATGATGTATTATAGATTTTTCCTTCAAATCCTACATTGGTTGTAAGAATTTTTATATGACAGAATTTGAAAGACAACGTGTCAATATGAACTGCAATGCCCAGTGGACAAGTAGTGACATAAAAAAGATTTACAGAGGAAGCACTGTAAAATAAGTTGTTATTAAAGTGCTTTTTAAATCTTTTTGTAATAAATAAATGGAGATATCATTACCTGTGTCCTAAATCTACTGCAGGTACTGTACTAATGCAAATACAGATACCATTAACTTTGGTGAAGGCCACACAGCTCCTTTTGGGGTTGCTCACCTTCTTCAGATCTGCAGTCATAGCCAGACAGAGACAGAAAGAGAGAATTCCTGCTTTGGTTCAGTGTATTGTCATCAGAAGAAGAAAGCAGCTTTGTGAATTTTAAACCTGGTTTCTAGTTATGGTTATGGCAAATCTTGGACCACCCCAGCTTTAAATTTTCTAAACATTTCATTTTGCTTTATGGTTATAATGTTTAGAATTTATTACTAGTACTAGTAGCTGCAGATCTACTTATTTATGTTGTGCTACTGCATTTACATTTCACTCTATCGGTTAAACCAGTTCACACAATATGTCAGGAGCATTCTGTGTTAGAGATCTTAGATTTACAGGCTCAACAATTTCATTACGATTGCTGTGGATCTGCAGCAGCTGTAGCAAATCAAACTATGGTTCACATACTTCACATAGCAACTCCCAATTAATTTGTAGTTCTTTTAATGGACTTTACTGTACATAAAGATTGCATATGTACACAGCAACCTTTTTTTATCCCTGTTTTAAAAAAACTCATCATCTTCCTCTTCAGGATAGAGTAATTGCAGAGATTCTACACTGGCAATCAAATATAGGGTTTGCATCTGAATATTAAAATACTCTTTATTTACAGGCATGTTTTCAGGCATTTTTTTTACTTATCTGTCAGCATTTACTTAAATGGCAATTATACTACTGAAACAAACTCAGGTTTGACAGAGATCTGTTGTATTTGCCTTATTAAACAGAAAATAAGGAGTAAACCCACCTTGTTTACTCTTCAGACCCTTGTACTGTACTACATGAGGGCTCCACAGACCTGGGGCTTTGTGTTTGTACTGATCTAAGACTGAATCCTAATATCTGAACAGCTGTGTTGCCATCCTTCTACCTACTGTTTGAAACAGTATAGGAAAAAGTCTAACCCCTTGGGGCAAGACCGTGTACCTATTAAATTGAAAAGATGCTGAGGTATAGAGCTTGACTGCCTTGCCTGAGGGCACACATTTCTCTTGGGTTGAAATTGTGTGTTCCTTTCCACCACTTGCTTCGCTACAAAACTTGTTGTGCAAGGGTATAAGGGCTTGCAATCCTCACACAGCAATTTGTGAATTATGAAGAGAGGATTCACTCTGTGAGAACAAAAACTTAGGGGAAAAAAATCTATCTCCTGCATGTACTGATACGTGAATTTTCCTTTTCTACTGTTAGGTTACCTTCCAGTGCAGTCATCTTTCCCAATGCCCAGCAGCCATTCCCAGATTTCTTGCTGACAGCCAAAGCCTGAACATTGAGCAGCAGCTCCAGCTTCTGTGCCTTTGCCCCAGCCCTTCCCTCGGCAGGCAGGGAAGGAGCCTGAGGCACCCACACAGCCCACCCTGCTTGAGGATCAGATTTCAGACAAAAAAGCTTTGTCCTTGGGCATAAATATGAAAATCAGCTTGTCTGGGTATTTCTGACTCTTCTGGAGCTCCAGCCTTGGGTCACGTTGTGTCTGTAGAGAGCCAAGGAGTTGTGTGATGGCTGGGATATGTGGGGATAGAAATGCAAGTGAGTGCATGTAAGCTCAGGTTGGTGGGGGAATTGCCCTTGTTTGTGTGTATGTATTTGAACAGACCTGCTGCACCCTACATCTTATCTAAATACAAAACAAGGCCCAGAGCTTCTAGCAGCTCCCTTGTGCCTTCCCTCCTCCAGCTCCCTTTCCCCAGCTAGAAAATGAAAACAGAACTTTAATGCTGGGGAAATTGTTTTGAATTTGCCACAGTAACTTTGGTACCATCTCAGGATAACCAAAGTGTACCTACTCAGTCTGTTGAGCATCCCAGATGCCATCTGAAACCCAGGAAAATTAAAAAATGACAACATATAGCAGCTTGGAGAGGAATTCTAGGGAGAGGCAAGATTTGAGATTTTGCCCTAATATTTGCTTTACTCACTAAATATGGTTTTAGCTTTCATAGTATGAGCTCACATTTGGATTTTTGTGTCCTTTGTGAAAACAAGGATATAAATAAGAAGTATTAAATTTTCCACAAGATCTTTCAAGGAAAAAATTCCATTTGGACTACCTCAGAATCAGAAATGCTTACATTTTTTAGGCTTATAATGACAGAGAATGAGTTTTTGAGAAATGTCTTAATTGTATGTTTGTGGGGTGGTTTTGGTTTTTGGGTTTTTTTTGGTTTTTATTTGGAAAATGCAAATATTTGTAGCACAACAGTACACAACAGTACCACTAACATTAACAAGCAGCAGACCATGCTGCTTTAACAGCCAGAACAGAGCACCTGTATGCCTCAGTAGTACAGAAAGAGGCCAGCAATAACAATCCCATCAGGTGGATACAAACCCATCCTTGCTGAGGCCTGTGCTCGGAGGCAGAGCCTTCATTGCCTGCTCCAGTGATGAGATCTCAAGTACTCGTGCTGTGCTACTGCCAGACAGCTGGCACATCAGCATAAAAGCCACTGCAACCTGCAATTGTGTGCAAGAATTGGAGCAAATAGCTGTGTGATTTAGCTCGTGCTCCCATGGTTCAACTGCTGCTGGCACAGCTTCCAGCTGATTCAAAGCAAGCCCAGGTATGTGTACGTGACCTGCTCCTGCAGAACTAACAGGTACACATGACCTGCTCCCTGCTCCTGATTATACAGCAGCCTCCAGGAGTCCTTGGGCACTCTGATGATTTACTTGTGTCCTTTCACCAAAGCTGCAGTTTTTTTCTCTGTCCTACTAGTTCACATATTTTATTCTTCTTGAACAGATCTGTCTTCTTCCATCCATGTATCCTACTATTACATTTATTAGCATTTCATTATATTATTGTTCTGGGTTCTTTTCAGTTTGCTGGCATACAGACATGTCTTATTAAATCTTTCTCTCCAGATATTATTATCTCTGGTTGACTACCAAATTTTTTTTGAGTGCATTATTGTCAAATGAATATATTAGTTTTCATTTTCCTTTCTTTTTGATTCTTTTTGTATAAAAAACAATGAAAAGTATAAAGATTTAACATGACTTTAATGCTTCATCCTATTAAAAAAAGTGCAATTGTTAATGTCTAAGATGCACCTTGCATAATCCTAAATGATTATATGCATGAGATCTTAATTACAGAGAACTTTATTCCCTAATTAATGTATTCCAGACATCTGTAGTTTTGATGTATAAAAATCTAGTTCTTGCCATGGGTATATTTTTAAGTCACACATGCAAAAAGAGATGAAGTTTCCTGGTACTTGTTAGCAGTGTAAGAGGTAGCTGCTTGGCACTTTTAAATCTGATGCTGTTAATCATCACAGTGCTTTGATCAGGCTTTCATATATATATTTTTTAAATACTGCCCAATCCTATAGGCATCTAGTCAAATAAATAGTTTTACTGACATATATAGATGACCTAAGGTTCCAGACTCAAAACCACTTAAAATGTACAGGGAGAAGCTACTGTGTAAAAACACACAAAGGGGGTGGGGGGGGGGGGGAGAGGGGGGGGGGAGTAAGAAGCAGATCCTTTTTCTTTAGAGTGAGAAAGTGTATACAACTAGAATCTTTTTACCCTGATCCATTTAGGAACATGCTGTTTAACGACACTAAGTGATAATGTACTTAAATGGTTAATGCAAGGGTTGATCCTCCTCTAAAACTGAGCTGGGAACAAAAGCTGAAATGACTTTTTGAAAGGGAAGGACAGGAGGAATTCTGACCCTTCTCCTGGCGCTTTCCAGTGTGAAACCACAGAGCAATTGAGGAATCAGGGCACGGCACGTGGATTAAAAGGCTTCCTAGAAGCAGCCAGTCCTGCACATTGCCTAAAGCCTCCCTGAACTTTCTCAGTGAATACAGCAGCCTGACAGCCCGGCTTCCCGCTGGGTGGATCCTGCAACTCCAGGAGGGAATGGCACTTCTTGTTTTTAATTAGCAAAGGTGAAAGGTGAATTAAAACTAGCTGTTCGGCAAGTCAGAGCAAGGGGCTGAGTTCTGAGGAGCACCAAGGAGGAGGGTGCTTTCTCCTTTTTCCCGATGTGGTTTTTTTTTTTTTTTTTTCGCGTCCCTCCTTCTCTGAATGAATTGCCTTGCAGGAGGGACTGAAAATACAGCTTCTTCCTGAATCCACTGGCAGAGTTACTAAAGACAGCTCAAGACACAACACTGCAGAGTAACGCCTTGGAATGTCCTCGCACTTTATAAACAATTGTCCTAGGGAGGGAATATTTTTACATGACATTTGCACAGCTTGACAAATGGCTAGCTGAGGCTGTGCACTGCTCTGATGAACGCTGAATTTCCCACAGAGACACCCCACAAACTGACCAAAGAGAGACATCTAACTGCACTGGCAAAGTACAAGTGGAAGTTGGAGCCTTAAAAACACCCCACCAAAACAACAAACAGACAGCAGCAGTTCGGTGAAGAGAACAAGAAATTTATCTTGGGCAGCATGACATCTGCTCAGGACCTTCTAATCCTGGCACTGTATGGTTTGTTACTAGAGCGACCGGCGGGATGTCACGCAGCAGATACGAGGCAACCAAGGCTACGTCTGTCACATAAAGGTAGGTCAGTGTGTCAGGTTTTTAAAGACTTTATCCTGTGCAAGTTCATTGATTTCACTGAATGTATTGCATCGGGATAAAATTGTGGTCCTTTGATAGAGTAAAATGTTCCTATTCGAAAGCTTGTGAATTGTTTCCTTGTACTAAACTGCATCCTAGATTAAGTTTACTGAATTCTGGAAGACTTAAGGTACTTGCAGTGATGATTTTATACTGCTGAAATATTCTTCTGCCTGAAAGTGTGTTAGATTTGCACGTCATTCTCTCTTGCTCTCCATGCTGTACGAAGGCTGTCAGGTCTCTTAATAAGAGGGAAAGAAATGGAGAAGATAACCTGAAATTATTGCTGAATAAATGTGCATCATGTAACCCTTGAACAATTAAATGTCTGTTTCACTTTTAGAATTCTATCTGTCTACAAATATAGTTAAGGCAAAAGGACTGAATTCCTGTGCAGCCATATGATTCATTTTCTAAACTAACAAGTGTCATCACACTATAATTAAAATGAGTACCTGCCAATGTAAGTCTGCTTGCTGTTTAACTTAGTTACCCAAAGGAAAATGTTATTTTTCTGACATATTTATGTAGAATACTTATAACTTTTATTTTTGATTAAAATTATTTAACTCTCAGTGACTTGATGGCTGAACCATTCTTCCTTAGCTCCTTCAGTGTCCCTATTTTGTTCTGGATTGCATGGGATTTAAATTCTTCCCTATGATTTGGGTTTAATCTTGTGTATATATATATATATATATATATATATATATAAATACCTGTGCATAGCCATGGCATTTCAGTTCTCTGCAGCAGTACATACATTTGTAGATTATATACTTAGGTATGAGAGATGATCATTGCAATAGGAGAAAAAAATGCAATTGTGCAATATAAACCTGTTTTATATGATGTTTGGCCAATCTATAACATTTGGATATTACTTCTTAGGCATATATGAAAAGAACATGCTTTATTTCTGACATAGTTGAGAATGAGCAAATTTCAGTTTACTCAAGAACATTTCAATGGTTATGCAGGTGATAACTAAGCTGCATCAGTATAAAGTACATTAGAACACCCATTTTAAGAATGGTTAAGATTTAAGAATTAGTAGCATCTAGAGCTCTGTGTGTATACAGCTTTTGTCTAAACAAGGTTTAATTTTGTTTTATATAGCAAGCTAAATTACCAATTATAAGGAAGGGAGAAGCTGAATAGGATAATTGGTCTGAAAGTCTTGCTAGGAAGCTATAAGGAATGGGGTTTGCTTTTATAGGGCAGTGAAATGTTTTAGAGAAAGAATTATTCTTCCTGGAAAGCTGTCTTGTAAGTAAACAATTGCTCTGAATGAAATAAATGATATGACCCCTTTTAACGTATAAACCGCTTTTCTTTCAACCTATGATTTCAGAGTACAGTAGGAATGAGTGCCAAATGCTGATTGTATAATCCTTTCACGTCTTACTGTTGAAAATGTGCATTTTAATACTGGTTTATTTCTAGATATAATTGCTAGGGCTATAATTATTATTGATATTTGTTTGCTTCTGATGGGGTAAGGGAGATGAGAAAAGCACAGTAAATGAGACAAATAGACCTAGTATTATGTTGGTTCAGGACTTTGGCTTAGCTGAAAGTTTTGGCAAGCTCCCCACTGTAGTGCTGTAACTATTAACTGCTTCTCTGCTCACTTGTAGTAGTAATTGCTTTCCAGTGGTTGGAACCAGTGTACATTTCAGTGCATACTCTCTTTTCAGCAGTGAGCCAGTAATTTGGCCATAACACATCATAATTATGATATCTTCAAGGAGATCTTAAAACATCCGTTTTTCACAGAGCGCCAAACCTTACCTGCCTGATGGCAGTTCCCTGAGATTAAATGACACAGAAAGATCTGTGCTCATAAATTCCCTACCACAGTTACACACATCATCATATTATATTTCACCTTGTACAATAACCTATCACAATTTTCACACCTAGGAAATGTGACTGATTTTACAAGCAGTGCTGCAGTCAGGCAGTGCCTGACCACATATCCCCAGCCAAGGGTTGGAAATGGCATACCTGCCTGCCACCCTGGGAACAGCTACTGCAGCCCTCCCAGCCAAAGGAATGTAGCGACCAAGCACGAGGACAATGAGCAAATGTCACTGCTGTCCTCACTAATCAAACACAAACAGCAGGAGGGACCCTCATCTTAATTGCATTTGCTCCAGAGAAAGGCTGCTCTGGGTACCAGAGAAGTGTGGGGTGGTTACAAAGAGATGGTTGATGTTTGTTGATAACAGTGGTCATGCACCCTCTGTATGAAGGTGCTTCAGCCTGTCCTGTGAGCTGCTGTTGTAATACAGAGGCTGAAGCCCATATATGTGAATTTTTACTGTGACCGGCTTCAGCCTCAGATAAAAATTTCACCACAAAACCATGCAACATGAAGGCAGCAGGCCTGCTAACTGCCTCCCTTTGGAGCTGCAGATATTGGTGGCTAGTTGGGATTAAGGCCCTTGAAACATAGGCTAGTGCTGACTGAAAAAGCTTCTGTGATGAGGTTATGGACATCAGATTTTTTTTTGTTGTTGTTATGGATTTTAAAACAGTCCATTTTAAAGTTTTATTTCCTTAGAGTCAAGAGAATGCACAAATTAGAAAGAGACTCTCCTTTGATTTTTATAAATTCACAAATTATCTCTTTAAGTCACCTCTAAAGTGGTGCTTGGTGAAAGTGAGTTAGTGGTCTGACAGTGAATGGGAACCTTTTGCTCTCACAGCAAACCAGACCTTCACCTGCAGTGCACACATGTCTCCAAACCCACAGCAACAAGATCAGGTCCTAACCCTTGCAGAGGGGTCGCCTGATGGATAGGAATACCACAATCCCCCTGCCAATTAAGGGATATATTGTGCAACCCCTGTTTGACTCCATGGCCATTTGCTCTGCTTCAGTGGGAATTAATGAAACTCCTGCATTCATGAACTACTGTTAAACCTGTCAAGTCAATGCAAACTGTAATGGTGATTTTTGCTAAGGTAGATGATGGTTATTCACAGTAAACTCAAATGTGAATTTTGCCATTTCTTTATAGATGAGAGTTCTAACTTCATTTTTAGTAAGTTGAGATGGGTTTATATCCAGAACTTGAAGGTGTTTTCCTCAAACCATAATCTTGTGTCCATTGGAAAATTTATACTGCAGTTAGTACCACTTGTGATATTAGTGTTATGATTGCACTGAAGGTCAGTGGTTGAAGATGACCAACCAAGATCTGTGTACTCCAATAACTTCATGTTGATTTGTAGAAATAAAAATGTGTTATAGCTTTTTAATATTACAGAGAGATAGATTTCTGCATTATTAAGTTATAGGTTGACAACTTCATTTAAAAGTCATTAGATCATTTTATGTACAGTACAGACTCTGGCTAATGAGGTGTTAATGTAAGCCAAGTTTCAGTCCTATTCTTTATAGGCTGCTGGTTAAATTCTTTCCCAGTATCCCACAGTTTAAGTTCTCACAATGGGAAATATATAATTAAGGTGAAATCAGCACATACTGTGTGTTAAAAAGAAACTATTTACATTACAGATTGAAATGGATTGGGTTTCCAGAGGACAGGAGGGATATATTTTTATAAGCCTAACAGAGCTACACTGGAAGCATGTGGGCCTGAAAGGCCCATGAAGGATGTAATTGTATAATTCAAGCATTATTCATGGTTTTCTTTGTATTTCTAATTGGTTTGGGATTTTTTCTTTTCCTAGTTCATAAATATGGTAAAGAACAAAGGTAATACAGTATGAAAATGAGATGTTGAGCCTTTAGAGTGGTCTGTACAATTCTGTTGGTGCAATGGGGTCTGGTGCAGTTACGTGCAGCAATCTGCATGTCTTGAGGGATCTGTTTTCTGTTTTACCCATGACATTCTCTTGAGAAACTTGAGGGATTTTGGCATTAACTGACCTCAGGTTGTGTAGATATGCACCGGACACTGCTCTTGTCTGGAAAAAGTGTGGTTAAGAAGCAGTTGTACCTGCCTTAACCATTGAAATACGTCTTTTTTACCTGTTGTTGGAACTGCTTCCAACTTTCTACAGCAGAGTCAAGCTGCAGCAGGCAGAAGGAGCAGACTGAACTTAGAATGAAATCATCTGGGTTAAAAAATGTATTCTCCAAGCACAAATATTTCAAATAGTAACATACTGCTAAGGAAGAGAGAGATGAAATATTGCAGGCAAAAACTGATACTCTCCATGTTCATATTCAGATTTTAATATGTAAAATGTGTAATATAAAACATTTAATGTAGAAGAATTTAGTTTTTCTAGGGCTGACTAATTATCTTGGAGGGCTGCTGAGGTCTGTTACAACAAAAAAATGTCATTGCCATTTTCAGGAACCATACTTTAGGCATGCTTACTTTAACTTTCCTTTTGCAATTTAGAATTTATTGTAATTAAGATTAAGAGTTTCACCATGCTTATCTGTTGTAGTGCATCTAAAAATCATGGTATATTGCAACACTTATCCATGTTATCTTACTCTGATCTCTAGCTAGAGGGCAGTAAAATTTACTCAGGGGCTAACAACTACATTGAGTAACAAATACGTAGGGAATATTTAGACCATCATTTCTGACTTCTGAAGTAGGCAAATATGTTTAATAAAAGTGTAGTATTTTCAATTATTAATCACCTGGCCACATAAGTCATGGCTAATTAATGACTAGCCTCATAACCCAGAACTAAATCATTATTGATTAAATTTCATACATGAAAACGTTTTCTACTTTTAACAGCTTTCACTGGTTTTGAATTACTAGGAAAGAGTAATTTTTCTACCAAAACAAATTCAAATTCAATAAAGATGTCAAATTCATGCTAGATATAAATCACCTTGACTTTGTACCAGGATAAGGAACTGACTTGTAGTCTTTGCTTATATGTAGTCCAGGGAAATCTATGTACAAAAAAATAGATTATATCATATATGTGTACACACACACACACACACATATATACATATTCATATGTATATGCATCTCTAAATTGTGTGTTTATATGAACAGATTGAATTTTTTGTATTTCTTACATTGAATTAAAGACCAGTAAAATTCCAAGGGTTTAGAAACTAATGGCCTTTATTATAGCTTCACATCTAAATGTGCTTGGGTATAAGGGCTGATTACCAGAATTACGAGTGTTTGGAAAAAAAATGTGACCAGTAATGTTTTATCATTCTTGAGGCCACATAGAACTCAGTGTTAGCTTAGAAATAGCTTAGGCAAAGATGCACAAGCATCTCTAGACCACCTAAGAGGCAGAGAGGAGAGCTTTTGCACCTCCCACTGGATAGGCAAATGATTGTTTACCAACATTTAGGGCAAGATTTAGATTTATCATCTACCCATATCACAAAGGGTGACTGCAAGGAAGTTCAGGAGTGCTTACAAGTAATCCCAGAGTGACTTGCTCATTGAGATAGGAATTTTTTGGCAGAGAATTTGTGCTAGTTCCTTTCATAACTGCATTTTGTTGACAAAGGCTGCTGTAAGTATTGCTGAAGCAGAGCTCTGAAGTGATAAGCGCCACCGCCAGGGATGCAAGGAGCAGACGGTTTGCAGCTGAACATCAATCACTTTCCTGTTCCTGCTTTTGAGAACTAAGTACTATCTGAAGGTGCAAGACCAGAATATCCTGCATGTTGCTGCTTCTCTGCAGCTAACTCCCTGCTTTCAAAGTGATAACACCATCTGCTATTTTAAACTCTTAATCAGATATCGTGCTCACCATTATTTCACTGAAAGCAGGCGTTATATTTTACTTAGATGAAAGCAGGATTAATGCTATTTGCATGATTTACAGGATGGTGTGCAGGGGTGAGTTTCTGTGTCAGGCCTTTTGAGAAACTTTGGATGAATAAATATACTAAAAGTGTGCAATGGAAATATTATATAATATTAAAACTGCTGCCCTGGTTTTCTTCATGTAGCTGGGCAAATATGACAAAATTATAGCATGCAGACAGTGTTAATTACAAAAATAATCATTTCTTGTAGAAATTCGTAGCCTGTAGGGATAAAGATAACAATCTTTGTTTTACAGGGAAAAAAGCCCTCTTGAGTATACTACTTAAAATGTTTTGTGTTGGTTAGTTAATGTTTGGCATTTATTTAAATCAGTTAAGAATTTAGAATTAAACATGAAAGAACATGTTGAAAAATAATGAAAATACAGCATTATGAAAAATATGTAGTATGCTTTACCCATAATTTCAAACTCCTGTTAAGGACAGACTTAAATAATTTTGAAGAAACAATATTTGAGAAGTTTTAAAAATAAACTCCATCTTTAAATTGGTGAAAAATTTAAATTGTTATCACCAATTCAGTTTGAGGAACTGAAGCTACTGATCCTACTGTATGCATTAAAACAAAGGAAATCATCATGATTCTCTCAGAGCAGTTTTAAAACTAATGTTTTTATCTCACATTGACAAATTCCATTTTCCCCTTGATCTTGGTTCTTCTGATCACCCTCAAAGCTACAAATTCTTATTTTAGAAGAGAAATTTCTCCTTGTTAATAAAGTCAGTTGAAAGCTGACTTCAGTGTGCTTCTCCTCTAAGCATTTTCTTTAGTTTAAGCTATAAATTGATATGCTTTCACTCATGCTGCATCCCTTTGGCAAACTGTTTTATAGCAGTCTAAAGACTAATTTTTTTCCCTTTCAAAACAATATAAAGCAGGAATGTACCATTATGTATTCAGTTTTTTCTTACTCTGATGATTTTCATACCTATAAAAATCACCCAAGCAAAAGCATTTTAAGATAAATTTTGTTTTTTAAAAAAAATTTTTAAGACACATTGTTACAAACACAAGGAGTGGTTTCTCTGGTTTGTCTCAGGGGTTCTTTGCTGCATTTTGATGCTAGAACTCTTCAAAATATTTGTAAATTGCAGCACATTACAGTCAAGCATCCAAATACACTGTTTAGCTGTGCTGTTGTTAGTCATATAATCTTAGTGACAAACCTTTGTTCCTTTTCTAGTCTACTCATTCTTATTTTACCTGCAATTTGGAGGACCTCCAGGATGTAATGGCATGTCAAAGGTTCCTTTTACAGTTTCTGTGCAAGTATGTACAGGAGGTCTGCAACCACAAAGTTGTCAAAGGGAAGTCTGCCAAGCGTCTTGGCCCTGGCATGACACCCAGCCTGTGTGTGCAGCCAATAGCTGCAAAACTTGAATCACTCATGTAGCTGCAAAATAATTTTTGATGAAATAAAAGTTGAATCTCATCTTTAAATTACTTTTTATTAGTCTTGGGTGAAAGCAGAGAATTGGTGGTTGTTTATGTCATGTCTTTCTACCCTGTCTCGCTAGAGTACTTGGTGTGCTTTATTGCCTCTTCTGTCAATCAGAATCTGCTCAACTCATATTAAAAGTCAACAAGAGTCTTCCAGTTACATGTAATGATCTAAGATTTGTTCCTGAATGCAGCGTTGTGTTTCAGACTGAAACTTCATTTGCCCTGTGGAAGTGCCAACTGTTTCCCTTATAAACGCAAGAACAGAATCAATTCTGTGTACCAGGAAGCAGCAATACTACATCATTTTCTTTTTGCTTTTCCATGGAGACACAGGGCCATAGCCCTTCCTGTAACTCACCTGCTTGTTACTGACTGGCTCCTGGTACTTAGACCTCCAGTATCAAGGAATGGATTAAAAACTGGTTTTGGAAATTTCTGCACATTGCAAAGTCAACACAAAGAAACCTTCTAATGGTCAAATGCCAAAGACTAGTTTGACATAGACATGTACCATTCAAAAATCATATTACCATTCTTGGTTGAATTTTCATATCAGAAAGCCCTAATTGTGAAGGAAACTTTCTAGTCAAGGAACATTATATGGGAAACATGAGAGTTGTCTGCTTCATGGGATCTGTTGCAATATAGTTCAAAGGATCTTTATGAATATTTGATGTCAAAATACAGAAAAAAATTAAAGGCTAAAATTTCATTAATGAAAAATAAAAAAACCCCTTCAAACTCAACCAAAAAATGTCTTGTAGCCAGAAATTGGAGAAAGACAAAAATATCACTGTCAGCTTCTCATATCTCTTTGGCCTGAGAAAAGATGTTCATTATTTGTAAGAATTTGATGACAGGAAATTTACAGTATGCTTCAGACTGTGACTTGGCAGGAATAGATACAAAAAGTTATGATCCTTATGAAATCATGTTGCTAGCATTTTTACTTCATCAGTAATGAAGAATTTCAGGTTTTAGGAGAGTTTCTTGTTCAGCATTTGCAGTTTACCTTCTCTTTATTTTTTATTTTTTGAAATCCTCAAAAAAACCCAAAAATATATTTACATACAAACATAAGACATTCTCAACCCATGCTAGACCCCTCTAGCATGATGAGTGGTCTTTTTTTGTCTTATTTTTCCCAAAAATAATTTTCTAAATCAAGGGACCAGTGCTTGGAAGATAGGCATTCAGTGAAAGAAGATTTAACTCCTCTTCACATCCTTAATGTGCCTATTCTCTACTTCTCTGTTTATTTTCATCTAAAGGATTCCTGACTTCATACTGTGAAGCAATTGAAGCTTCTGTGGGGAGTCAAACAATGGAGTTTTTACTGTTGCTAAGTTTGCTTTATAAGCTTTTTCTTACAACACAGTTGTTTAATAGGCCTAGTAAAGTGGTGAATGCAGCTGTAAATATATCTTTTATTTGTTGATGTACAATAAACATCACAAGGATGTTGGCCTTTTCTTATTCTGATCTTCCTGACACTGGTGAAAGGAAATTGTACAAAATGAATGAAAAGTGCCTGGAACTGATTGCGGAAAACAACAGTCCCCACATACCTAAGGGTTAGTACCTTGTTTCTCTTTTAACAGATGGTTTCTCCCAGCAGTGTTACTAAAACTTAATAATAGCAAAATAATAGGTTTCTTGATGTGAGGGAACTATTCCAGATAGGACTGTTCACTGGGGTCATCTCTGAAGGTCATTTTTCATCCAGAAAGCTAAAGGTTAGCAAGTGTTTCTCAATTCCATGAGCTCCTGCAACTCTTTATTTATGATTAAGCTAAGTGCTCTCCTGTGGGTGTGTGGTAAAAGCCAGGAGTAAAGGAAAATAAACCCATTCCTTTATATATTAAATATTTCATCTCAGTTGATTGAGAATGGTATGATGCAAAGCTTGAAAATATGTGCTGTCTGGGAGCCCAGAAAGACATAAGCTGTCTTGGAGATCTTGTTCTTATTAATGTTGTTGCTGAGAAAATGTCTTGTCTTTACGTGCCTGTGTTTACATGCAGTAAGTCATTATTCTCTCTTCTCTGCTTATCTTAGGCATGGCCATGTCCTCCTGCATATTTTCAGGTTACACAAGCATCTGGGATAGCAGTCGTTTCCAAACACACTACTGAGAAGGTGTTGAAGTATGCAGCAGGTTCAGCACTTATTATAGCTCATAACCAGGCTGTAAACAGTCCCAAGCACTTTACAGATTCCCTAGTATTCCTTGTTGAGTGACTCCAGCTTCTGTGGTTTAACACTTAAGCTCTGCAGTGGGCTATTTAATTTCTGGAAGAATTCAATTATTGTAAATAAAATGCTTCACATTTAGAAGTCAAAGTTACAGAAGTGTTTCTCCAACAACACTTCTGAATGCAGTATACTGTCCTTAAATTCTGCTGCTAACATATGAAAAATATATTACAAAACCAGAATAATTAATAAAAAAAATAGAACAGAGGGCTTATTTCACTATTTACAGTAGCAAACCTCCAATAAACTTTTGTGACTACAAAGTCGACAGGATATTCCTTGCTCCTGACCTTACTCTCTGAAAGAAGTGATCCATTTAGTCACTGTGTTTCGCCTGAAGTTGTATTCCTGTCTCACTTGAGTTGAGAGGGAGAATAGCTGTCAGCTTAAACCAGAGTCCTTACATTTCAATAAAAGTAATAAGATGGATTTGGGAAGAATGTCTGATGATAGGTCTAGCATGGTACACATGCAAGGATAAAACCTTTTGGCTGAGAATGACTTACTGCAGAGTTTACAAGCTGCAGCACTATTGCCTTGATAAAATATAAGATATTATTCCTAATAGTGTGTCTTTGATCTAATAATGGTCTGGTAGAAGAGGATGGAGGTGTAGTCATTTGAGCAGGAATGGTAAAACCTGAGCAGTGTAAGTTGCTCCCAGAGCTGCTGGACACAATTGTCTCTGGATCACAGTAATGACTGATGTGCTCTGCACCTGCTTCCATGCACACACAATATGCTGATTTAGATTAAGCATGACATGCTTAGGTTAAGCAGCTTTCAGAACAGTTTAAACTAAATTGAGGTACTTTCATATTGAAATAGGTGAGCCGCTAACAGCTGTCTGCGACAGCTCAGCTACTCCTTGGCAAAGAAGCAGTAAGAAACTGCTAGAGGTTAGGTAAGTTATTTCCACAGCACACAAAGTGGCCTTAAGGACTGTATCCTAAGACTTTGGTTCTATAAGTACTTGATTTTATGTGTATACTTTTAATTATACAAATTGCTTCTTTGATTAAAAATTAAATTGGGGTTTGTTTACAAGATCAAAATCTATGGCATAGATTCTTTGAGGCCATCCCTGTAGTGTGAGCTATTAAAATCAATAATGACAAAAGTTGTTTTACCAGTTGTTTGCCAGTTGTTTTACCAGTTAGTTGTTTTTAAAAGTTTTTATACACCAGGCATTACAAAGCAACTTGAAACTTTGAAAATTTTGATTTATGTGTACAATTTCACTTTCCATTTTATTCTATGGTTAAACACTTATGGAAAATCTTGAGAATTACAACTTAATGTCCTCCTTTTCCATAAGGAAAATGGTATTTCCAGAAGATACTTCTCTGAGGCTTTTATAATATAAAGCACTGTAATATGTCTGGGTACATGTCATTTAGAATTGTGAAATAAATTTTACAAGTGCTATATGTGGTCTCTGTTATTTTCTTGATATGGAACAGCCCCTTACGTTTTTAGGAAATCTAAGAAATTACTTCATATTATCAGGTTAATGAATTTTGTTTTTGGTTTGTGGTTTCGCATTTACTGCTTTAATGTTTAATAGCACTAAAATCCTTGAGCTGTAAAATTAGGTGTCTGGGCTGTTGAAAACTCCTTGTAGTTTTAATTTAAGAGTAAAACAAAACAAAAAACTTATAACATGGAGATTTGAAAATAATAATAACTACTGTTTATACATTCTTGTGAAACATTTCCTGAAATGTGCTGTGAATTTGATAGCAGTATAGAAATGCTTTACCTTGGGACTGTTGAAAGGTAACAGAGATATTGGCATGTCCTGATATCTGATACCAGTGCCTGGGAGTGTTGCAGAACCCATGGGGAATATTTGAGAGTTAAACTTGTCATGTCTTAGCATGTTTTAGATTTTGAATGGTGTATCCTATAAATTAACATGCAGAAAACAGGTTTCTAACCTATGATGAGAAGGCACTCCAGAGTTTTTCTGAATTAGTCATACATTATATGCAGGACTGCAGCACTGCTTCAGCCTTGTTGGATGGTTTGGCCTCTGCATCCAGCTGTTCACAACATGGTGGTAAGTTTCTACAGGTGTTTATTTCTGTGTGAATTTTGTCTCAGTGGTTGTATAAGTGTTTGGTCCTTCAGTCTGTAAGGTCTGCTCTTGCCAGACCTTAATTTTGATGGCAGAGGTTAGCATCCACCTGAGCACCATAATTATGGTTGCAAGCACATTGCAGTAGCACAGGGAGAGGACGTGTTTCTGTTGGCACCTCGGAGTCCTGCAGTTGGTTTCACAGGAATTGTAACAATGCTGATACTGCTTACTCACTACAGGATTGTTTACAGACTCTTAAAAATGTGTTTGAGAGCACTAGAGTGTGGAGGTAGATTCCATAATTGTGTACAGCAGGTTCCATAACTGGATTTTAAAGCCTTCCTTATCTTAATGTTGCCTGATTGGACAAGACTTGCTTTTAACCCCTCAGTTCCCCATCTAAACACATCCTGATTTTTACTCCTTAAAAAGACCTCGCACCTGCTGAAAATGTAGATGAACACAAATAAAGACCTCCCAACTGATGTCTGGTGTCTGTCTTGGATGGTGAAATCCAGAGATCTGATATGATGCTTAAAGAAGTTATAGTACCCCTGAAACTTGTTTTTAAACCAAATATTTTTAAAATTAAACTATTTCTTTTTTCGGAAAGCCAAGCCTTTTATTTCACTGAGAGGGTTTTTTTGTTTGGTTTATTGGGTCACCAACAACGTGATTGTTGATTTCAGAAATCCAGATTTGAGAAATCTGGATTAATTTGGAATTTTATGGAAAACTTTCAGCAAGCTCCTGGAATGCTCTAGTATTTAAGTCTTGCTGAATCTCATAATTTGCTTCCCACTAGAATTATACAACCTATATGGAGAATAAAACTTCCTTCCAACTACCTATTGTTTTACCTCATGAGACTGAAATACCTTTGAGTAGTGTGACACTGGCAATAAGGCATATGAACAAAGACATGCCTCATAGCAGGCTATCATTAAAGAAGATAAACTTGGAAAATGAAAGACGTATTCTACACTCCCATATCCTTATATCACGTCCCTTGTCTTTCTTTTGTTCTTTCCTCTACTGAAGTAGTCTGAGATGTTATTTTCTTTATTACTTGCTTTTTTAATATCTTCGTTTTTTATTAATCAGTTCTTCCAAAGTCATACTTACGTTTCCTCATCCCTAATTTTTTCCTGCTGCAGATACCAGGGTATCCCAGGCACTGAGGTCTCCCTTACATCAACTATATCCCTCTCATGTAACCTTCAGCAGTATTTATTCAACTCTTTTTATTCATTAAATACTTACTTGGATCTCTAGGTGGGCCAAAAATAGCAGAAGTATGATTGTTTCTGCATGGGCTTGTTGACCAGTTAGTTTGCATGTGCTAATTGACAATTAATTGGCCTGCTAATTGTATTTGTTTTCTAATGACTTTGTTCTCCTTTTTTAAGGGACTAATGCAGTGTTTCTATTTCTTAGCTGCTGACGTTCAGGAAACTTGGAAAAACTTTTTAGGTTTTTTAGACTGCTCCTACTCCTCACTCTTTTCCCTCAAAATTTAAAATTTGCCAGTGGGATCTCCTGTGTAATAGGGGACATGGATTGCATCACCAATCAGCAGAGTTCTCCAGAACACCTGATTTTTTAAGGAAATTAGACTTGTTTGCATCACAAGGCAAGCAGTGTTTACTGTGATAAATCATTCCTCTCCTTTTGGTCCTTCCAAACTGATAATTCTGTAGAGAAGTCAGATAACTACTGTCATTTCAGTGGCAACTTAATTATCTTTTCCAATAGTTCCTATGGAAATTTCAGTCTCCTGTGCTGCAGGTAGCTGTTCCTGTGAAATCCACATGATATCCAATCATGATTTAGCCTGAAGGTATTTTCTTATTTAATGAATTAAAGGCTACGAATGAAATTAATTAAATCTGTGTTCTGAAGGATTAGAATTAAAATTAATAAAACCTTGTTTTGATGTTTTTTGATCTTTAACAGTAATTGAAGACAATTGGAAGTACTTGGAAGCTATTTTCTGTGCTACTCCTTGCTTTCAGATTGGGTAGAATTATTATCCTAGTCCTTTCCTCTAGGATTTTGACATGCTTTTATTCCCAGGGAAGTCTTGGTGATATTCTGGAGCATGAGTATTAAAGCAAGAAGCCAATGATGGAAGTCTCCCAGATCAATACAATGCTAAAGGAAAAGAACATCTAGAAAATAAACCACATTAGTTCTGTATGACTGGAAGCTGAAAGAGTCCTCACTAGATAAACATTTGCATTGGATATTCTAGAGAAGACCATGTAGCTGAGGTAGTGAGATGAGCTTCATCTACCCTAAATCAAACCCACTATATCAGTATTGGCAATCTTTTACCAAAAGACTTGTTAACATGAAAATTTCAAGAAAAAAAGGATCAGGTTGGCAGTTGAAAAAGTGTGTAGACAAGCAAGCTAAAAAATACAATCTATGGGTATTTGAGCACATTATACTTAAGAAGTAATAACAAAAAAGCATTCTCTATTTACTTTGTATTATCTTAGATGGTGTCCTTCTCAGCTGAGACTGATAAACTAGTAATAAATTGTTGTATGCTTTGCTAACAAGCAGCTTTTTTATCTGTAATCTCTGAAGATTTAAGTACTACGGCATTTTATTTAAAGTGCTTTGAGATACTAAGTTAGATAAATTAACCTTTTTCTTTTTATTGATTGTTCTGTAAATGCATTCCAAAAATTCTAGTATGCTGATGAGACCAAATTTTTCCTTGAGCTGCTGCCATTTGTTCTTTTGTAATGTTTATCTAGATACTGTTAATTAACTTTAATATTACAGATAGTTTAGGAATGTTAAAACCAGCCTTGTCCTATCTCAATTGTCAGAAACAGTAGCAGTGCTTTGAAAAAGTAAATGGCTATTGCCTTTCAATTTTAGTCTCCACAATAATGCTTAGCTTTGTTCACAGAAAAGAATTTAATTCAGAAATTCCATATGAACTGATTTAGTGATGACTGCCATTTTAATAAATTGAGACACAATATTCTTCTTTGAAGTCTCATGTTTTGAAATTAGAGATTTTTAAGAATAGGTCATAGGTTTTGAAAATTACAGTGTTCAACAGTGCATAAAATTCTTGGAAACAATATATTTTCAATGTTTCAAATATTGGAAAAAATGGACAGTAAATTGAAAGAGCTTTGCACTTATTTCTGTAAATACTACATGCTTTTTTGAAAAATCTCATCTGCCATTATAAGAGCTCCCAAGTTGACAAAATTCCTTCTTTTTTAATGAATGTCAATAAGTACTAAAAACTTAACATCAGTGACTAACTTGTTAAATTGAGTTAAATGAGTGACTTTAACTTTTTCTCTAGGACAGAGGTTCATCATCATTGCTTGAAACAAGTATGTCTTGAAAAGGTATTTGATTAAATTATTGTGGTGAAAAACAAAGCAAGTATTCAGTTGCTCATTTACTCTAAAGTAACATTGGTGACATGGATCTTCTGTAGACAACTTCCCTGGTTTGGGGTTTGTCTACGCATTCTTCAGATTTGACGTTAACTTTGAAATTCACAAATGCAGGGTTCAGGAACAGGTTTCCAGTGGTTTAACAAATCACATGCATCTAAGTGCACATTTACAACCTGCTGAAAATATAAGTAAAACTAACTTCACAGCATTGTTGTTAATTTAGGGCAAAAACTACTTGATTCAAAGGCATTCATGCTAACTTGTTAACTCATCATAACTCAGTCATGTATCAAATCCCTCTCTGTTCATGTTCATGACTGATTCTCTTGTTGGCCTCGATGTTCTGTTTGTTTCTTTTGAAAAGGTTTCTGCTTAGTGCAAAAAAAAAAAAAAAAAAAAAAGTCCAAGACTCTTTCTGCTTTGCTAGTGGAGTTTTTAAAATTCATTTTCCTGATTCTTCAATGTCCAGACATAGTTATGATTAGTATCATGTGTTTATGTAGCTTCCAGCTGGTACTACCAAGATTTAAGTTTATGTTATGTCGGTCTTTTTATTTTTGGTATAAGTTTCATTTTGGTTTTAACTGTCTTCTGAAATGTCATATCTTAGGGGCTTTTTTAGTTTGCTTGATTTTGTTTTTTTTTTTTAATTATAATTCCTGGTCTAAGAGAACTAAATGTAATTCTGGTTTGATCATTATTACTTAATATCTCAAGTATAAATATTTTTTTCTATTTTTGACTAAAACTTCCTTTTATATGTTCCAAAACAAGCCATTCCAAGAAGGAATCATTTACATGCAAAATAGAATTTCTTGAGATGTTTTCTTTATTATGCCAGATAATTAGTTCAGGAAAGAGATACCCAAGATATGTTTTAATGTAATATTTTTCTTTTATGTGGCATCACTAATCTTAGCCAAGATCATGCCTTTAACATTCTCTCCAGTAGGAGTAATACCATGTCTTTATGGCTCTCTCTGTGTACTCTACATCAATTTCAGAAGTAAATACACTTCTCATATTTTAGAATACTTGTACTTCGTTTGAACAGTTGTATTATTAAATATAGATTCTTGTTTGTATACCCTGGAAATGTTTCCACCCATCTTTTGTGGTGTATACCTCTTCCTTGATTTTGGGAGCTCTGGATGAAGAAATGCTGAGGTTTTTATAAAAAAGAGGAGTTTCTGTATTGTCTGGGGTTTTTTTTGTTTTTTTTTTTTTTGAAGCTGAAAAAAAATTTTGAAAATACAGAAAGCAACAATTAAATTTTCAGCTCAAGGTATAGGATTTAGTTGTGCCAGGAGAGGTTTATATTTGATATTAGGAAAAGTTTCTACACGGAAAGGGTTGTCAAGCATTGCATTAGGCTGCCTAGAGAAGTGTATAGATGGAGTGTTTAGGTTTAGTGGCGGGTTGCCAGTGCTGGGTTTGTGGTTGGAGGATTTGGGTCCTTTTCCAACCTAAATGATTCTATGATTCTATGTTTTGGGATATTTGAAAAGACACAGGCCTACCATTTCTTTCAACTCTGTCAATCTGGTCCTAATCCCATTCAGGAAAGAACATATTTTCTGCAGGAGAGAATAGATTTTTTTTTTTTTTCCCTCTTGATGGACACTTTGGAAGCACTGGAGAATGCTGGAACCTAAAGGCAGACTTCATGCTCCTCTTGGCATAAAATAGTCATGTACCTGTTTATTATATTACTGTTTATTCTTCTTCTATCCTTCTATTATGTCCAAAAAATGAGGATGAAACTGACGTCCAGGTTTGGTATCGAAATAAACATTCCTTTATTCCCAGTTTTCCTCATTCTGCTTTCTGGTGTTGACACTATAATTTAACAAAGTCCTGCTAAGGTAATGACTGGCAGTGGGCTTTAACTGCCTTCCTTTGACACGTTTTTATTCTCAACTTTTTCTGTGGTTCTCAGGTTGTTACAGGAAGTTGAAAATTGTGTTGTGTTCTGTAGCCTGTACAGATGTCTGGAATATCAGTAAGTCCAGGTTGTCCTCCTAAACCACACACTTGTTTTAGGGTTACTTTTAGTTTTGTGGAGCTGGATTTCAGTGAGAATTGACAATGGCAATGAGAACAGAGACATCAAATTTTCAAGTCAGCTGCAGAAGACATCAAAAACCATGGTTGGTGTGCATTTCAGAGCAGCAGCAGTTGAAATACTCTTAACCTAATTAGATGAGGATAAACCTCTACAAAATTTCTGGAAAATTGCCTATAATTTTAAACATTTAATCTGAGAATACAATGTTTGTTGGCAGTGGAACTGTATAACTTCTAGCTTCCAAAGCTGTCAACTTTTTTTCAGAGATGCACTTTACTTTTTTATTTGCTCATTTTAGACTTCCACTGCAACCTGAAAAAAAAAAAAATCTAAAGAAGTTTAGTAGCAGTAAATTTTCTGTTAACTCTGAGACATGGACAACCAATGACTGAATTGGTAGTTGAAATGATTCAACTTTTGATCTAAGATAAATGTCTCAGTCTGCAATAAATTCCTGAATAAAATGTATATGGCTAAGTTAAGAGGCTGTATTTCTGATGTACTGTTCAGACTATCTAGAGTTTAATAACAGGTGAAACTTTCTTAGATAATCTGGAAAGAGAGAGACAGAACAGAACATTAGATCATTCATGACTTCATGACTACTGAATAAATGGTTTTTGTTTTCCCAAGATGAGCATGTCTAAAATAAATATTTTTTGTGTTTGTTGCCTGTGTTAAAAGCATAGATTCCCTTGGTTAAAGATTTTTTAATGATGACTCATGATATAAGAATATGTGGAATTTGGTCTGAGTTGTGAAAATCAGTGCATAATAAATTCAAAAATATCTAATGAATAATGCATTGCATTCTATGTAATTTAAGTTTAACTTGTCTCTCAGATGTGGATCAAATTGTGCTAGAAAAACCTTCTATAGAAAAGGGGGAAAGGATGAGACCTTCCTACTTAAATATACATCCCATTTGTATTAATTATTGTATGCATTAAGGCCAGTCTTGAACAAGATTTGAGCTATATATCACATGAGGAAGCTCAAGTTCATCATAAACTCAGAACATGCGTTTGGGACTTCTGTGAATGTATCTTCTGACATTTTAGTGCTTCAGTTGGCTGAGTCTCTTGTGATCTTTTCCAAATTTTGAGGCAACTTGTGGGTTTGGAAGCTGAATTAGTTTTGTTTTCACTGCATCCTCACTACAAAATGAGGACAGAACTAGTTCACACACCACAGCCCAAACTGGGCTTTTCATTTCATTTGCAGTTCTCCTAAACTTAGCCTCAGGTTTCTTGTGTGAATGAGAACCTAGGAAAAGCCCCCATTAACACTCTAGTGAAGAAGCATGAAGTGTGATCCTTTGAAATCTTACTTCTTTCTTTCTGTTCATAGTTAATTATCTTGGAGGTGTTAGAAACATGCTGGAGAATTTGTGTTGTTTGGGAACTTAAGCTGACTTTAGACTGGTGATTACTAATCATATTTGTGTAGCATATTCCATTTTAATTCATAAAACAGTATGATTAAGTAATGTTTCTGGATTTTTATGCATCCACACCCAGTTTTTGGTTGTTTATGATTCTTCAGTCCATTTGAACTGATCTTGTAATGATTTGCTCTTAGAACTATTGCTGGACCTAAAAGAGAAAAGGAATATTCTGTGAGTACCTTCTGAAAAAATTTCAGTGGGGCAGGATGAAAGGAAAAGGAGAAAATAATTCCATCATGTCTCTTCTCCATCCCCCTAAAAAAAAATAGCAAACCAGAGCAATCACCTCTAAAAAAATCCACTGGAGTTGGCTTCAGGATGGTACAGATTAATGTGCTGAAATTGGGTAGGGCTGAAATGTGACACATTTCCTCTGGCATGATTTGATATTATTGCCTCATGGGGCCTGCCCTTACTGCCATCACCCACATGCTACACCCAGAATGATGATGGGCATATTATTCACATATTGTGAGAATCTGCAGTGTTCTTGTTATTTATGGGCTCCAAGTCAACACAGTAGAAAGTTAGAGAGCAGAAACTGTAAGTTTCATCTAAGTTGATAAACCAGTATCTGCCTAATCATGACCTGTGTATACTGTGTTTTTCCATGCTGTCCTATGCTGCAGTTACAGACATATCCACTGAAGAAACGGCCTTTCCAATCTTCAATCAGTGGAACTGTTGGGTTATTTTCCTCATTAGGACACTCTTAATCTAACTGAAATGCTAATTGTCATGCTGTGAGATCACAGTCCTACATCTGAGACAGAGATGTAACATCTGAGATACCTGCAGAAAAGATCTTGTGTCTGAAAACTTACTGCTTTTTCCAAATGTTCTGACATTAGAAGTTGTAGCCTGTTTTCCTTACCTACATTTTGTGAAAATCACAACCAGACTCCATGAAAAAAATGTAGGAAGTGACTGATTTTAAAACTAGTTGTTAGCAAAAGACTCACATAAGCCCCACTCCAAAATGATTACTTTGTTGAAATGAAAACCAAAACAAACAACAGCAGTGTTGTAGGATATTAAATATTTAGATAGTTTATCTAAATATCTCTGCTATTTCCCTCATGCCTTGTTTTTACTCTTGAATTTTTAGCTAGGATCAGAAATGGAAGTATAACAATATTCTTAAGGAAGATACACAATTACAAGAAAAATCCCTCAGATATGATTTTCTTTGTCTATTCATTCCATCTTAAATAAGGGCAAGAACTCTGACTTTCTAACATTGCTAGTTCTGTACCTGGCAATACAGTTTGAGATAAGCAATTTTAGGACAACTTGACTATTTGAAACTGCTGGAATGGAATCCAGTGCTGCCTTTCTACATCTATAGTTTGTGATCTCAGGCTGACATACATAAGCACATTGAAAACAGGTTTGAACTGAGGAATTATGTTGCATTAATTTGTATTACGGCTTGATAGAATTTGACACAACTTTGAACGCCAAGTTCTCACTCTACATGATTAATACAAGTTTTAAAAATGGCTTTTTTTCTCTTTTTAAGCTGCCTCACATTTGTAAAGGAGATATGGGTTTCTGTTTACTTGAATATCATCATATTACATCCTGAGTTGGAAGGGCCCCATAAAGATCATTAAGTCCAGCAGCTCCTGGCCCTGCACAGGACGCCTCCAGAATCACACCCTGTGTGTGAGAGCATTGTCCAAACACTTCTCGAACTCTGCCAGGCTTGTTGATGTGACCACTGCCTTGAGAAGACTGTTCCACTGTCCAGCTGTCCTTTGGGGGAAAGCATTTTTCTGATATCCAACCTAAATTTCCCCTGGCTCAGCTTCATGCCATTTCCTTGGGTCCTGTCACTGAGCACCAGAGAAGAGATCAGCGTCTGCCCCTGCACTTCCCCCGTGAGGAATCTGCAGATCAGGGTGAGGGCTCCCTTCAGTCTCCTCCAGGCTGAACAAGAGACTCCAACCATTCCTTGTCCAGCTTTCCCTCTAGACCTGTCACCATCTTCATAGCCCTCCTTACGCCATAGCCTTTGTATCCTGCTCACGGGCTTGAGGAGAGGCTGGACTAACACAGAGCAGAGGACAATCCCCTCCCTCAGCTGTGCCTGATGCCCCCAGGACATGGCTGGGTCCTCCTGGCTGCCAGGGCACTGCTGACCAATGTTCAACTTGCCACGTTCTAATTGTCATTATTAGTAGTAGTAGTATTTAAAACAGTATTAATAGCTCCAGAAATTTTTCAGTCTGATTCCAGATAGATGGAAGGTAGATGAAAAAGATGGTCTGTGTTTATGTATCTCTGCTTTTTTTTTTTTTTTTTTTGTGAATACATAGCTCAGCCTATTGAAAATAACAATGAACAACAACAAAGTAGATTGCGTGAACTTTTTACATCCAGTCTTGAAAAAGCTACACCCTTGCTCAAATGAAAATTCACATTTTAAGTTAATACTGCTTCTTTTTCAAAGAAATAATAAGGATAAATACACAGGTCCTGAGTACCTTGTTTATTATTTGGCTCTTGCAATATTTTGGGTTTATTTAATTAAAGATACTGTCTTTTTGTTTTTCTGTTATATATTGTATGTTGAAATTTGTTATTTTGCTACTTATAAAGCATGATAGCTGTTTTCCTGTTCTTCCAAGTAAGTAGCATTATAAATGTTTATTGATTTTAGGACTGTATTAAGAGATGTAAAACTCTGCTACAGGTAAGACTTATATAGCTAAATACATTATTTCAATACCATACCTCAGTGCTCAAAAACGACTTCCTTGTCATTTGAATACCTCTTGAAGTTCTAAAGCCAGATTCACTTATCCTGTGGGACTGTCTGAAAAATAGATGAACTGTTGCAATATGAAGGTTAGCATTTCTTGCCTGAGTAACCTTTGTAGTTCACCCTGGCCATTATCTATTTTCTCCTCCCATCAGTAATTTCAGACTAAAAAAGTGTCTGGAGGCCATGCTGTGGCTTAAGCAAAAATTTTATCTTCAAGACTTCAGTTTTGAATAGCCTGCAGGACACTAAAATCTTTCACATAGTGTAGCAATTGCTGCTCACTACATGTAATCGAGAAGCAGCGATCCCTGGTGTTTCAGCTTACGAGAGAGCAGATCCATGGAGTATAGCCCGTTTCCTGGACTATTCATTAAGGAAAGGCTAGAGTTTTCTGCTTCATTCTGGATCAGTTACACAATTTATCATTCTTACAGATCCAAAAAACCACATCTGTCCACATCTTGTGTAACAATATTTTTTTCACCCTGTATGTTTCAATAACATATACCTTTCCCCAGCAGGAATTCTTGTTATTCACCTGCAGTGATCAGTAGCTGAACATATTCAGGGAGAACATAATGTTCACAGTTAAAAAAGGCTATTCAGTTTACTTCAGACTATTCAGTTGAGTAGATGAATTCTTACAATAGTAATTGCAATTCCTGCAGTCTCCAGCACAGCCATCCAAAAGTGGGGTCTTCAGAGCAGAAAACATCAATATTTGGAGTTTGCATCAGTGATTGCAAAACCTGGTTTGCAGAAGCAATTGTTTCAATAAGAGTACGTCTTGCCTCAACCTGTACACCTTGAAGTGATAAAGAAATAAGATAAAGAGAAAATAATAATATAAATAAATTTAAAAAATATAAAAATATGTTTGGGAAACCTAATAATAATCCCTGAGAAAATTTTGTCCACACGTGGCCATTTCTGTACTGTTTCTGAAGAGAAACCTGAAGAGTCTGAGGCAAATTGTGTGTTCTGGCTTAAGTATTAAATGTTGGTACAGAGTTTCACAACAACTTTATGTGATAAATCAGTGTAAAGTTCATAGAAGCAGAGTAGGAATAAGGGCTGATGATGACAATGATGATCATTTTATTCCTTAATGAATGCTGTTATGTAAAATGAGTCTAGTCTACACCTGGCATTTCAATCATCATACTTCAAACATCTTTTTTTCCGGAGTGACTACACACATATTCATAAAGCAAATATTTCAACAGCAGCAAAATTTTCTCCTCTATGAAAGAATAGATTTTCATTTAGAAGTACTGAATAATCCAAGAATTAAAGTTTTTGTTATATATGCTACACATGCATAAGTTTCTATTTATACTTTGCTTGTGCCAAATACTGGAGTTTCCCAGTATCCAGTTCTAATATACTCAGACTTTCTTTGCCACTCAGTGCAAATCAGATTGCATTCAAATTCCAAAGCCATTGCAGTTAACATGGCAACTCAGTGTAAATTAATAGATTACCCAAAACTTCAGTGATCTACACTAGTTTTGCTGTTCTGCATCAGTGCAAGTTCAGTACATTTACAGCTTTCTTAGGCCTGTGGGGGTGTGCTGGGTCAGCCCAGATGTGTAGTACTGGACAAGAATTAAGTGGAAGTGGTAGGCATACAGGACTACTGCTCTGGATTAGCTAAATGAGGTCTCCAATGAGGTTTTGCAGGAGTCAGTGGAGCCTTTGCTCTGTCTGGGACGTGGTGTGTCACCAGTAACAAGCTCTCCTAAGGGCTGGGATCTGCTTGAGGTATTCTACTGTCTTGTACCAAAGCCATCAGCACACCTGGCTACCTAATTCAGTGCTGTGCTTGTAATTTCCACTCAGTCTTTGGCCTTTCTCATTAATCCAACAGGGACCAATTCTCATGAGTCCAACTGGGTATGATTAATTTTCTACATTAAAATCAGTGTTCTGCATTGTAGCTCCCGGGCTGTGTGTGCCTGGCTGTGCTGTCTTTGAGCAGATACCAGGGTGGTCAGTTCAGCTGGCCTTTAGTAAACACCCACAGCAGTGTCAGCCATGTTATCCTTCCCCTTAATTCTTACCCATAAACTCAACTGGTTCTTCCTCCCCTGCTAGGCAGAACTCAATACATGCCAGTTGCTCTCCACATAAAGGGCCTAAAGAGTTTATAGTTAGTTTCTGTTAGCTGATATGACAACGTCATTCTGTCTTTGGTGTCTCATTATGGTTAAATAATATTAAAACATGCATATTATATATATTTATTATTAAAATAAATATAAAGATTTCTCAACAGATATATATGTATAAATATCAATATTTATTTAGCAATGCCTATAATATGGTATTTCCTATGAGAATATCTCTGGTACAAGAAAGGGTCTTTTCATATGTCCGACTTTTGAAATAGTGCAGCCTGTACTGTGCACACAGGGTCAGGATAGATCTTTATAATGTTTTCTTCTATCCTTCAAATTTCTGGGACATTTCTCATTTGGCATAATTCAGTCCAGCTCTCTTGAATGCAAAGGTAGATACAGGTTTAATACAATTTCACTGTCAATAGACTCCTAATTTATGAAGGCAGCTCTGATACTCTTTCATCATTAATGTTCAGTTTTGATCTGATGCACTTTTTTTTCATTGGACTTTAGGCAAACATATGAAATATATCATTTTAGTTGCTACTGCATGCCTGAATTTAAAAGAAAGAAAAAAAAATTAGGAAGTTTAATCCTGTTTACCCACAGCATATTTTTTCCATCCTCAGGGAAAAAGAAAGTAATTCTGGTTAAAAAGGATACTCTGTTATGTATAGAATAATGTTTGCTCTGACTTTAATGGATTTCACTGGTCTAGAAAGCATTGGAAATGGAAAAAATTACACACACAACAAAAATCACATCATGTTGGTTTTATTAAAAACAAAAAGCCTTTAGAAAAGAGATTAGTGAGAAGCATGGATTGAGCAGTATTCCTGTCTTTAAAAGAAAAAGATTTCCAGGATATATATATTTTTAGAAACGTGTGTAAGTGTGCCTAATTAAGATACTTAGATATATTTAATAATGAGAAATTAGTTCTAAATTCAGAGAAGCAACTCTTATTTTAATAGTTTGGTTATATGTAGGAACTCTGCAGACATTTAGTTTCCATGAAGAATCAGTGTGATTTGATGCAACAACTGAAGAACTTGCTGGGTTCCATTCCATTATGCTTTAACGTTTTTAGCATCATTCCCAATTATGTTCTAAATTAAAGTCTTACATAAACAGAGGCATAATTGCAAATGCAGTGTTCAAGATGCCATGTCTGGAATATCACAGAATTTTAACTATCAATTCCACTCAATCCATTTAAATTACTGCTAACTTTGCTAGCGGGGTCATCCCTACTGATCTAAAGCTTCATAAAAAGTAAATACTAATGTGAATTGATTTTGCAATTATTTATAGAATGCATTTTTTAATGGAAGTACCTGAGAAGTGGAATTCTTCGTGGAAATTTTTTAATTAATGAAAATGAATAAATATATTTTTTACAAAGCAGCTAAAATAACTTGTTTCTTTCCAGGCAAATGTAACCTGAAAATAAACTTTTCTTTAACTCTGCCATTTTAGTTTTAGTTGAACACGAACCTCCTACTCCTTTGGTGACTTGCATTTTTCAAAAGTTTCTGTTTGAATGCTCAGATTACTGTTTGGCTTAAGTAAATTATAACTAAATACAATATAACCATAAATGAGTGACTGTCCATGTGTGACTTCATCACTGAGAGGTTCACATTAGCTGACATTTTTAATGAGGGGAGTGGGATTTCAGTGACCAAGTCCTTATAAAACCCACTTAAAACCCATTGAAAGTCCTATTATTAACTATTCAATTCTCCTAATGAGTTATTTCTGAAAGTACCCATGTACCTCTCAAGTGACACATAATGTAGCACTTTGACATACCTTTGTCTTTGAGAAAGAGAGCAACAGGTCATTTTCAGGTGATATTTTTTAGCTCTTCAAATAAAGTTGCTTATTTTTTGATAAGTATAATTATAATTTCATGCTACATGTGAGCTATTTAACAGCATATTATCTTCTTTTGAGAAAAGTATAAAGATATTCTTGTAAAAAAGTACGAATTACTGAAAGGCAGCTATAAAAATGACTGCACTTATATCTGGCAATACATTCTAGCACAGCTTCTATTTATCATGCTCCCCAAAGTGCTTTATGCATTAAATTATATATAAATTTTGTATCAAATATTAATAAACATACCAATTTGAAGCAAAACACAATGCTTTTCTAATATTACTTTAATTACAGCAGTGTGGCATATCTATATGTCTTTAGTTATTAATATTTTAGAAGATATTATTGCCTTTATCTAGTATGAGTTTGAGTGAGATTAGGGTGACATTTGTGTAAATCTGTAGGAAGATTCTTCTGTTTCCAGGGAGCACAGCTTGTCTTCCGTCTGAAAATATCTGTAGTATTAAACTCAGTTTTGATTGCATACCCTTATACTGCCCCTTCTTACTGGAAAAATAAGCATTAGAAAAATTTACTACTGTTCTGGCATCACCCATAGGATTTAATGAGATGTCTCTAGTTTTACTGATCTTGTAATCTAGGGAAACCTAGCTTTATAATGGTATTCTGAGAATTTAATTCAGCTTTTATATGCAAAGGTCAAATTCCTTACTCATATTGGTTTAATCACTCTGAAAAACAGTTGAGCTGTCTGCAGCACATACTACTGCACAGACACGAGTGATACTGTGTGATCAATACAGATAAAATAGGGTTTAAAATCTAGTTTCTGAATTTGTAATTACACAGTACAGAAGGCCAAACACAATCACATGCAAGTTTGTCTGAAATTTCTTGGAGACAGCCATTTGACATCACCCACATTCACTTCTGAGTCATTAATTTTTAACATAATATCATGTTCTTTACCTTCCTAATCAGTTCTGAAAGTTACTCTTTCTGTTTGACACAAGTAACAGGAACATAGAAAATGGAGAATGGAATAAGGCTTGTCTACCAATTGGAAAATATCTCAAGTTCTATTGCTCATATGTGAACAAAACAACCTATTAAAATGGCAACATAAGAGAAAAAAAATCTAAAAGACTATTTACTGTGGTTAAAATCTAGCTGGAATGGAAATACAGTTCATGGGAAAATTGAATATATGGAAGGAAAGGGTAGAATTATACATGAGTGGCCTTATTCAAGCAAGAGAAAGATTTGAAAATTTGATGTTGTCAGAATGACAGGGGTACTTATGGTCAGAAGTAAAATCCAATATTTCATAGCACTGTACTGTGGTCGTTATTTGAGTGACAGTGGAGATTAAATTGAAATTATACTTTGCTATATTAATTTCTGTATCAATTATTTGTATTAAGACTCTGCTTTACCCTTGGAGATCTCAGAGCACTTTAGAAGATGTACAATGCTCATTAAAGTTATGGTTCTCATTAAATAAGCCATCTGCCCAGTTTACTCGTTTGGAAAGCCAACATGTGTCTGCTGCATTTATATAATTTTTGGTGCCCTCTTCAAGGCAGAGGTCAAGCAACAGCATGGTTGTGCCTGTGAAAAGTCAGTCAGTTTAAACTACTCATGCTGGTGCCGTATCTCAAATATTATTATTAGTCACTTGTCTGACTTTTATAGACAAGCGACAAGAGCTTGAGAATCATCTCTCTCAGTCCCTTTCCCTTCCTTGCTAAACAGCTTTTGCAGCCCGTGAAATTCCTCCCCCATGTTGCCTCAACTGCATGGATCTCCCCGAGCTCCAGTAACTTTCTGACACAGTGAATTAAGCTTGTATGTTTCTTATTACAGAAATGTTTTCTAGCAGAGCATCTATATTCATGGAGACAGAGTTATTTCCAGTTTGAAAAGTATACAGGCTTTGCCAAGGAAGGCATCTTTAACAAATACATTGAAAACATGGAAGAGAAATGTTTCATGGTGTCTCAGCCCAGTTTCAAGAGCTATAACTTAACTGTAACTTCTTTGATGGCCTTGATACTTAATTTTGCTTTTAAGTCAAAAAGTGTTTTTAAAAAGGAAGTCCCAAATGCATCCTATTTTCTTTTCAAATTAGTCTGTCAACAATTTTACATAAAATTGAACATGGAAAGTATTTGGTAGGGTTGTATTCCATTTGTTGATTGTTTGTGTTTGTTTACCTTACCTTACCTTACCTTACCTTACCTTACCTTACCTTACCTTACCTTACCTTACCTTACCTTACCTTACCTTACCTTACCTTACCTTACCTTACCATCAACTTTGTATAATAATCAGGAACAATTTGCTCTTGAGGAGGGATGAAATGTCAAATTTATTTTATTATAGTGGCCATAATCATAGAAAGTAACTGGCTATAAAGAAATAAATTGACAGTAAGGAAGGAGCAGTATCATTAAATAACTGTTAGAGTGAATTTTCTTATGTGCAATCTATCCTTTCTTTGATGAGCAGAGGTCTCATTAGGACCAGCAACAACTAGGAACAGTATTTTAGATAATTTTTAGGCAAGTATGACATAGTATCAGAAAAACAAGAAAGTAAAGTCCTACGTCTTGGTCACAATCTAAATTGAATAAAACTGGAATAAACCATGTGTGCTGCTGTCTCCCCAAGGCAAGATATGAGAGTGTGGACCAGAAAAAGACAAAAGCATCTCAAGATATTGGCTGATTGAATAAAAAATTCAGTTGCTCCACTACTTAATTGATACTCTTGTCCTCTGTAATGAACACTAAGGTGCTGTATCTCCCTTCTGTGTGCCCTACATGTGAAAGTTATGTATCTCAGCAGAGGGAGAGCTGTCAACACACTGCAAATTATAATCATTAAAGTCAGAAACAAACTGAGGAGCTGCACTGTGCCAGTCAGTAGAGAAAAGGGGCAATGTTATAGTGGCAGTTCCCCTGTAACAGAGAGTTTCAGATATCTACAAAACAGAGCTATAATCCTTTTTACTTCTTAAAGGTATTGAAACAGGAGATGAGGTATCAGTTTTTCTCCCTTGACTTAACTTCATCCCCACCTAACTTAATATGCAAGAACATTTTTTCTTTGAGATGGAAGAGGTCTGAACTTAACTTCCTTTCTTTGACTAGTGGCAATACATCTTTTCATCCTGCTCCTTTAGTGGAGAATTTTGATGTTGTGTTGAGATCCCTTGTCTGTCCTCCCACTGCAGCCATCACTTTTATAAAAACATTTAAGTCATTAAGCAGAGGATACAGGTGAAAGTAAGGCTATCATATGGTAAAAGCTACAGCAGTGTCCTGGCTAAGGAAATTCTGGAATCCCAAAAGCCTCCATTTATTTAAGCACTTGTCAGCATGCCAACTTTGAATATTTCAAACTGAACTTCTAATTATTGCGTTAAATGTTCATTGCAGAATTTTATTACACAGCTAATAAAAACTGCATGCATCATTTGCACTGTAGCACTGAATTTAGCATTCTTTGAGACTTCTGCAACCCTGCCTTGCTTCTCACTTCAATTTCTATTTTAAACTCTGAACAGGAGCCAAGTAATTTCAAAGTATGTGAGAAAGTTAATGTATTATAAGTGGTTCTAATAGGTTATTCTCAGAGCCTTAAAAATCAGCATTAGCAGTGAAAATATGTGTCTGGGAGAGACATATCCTACTTCTCTGTAATTGATGCAGACTGGGGATTTAGAAGTTCAGTTTTAATTGCCTTAAAGGTTTTTAGCTTTTGCAGGCCTGCTCTTTAAAAGAAAGTTTCCTTTTGCTGACAAATGAGAAAACACAACAGATAAATATATTAAGTCAGACAATGCCTGAGCACTACATTTTTCTTCGATCTGGAAGCCTATTAGCCAGGATCAGTCCTGGGAGACTTGCTGCCAGTAGCTAGTTGTACTTGTTTATTTATATATCAGTAATGTTTTCACTTCTTGAATCACTGAAACCCATGTGCAGTTTAGGGTTTCATCTGGACTCTGGATCTTTGGGCTTAATGAGAATGGTTAGGTTTAGAATAAGAGTGAAACGCCCACATAAAAGGGTAAACACAGCACAACCCACAAGTGCTTTGTAATCCTTCATGAGCCTCCCAGACTGGCAGGGCTGCCTGCCCAGCCCGGGTAACACCCTGGGAACGGGGAATTAACATTGCCTTTGGCTCAGTTCTTCCACTTGCTGGCCAATGTGGCTGAGCTGGCATGGAGGTGGCACTGGAATTCATTTCTGGAGAAGACCACAAGCAAATGGAAAGACTGAGGGTGAAAGGAGGAAGCAAGGGAGGAATTATGACTCAGGGATGGTTTTCTGTGACTCCCAGCGTTTCCTTGGGTTACCCAGGAGTTACATGCAGCAGTTAAAATAAAGGAATAATCTATTTCAACAGCAAAGTGAGTACTGAGGTTTAGAGTTTACATATATGGGTTTGCAAAGAGCAACTTCTTAATGATGTTCGTATTTTCATGTGCCTTCAGCTTGAATTGAGGGCATGTAAAATAACTCTGATGAGGTCATTAAAAAATCTGAGGTCATGATTCTGCTTCATTCCTTCCATTGTGTTTGTCATGAATCTCACAGTGAGAAACACAACAGAAACTGTATGCATTACAATAGAAATGTAAGGATGAAATTCCTTACCCTAGAAGGCTTGCAGATTTTACAGCTTCACTCTTGGATACCTGTCAGGTGAAACTCTTTTAAACACCCATTTAGTGGCAGTGCAGCTGGGTGTTTCCAAGGAGCAGAAATAATTCTTTCTACAGCTTTACTCTTCTCTAGTGAAGAATTTCACATGTCCCTGTATGTCAGGGTCTGTTGAAATGCATTCATGTTCTAATAAAACTAGATAAATAAATGCATTCATGTTCTAATAAAACATTCCTGTGAATATATATACAGAGGAAATATTTTTTGGTCCTACATTTATCCATGATAAATCCCTTCAGCTCAATATTAATCCATTCTTCCTTAATATGGCAATTATGCTTAATTAGTGTTCTGAATAAGAATGTTCATACAAATCAGAGTATACACCTACAAAAGACCAAAAAAAGTGGCAATCTTTTTATTTGCCTTACTCAATAATTGCCTAGGTGAAATAATTAAAATATGTAAGAGTTTGTGTCTCTCCATTCAAGTGCTTTTTTCTCATAATCTGAAAAACAGCTTATTCTTTTTGTGCATCTGGTCTGCTGCTTTACATCAAAGGAAAAAGTGTTTTAGCGTTGGTCTCTCACTGTAATCACACTTTGGTAGCCAGCACTCTAAGAACTACTGGATGTAGCATTAAAACTTCAGTGGTTTTTGAGAAGATCCCTAAAGATTCAGTAGTGTAGAGTAGGAAAGTGCATCCTTGAATGGATAAAATCCAGCATCAGGTAATAAGTTCATGCTCTTGAAATTCAGTGAGAACTTTTCCAGCGCCAGTGGGGCATTGGGCTCCAGGTGCACATTTTTAAGAACAGCAGCTTGGCATTCAAAAAAGGTGAACTAATTAGTAGCCTCATTTTCCAGTGATCATATATTCTTCTGATACACTAAGATGAAAATAAATATTAAGATGAGGAGAACAGTGTAGGAATGTGTTTACATGTTTATGATGATGTCATATAGACACACATTTCTTTGATGTGTCCTTACACATAGACATACATGTATATATGCATACACACGTCTCCAGACTTTTGGTTTATAAAGTTTCGTTCTTCTTTAAGTACACACTTTTCATAGAACCCTTCCAGTAATTGTTCCTGTGCTGTAGGTTAACACAGTACCATTTGCTCAGTTATAATCCCTTGCACAAGTTGTACAGAGATTTTCATTCACTAGTTAGTGTACAATATGTATTCTGTTTTTAGTTACACTTGTTTATCATTCACGTTTGTAGTTAACTAAAAAACAAGGAACTAATGTGGTGAAAATGTTATTCATGTAAAGAACAAAAGTTCAATGTCAGATATTTCTTTATGGAAATAATTTAAAGTGTATATGTTTCCTATATATCAGAAGTTCATTGCAAGAAATTGACATTTCTCTAAGGAAGTTTTCCATTAAAACATGGTTCTGTTCCCCAGCACTGAGGGTTCAGCCAGCTTTGCTTTGACTGCCCATGCTCCTCCAAGGGAAAAAAAATTCCTCTCTTGGAGAAATGGAAAGGATAATACATGCATTCATAAGCTAAAATCTGTGTAGTGTACTTCAAGTGTAACATTCAGCTTCCTTAAGAAAGTAGAAAGAAGCTTCTGTTTGTGGTATTAATACACATGAAAATGTTTCCAAAAGAGAAGGTTTTCCACCCTTCCTGAAATCAGATATAGTCCCTTTTATTTAAGCACAGTTTCCAAAAAATTTCTGTATTATGATTTACTAGGACAGAGTCACCAAGTTTACATTTTTCATTTATATTTATGTAAAGATTAATTTTCACTAGCCTTCAAGGAATAAAAGGAAAAGAAACTGTAACTTCACATTTTTCTTTTCTTTCTTTTGAAGTAAGAAAATAGCCAACCCACACTGACACTAATGGGTGAAAAGCATCAGTTATTCCATAAAAAAACTTTATATCTTGTCCCCTCATTTTTCTGTAGTGAGATACCAGTTGCAGTCAGTTCATCTAAGTCAGTGTCTCAGTAGTGTGGACTACACATGCAGGGCTGCAAACTATTAAAACTTTTGAAAAACCTTTGTTTCAAGGAATTTTAATTGTGGCTCAGAAGGTCATTCATGTTGAGACTTTATATCAGGGGCCAAACTTCAGATCTTCATGGGTAAGGCAAGAGGTTAGCATGTGTAACTTTATCCTCACTGTAGAGTTCATATGCTGCTGATTATAAGCTTGTAAACAAATCCTTCACATCTCTCCTGTCTGAAACAGCTTTATAAGGAGTTTATTTTTTAGAAAAATAAGAACAGGTGACAAGGACAAATTATCCTGAAGTTTGTGCAAGAAACGTAAACCCCCAGTTTCTGGTGAAAAAGAGATTATAATCAGAAATACCATATCTCTTTAGTATGTGGAACATACTTGGGTCATGTCACAGTTTTGTTGTCAGGGAACACTAGTCCTTGGCTTCAGCAAAGCACAGGATAACTCCTTTTCATTTTTCGCAGCATCTTTTTTCTTCTCTGTCCCATTTCTCCATGAAGAGATGCTTTTTATATACTAGCCTTGAGCTAAAGGCACTGAATCAAATTCCTTGCTCACTAATTTGTAAACTCTTTAATGTATTTGGCAACTTGAATGAAAAGTTTATGATGACTACCATCTCTTAAGGGACAAAGTATATAAATCTTTAATCCAGATTCCCCCTTTGGAAATGATTAATCTGTGTGACTCATAGTGAAGATTCTGCTGTTTAGTCTATCCTTTATATTTTAAGACATACCTGTGTTGAGTTTGTTTGGTCCATGCAGCAGTACTGTTTTATGGTGCTTTTTTACTTGAAAAGGCATAGTTCTTTTTTTCTGTACTTGAAACAAGCCATTCTGGCTTGTCTGCCTCTCACTTTATTTGACATACACAACTTGTCTTCTGCCTTAAGAATCAATTTGGCTCACTTATGTAATTTGCTCTTTTAGCCTGCTTTTGTCATCTTTGCTTCAGAGAACATTTATGTCTTCAACTGAGACTAAATTGTGTTAATTAGGAAAATATCTAATGGCAGCTTGCCCATCACCATGCCTGAACGGCCACCTAAAGTTAAAGTAAAAAAAAAGCAGTATTGTTTCTCTTGAGTTCATATGAAATCTTTCCAAAACTGCCAGCACAGAGTAATTTATCTTTTTAAAACAGAGACAATTAAACAGACAAAGGAATAATAAGAAAGATTTGGATAGGAAATTATGTAGCCATTTTTTAAAAATAATAAGAATAATTAATTGTTGGGAGAATTTTCTAATCAAAGTGATGGAGCAGCTGTAGCTTAGTGTTTCTAAATCATGTACTTAAGCTCATCAGGAAGTTATTAGGATTGATGCAGAAATTACTTCATTAAATTTTACACCCTGTGTAATGAAGGAAGTCAAAACAAATAGTCATAATAAACATTTTTGGTCCTCAATTTCAGGTGAAATTGTGGTCAAGGGAATCCTAATAGGACCTAAATCCTATTGATTTCAATAAGAAAACGTTTTCATCCAGTAAACTCACAAACAATCTTTCTCTTATTTTAGGTGAAGACAGAAGAAAATTATTTTACTAAAATTTTTATTAATTTATTTTTAATATACTGTGCTATGTAATCAAGTGTTATGAAGGAGAATGAAGTACAGATACAATGGGACATGCCTATTTTTGTTTTTGCTATGGTAATTGAAATTAATATTTTTTTATTCTTGTGTGCCTTTACTAAGGACAGAAAAGATAAAAGTATCCCCTTTATCATGCTGAGAAAACAGCTGAATGTCCCTATGGAAATTTAGCATCTGTTCATCTGACTTTTCTCAGCTCATTATGACTAACACTCCTGCCAATGAACCTGCTAAGATTTTATTTAATACTGGACTACAGAATGTACTATATTGAATATTATGATAGTGAATACATATAGATTTATATATAAACATGTACATTATATATATTGTGTGCTGAGTAGCTCATCTTAATCATCTCCTAGTCAATTAGAGAACCTTTTAGCTTCCCTGAGACATAGGTTTAGGTCCCTGCTGGTTTTTTTTTTCTTTTGCAAGTTAATGCCTATATTTTTAGCTCCTTCATGTAACGCAGCAGAGAGACCCGTGCAATCTAGAATAGAAAGGAGGTCAGTCTGCTGTTGTGCCCCCTAATTGCTTCTGTCTTAAAACATTTCAGTCTTTCTACAACATGTAATTTCTTTTTTCTTTCCAGTGCACATGAAAAGGGATAATGTTAGCATTTTGCAGTTAATTCAATTACTTCCCACTTGTGAAAATGCTGACAGGATTTCCGATCACTGGAAGAGGTGCCCTTACTGTTGCATGTGATTGGCAGCCCAGACATAACTTATAAATTGCAGCTGAAATTAAAGCATTTTATCTTCACTCATATATATTCTTCATGACAAACCATTCAGCAATACTTCCAAGCCATTATTTCAGTGAATTGATTTTCAACAGCAATTAGTGACCAATTTGTGAGATAATGTTCTCTGTCAAATCACAGACGTGTCAGGATCGGTTTCAATAATAGACAAGACATTAATGCACTTGTGATCATAAATCATAACTGTTTCCTTAACTACTGTAGATTAATTTTTTGCAGATTTACACCCTCTGCAGTAATACTGTTATCAGAAAATTGTGGTCTGTGCATTTTATATAAACAAGAAAATGTGAAAAAAGAAAGCTTATTCTAAAGGTGCTATTGTCTGCATGTTGGAGAAGTTAACCCTACAATAAACCCATTATGTTTTTTTAAATGTTACTTAATGATTTTAACGGAAAAATTTTCCAATAGCAGAATAAGAAAGTAATTTAGAAAATAAAGCTTGCCAAAAGCAATTTTAAAACACATAGAGGAAAAGAGGACTATTTTAAAATACGTTTAACTAAGGCTCATAGTCATCACACTTAGCTTTAAGTTTCCATTTAGCTTAGATTTTCTCTATGGCCTGTGGGAAAAAAAGAAATGCTCCCAGAGTTAATTCATGTGAGAGGTGAGCTGAATTTCCACCTCCAAGAGGCTTTGTGTTGTTGTTAAATGTACAGAGATGGAGGATCCCTCTGTACCTGTTTAGACTTAATATCTAATTTTTAGACAACACTAAGAGATGTAAGCCTCTATTAACTCACCATCTGATGATATTAGCAAGATTTTACAACTTAAAAATGCATAAGAGCAGAGGTGAAGGTAGGAAGGGTGCAAATTCCACTATGGTAAATCAATGACTTAATCCCATAATGGAATTTGCAGACAAGTGCTTGAACCCTGTACTAAAAATTAGTAGAAAAGATAATAGCCACATAATGAAGTCATATTTAAAATTCTTAAAAAGATATTACATGAAGGAAAATAAAGGAGAGAACATTCTGAAAAACACGAAGACAAGTAATGGTCTAAATTAGCAAAAGATATGCTTTAGTATTACAAACAAGAACATTTTTTTCTTCCTTTATTTCAATTTTTAATTTGGTGTGTTTATCCTGATCAGCTAGAATAGCAATATTTCGTGTTCTGCATATCAACCAATGGTGAGGACTTTCTTAACTGAAGATATGTCTGGGCCAGTTGGTGCAGCAAGCTGCAGGAGCAGAAGGTCTTGATTCCCGAGCAGTGGAATTTCATAGTTTTCAGAAGCAGATTTCTTGTTCTGTTCGTCCTTCAGCTCTCTGGGGGGGAGAAATGAACAGTTTCTTCTGGCAATCAAGGTCTTCATGTTGATTTCTTGTCCCTCCTTGAGAAATAATGAGAGGCTCATGCATGTTCCAAATCTTGAATGGCAGGGGTGAAGCTGAGCTGCTATGCTCCTTGCCTTGACATAATATGGAATACTGGTTTAAATAACTTTGATATGCAGCAGTGAATATCCAAAGTAGCCTCTGGATTTGAAAAGAATGATTAAGTCACATTATATAGTTTATATTAGTCAATGCACATGCTTTTACTTTTTTTTTTTTTCTATAATAGAACTTCAGCAGTTATCTTCAAATTAAAGCTAACAAGGGATTTGAAGATTAAAAGTTATTACGGAAAATTAAGGGAAAACTATGCTCATATGAAATTTAAACCTCCTTTTCTATCATGAAAAGATATTTTTGTAGTTTTAATCACATTTGCTTTACACTCTGCTTCATTTTAATTAATTTTTTTCAGTTTCTCAACTTTCAGAATGCTAATTAAACATACAGAGTGGTTTATCCCTTTAGAAAGGAGTCAATATGTTTCATTCCTATGAGGAAAACTCTCAGTTATTAAAGACCCATTTGCAGTCCAATAGGCAGCTTGTTCTTTAGACATGAAGGCAAGCATTTGGTACAGATCTTTCAGGGTTATTTTGCAATATCCACTTTAACTAGCAGAGAGTTGCTAGGTATATGTTGTAATTGTTATTGTAATTTTAATGCCTCAAGCAAAAAAAAAGTATTTTTAGAAATGTTTCTTTGTTATGTCTATACTTAATTAAGTTTAGGGATATGATTTTCCCCATTATCATGTGCTTCTGATTACAGTGATACCTGCATTAGCCTGTCTTTTGAAGGATTTAAATCTTAAATATTCACCATCTGTTAATAAAATAGATTATCTCACTGCATTTTTTTTTTTTTTTGCAACAGGTATAGACTAATTAGAACCAATTGGTATTTTTTGCATTCCTTTTTCTCATAAAGGAACTCTTCAACATAGAAGTTGCATGGCTAAAATCTACCTTTTTGCTGAGTGCAGTTTTATTGGATCATTACTTAATCCATCAAAGATGCTGATTATATCTTTTAATAACTGGAATAGTTGAGACCAAAAAAGAGATTGATTTAATGATATGGCAGTGTTAGCACAAAGCAGGCATTTCAAAACTAAGTGGTTGCCTGAAAGGGGAGAAATTGCCTGAAGGCTTTGGAGAAAGCATTATGGTATTTCGGTGACAGGTTTCCTCACTGCTACTTCAGCACAGCTCCTTCACAGCTGGCTGCTTCTGTTTGTGCTTGCAGAGTCTCCTAAGGATTATGAGATTATTGGTCTTGACTAAATAAAATGAAGTGAAACTTGAGATTTCTGCACAGGCTTTGCACTATTAAAATTATATAAGTCTATTTCCATGAGTATCTTTATACCAGTAATTAGTGGAATCCACTGCCTCAGTGATTCTAGTTTTGAGAAAAGTATGATGTAAAAGAAAAATTGTGAAGCAGACTGAAACATCCTTCTCTCTGAAGTAAATGTGTTCTGACAAGAAGAACAAGAAAATAACAATTTAAATCTTAATGATGAATTTATTTAGACAATTTATAATTATTAATCCCTTGGTCAGATCTAAAAAATTAAAAAGTAATTAAGTCCACTAAAAAAATATTTCTCAAAAGTGACTTGATGCCTGGATATATTTTATGATCAGAAGAATCTCTTTGGTGTCTTTAAACTAATATGGTGTTTGATTCAAAATGACTACTACACTGAAGTGAGTTCTTGTAGAGTAAAGTGACCTTGGCCATAAATCCAACAAGAATGACCATGATACTGTTAATATAGATTTACTTTGATTTGAAAAAGAAATAGACTCAATTTACTTCACAGAGAGCTGGTTCAATAAAAGGAATTGTAACTTTTTTTTACGTAGTAATTGTAAATATTGTACATAAGAGGCTACATCATTTTAGATAAGAATGTGTGTTATTTGGCTTGATACTTCCTTGTTTCTTAAGATTCATTAGTTGTTTTTTGGTTGGGTTTTTTTTTTTTTTCCATTGAGGTTTTATTATTTTAAAAACACACATGGCTATATAGACTGCATCAGCATAGAAAATCCAATTTGATCTGGAAATGTCTCATAGGCCAGTTTAGAGGGCTTAATCAGGCCAGGTGAAAGGGAAGCCTTGTGAAATCCTCCAGCTGCTTCAGAAGTGATGGTTCTCATTCTGACATTCCTAAGAACACTTCCACAGGTTGCTTAATTTTTGAAGCCTTGGCAAATTGTAATCCAAGATCTAAAGGGCTGCATGAATTTGTGTGATCTGTTCCTCATTGATATTAGATTATTCACAGGCACTGAGGGAAACTGAGTTTTAACCAATTATTTTCCATAATCAAACTTCTAACAGTTTTAATAACATCCCCTTTGCTCTCTGTGGACCAGCCATGGGCAGACCTCAAGACACTACATAATTTCAGCAGGAGCTGTGGCTGTCAGAGGAATTCCACTGTTCACTGTGACATGCTTAGCTTTGGCCTCAGTGATTTCTTTTACCCCTAGCAACTGTTGAACCAAGAGAATATTATTTTTTTATTCTGATGAGATTTGAGAGGTTAAAGGCGATCTGAAGAGACATCATCAATTGCACTTTTAAGACTACAACATAAAGTCACCATATATGTAAATTATATTCACTAACATATTGTTAATATGAATATTCTTTCAAGGGAATTTTGAAGTACACTTTTTGGAAGATGGTCTTTAAGAGTCTTTCAAATGCTTCCTTGGAAGATTATCCTACAACCAGAGTAAGACCTAAGAAATGCAAAACAAAAAAGCTTTCAGCACAGCTTTAACCGGGAGGCTGTCCTTCATATTGTTTTCTTGGATAAAAACTTCAAACAATACTGCAAACTAAAGCATGAATGTTTAAGTTGCCTCCTAAAACTCTGTTTCTAGTTAGGACAGATTGATATTTATTATTTAATTTCAATCTCCATGTTCGCAGATCTTTTGATCTACAAACAACCTATTAAGCTAACTGCTAGGAAAATATGAAAGTAAAACATCATTCTAAGATGTACTGTGCCAAATATTTTAACAAAGTAACTGAAAGGGATCTGAAATTTTGCTTTAAGTGTTGCAGAGGAGATGGTACTGCAGTTCAGCTATGCATGAATAGGTGACAATGGGCATCTAGGTAAAACCTGAAATATAATCTATATATGGCAGACAGCATACTTTTGTTTACTTACCACAGAATTGTACTGGAGATGATTCAGGTGCTTTATAGCTTCTCTAAGTGTTGGCTTGATAATGTAAGAATCTGAGAGAACTGGAGAGAAAAATCAAAGAGCTTAGCAGAGAGTGCTAAGGAGAAAAAAACCATCAAAAACAGAGTCTGTGTATCAGAATGGCAATGATCCGATCAATGGGCTGTGAGCAGGTTCTGAAATCCAAAGATCTTAAAGAGACATGTATCATCATTATTAGATAAAGAGTCTTTGAAAGTCAGTTTATAATGTTGTAACTGCAAGTGAACTAAGTGGATTAGGAGCAATTAAACCTATTTTATCAATAATATGCCTATAAATAGGATTAGAAAATTCTTGTACCAACAGCTCTACTTGAGTTTTTGTTGTGAGCATCCTTTAAAACCAGTGAAGAGAAATAACTACCACAACTAGCACAATTCATGTCAGCAATGTTGGATTTGTACAATGGGAGTTGAACAGCTATCTTCTTAAAAGGGCTCATTCCCCTGTTTAGATTAGAACATATCTAAATATCAGAATTCTGGAGTTGAATATGCTACCTTAAATGTTTTGTAAGGTTTTAGTCATATCTCTACAACTTTATGAAAAAGAAATTATGTTTCTAAGCTTAAATATTTCCAGACTATTATGCAAAGACAGTGCCATTAACCTGTCCTCTAAATGTGTTGCTGAGGTCTTATTTGAGAGTGTTAGGAATGATTTTATAGATGTAAAAGTGAAAGCAGAGCCCAGTTTTCTGACTTTGACTGTGCAAACATTATAACATGCCTGTTTCCCTGGAAGCCTTAACAGCAATCCTAGCAGTTTCTAATGCACTTGACTGAAAACAATTGAAATTGCTAGTGAATTATAATTGCTACAAAAACCTTGAGTTACCACTGCAATTTCTGATGGCAATTTCCTTGGCATTTAGTGAGGTTTTGAAAAGTACTTAAGTTGAAATTAATAGAGATAATGGTGTATCTGTAATTTCCTTTGGCCTGAAACCAACCCCTGATTGACAGATATCCTAATAACATTGTCATGAATATTAGCCACATTTTTTTTTATTTTAAAATGAAGTAAATAGGATTAAATGTCTTTATTATTACAAGCCATGAAGCATGCAATTACTTGGCTAGCAAGTAAATAGTAACTGGCAAACTCTGTAGACAATCTGGAGCTCAGATATTTGTACCTTCCTGGTGGTCCCAGAGTCTGCAGTGAAGACTCAATGGCATAGGGACTGAACTATTCTTGCAGTTGAGTAGGTGGTTCTCTGCTCTGTTCAGAGCTAAGACAAATAACTAGCAAAGGCAGGAAAATATTTACTGCCACTACCCACCACACATACTGCCACCATACATCATGTACCAGCATTGTGACTGAAAATAACTTTCCTGCCTCAAAGACTATCAAACTATCACACACTACACCAATAATACAAGATGTTTGTAAATGAAGCAGCATGGAAATGCCAGCATTTATAACATCCTAACCACATCTGTGTCACTACATTCATTGTAGGAGTCAAAGCATATGTTCATTGTATCTAAATTCAGGCACCTATAATGTTTTAATTAATATTTTGATCTTACTAAGCAGCTCATGCAGTCAATGGAAAAGATGGGCCTTTCCAGAAGGCAAGGCTGATCTGCAGTAAGCTAAATTACTCTTTGGAGGATCATACTTGTCTCCATTAACTATTGGGATATTCAGTTACTGAATTTGTACCTTGTGTGCCCCTAAGCTCTTACTCAGGGTGAAATGACTTCAAATCCACATGAATAAAAATATTATTGAGGAGAGTATAAGGAAATGATACATACAGTTTCTGGAGGACTGAATTTCTTTTTTTTGTTGTTTTTTTGTTCTTGAGATTTCTCTGATATTCAGTACAATATTAGTGCTGAGTATGGCAAACTTCACCCAGTTAGCATTGCCATGTTTAACCTGAAGCACTGGATTTGTCCTATAACTGAATTCGAGTTTTACCATTAAACATTTTCTCATATGGGAAATCACATGTGAAATAATGCATAGTTTCTAATTTATAGAAAGAATCAAGTTCAGTCAATATTCAACTTCAATGTCTTCTCATTTGATGCAAAAGAAATCTCACTGCATGTAACAAGTCAGACAATAATATTTATTCATTGCAGTTGTTTCACCTTTTAGAATGAGGTTCAGTCTATCTCAACTAGACATATGTTGGCCTTTGGAGACCTATAAATCATCTAAATTCCAAACAGAAAATTAGAGATGAGTGTATTCAATTGATCAAGAAATGTCACTGCATCCTATATCTCAAGCCCTGAAAGGCATGTATAATCTTCCTGGGAAAAAGGAATCACAACCTTTGAGTCTTTCCTCCAAGACAATGAATTAGCTGGTGAATTAGCAAGGGTGAAATGCACATTTGCTCATTTGTCTGAACAAGCCCTGTCCCTCTTCCTTCATGTACCCTTTTTTAAGCAACTGAGTTGCACCTGCCTCAAAATTGACTTCACTGAAGTCTTCTGATGGATTGTTAATGATAAATACAGACGTCTGAATCCAAATAAAGTAAGTTCAGAGCTATATTTTAGGTGTGTGTGTCTCATTTTATACATATATTAAAAACTAATAAAATTCTAAAATTACAGGGTAGTTTAGATGAAGACCACTGCCAGAAGTTCCAAATTCCATACGCTGCAGCATCTGACTAGCTGTTACAGTTACTGATATTTAAGGACTTTGTGGTCTTCTTTTTAAAGCACAAGTATGTATTTATGTATTTACACCCTTGAGCTAAACCATCAAAGGCATCTTTGTAAGCTACAATTTTTAGTAAAAATAAATTAAAATTGTTCTGAATGCTACTGAAATAACAAACTGGGGCAATCCATCTGGAATTCATTTTACTTCATATTACAGGCTTTGTGTCACTGCTGTCCAATTTGACACCGAAAAGCACAAAGAATAACATTGACATAAGGATATAGTTATGTTTATAGCAAAGTAGATTTTTCCCTGTTATTTTCAGAGTAGTATCCTTAGAGTTGGCACCCTCAACTGGATTTCAGAAAAAACTGTCTGTATTGGTCATGTTAAAATGCAGCAGCAAAAGCCTAAAGAATGAAGAACTATCAGTCCAGCTACTGTTCTTAGTCAAGGAGGCACTTGAAGCATCAGTGCTTTTTTCTTAGGGTCCATTAAGTCATGCCAGTTAAAATCAATATGGTTTTTTTTCTTTAAAAAGCAGAATAAAATATGTTTTTTTTCTTTTTTGTTTTTATCCTGACACCACATTCAATATGTTTATGTAATATATTTTTTTAAAACATCTAGAAATCTTAGTCTCCACAATGCCTGCAGTTATAAGAACTTCAGGTATCTGAAAGAGATAATAAGGAGGAGAAGATAGTAAGTTCACTCTTCAGTAAGGGCAGAATTTACAGATGATCTAAGTATGAACCAAAGCTAAATAAAAATGTGCTTTCAATGAGGGAAATAATATCAAAATTGAAAAAATAGATTAATACTAACAATATATTTATAAAAGTGAAGTGTCTTTATTTGATTGAGAAAGAAGGCTATAACGGTTTTCACAACTTCAAGTCAGAAAACACAACCTTCTTCAGTCCAGCTATAGGCTGATTGAGCTATCTAAAAGAATGGATACTTGTTCATTCAAGAGAGAAAATAGGTATCTCATTTAATTCCAAATATGTCTACGTATATGTACAGGTGCTAATGTATGAACTGATTTACTCTTCACATATGCATCTTTCATTTGGAACATAAAAGGCTACTTTACACCAGATGCCTACATTATGTTTTGCTAAATTTAGGTGCAGTATTCCTTCAATTTAAAGGAAGAAAAAAGTCCTTAAAACAGAATTAAATGGAAAGCAAGATGATGCTGAAGACAGATTCGTCAAAAATAAATGCAATTACTTGTACTAATATATTGTAATTTAATATAAGATTTATTACTTCAGACACGAAATGTAGTATAGAAAATTTGTTTAGACTTCAGTAAAGCATTTAATATAGTGCTATTAGATGCTGTTAGTCAGTCAAAGGGTTAGGGCTGGACAGGTATTAGTACACACCTAATAAAATGAAGAAAAAAAACGGCTAGTAGCTGGACTTGGAGAGGGCTTTTTTTGGAATTCCACAAGGGTTATTCATGGAATGCATCATCTTTAATAGACTCATTTATAGGCTTGGCAGAAAACCAAGCAATTTGCTAAAGAAATTAGCAGATAATGAACAAAATAGATGACCTTAAGAAAGAAGTGTTAGACTGAAATAAACTAAATGAAATTTTAACAGTATTGAATGTTTGGATGTGAAGATAAAGGTCCATAACAAATGACTCTGTTAAAAGCTGCTGCCAAGATTTTTGAGACCCAGAAGGAGAAAGAAAATGGAAGATCTGATCCCAGAGAGATTATTAGCTAAGCAGTGGGATTGGTAATGAAAAGGAAGAGGGGCTCCTAAAATCTATTAAGCAAAGTGTTTGCAGTGGAATTGGGAAATACTGTATGAGGCATAGGTAAGACAGACATAAAATCAGAGATTCAAAAGTTCTGTGAACTGGGAAACACTATTGGAAAGGCATGGGGAAGATGCAAACATCTGCCAGCCCAGCACCAGTGAGGATGCTGAGCACCACTTCCCCTATCAAGCTTCCAAACAAGATTCATTATCACCTACCAGCACCAGGGACTGGGGCTCCCAAGTGAGAAGGCAGAAATTCTGTACAGCTCTGTAAAACTCCTCCACCTTCCTACTTCTGATGCCAGAACCCAGAGCAGAGCTCTGTGAACACGTGGAGTCTCTGCTGCGGCTCAGGAGACAGAGTTACTGACTTCTACTGTGGAAAAAAGCTGAAGCACCATGACCTGAAAGAAGTCTCATGTTTGTGGTACAGGTGGCTCATGAAACTCAGAATGAATGTGTGCCCTTTCCTTTTCCTTCCACAGAAATGATCTCCCACTCATCACAGCTTATGCCATAGGAAAATCCTATTTTGAGTTGTGTAGTAGCAAGACAGTAGTAAGTAGCTACAAAACTGTAAATTTAGAAATTTAAGTCTAAATTTCTACAGTAAGAAATTAGAATCATCTAATAATCAGAAGAGGTAAAAGAAAGTGAATTTTGGTGAGAAAAATAAATTACTTTTGTATAAATGTATCCAGGGACAAGGCAAAGAATTAAGTTATGCAGCAAATTTATTCTATTACAGTCATGTTTTCCCTAAATTGAGCATTTCAGACATTTCCATGTGACATCAGCAGCTCTTATAAAAGATACCAAATAGACATGCCACCAAAGTGTGACCAGATTGAAATGCAGGCTCATTTATGCTGATAGAACATACTTCCATCCAACAATGATGAGGTATTAACAGCAGGGAGTCCTATTATATGCTTATCTAGTCTGTGAGTTACTGTGCACTAATGAGCAGCAGATGAGATAGATTTTTTGGAGTCATTGTTTTCCTTAACTCCTCTCCCTGGTTTTCATTTTTTTTTTTTTTTTTTAATATTTTGTTGTTGCTGTTGATGCTTTCTGTGGGTTTGTATTTAGTGTCTTTAGCTTCTAGACAGAATTCTCCTGTATATTTTGCCTGGTTGTAAGTGTAATTAACATACTCTATTGTAAATATCTACAATTTCTCCTCTACTTCATGGAATTGCTTGAGTGTATTCTCAATGGAAAATACTAGTGAAGTAAAGGAAAACATCTAGCAACTTTAGATCTGTATTTTTATTCCCTTTATGCTTCAAACAAGGTAACAAATTTTAAAGCAATGAAGGGTAAGTGAAGATATGAAAAAGTAAACATCAGAGCTCTACAGAATACTACCTCATTTACATTCTTACTATTGTTTTTGTAATTAATTTAATTAATTTCTATTCCTGGAAGAATTATGTTCAAACATATTAAAGTAAATGAGAGAAACACAGTTTAAGGTTTTTAGATTATTTATACCTCTCCTTGAGAGAAATGGCAATTTTACAGCCTTCTAACAAACTTATGGGTCATGGAACTATTGAAGGACATGGAGATAATTTTGTTTAATTATACTTACTGTTTTTATAAAGTTCTAATCCAAGAATGTTGAACATTGAAAAAAAATTAAATTCAGCATTTATAAATATATTAAATGCTATATTTATATTGTTTTGTCCCTACAAATAGATGTATTTATAGACATAGGAAAAAAAAGTGTTTGATAATGAAAAAATAAGACAAAATTAAATGTAAAACAACAGAGCTGAGGAAGATTTTAAAGTCTCAAATACTGTGAGCAACTGGATATGAATATACAATATTATTTAAAATAATATTCACATAAAGTGGAAACACATTACAAAGATTAAGTGCTTTCAGCAGTCTAGGGAATGGATTGTTTGACTTATACAGCTGAATATACTGATTGAATTAGCTATGAACTTTTAATGCAATTGACATACTTATTCACAAGTGATAATAGCAATCCATTTTTATTCTTCTACATGTGTGTTATATATCAGAAGACTCCAGGTGGGGAACACATGTATTATGTCACCTGGTCAGTATTGGAATTATTCCAGAAGCATCAGATTTTTGCCAGAGTCAGTAGAAAATTTCCAGTCCATTAGCAAATTATATAATTTAGAATTAATCTTGCATTCTCTTTTCAGTATCAAAAAAAATATTTTGTAATAATTATCTAAATGGACTTGAGGCAGCAGAAGACATATCTGTAACCTTATTGCAGGGCTAATTAACTCCTTCCTTTGCATTATTTTGGCGTGGTTTTTTGGTTTAGATAGTTTATTTTTGAATTATGCAATTCAGCATGTCTACACTGTAGAGTGGAAAATATAGCTCTATGCCTACAGCAAAATGAGAGTGAGGAAATATTGCCACAGGAAGGTAGATCCTGTAATGCACTCAAGCTTGTTATTCATCTCTTAAATGAGAAAAGCTGGCTTTTGCAAACAAGATGGTGATTTATCACATAGTGAAGTGAGAAGCCAAAGGTCAGTAGGGGCATATGAAAATGAAACTCTTTCATGCTTTAGTTGAGTAAGGAGCTGGCAGACTTATACTATTATGGTTTATAATATACATTATATTCATATATACACATTAAAAAAAGGAAAAAGTGAGATTCTAAATAATCTATTTGTAATCATAGCAATAATTTGTAGATTACTTCTTAGGAGACATAGTAGAGAGCTCCCGCCTATGCTGAGTAGTGCAGCTGAAGCTCCACTCTAAGGAGGAATCCCCACATCAGGAGTACATAATCCTTACAGTTCTGGATATGGGGACTCTGATTATAGAAAGAAAAAAGCATTGAAGCAAAATTCTGACTACAAACCTTAGATTCTGTTCTTGGCACTAGAACAAGTTGCAGTTGCTAAGTTACTTATAAAAAATAACAGAGTTCACGCAACTTCGCTGTCTTCCCTAAGTAGCAGAGTTTGTGCCTAAACACAGTATAATATGACTTATCAATATATATCTACTGTAGAATATGTGTTTATCTGATGAGGAGACCATGCTGGGAAAAAGTGACCTATCACTGTCTTCAATGTGATTACAATTTCCATAATTTGAAGCAATTATTTCATGTAACATTACTGTGAAATGGACAGGTGTGTTAGATCCTAGAACCTTTCCCATGGTGCAGATTTCCTGGGGGTTGGATTCATCCCTATAATGGTATTTGGATTACTTCAAATTAAATAAATGTCTTAATTCTTAAAATTCCATACTCAAATGCTTCTTAGTTTAAACAAGATTTTTAATATTGAGCTGTGTTGTAAACATAAGTATGTCAAAGCAGCTTCTTAATTAGATTTTAATTAACAGATTACAGATATGCTTTTCTTAAGCTGTTGTTGATGGTAACTGAAGTTACCACTGCTCATTAACATTACTGTGGTGACATGACTTATGCTCATTATTGCTCCTTGGCTATGAGGCAGCACATGAATATTTCCCTACTATTTGTCTAACTCAAAGACAAAGGACTGGGCCTTTACTATTCACATGTGAGATGTCTGGTACAACAGAAATTCTTCTCAGTTCTCCCAACTCTGCCCTAATATATCAGTTAAATAATAATTAATACATTTTGGAACAGAATAGATGTACCATTAAACAAAAAAATTACCCAAATGGAAACAAACACATCAGTGTAGATTTAGAAAAGATTATGTATAATTTTAAAATGTAAATCCAGAGCACAAGCACCACTGAAGCATTGACCTGTGATAATTCCTAGTATTTAAATTTTTGATGTTCTTCTTGGCAACTTTGAAAAATAGTATTCTTCCAAATAATATTTGGGCTTGGTTCAGGAAGCAATACAAGGACTATACTCTACATAGGGGGTTGGATGACGTTATGTTGCTTGGAGATGAAGACAGTGGAACATTTTAGCTTTATGGATGTATGCCATGTGGCCTCTGAGACATAAAATGGTTTTATTTAGTAATACTTCTGCAGCCAAAGAAACCATATTCTTTCACACTAACAAGGCCTATTAAGGAATTGCTACTTTTCAAAAGAAGTGGTGGTTGCAGCTTCATGCCTCTCCAGGTTGTGTTGTAGTTGCATTGGTGTTGATGTTATTTGATATCTTATTTTAGGATAAAAGTGGATGAATGCAATTTAGATAATTCTGACAATTAGGAACTATAATTCATTCATTTTATTCATAAATCTGCTAATACACTGTTGTTCACATTTAGTAAAAATAATTCAGTCTCTGAAATCTATCTCTTGGTTTATTAATTTACATTTCATAATTGAATGCAATGAAGAATGGATAAGACACTGAAGTGTCTTATCTAAGAGTGACTACCTCTAAAGAGTGACTTTCCTCCATGAATTTTTCTTAAGTATCATAAAATTTGTTGCCAAGACAATCAAAGTCATCCTCCTTGAGACCAGACACTGAATTTTTTTATGCTGTACTTTCCTGCAGTCATCACGCAAGAGAAATAACAGCGCCTTGAGGTTTTTCGTCACGTGAAAACATTCGTCAAGCTGACAGTTTGGCTACTTCACAAAAATACATAAAGTTCATCAACAGTGCATAAAAAAGTTGCAAAGTAAAGCTCTTTTTATTGCATTTTAAGATATATGATTATTGGAATATAGTCTATTTTTATTAATCTGTGCATTCATAGTATATACCACTTGACATTTGTAGATAGTTGTTTCTTTACAAGAATTTTTCTTACATTTATATACAGAAGGGGATTAATCATCCTTCCAGTTAGTCACTTTTTTTGTCACTTCCCCACCAAAAAGACTTGGCTTTCCAGAGAGTGTTTCCGCTAAACACTTGCCATAATATTTGGTTTCTTCACCACACACTCGGTTTTCATCTCTCTTGGCAAAACTATTTTTCATTCTACAGCTTATATGGAGTGTGATATTAGCAAGGTATTTGAACAGAAAAAGACATTGCTGGTCTATTTTCCATTTCACATGTAATGAAAACAATTTGAATTTGAGTTGGCATACAAGCACTAGTAGTGTTTGTGCAAGGGAAACAATGAATATTGACAAACATCAGCACTGGTGGAATCCTACACTTGTGTTTGACAAACAACCTTGGAGTTCAGCAACAGAGAATATTGCTTGAGTATATGCCGGAAAGCAAAAAGTGTGAAAATAAATCAGTTTAAGTACAGTCAATATCCACTTAAGCAGAAGAAAAATGGTTATTTTAAACCATTATTTCATCTCTTGAAGGAGAGATGCTCCACATGTCTGAGCATCTTCATGGATTCTCTGGACTTGCTCCAATACTTCCATGTTGTTATGCTTGGGGCCCCAGAGCTGGGTGCAGCACTGCAGGTGGGGTCTCATGAGAGTGCAGTGGAGTGGCAGATTCAGCCCTTCATCCTGCTGCCCATGCTACTTTGGGTGCAGCCCAGGATAGAGGTGGTTTTCTGGTATGTGAGCACACATTGTCAGGTCACAGCAAGCTTTGCATGCACCAAATTCCCCAAGTCCTCCTCCCCAGGCCTGCTCTCAGTCCATTCACTGCCCAGCCTGTTCTTGTGCTCAGTATTGCCCTGACCCGCGTGTGACACCTTGCACTTGGCCTTGTTGAACACAATGATGTTTGTACATTCCACCTCTCAGGCCTGTTAAGGTCCCTCTGAGTGACATCTGCTCCTTTGGTGTGTCGAGGACAGCACTCAGATGGGTGTTGCCAGCAAACTTGCTGAGGGTGTTCAATCCTGCTGGCCATGTCACTGGGAAATGTGTTAAACCCTGCCAGTCCCAGTGCCAGCCCTTCAGGAGCACCACTCATCACTGGTCTCCACCTGGACTCTGCAACACGGGATCTGCTGTGTGCTGTACAGTGAAAGGGGAAGGCTTAAGAGTTTTTCAAAATCTGTTATAGAACTTTATTAACAAAATTAATACAGCTCACCAAATAGTTCAGAGGAAGAGATCTTTACAGAAAGGGTAAGAAAATTAACTTAGTTTTAAGTTTCATGAGAAAATACATTAAACCCTTCTGTGTTGTGGGGGAGCAACAAAGCATTTGTAAGTATAAGGAGAGCTCATTAAAAATCTGCCCCCAAATCTGTCTCTTAAAACATGTCATCATATCTATAAGTGAGGGTGCTCGTTAGTAGTAGCAATTATTGCTCACAGCACTAATAATTGATGCTTTCCTCGTAGTCAGTGCATGTTCTTTTTCAGACATAAAAAGTTTTATTCTCAGTCTTCTTCTTTCCTTATTCCCCTTGCTTTTTCAAAGGCAGCTTGCCTCTCTCTGCCTTGAAGCTCAGAGGTTCCTGTCTTTTGAACTTGTAGGTGAATAAAATACCTGGCAGCTGTAGGATCAGTTTCCATTTTCAAGATAAACTTTTAAATAAGCTGGAATACTTTTCAGAGTTTTTTAGCTCACGAAGCCTAAATGTCAGACTCTTCTGTGCTGAGCACAGTGTAGGCCTGTGTAATTATCGAGCACAGCAAACCTATTGTTGCTTTATAATAAATTGATTTTCAAGGCAATGATTCTTCTGTTCATTTAACCATATCTCTGCTATTTAAGTTGTCATAAATAAAGCTTACCAAATATATCTCTTAGTTTTTTTTAATGTTCTTTCTTCAAGTAAGCCAGCAAAGGACTGGAGATTCTCAGTGGTCCTGAAAGTAAAATCTGACACTCTCCAAATGTAGGCTGAAGTGCCATAATGTGAAGAACAATTTTAAATTACTGGGTTTTTCCCTTCTCTGAAATGCAGCTGAGTAGCCACTGTCCACAACTTTAGCAAATATGTAATTCCCTGAGCACACAGAACCAAGCAAACCCCAATAAGCTCCTATTGACAGTAACAGCAGAGACCTTACTGAGACTATGGCAGCGCATATTTTAATGCCATTATTGCATTTTTAATTGAAATTGGTCTCCTCTTAACATGCCACACTTAACCTCTAGGTACAACGTGCTGTACAAGAGTTTTGATTGTCACACATTAGAAGCATGTAGTTAGGCATAAAGCCAGAGTAAAGTGCTCCTTGTTCCTCAGGAGAAGAATATCCCCCAAGGAATGCAAATATTTATATTTGGAAGGTATCCTTATCAGCAAGTGATTCAGCCTTTGACAATCTCTAATTCTTGAAAAGGAAGTCAGTTATTTTATAATGCTAATAAATGATCAGTAAACTATTATCTAGCTAACCTAGATAATCAAGGTCTAGTTTTATGGAAGAATTAAGATATCATTTAGGTGTCTTAAAAAACTGTGACTAAGATGTGGTTATGAAAAATAAAGAAAGTGTATATATATGTGTATATATATATATATATATATATATAGTTAAAAATATGTTTAAAGTCACTTTTTGTTTATTTTAAGAACTTTTGCATTATAACTATTCCACTAGCCCCTTCTAAAAGTTAAAATGTAATACTGTGTATCTGCCTGGTGTGTGAAGAACAGCTGTGAAACAAGAGAAATATTGTGATTTGAAAAGAAACCAAAGTATTGATATATCAATATAAACTATTTTTTTAATTTATATGTATTAAAAAAGTGTTGAAGTAATATGGAGTAAAAAGTTAAAATTCTCTTATACCTTGAGTCACAATGTAGTGCCATGCATTAATAGAAATATTTGGTAATTCTCTGACTAGAAATACTTCAAAGAGAAAAATTGAATATTTATTTATTTTTCAATCATTCTTGTATGGAATACTAAGTTTTATATTAAGTGAGAGGTGTTTAATAGGAATGGAGATAAAGATATATAAAAAAAAATTGGAGGAAAGCATTTCACAAAAAGAATTTCACAGTACAGATGATGGTGCTGGTCAGCCAATCTTTCTACTAAACCACTATTTTGAGATACTGTTCACAATTAACAGCACAAAATAAAATTGCATTCAACTAGAACAGAAGAGTTTTCCAATTAATAACACAAAAAGCAGGCATTGTCATGCTCTCAGTTCTGTATGTCGTTTCTAATAAAGATTGGATAATAGAAATGCGTGATAAAATGAATCTTTTCTTTATAATAAGAAGGCTTTATAGAACAGGAAAATAATATAAACTTTTTTGGTCTAGCTGTTTCTCAATCAAAGGGCATATCAGTTACTGTATATTGCTGCAACATTCCAAGCATTAAATTAAATTATAGACAATAGAATCAAATACAGTTTACATCTGTGGAGCATTAAAAAATGAGGCACATTCAGCAGTTTATTTATCCCCAGTAGAAATACTCCTGTTGAAACAGTGCTCTAAAAACATTCTTTCCTACCAGGCTTGGCTGTCTCAAATGCATTCCTCAGGCAATACACATATTTAGTTTTTAAAAGTGACATGTAGAAATCAACCTTGATTTTCTTGGATGGCTGGACTTTCTTTAGTTGTGCTACAGTTTAGGTAACCTTATCACTCCCAAGCTCTAACCCTGCTACTGGACCTGTACAAACAGCCTGAAGCACACTTATTCCACAGGGCTGCAAATAAGCACCAAAGGTCCACCTGTGTTAATACGTTTTGAAGGCTTCTGTCACTTATTGCACAAGATTAATGTGTAAGGAGAGGCCAGATTCTGAGGAGACTGAATGTGCAATCTTTAGTCTAAATATGAGGATCTGAACCATCTGAGCTAAAAACTGCACTGTTAGTGGAATACCATTACAACTCACTGCAGTCATAAAAGAAAGGGCTGCAAACTTTACTAGTAGGTTTGGATGCACATTTTTAAATGCAGCTTAAAATTGTTTTATAAATCAAAAGTATTTTGGATTTAAGTAGTAGGCATCATATCTTCTTGTTCCTAATAATTCCTTCTGTAATTTAGATCAGCAGACTGTATAAATAATTCAGAAACACCAATAGGGTGCATCAAGGACAAGATTCTATGCAGGTACAAGTAAGTGAAATCCCATTGAGCAATTTCCAGTGTTACTTTCTACACAGTGGTCATTCCGTCTTCTTTGGCTGCTGTGGTCTTTGACTGGAGACACTAGAGCACATCTGAATTTGAATCATTACCTCTGTTGAGTCCATCCATTGCATGGTTTGATAGACTAATCTCTAAGCACATATATTTCTATTTCTTTCTTTTTATTTTTTTCCCTCAAAAAAGACACATTGGTCAAGAAAAATTGCTGGTATCTTCATGGAGCTTGTAGCTTGATGTGAAATTTAGTGTCTTGAGTTCTGCAACTAAAAGCCCAAACTGGGCTGTATTGAGAAACAAATGAAGCAAAAATGATTGATTAAGCAAAAATGAAGCCAAATTTCCTAGAGCTCCGGTGCAATAGAACTTCTGACCATAAATATTCTGTAGATTTTCCCTACTTGGCTTTTTCATTTAAAGCTCTCCGAGAAAAGAATGTGAAAAGGAGGTAAATATTTAACATGAGAGGATTCCATAGATGTCTTTAGTACAACATATTTGAAGCAGAGGATGGCATTTCAAGACATGAAGTTTGTGTTAAGGTGCTGATGCTTATATTTTTGGTATAAATGCAAGCACAGGAGCAGCTGAATTGTTGGAAGCCACAGCTGCCTTGACAAAGTCAAGGCATCTATGCAAACACCACAGCTCCAGTTTCCAACTCAGACAGCATCCATATCGCTGCTTTACGAGAGCAGGACATGTAAATCCTTATCAGTAAAGCAGCAACAGATACACAGTGAAAATAAAGCCTTCCAAAGGACTTGTCTTCTGATCTTTATAAAACCTTCTAAGTAGAGCAACAAAACAAGCAGTGCAAATTCCACCGATTATCTGACAGGGAAGAAAAAGTAATTGTTTCTAATAGCTGTTTAGCATTTTTAAAGCTATTCAGATAATGATGATGGACATAGACAAAAGAAACCACAGAAAAAATAGTTACTGTCAAATGGTATTAATAGCAGCACCAGGCTAGACATGCATAGGAATGTGTAGGTATAAATAAGCACTTGAACACATTTTAGAGTTTTATTTTTGTACTGGTATCACTGAGACTAACTTTAAAATATAAAAGAAAAAAAAAGAAAAAAAGAATTAAGCTGAAACAGGAAAAAGAAAAAGCCAAGGTTGCTTTTAGAAATATAGATTCTCATTATAGCTATCATTTTTGGAACCTTTATTAGAATACTTTCAGATGCTGAGCAACTTTTCTTAAAAAAATTAGAGCTTTGTGTGAAATAACATTTTATGTATCCACCTAAGCATACCTGCACAAATGCACAGAAACACACCTTCTGTGGGTCACAGAATATTTTCCTTGGATAATTATTTTCTAAGGAGATGGATGTAAATATATATTTCTTTTATTTTACTGCTGCATAGAAATATTTTACTTACAAATGTGACAACTACTGATCTGGTATCAACATCCTGTGCTTGTAGAAAACTTTGTTCTTTAGTGTAAATTATATTATGAAAAATGAAGATGGGAAAATAACCTGGAAGACAGCTAATCCTCTCCCCACTAGTGTGTGGTACTACCTAGAACAGATTGTCAGATGTTTCCTCCTATCTTTTTTTAGTTGGCTCATCTACAAGCAGTTCCACTGCTTGCCATTGCAGATTATTCTGAAACGAATAGATCTGACTTTTACATTATTCGTATCCTTATTGATAAATTACCCACCACAATGCCTTGTCTTGTCCTTGCAGTGTTTAATGTTTACTTTTCCCTTTCTTTCTTTTTTCTTTTTTCAAAAACAAATATATATTATTGTGCTGTGGTTTAGCAACTTTATCTTCCATTGCTTCCAACAGTGGAAAATGGGTAGAGAACATTTGATACTTATCATACACTCAATTCCAACAAGTGAATGAGATTGCAAAAGATGCAGTGAAAACCATTTTTTGGGGGTGTTTCTTGTGATATACATGTAACACACACCATGGCCTGCATGGTCTCTCACTGGCTGCCAGATGAGATGTTCATATTGAGAAATAAATACATCCTTCTGCAACAGAGCCTGTTGAAATCAGGAAAAGTGTATATACATATTTATGTGAATAATGCTGGCAGAAACAAACCAGATATATTGCATTTCCATTTACATGTATGAGTATTTTCTAATGCTTTGCCTCCTTTTTTTTTAATTTGTAAAGAAATGTGCCACACTGGCTTCAGATCAGACACTATTTTATAATACTCTACAAGGGTCAGAATAGGACCCAATTCTTTAATTCTTAAAGAGAGAAAATTCCCTTGAACTTCAGTTAAGCTTGAATAATAAGTGGCAGAACTACTTAAGGGTAACATTTTCCTCTAAATTATTGATGAAATATAATATAAACAGTTAAATAGCTCTCAGTTAAATAATATATGTTTTGTACCTATTAATTCCTAAGTGTACTTACTTCTGACAGTTTGATAAATATAATATTCTGTGACTAGTTATTTCATACAGTTCATAATGTTCTTTTTACATGTTTTTCCTAGTGTCAGGCATAGAGAATTTTATCCTGATGTATAAATACTAGTGCAATATGCAGCAAGTATTACAAAATTAATTTGTCCTCAGATAGTCCCATGCCTGTAAATAAAGCATATAAATCTCAGTTTCTGTTCTGTTCTTAGAAAAAAACATTGCTGTCAGATTAAGAATACAGTACTTGGGATCTGTAGTTCCAATATAATATCTTCACATTTTTCATACTTGACAATAATTTTGGATGTAATCAGCATATCTCAAAAGCTGGTATTTAGAAATTGTCTTGTAATTTTGTAAAAGGATTCTGGATTTTGTCTTCTATTTTAATTTTTCTTTACATCTTTCCATCTCTCGTCACTACTATAAAAAATCCATAGCAGCTTTTTGAGAAGTTCTACTGCTTTTGGAGATAGCTAAATTTTATTAAAGATACGTCTTTTTAGAGAAAGGGTAATAATAGTTGCTTTAAAAATAAGCAGAAGTTCTTTCCTAGCTGTACAGATTCTAGATTTGTTTTTTTATTTAGGTATTTTTTTCCTCTATGAAGCATTATGAAATTATAGAAATTTATTTTTTTCCCCACTGATTAATCTTTTGGCAAAAAAAAAGGATATTTACATACTTTAAATTAAGACTTCCCTTTTTTTTTTAAAGAACATATAATTTTGAAATTTTAGTTGACTTACTATAAAAAAAGAGGGCTGCATTAATCAAAGTAAAATTATCAAAATAATTCCATCCATGGGAAAACAACTGGATTTTTTGATGTTTGAAAATGCTCTGTGATGTGATTTGATGTTTTTATTCCAGTTTGGGATGGAAACATCTTCCAAAATCTTTACAAGTTCTTTCAGTCTGAAAAGAGTTTTCTCCCAGTTCCAGTATCTTCTGTGTGTTGTGTTCCCTTGTTTTTACTGAGGACAAATTCTCAGGACAGTAGCCTGTGGGTCATCCATTGTATTTGCATTCAAAATATGAAATGTCCATCAGTTTCATGGAAACTTGCTGAGTGATCAGTGCACACCATGTAGAGCTAAATTCAAACCCTGGAGAATTTTGTGACTATTGAAATTATTATTTTCTCATTTACCCTGTCTTTATTATGCAAATTCTTTAATTTTGGTTTTGTAATTTGTTTTGTTTTGTTTTGTTTTGGCTGTGCCTCTCAGTTAGATTGAAAATTCCTGGAGGGAACAGTTGTCCAGGGCTGTGTATTTTATCAGCTCTGAGCAGTACATAATGTATTAACGAGTGGTGTTCCTCAAGGATCTGTCCTGGGACAGGTCCTATTTAATACCTTTAACAGCAGTACAGACTGTGGTATTGAGACCATCCTCAGGAGATTTGTGGATGTCACCAAGCTGGGGGAAGCAGTGACAGTCCCTGGCTCTGGCAGGTGTGGTAGATGATCTTTGAAGGTGCTTTCTAACCCAAAACTCTTTATGTGTCTATGATTTAATCCCTATATCTCTATGGACTTCTGCCAACTTCAGTATACAAAAATGAAACAGATGTATCAATCCTTCATTTTCATAGTATATGTCTAGTCTATAATGTCTATGTGTGTAGTCTATAAATCTAAGTATCAGTAGCCCTTGTGAGAAAGGAGGGACATTAATGAATTATCTCATGTTCTACCTTCTGTAAAGCCAGCTATAAGTAGAAAAGACAGATTGATCCCAAAACACCTGAAATTAAGCCTGAGTTAAACCAAGTATCAAGATGATCAAGCATTAAATTAGAGTGAAGAAAGAACTAATGAAGGAACACCCATAAGTGTATGGTGTTTTTACATCCTGTGCAAAATAATTCAGGACAGTCATATTGAGACAATGTTCCATTTCAAAATGGGAGAGTTTTGTGGATGTTTTTTGTAATTACATGATTATTGGGTCAGTTGAGGATATAGAGATGTTACTTGTAATATCAGGAGGTTGTTTCTCTGTTCTAATGTAGAATTCTCTTCAATGTAAGAAGCGCTTCTGTTATCATTTGGTATTTTTCTAAAAGCATCTGAAGGGCTTAGGAGCACAAATGACAACTGTAACTCAGTACAGTCTATTGTATGACTGTTGGATAATCAAATGTGCCATGAGAAAAGATAACGTTTGTCGCTCTGTTAGGAACGGTGAGAAGAACGACACAGACTCTCCTGTGAGTTGAACAGGAGAGTTCTTTCTCTCTCTCTCTCGAAGTTTATTACCTCAGACCTTCTTTTATAGACTCATAGGTGAAAGTACAGAAAAGTAAAACTCTTATTGGTTAGTAAACTAACACATCACCATCATTGGTCAGTGGGGCTCACCACCCCTCGACGTTCTCTTGCAAGAAAACAAGAAGCTGACAAACAGCACCTGCAAGGCTTCTTTTCTCTCTGAGGATTGTTTTAATTCCTCCTTATGATTTCCCAGGCCACTTTCTCAGGCGAGACTGAGAAAGTTATGCGGCCTGCTTTTCCAGAAGCACTGTGCTCCCTGCTTCGTAGTTAGCATCCATAAATGTTTATATCAAAGTAAAATGAACTTCTAAACAAGCACTATCCTTTTATCGTGCAAAATCTGTCAGAAACAAATGAATAGTGTGGGGGAAAAAAAAGGAAAGGGAGGATGGGTGGACATATTCGTGAAGGTTTGAGGATAATATGCAACAGTCCATAATACAACTTGTAATAGTTACATGACCATTAATAGCTGCCTATTATTGACTTTTATTCTCCAGTTACACTCAACTGTGTTGAGTTCTACCAGCTCAAAATCAAATGGCAAAAGGATGTTTTGACTGTTAATATTTGCAAAGCATTATTGATTCTGAAAGTTTTTGAATATGTCCTAAGTTATTCAAATAAAGCTTTTTCTGTCTCTTTCTTCTAAGGCATTTACTTAACCAGAATTTTACAGATAATTAGGTGGACTGGGGGAGAAACAGAAGAAAGAACAAAGATAGCTATTTCTATGTGTTGCCCATTACTGCAGTGATTAAAAATGCAAACATTGATAAATTTGATAAGTTTATTTATAGAATGCATTTTGGAGTGAAATTCATCTACAGTTCATTATGTGTCTAAAATTAGATAACATTCTTAAAATTTGGATTATAGAAATTACTATTTTCAGATTATATTTGTTTGGATGCTTTTATAAAGGAATTTTAAAATGCCATTTGGGAATGCCTCTTTCTTTTGTTCTGATAAAAAGGACAGCTGGATAAATATCTTAAACTAGACACCTGACTTTGAACAAAGCAAAAGCTGAATATGACATATCCCACCCTGTAATAAGAATAATAATGTAGTATTAATGTAATAATAAGAGCTTGAATTCATTCATAAAGCTCTGTGTCATAATAAAAAAAGTAACATAATTAAAATAAAGCCAAAAAAAAGACCTTTGATGTGTTTAGTTGTCATTAATATTTAAAAGTATTTAAGATATATCAGGAAAAGCAGGGTCAAATCATGGATGGATTAGTGTCAGTTAACTCACATGAGGTCAGCCTTCCAAAGACATTGATGTAGCAGCTGAATACATCTCTTTTCTGTGAATTAAATCTTTCCAGAGAAGATATTCTGGTCCACTAAAAGAACAAACTTTGGAATAACAAAGTGTTCGTTTCTACATAAGTCTATTCACCACCATTTATAGAGTTTCTGTGCTCTGGGAAAGTTGAGTTTATTTCAGTGCATGAGGTGTAGCAAGTCTTTCTAAACTCACCTATGACATGTCTCGAACTCTGCATATGCTGTGAGTAATTTATTTCACAAGAAAAAAAATACCTTGAAAATTTCCTTTCATCTTCTTAGTTATTTCCATTTCAATTTTCCCTCTGCCTTTTGCTTTTCTTACAATGCCTGCTTTCTCCTCTATGCAGTTTTTTTTCTTGTTGATGTCTCCAGATAGCATTACATACACTGTCAATCACATGCCATCCTGCCCAAGAGCATATGCCGCTGAAAATCACATGAGATAGCTCCTTTTAATCCATCTCTTACAGGGGAAATTCAATTTAACAGTCATTTCGAATAGCATAAACCCCTGACTCTTGGCATCTTCATTTTAAATGAAAGCACCAGATTCTCTTTCTGTCAAAACACAGAATCTCTCCATAGGAAGAATTCTACTCTTTCCATACTGGTGTGGTAATAAGCATGTAGTAACTGGTACACCTTAATAAATCAGGTCCATAAGAGACTGGACTGTCTGTGTTTCATCAGCAGAGATCTGTGATTATTTGAACCATATGTACCTTCTAAAACTCAGGTTTTATAAATTGATTATTTCACTTGTTAACACTATTAAGATATTAAACATAATTTAAAACATCTTCTGTGAGTGTAATTTTCAAAGGACATTTCTTTCGGTGCTTACTTCCTTAGAGGTACATTGGGTGAGGGGCATAAAGTTCACAAAGATTATTTCATGGATGCTTGTGTCTTCCATAGACTGGAATAATTGCACAGTAAAAAATGCCAATTTATATTTCTGCTGGAATGTTTTAATAGAAAAACACATTTCTGAAGCTTTTTATCATACAGTCTACCATTCAGAAAGAAATCTATAATATTGATGAAGATATTTATTATCCACAATAGTATCATGTGTTATCACCTCCTAAAATGCTTTACTAAAAATAAAGGACCATTAGGATCTGAAGTCACTGGAAAGTTTTAGGCAGCCACATTATGCAGGTCACAGAGACCTGGGAGTTCATAGCAGCCACAGTGTTATGCCATTTTGTATAAGCAATTGCTTGATATTTTCTGTCACAACCACGTTTCTGAACTGTGTTGTCAGATAGCATTTTGGGGATGCATGTGCCTTTTCCAAGAAAAATCCCACTGGTAAACTAAACAAATTTTTTGATAATTGAGTATAATGATATAATGAGTACATCAATTTACCACAGCAAATTTGTTTGAATGAGTGCCAAAATTTGCTATTACTGAAATGAATAAAAAAAATTCTTCACCGCTCTGCAAGCAATATCCCTCTAACTGGAAATAGTTATGGAAAAAATATAGTATCCTTAATTTAAAATATTTGAAATTGTTATTATTGTTGAAAATGAAATACTATTCAAAGCATAATGAATGGTAGGCATCATTTATGTAGGAGTTTAACATGGAAATGATGAAAATTTCTTCTCATTCTGAGTTAATTCTCTATCTGTTGTTTCTCAGGTTCAGATAAAATACAAAAGGAAAACTGTTTTCCCTATACTGTTCCACATCTATTTATTTATTATTTATTAATGAACTTAACTGTGAAAATGGCAGAGAGCTCTGGATTAGGCCTTCTACGAGAAACCATACTATCTTACTGCTGTAATAAAAACCAGTAAGATCCAGAACTTGGTGAGGTCAAATGTGTTAGTGTCAGAAAACAAATATCACTTCAACATGCATGGCTGTTTAGCAGGTTCTGTAACTGCTTTCATTTGACTTACAAAGAAGTTTTATTCTAAAACAATCTGCAAATTATCCATCATTTCTAGGTAAGTATGATTAAAACCCAAAAATACCAAGTTTTTATCACAGTGAATTAATTTTTTTTTTCAAGCATTAGTAACATTAATTGAATATAAGATTTATTTTTTTTTTATTGGACCAGCATGTAAATCCGGAAATGTATCTTAAAATGGGTTGTAAACCCAGTTTATATGAAGATGGTGTGTGATTACCCTTAAACTGATATACACCATAGAAATTTTCAGCAAGAACTAAAAATACTATAAAATACTGTGTAATGACACTTTTTTTTTTTATTGTTGTGTAATATACTAACACCACAAATCCTGGTCTTTTTGTAATGGTTATTTAGTGACTAAATAATTTACTTGTTGTTTAGTGACTAAAACCAAATCAGCTACAATGCTAATTGAATATGCTATTTTGCCATCAGGGAAGAAAAAACAAGTATTTGCTAGATGTGTCAGAGTATGTGTACATCACAGTATATATGTGACATATAATAATTTGAAATGGAAATATCAAGGACTATGACTTGAACTATCATGATTAGCTGTGTTAAGGACTTTCAAGCTACACAGACTATTTTCTGTCATTATCTGAGTAGAATTAGAAGAAACAAAAATATTTCCTAGGGTTTATTATGTTCCACTTCTAGGTTTTTCCAATATCCTTAGGGGAGGAAAAAAGCCAGAAGAGTTTTGTCTTGCATGCAGATTGAAACTATTCCTGTCTCCCCAAACTGTACCTTTTAATTTCAGAAACTTTTGCCTCTGTAATTTGGACAGACTGGCAGGGAAAGATTTTGTTTGAAGTTTTGATTATGATTTAAACCTCATCACTAAATCCAGAACATTTAGAGGAAGAGAACCAAATAAGAAAAATTATTCATGGGCTTTTCTGCACCAGCTCCCTTCATGAAGCCAATTACTTTCTCCAAATAAAGCTCCACAGCCAAACTCACCTGCTGTTAGGAGCAGAGGTTGAACCATATGAAAGTAGTTATGGACTAATGGGTTTTTGCTTGTTGTTACTGGAGTTTGCTTTGTGTCTCCTACCCTGCCAAGTTTCTGAGGCATCTGCCTGGCAGCCACATAGATAAAACCTCATGCAGTGAAAGCTCATACTTCAGTCTCCCTCACAGACTTTTAAACCTGTCTCCTACTGATTCACCTACTCCCTATAAAGCACTAAAGTATCTTAAGAACAGTGTTTTAGAATTATAGTGGTATCTTTCAGCATTACTACTACCCTGGATTTTTTAGTTAGTTTACTATTTGCAATTAATTCTGATATTACAGTTCTTAGCTCAGATTTTGCTACCAAATCTCATGCTAGAGGATTTACTTTGGCCCACCTCTGGCCAGTTAACTCTGTCCCCTTTTCTACTTCCGAGCCAGTTCAGTTCCTTGCTGTTTGACCTGAGTTAATGTAACTTTCCATTACCTGACAATCGCTATCATGACTCTGTAATTAATTTTACAGGGTTATATTTGACTGAGGACTGGAAACACAGAAAAGTAAAAATTGTTAATCTTGTATTCAGCAGAACTGAGGTTCTTAGGTGAATTTTACTCTCTGTAATTGTTTTCCCTGGGAAGAAATCTTCTGCCTCCTGCTACTAATTTTATAAAGAATATTGCCAGTTAGAGGTCTTAACCTTGTCAAAAAGATTCAACCACTTGTAAGTTTATATTTTTGTCCTTGTGATGGATGAGTTTTTAGTGTAGCCTCAAATAAATATTTGCCTTAAAGTACCAGTGTTTTAAAACTAAAGATACATATATTGCCTGGTTTTAAACTAGTGACCTGTAGTTTATAAACTGTGTCACAGATATTTCAGACTCTCCCCTATGTCTCTTTTTATTTTTCCTCCTTTTTGTTTCTGTCTCTTTCTTGTCACATCTAAGCAGATTTTGTTATCACTTGTCAACAATATAGCAAAAAGCTAAAATAATTAAAATTACATAAGGCTCATGAAGTTCTTGTACAGCTTGTTGCACTCCAGTATCTATATTCCAGAACTATGCCAGTAATTCGAAGCACGTCATTCAGGTGCTCACATTACCTAGAGTTTATATCAGACTTTTACATTATTGATGGGGACAGAAGGCAACCTCAGTCATTAACTCTTCCTGTAAAGCAGCACTGAAGCATCCACCTTATGTGGATTCATTTGTCAGTGCTCTGCATCTGGAAAACATCTTTGCCGGAAGAATGATCTGCAGCATGAAGCAGTGTGGGAGGTGAGACTGAATTTCTGAAGAATTTAAAAGGGGAGCCAAAGATTTTTATGAGGGCAAAAAAGGGCAAAGGCAATAGACTTGTGCAGTTGTGATGATGTAATGCTATGAAGAATAGCAGAGCAGCAGCAGCTTTGTCACTCTCTGAGAAAAGTAAAAAAGATTAAAAATTTGTGGTGGTTTTTGTCCATATTCAAAGTCCAAAGTTATATATTACTCAAAACGTGCTTAAATTCTGAGAATGTGTTATAAATGTAATGTTGCTATAGTCTGGTTGCTGTGGAGCAGCATTGAGATTTTTGCATTTAATTTTCTAAGCATACTTAAGTTATCAATCATTTATATTTAAAATAATTGAAATAAAAATAGTTAATTTTTTTTTCTAATGGAAGCAATGACTGTTCTAAAATAATCTTAGAAGTTGGAATCATATACTTCTTATTAAAATATCCAAGAAATTGCCTATTAGGGATATTATATTATTGTTAGACCAATGTGTAATAGAATCCATTTTGTCAAACAGGATACAGTATGAATATGTTCACCGAAGTAGATCTGCTATAACAGATAGTGTGGTAAGCAGGATCAGTCTGAATATTTGCTAGCCAGCTCTGTCAGACAGATAGCAAACCATCAGGTTTGTTTTCAGCTTTTAAAACAGAAATAAATAAAATTTGTTCTCTTATGAAATGTAATTCAGCAGTCCAGAACTTGCTTTGAAGCTTTCACAGGTGAAGTGCCTTATAGGAGTATGTAAATAATGAAGCAGTTTTTCCTTTGGTGAGTAAAATACTGTTTGTACTGCATTATGGTGCACATGACCATAATGGTGTGGGTTTAGTTATGGTCTTGAGTCTAGATTAAAATGGCAAAGCACTAAAGCGCAAAAGATAACATTTTCTCAAATACATGGATCACTACTCCAGAAGATTTATTTTTTACCCAAAGATAAGAGTAGGAAAGGTCTTGTCCTTTTTTTTCTGTCTGCTGAGTACTAGCAATATATTCACCCTGAAGAATTCATCCTCTGTGTCTCTGGCTTTTTGCTTCTTTATGCAAGATCTTTACAGAAAACCTGTGCCTTTTTTTTTTTTTTTTTTTTTTTTTCCCCTCACAGAAATCTATAGAAACTCAGTAAAAGGAAGGGTTCTGCTCAACTAAAACCCTTGGTCACTCCCACATGAGGGAGAAGCCAAGGTTTTCTAGCCCATGTGCTGGAACAGTTTGTATATTTATTAAATATTAAATAATAAATATTTAAATATTTTGTTGGATGGCTTCAACAGGAAATAGAGAACAGATCCATTCTTCCCTACCAATCTAGTAGCTAATAACTTGTGATTAGAACTCTCTATGGAAGGAGAAAAATCTGAATTTCAATCCATTAAGAAAAGGAAATTGCCATCATGTCTGCTATTCCTCAGGTGACTGATTTAGCCATTAGAATATTTGAAAAATGTTAGGTAGTACTGTATTTTCTCTGGCCAGGTTACTGAAGAAAATTGCTCTTTCACCTGATCTTGTAAGTGTGCTAGATGTGCCTAGCAGAAATGTGGACACTAAAACCTAGTATTAGGTAGAGGAAAAACCTTTTTTTGGGTTATGCTCAAGTTTAGACATTGTCTAGAAATGGTATTTTTTAATTTAAGGGCATCAGCATGACCAGGAGTACAACTCTTGACATTTCAAGGAATCTGTATTTACAAGGCGACCCTTTTGAGCATAAGCTTCTTCAAGGTAACTGAAGGTAAAATTTGGGGAAATTTGCTTCAAATTTTGAATCCAAGTTCCTCAACCACAATCGTGTTGTGATTTCAGTGACTGAGTGCTGCTCAGCACTGCAAAGTGCAGGGATCTGTGTGTTCAGCTCTGGGTCCCCCACACAAGAAGGACGTGGACTTGTTTGGAGCAAGTCCAGAGGAGGCCACGAAGACGATCAGAGTACTGGAGCACCTCTAGTATAAAGACAAGCTGAGAGAGCTGGGGCTGTTCAGTCTGGAGAAGAGAAAACTTTAGCAAGACTTCATAGCAGCTTTCAGTATCTAACCAGTACAAGAGAGATGGAGAGGAAGTTTTCACAAGGGCATATGGTGATGGAGCAAGGGGTAATGGCTCTGAACTGTAAGAGCATAGGTTGAGATTAGATGTTAGAAATCTTCTACTGTGAGGGTGTGGAGACACTGACACAGGCTGTCCAAAGAACATGTGGGTCCCCCATCGCTGGAAGTGTTCAAGGCCAGGTTGGACAGGGCTTGGAGAAACCTGGTCTTGGAGAAACTATGACAGGAGGGTTGGAACCAGATGATCTTTAAGGTCTCTTTCAACCCAAACCATTCCATGTTTCTAAGAACTGACTGCACTTGTGTGAGCATGAAAGCTGTGCTGTTTGTGGAGGCAGCAGCTTGTCCAGAAGCAGTAGAGCTGCATTCCTGCTGGGCTACACTGAGGCCAACCAGCTTTGCTGAAGGGGCACAGCACAACAAAAATGATATTCTGCTGCTTCAGAACCCGTGTCAAACCACACCGTGGAGAGATCCACTTGCCTGGAAATGGCAGGCTTCTAGTATTGTTTCAGACTCCCAGGTATACCACTCATTCTCCAGACATTCAGGAGCTTCTGCAGTCCATTTGCCTGCACTATCCTAATATCTCATGTCTCCTACAACATATGGAAATTCTACCACCTTTCAAAGGATCTACATCATGCTGCTTTTGTGATTCAGTACAAAATTACTCTCTAAACCTGACTGCTTGTTGTTTTCCAGCCCTTTCAGATGTTGGGTTTGCTTCTGTTCTTGTCTCTGCCCCCACAGCAACCCCATGTCTGTGTAGTTTGCTGGACATAGTCTTAGAAACATCTCTTTTTACAAGTTCAGTCTTGAACAATGTTTAGTATTCTCAGCTTCCATTTAAGACAATAAGATTTGCAGGTGTGCTTTGAAGGACTGAGTCTGACATGAGCAGTTACCAGTTTATGTGATCGAGTAGAGAATTGTTCATCGTTAGGAGAACACAAGTCATATCTCTGATCTATGTGAAGAAATATTGTCTCATTTATGAACAATTTGCCTTCAGGACAACATGGAAATAAATCAGGGAAAGCTACCACAGTAACCTTTTGTTATTTGTATATAACTAGAATTTAAAATGCAATTATTTTCACTCCAAGACTGATTAAAAAATAAAATATATTGAATGATTTAAATTTTTGTAAATAAAAAGTGGCTTTATTTAGGACTAAAAGTGTATTTCTAGCTCTGCTTTCATTTAATTTCTAATCTGTTCAGAAACAAGCAATGTTCTTCCAAAACAGCAATCTGCTCATTTGCTTGGCGAGATCAACCTTTGAAAGTGTCATTTCCACATTGCTGTGCAGCTGTGTGCTGAGTGTATCACTGTCAAAAAATGTGTATCTATCCACTAGTATGCAATGCTTAGAGAAAAACCTCTCTTGTTCTCTTCATCATGATGTTCCCTTCTGTGACTTTTCCATTTGTTGAGGCCAGTCACACAAAGGTACACTATTTAATAGATTCTGCTTGAAGATCACTTGAGAAAGACATCATATGTGAGGCTGAATTTTTACTATAACTCCTTTGATGTAATTTTTATCATCTAAGGAACGTGATTACTTTTAAACTCTGTTGACCTGAGCTCAGCCTACCTAGTAAATGAAGCAAGAAATATTTATCCTATTACTAAAATTGCTTATCATCACACACAAAATATAATAATTTAATAATTTAAAATTAATAGAAATGGTGTCAATTTGTTGGGCTAAATTAATAACCTTTTTGAGCATTATGTTTCTTGCTTGCAGACCATCAGCTGTGGTTTCTATGTTGCTGCCAAAGTGCAGCGTGGACAAATGAACATAACTGCTGGTGTGGCATGTGAGCAGCAGCCTCCAAACTGGATGGGGGCTCATTGGTCTTCTCTAGCTCAGGGAGAATGACATTCTTCTTCCAACATCAGCTTCAAGACCACATCCAAACAATTGAAAAAATTATGCATATGGAAAACTGTGAGGATAAGCATATTTAATTACTTTTACCAGGAGTGATTTCTTCAAAATGAAACAATTTACCACAGTACAGACATGAGAACAAACCTAGTCACTCTCCCTGGTCCAAGCTCTGTTGTTTCGGAGGGAATCTGAGGGTACTCTCTCAAATGACTCCTTTTGAGGCTTCTCAGCTGCAAAATGATTTTCACCCTCTCTGACCTTCTGCAAGCCAGGTTGTGCTCTGCACCACAGTGCAGAGAGATCCCCATGTTTTGCCTCTTTCTTTCTTCCTGAGGCCTGAATCCAAGTTTCTGCAACATTACCCAGAATGAATTTCCTTTTCTCAGTGGAACTAGCTTTAGCCAGCATCATGTACAGCTAAACCTCAGATTCCCATATCAGGTCAGTGCATTTCTTGACAAAATCAATGTTGGAAAATTATTCATATGCATTTCACAGATTTCATACTGTTTTCACTGAATTTAGAGGCAATACACTCAGTGAACTGAGTGAAGACAGTGCTAGGCTTAAAACCCACAATGCCATCCTCCTAAAACAAACCCAGGTAAAAATAGTGTGTACACTGAAAACCTGGAGTTGACATACCTGAAAGATAAGGACACAGTTTCCAGTATTTTTTTCCAGTTTCCATTAATTCATTTTTTTTTTTTTTTTCCATTTGCAATCATTGTTCTAAGAAGTACTTTTTCCTTTTCAGAAAATGTCCAGGAGAAAACTGATTTTCATCCCTCCCCATCTCATATTTTAGGCACTAAGATTCTGATGCAAAGACTCAGAGACAAATCTCCTGGAGAACCGGCTTAGTTTGAAAATTGTTCCCACACGTTTCGTGTCTCTTTCTTACTCAAAGATTATATGATTAACTTTTTAATGTCGCATAACTTCTCACCCAGTTCCCTAGGAAGATATGAAAATGAAGCCGTGAAAGCTAAGCAGTTTGGTATTTATCACGAACACTCTGATTGTTTTTCAGAGCTCTGGGATTTAAACAGGACGTCAGTTTTTCGTAGCCCGTTCGGATATCTTGGACTTCATATTATGCTGCTGGATGAGTATCAAGAGCGACTGTTCGTGGGAGGAAGAGACCTCTTGTATTCCCTCAGTTTGGATCGAATCAGCGACAACTACCGAGAGGTGGAGTAAAAAGCCATATATATATATATTTTTATATATATTGGTCACTTCATGTTGCAACATGTAGCACAGGATATTAGAACTTGCATGACTGAGGTAATGGAGTTTTTGTAGGTGTTTTGTGCATGAACTCTAAAGCCATAGTTCTATTTAAGAAAAATACACTAATTACTGTTTTTCCCCCTCTTCACCCATAAGCCACACTCTGGGTGAAGAGACTTTGGGGTCATATAGCTATTTCTCACTGAATTTCAGCATGGTTACAGATGTTTAGAGCACCTCACATTGGTAGACCTCTGATGTCTGTATCTCCACTATATCACTGAGGAGTAAAATCTCCCTGGTGTTTTTGGGGAGTTTCAGAAGAGAAAATGTTAAGGGAAAAAAAATTAACATGTAAACTACAAGAAGTTTTCAATAGCAGCATAAACCTTGCAGCTACTTTTTTTTAGCCTTCTTTAGAAACTGGATTTTGCATTGGTTTGAGCCAGAGGTGCTATTACATAATGACTAAAAAGTGGCATTTGAAGGCTACTCAGTGGTCTGTGGGAGAAAGGTGGGTTAAGTCATAATCCTACCAGGGAACTCAGTACATCTCAGAAACCACAAGTGATTGGCAAACTGACAACTGAAGTGGAGAGGTTTGAGTCTGAGCTGATGTGAACCTTGGATTCCTTACTCACTTCTGCCCTTGGAAGCTAGAATTGGAAACATACAGTAGCAAGGGAAGCTGGCAGGAGCATTGTTCCATTGTTCAACCATTTTGAATGTGGATAAAAGATCTCTTGAAATATTTCAGTGTTTTTCTTATCTACTGCTTTAAATTTTCCCTGTGTATTTTGATGTATTTTCATTGATTTGCAAATTAATAAGTAGAGTAAAAAAATGAATAAAATAAAGTCCCTTGGGAGAAATATTTTTTGGTGATGTCTATACTGCAATGACCGCTGATATTTCAAATTCTTTTCTTTCTGCCCTCTTGCTAAAAGTGATATTCTTCTGTCAGCACTCTGGCCAACTTTACCATAAGTATCTTTTCTTATCTCCAAGCATAATTAGTGTGTTCCACTACTGTGAACAGATATAATATGCTTTATTCTTTTTATAAACATTTGGGAATGGCAATCCTAGATAAAGGATATGAATCTACTCAGGAAAGCTATTTGAGAATTTATCTATATTTAAAAAAAAAAAAAGACAACCAGAATTTAACTCCTCAGGGAGCAGAGTTACATACTGAGCTTTGCTCCTCAACAGTGAGATATAAGTTAATTCCTTTTTGCTTTGATACAAATTATTAATATCCTGTGACAAGATATTAGCGCTCAGGGACACGAAAACATTTAGACAGCATTTGTTTCTATAAAATAAACTTTTTCTCTCCACTCTCCTCTTCCCCATTTGGCAGTAAATCTGTGAGGAAAGATGACAGAATAGAGCACTTCATGCTTCTGTCCAGCCAGCATCGTCCCGTCTGGACACACTTGAAGTTCATTGCTCCCTTTCTTGTTTTTAAGTGGAATATCAGCCATGTACTCTGAAACCAAGTTCTCTGTTTGGAGACCTGTGCAGAGTATGGCAAATTGATAAAAACTCTTCTTGCCTTTTTTTATGCAAAATATGAGAAACTGAAATTAATTAAGCTTGACCTGGCACTTTTAGAAACATGATCTCACTGGGACCTAGCTCCCTTGAATACAAATGTCATGAGCTTTTTTTTGGAGTTCACTCAGTACAGATCACATTCAGGCATAGTTGGGGAAAGTGTGATTGTCCTACAGCTCTATCAGCAAAAGTGTGAAATGAGACATTTCTGTTACAGGAAATCTTAATTGCTGAGATACATTAGATAAAGTTCCTGGAGTTGAGAGACTGGTTGATTAATTATTACCAAAGTTCTTAATTAATCTATCTTTAGCTGTGTTTTGTTTAGTCTTTGACCTTTTCTTTTAGACTGAATAGTTTAGCTTGATTAAACTAGAAGTTGCAATCCACTGAAAGTATATGTGTGCAGGCAAGTTCCTGGGTTTTATTCTCTCTCTGGTAACCAGGATGAGTCACTGTCTGCAAAAGAACTGTTTCATGAAGTTTTGGGCAGATTCATATTGGTCTTCATCTTCTGTGACCTAGAAAACAGTTTGTTTTATAATTCATAGTCATCCCTTTCTCAGCAATTTGGACTATGAATATGCTTTCTAAAAACCAAACTGAAATCCATTCCCAACTGGAGATTTATGCCCTTTGCTGTAAAATGACCAAATAATTCAGTTCCAGCCAGAATATCAGAAGCTATCCCAAAGAAAAACAACTAAATGCTGAGTGGACATAAAATGTTTTTGCATTGAGACCTGTTGACTGCCAAAGTAATCCAACATTTCCAAAAAACTTAACTTGTGATGCATATGAGGTATGTCCCCTATAAATCTGTATTTAATAGACTACATGTTTTCTTCAGGTTCAATTCTCTTCAGCTTTCAAATACACTGCAACACTATAAAGGGTAGATTATAGCTTTTTCATGTAAGCTAATGTCTGTCTATATAAATCTCTACCAAACTATTTTAAACACATTTTATCCTCATCAATTTTCATATACATTAAAAAAAATATCTAAAAATTGGGGAGAAAAATCCTTCAGGGAAAAATACTACTACTGTCATTCTTGCATTGGTGGGAAAATCCAGACATTGGGGTTGAGCTCTCAACTGTGGCTAAAACTTTCCATGTCACCTTTGACAGGGAAAGACTCTCACTTCTCTATTTGTCAAATAATGTTTCTTTTGCCTCTACTTTGCTCTTCGTATTTCTCATTTAATACATGCAGAGTGTATTATATTCTTGCTTAGAGTATTTAACACATAATGCTATAATTTTTTGAAACAGTTACTTAGATGTCTTGTTTCTCTGTGAAGAATGCCCTAAGAGTAGGAAGAATGAGGGAGAATATGAAATGTGAGTATCAGTGTTTACAGAGAATTAGAGCCACATAAGCACTCAAAACCTTGTGCAAAGCCACAGCTTTGTAGGCACATTCCACTTAATCTTTGCTTTCCCTAAGAGCTAATTCCCTTTGACACCATCTTTGGAATAAAACCTCATATTTGAGATTTGGTCCAAAGCCTTAAAGGCTTGTAGTGATCTAACAGAATGATAGAGAACTTTCTTTGGTATCTGGTGCCAAATGTGTTTTAAAAAACCTTTCAGTTCATTGTAATTGGTGCCAGAGAGGATCTTTGTTAGCAGCAAACTTGAGCCAGTGCCAGTAGCTCATCACCATTGGTCAAACAGCTCATAGAGAAGGGAGACCTTTGTTCCCACTTCTTGTCTGATGTTGGAGTAAAAATAAACTGCTCTTCTATTTGCCCACAAATTCCTTACAATAGCTTCTGCTTCAAGGGCCTTAGGAAGATCTGAGTCTGAATAGAAACCTTCCCACTCCAGTAAATGGACTTGTGCAGGCACATTTCAATTGTGCTGTTTCTCACCTAGCGTGAGATGGCTCCAGATTCGGTTTTGTATCTCTGCTGTAATAAATTATAGAGATCTCATCATATATTTTGGCTCTAGTGAGGCTTTACTTCCCCTCCAGAGCTGGCTGAACACGAGTCTGCAAGAGCTTGTGTCTTCTTTGAATACTGTCTAGGAACGTGCAGAAATGCAAACTGAAATAAGAAGCATACAATTTAGTGAGTTTGATTAGCCAGTGGAATAACCTTCCAGGAGGGAAGGTGTCCCTGTATTTGTTGATAAATATATACACTATCCAGTCATCAGCAGATATTTTTAAAGAATTTGTGCTTCAGCCAAGTACAAGTTATCTGTTAATTAAGTAATATTTATTGACTTAAACTGGGGACAGGCTGGTTGAATTGCTTAATTGCCCTGTCACACATTAGAGTTCAGACTAGAACACACAGTAGTCTATTTTGTCCTAAAGTGCTAAAAAGCTCATATAATTTCTTTAAATCAGTTTTCATTATAGATATCATCCTGTTTTTTAAGGCTAGTGGCTAAATGGAGAGGATGTTTAGAGACACTGTATAACATTCCAGTTCCAGTTAAAGTTTTCCCCATAGCTGTACAGCTCCATTTTTTCCCATGATGAGTATATTTAAAAATATCTTTTCCCTACAGTCCTTTTCCCTTTATATCATCCATATCTCAAGGATGACAATACTGTGGTAAATAGGAGAAAACATCACTAAACAAACAGTTAAAAAAATTTAACTCAGAGTAATCTGAAGTAGTGAAAAATTTAGAAAAATTATGCTCAAGCCAATAGCTATGTCAAGACTGCAGCCTGGTGGAATGTATGCTAGTGTGATGCTAGCACAGTCTATATACCCAGGGAGATTTCCAAAAATACTTATTGATAGCTTGCCAAATTATTGTAATCCCAGCAGAAAATCAGTTAAAAATTAAGGCTGGTAATTGTCACACCTCTAAAGCATAAACATCAGGAAATGTAATACGTGGCAGGTTAAAGACTGCCATTGCAGCTGATTAATATCTGGATTTTCCTGCAGTGCAAACATATCCTATGTTACGATAATTTGAAATTTGGTATGATATCTGACATGCAGAGATTTATTTAGTCTCAATTCTAAAATACTCCTGGAAAGATTAAAATCTTAATATTTATATTAAAACTTAAGATACTTGCAAGAGTTAACGCATTTTAAAAATAATTTCTGGATAGAAAAACTTCTTCAGGAGACATATATCTATTACTAGAGTTATAATTCAGACCCATGTACTTCAGGCAATGAACATGGATTTACCTTAGAAGTCAGTAATTTGCTATGAGCATCTAAGGTCAATTCCTACACTGCTGAAAAATCTCTGAGTCTGCCCTTCTACTCCTCTCCTTAGAGACCCCAGCTGGAGTACAGTGTCCAGCTCTGGGTTCCCCCTGTGTAAGAAAGATGTGAACCTGATAGAGCAGGTCCAGAGGAGGGCCACAAAAATGGTCAGAGGGCTGGAACATCTCTCTTAAAGACAGGCTGTAAGGACTGAGATTCAGCCTGAAGAAGAGAAAGCTCTAGGGAAACCTTATGCTGGAGTTTCAATTTGTAAAGAGGCCTTATCAGAAAGGCAGAGAGTTTTCTCAGGGCCTGTAGTGACAGGACAAGAGACAGAGGTTTTAAATCTACAAGACTGTAGATTTAGATTAGATACTAGGAAGAACTTCTAACTATGAAAATGGTGAGACTCTGGAACAGTTTACCCACAGAAGCTGTGAATGCTGCATCCCTGGGACTGTTCAAGGTCAGGCTGGATGGGGCTTTGAGCAACATTATCTAGTGAAAGATGTCCCTGACTATAGTAGGTGGTTACACTGTCTGGTCTTTCAGGGCCCCTTCCCACCCAAACCATTCTGCAATTCCATGCTTTATTCTATTTCCCTGTGCCAAAAACCAAATTTATGTAGCTCCACTGCAGCTGCTTTTTGACATTCCAGACAAAGCAGGAGCATAAAGTTACCTCTTTGGCTTTTTTCTTTTAATTCTGTATATGTATTTAATTCCATACATCTTAAACGGAAAATGTACATATGAAGTATTTTCAACAGCCCTGGGACTAAGTCTCCAAATACAAAAATAATCACCTACACAAAGTATATGTAATATCAGGTTACAAAGTCAAGTGTTTTATTCCCTCTGTGGTTTCTCTGTTCCTAACAGCCACCTACACCTGGTGTGGGCAAAAACTCTCATTTTAGCATGCTAGTTAGAACATGTCTTTGGGAAATGAAAGCTGTGGCTTCATACTTACAGCCTCGAGAGATCATAAAGATCTCATAACTTCTAGGTGTTTTGGGTTAAGGACAGGCTTAACCCAAGCTTCATTCAGTTCCTGGCCAGTGACTAAAATAAATGACTGTGGACCCTGAGTTTTGCAATGAATGAACCAGGAATGGTCTGACCAGGATGACTGGATGAGTGCCTTCATGGGAGCTCAGCAGAGTCCAGCTACCTTTCAGCAATGTAGAGACTAGATGGGAGTCATGTCTGATCACTCATAGATGACATAAGACCACCTGACTGAAAACAGATGTTCTGATTAACTTGGATTTAGATGGTGTGAGACCTAAACACTGCCAGGGCACTGCTGACTCATACTCAGCTTGTCACTGACCAGGACCCCCAGGTCAGCAGCTGCTCTCCAGTCTCTCATTCCCTGATCCATACACAGAACTGGGGTTGTACTGTCCCAGGTGCAGAATGCACTTGCCCTTGTAAAACTTGATGGAGTTGGTGACTGCCCAGCCCTCTGATTTGTCCTGGTCTCTGCAGTGCCTTGGCCCTCAAAAGAGTCAACAGCTCCTCCCATTTTAGTGTCATTGGCAAATTTACTTAGCATTTCTTTGATTTCCATGTCAAAGTCATTAATGAAGATACTAAAGATAATTGGGTCTTTTACTTTCAAGCCCTAGGCACCTAGGATTTATAATTTATCCCAACTTGTTCTGCATTTAAGTTTTCTAATAATTTATCATTTTCTCAGATTAGAATTATTAATAATAATTAAATTTAAAAAAAAGAAGAAAAAAAGGAAAAAAAAAGCCTAGCAGAAGCATTTAATTTTAAGATGTTTTCCAGATGGAGAAAAAAAATTGTGATTGGATTATTGACAAAAATGTCTTAATGATGACATCAGTTTTTTGATATTTACTTGGTTTCAGCCAAGCCTGATATCACTGATGTGAACATGTTTTTGTTTTCACTTTTAGATGCTGTAAGAAATTAAGTAATCATTCCAGTATGATCAGTCATTGTTTAATGTAGTTTTCATCCAAACAAATTATGCATCTGGGATGAAACATAAATGTTATGCAGTAGGTAGCTGAAGAAAAACTCATTTGTGTAATTTGGCTTCACTTCTAGTAATTGACTGTGAAAGGCTGATCCTATTCCCATAAGGTGAATTGCTGACCCATCTTAACTTCACTGTGAACCATTTTCCTTCCTAAGTGTCACTTCAAGCAGGAAATCAGCAGTTTGAAATTAATAACTATGTTGAAAACAACTGACAGTTTAGCATAGATGTTTCTACTGAATTTATATAAAATGTTCCATACATTAACTTCTTTAAATTCTGTTGACTACTAACAAGTTTGCTGTCCTACACTAATCAAGACAGTTATGAAGATCTTTTCTCTCAGGGGAAGCAAGGATCAGGTGGAACTCATCACAGTATTTCAGTACTTAAGTATTTAAATGGCATCTCAAAAAGGAAAGAGGCTCTTCCTTCACAGGGAGCCAGGGATGTGGTGGAGTTTCTGTCAGTGGGGTGTTTAAAGATGTCTAGGACAGAGTGATAGAAAATCTCATCCAGGCTCCCATTCCCACCAAAGGCTGAATCAGATGATCTTTTGAGGTACCTTCCAACCTGGGCTGTTCTATGATTTTGTACTTCTGGTCTGAGAATCTTTCACATGAGAAATAGTGGAAAAGCTGGATTGCAATGATCAGACTGCAAATTAATTTTTTTTTTTCCCCCCTCAGATCCATTGGCCTAGTACACCTCTGCAGGCAGAAGAATGCATAATTAAAGGAAGAGATGCTGTAAGTACCACTAATTGCAGATCAAATATACTGTAATTATACCCAGTGGCTGCTCCAAAACAAGAATTCAGACATCCCTAACTTAAGAGAGATTAAAGCATAGATATAAAATGTTGCAGGTTAAAAACATGTAACTACTGTGAACACATGAAATTATTATTTTAATTACTCTTAAACCAGCTCATAAACAGGCAATGCTCACATTTGATCACTTTCTTCTAATTAATTTTCTGGTGCTATCAATAGAAGGCACCTTAGTAATTCTCTTTTTGCGTTTCTATGTCTTTTTTTTTTGTACACATGGATTATCTTCTCCTTATTCACATTCCAGTTTGCCTTTAAAATTCACATTCTCTAGAATACATTAAAAAAGCAGTTATTAATAATTATAAAATATGCTGTAATTTATACTGTCCTATAGATTTCATGTTCTATTAATAAAAATATTCTGTTTTAATGAACCTCAGAACTGTTCTGTTCCTGGCATTCAGCGCCCTGACTGTAATTAGTTCCTGGGAAAAGACCTGAAAGCTCACTGACACGCAGCAGTTGGTATCATTGGCAGCACAGGATGAAAGTTCTTCTAGAGGGGAGTTCCCTTTAATTCTGCAGTGCACCAGGTTCATTATCTGCACCTCATAAACACACAGAGAGTGCACCTAATAAATCCCAGCTGATCAGAGCTGAGAGAGCTCACATTGAACCAAGGGATCTGAAAATTGTGATAGTTTTACAGCAACAGCAACAGTGACAGGAATGTAGGACATGGGAGGGGACATGCAAGCCTGCCCCTGAAACACAGCAAACAGCAGCCTCGACAAGAACCACTATATATTCCCAATAAATTAGGAATTTATAGAGATTTCTTCTGAATTAAAAGATTGAGAACTGTCCACAGTAAGTCACTGAAATAAGATTAGAAAGAAGTATTAATAATAATAATAAATAAAACCCCAATATTCACCTGGCCTAGAACTGATTATTTTTGAAGATTCTTAGGAGTTCGTTGTAGTTTTTCAGGTTACTTTTATATCCTTGATAATTTTAGGTAGCTTTGGTTGAAAATTATGGTTTTCCACAGTGGCTGAACTTTATGGTCATATTAAATGAATTCCAAACCTAAATTGTTTAGCCTTAATTTGATACTACTTCTCAGCATAGGCTGTTATTAGTTAAAGTTCTACCATTCTTCTTTCACCACTACATATTTTCTGATACTCTGACAGTATTTGTTTTGTTAAATAAATGCAGAAACAGGTACTGTTGTTTCAAAGCAAAGATAGCCCCTCAGATTCATGTTTCTCTAAAAATCAAAACCTTTTTGCAATCCAGTTTGTTATTATAAGTCCTCAAATTTGCATTGTATGAATGAATCTCAGTTAAAGAGCTTCATGTGTTTCCTACATTTCTCTGCACCATTTGAAGGTTTGGTGTAACTACTGCTTTTACAGAAAAAAAAACCCAGAACTTTTAAATAATCACAAGACTCTAGAAGCAGAGTCTTTAAGAAAAATGCACTAAAATTTTAAAAGCTGGAAATATTGTCATACCAAACAATATTGTGATCCTCATGAGACTTAATTATGTATGGCTATGTGAACGAGTAACACTAATTAATATCAGGGAAACCTTAGTAATTTTCTTCAGCATGCTCAGTATTCAGAAAGATAAATTACTCAGCCTGAAAGAAATCTAAATTAGAATCAAAAAACTTCCTACTATTTTTCTTTCCACCTTCATTTTTTTTAGCCATGAACCAATATTAACTTAATAGCATATCTTAAAATCAACATGTTGTCAATTTTAATTATTTTAATGCTATTTTTCACATTACAATCTCTGTAAAAATGGTGTTTTATTTCAAACTTTTTTTGCTTATTTTCATGCTGTTTCTTTTTTTCATTTTCTTTTGCAAAAGCTCTATTACTCAAGGCATAATTATTAAGTAGAACTGATAATATTGTAATAAGCTTCTCAACATTGAAATACTTCACATGTACTTTGCTGCCTATTTCTATATAAAAGAATAGGCCACTTTTACAAGCTTGTATAACCTTAAAAAGTTAACAGTTCGTGTTGTAGCAGTAAAATGGCAAGTATTGTAGTCATAAACAGTTTCAGAGCTTGTAACAGACTTAACAGGACAGTTAAAAAAGGCTTGTCTTAACAACACACACATACTCTTAAAATAAGGCCATGCTTTCCTCATTCAAGTGAAGGCAAGGAAAAAAATCCTTCAGCTGTCATCCAGTGTGCCAGGAATCACACCTGTTAGCCTGTGGTGTGAGTTTTCAATTACTCTGAATTACTTTATCAGAGTTGGAAATCATTCAGATATAGAAGTCAAATCCTGTGAGGAGAGATGCCTCACTCCTCCACACTAAGAAGTTTCAGATGAATTAAATTCCACAGATCTCTAAATATATCTATGGAGCATCCTAAAGACAAGCCAAGTATTTAATTAATTGATACAGTATTAAGTCTTATTTCAGTGTCCCCTTGGATGATGCATCTCTTCCCTGCTCTGTGTATACTACATCATTAGTAGGGTTATCAGCGATGCCTTTTTGCCTGACACTTCCCAGAACAGCACCTTTTATCATCTGTTTATAAGTTATCGAGTCTACTTGGAATTAGTTTTCTTCTATGTTTGGTATTTCCGCATCCTGAGGGTTTTTGGCAGAATTTTTAAGGCAATCCTACAAAGGCTCACAGCAGGAAAAAAAGTGTATATTTTTCCCATTTAAAAAGAATCTTAAATCCCTGAAATGATTTTACCACAAAAGATCAAGAGCTGAATGTGTATATGGATAAAAAAAGGAAACTATGCAGTAAAGAACAGACCACCACTGAGAGCAAACAGAGGGAATAAATCAGGAAGGTCATACTTGGAGGAAAGGGAGAACCATCAGCATCAGCACCCAGTGGAGCATCTATTCAAAAACTTCATGGCATCATAAAATACCTAAGGGATAGCATTTAGCTACTACCAGTCAGCCAACATTTGGGAAATGGACATAGAAAGGGGGCACCTCTGTCATTGAATGCTGATCCATACAAGGAAGATCACATGCTATTGATTTCAACCTGTTTTTCTCTCAGTTTGCCTTACGTTGTTTTTATTTCCTTAAAAAAAAAAAAGAAAAGGAACAAATTAGTTACAAATCAAGAAATTCCAAAAGTAAGATATTAAAAGATTGATTTGCCCTTTGTATATGCTTTATATTTAATTACACAACAGCTCTTTCTGTTGGTTACTTGTTTCTATGAATTAGCATGATATATCTTGAGGATGAACAGTTAAGGAGAATCAGGGAGCAGGGAAGATTTCTTTCCTTTTTTATTTGCTGGAGCATTTGGAAGACTTACGCTGAATGATTCAAGAATTTGAAGAAAGAAGAAAGATGGTTCCTTAGTTTTGAACCTAATGTGGATTTGCAAGTGTTGAGTTCCGCCCACGAATCCCTTGTAGACTTCTCCTTTTTGACATTAAGTTCTTGTAGTTGGTTAATAAGACCCAGGATTGTTCTCACACAAATACAGCAGTCCAAAAATGAGAGTAGTCATCAGTGAAGAATTGGAAATTTTCAGAAAAGGAAATTCTTCCACTCTGTTTTACATGTTCATTTCAGGATTTTATTAATTGCCTTTTGGAGATGTCTGACCTACTTCACTGACTATTGAAAAAGCCTGGGAGAATTGCATAAATTACTTGTCTAAATGCCAAAACACCTAAAGTTAGCTCAGATTAATTCCATTTCAAATGTCTTAAACATGACATGACTCTTAAACCTCAGGATTCTAAGTTGCAGAAATGTTGAACAATGAACTGAAATGAACAGTAATTTTGCTCCACTCACAGAAGCCATTGCAAAATGCCAAAAAACCAAATCTAAAACCAAATCCCAGGAATCCCAGGAATCTCAAAATCAAGGGACACTTTTATCTCACTGTCTTAATTTCTAGTATAGCACAGGAATAATGATCCCACATCTCAAAGGGGTGTTTGAAAATGTTTTAATTGTAATATTTATGAAGCTGTAAATACAATCATGAGTCCCAAAATATTGCCCTAGTGGAAATGAATATTTCTTCTTCAAAGGGGTTTAAACAGTGGAAACAGACAAAGTATGTGTAGATACAATATAAAAAAAATATTGATTAACAATTAGTTATTTAATAAATTAGTGGTGCAATTAAAATTATATTTTTCTTGAGATAAAGTTTATTTAACTCTAGAGAGAAGCTGTTTTCTGACCATTCACACCTTATGCTCTGAAACTTATGTCTATGTCTTATCTATCCAATAATATGTAGTAAAGTTCTATTCAGATTTGTAGACTGTCTCCATGACTAAAGAAGCACAACAGTGTATTTTTATAATTAAGTAACTCCTAACTGGTTAAGCATCTAAAATAAAACATGATCAATCAGTGCTATAAAATTGCTTTTTTGATGTAAAAATACGCACCCATGAAACTGATGGCACAGTGAGTTTCATGAAATGAAATAGAATAGAAATATTCAATATTAGAACATCGCCCACAGGCGTTAAGATACTAAAAAAAAAAAATTAAAAAAAATAAATTAAAAAGTAAAAGCTAATATTTTCTTATATTTATTTTTTATGTAAACTAGGATGAATGTGCAAATTACATCCGTGTCCTTCACCGATACAACAGGACCCATCTTTTGGCTTGTGGAACAGGAGCTTTTGATCCACTCTGTACTTTTATAAGAGCTGGACATCCATCAGAGGTAAGAAATTTATTTTACAGTAGTGATTCTTTTAGTCTAGATTCCAGCAAAGCCTCTGTGGTTAAAAAATAAATATTTAAGTTCAGTTATTCACAGATCTTATATGACAGATATTTTCCCTGAGGAAATGTAATGCTGGACTATAATTTAGTGAACAGATGAACTCACTAATATTTGAAAGTATATTATGGAGAATTATGCAAAGTATTCAAAAACTTTTTTAACTTAGGTCTTTTGGAGTGTTTTTTACTAGATAAGCTGGTATAGTAATTCTTTAGAAAAAAAATAATTTTTGGGGGGAGTTTTAGCTAAATCTGCAGGGGTTTGCAGATTTGTTGTTTTTCTTGATTTTTAAAAAACTTAAAAAAAACTTAAAAAATACATCATACAGCAAAATATGTGTTAGTTTGATGGGAGATGGAATTTCTTAGCAATTCTTTGGTAAATTCAGCTTCTTTATATTGGTCTTATTCAGCAAGTGCATGTAAGCTCCTTAATAATAATTACAGCTGAGTGAAACAGTACTGCACAGATCAGTAAGAACATATCAATATTTTCAATATATTTCTTAGGCAAAAATAGAAATTTTCTGGACATCTCAGAAATTGGGATCCTTTCTGTCAGCTATATTAGAACAGGTTTTTTAAAGACTCAGCAGAAGTACCAATCTCTCATTTAAAATTAGTATGTAAAACTCCTTGGGCATCAAATCTTGGCTGCCGAAGGTACACGTGATGACAGCTTTGGGAACTGAACCAGGGATTCCTGGAAATGCACTTTGTGAGCTGGGACATAATAGATGGAGATGATCTATAACCCAAAGATAAGGTTGCTTTTAACTGGCAGGTGTCAGGAAGGTTTGCTGGTTGGTTTTTGTTTCCTTTGGTTGGTTCACATGATGTCTCCTGGTGGAACTGAGCACTTGTCATGAAGCTGATGCTACAGCACTATCCAAGAGAATTCTTGCTTTCCCCTATGGCAAGGAGCTGTTGTCTTGAATAAATATTAATTTCATATATAAAGTTTTTTAAAGTGTACTCATAGAAATCAACTAAGGGATTTATTTCAGGCAAATGTTTTTGATTAACCTTTTCTGAGTAATGATGCACCCATTTGGCAAAACAGTTGTGAATAACATCACCAGAAGCAATCTCGGAGGACCAATCCATGCTTCACCTCCATCTGCTGTCAAAATGAGAAGCATCTCAGAAGTTAGGACTCCAGCACAGCACTTAGATTCAGAGTTGTATGAATTGCAGAAACACACTGTCTTCTGAAATTAAGGAATTAACTAGATAATAAGCAATGTTAAGGCAAATTTGCATGTCTTCTTTGCTCCTCTCACAAACCTCCTGCCAGGCTTCCCAGAAGAGTTTGAAGGAAGGAATGGCTGTATATGTAGGAACACTATTTTAGAAAGCATAAACAACAGACTAATAAAAATAGAAGCCAACCAAACAAAAAATGAGAAACATGATATATATAAGACTATGTGGCCCATGATCATCCCCTTATCTGTCACTGTGCTTCCTTCCCTTATTTTTGTTTATTATTCTCCCTTGTCACACTGAAGTTCTAAAATTTTACCCACACTGAAATCATGGGAAAATTTCCCTTTTTTTTGGTTGTGTAGACCAACAGGAAATATATTTTCTACACTAGTAGCTATTCTGTTTCCTGTTATCTGAAAAAGGTGCCATTTATATAGCAGGTTAAAAATAACACATGGTATGTGGTTGAGTGGGCAAATCGTAATCTTGCTTTCTGTGAGTGATAAAGACATGGTGTAACTGCAGGAAGTGAAAGGACAGGATCCTTCTGCAGAAAACTGCAGTTCAGTCTCTGCTGATCTCTCTGGTCAGAGTATCCTCTTCCAAAAACATCCAGTTCCTGTCCCCTATTTCTTCCACCTCATCTCTCTGACATTTTCTCACTGCCTGACTGTCATGGAAAGGACGGTAGCAAATCAAACAGTGTTTAAAATACGCTGTATCTCTCTTTGCACCTCCTCATGTCTGAGTAGAACAAGGTATGTATGAGGCTCATATATATTTTACCAATGGCACTTCTCAGACATGCTGAGGTGTCAGGTGTGGGATGTAGGAAAGGAGGGGGCCCTTTATGACAAACCTCTGGGTATCCAGATGCATAACTAATGCAGAATATGAAGGTAGATGCACACTTGCATATGGAACAATAAATCAGCAGTATCAGTACAGAAAATACTTGCTCTGTGGTCAGGGATTTTAACTAGAAGTTTCAATTGTGCTCCCAGAGCTGATGGAAGGATATGACCCTCCCAGTAAAAACTGCAGTGTTCTTAAGTTATTAAGAGTATATAAATGTAAACTAAAGATGATTTTAGAGAGGCATTTAAGCATAATAAATTTAAGCTTGATTAATAATAATTAAGTATGACAGAATAGCAGGACTGTATCTTCTGCAATGTTGCCTTTTCCCATTTACTGAGCAGGCCAAAGAGGAACCTGTTGGAACTTAACATCCAGTTAAGGCTCTGGATCTTGGTGTTCACTAGTCCCATGTTGCAGGGACATTTATTTTGTAGTTGGCTTCCAACAAAAGTTTACATGGTCATCCATTTATGGGTGATAAAGATGGATGATTAGACATTTTGTAAGGAAATGAAGCATTGCTGGTTTTCCTTTGAACAGAGAAAATTTCCCAAAGCCATGATCACAAGCATACTGTAAGGCAAGTGACCTAGCATGGGTTTGTGAGGTGCAGTATAGTTTGTGAAAAGGAGCATTCTGCCTCCTGTATAAAATCTTACATGCTTATACAACCACAAATTCATCTTTTCATATCAAAACCAGGTCTGAGCTGTGTCTTGCGGAACACAGAGCTCTTGTCAGCAGATCATGAAGCCAAACGGAGATTTCCAAAAGTAGGCAGAATTTGATTGCTTCATTGGCAGATCATTCTTGGAACTGCCTTAAAAACAGAATGTTTAATGTTCTTGAAAAACACAGCAATAATGTCCATTCCCCATCCATTCTCTGTAGAAGGTATTAATCTTACTGTGTAGTGATTGAAATGTGCTTTGAAATCTTTCACATGCACGTTGTGCTATGATACATTACAGCTTTTTTTGTGCTTTCTGTGGTTATAGAAATTTAATTATACCATGCATTTTGTCTTAATATGTTGATCATAGAAATCAACAAGAAATAAGTATTGGTTTTATTTAATTCTACAAACTTGTGTTGTACCACCAGAGTATAACCAAATATATTTGTCTAAGTCAAATTACTTATAAATTCTATTATGCACTATATAGCCATTTGAAAGATTAAATATAAAATGGTTTATTGCATTCTATTCCAATATTGGTTTAATTGCTCTCACTTTGGAATTCCAGGCTGTTCAGTTTCATAAAGCTGTTGTCAGTTATTATATTTCTAAAAATATATACGTATAGTTACTGATAGCAGCTTTTTATGTTTTTCTGTTTCTAATTACTTTGATCAATGTTGCTTTTCCAAATTTAAACATTTCAGCAAAATACCCAATTTTTTCTGCCATTTAGAAATAAGTCACAAATTAGGAAAAATAGGAGTGCTGACTCTGCAGACAGAACAACTACTGGTGTTTGCAACAGAACATATTACAAAGTCTTGTCCAAGAAAACAAGCAAGTTAAATGCCAGCCAGTAAGCGAGTTCATTATCTCTGACTTCATAAAATGCTTCCAAATGTCAAAAATCAGTGCAGGTCAGAAAAGATTAGGTTCTTCCAGGGTTTTTTTGTATTTCATCCAGAAATGAAGGCAAATTCATTAAAATAAACATTTTTCCTGAAGAAAGCAAGAGTCAAATACCCTGCACCCCAAATTTCTCACGAGAAAATGCATATGCACATCCATGTACTCTGAGAGAGAAAATCTGAGATAAATCTTCAAACCAGATATAGAAGATGAAGAAAAGTTCAGAAAAAAAATCTTATTTTGCTTTAATTCTACCAAATTAAAACTTGTCTCTCTTGTTGACTTTGATGCCAGCAGGGCAGAGAAGGGGGGAAGCACCTGCATTTAATATTTTCCTTTTGTATTTATATAAATTTCTCAGTTTTGGCAGCAGGTGACAAGTGCTGGAAGAAGTGCTTTCTGTCTCAGTCTGTTTTGCCACATCTAGCTGCTAGTAAAAGAGTACTCCAGCACTGTTCTGTATAGCTCAAAATTCCCTGAGTGAGTTTTAATGAACCTTAGATAAATCAAAGGATCTCTCTGCAGTCAGGTAATGATTTTATCTTTATGATTTATCTATTCAGTAGAGGAACAGGTCATAGGGGTGCTCTGGAGGCCTTCCAATGATCCAGATTGCCTTATTCTCAAACTCACAATTCTTAACTCACAAAGCACCTTTAATAAGTCCACATGGGAGTTTCACCAAAAAATTCAGCTAAAAAATTACTCTGCCTCCATAGGACCTGTGAATTTAGTAGAAATTCCAAAAGAAAACAACGTGCAGAAACAATATCCTAAGTTTTTGCAAGCTACATGGGGACAAGAAAGAGCTGATACCTGGAGAGGAAGGCATCTCTGCTTGACAAAACCTGTTGAGGGAATTAAATTTATGGGAAAGAAAAAAACTTGAAGAATTTTTCCTCCAGAGCACACTGTAAATTTTTAATATATACATGTAGCTGGCAGGGTGCCATTTTCAGTGCCTCATTTAACTCAGTAAACTGCCTACAGCTGTATTTCTCCACTTCAGAACGCTGAGCAACTAAGTCACCCTTTCCACAAAATGCACTGGTGGTTTTTGGGATTCTCCTCTAGGTGTTCCTAATCTGATGTATTCCTTATTATATGATTTGCTCCTCAATTAGCCATATATGATTCTGCTTATCAGGGAAGACCAGCTCTAAATTCTAAGTCTTTAGTCATGTTAGAGAGGACTTGCCTTTCATAAGCAGCAGGTGTATGGTTTTTTTGCTTGGAAGACAATTCAATCAAATTGGAACCTTTTCTTTCTGATCTACATTGCCTTTAATATTTTTTGGAGTGTGGAGAAGGACACTTCTTTTTTTATATGTTCTGTGGCTCAATGCAAAACCAAAACAAGGTTCAATTGTGCAATAAGCTTTCTGTTTACCCTTCTACACCAACCAAATGTAGGCAACATGAGCTCCTCAGCTCTTGCTTTAACAAACCAGAGTGAATTCACATGACAGTCACGAGAGAATGTGCCAGTCATATCTCAGCTTAACTTTTACAAGACATAATTCTTCTCCTCTTGACCAGCATGTAGTAATGTCATCATTCTTCCAGCTTTGTTAAGAAGCAAAATTGTAGGCATATTTATATCTATTATTTTACAGTAATAAAATTGTTTCTGACGTATTTTTATAATCAAAACAAGCAATGACTTGCCAATTTGCTCCCTCCCCATGCTTGTTCCTATTACCTCATCTCCACACTGTTTTCAGAGGATTAAGGAGGAAGAACATCTGGTTTCACTGACCAAATAAAAGTGGGTGTTGGTCAGTTCTCATTAGATAGAATGTGTGACAAATTCTTGCCCTGAAAATATTTGCTTAGAGACACAGTGTCCTTCTGCATGGGTGAAAAGCCACCATTTGGAGCACCATCCACTACACAGATATGAAGTTCTGCCAAGTGGGCAACACGTGTCATAAAATCTTCTACCAGAGGGCTTCATTTACAACCTGTGGTCTGCATGCCCACACCACAGACTTCCAGATTGCACCAAAACATCCATACATCCCACACTTCACTTAGATTAAAGCATTTCATGTTCTGGAAGTTGAATATTCATACATTTCAAGAGAGGTTAAAAGGGTACCTAACTCAGAAAATTAAATACGTGAAGACAACATGTATGCTCACAGCAAACAAAGGTGCTGTGCTGCAAAAGGGAAAAAAGGGTGACACCACTATTTCTCTGCCCTAAATATTAGCTGTTCTAATATTTAATTACTTTTAGTGTTAGGAAATAGCCACTTATTCATGGTTAAATTTTTCTGACTTCAGCTTCCTGTGATATGCCTTTGATAGCAGAGTTGAAAAGGCTCCCACTATCTTTTTCACATCTTTTCCTCATGTAAGTACCTATGCACAAAGATCAAGCAACCTATTCACTTTTTTTGATAAGCTGAGTAAATACAGCTCATTAAACCTCCTATCACCAGGATTCCTCAATCTTATTTGTGTCCTTCCTATGAACTCTGTACAGTATTTTCACATCTTCTAGAAGTCAGGACACTAGAATTACACATGCTAGTCCATGGTGTGTGTACAGGCAAGGTCATTGCCCCACCTCTGTTTGAGATTCCTCTTTCATGGACTCAAGTGCTGAGTTCTTGGCACGACATCTCAATGAGAAATCTCTTTTTAGTGGTTTGCACTTGACCCAAAGTTCTTCACTTGAACACAAAGTTATCCCAGTTTACACACTTTGCTGAGGCATCTAATTATCAGTATTGTAAGGTAAATGAAGAGATTGCTGGTGTTGCCTGTCAGTGTCAGCTTTAACAAGGCATCTGAGATATCCAAGATCCTAAATGAGGCACCTCAGTCGAATACATGAAAGTAGTCTGAAGAAGGACCATCTTCTAGGGTGCTCTGATGTACTTCAGATACAAACTCTGTTCCCTATGCCAAGATGCAACACTTTGGATATGGTTGTATTAAAAATCTACTTACAAGCTTCTGACCTTTAACTCAGTCCTCCAAGCAGTCCATAACCTAAGCTCTCATTAACTTTTTTCTTATTTTGGCCTCCTCAGTACTTTTGTAAACTTTATTAGGAAAGAAATAATATCATTGTTTAAATAACTGCTAAATTATAAAACCATTTTTCTCACATAAAAATTCAGGGAAAGCTTCAGTAAAAGAGGATTCATCAATGATACCTCATAAGAACTGTACTTTGATATATGTCAACTGTTTGTATTTCTTAACAATTCTACAATGCACATTGTTTAACAAATAGGTATGTACTTAGTGAAATGCTCTGGAGAAAGTCTTGTATTCTGTAACAGCACAGTTGTTCTTATCAGTCATTCTTACATTTATAACAGACAACAGGTTTTTTGACAGTGTTCTCCATCCATAAAATGAGGTGAATGACATTCATTACTTTTGAACGTTGTCCAAATGTGGCCATACGTGAAGTGTAAGTTCAGTTTGTGAGATTGGTAGAGTATGTGAATTGATCAGCCGTATGAAGTGAATTTTCCATTGTGTTAGACCTGCCCTTTGCAAGATTAAACACAGATGGTCCAGAATGAATGAGAATGAACCCATACAGAGGAATAATAGTGTTATCCTATAGAGAAAGAAATCTTCCACCTGTGTGGTAATTTGATGGGGGTAACTGAAATATTCCAGCTCTCATTATAATGATTTTAAATTCTGTCACATTTATTTATGAGAGAAAGTATTTTTCTAAGAGACAGCACCCGTTGAAGTCTATATCATTGAAAAATAGACTTATTAATCAATAAGGTTTTAGTAATCATAATTAAAAACAGGAAAAAAAAAGTTTTGTTAATACTTTTGCATTATAAGATGCACCCTTAGTATTGTATAATCCTCCTGTGATATATGACTGATATTTTTCTTATTTGACTGATATCTATATAGGAAAAAATGAGATTAAATTAAAAAGTAAAAAGAAGTGTTGCTAGCAATTCATCTGTGTCTTGGGGAGCCAATGGATCCACTCATCTGCCCTTTTTTTCCAGAATGGCCATAAACATCCCCAGCTGAAGCTCTGCAAAAGTGCTGTTGGCTGTCTAAGGCTCCACACATGGACGCAGACAGAACAGGGTATCTGAGTCCTTCTGAAATCCATTCCCAGTTTAGTGTAGCTGTTCTTTCCATGCCCAACACATCTCCTTCTTCCTTTCCTCATCAAAGAAGTTCAAGCCAAGAGCTGCATCCTTCCTTCAAAATTTTTTTCATGACCTTTGTCCCCAGTTGTTATGATAGCAATCATTAGAGTAGGTCATTAGAGAGGGTTTTATTTGGTATTTGCTCTGATATGACCCTCACAATCTCAGCACAAGTTTAACCATCAAAATCATGGAAGAGGAAAAGCCTTGGTTAGTGAGGCTCTGTGTAAAGACTCTGCTCTTCCCCGCAGAAATCCCTTCACCTTTTTATAGCAGTTGTGGACTGACTTTACCTTCTCTTTTGCTTGGTTACAAGACTATATCACAATATACAGCTACTCAAACATTTTAATTCTGGAGAGCCTTTATGTGGTCCCTGGAACTTTCATAAATATTAACTATCACATTAATGCAATATAATTGGAAGTTCTAATGGCTCTATTCTTTGCCAGAAGACCCTTAATGAATTCATGTGACCAGTTCAAGGCGGCACAAAGGTGTCCCTTCTAAAATTCTGACCAATGCAAACATTGCTACTGAAATACTGTGAGCTGCTAAGGATAAATGCCTCTGATTTCTATGTGCAGAGTGGTGGAATCTTTTTTGCTTTTGCCAGATTTTTTCACATTCATTAAGTCAGGAAAATATATTATTTCTGTCACTTTAGGCCAGATATTTTGACACAAGTCACAAATTGCTAATCCTTTTGCAAACTCAGACAGCAGTCTGACATAGCTCCAGATTTTAAACACATTTTCAGATTGGAGCCCAATGTGTCTTAATCATTTAACTGTGGAATAAAATGCACAGACCTGAAAAATGCATCTGAATTTTTAGGGAGGATTTAATGTCTATAATATTTTATGCACGTTCATCCCATAGGGCGATTGATCTTTTCCGTATGTCAGTGGATAGTAAAGAGGATTGAAAACAGATCCTCAGAAGAAATACTACCTCCCAAATAATCTTAATTATGTCAAATAGCAGAGACCTGACTATTGCAGACAGTTTTTGAGGACTCTATTCCTAATATTGTATTCCCATTTGGCTTGGAAAATAAAGTTGATTGAATGCTGAAAGTATAATTTTAAAAGTTAGTAATCCTCTGACAATGAGATTTTTTGCCAGTGCTTAGATCTTTTTGAAAATTAATGTTTGGATTATTTAAAGAAGATATTACATGAAAACTTCTTTCCCTCTTGGAGCATCCTTGTCCTGCTCACCTACATACCTGCATGCCCATTTTATGGTGACTTAAATAGGGCAGTGTGTTGCAAGAGGAACTTACTAGTATTATTGTAAGTATTTGGAGGATAGGTTCCTTTATATAAACTCAATTATATCCGACTGGGTTTAGATTTTTTGTTGGCTTTGCAGCAACTAGACACCTAGCTAATATTTTTCTAATATATATAATCTGGCTAATGCTGATGCAAATTTTTCTTAGCAATAGAATTTAGTCTGCTTAATTACAAAGGGCTAAATAATATGAGACACCTTTTCAGGCCTGACCCAGTAAGTTATTTTATGCTGCTATACAAGAAAAACTATTTTCCTGTAGATCTCTTTTACTATGTGCCTTCTTGGTGAGCCAAGCGTACAGATTAAGGCAGGTCATGGAGTTGAATGCTCATTTTGGAGACTTATATTTGAATTATATTTTCTGCTGATTTACAGACATGTTCTGTGATTTTTCAGCTTTTTTTTTTTTTTTTTAAAGGGGAAGTCAAGGTTCATCCTTCCTAAAAGAGGCCTCTGCACAGTGTATTCAGTGTGTCTTTCTATGTTGAAATAAAAATGTAAGGATAAGTATAAAAGAAAGAGAAAAGAAGTGAAAAATACTATTTTGAGAATATACAGACCAAAAGAATATTTGGGAAAAAAGTAAATTTATATGTGAATTTATACTAAAACCATTATAGTGTGAAAGAGAATGGAAATCAAGATGAGGTTTGTAAAGCATTTCACTGGTCTAACTGGATTTGTTTCCTTATGTGAGTGATTGAATACTAGGTGAATGCATAGAAATTTTTTGATCATGACAAAAAGTAAAGTACCGTGTAAACTCCTATTTTTGATAGTTTAAGACTTACTTGAATTTAAAAATAGTGCAACATAAATGATACTAGCACCATGTGGCTTTATTAAGAATTTTAAAAGAACATTTTTCATAGCTGTGCACGAGCAGTGCACCTCTATTTTATGCTTTCCCTTTCAATTCACTTTGCATATGAGCCCTCCTTTTTCTAGTTCTCTTCAAAAAAGTATAAACTACACGACCCCTAGAAATGGAATGCAACAAACAGCTCTTGCATGTAAAATCATTCTTCCTGAGCTGAAGAACTATGACATCATTAAAGCTGAGAAAGAATTTTGTCCAATGCTTTTGAGCAGCAGTGAATAGTATGGGCAGTGTTTAAAAATATACTTACAGAAATCTGCAGAGACTTTCCCCATTGTACTCCAAATATGATTTAATATCCAGCAAGATAGACAATATGGACTTGTTAGGAAAAAAAAAGGAGAAAACAAATTAAAACATCCACACTCCAGAAGAAAACCCACCAAAATATCTACCAACCACAAAACTGCACAGGCCTCCTTTAGAGCAGACCATGTAAGTACTGTTGCAACAAATGCTTACACAGTTAAGGGTGTAATTAAAGGTTATGAAATTATCTCAATCTCCTTTAAAAAATGCCAGTATGATATGTTTTATTTTTTTTGTTACACAGAAAATAATAAAATTTAAAGTGAAATAACCAAAGCACCAGAAATTCTTACAGAAAATCAAATTATTTTTCTCTCATAAAAATAATATCCTAGGAAAACACAACTAAAACCTCTGTACTTTTAAGTCCCTAGTTTAGTGAAAAGATGCAGCTATTGCATTAATCTTCAGAATAGGCTTAGGTACTTTGCTGAACAGGAATGGGAGTAAGCACATGTTTTAAATTAATCACATGCATAAGTGTTGTCTTGACCCAGAGCAAAGCAGCACTTGGCATTAGTAAAAGCAATTTTCTGCAACAAAAGTTAAATTCAGTCTTTAAATTTTAATGCCTCTGATTGACCTTTTCTTTCGCTGTTGTTTTTAGCCTACATTATTCTTCATTGTCTAAAATTATCAGTTCATATCAAGTTAATGGCAAAATTCTTGATGCTTTGAAAATATCTTCTATTTCTTTGAAAGAATGTTATTATTTTAATAATAGTTGAAAGTTTATTATGTTTCCTGAGTTACTGGTATCATAAATCAAACCCAGAAGCCCATTTCTTTTCCCAAGCTACATGTAGAGACACGTAATTCCACACCCAGCCCTCCATATGTGCTTTTGCAAAGTTTTTACCCTAACTAGTGATAAATGCCCATAAAATAAATTGTGGTGTTGAATTGATGGGATGTTTAATCTGTGAGGAAACTGCCAGTTTTACTCTGATATTTCTCAAGGGATTTCAATGTCAAAAAATGCAAGGAGGGTTAGAATTATGGAATTAGCCTTGAAAGCTGATTATTAATGTGTAACGCTTATTTTATTTAAACCTGCATCCCATGGAAGCTGACACATCTTACACCTGAACTTCAAATACTTGCCCCAGTGATAAGAATAACTTATTGCAACCATGGAATATTTGGCATGCTGTCCTAAAAACTGAAGGTGAAAATCTCTCTTGGAGGAGTCATTGCTTACATTTTCAGCAACTTTTCAGACAGTTACATGTGTCTGCAAGCATTTATGAGATACACATCCTGCTTTATATCAAAACTAGTGACCTCCTCTTAAAAATTCCACCAAATTGCACTGAAATCCAATTTTTTGTCTATCCCCAGTGTTAATACTAGATTATATATTTAAGCTACAACCCTTATTCATAAATTCCAGACAATGAATGGATACTATGCATATTGTTTAGCATTTTCATCCCACAGCTGTTATACTTAGCTATTTATATTTGTTAAGTATTTCTTATACTTAGCTGTTTTAATCACATTCATGTTATGAATGTTAAAAGAGATGGGTTTGTCTTTACCATTGATTTCATTCTGGTTCTCAGGGAAATGATTAACTACATTAGTAGTTAACTACTTACATTAGTTAACTATATTTTTCATTGTGCTGGTACAATTTTGTGTACAATGATGAAAAGTGCTTCCACATCATCCAGAAGAGTTCCCCTACTGGCCACATCTCCCTGCTGTGAATATCAGTGACATTTTACCAGGGCAAGACCAAAATATGAAGTGTGTTTTATGATGACCTGCTGGCACCATGTCTCCCCCAACAGCAGAAAAACTTCCAGTTTCTATTCCTTAGGTAGGAGAGAATGTGAGCCACAAACTATAAACCAGGAAGTATGAATAATACAACTTCTTCAAGTATGGTTTCAAAACAATATTATTCCCACACATGATCACTTCACCTGAGTATGTTTTTTTTCTGTAATCAGTTTTAATTTATTCCTTCTCCCTTGCATGTACACATCTTTTTTTTTTTTTTTTTTTTTTTCCTTCTTATTGTTTGGAAAAGTAAACAGAAAGCATGAAGACCAGAATAATCTATCAATTTTTAACTCTTGGGTTGTCTCTCCATTTATTTCTAAATCTTTATTGAACCAATTAACTGACAAATAGTTTAGCTGAGATCCCAGAGGAGAAATTTCATGACTAATTTTATTTGGAATACCCAACTAGAGAATATATAACTTCAGACAATTTTTAAAATATTTCCTTTACATCAGGTTTTATGTCATTGTGACTCCCAAGTACTTTTTCATTACTTCAGAAAGATTTTCTTTTCCTTCTTGAGTTCACCTCAGTTTTTTTTTTTATCCACTGTTGACTCAAAATGTTACAGTATTTAGTTTTGAAAAATACATGGTATGTGATGTTTGAAAAGTATGGAGTGGGACTGGGATTTCCACACACAGGGAAATATTTCTTCACTGTTTGACTTTTACCCAACAGCAGGGGGGGAATAGATACTACTGATGTGCATTTGTTGCTGATACAGCATAAAACAATATTCCTGCACCATCAGTCTCTACTCAAGACAGTTATTTTCTGCTACATCAGCTTTAACAACCAGGCACTAATATACCAGGGTTAGGCCAACAAAGGAGTTTATGGAGAGGTGAGATTATGAATGAACATTTTGTTGCTCCATGAGTTTTAGGTCCATTACCTAAAATTTGTATGTTTTTTTTTTCCTTTTTTATTTTATTTTACAAATTTTTCACCTCAAGTACACATGAAACAGATGTCCTCTTCTTGCAGGACTGCATTCTGAGTTGTGTCCCATTTTTTATAGTTCCCTAACAACTGGGAATATTTCTTTTTGGCCAGAAGTTGCAACAAAATGACATGTATGATTTAGACAGTTGAGAGTGGAAGACAGGTACATCAGCTTGTCTGATCTGGGGCTTTGAAGTCACAGGGCTTATGACAAATTCAAGATTAACTGTTTTAAATTAAATGCACATAAAGATTCAATTATTTGTCAGTTAGTAACTAAGAGCTCTACAACTTTTAACTCTCCTTATATATTTTTTCTTTCTGTCCTTTTAAATTATTATTATTATTGTTATTGTTATTCCAGTTTTCCACCTTGTACTTTTTTGGTCCTTGTCTTTTTAGGCTGATTTTTTTTTGCAGGAGAACTTAACTGTCATGAAGCCACCTGAAGAGGATATTAATTTAGTTTCTGGGGTAATTGCACTTGCTTGAGAATTTTGTATGTTGTAGCTTTTTTCTGTGCGAGTATTAAGTTAGTCGAATAAATATGTGAAAAGACCAGTCTAATAAAACCTGATTTTTATGACTAAAAAGTCCCTTGGACATTCTTCATAATGTGTTCTGTAATTGAGAGACAGGCAGGTACTTCTCAGATTCTGGGGGATTTAGTTTCCTTTTGCATGTAATTTTATGCCTCCCAAAATGTTTGCCTCATGTATTAGGAACATGAACCTGAGATTCAGGTTAATGAACAGGTACATTACATTTATCCAATATATTGATATAATCTGCATTTTAGTGGACTTTTGAGTAAACCTTTACTCAGAATTCAAACTACTAAATTATCAAAATATTTGCTAGTCGCACACTTGATGGCTGTGTGGCATATTTTTTTGTCAAGCTTTCATAGCTTTCTATCTACTTGCCCTTTTATTCTCCCCAATCTCTGTGTTTTGTGGCATGCTGTTCTGTTAATATCTAAATTAAAAATATTGTGATATCACTTGATATTTTAATCAGACATTAATAAGCTTTTCTGTGAAAGCTGAGACAAACGTACCGCTGCAAATGAAAATTTAAATTGTAAATTCTTTCTCAGTCTTTACAGCCTTATACAGACAAATTAAACCAAGTTGCCAATATTTTTTTATAATGATATTCTGTTAAATCCACTAAAGAAATCTAATCTGCTCTGAAAACCATAACTAGGGATTCATTCCTAAAAATACTTCTATGAAGAAGATATATAAACATCTCAAAGGTATGAAGAGAAGATAACACAGTCTAATATATTTAACAACTACTGGGAAAAAAATTGTTTAAAGGGGGGAAAGCACATTCCATGGTGAGATATCTATTTAATGTTTAGATAATTTGGAGAAAAGATAGAGGAATCTTTCCTCCCTACTCCCTACTCCCACAGAAATGAAATAAGTGCAATTTTATTGTACTTATTTTACTGATTTTCACTTTTCACTTTATTGCTAACTGATTCTTTTTGGGCAGTGCACACAGAGAGGTGATTTGTAGAAACCCAGAGAATTTTTGCTAGTACATCAGTGAGCAGCCATAATTGTGTTTTCTCCCTAATGAAGTCAATCCTCTACAAAGGTGTAACAAAGTTAAAGCTTGTCTCTAAGGACTGTGTTTCCTTGCCTGTAGGGTTTATGGTGCTCTCTGTAACTCTGTAATTTCTTTTTTTCTTTTTTTTTTTTTTTTTTTAAGGATCATCTGTTTCAACTGGAATCACACAAATTTGAGAGAGGACGAGGCAGGTGCCCTTTTGACCCCAGTTCTTCCTTCACCTCCATCTTAATTGGTAATGATCTTTATGTCACAAGCTTCACAGTCCTGTCAATCTGTCATTCTGAGTCTCTTTTTCAGCACACCAAAGTGTTGTCAGCCTTCCATTGCAATCTTCCACATGTCAGACTTAATCCTCATGGTGCTGCCCACATTAATATTACATTCCAGGCAGCATTAACCACAGCAAGGGTGTCTCACTAAAGTGACATGCTGAATGACATGTGCCATACAATTATTGTTGTGTAATTATGGAAATAATAATTTCCTGCTTTCCTTAAAAGCAAAGAAGCTTGACTGGCTTAGTCATTTACACCACTTTTGTTTTCATCTACTGAGATGAATCTGAGCAACAAACACCCTGTAAAAATGTCAATTTAAATGTTTTTATATCAAGCTTTATTGATTGTATAAATTACCAGTTTTGAGATTGTTTTTTTTCATTTCAATGCTGCTTTCTAACAAAATTATCGCAGACTGGTGATTTGATGTTAGAAGAGTTGATTTTCTACCAAAAGATATAAAAATAAAATTCAGTTTAAGTCCTGTCATGCCAGGAAGCTGTGCTGAGATAGTGCTCCTCTGTGCCTTGCTGGGAAGTGTATCACTATAGGACTGGGATCTTTGAAGCTGTGATATAGCAAACCATATGGGCTTTCCTCAAAAATGTTTTCTTAAAACATTTTGTGAGATGAAGCAAAGACAGTCTTGGCACTATTGCCGAACTGTACATTGACTAAAAATAGCCTGGAACAGCAGGTAAATGGTAAAAGCTAGATGGAGTTAGGGAGTAGCACAATGATTTCTGGGTTTAGAAAACATAAACAAAAACAGAGTGTTCAAAAGAGATTTAGATTAAAAGAAAAAGCTAGAAAAAGAAGTTAAAGATTAAATAAATTTTCTATTTTTCAGGCATAAAAACAGGATTTTAGGGCCCTTCTGATACTTACATTTGTCTCTACACCCTAAAATCAGACAACTAAATTCTCTGATTAACTTCAATGGTATGGCTCATCCATGGTGGTGATGAATTATTGGTCATGAGTGATGGTTGTATTTTTACATGTTTGGTTTTTTTTTGTTTCTTTACATTAACAAATTAATTAAAGGAAGAATATTCAGCAGTAATGGCAAAGCTTTCACATTGCAGCAATTCAACAAAATATTCTTCATTTTCATTAAAAAAAGTTAATTAGAGCTCTAATTCTTAAGTTAGTGAGTTAAGAAGTCATAGGAAATCAGAAAAGCATACTGTATTTTGCCTAACCCTCCAAAATCCATGAAGCACAGATTGCCATGATTTTATCGCACCCTTATTTCTAAATTGTTTCTACAGTTTTTGACAGATTCCAGTCTCAGCTTAGCCTGGGAACAAAGACTCATGGAATTGCTGTAGGCCTGAAACCTCACGGTCTAATCTTGAAGTCCTTCTCAACCTTTCCTCAGATAGAACTAAGTAAATAAATCAACCTGATCATGTTCCTACTGTGTGATCAATGTGAATTTTATTTGCTTAAATGGAAGCCGGATTGCCCCACTGAGCTTTAAGAGTTTGCCTGAATTATGGGAGGTCCTATGGATCCTCATATTTTTATCTGAAGAAGAAAACAATTAAATAAGCCCTTCCCTGATAAAGGCTGATTAGAGTCTTGGAGGTCCATTGACAAAGACTTATAAAATTGACGTAACAAAGCTAAAAAATTTATAGCAAGATTAACAGGAGAAAATAATATTTTTATCAGATCACTGATACAACAGAACACAGACTTACACCCCTTCATCAAAACTAGCAAATTATCTATTATTTAGAGACTGTTTTTCTAGCCATCCATTAGGAAATTCTATAGTTTCGAGTTAACATGCAATGATATTTTAAGAGCATAAGAAAATTCTTCCAAGATTTTATTATTTTATTTATTATTTCGTATTTTTAACTACTGGAGTTAAACACTTCCAACACGTATGAAGAATTTCTTAGAGAGTTTGAATTTCCATTTATTCTGTTTTATTCTACTAACTTCTACTACCCAGAGACACACAGTTCACAGAATAAAATGCTGCCTCTTAGACTCCAGGGTGTATGTCCTTTATCTCTACAGGAAGCCAGCTGAAAAAGTTGGAAGACCTAGATGCAGACACAGTGAATAATAATCTTTTAATTGACATTTGAGAATGAGACAGACTTCTAATGTCAAATGCACTGGGAAGTAGGAGATGCTCCCTCATTCAGACAAGCTCACGATGGACATTACCCCATGACAGGAGATGCAAACTACACCATGGACCCTCCAGGACTGGTCGTCCAGTCCTTCCTCCGATGCTTGGAGGTTTAATTCTTCTTCATGCACTTCAATTTTCTTAGAAAGTGAAATCTGCTCCTGGTGTGAAGTGAGCCTGGCCTTGGAGGCTGCATCCCAGAGCTGTTGGCACTTTCGAATGAAGGTTCAGGTTTTATGCAAATCCATTAGCAAAGCACACCCCAGCACCTTCTTCCTCCTAAGGAAAGAATTCAAAGCCTGCTCCCACCTCTTCACCTCACATTAACACAGCATCTATACCAGCATGGCCGTTGACTAACAGTGAGGATTAGGCTAACAAGAAAACTTTACATATCTCTTGTAAAGTTTTAACAGCTTTTAAAATCTTGATCTTGAAAGATCATTTGCACCATAACCAATTAGGACCAAATTTAGCTGGATTAATTAAGGAAGAAAGATAATTCCTTGTTCTGCATCTCTTTATGTGTTTCAACACAAGAGATAAAATACCCACTCCAAGAAAACAATTTGTGACTTGGCTTTAAAATGAAATGTCTGTGCTGTTGTAAGCATTATTATAGGTTATCTGACCCACTAGTGAAGTAGTTTGTGATAAATTCCTCAATATATGAACAGTCAATTAATTTATTGCCAGCATCAGGAAACAGAATGGAAGTTGGATGGCAGACAGACTGAATAAAATGTTTATGTTTAGCTCAACAGTATATAAAACTTTTGGATTATTTTTTTCCTGATGAACTCCCTCATCTGCTTTCAATAGCCAAAACTATTTTTGATACCAGATCTTGCACACAGATTAACTTAGACCACACTAGCTGAGAAATTACTTTATGTCCACATATTCTTACCTGCAATACATCAGAAGCAAGTGATGAAAAACTTAAATTACATCTGAATAGGTTAATATCCAGGGAATCCATTCCAAAAGTATTTCCTGCTTTTACAGTTTTAAAAGTTAGGTATTTGTGTCTTTTCTTTTAGTCTAGACAAAAATACATTTTTTCTCAAAACAAAAGACAAAATACTTGAGTGACAGACAGAAAATACAAATATACAGAGGTATTAGTTTACCGGTTAAACAGTAGGGGTTTTTTTGTTTAAAATTTGCTGTTTTCATACTGCCAAAAGTATCATTTTCTAAAATGTGAATTAGACTTCTGATTTTAGTTGTCTTATGAGTAATAACTGACTGACAGTCAAATAAATGCATGAAAGCTGCAGTTTATGTTCTACTCATTACGTTCTAATGCTTTATTCATAAAATAAATTTTCCATTTTACACAAAAGAGACTACCAATGAATAATAGTTTGTGTTTTCATTACCTTCCAGTTTGATACAGGTACATAAAACATGTCACCTTTAGGGTGGTAGGAGCCTATTTATAGAAATCTTTTGTTGAAGTAATTTAATTTAAACACTTCAATCTGTTTTGCTTTGGGGTTGGCACCAAGGAATCTTAAAGGACTTAGAAGAAAAACGTTGTATTTTGCTTCGTTAATATTTTGCTTTGAATAAAAGGAAAAATAAAGGTATTTTTAAATAGTAACCATTGAATTTTGATATATTTGTTAGCTTGAAAAGATGCTAGCTAAAAGGTGAAAAAATGCTAGCTAAAAAGTATGTGTGTATCACTTGAGCTAAAACTGGTCTTTGAGGTCCATGGGAGTTTTTTATTTGCTTAAATAACAAAAGAAGAAACATTTTTTTCTTTTTAGACCATGATTAACCAGAATGTTAACCTGATTAACAAAAATTTAGCAATTTAACGTGAAGCTGAGGTTAGACTGGAAGAAAGGATGATTAGTGAAGGCCTCTGAAGTTACTCAGCTGATTGTCACTGGAAGGCAGAAGTTATTGACAGTCACATTTTTCAGTACTGTCCCATTGTTGTTGTTCTTAGGTGAAGTAACCTGTCTGCTCACACATGATACTTATATGTAGTTTAGTAACAGCTCAGTGTAAAAAATCAGAAATTAAATTCTGTATCTATAAAATATCTTTCATGTAACAATATCTATGCAGGACTGGAACTTCCATTTTCTCCCCTCAGGGTCTCAAAGGTACAATCAGTCATAAGTTCTTCAGTATACAGTAGAATGCCATACCAGCAGGTTATTTATAACATTATATGCCTATGTCAAACAGAAGGAATAAACTTCATTTTCAAACTTCAGAACATCTGGACTCACAGATGTCAATCCTGATCATTGGCAATATGTAATGAATCATTTACCCTGCACTGATGCATTTTCCAAGATTCATTATAGTTCTGAAAAGATAAAATGTCCTGTTTTGCATTACACATCATCTAAACTAAAAAGAATACCAGCCAGTCTGATATATTTTTCCAGCAGGATTCCCAAAGGGAATATATGACTAATGTAACTCATTAATTAGGGTTGTGAAGATTGTTTAAAACAAAGTTATAAAGACATCGGCAAATTCTACAGTTTAGGCAGCTCTGTGCTGTTTAAAAAATAAAGTTTTCTATTAGTTTTGGGCAACCTTCACTTCTACAGGTGCTGTAATTTATACTGACTTTTTACTTCACTTGCCAATATTTTATGCTAAATCTTGACCATGTATTTTCCAGGGCAATAACCATTTTGTATATGATGAAGGCAAAACTGTGCTCAGTTCTGGCTCAGCAGAGATGTTGGAACTAGCCCCAGCTGCCAAACTATTAACTTTTCAGAATAATAATTCACAATTATGCATATTCAAATGCACGATTCAATTCATATGTCTCTCTTAAAAGAAACAAAATTCACACATTGGGGGAGACCTGCAAACAAAATTCTTGCTTTCTGCTATAATCTTTTATAAATGCCAGCAAACGTTATTTGGATGTATCAGTCATGTTTATTTTGATTAGGGTGTAGGAAGCTGTGTTACTGAAGCCTCCACTCAGATTAGCCTTCAACTGGAAATAAATTATTTCCCTCTCCTTGTGCAGTTGAAACGTCTTTTGTGTTATTTTCTAGCATAAGGATGCCACCTAGTGACAATAGCTGCCTGCTTCTTAAATTGGGCCTAAAAAGTTTCTAATCCCAGTCTGCCAGGATATGAAAGAAGTTATTGTTAATGCTTCATCAGTTAAGGAGAATAGTGCCCATAAAAAAACTGAAAGATAGAATTATGGATGGCATTTTACCAAGGTAAAATATATCCAATATCACAATTTTGGATGGATCAGAGATAGGGTTGATTTTTGAGCATATTATATGGTAGCTATATACATACTGATTTTTCAACAGTGTGTGTTATTCAGTGTATTATTTCTAAATTTTCTGATGCTTGCTTAATTTGTGAATGCCACCTAAATCCCTTGAAAATTTTTGTTCACATAAATTTTTCAAGAATTAATCATCACCACTTCTGGAGAATGGATGAGATCTCAGGTTCTGTCCTTGCGCTGGTAAATGTTTCAATGCTTTGAAAACAAATTATTGCTGGACCAGAGAAAAATATTTCCTTTTTTTGTGCCTACTGAATATGGAATCCCCTCAGCTAGCAAGTTATTCCCAAACTGTGGCTATTCCTTCCAGGTGAAGTGGAACAGTTCCAGCAGACTGACTGGAAAACCCCTCAGCCTAATAATTAGCATATACCATATTTACAATGTGGTTACTATTGCGTGCAGTGAAAGTAACATGTAGAGTATTACCAAATTGTTTCATTTTAAGGACTTTTTTTTAATGTCTGGTCCGCAGGTGGTGAACTCTTTACTGGTCTCTACAGCGACTACTGGGGGAGAGATGCTGCTCTGTTTCGCTCCATGAACCGCATGGCCCATCTTCGCACCGAGCCTGACAATGAGCGCCTGCTGAAAGGTGTGGGAGGGGGAAGGAGCTGGAACCAGAGATGTTTCAGATGACTGGATAATTTCTGGTTTGCATGGGGTCAGACAGAGACTGCTATGCAAATATTAGTGTCAGGTTTTATCCTAGTTCAAATTAAAATATATAAAACACAGAGAATGGAAAACTGTCTTTTGTAAAAATACAAAGGAATATTAATTTGTCAATTGGAGGTATACAAATACTTCAACATTAATCTATTCCATGTTTTATAGATAGCCACCAATTTTTTTTTTACTATTTCTATCACCCAGTTGTCCTTAGGTAGCTCTCTGACTGACACAGCCCTTACCTCTAGTTTTATTATTTGGTTACTATTGGCTGGTTTTAAGGCTTGAAAAGATAAGCCAATATTTTAATAACTGGACTCAATTACTTTTTGTTTTTTTTTTAAAGAACCAAAATTCGTTGGCTCATACATGATTCCAGATAATGAAGACCACGATGATAACAAAGTATATTTCTTCTTTACTGAAAAAGCTTTGGAAGCTGAGACAAGCACTCATGCCATATATACCAGAGTGGGACGTGTATGTGCGGTAAGATCCTTTCCCTGATTGTGCCAATAAGAAACTAGAACAAATGATGAATTGTCCAGGAAATTATTATCATAGGCAGACGTATCAGATTTTACCAGAAGGAGAAGAAAGATCATGAGGAAAGACTTTGCTTCCCTGTAGTGATCTGTTCAATTATCCGTTTCCCAGTCAGGCCATCCTCCTGGTGTTGATTCATCTCCTTTTGGCTCCCTGGTCCCACACACAGGAATAAGACCTCAGGCAGTTGGTGGAGAGATACACTTTTAACATATGATCTTTTAACATATGATCTCCCAGCTGCCAATATTTGTGCTCTCTAAACACTAGTGAATTTTGGGTGCTTTCCTTTTCTAACAACCAGCTACTGTAAAGCTGATGAGAGGAGCTCTCCCATTTTCCCACTAAAACTACATCAGCTTGATGAAAGGAGAGAAAGAGAAGGTTATTTCTTAACATCTGATTTTGTTTCCAAAAAAAGTTTGGATTCCCCCTCCTAACTGTTGGGGATACAGCTTAAGGGATAGTTAGAGGATTTCTAAAACTATTCAGCAAAAAGCAAGATGCAATTATTTTCTGTCACCTCAATAAGTGGTATTTGCCATGTATGCTCACCAGCATACTGCCCCTTAAACTTTCTTAGGTACTCATGTATAGATTAAAAACATCTGATATATGAAAAGTACCAAATTGCAGCCTCAGACATTAATGTTCACAAAGCCACTTGGATTTCTGGATTCCAACCTGCATCAAGATCCAGTCTGGAATTCTCTGGTTTATGTTCTGAATATATGCCTAGATAGATTATTTAAACAGTTCCCACTACGCTGCAATATATCCACCTGGAAGTCTTATCTCTAGCTGTGGGTTAAATCAAAATCCCACTGACCTTTCTCTTCCACTTCTCCAAAACTTATCTGGCCATTAACTTCACAGCTGTATGTCATAATGCAGGTTTGATTTAGTGAACACAAAAATTAACTAGCTGGTGATTCAAGAGCTGGCTATTTTCCCCAGCTTTTACATTTTCACCTGAGCTGCAACAGGTTTTGTAACACAGGGGCATCTACTCTGCATATTTCTACTTTCTTGAGAAAAAGAGATCTCTGTTTGTGAGAGGTGTTTTGCAAGCCTATTTCAGAGCCTTCAACAGCCACTTACACAGGTCTTGAATATAAGGCCACAGATTGAGGATGCTACCTGAAGCAAGTAGTACTAAATCCTCTCTTTTCTTGAAAGTCCCAACTGTTGCAAGAGCAAGAAAATGTGAGATGGCCATAGCGAGGCAGGTGTTATTTAAAGTTGTTGCAATTGTTAGAAAACTGTGTAAATAATTGCCTCAGACTTGCCCCAGCTGCACCAGGTCTATAGATAGATTCAGGGCTTCAGTTTCTAGATACATTGAACTAATCTTACACTGAGCTCTCAAAGCAAAGCTAAATTTCACTAATGCACTCAGTATATCTAGTTTGCAAAAATGAGCAATAAAAAAACTTTACAACAGCTGTATATCTAAAACTATCCAGGAATGTGGTACAGAATTAAAACATTCTTATGAAACCACGGATCTTAATGAGACCTGGACTTGATCAGTGCAATCCTACTTGAAAACTGACTCCAGAGAAATAATTCTAGTAATAGACATGTGGTTTGAAAATGGATGCTTTTGACATTAGAAGATAATGAGCAGCTAATTCATCAGAGATGTTTGTGCTTCTAGACTTATTCATATTACCATTGGCATTGGTTTCTTTCTACAGAATGACATGGGAGGCCAGAGAATGCTCGTCAATAAATGGACCACTTTCCTCAAAGCCAGACTAGTTTGTTCTGTGCCTGGGAGAAATGGAATTGATACACATTTTGATGAATTAGGTAAATATCCTAGACAGCAACAAACTTGAAACCATGGAAAAAACATTTACCTTCATGATAACACATTTTACTGTCAAATACTGCACTTGTATTCATTATCAGGGAATGGTGGTTAATGTTGTTTCCGAAGTATATGAAGTTCTACACATATGGAGTTCACTTACACCAATTACTCCTTTATATACTGCATTGTTTTTAAATATTGTTTTAAGATCTGCATAAAATTAAATGGAATAAATGAGTAAAATAGGATTATGCTTTTAAGAATTGGTGTATTTTCTTTTGGCAGGCTGAGAAAAGTAAGTTTTTAACAATAACATTGCATTTAAATTTTACAGAGGATGTGTTTTTGCTGCAAACTCGTGATAACAAAAATCCAGTGATATTTGGCCTCTTCAACACGACAAGGTAAACAACTAGAAGAAATAATAGGAGCCATAGAGGAATGTTTGAACAGTATATTAAAGAGATAGAAGCTGGATGATACATATCCCTTAGCAAATATACAGTAAACAGTTTAATCTCAGTTCTATTCACAGCAGGCTTCCTTTTTAATGTAGAAAACTTCTCTATAGCACTCAGGGGCTTGAAGTCTCATTCTGTGATTCAGTGTATCTGGATTACAAATTAATTAAGTGTTTCTCAGCTTGACAATTTCCTATGTCAAAGTATATGCACATCTGCATGTTTATAAGAGCAGCATCTCAGAGCCACCTGTTTTCCCTTAAGAGCTCCACTGTAATTCAAGGTTAAGTAGATAGCAACTTTAATTCCTACTAACTTCTTAGTGAAGCTTAAAGCAACAACTGCAATGTTGCTGGTGGCCTCCTTTTCCTTTTCCACTGCAGCATAGCTCAGGTGCAAGCACACAGGACTCCCAGCTTGGAAATCTGACTGTTCATTTAGGGTGTAACTGCTAGAAAAGAGCACCCACACTTTTGCCACTTTCTCCAGATTTATTTTTTTTTAATAACAAAAGCAAGACCTGCTCCTCAAGGGTTGCAGACACCTGGCATTTCCTACTGAATCTCGATGCCAATAGAGAAAGCTGGGCACAAAACTGAAATTTTTTGGATCACCTTTTGCAGTCTTCAGAAACAATTTCCTTGTGGAGACCACTGATGCTTCTTTTAAAAAAAAAAACAAACCCTCAACAAAAGGCAACTAAAAATAATTGCTCTTCTGGAACAAAATAAAATAAAATAGAAAAATAAAATTGAAAAATAAAATAGAAAAATTTATCAGGATTTTTCTACATAAGGTGATCTTTTCTAACTAATAATACCAACCAATATTCCTACTCAATACAAAAAGGACTCATTTTAGGATTATTTATTTTAGTCAGCATTAGTTGGTTCCCATCTTTCCAAGCAAGAAACAGTAGGAAAAATGTTAAAGAATAAAAACTGTTTAAATCACTAATCAAAGACATGCAGGACCTGAGTTCAGTCAGTTTTGCTTTCTCTGTGTTTCCAAACAGGTAATTCAGAGTTTGTGTACACCAGCATCAAATTTTGGCATAACAACACCGAGTTTCCTTGTAGAAATGTTATGAATATAAACACATTAAAGACTTTCAAAGAACATTGGATAAATTACTTAAAATTACTTAAATTACTTAAAAGCATTGAAATGTGACTTGTTTTTAATTACATAATAATGCCAGCATTATCTCGACAGAATGTGACATATTGCTTTAATAATGTCTTTAAATTTTACTTCATAGCAATATATTTAGAGGATATGCTGTATGTGTTTACCACATGGCAAGTGTCCGAGCAGCTTTTAATGGACCATATGCTCATAAAGAAGGACCTGAATACCACTGGGCTCTCTATGAAAGAAAAGTACCTTATCCTAGACCTGGTTCAGTAAGTACAGTCTATTTTCCACTGCTTTGCTATGTAAATTATTTTGTAAAGAAAAAACAGACTGCTGCTAATGTACAGACCTTCCTGACTTCACAGTCCGGGATGTACTTCTTTGAATATCTACATACTCCAGCTATTCCTGGAAAAGTGTGGAATGGCTCAGCAATAGGTTTAATCAAGCACTAGAGCCATACATTTTCCAAAAGAAAATAGTGGGATTAAGTAAATAAGATTTTTCAAAATCCTGTTTGGATATGATTTTATCAACATTTTGTAAAGGTCTGAGGGTCTCAAAATTAGGACCCCAGGCAAAAGGGATAGAAAGAGGCAGATCTAGAAGGTGGGTCAAATGCATTCACTTTCATTCAGAATCATTAAGTGCATTACCTGTGAAGGAACCGCTCTTCCTTTCTTTCTTTCTTTAGCATGCTGAAACTGGGATATTTAACAAGTGTTAAAGGAAGAAAAAAAAAAAAAAAAAAACAAAGAAAAACATCCTTAGGATGGAAACATCCTTAGAAACAAGAGAATCCGCTATTTCAATGTCAGGTGGTTCCTGTTTCTTTTTTCCACCCCATTTTCCAAATGGATCAAATTTAAATACTTCTGTAATTTAGACCAATGAGCAGTTTAGAAATGAGACATATTTTAATAAAAGTAACTAATCAGAATAAATGCATTTGAGGATAAGGAGAAAATTCTCCGTCATTCAAAGTCCTTTGCTCAAGATAGATTCTTTCTGGAAGTAATGGTCTGGCACCCTCACAGTTCATTGATTTCCTTTCAGACATCACAGAGTGAGATTTTAGTACCCTTCAGTCAGGTTCCTGATTTTATCAACATTCTTATTCCGTACCCTTTACAAAGAATATAAAAATATTAAAATAACACTGTAAAAAACCAAACGAAGAAAAATCACTTGTACTTTTTGTTAATTTACTCACAAATTTCCTTATAAACCTTTTTTGTTTGTTTTTTTTCCAATGGCTATTAGGTGAAGGAAAGAAACAAGACTTATTTTGAAAATGCAATTAAATGGGAATTACTGTAGCAAGCGTTCAGCAGCTATAGAGGTGCTGTCATGTACGGAGTTGTTCCTGTCTGGTACTTAGATTTCTGGAGGAAATCACAAACTCATGATTTAAGAGACAAGTAATTAAATTCAACAAGGAATTCCCATGTTGTTTTCTCAAGGACATCACAAGTAATCTTCACCTCAAGCCCTTTTCCTGTTTCAGTGTCTGTTTGGGTGTTTCTGCGGTTTCTGTGCCAGGTGCTCACATCCCCTCTCGAGGGGCAAAGGCCCTGGTGGGTGCAGCTCCAAGGTGCCTCTTGCACTGCAGGGCTGTCAGCATCTCACAGAGCAGGCACAGCCTCCAGGTGGAGGCAGGCAGTGCCAGCCTAACTCAGGGAAGCACAGCATCCAGGATTTCTTTTTGCCTTGTACCCTTTGGGATTACAGCTACCTACCCACCCATGGCAATTGTCATGTGCTGCAAAGCTGCTTTTGATTACACTCATGGAGGTCTACATTGACATTGTCATGTCATGGGGCAGATTTCTAACTCTGAGCAAAGACATTTCTAACAGCTAGTTTGGCTAAATCCACCCCCAGTTTTCACACTTCGCCTCTTAATCTCCTCTCAGGCTAGGGGCTCACTCTCTTGATCTTGAAGGTGGAATAAACAGTTGCTGGACGTTCCTTTCCCTGCTGTTTTCCCTTAATCAATATTCCCTTTTATACTAAGTGCAATCATTTCCAGAAATAATCATTTTACACAATTCATTTATCACTGAATCTCATGAATGAGAGGTGGAAAGGCCTATTAGCTTGTCTGATATTCTAGTGACACCTTTCTCCCTGTAGTATGATTTCAAATGCATACTCTTTCTCATTTAAAATTAATCTTTTTGTCTACTTCCCTTGGGGTTACAGATATAAGTCAAAATTTAGAAGCAGATACTCCAAAAAAGAGATTATCTAGGATTTAAACATTATTAATATGATTTCACCATCTGGGCCAATGAGCTACCCTTGTAGCAGTGCTACAATCAATACTGAATATTTTTTGTTTGTTTGACATCAATTGAAGTCATTAGTATTGAGTCAGCATAGAAAATCAGGTAAATAAATTATCAGGTTTAAGGAAAAAAGATTGAATTGAAATGAATTATTGGTTTCCTATTTGATATTTTCTATAGAAAATGCATGGGTTTTGCGGTTTTACCAAATAATGGGACTGTACTATGCGTAGATTGCAGAACAGCTGTATATTTTGCAAAGATGATACAATCCAAGTTCTTTAAGTGGTATTCATTTTCTTCCAGGCAGTAGAACACCTCACATATGTTATTTGGACTAGCATTAAACACAGGCATGAATTCAGTATTAAAGACAGCAGTTATTACACTGATATCTCCTAGCACTGAAGATTAAATGTTGTCTTTTTGGCATGAAGGAGAGAACACAGAGCCAGTGCTTCAGCAAGGCTGACAATGATTTAAAGGAAAGCTGCCCTAAGTTCCACTTGCTTTCAATGCTTCTCTTCCTTGGCTGTGTTTGGGTCACACTAGAGTGTCACCTCCCCAGAAAGGCATAGGAACAAACAAAGGAGCACAAGAGAGCAATTTCCCAATATCAGGGAAAAATTAGCTGAGGATGCAGGTCTGTCCTGGGTGCTAATAGATTTAATTGTGATTTTCTTTATATCTTGCAGAGCACACCAGACACTGAAATAGATGGCTCTGCCAGCTAACAGAGCATTAATTTATTCCTTTTTAGCTACTCATTTAGGGCACAGTTTAGAGGTCTTTTCAATGTTTATCCAGTAGCATGAAGAGAAAGTGTGTAGCAGGCTGTAGCCAAGTGTCAGGCTTTGCATTCCAAACAATGCGCAGCATGCTGGTAAAGTAAATCCCACTACATTTCCTATCACAGGAGTGACAGTGACAAGAGGCAAAAAATAACCTACTGATGGGCGTCTCTGAGAGTTAGTAATCATTGATCTTAGGTATTGAATGAGTAAAGAATAAGTCCATGAGGAATGAGAGTAGAGCTTAAAGCTAAATAAACAGAAAGCCACTGTTAAGAGTCACACAGGTTCTGACAGACTCTGCAATCCTCTGCCATAATCTCTGCTGGGTTTTTTTAGTTCATTTAGGCTGTGTTGCTTCTGGAAGTGACATCAGCTACATCAAAAGTAGTGTTGAGAGACTTCAGAGACAGCTGCATCTACTGTTTCCTTTCTAGACTACTTGATTTTATTTAATTAAAATGAAAAGCCTGTGAATAGTTATTTTTATGAAATCTCTCCAGGACTAGAACTTTGCAAAGGAAAGCTGGCAATGTCTATTCACTTGATATGCTGTGCAGTGCATGGGAAGCACAGGCTTAGCCTGTCTTCATGCTCCAGCTCTGTCTCTTTATTGCAAACAGCTGGTAAAATTCCATCACTAGGCTGATTAGACAATTACTTTTAAGTCAACACTGAACAAATGCATTCCTGTAGCTATACCCAAAAAGTGGAAACAAATATTGCCCTTGACAAGTGCAGGAGTTTGTTATTGTCAATTACAGGTGACCACAAGTTTAAAATTACTGTGTCCAGTAAACATAAGGAGTATTTTATTTCATTTTATTGATTGGAAAATCCAATTTAAATAGAGAAAGGCTGCTACTGTGGTTTTGCTTGAAAGGTTTCTTAAAACCACACTGTCTTATGAATATTTGAAGAAAGTAAATGGTTACTGAGATATTTCCAGCTTGATCATAAATGGTTTCAATTAGACATCATGAATCAAATTGGAAATGTAAGATCTATGTTCAGTTGGGAAACACTCTCTCGTTCACAAAGCATCCTAAAATTAACTTCTCTCTTTAACACATTAAATTATCTCTAATTGCACATTTAACTGAAGGAGTAAGCCTCTTTTAATCAGTCATTGACATAAAGTTTATTTGCTTTGCAAACTGGTAGATTGATCAGTGCAAACATTGGTATTTGAAGCTAAACTGTGATATAGAATACTGTCATCAAGAGTCAGGAATTAGAATCAAACATAATACTGTTAGAATGCCTAAAATCTAGAATTACTGTTGTTGATGGCATAATTTTTAAATGTGCTTAGTTTCTTATGGTAATGCATTTTGCAATCAAAAAAATAATAAGACTGGAGGTTGATTTCAAGCATTAGTGTTCTGCTGACTTTGCATGGCTGTTTACTGGGATAGAAAAGCCCTTTTTTCTTACTCTGTCGATGGCCATTTTGATTACATCTTCAATATGAATTTGGGGAAGACATAAGCACTGTGGCTTTTGTCAGAATCTAAAAGTGTTACTCTTTATTCTGTCTTAGTATCCCAAAGAGGGATGAACTCCTTCTTTCTACATGAGAATGCCAAGGCACTGTTCAGCATTTCCTTTGTTCTCATGATTAATAATCCACACATGCATAAAGTACAGAGTTCACTCTCCTAATTCCCCCTATGGTCTTCTGTGCTTCATTTTCTGTAGACTTTATCCCTGAAAACAAGACCCTTTTTCTGACAATTTCTCAGGCAAACCTTCAGGATAATCTGCATTCTCTGTTTTTGCAGTGTGCCAGCAAGGTGAACGGTGGGATATACACTACCACTAAAGACTATCCTGATGAAGCTGTCCACTTTGCCAGGAGTCACCCACTGATGTATCAGCCCATCAGGCCTGTTCATAAGAAGCCAATACTAGTTAAAACAGATGGAAAGTACAATCTTAAACAAATAGCAGTGGACAGAGTGGAAGCTGAAGATGGGCAATATGATGTTCTGTTCATTGGCACAGGTAAATAAAGCAAGAAAGAATTTTTACATTTACGATTTAGTAAGTGGTTTTGTTTTGGTTTGGTTTTTTTTTTCTCTCCATGATGAAGCAAATCAATACAACATTTCTTTTTAGCAACTTTTCTTTTCATGCTTCTTCCAGTCTTCACCTTACAGAGGATATTAGTCATTCTAGACATGTGCTTCACTGTGATGCTAACATTATATAGAAACATAATGGTAGGGACACATTTAAAGACTAGCAAGAGAAACAAATATAGGATTCCATTTTAATTTCTTTTCAAAAAAGAACATAAAGATAAAAATTGCAGAACAAACAGCCTTTTTGTTTTGTACACTGTTTTGTATCTGAGCTGAGACTTGGAGACCTGAGAGAAATAAAGGTGATATGATTTCCAAAATATTCCAAAAATATAATTTCAAGTAATTGGCTTTATTCCACAGTTTCTTTTCCCCAGTTTTGGAGACAAGAAGTCTGGCTGATACCATTAAAAAAACCTCACAGATTCCAGATTTGGGTTACAACAGAGCTCAAGGAAGGAAGGAGGAAATGCCCAATTTAAAAAAAAAAAAAACAGTTAGAAGTTTCCTTCTAAGTTTTCTTGTCTTTCTTCTGTGCCATTTTATTAAAATATAAAGAGATTGTTTAACAATAATTTTTAAGCATCCTCCTAACAAACACAATAAAGGCAAAATATAACATATACCCACACTAAGTTTAAGAAAGCAGAGCAAAAATAAATACCCTAATGGTATTTGAAAAATAGAAAAACTTAAAAAACAAGAGGAAAGGCTGGAACTACATACGACTCAAGTCATATCTAATCTGTCTGGAAAAAAACAAGGATTCTTACATTCACATTTGATCAATTTAACAACAGGAGTGGTATTACAAATCATTTTGACCATTTTGTCTAGGAAAGCAGTTCCAGTGAATTATTTTTTTACTAATGAAATTCCTCTGATAAGTACATTTCAGTGTTGAGAACATTCAAAAAAGTCATGTTCACAGAATAGCAAAATGCTATTCATATTAGTGCAGTTTTCTAAGGTTTTAAACAGCCTTGGTATGGTCTTGTTAACGGACTTAACTGAGGTCTGTAAAACATTGTATCATGTGTCACTTGTTTCTTTACAGCAGATTTTACAGTGGGTCCTACATCCTTCATATTTTCTCCTTGCGTTTCTAATTGAGACCACGTCAAATATTCTTGTACACAAGTCTTTTGTTCAGCAAAGTTGAATCCAAAGTGGCTTAAGTGTGTGCTTTAGAGCTGTGCTGGTTTGGCCCCCAACAGCTGCCTAGTGTTCTCAAACTGTCTGCTCTCAGGTGACATGAAATTCCAGCAAAAGAATTTGGGTTTTAGAAAGTCTGAAATGAAAGCTGCAATCACTGCTCTGGCAAAGCTCCCATCAGAAAACTCCCTGTTTCTTTGGGCAGTATGATGTTAGGAAGGGTTGCTATACTTTTTTTAATCCCAGTCCAACACCTGCTGTGTAACATAAGTAAGCAGAATCTTACAGCTGAGCAAGTTTCCTTAGGGTAGCGGTGCAGGTTAGAAAGGTTCATCAAAGGTGAAGTCTGAACATCAGAGCTTTCACATATCTGTCAGCAGGATTTGAAGAGGGACTTACTTATGAAAATCAGAGCTCAGAATACAAATTCTTTTCACTGTTCTACTACAAAATGGTTGCTTTTGATGACATATTCTCTTTGAAAAATGGTGTATGACCCCAATTTAATGGTTCCTCTTTTTGTTTCACCCTTTGATCTTTTGCTGAACATTTTCCCCAGTGCTGCCCTGCTTAATATGTCCCCTGTAAATCAAAGGTGACTGAAAGTAACAGAAGAAAGGAAGTGATATTTGCCATTGTTGATGACAGATTTTCTGATTAAGGAGAGCAAGGCTTTTCTATATATAGCCAGCAAGGCAAAACCAAAGTGGTGGAAGACCAGATGTTATTTGTGTGTTTTACTCTCCTGGAAGAGTTGCAGAGTCATAGATGCTGGTAAATCTAAGTCCGATGTGCCTTAGTCTTTTTGAATGTGCATCTTATATTTTGATTCATCTCCCATTGACTAATGCCTTCAGCTCAACAGCAGCTCAGTGTTTCCTTAGAGAAGGGTAAGAATTATGCACAAAGAACCCCTGAAGGTTTTTGTGCTTTTGCTTCGGGGAATGGAGCTGCTGTCAGCAATTAAGGATATTGGTAGTTTCCTATCTAGTGTAAACACTAGATCCTGTAATTAAAGCTACTTTATACTTGTTTGCCTCAATACACTAGGCTTCCACATACTCTCATTTATTTTTCTGAAATACAGTTGCCCTCCATGATCCTTTTGCTATTCACAGTGGGTTATGACCCAATGTTTAAAAAATACAATTAATTTTGTATCTTACAAGTGTCTGAGTTGGCTCTTATTTTCCAGGCACAAATAGTCATATATTTAATTTTCTAAGAGTAAGAATCCTCCTCAATGACAGCGCAATACAACTAACTTTTCATATTTATAAATTTCAATTCAATATCAATTTGAAGAAGTCATTTCAGGTATTTGAAGAACATATAAATTTTTCAACCAATTATAACCTATGCTTTTGTTTTATTTTGTTTTAAATTTGTGTCCAGATAATGGAATTGTGCTGAAAGTCATAACAATTTACAATCAAGAGACAGAATCAATGGAAGAAGTGATTCTTGAAGAGCTGCAAGTATTCAAGGTGAACTGTGCTGTATGCAAAGTATATACACAAGTCTTGAATTTTCTGCAGAATTAAAATATCAAAAAAAACCACATTAGAATAGTCAAAAATGTAATACTTGTGTGCAAGAAATTTTCTAATTATCTAGAAATTTCATGACAGGAAACCTTCATTTTTAAATGAAGTTTATCTAATGTCCCAAGTACCAAAGCAGGTTGAAGCAAATCATGACTACTGCCTTTCTGTTTATGTGCTTGGACATTGTAATGCAATTTTTAATTAGAAACTTACTGCATTTCGTTTAATTTTCCCTCATATCCAATTAAGTAATTAAAAAAGTATAACTGCACACATAAAAATGTGCCTACTACAATCTGGGAAACTTAAATGAGATCCAGATAGAAGAAGTCCACTCAGAAAGAGTGAATCAGTTAACCTCTCTACAGTGGGAAAACATGGGTCCTAGTAAGGCAGAACTCCATCCTCCTAAAGAATAACCTATGACTAAAGCTCAGTGCTTGACATATGATAAAGATAACAAAATGAAATTCTCTTAGTGAGTATTCTCATCATGTCATGTTAGTCAAATAAAGCAGGAGGCTAACCTGCTTCAAACCATAGGGAAAATCTAGTATCAAGAGTTAGACATTTATATCTGGTACTTGAATTTAGGCAGTGTAACTATTGATTTGTTGCCTGGGAAGGAAATCACAGAATTTGCCCCTCTTGATAAAGCTAGTTTTCAAAAGAGCTATGAGGGGCTATGTATTGCTCCAAGAAATCTGAGTAGAGGGCAGAGAGGACAATGGTAAAAGAAGGAATTCCTGCTCTTTTTGTCTTATCTTCAATGAATGTTTTGTTATAAAGAACACTCCACTTATCACTCTCAAGCAGGACAAAAGACATTCAGTGGTGACAAGAGTTAATGTCATGTTTGACAGGGAAATTGTAGTGTTCCTGTAGCTCTGATAATCCTGAATTAAGTGTTAGCTGCTTGTTTCCAAATTATTTAAAAGCAATACTTCTGAAAGTCACAATTTCCTCACATCTGTCTCAAAAAAAGTCAAAATTATCTAGAAAAGCTGAATGTAATAAGTAAATACCAATACTATTTTACCTGATTTATTTTCATACCAAAAAGATATTCTTTTCTAAGCAGAAAAATATTTCCTATTTTTCAGATGCCAGTTCCCATTATTTCTATGGAAATCTCTTCAAAAAGGGTAAGTATTTTACAAGTCTGAAATATGACAATTGTGACTCAAATGTAATGAAGCTGTAAACTGCACAGAGCTAGATGCACAGATAGACAGGCAGATGTACATCATCTATAATGAGATCTGGTTGTATACGTGTAATTGTTCTGTATAAAGAACTTACAGTTATATGCTCTGTTTCTTTATAATGTATTTATATTTTTCAATTCTAGTGTTAAACATCCTTAGTTTACAATACCATGCATATCAAAGCAAGTAAAAACCAATCTGTTTCATAAATTAATGTTGTATTAGTCACAGTAGGGATTAGCTTGGTGGATATGGCAATTCACAGAAAAGTTTTTTGTTGATAAATGCAGACAGACTTCAGACCCATGGGGATATCAGTGCAAAAAGAGCCTTGCTGGCTCTCCCACATACTCAGTTGCCCTGTAGGACTGTTTGGATCTGTGTTCTTTTTGAGTTTCTGAAAGTTTCTGCTGATATGAACACCCAATTTATTACTCTTGTGGGCAGATTCTCATCCATATCATATCATCATATCATCTCAGCATGGAGCCATTATAAACATCCAAGGATAGTTATATCTTAATGTTAAACATGTCCAACGGTGAAGTTAGACATCCGGTGCAGTGTAGGTGCAGATAAACACAGTGAAATGCGAGTAACAAAGAATGAAATCTGCATTATTAGGAGGGGTGACTGTGCCCCAAAGGGTTAGTTGAGTCTTGGTGTCTAATCAACTTGCATTTGTCCTGTAGGTAATGCACAAAGTCCAGGTCCTGTGATGGTAATTCAGAGGAGGATTTGGGTCTAAGTATTGTGAATTATTTCCTGCCTCAGTCTTTTCCCACAGACTGTGAAAGCACCTCTGGAAACTAGATTGTCTAGCACTGCACCTAGGTGATTATTGGGAGAAAAACTCAGTGTCTTATCAGATGTTTGACTTATGTTTTACTCTCGGTGAATTGTCATGGTTGAAGGGTTGTGTTGGCAGAGTAAAAAGGAGATGCCAGAAAACTTGAAGTAGCATTCTTCCATTATATTCATCTCCCAAGAAATGTGCTAACTCTACTAATTTAAGGCATATCTGGAAAATCTGGAGAGAACTGTAAAAAAGCCACCAGTGCAACCCAGTAGTTGAAGAAAAAAAACTTCTCATGAGAAATGAGAGTAGCTTTACTTTTTCAAGAGATCAAAGAGAAGACTGAGAGAGGAGAGTCATATATATACTTTTCTATGTGAAGTGACTTCTTACTTTGTGTTTGAAGATTCTTAAAAATTGATGGCAAAGCAATATCAGATTAAGAAACCAAGATCAGCTTATTGAATGTAGATAAACTTACTCTTGAAATAAGGTACAGTTTTCTGACACTGAGAACAATTGGAAATTGTTGGAATGCTGGAAAAATGTTGGAATACGTGTTAGGGACACAGTTGGCACCAAGTAATTTTGTCTTTAAAGTTATCAGGAATATAACTTAGTTGAGCATATGTGAAAAAACTTTGTATCTCAAGCACTTTCGCTGCTCTCTTTTGAACTTGGAATAACTGACCCTGTGGAGACTCCTTGCTACTTACATTTCCATATCCTTATAACACTGACCAGTCTTCACCAAGTCATGGTGATACAATAAAATATCACATTTCAGGTCTGAGCTTGTTATCTGCAGACTGGGAAAGAATGTTCTTTGATGTTCAGTTGACTAGATATTAGATGCTTCTTTTCCCTCCTCTGATTTACCAAGACTTAAAGCTTTGCCCCTGCTAAAAGATAAAAGAGAAAATCTCATCTTGTATGTCTCATTGAAAGTGTTGTTAGTGTCTTCTGGGACAATCACACTGCAGCACTTGCAGACAAAGAATTCCCCTCAAACAAGTATCCTAAGTTTTCTCTTCATTCCAGTTGGCAGACTGAGTTCCTGCTACTATCATCTGGTTTATCTCACCAGAAAAATTCTTCAAGCATTGCTGTTACCAGCTTCTCCTAGTTTATTCCCTTAGCATCACTGAAAGTTAAATTTCTATGCTCTAAAGAGATATAGGGAGATATAATAAGGAGCAAGAACAGACTATCTGGATTAAAATTTATATATTGTGATAGACTACGTGAGGCGTCAGTATTTCCCAGCTTTGAGTAATTTTAAAATACCAGATTTTGACAGCTTGGTCGAAGAGCAGGAATTATGGACTAAGTTTGGCCATTAGGTTGAGCACAACCAAGGAATACTTTTTCTGACTGGCAAAACTGTGGAAGTGAGCTGTGCATAAGTAATTTCTATTGCAGTGCACAATGCATATTTCTGTGTTCAGAAAATTTACATTCATCAGCAACAAGACTTTTTCTCAAATTCCTTTCAATTCAAGCTATTTTCTTAATTTATTGTGCTAAAATCTGAAGAATTAAATTGATTATCTGTCATTTCATTTGAAAAAGACATCTATGTGGGATCAAAAGATTCAAATACTCAGTGCTAATGCTGAAAAAAACCCACCTGAACCCTGCAAATAAATATTAAAAAGTAGATAGTGACCAGGTAATGTGTAAGGAAAGACTGCACAGCAACAGGAAAACAATTAAATATCTATCTATCTATCTATCTATCTATCTATCTATCTATCTATCTATCTATCTATCTATCTATCTATCTATCTTTCTATCTATCATCTATCTCCTGTGCACTGAGGGATTATACAAATCATAACACTACTGTGCATGTAAATATGTGACCATATTATAGCCATATCAAGAGTTAAATTTATATGAAAACTCCCATTTTAAAATTGAGTTTACCTATAACCCTTTCATATTTGAACTTCTTTGTTTAAAGTCTTTCATGTCAAGTTGGGGTTTTTTTGCAGATCAGTTAGGTGATAGACAAGTGTGAAGAGGGAGGCATTGGAAAATATCTTGATGAAGAAAAAGAAATGTAACCCCTTGCCTATCCAAACACAAAGCTGAAACTTCAGAAGCGAGGAAATGCCAACATAAACTTGTTCATTTTACCTTTCTGTTTCTATGTCCTCAGTGGGAAAGTTTAATCTGTAATCAGATATTTTCCTGCAGAGTAACTCTGCCTCCCTCAGGTCACAGGCCGGAGGCACAACCGGCAAGCAACGATTAATCTAACAATTTCAGTAGCCGCCTTGGGAAGAGATGTTTTAGTGGGCATTGTGGCAATCCTGTCTGGTGTATTTTTTGCAGCAACAGCTCTACGTGGGATCCGAGTCAGTCATAGCTCAAGTGAAGTTCCACCAGTGTGACATGTACGGCACGGCCTGCGCCGACTGCTGCCTGGCTCGGGATCCCTACTGCGCCTGGGACGGGATCTCCTGCTCCCGCTACTACCCCACAGCAGTGCAGGCAAAGAGGTGGGAGCTGCTTCTGATACACTTCTTGCAAAATAACTACATCAACAGCTTCTGCTGCCACACAGAGCACTTGGCATCACCCCTCAGATGTAACCAAATAGTGAGATGTCAGCTGCTAATTTCTCAGCATAGCCTTAGGGGATGACAAGGAACCAAACTCACGTGATGGCATAAACCGCACTACCGGGAATATTTTTATGACTAGATCTAAGTCACTTCGTAATTATTTGCATCACACTGTAAACCCTAATTTCCTTAAACATGTTTTCAAGTCTTTGCAACGCCAGGGACCTAGTTTGGTAGTATTACATAGCAAGTATATCACACTGCAATAAGATATACAACAGAATTTATAAAAAAAAGCAAAGAAGAATCTTTGTTAATAGCCATATAGTTTCACCAGCCAAAATAAAACCAGAATTTCTGCAAAAGCTAAGGTTTGGTTTAGATTTTCTGCAGTGGGTTGAAAGGCAAGTTACCCCAGAGACAAGCTCTAAGCACAAACCTGATTTGGTGCTTTAATTCTTCCTTGTGGAGACTCTTTCTCTGTATCACCCTTCTATCACCTTTCACTCTTTCATTCAGTCATTTCCCTGGGACCCGTTGTCCTCCCTTCCCTCTCAAACACAGATTCTTCAATTCAGATCTACGCAGATCAAGTATCTATAACTTGCATATTTTAATCCAGATCTTTTCACAAAAATTAGTCAGCTTTGCCACCTAGACAGAGCAAATTCTTATCTGAATCAGCAAAATTTTGGTATTGCATAATTCAAATAATTACTGTGGGGTTTTTTTGTAATTCCTGGTTTTAAAAATATATGCTTATTTATATTAGACCTACAAGGACTATAGGAATACATTTAAAAAATTCCAGAAAGAGTTCTGAAAACTGGTGGAGATGGTTAAGTCCAAAACAAGTCATAGTATCTCAAATGTATTACTGTTTCTTAAGGAAAATCAGGAATATGGGGCTTTGTATTCATTTATTTTTCATCTGGAATATTTTATCTTTCCATGAACCTGGATACACTCAAATGCAGGCTGACTATTGTCAGGCATACCAGACATTTCCATAATTTTTTGTAAAAGATAACTAATACAGTCATGTTACATTTAGTAACATCACTTTTTGGGTAAGGCACATTTAAAAGTACAAATGGGAAACACAGTCTGTGACTCAGCATAATTAAGAATCTCTTGGATTTACTGCACAAAGGCATAGGTTAAACCAAGGCAGAAACCTACACAGCTTTTAAAAGCAGGACTGCATAGGTTTCTCGTGTCTTTTGTGAATAGACTGGAAGGGAAGAGGTGGACTCTGGCTGACTGTTCATGGTGAGATGAGTGTAGTTAAAATTTTCAGGCCCTGGATTAAGAAAGATGAGCAGCTATATAATGGGCCAGGGAGATTAATGTCCTACAGTATAAGTAGAAATTGTATTATCATAATGATAAAGCATATGGGTTACACATCTAACAATGTAAAAGTCATTTGGGAAGGAAGCAGGGGGTGGTAAAAATTTTCCAGCAGCCTTCTAACTTGCTAGCAGTATCACCATTTATGTTGTGCAGGCTACTTTTTGTCAAAGATTAGAGAAACCCACTGAGGCCTGGACTCTGTTGTACGTGTTTCTCACCTGAGACAATTTCCAGAGAAGCAGCCTTTAAGTTCCCTGAAAACACATTTATCCAGGGTGGAGTGATAAGGGCAGCACCCCAGGCACCTTCCTGTGCCTTACCTCCCCAACATTCAGCAGGTCAGCCTCTCTAAGAAGAAAATACTGCTGCTATCTCGCTCCTTCTCTTAAGATAAGCACTGTAGCAGTGGAGAAAGGATTTGCACTCAATTGAATGTTCTTGAAGTCTGCAAAACTTGTTTTCCATATCAGAGTTTGGGGGACAGCCAGCAAGACTAACAGTGTTGAGAGGCAGGAATGGCATTTGCTTTGTTCACTTTAGGTCACAGCTGAAGCTCAGAGCATTTCAAATTTAAGGCCTTACACTAACTGTGTGGTACATGGAGAGGCAGGGAGAGGGACTAGGGACATGTGTATAGAAGTTGGTTTAGGTTGCTTCCCGTCAGGTATCATGTGAGGAGTACTACAGGAAAAGGCAGGTCCTGGCGGACAGCGTGGAGTTTTCTGATACCAGGTGGCACTGAGTACCTGATAACCCTGACATGGCTTAATTTGACTCCACACAGAATTAATGCCACACCCCAGGACATCCATGTCTTAGTCTGGCCTTGTCTCAGGGCTCCAGATTTCTGCTCAAGCTGTACATGGTAATACAAGTAATGTGAGTGCAAGGGACATTGGAGAGCACTTATTTCTCCTCTTCCTGGTATCTGTCCTTCATTGGAGTCATGGAGTTGTGCCTTATATTGCAACATGTTTGAGCTGACCCTAATACCACCTATCTCTGGCCAAATGTGGCCTTCATGCTGTGCATTTAGGTGGACTTTTGATTTGTAAGAGCAGTGCTGCTAGTGGGTAAGTGCTGCTCAGAGCTCTTTTTAATTCCAGTCCTACTGGTGAAGAGTTGAATTGGGGCAGGGATGTACAATGTGTCCTCCCCACTTTGATCCAAATACTGTCTGCTTTACATCCTGATGCCTCCAAGGTACAACAAGTGCTTAGAGAATCATTAAGTAGAAATCTGTAAACTAAGGCATGTAACAGATTTAGAGAGAAGTGAAGCACAGATACAAAAACACTATGCTTGGCATCTGGTACTAATTTTTAAATTGTGAAAGTCCATAATTCCTTGTGAATGTATATCTTGAATAACTAATTAAATGTAGGATTTAATTAAGGAAAAATTATAAAAACTGAGTCCAAAATCACGTATCTTGATGCTGGCAGCACAGCACACTACAATTCCATGGTAATTACAGGTGTGTGGCTCCTGAACACTGAAAATACCTTAGATGGCAGGAAAAATTTCTATTGCATTCAAATTTCATGAAGTGTGCTTGAGAAAGCAGAGGTCCAGGACTTAAATGCTTTAGTTCACTATTAGCTCTGCAATCTGATTCAGGCAGGTTCAATTTTTAGTTAAACAAGCACTAAATTCTACAAGTGAGATTCTTTGCTGTACCAGCTCACCATCCAGACTGAAAAAGATCTGAAGTAATTTAAAAATGTCTTTGAATTTGGGTAGGCATGGTATGATTCTTTAGCTAATTTTTAGAAGCTGACAGTCTCTTCCCTGCCTCCTCTCCCTCTCTGGCTTTTTTCTCCATCACCCACTCCACCAGTAAGCACACAGCCTACTGATAAACCTATGTAAACCACAGTGGTGCCTTTTCTTCTCAAGACTTTTTGATTTTGCCTCAAACATTCCTGGGAAATAATAAAGAAAAATGAAAATTATGTTAATGGTAATGATGATGATGAGTGTATTGCTTTATTACAGATAATTTTTACTAGTTTCCTGAAAGCACAGAGTTAAGGGCTGAACTCTAAATTAATGAAGTTATAGATTGCAAAAGATACTTCCCTACATTGAGTACATTTGTTAATCACTGAAAATTGTTCCATAATGTAATTTATCTCAGGGATTGTCTGATACTGTATTATTAACAGAATTCTGACTAAAATAATTTCTGAGAACAAATAAAATAATACCAGGCTTATGTCAGTATTTGTGAAATGAGTTTATCTCCCAGCATCTTCCTCTCTTTCAGCACCTGTCTCCATTTTTTCCTTCTATTGGAGAAAATAGCAAGTGAAGCACTGATAATTGTGTCTTCCCCAGTCTTCACAGTTGCAACAGTAAAATTCCATCAAACAAACATTTCTTTTTCTTTAATGATTCTGACAACTGGAGAAATAACCCTGTCTTACAGAACTAGGATTTTTTTAGCTTTACAATGATCTTAAGGAACTGCTGAGTAAATAGAACATGCCTGCTACCTGTCCTGTTCCTGCTAGATAGGGCTGTTGGACCTGACAGCAGCAGAATGGTCTTGTTTGTCTTGTTTAAAGGCTAATGCATATCCTATAGTGTTTATATATATTTGTGCAGGAAAATGTCTCTTCTGAGTAATCTACATACACAGACTTGCAAAGCTGGTGACAGCATTTATCAACACTGACACTACACATTGCAATGACAACACCCAGGGCAGAATAAGGCCCAGCTGCTAGCTCAGAATTTCTTTTTCTTTAATAGGATGCAAGTATTGTTAGCATTTCTCCCTAAAAGCCCAATGCACTCTCCACTGAAATTCCAGATGCCCCTAAAAGAACAATGGAAAACCAATGGTTCTCTGAATACCAGTGGAGGTTAAAGCTGTGACCTTGGCCCACCAAGAACACTGGATCAGGAGTTCATGTGGGTGACAGAACTCAGAAAATAGTCACTGTCTACAGCCAGATTAAAAATGAAATGAGTAACATCCATGAAAAAAAACCTTGAGATGGTGTAAATCTAAATAGTTTCTGTATATTCTATTTGTGACAAATTGAAATTTTGTCTTTTGGGTTCACATAGAACTGGAGAATAACCTTATTTCACTAGTAAATACAAAGAACAACAGAACTCTGGCTTTGTTTGTTTCTAATATAATTTATACTGTACACATACCTAATGTGTAAGATTTGATGCACAGCATGTTTCTGCTGTTAATCTGTTATGTATGGCATTAGCAATATTGTGTAGAATTATTCTTTATGCAAATATAGGAAAGGAATCCTTAGAAAAACTGAATTTGAGGTTGTTGGACATACTAATCTAGCAAGATACAGCATTCCAGTGGACTCTTTTATTTCCCAAGTAAACAATACTAATTTTATTTTTCAAGAAATTCAAAGAAAAAAAGTGCTCTATAAAAGCACAGTTCTTCTGGGAATGAGCCATATAATCATGGTTTTAATGTTTTTTTCTGTAAATGCAATAAAAATCTCAAACCTTAAAAGTCAGAATGATTTTTCTTTCAAAAGCACTTGTATTATTTCCAGGTCAAAACCAGGGCTCACAGGTTCTGACCACAATTCTGCCACCAGTTCACTTTCTAGGCATGGGCATTCATGAATGTTTCCCTGTTTCCCTGTTGAGAAAAATGAGCTCAGTAACTATCTGCTACAAAGGTGAAATAAAATAAAGTATTTCCTCCACATGCTGAGATTCTCAAGTGAAAAAAAAAATAAACCAACAACCACCAGAAAAACTAACCATGAGACTGAAGGAGAAAAGAAGTACCATTCACATACACAGGAAAATGTTCTAAATTAAAAAAAAGAAAATTTCCTTCCTTTCTGGAGAGAGAGAGAGAACCCAAAGACAGGCTAAAGGTCCCTATGACTGAATGTTACCCTGTTAGTTCAAAGGATCTTGTTTAAGTATTTATAACATCAGTATAGTTATATATAAAATAAGCACAAAATTCTCTTCTCCACACAAGTGTGTTTTTTTTTTTTCAGACACAACTCCCAGTAGGTTGAGTAGAGACAAAATACTGATTTATAAATGAGTACTTCTCACAACAATGGTAAATTGTTAGCAATCAAGGTTTAACTCCTTTAGTTTCTAATGAATGCTAGTTTAGCATAAACCAAACAACATGTAAGCTAAACATGTTCTCTCAAATAATTCCACTTTTTCCCCTCCAGACGTTTCCGCAGACAAGATGTTCGGCACGGAAATGCAGCGCAGCAGTGCTTTGGCCAGCAGTTCATTGGTAATCTATTCACACATGTACAGATTGCTTGTAAAGGCCTGGAACAGCCAGCCCAGAGTTTACCAAGAGCATGAGCCAGACCATGATCTCACCTGCTGGCTTTCACTGGCATGTTCCTATAATGTTGTAAGAGCCATGGGGCTGAGCCCTGCCATCCAGGTCTAACAGTGACTGTCTCAGTGGCAGATCAGGTGCATCCCAAAATGTTCACATGGTCCTGCAGCACTGACATTCAGACTAAAGATGTGGAGAATGCATCCCAATGGCTTCCAACAGAAAAAAAAGTAGAAAGATGACTCAGGGAGAAGAAACTGCATCTTGAAATGTGTATGAAATAGTCTGGACACTTAGAATTTAAGCACTAGCAAGAGTAGTGACATGACAGAAAAAAAATGTGTATTCATAATCAAGTTTTCTCTTGTAAAAAAAGATAGAGTACTGTGTCTAATGTTGTTATCCAAACCTTGGAAAGTGAGGATTTCAAACATGGGTATTGGGAACAGCAAAACAGAAAGAAAACAGTTGCCTGGACATCCTCAGTACTTTGCAGGATAATATACAATACATTTATAGAAGAAAAAGTAAAAGATTCTTCTAGAATGATATCCAGAGAAACACTCTATTAAATATGATATGATATATGATATGATATTATACTATATATAAATAGTGTGTATAGAAATATTATATATATAAATATATATATATATAATATATATATAATTTTTTTTTCCTTTTTTATCAGAGAAAGCTTCATTAAAATTGAATTCCTTTGGAAGATATTGTATGTTTTGGAAAAGTATATTCCAATATTAAGTGCTAATTCTTCCACAAGTTTGAAATACAGCAGAGAAATCACAATTATATAAAACAGTGCATTTTTTTAGGATATAAAGCTATTTGTGCTTAAGAATTTTTCTTACTATTATGAAATAAGATGATTTCATTTATGAGGCAATTGGTTTCATCCAGTGTAACAACTGGTTTATCTTCCTCCAGATGTTTTGTTGGATTAAAAACCAGAGTTAAATTTTGATTCAATTCCTTCACCTTGTTTTTATTAGTACCCTTGGACCCAAAATGTACATTCAATTTACACATGTATAGCATGGATATGTATAATATTGGTTAGAGTATTTATAGTATCATTCTGCAAGCAGTTATGTGCTGTTATTATCCCTAAAAAATTGATTTTTTTATTATATTTAAACATGTTTTGAATCCTCCTCTTTCACTGAGTGAAAATGAAATTAACTATTCATAAGAACCAAGCACAAGCAATCACCAGTGTGAAAGGCTGAGATCTGTTTTTCTATAATCTTAGGTGAGTCACAGCACAATTTGGTCAGATGCTATGAAAGCCTGGGATGATGGGAAAATTCATTTAGGAGATCAGATCTTCATTAGACATTACTTTTCAGTCACTGTCTGGTTGGATCTGAATTAAGCCTCACTCTTTAAAGTAAATATACCCTGAACATGGAGTGTAACAAGTACGTGCAGGAACATATTTTTGAAACATTTATTTCCCTTCCAGGTGAAGTTCTGGAGAAGACTGAGGAGCGACTTGTTTATGGAATAGAGTACAACAGCACCCTTCTGGAGTGCACCCCTCGGACCTTACAAGCAAAAGTCATCTGGTTTGTCCAGCGAGCACATGAAACTAAGAAGGAAGAGGTAACTATTCTTTTAGAAAAACTTTTTGCAATAAAAGAACCTGTTGTTAGAAACATTACATCTTAGTTGAATTTCTGCCACCAGCTGCTGAAATGTATCTGGGTGTCAGGGAAAATCACCATGTTCATCTGGTCTCTTGAATTAATAGACCTGAGAATTTCACCTGGTGTTTGCATTCAACATCTTGAATGCAGATGTTAGACATGTAGTGAAGCTAATTTAAGATCTCAAAACAAAGGAAAATCCATCATTTCTCTTGGTATGTTTTTGCAGGGGTGAAATGTGTATTATTTCCAGTGTTAGTCTACCTTAACTTCTGTTCATTCTTGCTGCCTCACCCATTTATTACAGAATTTTTTGCAAATGAGTATTAGTGGATTCTCTGCCTCTTTTATGTGTATTTTACCATTATGAAAGTGCTTCATAAATGCTATTGTATTTATTCCTCAATATCTCTCTGATATACATCACTGTAGCTATCACTAGAGTGTAGATATGTCACTACAGGGACTGGTAAAATCGTTCCCCTCTTTCCTATAAGCCCCCTTTAAGTACTGAAAGGTCAACATAAGGTCTTTCAGGAACCCACTCTCCTCTTAGCTGAGCAACCCCAGCTCTCTCTTTCTTCATAGAAGTGTCCCGTTCCTCTCTTCATTTGTGTGACCCTCCTCCAGTCCCACTCTCACGGGTCCATGTCTCTGCCTTGTGCTGAGGGTCCCAGAGCTGTTTGCAGCACTCCAGGTGGAGCTTATCAGAGCAGAGTGAAGGGAATCACATCCCTTGACCTGTTGGCCACATTTCTTATTATACAGCACAGGATACAGATGGTTTTCTACAAGTGGACATGGCCAGCTCTCATCCAGTTCCTCGTCCCTCAGTGCCCCCAAGTCCTCTTCAGGGCTGCTTTTGATCTCTTCATCATTCAGTACTTCTGCTTAAATTCATCACCTTACTGTTAAATGAGAAGCTGAGGATACCATTTCCCTGGCCACTCCTGCTGCTGGATTAGATAGCTCAGTGCTCCCTGCTTGGCAACATCTGTGAATGTCTCGTAGTCAATAGTGTTGCCTTCAGGAGCTGTAGGAGGAACTCAAACACGAGACTCAGAGCTGAGACTTTAAGATCACAGTGGTCCCGCAGTTAGATATGCAAATACTTTTATGAATGTCTCCTCAAAAGCATACCAGCCTATAAGAGAATTCACAGGGATCCTTATCACAGGTCAGCTGGCAAATGCCCTTTTGGTTTCCACCCAGTAGATTATTTGCATGTTTCTAACTTATTTCCCTCTGCAATTAAAACAGGAATCTGTCTGGTCCACTATGCTCTTCCATGCTTCCCAGATTCTTTAGATTGTTCTCCATTTACAACTCATACTCTTCTTTACTTCAAGTAAATATTTATGTTATTACAAAAATACTGTGAATTAAAAATCTGTACATCTCTAATATTCCTCTCAAAATTTAATATCACAATCATGAAAGTACATTTCAGAAATAATTGCATTGGTTTAATGTAATAGCAAAGGCCTGTGCCCTATAACTGCATTTTATGGGTTTTTTTTCAGGTGAAGACTGATGATAGAATAATAAAAATGGACCTTGGCCTTTTATTCCTGAAGCTGCATCGACTGGATGCAGGGACTTATTTTTGTCAGACAGTAGAACACAGCATTGTTCACACTGTCAGAAAAATCACCCTGGAAATCGTCGAGGAGGAACGTGTAGATGAAATGTTCAATAAAGACTATGAGGAGGAGATCCCTCACAAAATGCCATGCCCAATGCAGAGCAGTATACCTCAGGCTTCAAAGCCATGGTATAAGGAATTTCTTCAACTGATAGGTTACAGCAACTTCCAGAGGGTGGAAGAATACTGTGAAAAAGTGTGGTGTACAGATAAGAAGAGAAAAAAGCTGAAAATGTCTCCATCCAAGTGGAAATATGCCAGCCCTCAGGAGAAGAAGGCAAGGATCAGGCCAGAGCATTACCGGTTGCCCAGGAACATAGCTGACTCTTGATGGACAAAATCCATCCACTGTTTCTGAGCAAAATTTTATTTGGACTTAAGAGGGAGAAATCATTCCTGGTTTGAGTAAATTTCACAGGTTTATATATGTAAAATATTGGGACTGAAAGCAAAAATGCTATGGTAAGTTATATTGTACACTCATGATGACTGTTTAGAAGCATTTTAAACAAAATCTTCCCAACTATCTGGTTCTAAGTAAGTAAATCCAATCAGAGTTCTGCATTAGGGAGGATGTGACAATCTTCAGATTCTGAGTGCTTGAATCAGTTTTCTGTGCGGATCGTGCTTGCGCTGTATATTATTGCACATGATGGCATATTTAACAAATCCAAATAGCTAAACACTCACAAGTGGATGAAAAGTATAACACACTTCTTTGTTTCACAAATTTCTCATGCTTCTGAAACCAGCACGTCTTAAGATCTTATTCTTTTTGGTTGAGACCTGAGTTCATCGCCCAGAACAATGAGTTGTGTTAACACAGTGTACTGCTACTTCTAAAGATAATGAAGGGAAATACTATTTACTTCCCACCTTTTTTTCAGTATCAGCCATTTCTGAAGTGCAGTGTGCTCCCACAGCTAAATATTATTGCCTAGTAACTTCATGTAAGCCACATGCATGCTGAGAACACAGGCAGAATGAAATTCATCAGTTTATTTATAGAAGAAGTTGAAAAAATGGTTTAGATAGAAAACGAGTCCATCTTGCATCTGTGTGTTGCCTTAGTGGTGACACGAATTAAGGGATCGCCCTCTTGTGGCAAAAGAAAGCGAAACTAGACATTTAAATTACTTTTCTGAAGAAATATGTATAAGCAAAGAAGTATTACTGAGATGCCCAGCTGGTTTGCTTTCAGCAGACACTTTTAGACGCTCCATGTGCTAAAGCCACAGATGTAGAAGGCAGTGTTGGAAGTAATTTATACTGGGAAGGCAGCATTTTAAATAAATTATACTTTAACTGTTTTTGGGGTAAATGCATTCATAAAAAGTTAGGATGCAGATTAAAACAAAACCAGCATTATGCAGCTGTGTTTCTATATTTTCAGGATCTAGTCCACATAAACCTTTTTCTGAGGTGTGATCTCTGCTCAAAAGGGCTGCTTCACTCCTCTTGGAAGTGATCATTTGTGAATGATACCAGGAAAGGAGATCAAAAGAACTAAGTTGCTTACAATCTAGGTATTTCTAGACTGACTTAAAAAAAATTATATATATATATATATATATATATATGTATGTATGTATATATATATGTATATGTATATATATATTATATATATCTATATATAGATATATTTATTTATCTTTAAGAAAACTTGCTTTGAGAAACCAGATCCAGAAAATGCAGAAAACCTAGCATTTCAATACAAGTTAAATGTAAACACAAATGAGTCACAAATGAGTTGACTTCTAAAATAAGAACATGATGCCAGTAGGAAATAGCCAAGCTGATCCAAATTTCTAAGCCATGAAGAAAATATACAAAGGATTCATCACCTACAAAGAGTTTCATGTTGAGCTTCAACTTCTAGTCTGGGAAGAGTGGGGATTAACAGCCTGGGAAACAGGGATTTGTGGTTTGCTGTGTTACCAAGCAGGCTGTTTGTGAGAGGAACTCACAGCTGCTGGCAGGACCAGGGGGCTTTGCTGTGCTCCTCTGGGAGCAGAGACTGACCCGGTGTTTGGAAGGAGCACATGGCACACTGTCAGCAACCAGAGTGCGAGGAAAACGGGGTTTCACCTGGTGTGGGTTTAGCAGCAGATGAATCTTCATCAGCCTGTTAAGGGAATCAGTGTGTCTGAGGGTTTGCACCTCGTTTAGCTGCAGTTTGTCCCTAAGAGACGGGGCCGGACACTCTGCAGATCCTTGCATGAATCCATGCAGTTGCTGGCTTTGGTCTGAGAGAGGAGATTGGATAAACTCATGTTTCTGGGACAGTTTGTTGGAACTTAGTTGCATTTAGGATGTTTACAGCTGTATGGAAACCACCAGCACTGAGAGCTGTGGCAGAGAACACACACAGAACAAGCATCCCTGATCTAAACCTAATCCCCTATACAAACCTCATCGACACCCTTGGTGAAAAATTTTAAAACACTACTAAAATCCTTTTCTGATGAATTATGGAGTCCCCTTCTTTTAAAGAACAACAGGAGTTATTTTTTACATTTGATTCATTTGCAAGTATCTAGTGCTAAATGTATCATTCATGAAGTATTAGAAAGGAATTACAGCATCTCAGCCTCATGGAACAAATATAACTTTGTGTCCCCTTCTCTGAGATTTCAGGTAGAAATCATGTTATATGGAAATCAGGATTCTTGATTTAATATGAGACTATATTTTTAGTGACCAATCCCTTTAGTGTTTACATGTGGAGAATGACATTACCTCTTTATTTGCCTTTTAAAACTTAAATTTTTACCTTACACCTTGCACCTTTCATGGTTGCAATGCCTATGAGAATTCAGAACTACAAGGTCTTGTTCAAAGAGTGCTCTGACATCTATGGAAGAAGAGAAAGAGTGACAATGTATTTTGGAAGGATATGCACAAATGTGCATTTACCACAATGCTATTTAAAATGCTTCTTTGTATATTTGGGGGCCATTGTCTGCTTCTTATCATTATGAGTTTGATGTATTTTGTATGTGCATGAAGTGGTCAAATTATAAATATAATTAAGAACCATATTTGGCTGAAATAATCTGTATTATTTCTTATAATCTATTTTCCCTAGACAGCATGATTATCTGCAGCTCACTAGTCACACATTACACATTACAGGTGTCCTTCACTGTGTATTTTATAAACAAAGACCCCAGGTAAGGACAGAAAGATGTATGTATAGAGTTGCCAAATGGGAAATGTGGCACAGGGTAATGAGTAGATTCAGTCTGTCTGATGCATGAATGTATTTTGAGATTGGAACATGGTCATTTAAGCTCAGAAGATGCTAACTGATGGAAATTCACTGAGAAGCCACAATTTGGATAAAGCTTTGGACTCTACTCTGTTTCATGATGAAGGAAAATCCAGAGCACTTGGATTAACCCTTCCTTTGCTTTGTTCTTATTCTTTTGTTGTCAGTGAGATTACTGTCACCTTGTACAAACTACTGTGCTCTCAGATTCTCTTGGGACATCAGGGCAGGAGAGTGTTAACCTGATGTGCAATTCCTGGCTTGTATATCTCAAAATAAGATTTTAGGATTTACACTGCTGTTCTGTAGCATGAAACAGGTCTCCTTCTGTAGGCAATCGAGAAAAAGAATTGCCCTGAGGGGAAATTATTCAGGTACCTGAATAGCAGAAGTAACAGTCATATTTGAAGGAGTGCTTGAATCAAGATAATTTACATACAGTTATAGAGTTTCTCTTGTTCTTCTATCTCCTCTTAAATTTCAAGGGTATACTGGTTTTGGCTGATGTAGAGTTAATTCTCTTCACTGTGGCTACTGTGAGAAAATGTTCTGGATTTGTGCTGAACACAGGGTTGATAGACAGAGAGGGGTTTTTTATTGCTGAGTAGGGTTTACAGAGAGCCAAGGCCTTTGTTTTTCATACTGCCACACTGATGAGGGACCTGGGGCTGCGTGAGAGGTTGGGTGGAGATGCAGCTGGGACAGGTGACCCAAACAAATATTCCAAAGCATATGACATCATGGTCAGTTTATAAAGTGAGCAGAAGAAGGAGGATGGGGAGAAATTTGAAGCAATTATGTTTGTCTTCCCAAACTGTTACATGTGATGAGGCCCTGCTCTCCTGGAGATGGCTGAACACCTACCTGCCATGGGAAGCAGTGAATTAATTCCTTGCTTTACTTTGCTTGTGTGCATTGCTTTTGCTTTCCCTATTAAACTTCCTTTATCTCAACTTACAAGTTTTCTCTCTTTTACCATTCCAGTTCTCTCCCTGATACTGCTGGTTGGGGAGTGAGTGAGTTTCTGCACTGGGGCTTGGTTGCTGACTGGGTCTTAACCCTGACAGGAGGGGAAAAAAAAATCAATTTTCTCCTAAATGTCAGTCAGTCAGTTTCCTTCTTTTTTAAAAAAAGAACCAGTAATCTCCTTATTCTACCTTGGAGCACTGAGGCTGGAGTTATTTATGCAACTTTATATCTCTGAGTCCAGAAGGCACAAATGCCTCTGAAAGCTGCACTGTCCAGATAAGAGGCACTGAAAGTGAGCTTTTTTACAGCTGTAACCAAGCAGGATGCCTGCAATTCCTATCAGCCCTGGAATCCTGTTCCCCTAACCAAATTACTGTTTTTAATGGAGATTTCATGTCCAGCTGACATGAGTATTTATTGTAAATGAAGCCATGATTGGCAAGTTTTCCCTTTGGGTGATATTTTTTTTTAATGCTTGCAATGAGGGATTTTTTATTATTAATTTAATTTTTTAAGGAAATAAGTTATCTTTCTAACACTATAAACAGAAAGATGGCAGAGCTAGCAATGTCAAGTAAACCTCTTGTCACTATGTGTTAATCAGCTTTCTACAGTATTGCACATATTGAAGAACACATTTGCCAGACATCAACCTAATCCATTACTGAAACTGCATTTCACAAAAGAGCTTTGCTGCTTTGAGATACAGCTCTCATGTAATGTTGAATCAGGAAATAATTCGTTAATTGTTTGTCCACATGTGCTCATAATTGCTGGAGTGAGAGCAGCAGGACAGAGCACAGTTGGACAAACTTGAAGCATGGAAGCCTTATCTGCCTAATTTCTAGATTTCTTGAGGTTCTTATGCCTGTCTAAGAAGAGCACATGTAGTTGCAGGAGGAGAAGCCTGGATCATTGAATGGTTTGGTGCAGCACAAGTCCTGTTTCACAACACCTGTGGGCTAAGGAGCCTTTGTGAACTTGTTTCAGTAGATTTCCCCAATGGCACCACACAGAAAACTCCATTGAAGCAAAACATCTCTTTACCTGCAATGTCAGTTAATTCAGCAGCAGAATTTAATGTCTTTAAAAGTGTTTTTGCACATCTTTGGAAAGCTATGTTTTAAGAAGGATTACATTACTAGTCTAGGATTGCATTTAATATGGCTGCATTTGTTGCTTATAAATTATGAACTCTCAGAATATCTCTAGTCAATTTGAGTTTCAGCATTTCCAACATACATGCAGATAGCTCATGATGATTTTTTCTCACTCTGAAGAATCACATTTGCCAAGTCCTCTCAACCAGGACTTCAGGAATGTCTGTGAAGGCACATAATAATGTCAATGGCCATCATTATCATCATAATCCACAACAGCTGTAATTCACTGTCTTCTCCCTTTCCCAGAAATAAGAGATGGAATTTGCAAGGCAGTGGGCATGATTAATGCACCATGAGCATTTTCTGCATTTTAATTTGCTAGGTGTATTAAAAAGTGCTATTAATCAGAACTTGAAGAATGCACTGTGGACTTTATCGTAATCAAAGTAATGGAAATATCCCACCTGTAGCTTTAACTCAAGCATACAGATCATTAGTATTTAATTTAATGCATTTTCTTTGTCTTAAATGTTTTACTTGATAAAATATTACTCTTCAGTCATTAAAAAAATAATATTTGATGGTGCTTTTTACATTTGAAATTGGCTTAATTTCACAATAGCCACCAGAGGGATGAAAATACGTTTTTGCATCCTTTAATCTCTTATTTACAGGATCAGAAAAGGCCCGTGGCCAGAGCTCCCCATGTCCCAATGCAGTGTTGTGCTGCATCAGTGAAGAGTAGGGCCAGGTGAGCAGGCAAGTTAAATTATCAGGGGGACCCCAAAAGTGCTCCAAAAGCAGGGAGTGAGGGAATCTTTGTCCTAATTGATATTTTTTTTCACAGACAGCTTTAGTTTCTGGTACTATAGTCTAATACAACCTCCTCAGTCATTCCTGTAATAGAGTGGAAGCTTCTGGAAGAAGGTCAGAGTGAAAAATCAGAGGCTAGTAAGTCTGTCAAGGAATATAAATTCTTTCTACAGTGGTGTCCATTCATGGTCTTGTCAGACAGAGTCCAGAGTACATATTAATATTTGAAGCCCATATTAATATTTGAAGCAGACCAAGACCAGCAGTTGTTCAGGCTTCTCTCATTTTATTTTTTATTTTCTTTTTTTTTGGTGGGGAGAGAAAAGGAAAGGGTATTAGAATTTGATTGTGTGTTTGGGGGGTTGTATTTTTATTTTTTTTTTCCATTCTAATTGTTGATAAAAAAAAATATAAACTTTTTAAACAGCAGTCTATCCTTTTAAGATGTGTTCATTACGATGAGAGGATTCATCAAATTAACTCCATCATGATGTTTTCAGGTAATCAGAAAAAATATTTCAAGCTGATTTTTGTCTCAAAATAAATACTCCAAAATATTAGAGCTATCAATATATATGAAAATACGGTAACTGCTTCTCAGCAATTTTGCCTTAGAGAACTAATAAACAAAGTCACTGGGGAGTGTGACATTGACAGCATTTAACAAGAAAATATAACCTGCAATATCTGTTTTGTTAAGAGCGATATTTTTTTTAAATGTACTCTAATCTCTTACAGGTCATATTTCATTAGAGACTAATTTTAAGCAATTATTATTATTGTTATCTAAATTATTATTATCTAAAGATTGTTCTTATTTAGATTTCCTTAGAATCTGGGGAATTAAGTTTTAACAAAATTTTACACCACATTTCTGTAAAAAAGAGATATTCATGGACATGAAATATAACTTTCAAATAATATCTGCCTTTTTATATTCTGCCTTTTAATCATCTCGGAAAAGATCAGAGATGGGATTTTTTCATCATCTGAAAACAATGGTATTCTTTTTTTAATGTGCTCTGACCATTTCAGTGTTTGTACATGAAAAAAATCCATTTCACCTCCAGTATATAAAATTATGTCTCCCCCAGCCTAGAACATTATCCTGTCTGTTCTGTGCTCTGGCTTTTTGACTGTTTTCCACAACAGTCTTTGTGTGGAAAACAAAAAACTTTGTCTCAGTGTTTGTGGTATTGTTTTCTGAATTTCATTAAATATTGCACTTGTCACAGGGAATTGCGAGCTGGCAGATGAATATGTGGCTGTGAGTTATTTATATTGGTGTGAAGTGTCTATAATGATATAAGAACAGCTCACCTACAAAAGATTTTATAAAAGACCTTGAGATGTGATTTTTTTTATCATAGTTTCTGTGCCTGGGTAGATTATGAAATGCAGAGAAATTTATAATGGCAAAGAGAATATGCTCCAGAAAAGCAGAAATATATTTTTGTTGCTTAAAAAAAAAAAAAAAAATATTCCATCCCATGCATCCTTTTCAAAGCACCTAAAATGCACAAATTGGGAAACCATAGAGGAAAAGGAGTTACAAGAGTAGCCCTTCTGGGTTCTCCTGACTTTGGTCTGTGTCTTTGGTGGTGAATGTAGGGTCAGCATGAACTGAAGCCCCCTCCATGCTCTTCCACAGCTGCCAGTGGAGCTAAAGCTGCTGAGAGGATTGCCACATGCACTGCTTGTGCCAGGGAGCACATCCCCAAACAGATGACTCTTGTTTCTTTTCAGTGTGTTCCTGTGCAGCTCTGGTCTGATCCAGCCATTAGACAGCACATGGACTGAGAAGTCTTGTGGGGGACATTGCAAAAGCCACGTGGCAGCAGCAAAGGGTGCTGTGGGAGCACTGGTATGTGGGGAAACCTTTTTCATTCACAGTTCACTGCATTTGATACTGTTCAATGCAGGGGAAGGAGGCAGAAAAAAGAAATCATTGTTAGCAACTTCTGTAGTTTGAATTTTCCCTCTTGGAAAGCTGGATTCACAGAATTAAAATTAAATGAATGGCATCTTTGGTCAGCAGATGCTCCACTGAGCTTTCAGTTGCAAAGCAACTGCAGAGAAGGGCCATCAACACTGCAATTACACAAAGGCCGCAGGAAAAGAGAATATATCAATCTATTAGCTTGGTAGGAGCTGAATGTGAACATGAGCTACAATTTCAAAGGCTGCAGAATAATCATGTTAGTCCTAATTCTATTCAGGCTACAGAGGAAGTGGGTTTGGTTCCCTTTCACTAGACATAAGGCTATAAAGGACTTAAAAGGAAGGAGAGATGAAAAAGAGACTGATCTCTTTCTTGTCTCATATTCAGTCCATCTCCTACATAAGAATTGGTGGGTTTAAGGCACATTAAAGCAATGTATCAAATGAAGCAATTAGTCTATTTTTGTGGCTATAAACAAAAGCCATGCTGTGGGAAATCTCTTCCTACCTGAAACTGAACCTTCTTGTCATCAGCATAACAAAGGCAGTTCCCTCACACAAGGTCTAGGCAGGCAAAGAGACCAAGGTCTGAATAAGTAAGGGCATAGTCAAAGCAGTGATTTATGCAGCACAGATGCTGTGTCTCTCTTTAATGCATACAAGACTTTTACCTGAAATAACTAAAACCACTCTGATGAAATTGAAATCAGTAGCTACTTTGGAATAGAATTAAAGTTTCTTAGTTTCTTTGGAGACAAACTATTTTGTATCTCTCAGCAAGAGCTGGTTATTGTGAGAGTCTAAAATGTTAATGACTCAAAAAAACCTCCACGGGTGCTTTGCTGAGGCCAGGTGTATAATGGCAAGACTCTGGTCTGCATAAAACAAATGGGATGAACAGTCACTACCAGAGATTACAAACTGGGCTTTGAGGCCAATAAGAGACAGATCCTGAAAGGTGGGATGATGCTTTTTATCATGGCCCTCCCCTACACAACTCATTCAGTTGTAAACCCAAACACACACACCATCTTCTCCTGGGGAAGTTCCTGAAGGAACTAGATGGATGGTTCCATCCAAAGAGTTGCACTCAATGGCTCAGTGTCCAAATGGAGATCAGTAAAAAATTACTTCCCTCAGGGGACAGAGACTGATACCTTTCAATATCTTTATTAATGACAGACAGTGAGACTGAAAGCACCCTCAGCATATGAGGGATGCTGAACTGAGTGATGCAGTTATTTTGCTAGAGGGCAGGGATGCCATCCAGAGGGATCTGGAGTTGGCCCATGAGAAACTCATGTAGTTCAAGTCCAAGGCCCTGCATTGGGGTCAGGGCAAACCCCAGTACCAGGACAGTCTGGGGCATGACTGGGTTAAGAGAAGTACTTAGGGATACGAGGAGAAGAATAATTAAATGAGACATGGCCATGTTGACTTGCAGCTCAGAAGGTCAACCCTGTCCTGGGCTACCTTACAAAAAGAATGGCCAGAAGGTTGAGGAAGGTGATTATCCCTTTCTGCTCTTCTCTTGTGTAGTAGAACCTGGAGTACTGCATCCAGCCCTGGGGTCCCCAGCACAGGAAAGACCTGTTGGAGCAGATTGAGGAGAGGGGCACAAAAAAGGTCAGAGCAATACAGCACCCCTTCTATGCAGAGAGACTGTGAGATCTGGAGCTCAGCCTGGAGAAGAGAAGGCTCTGGGATGACAATATTTTGGTCAATATGCAAAGGGGGCTTATAAGAACAATGGGAAAGACCTTTTTACTAGGGTGTGTAGCAACATGACAAGAGCTAGTGATTTTAAACTGAAAGGGAGTAGATTTATATTGAATAAAGCAAGTTTTTTTGGTTTTGTTTTTTTTGTGAGATGCTGGAACCTTTCGCCCAGGGAAGTTTTGGTTTCCCCATCAATGGAAGTACTTAAGGTCAGTTTAGACAGGGCCTTGAGCAACCTGATCTAGTGAAAACTGTCCCTGCCCCTGGTAGAGGGGTTGGATTACTTGGTCTTTACAGCTGCCTTCCACATCAGACCATTCTATGACTCTTTAGATCTATGATTTATAGTCCCACTGTATGTGGGACATCACATATATGGCTCATGCTCATAACAAAGATGATAGGAATCTGCTGAAGATGGTGTGAGCTGAACCTTAAGGAGTCCAAGATTGCCCAGTTCTAATGAAAGAACAGACAAAAGTTGTAATTATGTATTAGCTGCCAGGAACTACTGAGTTAACAGATAATTACTACACATGGTAGTGTGTCTGTAGACAACTGCTGTTGCTATAAGTACCTTGACATGTTCCTAGTCCTGCCATTTTTGTTTATGTCATCATTTTAAAGTATTTTAAAGTTACCTGCAATACTAGTATATAATTTGGGTTCTCTGAATGAAAACCTGCATTTTATTCCCAGAAAATGAGGATTTTATGCTAGAAGTTTTCTGCTATAGCTGTGTTCTCAAATCTCTTACTAACTCAGTATGGTTTTTCTTGCAGCAGCAGTCTTCAGAGTTGCCTTTATTTCTGTTGCGAAGATTTAAAAAAATATTATTGTATTTCAAAATGTCACTTAGAAGCAAACACCATGCTAGGCACTTCACAGATGCCAGCTACAGACTTTCTTCTTAGCAGGGGAAATTCTTCAGATCAGGGATTTAGCTTGAGGAACTCGAAATCGATCTATTAGCACACTTGGCATAGTTAATATTATTAAAAGAGAAATATCAGCAGTGGATTAGATTTATACAGCAATGTGTCTGGTCATGGACAAACACAAACTGTGAACCAGTTTGGGGAAAACTCATTGGGCATTCTGAAAGCTACCTCATATGCCTAATATACCTTTATTAAGGTTTTCTGCATGCTAATAGGTTGCATGCATGCATCATTTGGTATTTAGATAGATTGCAGGGTTAAAATAAAATAAACAACCCTAAATATTTAAATAGCAATAGAAATACACAGAAAAGATATCTGGACATTCAGATAATTTGTTTACTGTATATTTTTTTCCAAATTCTCATTCCTGAAGCACAGCTCAATTCCTTTGCACATAGGTGAGATAATGGCTAAGATGCAGTTTTGCTGCTCAGCAAATAGGTAACATATGTCCTACTTCTTGAAAAGAACAAATAATGGCACTTTTGTTACCTGACATTGCAAACCAGGACAGCTGTAGCACATAACACACTTGCACCAACTACAAACGTCAGAAAGAGGGGGCAGACAAACAACATAATTTATCAAATATTTCCTATTGCAGAAAGGATCTATGGCCATTTTACATATTCTTTTTCATCAGAAACATTTTTTTTTAGATAAAACTCACACATATGTTTGAGAGTTATTTGATTTCCAGAATTATTTACATTATTTCCTTATGTTTCCCTCCATGTATGGGTTAAGGACATATCTGAGGCTTTGTAGTCATGTGCAATGTACATACAAAATACACCGCTTATAAATAGTGCTGTAGAATATATATGTTTGCAAGTTAAGCCAAAGAAGTTATAACTTCTCTAAATTTAAAGTATCTAACACTTGCATGACCTGACCTGGCTGCTCTCACTGCTGCATTGACTGAGCACCATAAATACCTTCATTAATAGATGGAAAAGCTCCAACACCTGGGTAAAGTTAAGTCCAGAAAGTGAGAATTCAGAAAACCTTCTGCCATATGGCCCCTTTAGACTCTGTTGGTACAGCTAAAACATAAAAAAACTTGAATAAGAATCAGAGTGAGCAGCTTTCAAATAACTTTTTTCTTTAAAAATACTGAAAACCCATATTAATATCTGTCAGGAGAAGTTGAAATTTATGAACAATTAAATACAAATGTATGTGTCTCCAGCTTGGACTATAAATAGAGGAAAACATAGAACTGAAATGTTCAGGAATAGAACATATAAATTTATATATTTAAAATGCAAACTACCCCAACAGAAAATCCAAAAAATGGGACTCTTTATCTTCCTGTTTTCATCTCCTCTTACCAAAACGAAAGATCCTCTGCTCTGGCTCTTACACAGCTTGCTCCAAAACATTTTACCTCTGACAAGTGGCCTGCAGACATCTTGACAGTGAAAAAATTTATTACCTTACAGTTATTTACAGTCTGTTCTTTGGGTGTGAAAAATGGTACTTGCAGCTGAAAAACTCCAGGAACAGCTGGAATCCACAGGTGTTTTCATGTTAAGTAGTGTTTACTCTCTCACAACCAACCCAAATGTGTACATGAAGTTGTGTTTTTGCAGTGCATAAATGTGAAGCACAAATCGTGGGAAGGAACACAAGCTGGCATCCATATGAAGATGGAGAACTGTGAAATAAAGGTGTCAAAGAGAAAGCCATAGATGTGTTCCTGCTGCCTCTATCAGATCTGTGCTTGAGAGGCTCAAGATTAACAGAACACAGGATGGAGAGCTGTTATACAAGTTAAAAAACCTGTATACAGGTGGATTCTGATTCTAGAGTCCCTCAAAATTCAAAGCAGGTCAAGGTAGTGAAGCAGCCTTTTAAAGAGTGCAGTAGAGGGGCTGAAGGTTGGCAGCTCTTGCAGATACCAGAGAGGTTCTTGATGGCAGATGTAGACTTTTCTCTGGATCAAAATTTCTTGGACAGTGTTCTTTGAAATCTTTCTAATTCTAATCACAGGCAGGCAGGCAGAAAGACAGAGTCCCCTCACATAAAGAGAAATTGTTTAAATTTAACAAAAATCAAGCAAAAGTTAATCAAGATATATGGAATCTGAAGGAAAATATGTTCTGTTCTCTAGCACTTAATATTTTAAAGAAGTTTTAGAACTAAGCATCAATAAAGATAAAAATAAAGAAAATAGGATAAAGAAAAAAAGAGTTTGAGATAATTAATTCCTTGTAATGATTGTTATAAAGAGAAGGCTGTAACAACAGTAAAAAATATTGAGGCAAACAGGGAAATAAATGCTAAAAGTATAAAATCTGGTTAAACAGGGAAATTAAAATAAGCAGCTGGATTTAGACTATCTTTACTGGTGCTTTTACATAAATTGCTTTTCATATAATGTTACTGTGTAATTATATTTTTACAAAATCATGGATGATGAAAATACCCAGTTTTGAATAACACATTTATGATGAATAATATATTTTTATAAGAAAAATATGTATTTAATATTCCAGTTGGAAACCTGATAGAAAGAAAATAATCATTATGCTGTCTGTTATCGTAGTCCAATAATATCAGAATTAGAGAGTACTGCATTTGTGAAAAGGGGAGGGGTTATGTCAGAAAATAATAGCCAAGTAAGCCTTTGATGTCACATTGTGTCACTTAGTCTTCATAGATTATAATTCCTGCTTGAATTAGGAAAAATGTAATAGAGTTATTCAAGGACCAAATTGTAAAAGGAGAAATATACTCTTAAAATGATGAAAAATATAATAATTGTGAAGTAAAAGAAGAATTATGTAAATCTTCAGTGAAACTTCCTTAGTCAAAGTGAACATGGGGAACATGGTGTATAAACTGCTCTTTAAAATTGCTATTGGAGTAGTTACAAAAGTATTCACAAAAGAACAAATTACTTTTATGTCAGTAGCATCCTGGGTCAGAACAGAAGACTGAAATGGCAATAACATATCAGGAGTTGCATTTTTGAGTAATGGGGGCTGTACAGCAGTGAAATCTGATACCCCTTGGAGGATACTCCTTCTTTAAAGGTGCAATCCGTACATAAAGGATGAAAAAAGTTAGAACGAGATAAAATGAACTGTTGACAGGATAAAATACTTCCAGGAAAAAAAGTTGGTTAAAAATGTCTTAATAGATACTTAAATTAAAAATATACAACTAATCAGAAGGTGAGAAATAAAATGTGTTAGGAACACACACACACACACACAAAAATAAACAAACCCAAGAAAACCAAACCTCAAGTCAGCTGTAATGGCTAAATGGCAAAGAAAATATTATGAACAAAAAGTCAACTTTCCAAAAAGGGGGGCTTTGCAACAGAAAGATGCAGAAGACAATAAAATGTCAAGTTAGACATAAAATTGCAATGAGGGAAGCTAGAAGAGAATGAAAAAAAAAAAAAAAAGAAAGAAAAATATTTTAGGGAGACACTTGCTAGAGGCATGAAAACTAATAATGAAAATTTTCAAATACATCAGAAGAAAGAAATTATCTGCTAGAGAATTTACAAGGCTGATAGATGATACCATAAAAAAACAAAGTGTTCAAGCAGGGTAAGAAAAATAGCTAAACCAAATTAATTTTATGTACTGTTCACTAAACACAAGAAACAAGAAAGTTTCCTAAACAAGATTCCTCAGAGGATGAGATGAACTGTTCCAAATGGAGAGGAGAGGAGAGGAGAGGAGAGGAGAGGAGAGGAGAGGAGAGGAGAGGAGAGGAGAGGAGAGGAGAGGAGAGGAGAGGAGAGGAGAGGAGAGGAGAGGAGAGGAGAGGAGAGGAGAGGAGAGGAGAGGAGAGGAGAGGAGAGGAGAGGAGAGGAGAGGAGAGGAGAGGAGAGGAGAGGAGAGGAGAGGAGAGGAGAGGAGAGGAGAGGAGAGGAGAGGAGAGGAGAGGAGAGGAGAGGAGAGGAGAGGAGAGGAGAGGAGAGGAGAGGAGAGGAGAGGAGAGGAGAGGAGAGGAGAGGAGAGGAGAGGAGAGGAGAGAAGAGGAGAGGAGAGGAGAGGAGAGGAGAGGAGAGGAGAGGAGAACATTGCAATACATACATTATATGTAAGTAACCATTTGAGAAAGATTATTCAAAAAATATTATATCTACTGAGACATTATTATAAATATATAAATAAATGTATAAACATAGTTTTATATACAGTTATATAAAATAGAATATAATGAAATATAATATATATTTGTCAAGAGGGGTCCTAATAAATTTATACAGTGTCTGAAAAAAGGCATTCATTCTTGTGGATAACTCCAAAATATGTATTACTCTTATCTACCATTAAACAAAAAGCAAACCAGTGAATAGAACTGTCAGTAGTTTTAATTAATCTGTGCAAAACATACGTTAGGTTGTATCTTTTGTGTGAAGGAGACTGTGATTAATGATGATTTAATTTTCTTTTTAATTATAAAAAACCCAACACCCTGTAAATTGAAAGTTACAAATTGGATGTTAAATATTGCGTTAGTCATACTCCATCCCATTTTTTTTTTCAAAATATCATGCAAGCTACTGAATGAAGATCCAACATTATCAATGTCTTGGCAGTCTCTAAAAAATTTATTTTAGATCTGCTATTGAACACCAAAAGCTAGCAAGAACCCTAGAAGCCTGGTAATGAACTGGTGAAAAGCAGCAGAGTGGTGTTGCTGCCTTTGCTCAGAATTAAGGTGGAAGGCAGGATATGTATTCCAAACCTGGCTGGGGGCTACAGGTGTGCAGTGATCCACAGTGTGCAGCTGCTGAGGCACAGCTGTGCAGAGTCATCATTCATGAGTGGGAATGCTGAGATCCATTTGTGAGCTTGTCACTTGATATGAAGACCACAGATTCCCTGAATGAAGAAAAACTCCCACTCCACGTGTAAGTCCATGCAGATGAGGAACTGTGGCATGCATGTTCTGCAGAACATCTGACCGCCCTCTGATCATATCTTAAAGAGCCTGTGGGTCACAAAAAAATGCTGCCTTTACCATGCCTCTTCCTTCTTTGTCTCTTTACCATTTAAAGGGATGAGTATTTGAATCTCAGGCCTGGAAGTTGTCCAAATTCAAGTATCCAAATGAAGGTACTCTTGTGGGAAGGCAAAAAAGTTAAATCTGTCTGTTACAGAGAGAAAAAAAATAAAAACTGAAAGAAAATGTAGCCTGTCTGAGGCACAGAGGTACATATTCTGGTGTATAGTGTATAGTTCAGGGCTCTGGTCCTAGCAGATCTTTGGGTCAGAGAAAAGAGAATTCCTTTTCAAATCCCCCAGCAATGCTGCAATAAAGCATAAATATTCATTGCCATCTCTCTCTGCAATTAGAAGGGAATCCATCTTAGTCCAAACTCCTGAAAATGCCAAGCTCTGTGTCAGACAGACAGAGTCTATTCCCTCCATACAGACTGCAGGGAGGCATACTTAATCCTGGAATTGGAAATCATTGCACCACTGATCATAGTGACAAACTTATTTCTCAGCTCACTTATTTCTGTGCCTGGATGAGCTTAACTGGGCCAGGCAATTTTTGCCAAACAAGTATTTGAAGCTTCTCAATCCAGGTCAAGGTAGACAAAAATAAAAATAATGATGAAAAAAGGCAAGAAGCTGTGCTGACATTCCTCGTTATACTAATGAGCAGATTGGTCCCTTTTGCTATGAGATAGTCATTTCCCTGGGTGAGTGACGGAGGAGAAAAGTAGTCTGACATCCAGTAAAATAGTGGAAGCTATTCTGTGCTTTACAAATGCCTTATCTGACCCTTGAACTAGGCGTACTTGCCCCTCATCCACCCCCCAGTGGCTGGGAAATTTTCTTATAACCATAAAATTGTTGGGGAATTGATGGGGATTTCTTGATCACTGTAACAATCCATCTACCTTTGGGGGCAGGTCTTTGTGAAATGAATCATTTAGCATTAATTATACACTCAGATACCAGACTACCAAAGAATTGAAAAATTTTGCTCCTGGACATGTGTTCAAATAATACAACAATAGTATTGTAGTAAGGAGGGGTTTTTTTTACTTACTAAGTACATAACCTTACTACAAGCAAAATATTGAATAACTAACTTATTGTTCATTTGATGCTCTAAATAAGGGAAGAATCCTGTTGGAAGATGTATAATTTCTTTTTTCTTCACATTGTAAATAGAGTTTATACATGAAAGGATCAAATCAAACCTACAAATTTAACTAATTCTGAGGTTTCTTTTATTTGTAATTATTTGTTGAATTTTGCTATTTTTAATTAATATTTTAATTTTTTTTGTATAATACATGATCTAGTGCAACTGTCTGTCTCTGCTGAGGTGCCTTTCAGAACAGATTTTAAACCACTGATTTTTCAGATTGATGTGACTGCGTTTTTTTTCACTGTGAGTAGCATTCAATTGCTAATAATAATAGTAGTAAAATAATAACAGCAAAAATATAAATGTTAACACTAAAACTATGAAAATAATTCAAATGGTCTGTGAAGAATCCAGATGAACCTTAAATAACCATCTGACCAAATGAGCCAGAGATTTATTTTCCATAATTTTGTTCTGTGGTCAGAGGAGAAGACAAGTCCTCTCTTTGATCTTGGCAAGCAGATTCTCATCTTCAAAATCAAGTTCAGGATGGGACAAATAGTTTTAACAAAATCAATTAAACAAGTTCTGACTTTTATATACAAATGCTAAATTTCACGTTAAAAAATAGCACAAATGAATATATAGAATATATGAGTGCCTGTTATTGGAGAAAATTTAATATTTGAGTATGTCCGCTGCTCATCCTAATCTTCCTTCTGATTTTTTTGTGGGGAGAAACTGGATCAGATTTGGAAGAGAAATTCAGTGTTCACCTCCCAAGTGAGTGTTGATTTGGAAAAGCTTCAAAGTATTCATTTTACCACTTCATTGCAAAACTTCTGATATGTCATTAATACTTAAAAGATACAGAGGAAAAGTCAAAGTCACTCTTACTGAAAGAAAGTTTCCATGAAAAGCTTAAATATATATATATAACATTTTTAGCTGTTCCTGATAATTTGGAGACATTTTCCATAAAGCATCACTTTATCTCAAACATGCTTCATGACCTCTGAGCATTAGCTAAGAAGCCAGCATGGGACAGTATTTTAAATTTTTATGCGGTTATTTGCCACCTTAATTAAATTGTGTTGAACTGTGGGATCTCAGTCCTTATTGCAGGTCCCTGTTATCTCAAATACAGATGGTTCAGAATTTAATTTTAAAAGATTTTTCCCTTTTTTTTTTTTTTTTTTTTTCCTATTTTTGTTCTTGCAGTTTTGAGCAGCATGTGGAAAGGAGCAGACTGAAGGCAGCAGCAAGGGATGAGGATGTGCCACCTCTGTCTGCAGGGCTGTGTCCTCACCAAGCAAGACCTCAGTGCAGGGAGTGACACGGACTGGGCACGGCAGCTGTGCTCAGCCCGGGGTCCAGGTGACCAGAGAGGTCCATGGCAATGAAACAAGACCAAGATTTGCCTGGGAAGTCAGCTCTGAGGACCAGAGTCAAGCTCAGGAAATCCAAGGCATATTTGAAGTGTAACTTTGGCAAGGACCAGGACAGGTTCTAAACTTAAAAGCAGCTTCTAAGGAAAGGGCCAGTAGACCTCTTTTTTGAACAAGCCAGCAAGTTTACATGGCTGCTCCATATCAGAGCTGACCTCCAACATCTGAACAAACTTCTGGAGAGGCAGTGTCTGCACTCAGGTCCCTGACACAGACCTTGTTCTACAGGTCACCGGCTTTAATGTGACAGCATGGCACAATCTGTTATGTCCACCACAGCCACACGCCACATGAAAAGTCCTGTCAGGTAGCTGTGCACACCATGTGAGCACAGAACAGCCCTGCAGCTGGGCAGGGTGAAAAGCAGATTTTTAAATTCTTTTTTTCCGTCCCTTGGCTGTAACCATTTTTCTCACTCCAGCTGTGTTCGAGTGGTGAGTCATCCTCAGTGCTAAAGGTGTAAGAAGCACTCACAGAAACATAAGGAACAGACATTACACAGCTGAATTGTCAAAACTTCCGTGAGTGTCTCAGATTTTTGTGAAGCAAGAATCACAAGTCTCATATTTAATGCATGAAGGGAAATAACTTAAAATTCCTTTTATGCAAAAGCCTTAGAATAAAAGTGTCACTGAATACTGAAGAATCGTGCTCTACAGTGAGGACCTATATAAAAAAGTTCCTCTTTCCATGCAACACATGGAGTTGGTAGGACTGAGGTAGGACTAAGAGGAAAATACAGCTCCTCTCTGTGTTGGCAAAGAGCCCCTGGAGAGCCGAAATCTGTATCTGCTGTACTTGGCAGTGGGCAGCAGTATCCTGACTGCACACACTTCAGAGACTCACTGAAAGTGAACAGATCTAGATGAAGTCATTTTGATACTTCTGAGATAAGAAGAGATAATAAAATTCATATTTTGGAAAAGAGCAAATTTAAGCCATCACATCATTCCTGATAGTTATTATTTGATATGTGTGACTACCTTTTCCTGTTCTGTGACATCTGAAAAGTTTAAGGGCAGTATTTGTTACAATAGTTATGTGTTGCTGATATCATGACACAAATGGGAATTACACCAAAACAGATGCCCAAAATGCCTAGCATGGTCTGATATTGCTGGAATATTTATGGACAATCTTCTGTTTCAGCATTGTAGAGACCCATATGTAATTTGTCTAAGTTTTAAAAGATCCAAGCAATTAAACATTACTGTTTCCTTTTCTTCAAAAGGGGCTCCTCTCAATCCAGTCTTGAAAATCAAGGAGTGCAATTTTCTGCAAGAGGAAATACTGGAACATCCCTGTTTACAGCACTGTATTTTACGTACTAGTGACAACCTCTTAGAGGTAGCATTGAAAATCTGAAGGGCTATGATCCTTCTAGTTTTATCAATAGTCACAAAAGTTGCTAAAATAGTTGAAAAATTGCTAAAAAGTAGCTTGAGACCTGTGATGCACAATTTGTCACAGGTGATAGCCCTATGGGAAGGGCTTGGTCATGCATATTGATTTTGTTGAAAACTTTTATCCTTCTCTGATTACTTTCTTCCATCATGAGAATCTGAGAAACTTTTCAAAAATAACCTCTTTTCATGCTCTTTGACACTGCTACCACTTGAACATCTTAACAATTTTTAAATACTTTTAACTTTATTATGATAGCATATTTTTGTGTTTGAGTTTTTGGGACAGTGAGATGTGTGTAAGTGTGAATTGCTGTATTTTTGGTTATAGAACAGGAGGACATTTTTAATTGATGATATATTCCATTCTACTTTTTTCCTACATACATCTAGTTTGTGAATTCTTCTAATACTGGGAAAATATGAAGATGATTCAGCATTCCTGTGGCCTGCTGATAGGTGTGATAAATGCAGTCCTTCATTTTGGGGCTGGGGAGTAAGACAAAGAGAAGTGATTTTTCTCATGCAAACCTGGATTATTTGTGCTCTCAGTTTCTTGAGTGTGAGGTCAAGTATAACATCAAAATAATCACAACTGCTTGGATATATCCTAGGAGCTGGTCTGGTCTGAGGACACACACAGGGTAGAAATTAGCATTCCTTTTATGGGGTGAGAGGAGGCTAGAGGAGCTGTTGCTTTTCAGCTCAGTAATTGCTAAGCATTTCTTTCAGACTAGCACTGAGAACCCCATCCTCTGCTGCAGCAGTGTGCTCCAGGTTCAGGAGGCAAAGCCACAGCATTCTAACACTGCAAATTGGAGTGTGGGGCAAGGAGCTATAAGCCACACCTTGTTTCTGTGTTATTAAACTGTATTAATCATCAGGTCATCTGGATGTTTGTTTTCTTTTGCAGGGTTTGTGAGCTACCCAGGTTATTTTGCTCCTCTGATTTAATATTGATTTCCTCCATTCTGTTCCCTGTTCTAGCTGTTTAATCATTAACTCCATGTGTGAAGTATGAACAATTATAAAAACAACAAAAATAATGAGAATTCTATCATGCAAGTCCTGTGAAAAATAAACAGATGATAGTTTTAATAATCTTCAGTAAACAAGGCACCATGAAATCCAGAACAAAGGAGCAGTGGTGTTAAACAGTGAGAATCCTTCCAACAATTTATTGAAAGAACAATAATAAGAAAAAAAAATCACTTTTCTATATTAAAAAACCCCAAATTTTAAAATTTAAGTTATATAGCAGTTTATAGAAATCCCCCACCTATTTTACTGGGTTAAACACACCACAGATCAAATAAAACACCAGACTTCCATGCTTCTGCATAAAGGTATGAGAGAGTGTGTCCTAATTCCCTGCTTTGAAAGAGCCCTCAGGCATGTCAGGTAACTTCTGCTTCTATACCTTTTCATTCTTGCTCTGCACTCAAGCTGCATAGCTGGAAATCTGCAACTACAGACTACAGGCTGGAGCTACAAAGCCAAGTTACTTGGGTGACCAAAATATCAGCAAGCCCCTTTTGTAGATATAGCTCTGCTGCTATTTCAGTGATGGCAAAGGATAAAACAAATCTAATAGTTGATACTAGCTGTGATTTTGCTGATAGCCAAGTAAAGAAAATCTCAATGGTTAAAGCTGTTGCCCATTATCAGCTGAAATTCTGGGTCTGATTCAGTTCTTGCTCCTGATTCCTTCTACTTGTGGGGCAAAATAGGTGGGTTTGTGCAGCTGTCAGAGAGTCTAACCACATCCTCTTTCATAAATGAGAGAGTGAAAAGCATGTCAAAAAGGCCAGAAAAGTAGCACAGCTGTGAAGAGATAAGTTGCTAAGCTGCTATAAGTCATGCTTAGTCACATAACCACAGCCTAAGAGCAAATTGTTGGTGTGTCACCTCTTCACAACACTGCCACTGTTGGCCTTAAGAGCAGTATGAAGTGTAATGTATGATTTCTTGTTTCTCATTCTGCTCAGCACATTGTCAGGGGACATTTCAAACTATTTTTGGCCTCCATCTACCCATCCCATTTTCAAGACAATGGGAAGACAATGTGCTGTGTCTCATTCCCATTGTTATAATTAATTAATATTGTGCCATCCTCTGGTCTCATTAATAACTTTCTTAGAGAAACAGTATAATAGGAAAATACACCAGTCAGTAAAGCCTTCAGTGACAACTCAGCATTGTGATAAAACATGCTGCAGTACAAGAAGAAACTTGTATATGCTTATTGTGAGGAAATGAAAGATGGAAAGAAGACAATGGAGAACAAATTAACCCCTTCTGATAATTGAAGCTCATAAACCTCTGGAAGCTTCTCTGCCTCTGTTAGTCATAAAACATGACAGTAGAGGACACAATCTCTGTTGCTCCCCAGGGGATATTTTTCGCCTTTGTAGCAAAACAACCCATTAGGTAAACAGAGCTTTGTTGCCCATAGCAACAGAAAATTGCATTCCAGCAGGATAACAATGTTTTTCAGCTTTGCTTATTTCTTTCAAAATTAAAAGTAAAGATTAGCAGGAAAACAGAAGTACAATTAAAATTGGGCCTTGCTTAATAAAGATTGGAGAATTAAAAGAAGGAAGAACAAGATTCATTAACCAAATGAAAAACATAGTAAAATTATATTTACCTGCTGTATTTACCTGCTGCTTACTTTACTTACAGCAGTTACAGTCTGGCATTCAGTTATTCCCACACTGCCAGACAGCTTGACACAAAGAAGCTGACATTGTTCATATTATAGAATTACAGCATGTCCTGAGTTATAAGGGACCCACAGGGATCATTAAGTCCAGCTTCTGGCCCTGCACAGGAGAGCCCCAAGATTCACACCCTGTGCCTGAAAGCATTCTCCAAACACTTCTTGGACTCTGTCAGGCACAGTGCTGTGACCACTTCTCTAAGAAGCCTCTTCTGGTGCCCAACCCTCTCTGTGTGAAGAATCTTTTCCTAAATTCCAGCCTAAACCTCCCCTGCCACAACTTCAGGCCATTCCCTCGGCTGCTGTCACTGGTCACCAGAGAGAAGAGGTCAGTGCCTGCACCTCTCAAGGAAGCTGCAGCCTGCAGAGAGTTCTCCTTTCAGTCTCCTCTTCTGCAGGTTGAAGAAAACCAAGTCACCACAACCACTCTTCCTTCACCATCCTCACAACTTTCCTTACACAGGCTCAAACAGCTTAATGTCTTATATTGTGGTGCCCAGAACTGCCCCCGGCACTCGAGGTGAGGCAACCCCAGTGCAGAGCAGGGTGGGACAATCCCCTCCCTTGTCTGGCTGGCCATGCAGTGCTTGATGGCCCTTCTGGCTGCCAGGACACTGCTGGCTCACGTTCAACCTGACATCAACCAGGACCCCCAATGCCCTTTCCATGGCACCGCTTTCCTTGCTGGGACTGCAAGGATATAAAAGCCCTGGGGTTCTTTTGTTAGGGGTCCCTCCTTGGAGCACCAGCTTGAGCTGTTTCTGTGTTACAATACTGTTAATAGAGTTCTTTATTGAGCAAATCATCTGATACTCTGTTCTGGGGACCTGGGGTTGAACCAGGAAGGAAATTGGTCTGACTGTGTGAGTGGGGTGTGTGGGGAGCCAAGCAGGGAACAGTGGGGTCACCGAAGCCACCACTGTGAAGCAGCTTCAGTCCCAAGAGTGACAGTCTCTGTCATTAGGAGTGTGATTTCCAGAGGGGCTCATGAGCAGTAAAACTGGGAAGTTTCCTTAATGAAACATTTTGCATTAGAAAAGTTTATTATTTGAAACCCATCTTCCAAGTTGATTGGTAGCACACATCTTGATTTTAGGAAAGGTGGATATAGGATTTGGGTACCCTGCAGATTTAATGAGGTGCAAGAATAAAAAGGGATGAGGCTGTAAGTTTTCTAACTGTGCTTTTACCTTAGAATAGGCTTTCGAAAGCTTTCCTTTTGTCCTTATGTCTTACTGGCTCCTTCTCTTTTTAACAGTCCTTGGCTTTTAAATTTTTTTTCAAGGAAAACTATGGATAGCATTGGTTAAAATATGACTACAAAGAAAATACAACATTGAAGCAGAATAATGGTAGATTTTATCTAAAGTAGTGAATTGGGGATACTTCGTAATCATCTAGTTTTCTTCAGTTTTCATTACAACTGAGTTACGAGGGTGGGGAATAAGCTTTGTAATTTTTAAAAAAGCTACAGACCAGGCTACATGGATGGTAGGTAGCGACACAAATTGAGATGTATTAATGTTGCTATGGGGAGAGAGTCTCTAATAATTCATGAGTCATGAGGGAATTAGAATCCATTTCTCATACTCAGTTTAGCGGTAAGAACAGTCTTGAGAGCTTTTTGGTCTGTTTCTAAAAATAAATGGAAATAAATTCCAGCAAATTACTTATACAATACCTCTTGATTTGTTTTGTTTGTGAGAAACTCAGAGACCCTCTGATAAGTGTTCCAAGGACCACCATCTGCCATTTTAAAGTGTCAGATCATAGAATCAACTTATTTTAGACTGTAACTTTTTAATATGTTTTTGAAAATGAAGATTTGGATCATACAACTGAAACAATCTGAAAATGTGGGATTCAAAGACGTTTTTCAGAAAGCATGAAGCAAATGTAGGTAATAAATATTTAAATGTTTCTGTTTCAAACAATTAATTATTTTAAGGATAAATCCATGATTTCTCATTACTTTATAATACTCAAATGCCTAATTTAATTTTTCTTGATTGCATATTATAATGTAACTTCAAGAATCACATTTCTAAAATAAATGCTATTGCCTATTAATTCAAAATGTCCTTTCTGTGACTATTCTGAAGTAATAGCTAAAAAATCGATGTTTCATTGCAGTTTTTGTCAATGTGGAACCATGTCAATGTGATTAGTGCAGGAGAAATGGAGAGTGAAATTGTCTGGGAATTGATGCAACTCTTTTTGGATAAGAAATGCAAAAATCACACTTAACAGAAAAATAAAACTCCCTGGACCTGTTGCCTCTAAATTGACTCCAGTGTGACTTTGGTCATGACCCCACATGCACTGTTGTGGTGGTTTGACCCTGGCTTGATGCCATGTGCCCACCAAAGCCATTATGTCACAGCAGGACAAAAAATTTTGTGTGTTGGGGTAAGGGCAGGGGGACATCACTCACCAGTTATGGTCACAGGCAAAACAGACTTGACTTGGGGAGACTAATTGAACTTATTATTTATCAAATTGGAACAGGAAAATAAGAAAATAAAATAAAAATAATAAAAAAAAATCTTAAAAAAACCCTCACACCTACCTGTTCCTTCTCCCCAGGCTTAACTTCATTCCTGGTTGCTCTACTTTGTCCTCCCCAGCAGTGCAGGGGGAATGGGGGTCGTGGTCAGTTCATCACCTCTTGTCTCTGCCTCTCCTTCCTCTGCTGGGAAGGTCTGCCCACACTCTTTCTGTGTTCCAACATGGGGTCCCTCCCACAGGGGACAGTAATCCACAAACTTCTCCAACATAACTCCTTCCCATGGGCTGCAGTTCTTCACAAACTGCTCCAGGCTGAGTTCTCTGGTGGGTCACAATTCCTGCCTGCAAACCTGCTCCAGTGTGGGCTTCTCTCTGTGCAGGTTCACAGGTCCAGCTGGGATCCTGAGCCAGCTTGGCTTGTCCACAGGGTCACTGCTTCCTTTGGGCATCCTGCTCCAACACAAGGTTCTCCACAGCCTGCTCCACCACCACGACCATAATAGGTGTGGACTATCCCCTTGGTCAGTTTGTCTCAGCTGTCCTGGCTGTATCCCCTCCCAAGGTCTTGCCCACCCCAAGGGCACTGGTGAAGGGGGAATATTGAGGGGCAGTGCTGATGCTGTGACCACCCTGCTCAGCAGAATCTCAACACTTTTGTGTGTTACCAACGCTTTTCTGGCAAAGCACAGCAGTGGGACAGATGCTGTGAGGAAAACTAACTCCATCCCAGCCTCACCTAATACTATCAAATGCTATGATCCAGCTATCATAAGCATCTGAAAAGCTTTTGTATCACATAAATATTAAAGAAAGCTGTTCTGAAATACAAACGATCTGCAATCCTGTGTTTCTGATAACTTCCTGGGTTTTTAATGCCATCTAATTAATGCAGTCTCTTTCATACATTTTCTTTTCTCTCCCAAATTTTTCCTGACTCATCACCATCTTTTTTCTCTCAGTACTCCATTTATAGATCTTGCCAAACCACAGAAATACCTTTTTTCATATATTCACATGTGCATGTTTTTTGGACACTAAACATCTGATTATACATAGGATCTGATTTCTTCAAATCTGCTTGTGAGCTCTTTCATATTAAGCATCACCTACAGAATATTTTTATAGTCAAACCACTCCTCACATAAAATGCAGGGTAATTGCTCTTCTCTATACATCACAGACTTATCCCAGGGAAGTAAGAAAACAGCTCTTTTGAATTAGTGGCCATTATCACAGTCACAGGCAATTTACCTGCCAAGAGTTAGAATCACGACTGGCACACAGAAATATCTGATTGCTGGCCTTGCATCTACTTCTGATCCAGACTGTTAAAAAAGATCAGCTAAATAGGAACTGATAGACTGATTTTGTCCCAACATGCTCCATGCCCACAATATTCCATATATTCAGTGATACTTTTATTTCCAAGTTATGCAGTGCAATCCAGCTATATTCTTTCTTGATTTTCTTAGGTAGAGGATTTCACTTGGTTGTCTTATTTGTGAAAGGCTGTATTCAAACATGACTAGAATTCAGAACATATCTCTAAATGATTTTCTGTGTGATTTTGTTCACAGGCAAGAACTTTTCTCCATTCAGGTAGCAGTGTTAGAACAAAATTAATACAGATAAACACTCATGATTTCTCTGAACTTGGCAGAGGTAGGAACTGGTTTGGAGCCACTATGAAAAAATTATAAACAAAGATTTTAGCCAGGGATCAGGAAATAGTTGAGTGATTTCAATGTGATTCTTTAAAACCTCTCCACAGAAGACAATGGGTCAGCAAAAACCAAAAAGAAACCACCAAACCACGTGATAAAGGAATGATGGGTGGTTTTATGGGTGGTTCTGCACTCTGGAAAGTGGACGCAAACATAAAGGCGGAAGTGTGTGGGAGTAGCAGAAAGACATGAGATTGTGCAAAAGAACCAGGATCTGTTCCCAAATTATTAAATGGTGACAACTGTAAATAACAATCACTAATATTTAGCTTACAATCTTTCTGAGATGGATTTTTCTCTCTTGGTTCTCTGTAATGATAATCCTTTTTTTGCCACGGTTATCAAGGTTATCTTTATCTAAGGAGTTGAAAACTGGTGTGATTAATAAAGAAACAGCACAGCTAGGAGTCAAGAATGCCCAGGCTTGCAAAACAAAGGTGAGCTGCAGAGCTGGATGTGATTGATTGTAATGTCTGGGAAATGCAAAGGACCTATAATTTAGTATGTAGAGGCAGTCACATCGGAAATCAGGTGAGGCGTGAGTGTACACATTAACCTTGGTGGTGGACTAGAACACTGTATTTCAGGCACAATTTTGTGTCACTTGGATGACTGAGAGCAAACATAAACTTTGCTGGGCCTACTTAGATGCATTTTTACCCAACTTAGAGGTTTCATATTTTACAGGGCTGCAAGGCACTCCTGAGTTAACTGGATTTTTCGGTATAAAGTAAAGATGGTCTTAAATTTTAAAATGAAAAACAGCACTGGAGAAATGGACCTAGGTTAGTCTTGATCACCATATAATTATAGGACTGAAAATTAAATAATCATACAATGACTAAATATCATATTGTGATGATTTGTATTTGTAACTATTGAGCCCGGTATACTCATGGAACCCAGTCACTTGAAAGCAAATCTCATGAAGCTGGTGGTTCTTCTTTCAATAATTTCAGCTCACCTTGAAGCACCCCCAAGGGTATTACTGCGACTATTTCCTTTTACATTGGCAAAGTTATAGTTGAGACTTCCAGACACAGGTGAGGTACTGGGATCCAGTATATGCTGTTTAGTGTAACTCCATGGTCAGAGGTTTATAGCAGATTTTCCTTCAAGCAGCAGTACAAGCAGTTAGTGACATGCTCAGATAAACCTGTTGCAAGCACATAATATATAATTTTATAAATTATCTACCTTTCTTCTGATAGTAGGAGGTCAGTCCCACATTTCTAACTGCTAAATAATGAACATTAATTTCACTGTATGTTTATTTAAATTTGAAGAAGAAGCTCTTATTTAATCCTTCAGGTATTGCAACTGCACAAAGCTATTCAGTATTTCTTGTTTAGGCAAGATGTGAAAAAGCAATACCAAACACAAGAGCCAAAAAATGAACCACAAAGAAAACATTACTAACTACTGTCCATTTAAAATAGCTGTGTTTCCAGGTTCTCCTGTGAATTTTTAATTAACTTCTTTTCTTTCACTAGAGCTTGTTGTGAGATTTTCTTTTCCCTTAATGACTTTTTTATCTGCCTTTTGTATATTTGCACACAAATTTGATTAAGAAGAAAAATGCTTTTATGCCTTTAACGTATTTAATAAATGACATTGTTTAGCCTGAAGAAAAGGAGGGCCAGAGGGATCTTGTTGCTCTCTACAACTACCTGAAAGAGGTTGTAGCCAGGTGGGGGTCAGCCCTGCCCCCAAGCAGTAAAATAAGAGGAAATGGCCTCAAGTTGCATCAGACTGGGGTTTAGACTGTACATTAGAAAAAATTTCTTCACCAAATAGGTTGTCAAGCATTGGATCAGGCTGACCAAGGTTACCATCTGTGGAAGTATTTAGAAGATGTGTAGTAGATGTGATGTGGCACTTGGGGACATGGTTTAGTGTTGGACTTGGCAATGCTGAGTTAATGGTTGGACTCGATGATCTTAGACATTGGTTCCAACCTAAACAATTCTATGACTCAATGACTGTCACAAAGGCAAGGCATATGAAATCAGTTTGAGGTGGAAATCCTGTTGTATATAACTACCTGATCAGTGGATGCCAAACTAAGGTGCAAATGTTGGATTTTGCAACCAGACAAATCTTTGGCTGTCCTAACTCCAAAAGTAAACATCAAGTTTATAATGCATATGGGTAGGCTCAGGACACTTATGCTTGTCACTTCTTGTTGGAACTGCTGTTAATGTTAATTTATAACTCTCTGTGGTGCACCTATTACGTATTTTCCTGTTGTCAGTCCCTGTCTGGCTACACAGGCAGCCTACAGGGGTCTGAGCTCTGCAACATCTGGTGTCTGAAAAGAGAGGGAGCCTGATGAGCTGAGCAGAGGATAGCTCTGAAACCTCATTGTACACAGGGCTGGGCAAAACTTGTATTTGCATGCAGTGCTCTTCTGTTGCCTTATAAATTCAAAGCATTTGTGAGTGATAGTATTAAAAAATTACCTTAAAAAGAAATGGTTAGGTTTGGTAAAATAAGTTGAAAATCCAAGATGTGCTACAACAATATAGCAAAATGCAGAAACAGAATTATTACCAAGTTATGATTTTAGAATTATTGGAGGTGGTAGTTAGGATTTTTTTCAGTTATTTCAATGGAGCAAGGCACTGTCCTCCATTGCTAATAAGCTGTTCATATAGTACTAGGAAACAATATCTGGGATGTGAATACAAGTTAAGTAAAGAGATATAATGTAAAAGAAAATTTTCCAAGTTCTCCCATCTCATTAGTACTGATTCTAAGCAAGCTCCTTTAATACAGGTTAACTTTCTTAATAGACTAACCCTCCCTTACATTCTACCTGATTGTTTATTCCCTATTGAGTGTACCTCTGATAGGTACAGCACCCAGGTTTTGCCTTATGTGCTGTTTTGTTTTGTTAAAGAAGCTGTACTGCAAACAGCCAAGTCCATGAAGTTTATGTCCAGCAGTTAAAATGCCCTGGCTGTGAATGTCATTCGTCTAATGCAAGACTGTCAGAGGAAAATATGTGGGCTATTTCAACACTCTCAGGCTTTATAACTACAATAACAAACACTTTGCTTCACAAAAAAAGACACATTCACATGTCCCCATATTTCATTTACAGTGGCTAAGTATTTCCCAATTTACATATTAATGCAGCTTAGTCCAAAAAGTTTACAAGAACACCTGGGAAAAATTCCACTAGATGGATGGTCACTGCAACATTGGAAACACATTTCAGCTGAGTATTTTCCTTATTGTTCTAAATTTTAAAATGACAGTGTTAATGTTAAATACAGGACAGAGTTGTGAATGCAGTCCAGCATCCAGGATCACCTCCAAGAACATAGTTATGCTTTGACTTCCTTTGAGTTTTGGGCCAAATGTATGTTGCCAAGTGGTCCTGTTTGCCCACTGGGCTATTGTCACACCCAATTATCTGAAAACAATGCCGTTAGGGAAATTTTAAAATGAATGAATTTTTCACTTTGAGGTTTTCATGTTATTCTGAACTTGAACTCAAGCCACTCTTTCTAGAAATGTCTGGTTTTTTCACTCTTGATGTTTGGGAATAAAAAAAGATATTGAAAATCTTTCATTTTATGAGGAACTTATATACTTGTTCAGCTGATTTTTAAAACACAATGCTAGTCTCAGTGAGAGTAGCAGAAGCAGGATATACAGATACTTTTTGTACTTACAGCTTGTTTAATAATTTCTTCTGCATTTCCAAGCTCTAATGTCACTTAAGAGTTGCAGGAAGAGGAGTCTCTTTTGAAAGGCAAACAAACCACAGTGTATGATGTTGACAGGAACTTCTTGCCCAAGAAGCTAATGCAAGCCTTTTCACACAGGCTTGTTACCACCTGGCAGAAACAACCAGTTCACTGCAATATACCAAACTGAAAACTAATCATCCAAGCCAGTCCTTTTCCTGTTTTTTTAAAGATGTCATGAACATCTACATAATGTATTTCTGGCAAAAATGAATAGCCAGGTCACTCAGTCTCACTCAAAAACACAGCACTGTCTCCTGGGGCATATTCTTCAGCAATACCTAATTCAGAAGGATGGGTTTGCTGTTTTTTTTTCTCAGTCCTTCCCTTTTCCACACTACAAAAAACAGGTGTGTCCCATGGTTTGAATCAGACTTATTTAGCTTTAGTTAGCTGCTGAATTTCCACCCATGGAATCCAACCAGATGAATGACTTTTCTTAGCTCTGGTAAGCTCTCCTTTTCTATGTCAGAGTTGAAACATCCCCTTCAGGAAGATGCCCAGCAGCATTATTTCCACACACCCACCCCCAGTTATCCCCAGCACGTTTTGCTCCCCCGTAGCGCTGCCCTCATGTCACATTATTGTGATTCATTACATACCTAGGCAAGTGAGAGCTACACTGAGTGACTCAGCAGCAATAGGGAGATTATTCCATTTTTTGCATGTCTGCTAGATGGGTGTCTGTGGAATAACAGCAGAGGAGAAGATACATTATTTGTGTCACTAGGGTGATGGGAGCTGGAACTCCAATTTATAGCAAAGTGCTTCTGCATGCATTTGCATCAATTTTTTATTCTTTAACGTGAAAAAGCTGCTCTATGTTGAGATTGCCAGTGTGTGTGTCTGTGTCAGTGTGAGGTGTAAATACTTTGCCCAGACCACGGGGTTATTTCAAGGGGTTTCCATTTCCATCATGGAAACCACATACCCTAGAAGTGCTAAAGTCAGGCCCTTGACATCATCTTTATGATCTTCTGTCCGTGAGACTAGAAAAAGTCTGACAGGGAGAGTGAGAAAAATGGGCTTCTAATCTGTTAGTCTGCTACAAATTTTCCATGTGGCTTTGGGCTTTTCTGTCTTCTTTCATAATTTGTTTCATTAGCTTTTCAGGACAGCACTTCCCCTTTCTATACAGGCTAGTCTAAATGGGGTCCTGCCCTCAGCTTCAGCCTATAAGTTCTGTCATAGAACAAAGACCTGTAATAAATATATTTACTGGCCTCTCCATTAAGATGCCTTTTGTGAAATTTATTTGATGGAATTGTTTCACAATTACCTCAGAATGAAACCCCAGGGCTTTTAGATATGGAAACCAGCTGACATACAAGTGTGTTCATATGAATTTATTTTAAAAGTAAAGGCACTTTGACTGCCTTCACATATTTCCCTATACTTTTCTTACTAATTAATGCTTTTGGTGCAGATAACAGCTGCAATTAAAACTTGTTTTAATATCTAAAACCAAAACACTAATCTAGGATTGAAATAAGAACTCCTGAAAGAAATAAAATAAACAGACTCAGATATAAAGTCATATTTGTTTGGCTTTGTGAAGGAGGGAAAAGTAGGGGCTTTGTTCCAGAAGAAAAAATATATGAAACTAGAATAAGAATTTCTCTCTAATTTAGGTGTAGTGAAGGCACTGGTTCATAATTCATCACTCTACTAATGCATTCTGGCAGAGGATTATTTCACATGCATGGCAGGATGTGTCAGACCCTTTGATTTAGGGTCTTTAACAGACTGGATTTTCAAAGAAGTGCAAGAGGGTTCTGCTTCTTCCCCCATAAGCACTACTAAATTCACATTGAGAAATCTGGCTTAAATTATACTTACAGTTCCTGACACATAAAAGCAATGTGATACAGAAAGAACATGTAAATTCATGCTTGTATCCTCCCGAATGGAGGTGGCTTGTATCTTCCTATGGTGGAGCTGGGGATGACAAAATGTAACCACCTTCCCAGTAGTGACTTAGGACTCAACTTTATTAGAGACTTCTCTATCAGGTGATGGCCTGGGACAGATGAAAACTTGCATGGAAAGCTCTCTCTGTGTCATGAAAAAAAAATAACATAAGATAGCAAAAGCAACTAAATATTAAGTTCCATTAGCCTGCACCTTCTAATTGACGTAGCTGCCTGTGTACTTGAACAGTCTCTTAAATATGTTAATTTAACCTTGTGTTCTCTTACCTGAGATCATCAACAGCTTCATAGTCCATTTTTAAAAAGCTTTTTATTATTCTCATGTTTCTAACAACGTGATGTTTTTGAAACTTAATCAGGCCAATAACAATAATTAAAATAAAAATATATGCAGGAAAGGTGATATAATTATAGGCTACTCCAGGGACTCACGACAGCAGTTTTTCATTTTGTTTTGGATTTTTTGAAAGATTGCAGTGTCTGTAGTGAAAGAAAGTGGTTCATGTTGAGCCTCCAGCAATATTCTAAGTGACTGACTACACCCAAGGAATATCAGGTGCAGATCAAACAAATCGTATCCGCAAGATATAAATTAAGTTTTTTGAACCCCAAAGGTACATTTGAGAAAATTTGGAAAACCTGCTCCTTAATATTCTTGGTGAGAAATCACAGTGTGGATCTTTATATATTTTAGCATTCTACATCCTATTATCATATTGGAAGGTTAGTTAAGTAACAGTTTTTTATAAAAGAAAATTCCCTGTAAGTCTATCTAACAAAATAAACAAAAAAAATATTTGTGTTGACGATGAATGTAATTTACTTTTACTGTGTCTTCTGAATTGCATTATTCATATCAACTCTGAAGGATTTTCCTTGCTTTCACTGTATTTATGGCCTGAGATGTGCATGCAGCTGTTCTAGTCCCCACAGATCCATCACCTGACCCATAATCAAACTCCATGTGCCAAAGATGTCTCAATACACAAAGAATAGTCATTCTAGGCTTTCTGATAGTTCAGTTTTCATAATTAATCCACATTAAGAAAATTAGAAAAGAGAAAATAGACTTAGCAAAGTGTGCCTGTGTGCAGTTTATCTAATTTTTGTTAAACTGCTAGTGATTAGATTAGTTAAAAAATGCTGTCTATGAGAAGACCCTCAGTCACCCCTTGACTAAAGGCAGCTAAATTAGACAGGATATTTCTCAAGCTCCTGCACAGTAGGTGGTGAACTCTTTCCTCTCCAGCAGTTTCATAGAAAATGGAAGATGAAAAAGTTCCTAATCCAAAACCCAAAGCTTTTTTTTAAATAAAAGCACGAAAATAGTTTCCCCTCTTTGCCCTGATGCAGAAAATATACTTGTTTGCTTCAATTTTGAAGTACTTTAAGACTGCTCTTAAAACATACTATTTTAAAGCCTGGCTCTAGTTTCGTACTTGAAAGTTTATGATTTAGTCTGTGAATCTGTGTAAGGCAGCATGATTTAATAATCTTCTCTAAATTGGAAATCTGTCTTTGTGAAACATGACTCGAGTAAAGAGAAACTATTCCTTGCATTTTGATTGCATTTTCAGACCTGAGTCAAATTAGTCCATAAAGGTTCTGGAAACTCTTATTTATAGGATATATGTCTCTCGTGTTCTGCTCAGGAGCTTTGGATATGATGGCCAAAATTGTCAGGATCACATAGTTTTAATTCTTTTAACCTTCAGATTTCAAATTCAGTCTTTTTACATCTATCTTTAAGATATCCCAGATTTTTCATTTCCTATTTTCACTTTTCTTTGACAAGCATCTGGAAATTTTTGCAAGCCAAGTGCACATTCTGTATCTATAACATTAGAAGCTGAGATTATCCATCTTGCTCTAGTTTTTAATTCCCACTCCCACTTTTTTCTTTTCACATTTTGTAACCAATTACAATAACCGTAATTACCATAGCCTATCCTGCATAGCATCGATTTACATTTTGTCTAAAAGCAACCATCCAAAAGATGTAAATGTCCTGAAAGCAGATCTAAGCTCATTCTTCCATTGAAAAATATTTAAAATTAATCAGGAAACATGACTTACAATTTATACTGTAGGGCTGAATCAAACTCAGAAAAGTTTTGTGTTGAGGCTGGCCATCTGTTCTAAGTCACTGGAAAAAAAAGAAAAAGCCAGATGACTTAAGACCAACATTTTCAGCCTGAATTGACTTCCTTGGGCTCTTGCATCTCTGAGACTCTAAGTTAAGGCACCCAGACTTAGAGTGTATGTTTTGCACCATTTCTCTCTTCCTTATTTTTTGTCCCAAAAAGTGAATATGTTTGTTGCTACTCAGTAGCCAAAATTATTAACCCCAGTTATATTCAGTTTGGTAAACATAGACTGGAAGGTAATCACAGGAATGATTTAATGACTTTTTGGGAGTTATTTTTAGCTGTGAACTACACCCTGGGGAAGAAGAGGGGTATTTGATGATGACAAAGAATTGCTGCAACCTGTTGAGATTCCTCGCTTTCAGAGACTGCAATTAGGACATGATGGACATGAAAGGGAAAAAATTTGTTGCGCTAAGTCTAAAGAAATTTAAAGAAAAGTAGTAGTAAGAATTAAGAGACATAAATTGTGAAAAGTGAGAGGACAGGTAAAATACAGGTTATATTAATTTCAACTCCCTCACAGCTGTTTAAAACTGGAGGTCAGTGTCCAAGGAACTGTTTCTTATCCTGAAACAAATAAGGAAGCTCTGATTAGATTAACTATATAATCATAGATTAACTATATAACTCTATGTCATGAATATTGACATAGAGGTCTGCTGAGGAGACTTCCTCAGATATGATTCCTGTATGGATATGACTGCATATCCATCTTACTTTTTCTTTCAATTTCTGTTATCTAAAATTGCACTTCCTTATGCTCATACTTGTTAGATCCAATACCTTAATGTTAAACTAACAACTTTTTGGAATAATGTTTCAGTAGATTTTTCATAACAATGTCTGGTATCCTGATTCCTCTGGTGGCCACAAGTAGATGTCATGGAAAGAGTGTTATCTGGGTTTTCTTCAAGGCATCGTCTTTTTGGGTTTCTTAAATTTCTTTACAATAAACACAGTCTGAGTTTATGCTGAACAAAGTCCAGGCTGTGGACTTTATTAGACTACTCTTAATGGATAAGCAACTGAGTTACCTTTACTTGCCAAATAATTGCCTCATTAATTTTATTAGATACTGAGGGTATAGAATTTGATCATGAGCAACAAAAAAGAGCTTACTAACGAATTCTTAGAAATGGAAAGGAAAAGTATGTTGGCTAATACAAATAATCTTTCAATGCTAGTTTTACATGACTCAAAATAATTCTTGTCCTCACTGTGTTTACATTCTGATTCTGCTAACAGGTAAGTTGTGCAATTATCCTACTTTATTGTGTGTTAGTGGCTGTGTGAAATGTGTACTTTATACCCACAAATAGTCCCAGCCCATTTGGCAACAAAATGGGCAAAAGAAAGATATGCCTCATGGCTGGTGTCCATTTGGCATACCTTGAAATTTGGAACATTATTTATGAGCAGCTACTTGTAAAAATTCTGGTTTCAGGATGAGAATTATTGCCATGGTCTGGCTGGAGTTCTGCAAATGCTAATTTGGGTGCATATGGACAGATTATTTGTTTTAAGTTCATTTGAGCAGTGGAGTGATGTCAGTAAAAGAGGCTGTTCAGAGCTCAGCAGCCTTGGAGCACATTTATGTGAGCTGGAAATACCAGTGACCAAATGCCATCTCTGTAGAGCTTTGCTTTGCTGAGGGGGCTCACCTCAGCAGTGGAGCTCTGCCAGAGAGGCTTCAACAGATGTTTCAAACAGCTGGGAGTTTTACTGTCTTCTCTCTCCTCTCTCCCTACCTCCCTTACAACTTGTGAGGAAAATACTAGTGTGGAGACTGTGAAGAGATAGCTAATGAGACAGAGACTGTCAGGGTGTGTCTCAGGGCCAGCACAGCCTCTACTCCTTGCCCACACCGAGTTTCAGGTCCTGCAGTGCCAGCGCCATGGGAGTGCATGGCCCTGTGTCTCAGAGCCTGCAGCTTGACCCCCACCCAGCAGCTGATGTCCCACACAAGCTGCATCCCCAGGGAGGAGCCTGGTGCCAGAGGCTGTGCCTGACCCCCACATGCTCTGCCCTACCCAGGCTGAGGCATCAGACCCTGTCTGCTGGGCCCTGCTGGCCTGGGAGCCCCTGAAATCCCTGGCCCCCAGCCCAGGGAGCTGCCATCTTCCCAGCATCCCACCAGATCAGCTGGAAATCTTGACTTTGTCTTTGAAGCTTCAAGAGTAGTGATCTTAGTACTCAGATGGAATTTAAATGTATTTTTTTATTCAAGAAGGTAAAAGACAACTCAGTGAAAGGTACAAATATACACTTCTTAATAACTTCCTTACTATAAATACAGTGGAAGTAGAAATTTGAAGAAATAAGATCCATGCAGCTCATTTATTCCAGTTTTGATATCTTATCCTTTATTCAGGATGAGTATACTGATTGGGAAATCAATATATATGAACACATCCATCTTCCAACCCGATGAATAGGGTCTAAGACAATACATACAATGCTGAGTGGGCTAATGTACCAGATTATCTGAGTCAGCCACAGAAAATCTGAGCTATCTTTAGGCTTTTAAACATATTAGGAAAATTTGGTTTAGTCCCAAGGTGAATGGACCTTATATTCTCATTCACTTATAAGCAAGTACATCTTCTCCCTTGCTGCTGATTAGAAACTCCTCTCAAAGAGCTTAAAAACTGAAGTGTTTTCACTTTGCAGTCAGAAATTTTGTGTATTTCCATCACATGTACTATTGATTTTCAATCTTGGATATTCATTATTAACACTTAACATCCACACTCATTTGTTTTTGCACATCCACATTATTAGACCCAGTGACCTCCCACTGAGGGCTAGAAATAATATAGTGGAAATGTGCCTATTGAGCAAGAGAGAAACATTTTCTCAACTTGAAGACTGCTTTTCATAGTAAATTACTAATCAGAGATTTTATCTTGATGAGTAAATAAAATGCTGATCATGAAAATTGTCAAAAAAGTCAATTGTCAGGAATTGTCAAAAATGCTGTGTAACCCAGGAAATATTATTTTTGCTAAAACCAGAAAAAGAGTTGAAATTATGTGGTATTGCAGGGTGTCAGAACATATCTGTCTTTGTCTTCGTTTCAGCTGAGTTTTGTATTCACTTGGTGGCAAAGTAACTATTGCTTCATATTTGTATGAGCTGAAGCTTTGTGAACCCAAGAATGGCAAAGGTCTGGCAAACCTGGAAAGGCACTGCCTTGCAAGAAGAAGTCCTTGATATCAGCTGGGGCTGGGGGAGAAAACTTTCTGACTTCAAGGGAATAAGTGATGAAGAGGAAAACTACAATAAGAAAATATTTAAATATAAGTCTAAGTGGACCCCAAGAGGAATGAGGAAGAAATTCTTACCCACTGTGAACATCACACTGACAAAGGGAGAGGACGTGAGTTTCAGAGTAAAAATTAGGAAGCATTTCTTGTGGAAAGGTGGTTGAACACTGGGTCAAAGTTCCTGGAGAGGTGGGCAATGCCTCAAGCCTGCCCGTGTTCAAGAGGAAATGCCCTTAGTAATATGCTTTAGCTTTTGGTCAGCCCTGAAATAGTCAGGCAGTTGGACTGGATGACCATTGCACATCCCTTCCAATGCAAATATTCTTTCTATTCAACTCAGTTTGATTCCTACTTCAATTCATCATAAATAACAAACAAAGGCTGACAACTCAGCCAGCTATCACCCAGATTCCTGCTTGAAGAACACTACAACTGTCAGCCTTACGACAAGACGGGCATTGGATCACAATGTGAGAGAAAAAGGACTTTAGGATATAGGAATATATGTTCTGTGCAATGATTTTAAGTGTATTGTTAATGTGAATTTCTGTTTCAACTAGATAATTTGGAGGATTAGACTGTTAAAAATTAGTTTAAATTATATCAGTTATTAGTTAAGTTATTCTTAGAACATTATTATTCTTCTTATATTCTTGCTATTCTTATTCATTATTATTCTTCATGTTTTAATTCTATGTATGCAGTGTATCTCTCTTGCCAGTAACATTTTATCTAACACAAGCCATACATTGAAATCCAACCTCAGAACCAAGCTGAGATATGGCTGTAGAACATTGCTGTATTTGTTTATATGATGTTGAATTTCAGCTCCCATAAATAGATTTTGAACTGGTGATGCTTTTAACTAGCATATTGCTGCTAGGCTGGCTGATTACTCATTCACTTTTCTTGTCCCTGACATATGTAGAGAACACCTGCAGCTACATATAAAGTGCACTTGATAAATACAATATCATGAGGAATGAGGAAGTGATATGGTAGCACTTGTCCTTTTATTTATTCTCAGGACGGTACATAGGGTGGGATGACTGAGTGGGTTAGGCCATTTACCCATCTGTCTTTATTTTGCAGGTCTTATGTTGTAACACAGGAATTATATTTCTCTGCCATATTTACTTTAGCTAGATGTTCTTTTGTCCTTTTTTAAGTCCAACTCTTGGAATCTCTAGGCATTCATTTTATTCTTCAAGATGAAGATCTTTTTTTAGAATCCATTATTGTCATGGAGACAGTCATACAACATTGCAAGTGATATTACTCAGACCAGAGGAGGTATAACATCTTGCAAGATCAAGCCTTCAGAAATCATGCCAGGTCTTTAAGATCTCTTCCAACCCAAGACATTCTATAATTCTATTTTAAAAAATATTGGTCTTTCAAAGAACATAAGATGTTAAAGTCTCCAGCCACCCTACAATGAAAATTCCAATATTTACAAGTTATAATACTCTGAATTTAACCTGCTTTTCTCTACTAAATTTCTAATAGTATTCACAGTTTTTCTTCTATATGTGGTTAAAAATTACATCTTTTTTGTAAACATGACCAGCTCAACATTTGTTCCACCTTGTTCAAGAGCTCCGAACTGGATGCTTCTCTGTTTATTAAGCAGATCAATACATTAATTGTCCTCAAATTTCACCTTATGTCATGATTGTATTAAGCTCTATACAAAACCACTTTCAAATAATTATTCAAATAATTATCATATAGATGATGTTTACTATCCATCTCTTAATTCAAAAACTCCAGGTTAAAGGGAGGAAAACAGATTCCCTCTACTCTCAGCAACTCCTGCCCTACCAGCAGCCAGTTCTAAGGAAAAGCTTTTGACCTGTGTGGTGAAGTCATAGAATCACAGAATATGCTGAGTTGGAAGGGACCTATCAGAATCATGGAGTCCAACACCAGGCCCTCTGCAGGACACTGCAATCACACCAAATGTTTCTTGAACTCTGTCAGGCTTGGTGCTGTGACCACTGCCCTGGAGAGCCTGTTCCAGTGCCCAACCATCCTTCGGGTGTAAAACACTTTCCTAATATCCAACATAATATCCCCTGGCTCAGCTTTAGGCCACTTCCTCTAGTCCTGTAACTGGGCACCAGAGTGAAGAAATCAGCTGCCCCTCCTCTTCCCCTCATGAAGAAGGTGAAGACCACAATTAGGTCTGATCTCAGCCTCCTCTAGGCTGAGAAAACCAAGTGACCTCAGCCAATCCTCATAAGGACTCCTCCCCAGACCCTTCACCATCCTCATGGCCTCCTTTGGACACTCTCTAATAGCTCAATCTCTTTTTTATATTATGGCTCAAAACTGCCCCCAGCACTCACACAAGTGAAGCTGCCCCAGTGCAGAGGAGAGCAGGACAATCCCCTCCCTTGCCCAGCTGCCGATGCTGTGCCTGATGTCCCCAGGACAGGGCTGGCCCTCCTGGCTGCCAGGGCACTGCTGGCTCTTGTTCAGCTCGCCACTGACCAGGACCCCCAGGTCCTTTTCTTCAGCTGCTCTCCAGCCTCTTGTTCTCTTGTCTGAACACACATCCCCACCCCAGCTACAGAATCTGGCTCTTGCCCTTGTTAAATCTCATATGCTTGGTGATTGCCCATCTCTCTAAATTGTCAGGGTGTCACTGCAGGCCCTCCCTGCTCTGACAGCGTTTTGTAATTTAGTGTTGCCAACAAACTTACTTAGTATTCCTTAGAGGTTGGGTTTATGTACCCAAAATCTAATACCTCTGCTTCAGGGAAAGAACACACCTGCTTTTTCATGGAGACTCTTAGACCAGGAGCACACAACTGAGAAAATTCTAGTCTCTTCTAATTCTTCCAAGAATTAATTAAAATATATACAAACATTATGAAAAAAATAAATTTTTAGTGCTTAAAGTCCTGAGCAAGTAACTTTATTATTATAGTTTCTAGGTTTTATGTTTTAAACCCCTTAAACTTGAAATAAAAATTATTACTCCACATTTTGAAAAGTGGTGGTTTTGACTCCTGAGAGTCAGAGTAGCTATAACTGATTTTAGTCCAACACAGGAATCCCCCTCTAATCCTCAGTTAGCTGCCACATCACCACAAAGGGACTCTTCCCAGATTTCCCTGTTTTAGGCTTCATGTTACTTACTAAGGAAATTACAGTGAATTCTGTTTTGTGGTACTAAATTCCCTCCAGGCACTGATTAAGGAACATTAGGTATTTAACTCAGAGATATAAATCAAAGCCAGCTTCAAAGTTTTGGTTTAGATTTGTTCAATGCCTCTTGAAACTGCCTTTTTAGTTGGCAAGATTCATGAAGGTGACAGATTCTCAGCAGCTCTATTCTTGTGAAGGAGCACTGGAAGCTGTAAAAATTAAGCATATGAATATAGGATGCAGCCTTTTTTTCAAATTCCTTTGTTTTTTGGGGGGTGTGGGGGAAGCAGGTCCTTTTGAACTGACACTATATTTAAAAGAAAGCAAACAAAAAACCCCCACCCAAGAATGCGGCTAATCTTACAAATTTTACTCAAGGCTTGTTGACTAAATTCTGGTGTCTAGGACCTGGTTAATAATCTTCTGAATGATTTAACTTTGTTTAATGCATGGTCTACTATTTCAGTTAAAAAAAAAACCTAAAAAATAAAACCTAAAAAAAACCCCAAAACCCTGAAGTGTCCAAAAACAGAAGAAATAGAAAAGCACTGGTAAAAATTGTAATTTACAATTCAGTACCAAAACTCATTACAATTCCAGATGGCCTCAATTTAGAAGGTAATTTGTTCTTAACTGGAAGAAATATTCCTCTAGGTAGAGCTGTATTATCTTAATACCAAATTTACTTTTGTTTTGGTTTGGTTTGGTTGGGTTTTTTTTGCTTTCTTGGGTTTTGTTTTGTTTGGTTTGTTTTTTGGTTTTTTGTTGTTGTTGTGGTTTGTTTTGTTTTCATTCAGTTTGGAGAAAACTACATGAGGGACAGGCCTGGTGGAAGGCATTAAAATTTTCCTTCAGGGGAAACGCAGGCATTCACAAGGGAAAAATGGAAGAACGCTGCCTGTATGAAGAGAAAGTTAAGATTTTATTTATATATATATATATATATTTTTATATATATATGTCTGCTAATTTTAAATTAGACCCTGGCTACCCTCAAGCCCATTGCACACTTAATTTGATTTCCCTGGGGACAAGCTTTCTATTTAAATTTTCTTCACCTAAATTTATGTAGTCAGAGTATGTTAAACAACTAATGAGTAGGATATTTAAGGAGTGATGGAGCACTTTTTGAAAGAACAATATCTCTCAAAATTATCCTTATTTTCTCTAGGCAACCAGTAAATTCTTAATACCAAGTAATTTATACTTATCATTTATACTTATGTGTCCAAAAATCATTAATTTTACCTCTAGATTATTATTGATCTCTTAGTACTGAACACTACTTTAAACATTTGTAAACCTGAATTTTCTCCTTGACTTTTTTTCTTTTATTTTTTTTTTTTTTTTTTGTTTCACCACTGCTTCCCTGAATGAATGCCCTGAAGACAGATTGGTAGTGTGAGCATAGTACATAAACCCAACTCGAAGGATAACTAATTTTCAAAGACAATACAAAACTCTGGATGCCCCTAAGGTCTCCACACTTTTTACTGAATGTGGAGTGTTTTAAAGAGGGCAGGAAGGCATGGAAGAAGGAAAGTGAAGGAAATGTATCAACAAGTTTGTTATCACAAAGCAACATAGACAAGTAGAGCCTCAATAACATCAATACTCCTCTAATCGTGCTTCAGTTAATGGATCCCATGGAAGAATCACTGCATTCTGTCTCCAGGTGTCTGCTGGGCTTTACTTTTCCTCTTATTCCTCTACCTTTTATTATTCAAAAGTGTTTGTATCCTAGTGAAATGTGTCTCAAATGCACATAATTTCACTAAGTACTGAAGACTGAAGTGCATGGAAATTGTACTAATTATTATTATTATTATAATATAGAATTTTCTGATTCTGCTCTTTTGCAGCAACTGTTTAAGGGACAAAATAATTTTTGTTTCCCAGGAAAATATTGGTTACTGTATTTTAAAGTTTTTAAATTTTTAAAGTTTTTTATTTATTTAAAGTTTTCATCTTGGTTGGAAAGGAGAATATAGATTTATTTCTAAGGAGTGAAAAACATTATCATAATAATAGCAGACTAAATATTACTTTAATCACCAATCTAATTAAACAATAATATTAAAAAAAGGACAGGTATTCAAGCTAGCTTATTAGACAAAGTTATTGGTTAAGACAGAGTTTTTAACATCTAAGGAACATCTTGAAAGCCACCCTGCTGTTATAACACCTGCTCTGCTCCTTATCCCAGATGAGGTGTGCGTTTGAAAGAAGGGAAGGTCTCAGAAGAAGGACCTGGAACAGCTCTTCCTCCTGCCTCTAAATTCAAGTGTCAGAGGAATCTGCGTAGTTCCCCAAACGCTTCCGCGGGCTGAAAGTCAGGGAGTGTCACTTTCAGTGCTTTGATCGGAGTGGAAGGAGGAGCTCACTAGATGGTGCTAGGCACAGGCACAGCCTCCGGCCTGGGGCCACTGTCCTAAGGGATGCACGGGAGCATCCCTGCCCCGGAGCTGGCTCTGAAATGCTGGGGAAAAGGGATTTGTGAAAGTGACTCGTGTGAAAAAGAATCGGTGGTGTGCATTTGTCAGATCATCGCTGCATTTTAAAGAAGCTTTTCTGTCTGATAATAAATAACTTGCGGTTGCATCAGTATTCCCCCTTTCATCGTACTTTAACACTGTCTTTTGATGCTCCGTTTTTCTTCATTTACCTATTAATTACTTCATTATTGTTTATTTTCAGTTTCTCTTTGAGTGACAAACCTATCATCTTGTCAAGAGGTTGTTTTCCTCAGTTTTGGTTCCCGTGTGTAGTTTTGACCCTGGCAGCTTTCTGGGAGGCACGACTCCTGTTTCTCACTTGCAGCCCATCAACACCTGCAGCTGAGCCACCCGCAATGCAGATTTATGCTGAGCTGCATCCTGCCCCGGGCCAGAGACGGTGAAGAGTTTCACATCCATGCTGCCGTGGCCCATCAGAGCGTCCCTGGCCTTTCTGAGCCATCCATGGTCCCTGAGGTGTGTGTCTGTCCCTGCAGCTGCCACTTTTCTGATTGCCCCTGAGCCTGTTCCTGTGTTTGGGAGACACCTGGAACCACCCTGCAGCCACACCAGCCCTAATTGTGGACCAGAGTCCCATCCACCCCACAGCGATCCCACAGCACCTCAGCCCCACCCCAACAAATCTTCTCTGGCTGAATTTTGGATGCACACAACGTACATTTGAACAGCATGTATACAAACAGCTCCTTAAAGAAATGCTGTGGTGTTAGTCATCCCCAGCACCTCACATTAACCTGATGAGACTGTGTAAATCATAGAGAAAATGCTGGGTTTTACTTTACAAAGCACACAATGCCATTTGTGTTTTTAAGTAGAATTTTATTTCTGTCTCTTAACTGATGAAAACAGTACTACAGATACTTTCTGATGGATAACAGGTAAATGTTGTAATTTTAGTAGTTATTACTCTTTACTTCAACAGGTCTTTAATTCAGTGGTTTGTAGGACAAGACAGAAAGCAGCTCCATGCTGAAGGTCACCTGGTGGGGACAGGCAGGTGAGCACAGACTGGTACACAGAATCAGATTTGTAACTTTTAACTTCATGGTTCTTTTCAAGCATGACTCCCATGACAACGTTCTCCTAAGTCTGATTAAATAAAAAAAGAATGGGAAGCCTGATTTAAAAACAGGCCCCTGATCTGCATAGAAATTTCCTTTAGTGGCAGACTTACAAGGCCTCAGGAAATATTATCCAGATGCATGGCTTCTTCTAACAGATGACAAAGCCTTTGATGTCACTTATTACTTGGAACTAATTCTGAGATTGTAAGTATGCATTTAAGTATGCAAGATGCATTCTACCCCACACAGCTAAAAAAAGAAATAAATGCCACCATACTCCTAGGGTTTTTTCAGATCTCGTATCCAAGTCTTCCTTCTAATTTGCATATTTATTTCTTAGTAGTTGCACTGGTATAATGCATCAGTCTCTCAACAGGGTGTGTGGGTTAATTCCTGCCAAAGTGACACTAAAGCTACAAACTGCCTATTCCTGTACTCTCACTGTCTGAAATTTCTCCTATTTTATAAAACATGCCACAGGGGTAAAAATAAAATATTTTTTTTTTAAAAAAAAGATGACACAGACAATACAGTTCATTTTTTATTAATTTGAAACAGAAGGTAGATTTAGGCAGGTAGAATATGTGCACTACATAGGAAAATCTTGCTAATTTCAGCACATTAGTCTTCTTAATGACTTAACTAACAAAAATGATCAGTATATAAAGAAAGTCTTGGCACACACACACACAGACACACACACATAAAAAAAAAACCAAAAAACCAAAAACCACCACCTACATATTGAAATGTTTTTACTCAGCTAAGCAAACCTGATTGCCATGGGAAATGTCCCATTTTTGGGGCTGGTAGAACTGTCCGTACCTTTCAGCACTAAACAAATTGGCTTTGAGTAAAATGACTTTGAGAAAAGATGGTTACAAGAAATTGTTCTGAGTTTGTGCTCAGAAATCGACAGTAGATGGGTCAGACTGAGATTTGGTTAGTCAAATGATTTCTTCAGTGGTGTTAGAAAAACAAATCATGTCAGAAATTCTGTCATAAAGGGGATGTAAAATTTGAGATACTGATTGGAATGAAAGGCTGCTAACGCTGAAGGGCACAGCTCACCCTGATGTAATTGCTCTCATTTCTTACTAAATAGTCGTTAACCAACCTGAGGCAGCATTGGATTGGAGTTGATTCTGGTAAAAAATGAGGTTTCCTTACAAGGTCTGATTGTCAGAAATAGTCAGAAATAGACTTTTATCAGATTTTCCAATTATTCAATCTGAGTTTAAATAAAAATATGTAAATTGAGACTTAACATATAAATAAATCTCTAAGTTAGGTGATTAAAATCATTGAATCAGAGCAAGGGCACTTTTGATATGTGACACTGTTGTTGGTATTAGCTAATGGAAATAAATTCTCAGCAGTACAGATTAGGATACCGGTTTAGACCAATTTTTAGTTTTTAAAAATAATGATTAGATACAAAACCTGAATACTATGACCATAACATTATTGATTACCATGACAGTTGGTATTTCATGTTTGACTTTTATGTCAATGAAGCCATTTTGGATTTCTAGCTGCTGCATGGCCACACCACATGGGTATTTTTCCTACTGATATACCAGAGTAATGTAATTTCTTGTATTGTGTAAATAAAGAAGCAACAATCTGATATCAGGATGAGTTTTTAGAGTTTATCTTGGGGCAGAAGGAAGTGGATTATTGGTTAACACAACCTAGAAGAGATCTTTACGTTCAACAGTTTAAAAAAATTATAAATTCTGATGATGTATGTGGTTTTTTTAATGAAGTTTCCTCAATTTGGGAGCTGTAGGGTTCAGTTTGGAGAAACTTTTGAAGTTAAACTGAAGCAGCTAAATCTACATGAAGTTTTTATTTTAAATATAAGAGAGGTGAAAAAATCCACTCCCAAAAAAGTGGAGTAAATAGCTTTATCTAGAAAGATATCAGGAAATAATAAATATTATCTGTAAAATGTAGGAATGCTCAATAACATAGTCCTGTCAGCCCTTTAGAGATGAAGAAAATTTCTTAAGAACACATTAATTTTGAATTTTCAAAGGAAAAGGGAAAAATAAAATACTTAGGTGCATAAATAAATATATATAAGAACTATAACTTTTATATGGGAAGGCATTAAAGAGAATATGAAATACTTGGGTCAGCTGTCCCCAGAATGAATTAATTCAGTATTCAAAGATATATATGATAGGATAACAGGAATGACAATAAAGTACCAGTTCTTTGAAGCACATTTGAAACAGGGAAGAGGCAACACACGTGCTACAGCAGGAATGTGTGAAAATTATGAAGCTGATTTTTTTTTTTTATTAAGAGTGGTCAGAAATTGGAACGGTCCCTCTATAAAGATTTCCTAATTTTCATTCATGAAGGTACACTAAACTCTACAGGACAAAGCCCTCAGCAATCTCTGATTTTGAACTTAGCTGTGCTTTAACTTGGACCTGGCAGAGATTTTTTTAAACAGCTACTTCAGGATATGAGATGAATCACGTTCCTGAGAACATTTGTGCTCTCCACTTAATATAGAGAGGGATTAAACAACTAACCCATGGGAAGATAATTATGCTGTGGGTTACTGAGTTTGGTCTGATGAATCCTTATCTTAGCCCCCTGACAATAACAGTTTGATTATAATTATTATTTCTATTGTTATTTTTTTATTATCATAATCATCATAATCATCATAATCATTGTCATCATTACTATTATTGTTTTTACTGAATTTATATTTAAGGCAAGGGATTTCTTAAAATACGGATGCTCAGAATTGTCATCTCAATGATATATTAATGAATTTACCTACCTAGAAAACTAAAATGAGGTATCATTCTCAAATTGTTTTGTTGTTTAGCAAAATCAGATATCTAATGTTATGCTCAAGTCACAATATTGTAGCACTCATCCTAGTTGCACATTTTTATATGCTTGGTTCTGGGTTTTTTGATGCAACTTGGAAGGAGAATTTGGAGGTGATTCAGCTTTTGTGAATTTTCAGTGTAATTTGTAAGCTGACTGCTCAAATTTCAGTAATTTTCTTTTTGCTGTAGTATATGTTTGAAGTACTGTCTAGGTAAAATCAACAGTAGGGGACTTATGAAGACAATTTGCAACACCATGAATTTTCTATTAAATATACTACAATAATTGTTAATTTTATCTTTATTTTATATTTTATTTATATCTGTGTATTTTACAATATTTTATTATTGAGCTCTCTTTGACAGAACCATTTACAAATAATGCTATTCCATAATTTTTAATTGCATTGAAATAGAAATATATTCATTTTCTACTTTTGACATAACCTTGAGAATCCTCTTCCAGAAATTACTCTTTTCAGGAAATGAAGGATTCTCTTAAGAATATTTTTAGTCATCATTATTAACTCAAGGCATATTTGCATGGATGCAAAGTTTTATACAAACAATACAGTACTCAAGATCTATGAAAGATAATGTTTATAGCTAGTAGTTAATATAGTTAAAAAGTATATAATATAGTTCATGAATCTTTGGATTCTTCTTTCAGGTCATATAAAAATTGTTTTCCAGTTCAAATTAAGCACTAAAAGAGTATGGAAATATATTTTGTTAATTTCAAAATGAAGCTATGTGAAGGAAATAAATATTTCCCGGTAATGATACTGCAATTCTAGGTAGTTAAGCATTGCTTTAGCTTGTGAGAAGCAGTCTGGAACTATGGGACTTTGTCCTCTGAGACTGCCCTACCTAAATTTCCATTTTCATCTGCTTCAGAAAAGGGTTCTTGTCATAGTAAGATAGAAGTAAAACACAGCAAAATTAAGACTTCTTTCTGTGAAGAAATAGGAAAAAACTTTTATTAATTTCATAAAAGCCTTTCTTTAGCCAGCAGGCAGGAGGCATTTCCGATTCAGCTCACGGTGATTGAGTTGATTGAGTCAAGCGACTTGAGTGGTGGCTTAACATAAAGGTCAAAGCTATTTCAAAGGGCATTTGAGAATTTCTATTTTTCATTTAAACATTTATCTTTTAAATATAAGAACAATTAAGCAATTCAAGATCACTATCACATGTTATTATTATCATTAGGTAAAACCATTTGTCCTCTAAACATTTGTTGCACATTAAATAGAGGTTTCTGCGTTCAGTTTAGAAATCAAGAAGTTTCATAGGTTTGGGAGGCACAAATAAACCAAACTAGATGATCATACTGATCCTTCCATTTCTTAAATATATTTATCTGCTTCTAATGACTAGAATAATATAAGAATAGTTAAACAAAAATAAATAGTAAAACAAAAATATACATATATATAAAAAAATATATATATTCTTTTACTTTTTATCTTTTTTGTTTTAATGGATTTAGGTGCTGACAGCATTAATATTTGAATTGTATGTGCTTCAAACCTTCTTGGAAGCATGTTTCAGATCTAACAGACTGCAATTCTTTTATTTATACAACTGAACATATTTTGTTCAGTTTTTATCATATATGAGAAAAAAAACTTCTTTAACAAATATTTGAACAAAAATGTGACTGTATACAATCTTCAGTAGAATATATAGATAGCCTAGGTCCATGTACAGTGCTATATTTCTTAGATTTACCTGTTTATTTTGGGGAAAATCTGGGCTTTCTCAGACAGTGCTCCTATTTACTATGTGGCTTCACTCTCAAAGGAGGAGAAAATAAAAAGTTGAAATGAAATTTCACAGGAGCCAGAGCTAGAGAAACTCTGGTGCTTCTTTATGAAAATGTTATCAAATGGCTTCTGGTGAAGGTAATCATGATGTTAAGTTTGGTGTTAGAATTTTCACTTACTACTCTCTTGCAGTCTTCAAGAAAAAGATAAGTGACAGTGGAGAAAATGATGTTCTGGATAAAAGGTGTGTGTTAAGAGACCAAACTCTCTCATCTACTGTTTTGATTCTGTGAACACAGACATCATGGTTTGGTTTTTCTTTAGGGGAAATTTCACTGTTTTCCTGTTTAGAGGCATGTTTTCTAGGGTAGTAAAGCAAGCATAAGCATTTGGGCTGTGTGTTAATATTTGTCACAAACCTTCAGTATTCTGAGAGGATCTGACAGCAGACAAGAGCACTGTAAATTAATCTGAGGTGTATTCTCTACTTCTTTTCAGCCATCTCTCTGAACCTAAGGCAAACAGATGGCTGAGGATTTCTCTGAAAGATTAAGTGGTTTCATATGAACATCTCTCAGGATGTAATTTACATGCTACTTGAAGCCTGACTTTTTTTATGTTGATTGTTTTTTTTCTTCCCAAAAATATTGAAGCATAAAGGAACAAAAGCCATATGACATAACAATAGCATTTACAGCACAAGCTAGCTGTTCTTACTGTGACATTAAGTTTATTTACTTATTATTCAAGCACTCATTATAGTTCCTCTTAGTATATTTTTTTCATCAATTCAAAGAAATAATATAATATTATGATTCCTTAATTTTTAATGCGCCTAAATATGTTTATATGGGTTGTAAAAGCCTCAGGGATAGCAGCAGGCTTTTGATAGATTATGTTCTTTATGGCTACTTTCCAGCTGATCAGAGCTGCTGATTCCAGCAATAATGTAAGTTCTTGACTCCCATGACCCTGTATTTTTCTCTGTAGCCACAGATACAGGAGGTAACAGAAGTTGCATAGTCTCTCCTGCAGCATTACCAGAGAGCAGTCTTCCCTCCTAAAACACAATGGGAAGACAGAGAGACTTAAGGCCGTTTTGGTTTTTTTTTTGTGAAAAAGGAAAGTGGTGATACTCCTATTCCCTTTCCAGAAGATAGATTTGATTAATAAGTTGCTATTTTTCTTTAATATTTTTTTTTTATTTTTACACTTTTGATAGTGTAAAAACCTTTCCCAAGATTGATTTACTCACCCAAATTTAATTCTTTGAAGATGCTTAATCTAAAAATTGGCTTACTATTTTGATTTTAATAGCATAAATCAGAATTTAAGTGACTAAAATATGAATGATTTAACACCTTTGAAGATGTTTCTGAGATGGGACATCCAATAAGAACTCAGAATCATAGAACTGGTCTGTACTTTACTCAGTAATACTCATGACCTGCCATACTGTAAGGTCTTTTGCTTTCCTTCCCTAAAACATTTATCCTCTCCTGTAGAAATTACAGCTAAACACAAGTATTTACTTAGGATCTTCCTGCGTGGCTGGGCTTAGCACAGGAAAACCATCATGAGATGAAATTTCACAGTAAAGGTATTCAACAAACTTCTAGTGGCATTCTCTTTCTTTAGTTTCTAAAGTCCATGTTTCTTCCACTTGGGAATACAAAAAACATCAGGGATAATCCATCTGCATTGGAAAGTGGAAAACACTCGAGAGGTTTTTCTGATTAATGTGGCAGTAAAATGTTTGACATCAAGATTGTTGACATGTGCAACCTGTGATCCACTATGACCTCAAACCTTGCTTTGCTGTCTGCATGGTCATTCTTCACCCTGTGTTTCAGTAACTGGATGGGCTTGCTCAAATAAGTAAACTGCATTTACCTACAGAATTCCATAACTATCAAGCTTTTTTTTTAACTTTTCAATTTAATAAAGTTAGATTTCAATATTTTCCTGCAGTATATTCATAGTCTCCCCCAGACCAAAGTAATCTAAATTATAATAAGAAAACAATAAAAACTAACAAGTTTTTTTCCGTAATCTCAAGACAGGTTCCCATGCAGCATAGCTTGATAGGTTTTTCATTATCTGCCAATGAATTACATATATCTGCAGCCATGGCTACCTACCTAGTTTTACATTCAATTGTAGCACTTTTATTTGTGTTTTTCTTCCTACTTTATGAGCTTTAAGGGACTCAAAATAGAACATCTACTTCTTTCCCCCCAGCTGCAAGGCCTACTACTGTTGTAGAAGACAATTACACCGGTCTGATATGTGCCAGATTCTAATTGTTCTTCATATTCAATTATTTCCCTGGTCATTAAAATATTTTTATTATCTCTCCAGTGTTTTTCTGATTAGCAAAAAGAAGATTCAAGAACTAGAATAATAAGAAAGCAGACAAAAATTAGTGTGACTTGCAGAAGATTTACTGAATAAACTTGTCTGTAGGTGCTCAAGTACTCCAATTGTTCAGAAATCTAAATTTTCTAAGCAGACAGGTTGAAGCTGTGGCTTTTGCACATGGAAAAGGTTTTCCTCAGAGAGTGGTTAGTAACAAAAAAAAAGGTTTGATTCTGTACAATACACTGAAGTACACCAGTACTCAATGAAGTAAACAGAGAAAAGCATATAAAAATGGTGTGTATGCTGTCATTCATTATCAAGCACAACCAAATTCCTGTTTGTCTTATACATCTGCAAGTATGCTCCTATTGAAAATAACTGTAAAATAAGGAAAGTCTTTGTTTTCTAAAAATTATTTATTGGTGATCTTCTGGATTTACAGTTTGAATGGATTTTTTATTTTCCATAAATAACTTACATTTTTAATAAGTATATATTCTTCTTCACAGGTACAGATGATGATACTTGTATTGTTTTGGAGAAGGGGTGAGATATCTTGTGGAGGTGCAGGAGCTGTAGACAAAATGTTGCTTTGTCATTAATTGTGATAATCATGTCTTCCCAAATGCTAACAATGCTTTTAGCTTGTGAAAATTCAGCTGGGAATTTAACTTCCCTGTTGAACCAGGGTAGCTTTTAGTAATGAGATTTTTTCTTCCCGTTCTTTGGCTATGCTAAGCCAAAGCAATGCATTCAACTTTGATTCTAAGCCATTGTTGTCAAAACAATGTAGTTTGGAAATTAATGATTAGGAGAAAATATCTTGTTACAGTAATTCTTTCAGGCTTCTCTTGGCTGCCTCAACTTCATCCTATCTGAAAAATGATGTGTCATTGCCTTGGCAAAGATTTAAGATGCTCTGTTCCCAAAAATGAATGTAGCATTTGCATTCATTCTACCTGTTGCTCTTGGTTTGTTTTTTTTTTTTTTTTAATTTTAAATCTTTTTATTTACTTCTGATATCTCCACTCCTTCTTCTCCACCATAAGCAGTAATGAATGTATTTGTATCTTCTTTTCCTTAAGCAAAGGAGTGTGTATTAACATTATCAGTGCATAAATGGTTCAAAAGTGCTGAAATTCATGCCAAATGCTTCAGTGACTCAGTACCAAATTGAAAAATGTCTGAAAGGTTAACAAGATATTAATTTTTCTGCTAGAAATTTCTTTTTACTAAGGCCTTTTTCTGTTAAGAGACATCATTGATCACCGTTCCTCAATATGCAGAATCAAGGAGCTGAGCAGTCAGCTTACACAACAGAGCCATTTTCTTCTACTGCTTGTATTAAATCATGATTATATAAGTCCATTTTTTAGAGAAATTCAAATAAGATACCTTTCAAAGAAAGCTTCTTAGGAAAATTATGTTAATATGGTGTTTGCTTTTTTGTTGTTTTTTTTTTTCAGTTTTAAAGGCAAGTATTAGTTTGGATTCTAATTTTTTTTATTCCTTTCAACTTTAAAAACAAAATCAGTTGTCATTTGGAAAGGGAAAAGGATAAAATAATAAGTCAGAAGACATTTAGGCATGATTCAGTCAGATCAGAGGTTTGGCCAGTGCCTCAGCCTCATACCTGTGCCTCTTTTGAACCACTTTCTACAAGATGGTGTCTTATTTCAACCAAATTAATTCAGCAAATAGAGAGTAACTGTGAATTGTAAACTTAATAATCATTATTTTCCCTGTTTCACCTGATTTACCCTCTGACATATGAAACACGCTCATATTTCAAAAGAACTCATGTCCTGAGACACAACATTGAATATCACATTGAAGATTATTTTTATTATCCACCATACTGATAGTTTAAGTTGTTTCACTGTTCCTTCGTACCCTTGGATAGTTGAGGATGACTTCTACTTAATCACTAGTGGTAAGCTGCATGCTGCCTTGATTTCAATAAATTTTTATTTTTAGTGTCTTTTGACGTGAGAAACTGATCACTAAAGCAAAAAATATAGTTAGTTGAGATTTTCTTTTCAATAATTGATGAAATTAAACATCATATGACATTGACATTTTCTCTTTAACATGTGGATACCCACAGAAGTTACTGTACATTCTACATTAAAAAAGAACTTATAATTTATAATTTTTAATCAATTTATTCTATAGATAGTATTTTCAGTTCCCATGCTAAAAGGAGGAAACAAAGAGGGTAGAGTTCCATTTTTAAGCAGTTCCACTTAGCTGTCAGACATTACCAAAATGATGCATTGTTTCGAATATAAACATTGTGAGGAACTATGGATCAAACAAACATTTTCCATGTATTGACAATTTTTTTGGTAAAATTTAATGAAAATGTAATCCTCTGAATTAACAGCTTGATATAAAAGTCATTAAAATAGATGGAAACATATCCATTCATTTAACAAGTCTTTAGAGCAAGCATTTAAGTAGCTTTTAATGCTTTTTGCTCCAGCCTGATGAGTATTATCTTCATTATACAGATGATGTTGTGAAGTCATGGAAAAGTTAAATGTTGATTCCAAGGCCACAAAAATTAGACACTTGGAAACCGAAAAACTTAAATATTAATAGTTCTCTGTCTGTAATTCATATTTAAGTCAGTTTTTTTCTAAATAAATGAATTGTTAATGGTATTTTTTTTTTAAAAAGGAAAAATATATCAAAATATTTCCTGATCTTTATATCATAAAAATTGCCATCTAAAAACTTTTTATTTACAACAAAGAATCTATGTGGTTCTAGAGAGACTGTAGTCAAAAATTATTAGATATTATGCATAAAAGTGAATAGGAAGCATGTGTAGGAAATATTTGTATATTTATAATAAATAATATGTTTAGAGTGGTCCTTGCTAATAACCTAAATAATATTTTCTTAGTTTTTTCTTAGTTCTCTCTGAGATACTGGTGGTGGTAATAGGAACATATTTGGTGTTATTTTGACTGGATTGCTTAGGTTAATTGTTAAACCAGAGAGGCATGCAAATACCATTATATCTGCAGAAAAATTAGCATCCAAAGTTAACCATACAAAGTGCTGTGAGAAGAGAGGAGAAGGGCAATGTGGAAGCCAAACACCATAACACAGTGACAAAAAAAGAATTGTGCAAAACTGATGAAAAACATCACAGGAAGATTAGAAATCATGAACTAGTGACTATTTAGCAAGGGGTCATCTAGGCAACCAGTTGTAATGAACTTAGATGAAAATTACATATGAATCTACACAGGAATTAAATGCACAAAATATTTATTTGCTTCTTAAAATGTTCCAAATATGCCCATGTAAGTTATCAGTGCAATATTAGCTATTATTGCAATACTATTAAATCTTGGAGAAGATGATACTGGAGTTTTGGAAGAAAAAATCCCTTCTCCCACATGCTGCAGCACAGCTTCCATTGTGGGGCTTTCATTCAATCTAATGTGAACATGAACACTCCTGGGGCACTTCCTTAAAGCAAGGGAGGAGGAAGGCTTCTTCCCACTCCTCATCATGGCTCAGGCAAAGCCTCCATGGGCAGAGGCATTGTGGGTGTCAAAGGATGGAAGAGGGTCAGGCCTCATCATATGGAGTTCACCTCAGGGGGCCAGAATACTAATCCTGGCAGTCACAGGATTAAAGAATCATTGGATGGTTTGGGTTGGGAGTGACTTTAAGATCATCTAGCTCCAGCTCCCTTTCATGAGCTGGGACACTTTCCACTAAACCTGATTGCTCCAAGCACCATCCAACCTGACTGAACACTTCTGGGGACGAGGCATTCATAACTTTGGCCAGGAAAGTTTTATTGTTTTCTTTTCCAGAAAAAACATCATGTGGTTTACATCAACTGCTTAAATACACTTAAAGCCTTGACCTAGCAAACCTTTGGAAAGACATCACTCAAGGCTGAAGGTATGTCCCATGTGAACATGGAATATGGAGGGATTGAAATATGATCTTTAGAATAGACCATGAAGATGAACCAAAGATCAAAATACAAATGCTTTAAGAGAAACTGTAGAAACATTGCAAAGGAAGGGAGGAGGTTGAAAAAAGTGGCAGAAATAATTAATCACTTTCAGGAAAATTGGAAGCAGTTTGAGACATATGCTTGGTTTTATTTTGCACCATTTAAAGCTTTCATCTCAATCTAACCATGGAAAATGTTGAGGTGCATTGCCAAAACTACAGTCAAGGTAATATCTGTGTAATTTAGAAGTCAGTTTATAAGTATGCTTGTCAAGAGAAATTTAAGAAATTTAAGAAATTTATGAGAAATTTAAGTCAAGAGAAATTTATTTTAAAATGAATGGTACTCACACTGCATATCTATGTAGCTATACATTAGGTCACTTTTCACATTGCCCTCCTGACTTTCAGCATCTGTAGGGAAAATCCAGCTTCTCTGTAAATTGTATTGGTTCTAAAAGACCAAAATATAACCTGTTCAATTTTTCACTCCATTTAGGTGATCAAAAAAATATATTTGACTTTTCCAAAAAACACATACTGCAGAACTGAGCTTTCAAAAGCAGGTCCAGAAAGTCCCAAGAATCTCAGATAGAAGCATAAATCAATAGATTTAGTATAATTTAACTAAACTAATGCCACAAATTTATGTTCAGAATCCCTTTGTCAGTGCCTTGACAAGAAACAGCCAAAAGCTCATTGCCAAAGAACTGTCTGAAGAGGAATGAGATGGCAAAAATTCTCCACTCAGTTTATTCATGTCCTTCACCATCTTCATACATATGTGTTCACACTACAAAAATATAAAAGAACATATATTCCTGAATTAAATGATACAGAAAAAAATATTTTCACAATTGATTTACAATGAACTTTAAATCTAAATGTCAGGTTATATTTTGAAGGCATTCCATTCTAAGAAAAAAAGTCTTCAAATTCCAGACATCTTTGTAGAGCAGAAACACTGGGTTTAAAATCTGATGTCTGATTCAAAAGCTGAAGTTCTTAAATGCATCCGATTAAATCCTGGTTTATTTTTGCTTCTAGTAATTGTTCACATTTTCTCTTCAATTTCTATAATAGAAAGAATGGATCCTGGGTCCAGAGAGTAGAAAAGGACTTGGTTTTTAAATAGCATTATTTAGAAGGGAGAAAAAAGGAATTGGGGTGGTTGTAGATCTTTAACACTCATCCCAAGTCAGTATTTGCAAGAAAAACTGAATTTGTATTATCATATTATTATGCATTTGTGTTGTGATTGTTGGAGGGGGTTTTTCTGGTGTGTTTGTGGGATGTTTCTATGGGGTTTTTGTGTTTTGGTGGTGGGGCGAGGAGGTTTTTTGTTTGTCTGGGTTTTTTGGTTTTTTTGTGGTTTTGTTTAAATTTTTTTCCCTCAGCATCTTGTTTAGTTCTACCCTTTCTACCCATCTCGGTATTTTTTAACTTTATTTCCATTCCCTGTCATGAATTATTTTTATTGCTTCTGTCAGCACGAGAGAAGTTTACATTTCTGCACTAAAAATTATTATCAGAAAATTAACAGCTGATACTCCTTTGAGAGGGATAAGATATGTCCCTGAGGGCTGAGACATCTTTTGATCACCTGCATCTTAACTCTAGAAGCAGTAGTTTTGTTGAACATCGCTCTTTGGAGTCCTGTACAAAGACATGCTCACCATGAGCAAAGCTTAGACTGTGGCCCCAGAGCTTTCCTTGTTACAGTCACTTATCTCTGCAGTTCACAAGCCCTGCTTTGCAGAGATAGGGTGCTGGGAGAAGGACTGACCCATGGCACTGCTTCCTGACCTTCCTTGCTACACAAATGGCAAAATAAAGAAAGTGTTATTAAACTGATTGGATGACTTTTCTTATTTTCTGTTTAAGCTGCTATCCCAGAAGACTGGCTGGCTGGCTCTCATTTAAAACTGACATTTGATTTTCTGTTGAAGTGAATCCAGACACTCTCTGATAAATGTTCAGATAATTAATAAAATACAAAATTTTTATATCAGTTTTGCAGAGACATTCCTGGGCTACTTAAGGTCCTGATAATTTTTGGCATGCTGCATACTTACCTGTTCTTCTTTCTCTTGTCCTGCATATATAGTTCTTCACTATATCTAGTAACTCACCCATTATATTCCTCGGAGTTACAGGAATTCTGCTATGAATGTTATATTAATCTTGGACCTGTTTTGAAAATGTTCTCCATCACCATCCTTACAAGGCTTGTGTACAGAGATTTTTTGCAGTGGCTGTATTCAGCATGGAGGAAGGCAATCTCCTTGCCTCACTATTGCATCTGTTGCTCTCTTTAGAAATTTAATTCTGGATATCATGAGTGAGGAGACTCCTGTGCAGAGATCATACTACACTGTGTTGGCCAGGTCATCTGTCAATTTAAAAAATGGGCTTCTGTTAATATTTTCCCAAGAGAAGTAAAGCACTATGGTTTGACTTGATCAGAGATATACAAAGGAGCAACATAAAGAATTTAATATAAAAAGCTACAGTGCCAACAAATAAGCACAGATGTGAGGAGGAAAATAATTTTCCCCATAAAAAATCCCCACCAAAACACACACACACAAGACTGTACCTGATAATCTTTATGATGTAAATACATAGATATTCTTTGATTACTATACATTAGCAGGACTGGGCATAGTAGTCTTCCTAATGGAAACTTGAAATTCAAAAGGTATGAAGAAACATGAGGAACTTTTTTTGAATTTCAGAGCTTCTAGGCTCTGAGCTTTATTTTTTTTTTAATCATTTTGTATAAGAAAACTCATTGAAGTTGAGAATAGAGCTCAAAATATATGTTCCTTTCCTCTTCAGTCTGGCCAGGATTTCTCTCTCCGTTTCTGAAAAAAATAAAAAGCTACAATCTTTACTAATTTGTTTTCCTATTTATATTTCTGATGCCTTATGGTGAAAATTCCCTGCAGGTATAGTGTGATGGCCAGTGCATTCTGCCCTGAAACCACTCTAAATAGCCTGGAAAGAGCGAGGGAGCCTGGGGAGAGGAATATCATGCATGAGGAGTCCAGCAGCTGGTCATAGCTGCACTGGGCAGAAGCAGGGCTGCTCAGGGAAATCTGTCTCATGCCATCCTTTTTGACACAGAAAATCATGTGTCTCAGGTATCAAAAAGTTTGGGAATCATTGCCTGTACTACCTGGATTCATTAGTAAGTTCTATTAACATGCATTAAAACATATAGCTATGATATTTTTTTGTATGCAGTCAAGTATCTCTTCTCCATTAAAATAAAGTTCAGTGTGTTATTTTCTTGTGGCTCTCGTTGGAATGTCTGAGCACGCAAATCTTTCAGATACCATGTAGAAAACTTGATGTCTTTATAAAAAGTCTTCCTGACCTCTTCTTATCCAGAACTGGAAGATTTGGGTCAACAAATCTTGACATCTGCATACAGGTTCTAGTCCTTAGGGATCTGAAGACTTTTGAAAGATTGAGTTCCCACTCTTTGTCTCCTCCAGTGGGAATGTACCAGGAAGAAAACATTTCTGATTAAATTGGAAAGAAAAGACAACAATTGAGCCATAGACTGTCAGTAAAAAAAATACCCAGTCAGGCCTTTGTCACCCCACAACATGCTTGAGATTCTGCAGTTTCAAATTATCTTAGTTTGTTTACATAATTGAACAAAGGATTCCCTTGTATGAAAACATACATCTTCCTGTAATACTTACACCCTTGCAGAAAAGCAGGAGTATCTGGTGCAAGTAAAGGGATATTTCTTCAAAATAATATAGTTTAAAATATTTTGAACAAAATTTCAAAGTGCATCATTCTAAAATAGTGTTGAGTGAGTGCAAAAGGTTGATTGTGCATGACTATATGAATAAAGCAAAGTAAGAATTGAAAAACTGCTACTAAAAGGCATTAGAATGTCCAAAAGTTGTAATACCTCAATTTAAATCAAAAACCTTTTCTGCAAAAAACTTCTTTATCCTAATTAACTGGTCATAACTTCTATAAGATAATATTAAGTTTGCATCTAGCTTTTTATTAATTTAATTTTTGTCCTGATTCCTGAATCACTTGCCAAACAATCTTTTATTGTCCATGCAACTGCTCTTGTTCCAATAGTTCCAAAATTCAGTAAACTTTTAAGAACACAGGTTTACACATTAAACCATCAGCTAAAGCATTAAATATACCATATAATAAATATTCACTCTCTTTAAGAGTATTTTTAATGGAACAGCTATCAAAATTGTCCATAGTTGGGAGAATAAATCAGACGAAGATTGTTAGCAATACCAGGATTTTTACTCTGTGCTCTTATGCTCTGATGTCCGTTTTGTCATGTAGATTAAAAGTACTGAAAACAAAACCTGAAATCAAGACACTTATGAGCGTAGTAGGAAGAAGAGCTGAAAACTGTAAAGCTCATTTATTTTCTTAGTTATGCAAGCCTCATTTTCTGTGCAGCTCTTACATTCTACTGATGGGCAATTTAGAAAATTCTTAGATCATTTGTCATCACTAATTGGGAGCATTTAATTTATTTGGGCAGATAAGAAATGTGAATGTGGGAACTGCATACTTTTAAGACAGTCAAGAGACCTTTCAGACAAAGAAAAGAGAGACAAAAGAGACCTAAATTTCCCCAAGCCAGCCTGAGACTGGCCTGTCAATTAATCTCTTTGTTTTAATTTGTTTTAAATCAGGAATAATTATATTTCTGTAATCTGGAAGGATTCTGAGATTCTAAATTTAGTGGTGATCATAAAGCCTTTGAGAGGCTTCACTGGTAGATGTTCTAAATTAGCACTATGTACTTACAAATATCCTCTAATTTTCTTAAAGGTTGATAATTCCTGGCAGTATTAACTCAATATTTTCAAGGGAGAAATGACTAATTAATTTTCTAATATTGTAGAAGCACAATTAGCACCTACTTAGCACAAATTATTTAATGCTAAAAATTTGCAATGTTGTGTATTGATACATTTGTCATATTATGAATATCTAATTTAAGGTTAAAAAGGATTATGAACCAAATAACATAAGGCATAATATGGAAAATAGGGAAAATTGACACTACTGCTCATGGAATTATAGGAACCAGGTGACAGATAGTATTTTCTCTTTTCCTTCTCATCATAACTCCCAGATGTTGCTTCCAGGAAAAAAAAATAAAAAAAAACAAAATGACAAAAAAACGCCAAACCAGAACAAAAATATAAAGCCCCAAACAAACAAAAGAACAACAATACCAAACTTAAAGAAAAAAAAGTCAAACAAAAAAAATCCAACAAAAACCACCAAAAAAGCACTGTAGTTATAGCCTTACCATGAACAGTAAAGCAACTTCACCATTCTGAAAACCTCCTGCAGCAATGATTGAACAGTTCCTGCCACATGTGGTTTACTGCAAACTCACTTTTCCTCCTTATTTAGACTCTACAAATCAGCTTTGTTTTGTAGTCTTTTCATCTTCTCACAGTGTCTCATTTCTTTTGCTTTTTTTCAGCTGACTGGTAGCTGCTCCTAAATAAAATCCCTCACAGCTATCCAGTAATGGATAATTGGTACATAAAGGAACTACAGAAGGGTTTTTTTATGCCATTCTTAGCTTCCTATGTCTTCTGACTTTTCCCTTCCTTTGTACCTTGAAAATTAACATAATTAGTTGTGCTTTCTAGGTGAGTTCACCAGAGATTGCAAATTTGATAAAATGAAAGATGGACTGACTGCTTTCTCAGTAATGCATATTGAAATTGTTGCAAATGCTACAAAAAGACCAGGAATAGCTGGAAAACCATTTATTCTAGGAGGATATTCTGAGCAAAGAATAAATCAGGCTTGTAAATGGAGGGATTTAGGAAAGATGAACAGAAGTGTCTGCATTTTGTGGTGTGGCAGCACCTCCTCAGATGAGGTGTAAAAACACGGGAGAGAAAGGGAAAACAGATTTGGAACCAAAGAGAGGCAGCCCAGACTTCTCATAGGCAGTCTCATCAAAGGAGGTGCGAGGTCCTCTAACCTTAAACCTTAACCTTTTGTTTCTGAAAAGCATTGCCTGGGGTAGGGTGAACCTAGGTAATTATTTTGGGTTCTACACCTGATAGTAAACTTCAAGAAATCATAAATAAATCTAAATCTAAACCAAGATGCTGGATACTAGGGCTAAATGACAGGGCATATTTTCTTCCATTATGCTTTTCTTCTGTAACACTGTACGGCTGGGCAAGGGCAATAAAGAAGTTGACATAACTTTGCTAAAATAAAAGCTCTTATTTTCATTTTGAACTTGACTAGTACATAAAGCTGATTTAGATAACAACATGCTTCTATATTGTTCTTATTCCCCCTAAAGAAAAATATCTGAATAATTGTATGTTAGCAAACAAGTCATTGCAATGTCTAAATTCAAGCAGATCTAAAATCTCAGGTCTCATGTATTTCTAATTCATCTGTAGAAGTCAGGCTTCTGGTGACCCCCATAGTGTGTGAAACCTACTCTTTTATTTATGGGTTGTTCTGCCAAGAAACAGATAGTGAAAGGACAACATGTGACTCGAGGAGAGCACATCTGCTTTTCAGAATAATAAATTACTGATGACAATTTCAGAAGAGAGCAGCAGTGTGCATAGAGTCCTCTCCAAGACAGTTAAAAAATAACTCCTGAGTTTATAGCAATTTCCTTCACTTGTCGATGATCTGCATGTAAACCAGTTTCTTTGGCACTTGTGTACAGAGGTTATTCTGAACAATCACGTAGCAAAAAACAATAAGAAATTATCATCACAATTAGCAAGAAAAGACCATTTGACTTCCACATAGTAGAATTCTGATTAATTATTTTTTAAATGTCAGCTGTATCTTGATCTTAATTCCAAAGAACTATGCTATACAATTAATAAATTGTCTCCATCACAGTCTCATCTAATTAATAAAATTAAATCCTCACAGAGAAGGAACAGAAAAATATCCATCTGAGAATGGGCTTTCCTCTTCCTAGAGAAGACCAAAGAAATCATATTTGACTCCAGGTGTTTTATATCCAGAAAGGAGTTCAGAATCTTTAATAACTAGGTTATAAAAAAAAATAGAAAATAAGATGTTAAGAGCATAGTAAAAGAGCCTGATTTTTTTTATTTTATTTTTAGCACAATTTTGGTGCACTCTTTTTGAATATTGCTGTTTTCCAACAAGAAGCCTTGCACCTTTTGTCTGAAGCTCACTGAAGGACAATAAAAACTGCCTATAAGCTATTTGTCAGATTGTGTGAAAACAGTTTAATTTTTCCAAAAAAATCAAACCACCTTTTCTTCATGTGACACAAATAGAAAAAAAAAAAACAAATCTCTGCAATTTTTTCACAATATTTCAGTAGAAGCTTCAAATACCCTAATACTTTTGTGGTCAAAAAAAAATTAAAGTTTTTTTTATTTTTTTTTTTTTAATTAGTGTCATCTATTAATATTTTATCTTGATTCTCACTCTTTTCAATGTTGCATTTGAAGTTCCATACCTTGGGAGAAATTTGTTGGATCAAATTCTTAGCTTGTTCATGGGAACTAAGGTTTTAAATAAAATACTTCATGTAAATAGGTTCATAATGCTATTAGTTCTCAATATTTTATCTAGTCCTTTGCCCTTCAGGTTGTGGAGAAAACCCAACATCATCATTCTTACACATTCATTTCAGACGAGAAATAAAAATAATTCAGTCTATAAGGTGTCTTAAAATTAGTGAGGTTTCTTTGTGGTTTTTTTTTTTCCCCTTTAAGAATCTCATGACTTACTGTGCCTGGATTGTGATTTTTTGAGTATCAGACTTTGACAGCACTGTTAAATATAGAATGTTCATTAATTTTCTTCAATTTTCTTTCTAAAACTTAGCTGGCAAAATCTTTCTACCTATACATTCAAGTTTCTATTTAACTATCTGTCCCCTTTCCAGAAAAACAATCAACATTTTACTTAGCACAATGCTATTACTTAATAGTTCTGAATATTTTGTTTTGTTATACTAATGTATTAGTGTTCAATACTCTTTGAAAAACAGTCCTTTTTATTTTTCTCTGTTGCTTTCATTAAGTTTTATGCTGTTCTTAAACTCTTAATTAAACATCTACTAAGGCATTTGGTACTTCAGTCTCCCATTATTGCTGAAACTATCAAGTGAAGAAGATGGAAATGCCTAAAATGTGTTTAAAAGTGAAAAGTATATAGATATGCTAGGCTGGTAAGCAACAGGAAAGGCTGCTTATGAGCATTGATAAATATTTGTAGAGGAAAAAGATGTGTAGTATTAATATAATTTAGAGGATAGCACAGTTTAGACAGACAAAACGGAATTGCTTTTTAAAATGCACATTTTATTATCTGATCCAGTAAGTATTCATCTTAATTGTAAAATGTTAAAAAAGCCCATGGGGAAATAAACAATCTGACTGCTGAATTGAAGTTACAAATTCAGCCATGCTTAGCGGGGAGTGAGATTCATCTACCTCTTCCTCTGCATGTGAAAGGGTTTTCTAATCTCTATAATCTTTCTCTGTTTATTAATATATTATTAGATTTTGAAACTCTTCATTTCAATGCTGGCAGTATAAGTATCCTATTCTTTATTCTAGCAGAGGAAATGGAGTTTGTCCCTTACCCTGATCAGAGAGACATTGTCATACATTTACCCTTAACTGATCTCATATATAATGAACCCAACACACAACCCAGGTGCATTAGTAGAATCAATCATGCAGTTCAGCGAGGGGAAGGACAAAGTTCTGCACCCGGGGAGGAACAACCACATTAGGCTCTGGTGGCCAGAGGGGACACAGCTTGGAAGAAAATGGATCTGGGGGTTCTGGTGGACATCTAGTTGAACATAAACCTGTGTATACCCTGGCAGGAAAAGTGTCTAATGAAGTGTTGCCCCCAGGTTGAGGAGGGTGATCCTTGCCCTTTATTCATTGCTAGTGAGGTCATAGCTGGAGTCCTGTGTCCAGTTCTGGTCCCCAGTACTAGAGAAGTATTGGGCAGAGGTCAGTGAAGGGTCACAAATATGGTTAAGAGCGTTACTTGTATGGAAAAATCTGAGTGAGGTGGAATTATTCAGAACAAAAGCCTGGGGGGGATCTTACTAATGAATAGAAATGTCTGAAGGGAGTACAAAGAAGATGAAGTCAGACTCCTCTCACTGGTGCCCAGGGACAGGACAAGGGGCAGAGATGCTGAAGGCTCCATCTGAATACCAGGAAACAATTTTTTATTGTGAGGGTGACCAAAGACTGGAAGAAGTTGCCTTGAGTTGTGAAGTTTGCTGCCCCGGGGAAGTTACCAAACTGATATGGTCCTGGTCCGCTCTAGATGCCTCTCCACAGCAGAGACTGGACTTAATGAGGCCAGAGGTCACTTTCAACTTTATCTGGGAATTCCAACCTGTGCTTTTGTGAGTCACTATTTATTCTTACATCATTTCCAAAATTTCTTTTTCAACTGGGTCTTGGTTTGGGAATTATAATCGCACTGAATTTGAACAGAACTTATAAAAAGTGTGATGAAAATTAACCTTCTATGCCTCAGTATCTCAACTAAATAAGACTGAAATAACATTAAAATGTTTTTACAGTTGACTTTGATTACAATTAGGTCCAATTCTATTTGAGTAAAATAAGTATCTGGAAAATGTATTTTTTTTTCTTCAAAATGCTGATTTTCCTTAATAGTTGTCTGTAGCCCCTCCACTTATGTACTTTTTGAAAACAGATAACTTATTAGAATGCTTAGATGCATAAATTTTTGTTACTTTGTCTTAAAATAAATATCAGTGCTCAGTATCTCTAATGTTCTGTTGATTTATGGTCCTCAGAACAATTTTGCTTTCTTGCCAATAATTCATTCTTAGTGTGTGTTTTAGGGGAAAGTGTTTTAAAACATAACCTTTTAGATTAAAAGCATCAATTAAATGATGTAAATGTGCTATAATTACAACAGAGATACATATATAGGTCTCAGAGATGATTAACTTAAAAGCTAACTGTGAACACTTAAATGTCAGTTTAATTATTAATGCAAAACGTGCTGTTTGTCACAGATGATTAAATACAACTCCTAGATAGCAGTTATTCCTGTGCAAATTGGATGGTGCTGCATATTTTGCTCTTTGATATCTTCCTGATTATGTATGCAGTCTACTCCAGTGAAAGCTTTCTCTAAAGCTGGCTGGTCAGTCTTTATGCAATTTAATGTGTGGCATACCTACTTTGAGTGTCATGACATAAACAGTTGCTCCTGTTCAAGCATAAATTCATGCTATGGGTATTTCCATGGAAATATTTCAACCTTTAAATGTTGTATATTCAGGTAAAAAAATGTTCATGTTTACATTTCATAAGCATTTGAACATGAACATATTAACATTAGGTCTGTATTTGTTGTGCATGGCAAGGTTTTGGTAGACAGGAGTTACAGGGGCGGCTTTTGTGAGAAGCTGCCAGAAACTTCTGTCATGTTCGACAGAGCCAGAGACGCCCAGTTCCAGGTTGGAGCTGCTGCTGGCCAAGGCTGAGCCCATCTGTGATGGTGGTAGTGGGAAAAAGTTACTGTGCAGGAGAAATTGCAGCTGGAGAGAGCAGTGAGAGTGTGTGGGAAGCAGCCCTGCAGACACAAGAGCCAGCAGAAGGAAGAGGAGGAGGTGCTCCAGCCCCAGAGAGATTCCCCTGTAGCCCGTGGGGAAGGGCGTGGTGGGACAGCTGCCTCCTTCCAGGAGCCCCTGGAGGACCCCACATCGGAGCAGGTGGGGGACCAAGGAGTCTGTGTCCTTGTGGGAAGACCACACTGGAGGCAAGTTCCTGGCAGGACATGTGGACCCCTGAAGAAAGTAGCCCAGCTGGAGCAGTTTTGCTGGCAAGGCTTGTGACTTGAAGGACTGCATATGTGCTCCCGTGTCAACACTGTCCTGTAGATTCTTACCTTCAGTGTGCTTGTTTTTCTGATGCAAGGGCATACAGTGATATCCCTTTCCCAGCCCCTATTTTACCAGGGTTTCAAGAACTGCACTCATTTAATACCAGCTCCTAAAACAGGCTTTGTGGTACTCTTGGTTTAATTTTTTATCTGTTTTACTTCAATGTATTTTCTCTTGAAACAGAATTACCATACTTGATATAACCAGTATTGCAGATGGGAGTAAGACCTTAAGGTCTTTCATAGCGACAATAAAAATTTTCTTTCTTTATGGAAAATACAAAGCCTGAAACAGTTTTAAATTGCCTTTGCTGTTTTCCAGAACTTTCTCACATCAATGATTTCTAGTCATCCTGCAACAGATATATTTGTCTATGTTCTTTTCCTCTCCTGTTTCAGACTCAGCCTCTGCATTGTGGCAGCAATTCCTGTTGTTTAGCCTTAAGTTCACCAGCTATTGAATTTCACTTCATTTCTATTATTACCATCCTCAAGGTCATCCAATTTTTCCTATATGGAAGAGAATTTTCAATTCTTTTCTGTACAGATGATGACTCCAATTCTTTTTAATCAGACAATCTCATTAACCCACTCTTCCATTTTGTGCCAAGGACATCAGATAGCATATTAAAAAGATTAACCTCATGACCAGTTCTCAAAAAGATCTACTCGTTAGCCTTTCCCAAGCTTGTTCTGCTCTTCACTGGGCTTTTCTACACTTCTTGCTTTTCAATTCTCCACAAACCAGAATATCTCAGTCTTTTCCAATTTTCACCACTCAATCTTATCCAATTTTCACCAATGTGGCACTATTTCAGATATTTCATTGATGCCCAGATAGGTAAGAGGCACCCAGCCTCTAAGGAAAATGAAAAATCAGTCTCTTATCAATAGAAAATCTAAGTTCATCTAGATTGGTAAACTCTTTCTTTCTCATATACAATGTATCAAGATAAACACTTCTTTTTTTTCAGTATGAACATTTATAGGAACAAGAAGGTTCTGGAATGGTGAAGTATCTTGATAGATGAAAGGCAAACTTGGAGCGTTACCTTGCTTTCTCTCCTCTTGACAGTGAAATGTGAGGGAGACATGTAAAAGGAAATGCACGTGCAATTTTGTGTACAGAGAGGTAAAAATTAATGACCTGCAAGAAGGGTCTTCTGTTAGTAACCTAAAATATGGCAACCACAATATCTTTCTGTGTCCTTTACACTGGTGGTCATTTTCTCTTTTTAACCCCAGGGTTAAAGAAATATCTTTGATACAGTCCCACCCTTTCCCCTTTCTACATCCCCCTTTTTTTTTTCCACTGCTCTCCAGGGGCTAGCCTGAGAAGCAAGCTGAAATCACTAGTAGTTAGGCATCTAACTTGTCACATCTTAGAAAATGTAATTCTTTCCTACTGACACGTACAGGTGCCCATATAGTGCAAAAGATGTGGCCCCTAGTAATTTATGGATAAAAGAAATTCCTAGTCATAGCCAACTAAACACATGCAAAGGGTCATTCATTTGATTCTCTTGTTCAATACACTTTACACATTCTCTCTCATGTGCTTGACTGGAAAAGAAAAAGGAAAGGAAAAAGCAAACGAGACAAAGGCTCATACCTTTCTCAGAAATTATATCTTGTTCTGCTGAGGTGTTAGCATTAAGTTTAGCTTAGCTGTGGCCTTTTATGAACCTTTGACTGCTTCTTACTAGAAGCAATAAATCATTACCATTGCAAACTTTTATTCTGCACCATTATATACATGGAAACTAGACTTGAAAGGCACATTGCGGACCAAAAAGCAAAGGCAATGTTTTCAACCCAAAGGCAAGTAATTTCAACCAGAGTCATGTAATTTGCAGGTTTTGACTTCTGCTTTTTGCATACCACATCATTTTATCTGTGCAAAGTCTCAAAATACACTTTGCATCTCTTTCTGAAGATCTGGCCTTTTCCTCCCTATCTACCTTTCCACCTTGTATTATCAAAATTATTAAAATCATCTTTTAACTAACCTCTCAACAATAACAACATTGTTGGATGTCATTCTTGTTCTTTGAATTGCCATTAAGAATAGGAACACATATAGGAAGAAGTCAGCTCCTATATTATATCACAATTATTATTACAATGGTATTGTTGTTTGCACTGTAAGTGGTGTAAAATTTGTTTTATCTGCCGTACTAAAATTGTTTTTTCATTGATGTTTTCATCTGTGTGCTTATGGACTTTCCTCTGAATACTTAAGACATTTGTCTTCCTGTGCATAAGCAACAGTAGCATTTAGAGAATTTTCTCAAGAAACTTTGCATACCTGTCCATTTACCATATAGTGTCTTAACTCTGTAAAACTAAATAAAGAAATAGTTATGTGAATAGTTGTGCTGCAGTGAAAACTGTACCAGCTCTATCTAATGTAGCCATCGTGGCCTCTGTCAGCAGTTAGCACTTCTGTGCCCTGCAATGGAACACAGCTCAAGGGAAAAGCATGGCAATATCAGAGAAGGATATCACCTGGCACAAGGTGACTGTAATCTCAGTAATTTCTTTAGATAATGGAAATTGCAAGGGGTGTTTGTCCTGCACAGTAAAGGACAGGGTACATAATTGATTACAGCTGTAAAGTACCTGCAAGAATTTATTACAGTAAAGAAAAGAAAGGTCCTCTTCTTTACAATTTTTTTTCTTCAGTCTGCATTTTACACTTGTATCATTAGATTATTGAAGTTAAATACTTGTGACCTTTGAGTGGAGTTTGGAAAAGGCAACCAAATGTGCTTTTAAAATACTTTTTTCTCCTCCTGAGTCTTCCTGAAGACTCTTCTACATTAACAGTGTTTATTATACAGCAGATTGATGTTCTTATAAAAGCAGTAGTACATTTGATGTCCTTTTTAGAAAGCTATGTAACTATAAGCAATATTTCCAGCAATTACGGTTCAGTTGGAGGAAAGGCTGAAAAACATGGCAAAGTGTATGCAGAAAGAAATGTAACAGTAATCAAGCAGAAAAAAATGTCTTCTGAATATAGTGAACTTTTGAGACCCAGTCAAATCTATACTCTTTTCTAAAGAGTAGAACTCTAAGTAGAACTCTGTTATTTAACATTTGTCACTTTTTCTCTCATCAATGTTAAGGAACTGAACTTGCTGTTCTCACAAATGACCACACAGCCCTAGAAATTGCATTACTTTTCTTGTCACTTACAACTACAAGACAATTAACAGTAATGAATTTGTGAGCACTCTATCTCCACAGCTGAAGAAAGTTATATATTTTATACAGAACTTGTCAGAAAAATCTCTGAATCCTGTCTAAGAATATTCAGTGTATCTCACCAGAATTTGGGACAAACAAAAAAACAAACTGAGCCAATCCTGACTAAGATTAACTCAGGATATACTTTTACAAGTATACAAGTATACAAGAAGGCATATTGAATTTGACAGTCACAGGTAAAATAACTTGCCTGAAGTATTAGGAACAAGGTAATAAACTGCATTTACAGAAAATTTTTCCACTATATGAAAACTTCCATCAAAGCTAGATTACAATAAGTGTTAAATATGTTCACACTTTTGTGAGGAAAGAATGGAATCTTTTACAAGAGTCTGTTAATTAGGAGTTAAAATGTTTGAAGTAAGGGAAAGCATTTGTACTAACAGCTATAACATTAAGCAGTTGTTTTGGCTTGCTTCTGTTTATGCCTCTAGAAATGTCTAGCAAGCTTGCAGGCAATGGAAGGAAACATGATTTATAATAGGTATAAAAGGCAAAGTTCCACCTTCAAGCTCGAGGGCAGGAAATAGGATTGTGGCTGAGCATAAATGTGCTTTGCAATTTGAGCTTCATTTCTTCTGGTGCAGTCCCATGGCATCGATGTGTTGTAATCTATGGTGGAAGTCACCTCATAACTAATTCCTGAAAATGATGTGATTTCATTTAGGGCTGAGGTTATAAGGTTGCTGAACAGATCCATGTGTGCTTCAGAGGTAAAAACAATAGTTTCTTCTGTACAAGAATTATCTGATGTTTTATCACTCTATAAATTATAACTCCTTCCACAGACTGAGTGCATGGCGATAGTCCATGGTTGCTGGGCTCTGTACCAGGGCTCACAAATCATGATCGTGTTCAGACACTGTAAGTCTTGATGCAAGACTAAAGGAAGTCAGTGGGATCTTTCACTGATCAATGATTTGCAGTTGTAGACTTCTATCGAATTCAAAAGCCACCTCCTGGTGTGTCTCTTCGGGGAAGATGTCAATCCAATTAACTGTTAAGAGATTCAGCGCTTGAGAAATGAATGTGTTTAATCAGCCTTATTTTGCTAGCACATACAGCGTCTGTGTTTTCTATTTTTGCCATTAATTAGGAAGCATTTGGTGATACAGGGTATGCACTGTTCAGATTTACAGCAATGTCTGTTGGCATTTTTCTGATTTTTAAGTTCAAGTATTGAGACATATTATAAGAATAAAACTACAGATGGATGTTTAAAGATAAATAATGTCTTTACTCTGTTTTGAATTATTCGTGAAAGTCATTTCTATAACTGAATGGATGTTTGAAATATAAAAATAACCAATTAAAAAGGTGTGAAATTTAATATTTTTTTCCCAAATGTTCTTCAAAATTTGGATTAATCACATGTATATTATGCTTATATAATTACATACTTCTTACTCTAAATAAACAGAAGGAAGATTAAAATGAGGAGGCAATAGAAAAAAATACCACATGCTCGTAAGTTAATGGTAAAAAAAGACTAATTTCAACAGGACAGTAATTTCATTCTCTATGTTTTATAGCTTCAATGGATTTATGATAGTCAGTCTTGCTGAATTAAGAATAAAAATGGAAAATTGGTATTTAGATTAAAAATATATGACACTTAAAGACATTAAGGTGGTTGAAGTGTGAAATTTTATTTCACGTGTTCTGATTATCAAAATTCTGAAATGTTTTGACCAGCTTTTTTGCTTTATATGTTGGCAAGGAGATACCACACTTTATATGTTAATCTATATTCTTAACTAAGATATCTTTGGAAGAGATTATCAATGAACACTATATTTTTAATATGCTATTTGGAACACCTTGAAGAAGCAGCATTGATCAGGAGAGATACTCAGGGGAAAGAGACCTTTTGCTTTTATGCATATAACTAAGAGAAACAATAGCTCCTGGTGCTCAGAGGTCTGCAAAAAAGACCTTATATCTGTTTTCTGTGATTTTCTGCACAAGTAATATAACAATTTTATCACAGTTAACCTTAAAATACTAAATGTTATTCTGAAAGGCTATTTCTGACAAACAACCCCCTACTATTCAGGAAAATAAAACACCTCCTTGTAAAATCACTCTAGCACAGAAGAGTAGGAAAATGTTATCTAAGGTAACATACATGAGATGGAAATTAAGGTGGTTACTGAGATTTTCTTTAGTTCAAGTGCAAGGATAATCACTGTTTCTTGTGAAGGTAAAGCAATAGTTACCTTGGATTGGAAAGAATTTTTCTAGATATTGAGGCAGAAAAGTAGCAGTTGTCTCTAACCTTGTATTTTACCTCCATCTATATCCAAAGACATTACTTTGCAGAAAGGTTAAGACAAATACTGAGATAATGTGGAACAACCTTTGCATACAGAGAATTTCTGCTCATATTTCTATCACTAACAGGAACTTGTATTCAGATACCAGATACCTGACAGATCTTCCTGTTTGCTTTCATCATTGATATTAGAGATTAAATCTCGTTTCATATATATGTATATAAATAATAATTCATACAATTATAAATTAATTCTATTCTATTCTATTCTATTCTATTCTATTATAAAATTAAAATAAAGGTCTATAAGATATGGAGGAAGAAACTAGCCTTTTGGAATGATGGAAATAGTCTAAAAAGTGAGGATACAGTTCTAAATATGATGTAGTCTATGTCACAGTAAACGTTGTAGTAGCAGAATTCACCATTTTCTTTTTAGTTTTTCTCTCCCATATTTTAATGGGCAGATATGTTAATTTTGAAGTTAAAGTTCTTGGAAAAAATGATATATGGGGATTCTGAAATATTTTGCTTACGCAAAATTCATCAGAAGTTTGAAGATACTGGATATTTTGTGTTTGCACAATTAACATTTATGAATGGCATCTTTCTACTTTTCATGTACAATACAAGCACATTGTAATTGAAAATTTTAAACAAAAGTTCTGATCTGAAGACAGAAACTTAAGTTTTCAGTTCTTGATTTCTTAATTTGGGAGTTTCATTTCCTACTTGTATTAGATGGCTCTCTTACAGCCATTACAGTGAAAAGAGAGACTTGAAGAAAATTGGGAAGTGTGACAGACTCGATCACTACCACAGTGAATCAGAACGTGTCAAGGTGGCAGTTCCCTCACACTGAGCTCTGCTATTGATCCAGACCTGAGTCAAGGAAATGCATAAACCCCCTTACACAAACTCCAGCGACAGGCAATCAGCAGATCCTGAAAACCAATTCAAAGGTACTAGTTTCAATATAAACCTCAGAAACTGGCCAGCAGACTGTTGAGGTGAAATCATGCCACCTGGAGTTTCAGCTTTTCAATCCACAGTTGATATCTGCAGTCAGTGGAGACAACTAATCAATTACCTGGCATGAATAATTATGGACTATCAAAAACTTTCTTCAAACTATTACTCAGCTGCTGAACTGTGTTAAAACATGACATTGATGAAAATGCAGTGTCATGATTTGGAAGAATTGTTGCTTGCAGACAGCAAGAACATTTCCCTTGCCCAGTATACATACATGGTAGCATAATTAATTTTGCATGAGACTATGGAATACACAGGTCACTACAGGAGCTAAAGCAAACCAAAAGTAGAAGTCCAACATTGTAGTGGTCTAAGATAAGCTTCAACCACGTGATTATGAGATCAGGGAAATACTACAAATTTTTATAGGAACTTTCACAATATTTAAATTGGATTTTTAATATATTAATGCATATATTAATATATAAGACATACTTGCACATGTCTGCAGTGAAAGCTTTTATTTTCTATGGGTATACATATATATGGGTATATTGAAGCATAGTATAAAGCTTTTTATAGTATGAGACTTTAAAGATATTTCAGCAATAGGATAGCTGCGTCTAAAGGATTAGAGACTGGTCATGTGGACAATTCTGCGTCACAGTGGAAACAGAAGATACCTCATTTGAATCTTGGGGACTTTTACTGCAGTACTGTCTGTTTTTCTGTTTATAGGATCCTCTTAAGACCCATCTAGAACAGGTCATGTCTGCTACAGATGTGCACAAGGGCAGCTGGTGGAAGCAAACAAACAGCTGCCATGCTAATTTTCATTCCACCTAAAACATGACATAGCAAATGCACAGATGAAATTACACATGTGAAGAGACACTAAATGAGCCCACCCAAATGTTAAAGTTACAGTAAAGACAAAAACCTGAGCTCTTCATAGACATTCACAGAATCAGCAAAGTAATCTTAATCTGTAATCCTTGTGTGATGTAACCTGCTTTGGTCTACTGGCAGAAATCATGCTAGGTCAGCTCATTCCACTTGTGCTTTGGGTTTGCTCTTTTCAATTCTACTAACAGAGCATTAGGGGGAAAAAATAAGTGGTTAAGAAATATTAGACTCTGAATATTAGAAATCCCTTTGATACATTTAAGAATTTGCAGAAATTAGCAAGTAATTTGGGGAAGTTATTGTGAAGAAAACAAACAGATATTACTAGTTGTATAGCCATTAAAACTTTTTTTTAAAAAAAAAAACAACACTGATAAAAACAGTCTGCACAAATATGTTGCTAACTAAATGAGAAATCCCACTTTGCACATTATTTTGCTTGAGGAATGGTGGTCAATAATTATAAAACCCCAGCTCAGACAGGAAAAATAAGTATGAACTGGCTGCTGTCCAGAGTTGGGTTTGTGTGTGTGAGAGTAGGGCACGTGGCAAATGGGTTTTGAATCAGGACTGGCTAGGCTTTGTTTCTTTTTCTTCATTGCTGCCTATAATTTAATTAATTATATTACTGACAATTTTCTAAATTAAAAAGGACTGTTTGAAAAAATGCATAATGAAGTAAGGTATAACACTGATATATTCCTGCCCTGAATGTAATGGTTTTCTAAATAAAAATATCTTGGATAAACTACACCTTATATAAGATGGTTATGTTATAAAACAGTATGTGGAATTGAATTACTCTCCCGCTATGATGAGTTGGAATCACTGATTTTGCAGTCTGTGTTCAGTATTAAGGGCTACACGAAATACTCAGCTGTGCCAGGGAGGATATGAAGAGATTAGAGAGACTAATATATCACAGACTAACCTCTGTGCTCTGGACATTCGCAGGGACACAGGCAATTCTCATTCTGCTGCTTTCTGGAGCCACTAGATACCAAAACAAACAAAAAGGAATCAAGATTATAAGGAAAGTTGAACTTCAAGGTAAGCACCTCTTTTATTAGTTATAATTTTCCATGTTGAGCTGATTTTCCATACTGAATTGAAATATCGGCTATAATTTTTTAGAAAAACAAAAATAACATCACTGGTTTAATAATTACTAGCAACAATTAACTCACATTGTATTTTATATTTCCTTAGTGGAATTCCTGGATGATAGCACTGTTGATCTCAACTTTTTTTTGAATTGTAATAATAAAGGTACTTCCAGCTAAGTGGCAAAAATTAGAATATTATCAGGAGTTGCTTATTCCTTGAAAAACATCAAAAGTCTCTATTGATACATAAAAATCACATGATAGAAAACAGATAAGCCATACAAATAATTTTTATTTTCATACAATCATATACTATGTTAAAGGAAAATGTAGTCTTATATAACATAATCTTTTATAATAATTAATTTTTTTATAAAACAGGTTAATAGTAGATCAGAAGTTCTAATTAAACAATTCTTCCCCCCTGTCCCAACAGGAGAGATAATCTAGTTTATTTTCTTAGCATTTTAGAAACACATACTAAACTTCTAGGGTTATGCTAAAATTTCTGATTCTTGTGTGGATTACCCTTTTCTGGCTGTGTTCTCAATCAGTGGTATCAGGAGTCCTGTCAGGAGCTTTAGAACATCATGAATAAAACCTACAAACAGCAACTCCACTCTGTGGAGAGGGTGATGTTTCCTAGAAGTGCTCATCAACAGTGAAATAACAGAATTTCAAATGTCTACTTGAGAAATGGAAAGGAGAAAGAAGGAACAATTATGAGAGAAGGGAGTAAAAACTGAAGAAAAATAACAACTTCAATGCAACTATTGCAGTCTTAACTGTTGTGTAATACTCTGTGTAAGTGTACAGAGAAGGGAACAATCAAATTAGTCATATTGCTAAATGCTACTGTTTTGCATTGCAAAAACTTCCATGTACGTAGGAAAAATGGTCCTAAAAATAGTTTCAAGTAAGTTATTTTGATCTTTTTGGAAGGTACTGTGAGGCTCATTGCTGAAGTTATTTACTAATTCTATAAATTTCTAGGTCTTAAAAATTTCTGGTGAAGAGATATTCCACTTGCCATTTATTAATATTTTAAGTAGCAGATGTGAATCAAAAATACAGTTTTGACACAAAGTTTGTTAAACGCATGAAGCTTTATACTACTTATGATTAATTTGCAGAAAAAAAAAATCTAAGTAGGTATAAAATAAGAATTATAAGAGAGATGAATAGAAGCCAAGTGACAACAGTAGGAGTTTAAAACTGAGCAGGAATTTGAAATGCTTATTTTATAATGTTGTATATAAGCCTCTTCATGCTGTAAAGGAAATTTTATGCCTCTGCCTACAGGTTTTGTCCAAATACACTGATTTTTAGCAGCTGGGCTTTTGTGTATAAGTTGTTGGTTTTTTTTAGTTTGTTTGGTTTTTTTTTTTGGTTTTTTTTTTTTTTTTTTGGTTTGGTTTGGTTTGGTTTGGTTTGATTTGGTTTGGTTTGGTTTGGTTTTTTTTATGAGAATAAATAACTTTCTCCAATCATGTCCTAAGCAATTTAGGGCAAAAATGCAACAAATAAGGCAAGGTAGTATTTCTCCAGTATCTGTATGATCGTCATGGTAGCATTTCTACCACCTGAAAAATTCAGCACTTCATAGATTTACCAAAGGCAAGTAAGTGAGTCAGGAACCTCTGGTGAGGAGTTAGAAAGGGACTTAACTGGAAAGAGATTTGAAAAAAATAAAATAAAATTTAAAAATTGAGCTAGTCCTCAGGGAGGAACTGAGTCAAGGTTATGGTAAGATAAGAATACAGATATAGCTATAATTTGAAAACCTGATACTGTTGGCAGTTACTAAAACTTGGCCTTTTATGAACTTTGATTTGCTGATTTTGAGTTGTTTCTGGAAGGAGATATCTTCAAGGAGTGGAAATTTCTGCTGTGTTGTAGATTTCCTTAATTTAATTTTATTTCGTGGATTTTTAGGTCCAGGGAGCATAGTCAATAGCAAACATTGCTGTATGAGAATTTTTCTATGAAATTTTGGTTTGTCAATAATATTAGGAGAGAGTTGCCTCTTCAACACAGAGGAAAACATTTGAATTTATAGAACTCCTCTTCCATATTTTGCTGCAGGCAAATTCAGAATGTAAACCAGTGAAAGGCCTAAAAAGCACCTAGATTATACTTTACAAAGATGAATCTTAGATTTCAAAGTCACTTTTCTAGGTCAACAGAAAGGATATAAAGGAGAAAAGAGATGATCCATTTATTTAGCATAAAGCTATAGATGCATATTTCCTCTTTATCTTTGCATAAATCCATTCTTTTAATAATTTTTTTTTTTTCTTCTCTAGAGTCCTAGGACTATCAAAGACACTGTGGTAATGGGCAAAGTTGAGAACTCAGTTAGATCATCCCCACCACTCCCATCCGAACCTGTGGGGAGTGCTCAGCTGCTCTTTGATTCTCTTTGTGTGCCTTCTGAGTTAGAGCTGATTATTTTTACTTTTATTTTTGTAAATGTAGTACAGGTGTTAAGGGAATTATAGATAGACAAAATGATGACTTAAAGATACTTCAGGGCAGGGGAAGAGGAAAAATGAGATGAAAGAAGGGAGAGGATCTATGTGGGAGGGAATATTTGCTTGTTTTAGCTGAAATTGTAGATTCATCTGCTTCCATATCCTCAGAATTTCTTTGTGTGAATTAGTCCAAAGGACTTCAGGAACTGAAGTTAAATCTGCTACAACTCCAAGTATCTCTGCTATAGAAATGAACTCTGTTAAAGTGGAAATTCTCTTTCAGCTGGTGAGAGTTAATCTGAGATATCAAAATCAATGGATGCAATAGAAAAAAATAACCAAGACCAAATGGATAAGGTTTATTTTAAGCTGAATTAGTTAATAATAGCAAGTTAAAACTCTTTATGAGTTATTTTTTTCAGCTAATTACTACATTTTATTTAACTGTTAAGCTGGTGAGAGAAATGAGCTGGATATTTACATTGATAGTGTACTTGCTGCTGTTCTACAATCTCTAAAGTGTCTGTATTTTGTTGGTTGTGCTGCTTTGGGAAACCCTGTAGCCGAATTAGGTCACAGGCATATTTGTAACTTTAGTGCTATATTATTACAAACCAGCAAGTTTTTGAGCAGTATTCTAATGGCTTAGGGAGCTGCAGTGGAGTCTCCACCCTCAGATGCATTCAAAAGCTGTCTGTAGAATAGATAGACAGGGCAATCAGCTGTTCATGGCCCTGCATAATAGAGGACTTGAATGGGATTGTCCAGAAGTTCCTTCCAACCTCAGCCAGATTGTCATTCTGTGAACGTACAAACATTCCACCAAATCTGTAAAAATTTACTTCTTCAGTCCTACAAAGGGCTTGAACATTTTTCAGAAACAGCATTTGAAACATTTCTCATACTCCTCTTCCTCTATGCCTCAAGCTGTTACAAAGACTTTTCTTTGAGGCTTACAAACTGTTCTTGGTCTTAAATGCAGGTGTTATTTGCAGTGGATTTGTCAGCCAGGGACTTGTACTGTAAAGGAAGAGAGCACTTAGGAAGGGCTTATAAACTTTACCTTTCCAGTATACACTAAAACTGAGATTCAGACTAAGATGAAGACATGGGGACATCTAAATTTCAAGAAAGCTGGCTCTGTGGCTTCCCACAAAGCTGTCTAACTTTATGAGGTATGCACTGCTCCCTTAAGTTATGTGCCCACAATGTAATGCCATTTAATGTGCCTTATGGTAGGGCTGGCAGATATGACTGAGGATTTATAAAATAAATTGTAGATCTTACAAAATATCTCTTTCTTTCTACACTGGCAGCTGAAGTCTTAAGTAGCATATAACATGTTTATGCAATTGCATCCCATCTGTTATTCACCTGATTTCCCCTTAATGGTTTATGGATTGTCTCTCATCCAACTGCAATGGGAGTCTGAACACTCAGCTCACCTGTACAGTTTGTTTGTGGGTACTTAAATGTTGGCATCCTTTTAACTTACTTAAATCCTGCTCTAGAATCCAATTGCTTAGTGTGAAAATGATGGTAAGGTCTCTGAAAATCTGAATGCTTATTTACAGAGTGCAAAAGCTGTCAAGAGCAGTGGACATTGGGACCCAGGGGAGTTTTTTTGCCATGCCACTTGAGATAAAACTGCTGTGGTTCCCTGTTTGAAGTCCAACCAGTAGGAAGGCCAGCCATGTGTCACCAGTACACACACATATGCACATTCAATTGTACCCTGAGTAAAGACACAGCAAGCAGATGAAGTTGTGAGTTGCAAATCACAGGAAATAATGAGATACTTTTTTGCACCTCATGACTAAAGTATGTGAGTTTTTAAATTCTTAAAACAATTAATTACCACTGTTAGAGTAAGAGGTGTCACTGTTCCTGTATAATAGATAAGAAAGCTTCCTACACTGTGGTATACAGTTAATCACTAGAAGTGATTAACTTCTAGTGGCTACCAACAGGTATATAAAATTCTCTTTAACAACATAAAGTCTTGGTTTCTTAAGTTGTGGATCATCTTTTAGATTTAGCAACTTGTTAAAGAAAAAGAGACTGCTACATTGCCTGATGATACAAGCCACTGCAACGTGCCTAATTATGTAAAGAAAATGGTATTAAGAAAGTGGTATTATAAGAGTTAGAAAAGTGTAGTGAATATAGTAAACTTGGGGATTTGGACTATACTGAGTTTCATTATTGCTTATTTCATTATAGTAAAACATTGGCATATAGGCAACAAATTATAAAAATATTTTTTTGTTTGTAAAGGCACTAGATGTTTAAGAAAATATCTCTCTTTCTAAAATGGAGATAATGACACGTGGAATTGTACTGCCACAGAAGTGGTGAGAGGTTAATGAAAGTTTCACATGTCAGTGATAAGTATCACATAACCAATGGTAATTTATATTTTCAGGAGCTAGATACTAGGAAGGATGTCCTGTGTGGTATTAGAGCTATGATAAATGAAAGAGAGATACTATGCATTCCCGGGCGTTCATCCACATGGACACCAATGACACTGCCAGGGAAGTGTCTGAGGCTAGTGAGAGTTACTAGGAGTCTCTGGGAGCAATGGTGAACAGCAAGGGAGTCTAGGTTTTATTCTCAACCCTCCTGGCGAAGAGGAAAGGCTTGGGCAGAAGATGTGCATTTCATGAAATGGCAGGTATGTCTGAGGTTTAGTGGGGTCCTTTGTGTGCCTGGTGTGCTGGGATGGATGGAAAGAATGTCTTTAAGAATGACAAAGATAAAGGGAATTGCTTCTGATGTAAAGGAGCAGCTCATTTGTGGTATGGGCAACAGTGTAGTTGAGAGCTTGCATGTCAGGGTCAGAGGAGAGGCCAGTAAACATGACATCGTGGCAAGAGCGTGTTACAGACACTCTGAATGTGAGTGAAGAAATAAACAGCCTTCCTTATACAGTTGACTGAAATCTTTGTATTACAGACTCTGCTTCCCATAGGGTATTTAAGCCTCCCTGACACCTGCCAAAGGGCAGTACAGCAGGACACATCCCCAGAATATTCTGGAGATTCTCATGTACAACTTCATGATACAAATGTGTGTGACTAGCAGAGGTGATGTTTTCCTGGACATTCATGGCCTCTGAAGAGCTCTTTGGGCATGTGACAGTCAATAACAGGTAGGCTTCGTCTATGACCATGAAATTGCAGAGCTCAAGATCCTGAGAAGATTCCCAAGGAAGGCAAGAAATGGAACTCAGACCCCGAATTTCAAAAATGTAGACTTCAGCTTAGTCAGAGAACTGGGAAGTAAAATCTGGTGGGAAGCAGTATTGAAGGGCAAAGGAGCTCATGAAAGTTAGTAGATCTTTAAGATCAGTCTCCTTGAAACAAAGCAGTGATCCATCCTAGTACTCACAAAAATTAGTATCTATATCAGTAGTCTGTCTTGGTTAAACAAGGACCTGGCTCAGGGCCAGTGTAAAAGAACATTTATAGAAGTGAAAGCAGGCTAAGGGGGAATTTAGAAACATTGCTTAGATAGGTACAGATGGTGTTAGGTAGGTCAAACAGTGGAAGATGATAAAGTCAGTGATCTGAGTAATCTCAATATCTACAGATCCACAGGACTATAAGGGATGCATCTGTGAGTACTCAGAGATTTAGCTAATGTCATATGAGGTAAATCATAGGTGTCCTTGAAAGGTTATAGATGTTGGGGGCATTCCCTTATGACTGGGGAAAGGAAAATGCTACAAACATCTTCAGAAAGAATCAAAAATTATACCAGTAAACAAACAACATCAACCTCACCTTTGTTCCTGGAAAAATCATGTTGTAAACCATTTCTATACAAATGATGAGGAAGCTGGTGAATGAAAATATCCAATATAGATGTTAATATATATGTAAGTAGATATATATATATATGTATATGTATATGTATATAGGTATAAGTATATAGTATATATGTATGTATATGTTCAGTATAGATGGCATGTAGGTCATGCTTTGGCCAATTGGATTGCCTTTATCCTGTTTAATAAGTTTATCAATGATCTGGAGGAGGTGAAGGACCCTCAAGTTTGTGCATGATTCCAAACTGGAAGATGAGGTCAGTGTGGTAGGGCTGGCATCCAAGGAGGTGTAGACAGCCTGGAGGAATGGGCAGACATGAACACATTGAAATTCAGCAGGGATTTGAGCAAAGACCTTCACTTTAGATGGTCAACAGTATATTGGGCTGTATTGTAGCCAAGAAACTGAGGGAACTGATTATTCTTTTGTACTCAGCATTTGTAATATTGCATCTGGAGTGCAGCGGCCAGGTTTGGGTTCCTCTGCATAAGAGAGAGATTGACAAACTGGAATAAGTCCAGTGAAGGGTTGCCCAGACTATTAGGAAATTGGAGTAACTGTCCTCTGAGGAGAGGCTGAGAGAAAGGTTTGTTCACCTTTATGTAGAGAAGTCTCATGATGAATTCTGTCATCATCTTCAAGTTCCTAGTGGGAGGAGACAGAGAAAATAGAGCCTGTGCATCCAAGGTGCACAGTGAATGGATGAGAAGTAATTGAGTCAAGTTGCAACAAAAGAAATTCTGATTAGACTTAAGGTTGCCCAGAGAGAGTTAAATCTCTGTCCTTGGAAATACTAAACTTGATTTGAAGTTGCTCTGAGCAACTTAATATATGTTGGCCTTGTTTTGAGAAATTGGTTAGTCTGGGTGACTTCCAAACGTTACTTCTTACCCATTCTAAAATTGGTTTTAGACTAAAATGGAAATCGAGGCGTTTGGGATAGATGACTGCTTTTGTGCCATTATGAGAGAGGAGTTATCTCTAGTGTCAAGAGTATAAAGTACTCTAAGTACATATCTGAAGAGAAGAGTAAACTTTCTTAGTCCTGAATAGATATACTTTCTGGGATAAAGACTGTTGTTTACTTTACCTGAAATGAACAGTATTCAGAGCCCATTCTAAGGACTGTAGACCAAAGATATTTTTCTTTACATTTTTCTCTTTAATTCCATCACAGAGACAGTTAGTAGCTTATGCCAGAAGACCCAGTTAGTGTATTTGACATGGTCTACAACATGGCACTCAATACGTGGTAAGCAATGCACAGTACCCACTGGAACAGTGCACTCTGCATTCTTGTTATCATTCTATTTGCGAGCTCCTACAGAAGGACACACATGCTTAACTTTAATCTCTTATCCTTGGAATTGGTAACCTTTGCCAATATTTAGGGGTTTTAGTTAAAATCCACGTAATACAAAAGAGTTATATTTTATAGCCCTAATGAATCTTAATATCCACTCCCCTCTACCCCCACCAAACCCCTCACTCTCCTGGATTCATTTAAAAGGAAAAATTATGCAACATTATATTTAAAATGAACCTGATCTCTGTGGCATAGGCAGGACCCGAACATATAATCTAAATATGTACTTCACTAGCAGGACTTTCCTGTGTTTAGGCTGTGAAGTTTTCCCTACTGTGTTCTTGGCATTAAAGAGATAACTGTTAGGGGAATTAGAACTTTCAACACTCTTATATTAACAATTAAAATCCTAAGAGAAAGATCCTGAGGGTCTCACTGTTATGCTCTCTGGTGCAAAGCCAATTCTTTATTTTAATGTGATTTATCAGAACTTGCTGCTAATGACAGCTCAAATTTTTCTCTAAGTTCTTCCTTGGGTTTGCTCTTGAATTTTAATAATTACACATATGACTCTTTCACCATATAAGCAATTAAAAATGGAACTCTTTGTGGTGGAATCCGTACCACTATTAGTTGGACTCAACTGCTGCAAATGAATAAACTCATATTAAAGAAAACAATAGGAGAAAAAGACAGAACAACAATATTGCTGTTGCCTGTTGTTTAGGACACAGCCTTTGAGATTAGTGGCTATATTTCCCTTTTTTCACTTTAAGATGCAAATCACTATTTGTGTAGTAGAAATACTAATTACATATATGTTTAAAATTGTGACTAATCTATACTACGCTCATATTGTGTGCATATCAGCATTCCTGTGCTGTACTCAGTTGCCAGACCTTGTTTTGTTGAAGTAAGGAAATGTAGTTGTGATATTGCTGGGAAAACTTATCCAGGTGTCCATGCACTGGCTATTCAGTAGGGTAAAGTGCATGTACTAATCCTGTTCCACTTAGACGGATGATAATGAGGCTAAATATCTGCAGAGGCTTCTCAGAAGTGATTTATTTAATCTTAAAAGGGATGCTATAGCATTAATGCTGTTATGCATGGTATCCCAAACCCCATACATTCGGGTACTCTGGAATACTGCAAATAATTCTGCCCAGGACATTTTAAAATACATGGGAGTTTTTATGCTTTATTCAGTTTTGGGTTAGGTGGGTTGTTTTCCCTTAAATAGGTGAGTTTTGAAGGATTTTTGAAACAGGGTAGATGACTATTCTACTAGTTTCTCAACCTGCATTTTCAAAGCAATGGAATAGAGAATTCTATGCAGAAAGAGTTATATATATATTTGAGTAAAAGAGCAAAAACACACAGTGATTTTCAAGGTACCTTGTTATCATAATTTACTGGTTGTTTTGGTGACAGGTAATTCAGGTGAGACTGAAGAGTAGACATGATCTTGATGAACATTTGCTGTGCAGTATTTAGCCAAAATTTTGTTGGTGTGTAGATGTGCAGTTTTGACACAGAATTAGAGCTTGTGAGACAAACCTTGTTGGTGAGAGCTATCATTACAAGGCATTGCTCATCCTGTATAGCAGATGGACTTAACTGCTGGATGCATCCTAGCCATCTCTTTTAAACTCCACAGTCTCTGCATTTCTGAAATGAGGTAGATAAATTGATAGGGGCACTGCAACATTTAACAAAGTATGTGTACAAGTTAGAATATAAAATTATTAATGTGTAGAGTTTTATAAACATGTTTATGCAAATTCTAGTCTCTCTTCTAGCTTATTCTCTCTTCTTTTGTGCTACTGATCAGTACAGTCTCTGGTAATCACTAACAATTAACACAACTCTACTCTCTTCACTTTTGTCTGGGCACAGTGCCAGGCATATTATTTAGAAATAAAAGTTTCTCCCATTTTGCTAGTTCATGCCAAGGTGTTACTGACCTCTTCCTTTCTTCTGATGATCTTAGCATTACTTCTCCAACTGCTATGCACTAAATGGCTTTTTCTCAATGAAAATGTAAAGAGCACATCTATACTAAGTAGCCTGCTGATGAGAAAATTTGATGTCTTCGATGTTGTTAATCAGTAAATTAACTTCAAGCACTCATTTTAGTGCTGCAGATACACTCTTAACTGAGATTCCCTTGCCCCAGATAGGATTCAGCACCGGCAAAAGATGAACTGATGTCCTTGCGCTGCTTCTGCATACTCAGCTCTAACTTGGACTGGCTCCCTTGGAGATCTGATGCATCTAGTTTGCATACCAAACTGGTCAGGCTCTGATGAAAGTACTGCATTACTCATAAAACAGAGTGTTTAATGTGAACGAAGTTACATCACTTCAAATGTATGGTGCCTTTGTTTTGCTGGGATAAAGATGCCATGTATGGTCTCAAAATATATAAATGTTGTGATTCTGCTGGTCTATTTTGGATTCAAACAGATACAATGAAGATTTTACAAAAACTGCGAACAGGTTCAAATCAAACAGTAGTTTGATTTGCTGCTATTCATGATTATCCTTTTTATATTACCTAGTATCAAAGAAAAGGTAACTTGCTTCTGCATCTCTGCCTCTAAATTTGCAGAAAGAACTCTAATTTGCATGCACTTTAAAAAAAAGACTTTTATCTCTGAAAGGGTTTTAATCATATTTTTCTGTGCTAGAGATTAAGCAAATTTTTTTTATAAGGGTTTTTATCCTGGCACCATTGAGCTGGTTCTTGCAAGTTAGATATTACAGTTTTTGAGAAATGGGCTGATTCATTTGATAACTTTTCTTTCCTTGCTACAACAGAATCTTATGACTCATTAGTTTGTGAGTTTCATTGGTTTATGAGCTTCATTGGTAACACCAAAATGAGAGAGTTCTTGTCACTTTTTGGACAGAACATAAAGTACATAGGGAGAAAGATGTGTAAATTATAGGATGTAGGGAAAAGAGGTCTGCAGCAGGACTTCTATAACATATAACTATTGATTTCATTCTGTTTCATAAGAAAAGGTAAATGTCACAGAACAGTGAAAAGAGAGTTTCCACAAAAATCCCTAAGATATTTGAAATCATAATAATTTTTAAGGTAAAATCCTTGGCTCCAGTGAAGCCAATAATGAACTTCCCACAGAAGGTCATTTCTCATCCTTTGCCTCTTTTTGAGCTCATCTTACTTCCTTAATGTCTCTTTCTCCTATTTTTTTTAACTCAGGACAGGTTAGCAGTGAAATAGAAACAGTGTATATAGTTGTAAAGAATAAACATCAGCAGAACTCTTGTTTCCCCACTTCTAATTGTTTGAGTGAATTTATTGTGTTTTGATCTTGCTTGTTTTGTCTGCGTCTATACTCAACATATGCCATCTGATTTTAAACATAAGACAATTTCTCGTTCTGAGTCAGAAGAACTAGTCACTTATTTGGCTTTGAATAAAGAAGTATAAGGAGGTTGCTTTAGAAAACTTTCATTTAGGAACATTAAAAACTTTCAGACTACCCAGCTGAAGGACAGAAATACCTGATATTTTAGTGGAGCCACTTAGCATGCTGCTCCAGTAAGACAGTTTTCCCTCTGTGCTTTATCATGTTCTCTGCTGAGCTGCTCTTTTGATGGGTAACTTGGAGCTACTGAAGAGAAAAGTAGAAAGCCCCCAACTGCTACTAGTTTCATCACTTCCTGTGAACCAGTGCTGGAAAAATGATCCCTGATTGCTACACTACAAGAGCACTATAAATATTTGTGCAGCATCCTTATGTAGGTCATTTTGGGAGCTCATCTGCATACAGCTGTGTCTGAAGCAAAGGATTAATGGAGATAAAGAAGGAAACAAGCAAGAGTACCAAATGCTGGCACATCCTCCTTACTAAAACAAATGATATTTATGAAGATCTAGTTGCTTAACAAACACATTTGAATGTGGAAAATGTAGCCACAATTTAGCAAGATCTTTGGAAGGATTTGGTAAAATCTTGGCTCTGATCAATGAGGCAGGAAAACCAGTGGCAAGGACTTAGAAAGGCCAAGGCACTTAGTGGCTTTTAAGGATTGGGTTTGTCCTATAGTCTCCCAGGTCTCTGAGTGAAGGCATGAGCTGTAGTAGAGAGACAGAGATGTAGCTGTAGTAGAGAGTACTTAAACCAGTTGGATATGCATAATTTTATGACACTAAATAGGATGGATCAAAAAGTGATGAGGGAGATGATGCTACTGCAAAGTCAGTCATCTTCAGAAAGTCACTGGAAAAGTTTCCTGGTGACCAGCAAAAAAGCAATCACTGTTCCCATCTTCAAAAAGGAGATGTAGAAGAGAAATACCAGGCAGTTTGACAAATATGGCCAGTTCGACAAATATTTCCCTTCCTGGGAAAGTTACAGAGCAAGTCCTCTTAGAAGCCCTATCCAAGCAGACAAAAGACAGGAAGGTTATTAAAAACAGACAGCATGTGTTTAACCCCAGGCAAATCACTCCATCAGGCTTTCAGAATGATCAACTATAACATCCTCATAGTCAAATTAGGGAGACCTGTACAGTGGATGAAAAATAGACAGAACAGCGGGCTCAAACCAGCTGGGGTTATTTGCACCACGTCCAACTGCTGGTGTGTTACTATTTGTATCTTTCTGACTATTGGTGTGCAACGTCTCTGCTACTGATGGGAGCAAGGCATAGAATACACCCTCTGCAAATCTCAGCTTGGAGAAGAGTAGATACACTAAAGAGCAGGGCCACTCTGTTCCATTCAGGTGGGAGGATGGACTGGCAGGATCATCTTGAAATTGAAGAATTGAAGGAGTAACTCCGTGCTCCAGGATAGGCTGTCCCAAAAGCAGCTTTGCTGCAAACATCCAGGTGAAACACATTCTAGCAGTATGTGGTTGTGATGAAGACTGACCTCTGCTACCTCAAGTGTGGCCAGAAGGTGGGAGAAGATGATTCTTCTCAATATATTCAGCAGTTGTGAAACTGCATTAGGAGTACAGGGTCCAGTTTGGGGCTGACCGGTCCTGGAATGACACTGATATGCTGGAGACAGTCATCACGATGGTAGTCCAGTACTGAAACAGACCCAGAGAACCTGTAAAATCTCCATCCATGAGAACATTCAGAACTGCTGTTCAGGACACAGAGTAATCCCACCTCACTGACTCTGAAGGGATTGCTTGGGCGGGGGGTGTCCACCAGACGCGTCTTCCAGTCCTGCTTTCAGCGAGCGACGCTTCTTCAAGCTTTAACTGCTCGCAAGCACGTCCTTGGCCGCAGAGGGAAGGAGAGCGGAAGGCAGCACCGGCAGGGCCGGCTGCGGGTCCCCATTCGGTCCCTGGAGATGCGGCGGGTGCGCGGGGCGGGGGCGGCGGTGCCTTTAAAGGCCGCGGCGCGGGGCGGGCCAGGAGCGCGGGGGGAGCCGCCCGCCCGGAGCATGCGCTGCGCTGCGCGGGGCGGCGGAGCGCGGCGGGCGGCACCGCCGCACTCCCCCGGCAGCCGCGGCGGCAGCCAGCGAGCCCCAGCCCGGCCCCGCCGCTGCCGCCGCCGCGCGGGGCCGTGGTGGCGGCCGCCGAGCCCTGAGAGCCCGCGGGGGAGCGGGGCTGCGAGCCGCCCCCCAGCCCGGTCTGCGCCCGACGGGAGAGGCGGCGAGCCGCGGCGGCCATGGGCAACGAGGCGAGCCTGGAAGGAGGCGAAGGGCTGGGCGCCTTCCCCGAAGGGGCGGCGGCAGCCGGGGATGGCGGCGGCCCCGCGCCCCCCTTGCAGAGCCTGGTCCCGGCCGGGGTGGAGGCGGACCTGAGCAAGCTGAGCGAGGAGGAGAGGAGGCAGATCGCCGCTGTCATGTCAAGGGCGCAGGGGCTGCCCAGAGGGAACCTCGCCGGCGCGGAGCCGCCTCCCATGCAAAGGCATGCACGGAAAAAATCTCCCTTCTCCCGCTCCTCCCTTCCCCCTTCTCCGTCTCCTCGCGGTGGGGCGGGGGGCGAGTCGCAATACGATCTGGGCCCGCTGCACCCGGAGCCGGCGTTCCATTTTGCTGGCAGAGGGAGGGAAGGGGTGGCTGCACGGGCGCGGGCACCCGGACGGAGCCTGCACCCTCTGGCTTCTCCCAGCACGGCGGCCTCCGGCAAGAACGGCGGTCCCCGTTTCCGTGGGCTGCGCCCTCCTTTCCTCCCTTGCACTGATCTGGAGCACGGGCAGTTTCTGTGTCGGGGCGGGGAGAGATGTGCAGACACCGTTCTGGTTTTCTGTGTGCGGGTGTGTGCTTCACGGGGCTGGATACCCCACAGCTCCGGTAGTAGCCAGGGAAGCTCTCCCCGGGGCGGATGGGTTCTGCAAGCGTCTGGAGAGAGAATCTTGTTGAATCTTCCAAAGCTTTTGTGCATAATACATTTGCTGGCCGTTATTCTGCCAGTTCTGAACCTCTACAACTCTCATTTGGCTTTATTAAATAGTCATGGGTTTAGGAGGTCTGTTTCAGTCCATATTTTCACCCTTATTTTTCTTCCCTTTTTTCTTTTTGTTTTTTTGCCTTTATTAGTTGGGACGGGAGAGGTCAAATGATAGATTAAATTGATTGCCACGCTATTCAGTGTTCTGGAGAGTCATGACTTTACCTCATTGTGCTTCTGCGAAGGCTGGGGTAATTTCCTTCCCCGTTCTTTCCCTGCCCCTCAGCGAATTCTCAGCCCGACGTGCAACAAGCCCCGCTCCCCGGCCGGCTCCTCGGGGCTGTCACTGTCCGTGGTGCTGAGCCACCGGCTCTCTCCGGCCGCGTGTCGCTGTCCTGGGTCCTGAACCCCTCCCGCCCCGGCCCGGCAAGCGGGGCCGGCGCCTCTGTTGCTCTCCGACTCCGGGGCTGGGTGTGTTGCTTGTCTTGAAGGAGGAAGCTGAAAGGAGCCTCCTCGACAGTTTCACGGTGCATTGACCTCACCCCACATAAAAGCATATTCAGTTTATATAATATCAAGTTTATATAAGTGAATTCTAGAAGAGAGGCAAGGAGGGTGGGACTAAATTAATTCTTGGGCAAATTACTGGAGTCACTGAGATTATACCTGAGTTAATGGTCTCCATTTTTTGAAATTGGAAGTCAAATCTTCCTGTTTCATGTCTTGCTTAATTACTGATCAGGCATTAGTGCTGTGTGTAAAATAAAATTTTGTCTTCAATTTAGGTCTCTGCACAGTTTCTATAGTATTAATGAGGAAAAGAAATATTCTTTAGTTCCATGAAACTAAGCTCAAAATTCCCTTTCGTATAACCATCTATGAACAAAGACACAAATACTTTGAAACTTACTTTTTACTGGAACATCAGCATGAAAAAATAAAGATAAATGTTCTTGGAAGTCTTTGGAATAGGCTGAACTCATTGCAATTTGATTGTCTCTGCATTTATAAATGGCTGCTTTCCTACAAACATATTTATATCAGAAGTTACTTTGATCTTGTTAGCATATCATACTCCCACCCTCTATTTAAAGTAAAGGGACTCTAAATTTGTGAATTACAGCCTTCTACCTTGCGTCAGAATGTCAGCTTTGACTATTTTAGCAGTTCCCATCATAGTATCTTCGTGCCTGTCCCACTGTAATGAAGTTACTACTTGTCTCTTGGTTTGTGGCTTTATTTGCTCCTCTTGCTATTTGCTTCCTTTGCTGTTGAGAGCTACCAAGAATGTTAGCAGTAATTATCAAGAACCTGATCCAAACAAAACCCTTCTAAAACTGGAACTAATTTTTTTTTTTTTTTTTTTTTTTTTCAGTCCAGATTTTAAGCGACAGAGTGTGGTCAAAAGAGGAATTCTGTCTTTCAGTCCATATAGTGTTGCATTTTGGCAGTGTCCTTATTGTATTGTCTGTTAGTTTTTAACATATTAAATTGATTTTTCCTGTGCGATTTCCATTAGAGTATAAAAATTATTTCCTATTCTAAATGCTCTCATTCCTGCTCCCAAAATAACACTAAAGTGTAAAAATTCCTTACTGTTGGTGGTATCCTGAGGTAGCAATTTTTGCAAATACAGATTTTATAATAAGAAGTAATATATGTGTCAGGTACCATAGTTGCATCACTTTACCACCTTAAAATGAATGCTGTACATTCTAGAACTTCTGTAGGCTTTGAGCTTTTAAGTCTTGTGAATTTTAATATAAGAATTTAGATCTAGAGCACCTAAAGTGAACTGTCAAATTAATATGTCCCTACTAAATATTTTTTTTTTTTTTTAATTGAAAGTCTCAAGGTTCCAGTGAGATATTTTGGATCTATGGAAATCTTTCTATCCTATTTCAATTACTTGTTTTCAGAAAATTCATGGTTGGGAAATTTATCTGAAACAAACACACTCAATTTGTAAGCAAGTTCCATTTGATCTAACTTCATCAAATGACTATGTAATTCTGCTAGCGTTCACTTCCTGAGGAATTATTCTATATCTGAAAGGATTAGATGGCCAACTGAATATATCACCATCTAATGCAGCTGCTTGGGTTTTTTGTTTGGGTTTTTTTCTCAATAATAATAATTTCCCAAATAAGTTGGTCACCATAGATATCAATAAATTTTTTTGCTGCATTTTTGTAAGAAATGCTAAGAAGTCTTGCTGAGTGTTGCACTTCTGAAGTATACTTATGGTGTATTTTCCAGAGGAAATATATATATTTTTAAAAAGTTAGCCACCGGAGTATGCATAGGCTCATCATACATATCTTTTTCTATCTCTCATTTCATGTCATGTCTGTAGATATGATCTATTTGCCTTTGAGTTGCATTGCTACTGCATTTGTCTTTGAAACTATTAATACTGATGAATGGGGAAAAGGCATGCCTTCTTAACAGGTGTTTATAGTTAATGGAATTGAAGAACTAGACCAATAGGTTTTTTGTTAAATCTATGCTTACTCCAAAGCAAGCTTTGATTTGGCTGTAATATGTAAATGATTAGAGATGAGTTCCATGATTCAAGACCAAAGTGAGAGGAAACACAGCAACAAAAAGAAAAGCGTTATGTGAGGAAGAACTAAATTATTTTGTATGTTGGGTCTGGTTTGAGGTCTTTAAAAGAACTGTCAGTTTTTCATGATTCAAAAGATTTGAAAGTTAGAAAATTTTTGTCAAATAAATACAAGATTTAGTTTGAGGATTCTGATTCTCCAGTTCAATTAATATTTTTCACTATCAGTCTGCAGTTGGTTCTAAAATGGTTGTAGAAAAGAAGACTTCAGGTCTCAAGTACCTCATACTAAGTGGAGCAAATCCTGGCTTTTGACAGAAGTAACATTTCTCAAGAAGCTTGTCTTTTCAAGGCTTTTTCTTTCACTAGTTAACCACGCTCTGTCTCCATTGCTTAGAAACATTGTTATGTACAAAGGCAAGACAAGTCAGGTCTTCAGAATATACCAGTAGCCTTGAAGAGGATCACCTGAGTTTATTTCCTAGATTCATGGGTTTTAATCTCATTTCAGAGCCTGATATCTGATCAAGTGGAAATTTATGGAACACATTATTTGATAAAAATGCAAGCTGGAGCAGAATTTTCCAATCCATGGTTATTTTTCTTGTTATTTCCAAGTTAAATTTTTAAAAATGGTTGGGGTTTTTTGCTTGTTTTTTTGTTTGGGGTTCCCCTCTCCCCCCTTTTATTCTCCCTTCACATTGTAAGGTCTGGGCATGGGCATGATATGCTATTTCTGGACCTAAATTTCAATAGCACTGTTGATTTTTTCTTCCGCCCCTTCCCTTTCCACTCTTATCATTGTTGAATGAATCCTTCCAAGAGTTTGAACATTTGCAAACATGAATGCTGGAAGTGTACCAGGCTGCTTCTAATAGAATAGTTGAAATGTCTTCATATGGTAAGCAGTGCTTCTTCAGATAAACCTAGAGCACTTATCTAAATAATCAGAAACAGACCTGTTGCTAATCAGAGTATAAAATTGCTCTTTTAATACACAAAAATGCTTTTGAAAGATAATGTTTGAAATAATTAGATTTTCATTGGGCTTTTCTGAACTATCCTCTTTATGAATTAATCAATGTTCACTGATGCCAATGGAAAAACACCTATTCACTTCAGTGGGTTACACATTAAGGTCGTAAACTTCCAAATATTGCGGTCAATATATACAGAAGAATGGGAAATGATAAATGGAATTGTGGAAGGCTGGAAATAGTTTGTCCTTAACAAGTATTACTTGAGGAAATTTTTAATTAACAAAAAAGTCAGTTACAAGATTACAAGAAATCCTGTGTTGTGAGAATTGCACACACAGAAATGTCTGCCACTTAGCTTTGTCCTTTTGTATTGCCATTGCTAGCCATGGAATGGAAATTAAATGCTAATCAGAAGTACTGCTAAACTCACAGTGACATATTGGTGATGTAAAATACAGTTTTTAATGTGACTACTGTAGATGGTTCTGCAGACTTCTGAAAAAAACTCTTAAAATTGTGCATTTATTTGTCTATTTATTAGTCAAGTAATGCAGGTAGGTTGTCGCCCTGAAAACTCAGCTTCTGAGCTTGCTAACATAGTTTTCTAAAGACTTTCCCAGGACAGTAACTGTAAACATAGATATGTGTACATTCTTTCTGTTACACGTCTTGTGATGGGCATCTCTCATGGCCAGTGCAGTGGGAAAGTGTTATCCTGACCATCCAATCCCTGGCTGTGGTCAGGAGCCTATAAATCCTGGGAGGAAAAATAAACTTTCTCTTTCCTTCACCACACCTTGACCTGTGTCCGTGTGATCTATTCATCTTCAGCGGCAACAGTAGGTCTAATAAGTGATTTTTTTATTTGGCTTGTGAGTACCCAAGAAGGAATGTAATGTCTGGCAAACGAAGATCACAGCCAACTGGTTCTCACAAAATGAAACTTTTATATTTGCAACATTTCTGTGACACTGACGAGAACACTGTATCTTCCAACAGAAGCTCAGAGATAGCACTGAATAGAATATTCTAATACATCCTTGAGCATTAACAGCAAATAAAATATCATTTCCCCTGCTGCAGCCAAGTATAGCAACAAGTAAAATACAATGCCACATATGAAGCCATGGTCTTGATTTGGGTTCTACATTCTTAATTTCATTTTCTCCTATATGAACATATAGCAAAATACAGTTGCACGGATTTTTTCCCGATTCTCTATAATAATGTGTCAGGGCTTTTTTTTTGTTTTGTTTTGTTTTTAATATTGGTCAGTATGAATTGTTGAGATGATGCTGAGAAGGAGTACAGTAGTTATTTGCAAAGAAGAAGAAAAAGGTTCAGGGCTAACTGTGAACTGAAATCTGTTTTATTTGATGGAGAACTGATCTGATTTGTGAGTGGATGGGTGCCAAAATAAATACTGTATGAGGTAAAATATACCCTGAAGATTTATATACTCTTTATAATACATGAATTTTAGGAGTTTTAATCCCTGCTGCATATTGAATTGCAAATATATCCAATTTTTGTCCACGTATCCAGAACACAAGTGCATAAGCATTTTGCACTGTGCATTGTTTTTGATTTTTTTTTTTTGTATGGCTGTTTGAACTGTTAATTTTGCCACTTCTGTTTCTTTTAGTCTTTTGCCTCCCTGTTTTTATATCCTGAGGAGTAGAGTGGAGAGTTAATAATTTGGATATAGGTATAATAGGAAGTTCTAGCTTTGATCTCTTCAGAATTCTGAAAAAAAGGGTATCTGGTTAAATGTTGTTGTATTAGATTATTTTCTAAAGAATAAAACAAATCTATGACTGAATACTTGTATAAGCCTTTAAAGAATGATTATTTAAATACTTTTCACATGCACTTTGTTATAAACCTTGGCCTTGAAAATGCTTAAGCACTGAGAAACAGTGCTACCAGTGCACTTCCAGGATTACTGCTATATATCTTAATTGTTTTTTCTCGTATTATGCATTATTTTAATTTTATTACATTTTCTCTCTGCAGACATCCTGAACTTGATACAAGCCGTCATCCCAGACAACCAGGTAAGCCTCCAGATCCAGGACCACCAGGATTGAGTAAAAGCAGAACAGTAGATGTGCTGAAGACAGAACAACGGGCACCCGGACGGAGCCCTTCTACTCTTAGTCTACGGGAATCAAAGTCCAGGACTGATTTTAAAGAAGATCAGAAGCCAAGTATGATGCCCAGTTTTCTCTCAGAAGCCAATCCATTGAGTGCAGTCACTTCTGTCGTGAACAAATTCAATCCTTTTGATTTGATATCGGATTCAGATACAACTCATGAAGAAGCCGGTAGGAAACAAAAAGTTGCCCCAAAAGAGCAAGGGAAACCTGAGGAGCAGAGGAGCCCTGCGAAACATCCAACTCAAACACAGTCTCCAAAGCCAGCTGGTCAACAAGGACCTGTCAGACCTACTGTCCAACAAACTGAGTCTTCCAAGCCAGTGCCTCAGCAGCAGCAGCCTGGGGAACCAAAGCAAGTTCAGAAACCAGGCCATGGCCAACCAGCAGATGCTAAGCAAGAGCAAGTGAAACAACCACCCCAGCCAAGAGGACCACAAAAATCTCAGCCACAACCATCAGAACCAACAAAACCTGTTCAGCAACAAGCTTCTGCAAAACCTTCATCAGGCCCAACAAAACCATCCCCACAGCAACCAGACAGCACTAAAACAACGTCCCAAACACCACCTCCCACAAAACCATCATCACAGCAGCCAGGACCTGCGAAACAACCATCGCAACAGCCTGCACGGCAAGGAGGTCCTGTGAAGCCATCTTCCCAGCAGACAGGGCCTGCAAAACAGCCTTCTCAGCAACCTGGACCTGAAAAGCCATCTGCTCAGCAAACAGGACCTGCAAAACAACCACCTCAGCCTGGATCTGGGAAGCCACCTCTGCAGCAAACAGGGCTTGCAAAACAAGTGCCACCCCAGGCAGGGCCTACGAAACCACCTTCTCAGACTGCAGGGCCCACAAAAGCCCCGGCACAGCAAGCAGGACCTACAAAACCACCCAGCCAGCAGCCAGGGCCTGAAAAACCCCCGCAGCAAAAGCAAGCTGGTGCAAGTCAACCCACCGAGTCTGCCCCAAAGAAAACCTTCTGCCCTCTTTGTACAACCACCGAGCTGCTGCTGCACGCTCCTGAAAAGGCCAACTACAACACATGCACCCAGTGTCACACTGTAGTCTGCAGCCTGTGTGGATTCAATCCTAATCCTCATATCACAGAGGTGAGTAATTTTCAAACTGATTTTCACTAACAGAGCAAAGAATTCAGTTTACCTTTATTATGTTGAAACATCAGATGTACTACATGGTACTACAGAGTATATCATAATGATAATTTAACAAGTTCAGTAAAAAATTAATGCTATTTCAGAAAGCTGCTTATGAGTAAAACAGGGTGAAAGTGGAAGAAATAAAGGAAGGTAATGGTTCTCTGCTCATATATATATTTAGAAATGTGCTCTCATCTCTTCATATAAAAAGAGGAGAAACCCCAGTGTGACTTTTGTCTCATTTTGGTTGTTCTTAATCACCCACTGTCTGTGTTTATAATCTGACCACAATACTCATGTGCAAGTATATTTATAGATAAATAATCTTTTCTGCTATAAGAACTAAGGAAAAAAAAAAATCTTCATAGCTGCAGTATGAAGCTTAGGAAGGGATGTGGAGTGGATTTACTTTACAACTGTGTCAGTGTTCAGTTGTAACAGTTGAAAGCCTGAGTCATGAATTTTACTTGGTGATATATGGGTTATTTTGTTCTTGTGGGATGTTAAGATCTCTGTGGACTATTTCTAACCTTGATTACCATTCTTTCTGTAATTCTATAGCACAAAAATGGAATAGAAAGCAATATTAGGACTTCAAAGTAATTTATTTTAACCTTATATTTGTGGTAGCTTGATTTATTGCTTATACATATCCTTTATTGCTCTGCCTGGGAATAAGGCTTGATGTGACTGTTTGATCAGTTTCTTCTACATCCTGATATGCTACTTTTAAATTTGCAAAGTAGTTGGAGTTTGTGTTCAGTACCAGCACTTTTATCAATTTATGGAAATTCAAGCATAGTAGATGTGGCACCAAAAGCTAACTAATGAAAATCAGAAGTGATAGCTGTAAAACTTTTTTTTGTCTTACTTTGGTATTAATTTAGCTGATCTGAGATGCACACAGGAAGAAGTATAGACTACTACTGTATTTTAAACCTGATAAGTACTACTTGTATATTTAAAATTGAATCAAGGAATTTCTGAATCTAGAAAGGTGCTTTGGGTATGGTGTAGTCTAAACTTCTGCTCAAAGAAGTGTTACCTAAAGCAGGTTTAGCCAGTGTTAAATATCTTTAAGGATGGAGGCCTGACAGTCTTTTCTGGGCAACCTGTGTACTCAGTACCACAATGATTTAAGGACATTGCTAGCTGCTGGTTTTCTTTTCAGCACATATGTTTATTTGTGACTACCTGGTAACAAACAGTTGCTTTTTTATTTTTTTTATTAAAATTGCAAATTTAAGCCTGAAAAACTAATTGCAGTAACCACTGGTAGTACTTTGCTTGGTTTAGGAGTGTAATGTCATCTTTGAGTTTGGGGAAATTGAGGATTGAGACAGCTGACATTGAAGCCTGGACTGGAAAAGGAATGACTTGAACATCTATCTGTGTGCAGAAACCTCAGAGCATCTGCAACTAACCAGATGTCTATACTTCAGGGTCTACATGAAGAAAGGACATTTTGTTAATGTAAAAAAGGATGTATAACAGGCAAGAAATGTGATGTATTGATATTAAAGTCAACAAGGAAGTTTTATTGCAAACCTTTGCCTTCAAATTCTGCCAGTGTTTTTAGGCTAGAACTTCTTACATTTATTTGTGAGTGCTGAGTTGTTTGTGTCTGTAGTGTGCTCCTGCAGTCTCTTGAAACCCCACATTTGTCTTCCTTTAAAAGCTTCAGATTCCCTATGGAATTGGTCAACAACTTCAGTGTGTTCAAATGAAAGGTTTTGAGAGAGAGTTTCTGTAAGAAGATTTCCAAGTATTTGGAAATTCTGTGAATAACTACTAGTTTTTGAAGTGGGTACTCTGTAAGTGTGAAATTCAGGACTTTCAGACAATAAATACAGCTGCATTTAAGACTAACTGATTGCATACATATGTAAAAGCAGATTTGAATTTCATATTTCACATTGAAATAAACACAGGATATGCATTTATTTCATGATGAAATCATTTCAGTAGATGAAGGTATTGGACATCTAATTTATTCAGCTATTAGTTCCAATCTCCTGACTCCCACTCAGGCTTTTCTCATTTGCTCAGCTTTGCACCACCAGCTGTCTTGCTGAAACTTCGTTGTGGGTGTCCTGCTCCAGTCTACCATTGAAGTGCAACAAAAATCACATCTGACTTTATTACTGAGCATTGGAATCAAAGTTAATAGAACCTGCTCTGGCATGTACAAAAAATCACTTATTTCAGCTACCAAGGCTCTCATTTGAGTTGTTATCAAATTTTCCTTCTACTCTGTTTCCTTTAAGTGTTTAGCTTAGTAATAAAATTTTCTGATTCCTTTTTTACAATACTTTACCCATGTCTTCCCATCTATCAGGAATCTATCATTGTGACTTGGCTGTCAGTTTTTTTGCTTATGGTGCAATTTTTTTATTTTGGCTTCTTGTATTTTAACTTCTCCTGAAATATTATTGACCAAAAATCTGTGTCTTAGTCATGCACTTACTGACATTACTGTTGTACTTTAGCTTTCCCTGGTGTTTTTTGGTTTTTGTTTTTTTTTTGCCATGTTTAATGATTCTGGAATCCTGCATTGTGCTTTTCCCATGTCCTTTACAACTACTGACTTTATTGCTTATGTTAAACACGCTACTTATAGGGAAGCAATAATTTCAAATTGGATGTGGGGAGTGGAAGGCATTTATTTAGGAAAAAAAAAATTACTTTTGTTCTTTAAAATTTTCCCTTGTGCAACTGCTGGAATTGCTTTCCTAAACAATCTCCTTACAAGTTTCTTACAGGGTAGCTCAGTCTCCAAAACTAATCAAGTAAATAATTTTTCCAAGGTAGATCTTTCTAAATTTCTGTGTTATATATTTCTAGCTGATCCTGAACAGAATTTAACAAGCTTTAAAAACTGGCTTAGGAAGTAGATTGCATACATTGTAAAGCCATTATAAAATGCAGATTAAAAAAATAATTCATTTTATTCATTTAAACCTCTATTTAAAATTCAGTAGTACATGCACTCTGTCTGTTTTAACTCACTAGAGAGAACTCTGTAACTTAGAGCAGAAAGTGATACCTGTATTGCCACAAGGTCAGACCCCTTGAACAGTTTCTCTGAACCATCTGACATTGCAGTCCTCTTGGGGAAGAAGGACAGCTGGTGTCTTGCTTTTGCACAGCAGTCTGGAGTGAAAATACACCATACATAAATGTTCAGCAACATATGTCTCTCTAATCTGTCTAGGTATTCATGCTCCACTCATCACCATGGCACATGACTGCCTAGCAACAGTTGCATAAAGTAATGGAAAAATTATATAAGCAGGTTTGAGGACTGGTACTCTATTCCATTTTCCTTTCATGTACATCAGAACCTTGTAGGAAATGTATCTTTTATTATGTGGTGACTTATTTTTCTAATTTCTTTACCATTTTATTTTCCTAAACCCACTCCCATGAGCCATTAGCAACAGAAACCAGCACTTCTTAAAAAAGATTCAGCCCATTAGAACACTCGAAAAGGAGTAGGCTTTCTGAAAATGAACAAAGACATCTTGGGGAAAAAAGACAAAATGCATGAACTGTTGTAGTTAAATCTAAATGATCACTGCATATGCTCAATAGCTGGAGTAAATTTTCATTCCCTATGAATTAGTTATTGGAAGATACCTGCAACCCAGACTGAGCAAGGGTTAAAAGTGTAGCAACAAAGTCATTACATTCTTTATGATGGTCATCTGTAAAGCTGATGATCAAGTGGAGTGTTAAAGCTGTTGATGTTGGACACTTGGCTGTGTGGGCTCAGCTCCTGGAGGAGCTCTCACCTGTCATGTGGATGTGTGCATATGTGGATGCCTGTCTTCTAGGTGGTTTTTGAGGAGGGGTTATTCTACATGAATTTTATCTACATGAGATCATATTTCACCCATTGTTTTGGTGTTCTTGTAAGAGACCATTTGAAATTTATCTTGAGGCCAGGTATTTTATACATCATTGCTTAATGAAAATTGTACATTCAAGTAATGTGAAGCTGTGTATTGATATAGGATTTGTTTACTTGCCAAAAGTTCTTCTGGGTGGAGATAAAGTGAATTCTTAAAAATATTTTATTGTTTCTGATATATATTTTTTTCCAAACACTGTGTCTGTACCAAAGGTGACTTAATCCTAAGGGAAAAAAGAGGAGGGATAAAAATTCCAAGAGGAAGGCTAAGAAACCCCAAACAGTTGACTCTCTCAAAGTAGACTGTATGGTTTCTGATCAAGTAGAACTTTTTACTGGATTGCACATTTATTTTTCAATTCAACATGAAAATTTTTTTACTCAGTCTAGTGTTTTTTTTTTTGTTGTTGTTGTTGTTATTGTAAATTTTTGTTTGGGAGGGGATGTGTATTTTTTAATTTTTTTTTGGTAGGGCTAGGAATTTTCCATATCAATTGCACTACATTTTATTGCCTTGATTTTTTTTCTTTTTTGCTTTCCTTCTGCCTATCTTTTTATTTACAATCATATCACAACATTTGATTCAAAAATATAATATAGTATTTCAAATATTTAATTTTTTTTTGGTATTTGTATTTGTTTCTATTAAAATCCTGAAGCTCTAAATCTCCTAAACATACTTGGGCATGAAGTAGGATCAGTAACTAAATGAGATTTAAACAGTCAGAAAGGCATTAATTATCTTCTGTTATTTTCATTATGATTAGGTTGTATAGGGAGAATAATATATAATAATTTAAAATAAGGAAGGTGACTATAATTCTTGTGGTGAATCCAAATAAGTTTTGCTTATACTTACAATAAATGTAATAGAAATTACTCTATTAAATCTTTGTTTATTACATGACAGTACAGGAAGCTGTTGATTGAAGTATTCCCTGTGGTTTGCAGTCTAGACCCTGCTGCATTGTAGTAGTACATAGGAACCAGAAAGCACCTTTGACTGGAAATGAGATATGAACAAGAATAAAACTGCCATCACTGTGGGTAGTTACATGCAACAAAATCTTAAATCTTTTAATATCAGGGAAAATAATTTTGAATCTGTGCACCCTATGTGAACTTGGCAGGGGGGCATCTAAGGGTTATATAAGTAAAGCAGAAAAAACTAGAAAAAAAAACAAGGGCCTAAATCTGATTATCAGCTGTTATAGTCATCATAAGTTGTATAGAAATGAGTTTTTAAAACTCCAACAAAAACCAAGACTTTTCAAAATTTTTCAAAGTTCTAGTTTAAATACGGGCTCTTAACTGTGCTGAAGTGAGAAGAGTTCTGTAAACCTGACGGACTTTAGTTTGGGTTCAGATTGATCAGAGAAGAGATAGAAACAGGACTTGTTTAGTTGTCATTTAAAAGCCATAAAAGTGTGAAATATTTGCTTTAGTACAAAGAGCACTTGGGGTGTTCTAGTGTTACAAACACTGCAATTTCTATGCAAATGGGGATTCTTCACAATTTTTGTGATGAAATGAAGTCAGTATAGTTCCTACAGTTCTGCCCCTAGCCACAGCTGCCACACAGGCATTTGGGAATGCAAAGATCCTCCAGTAAAGGGGTATGGAAGTACAGAATTCTGTTTCTCTCCATGGAATATTCTTAAACTCCCACGTTGTTTCTGTCTTAGAGGAAGACTGTGCCTATAGTTGTGCCTTACTTTAAGGATTAGATGTAGAAATAGCAGTGATGCCCTTTGGTTTTTTCAGGTTTTTTTTTGTTTGTTTTGTTTTGTTTTGTTTTTTTCTTTTTCTTTTTCTTTTACATGAGGGGCAGAACATAGAGGCAAAACCCCTCTGCATGGGGAATAGTGTACCAATAATTTAATTGAGCAATATTCTACAATATGTTGGAGTGTTTTCTCATCAGACCAGAAAGCTGGCCCTTCCAGTTTTTAACACAAGTAAATAATAAATTAATCTGCATAGCTAAAGATGTCAACTGCAGTCAGCCATCTGTGCCCGTATTGCTGTTGCTCAGCAACTGTAATTTACTACTATGTGAGGCCATGTGATGTGGGACGGTGTTTGCTGGGCACTGGGCAGGCACTGCCCAGCCTTGCTCTCAGCACGCAGCTTAATCCTCTCCATGGTTCCTCAGCACAGCACAGCACAGATGAACTTTGTTAACCTCTTCTTTGCCACTCTCTTGATTTGCTGATTGCTTTTTTGCCAATCAGTCACGTGTTTCTGGCATATTAAATCTCAGTGCAGGTGATGAAAGCAAAGAGCATTTGTTGCGTTACTGCATGATGCAGTGCACTGAGTTGTGTTTAAAAGTCTTTTTCCTTCCTACGTGTGTGAGGCAGCTTAATCATATTCAAGGCTATAAAAACTAGTTTTTAGATATCCTGAGATACTGACATAAAAAAATTCTAAAGATTATGTTCACTATTTTGCTTTATGGTTCTAACTATGTAAGCTATAAAATAATAGTTCCCCAAACATTCATGATTCATATGCAAACTATAGATTTTTGTATTGGTAATTTAAGCAGAGTAGTGGAGTATGTTTTAAGATTGTGATAAGATTGTGATAACTGCATTCATTCAGTAGTTTTTAGTAGCTTTAGAACAGCTAAGTAACATTTTAAAATAGTTTTTCAATATGTCTAGTTAAAAAGTTTGCACCAGCACTGGTTTAGCATCGAGCTACAGAGCTTGTAACCATTGCTGTGGGATGGATACCCATGGACCATGCTGCTGACTAGAATCTAGTATCATGTTTGTGAGCATCTTGAGTCAGTGTTCCTTGGAAAACTCATACCTGAAGGAAGGTAAATATGTGTTTTGTAGTGATGATGTATTTGCCTGAAATGAGGATCAGTTGCATACTCTGTACAATTGTTAAGTATTTGGTTCAGTGTAATTACTTTGCATAGCTGTGAACTTATTCATAGAAGGATGGTGTAGAAGAAAAAACTTTGTCTCCAGTACTGCAAAAGCTTCTAGAAGACATTTTAACTTGTATGTTGACACACTAATTTAATTTGGTTTCTGGTAGTTAATTTTATTTTTTGTTCATAACAGGATTTTCTGATTTAGTTTCTTGTCTCAGAGTATTCTACCACACTGCACGAAGCTGCATAAAATCGTGTTCTTGAGCACTTTATTTTTCATGTTTCACTCATCATCTTGGCAAAAATGTCTGTTAAGAGCCAAATCTGAATTTGTCAGTGCTCTTTGAAATTGTCAGGGACCAAGTAAGTTACTGTGTTTTCAGACTAGAAACTGATTTTGTCAATAAAGCTTTGGAGCTGAGCAGTGTCAACAAAGTCCATTTCCATATCTGTGGTAATGTAAAGGGATGTTAATATTTTATGTATATTTTAAGTTCCTTTTTATAGCAGCAAATGACTGTTCTAAATGAGAATGAGACCCATTCACTTGGAGTGCAGCTCTGCTCTGCAAAAGGACTGTTAACATGGCTTCTGAGAACCACATTCATATTGTGTGCCAGTGATTTTTATATGACATATGTTCAGTCTGCAAGTCAAAATTTATATTTCATATACTTCGGGAATAATAGAATCAAGATAGATTCTCTTCCTCCCCTACATCATCTGCAGGGATAGAAATTAAGCATGCCAGGCAATGCACTTGCTGACAGCTTTCCTGTTGCTTTGGATGGGTATGTGTTGGTAGAACAAATCTCAACTATTTCTGAAAAAAGGAATGGACACTGGATTCAGTGTCTATTCACAGCCTTCAACTGTGTTGGCTTTGTTTGGGATGGGGAGAAGGACTGAACTGTTGTTGCTATTTGTTTTTGGTGTCAACTGTTAGCTTGCCTTTTTTTATGCATTCATAATTTATAGAATGTAGTGTTAAAATTTTCTTCAAAGTAATTCTCCATGGATGTTGCTAGTAAAATACTGAATAAGTTCATTTGGTGCTTCAAACTAGAAGAGTAGATGCTATGATTGATGAATATATAAAATACATTTTAATTACTTTTTTGTTGTTCTGAGGGCATATAGTTTCTACAACAGTTAGAAAACAAAGCAGCAATTTTCTTTGCTCAGGAGTTGAAATCTGAACAAAAATGCTGCATGAAATCTGTCAAGTTTACTGTCCTAGTTATGGCATTTATTGGCATGGCTCTCAGAATGAAGAAAGTCACTTACAGATGTCTTCTAGAAATAAGATCCAGCTCCTACCCCTATATACTGGTGTAAAAAACAGCTTGGTTTTCTCAGCATCAAAGAGGAATCTCCTTCACAGACAGGAAATACTAAAGCTCACAAGTTCTTCTAGAAACTTTTGCTTTTTTAATCCCACATAAAAATATCAGAAGTGTGGAGAAAGAAGCTAAGAGGTCACAGAACTGCTGCCCAGGAACACCTTTAAGGATAGAGAAACATTAGTATTTTAGGTATCTGCAGCAGCAGTAAGTTTTACTTCATCTGTTATACTGTGTCAGAGCATCTGTATTTAATGGAAGCCTCCTCCTGATAAAATTTATGGGAAATCTCTAATTCTGGTAGAACAAACAGTCAAGTGTTTGACAGAAAACTGTATCACATAGCATATTTCATTTTGAACTCCTGCTGTTCCAATCACGGGACTATAGTTTGTACAGTTTTGTATTTGTTTGAAGATGTATGTAACCTATAATGATTTGAGCATTTTGGCACTTAATTCCTCCCACTAAAATGCATGGGAGGAATTTTATGTTTAAACCAGAAAGATTTAAAGCAGAGCATAGTGAAGTTTAACTTCATATACTTTTCATTTTAAAGTTCAGCTGTAGGAGCAGCAAATCAGGTTTTGGTTTTTGAGGCCTCAGTTTCATACCAAGAATGCACATATGTATATGCATGTATGTATATATATATATATATTTATATATAAATAAAGGAAAATTAGTGGTTGAGGGCTAAGGTTTTGTCTTCTGCACAAGGTTGTTTTGAAATCTGTAGCATACAAAGTAATGTTTGTTTGGACTCCAAGTAGGTAGTAGGATCGGACTGGACAAGCTGCAGGTTGAAGGCAAATCTAAATGCTTATAAATGCAATTTGAATCAGGACACCTTAAATGTAAGAATTATTCAAACTACTCATTTTTATAGCCCCATCAACCCTACAGCTACTTCATTTGAGGCCTTAAAGGTGTCATAATGACTTAAATTTAGATTTCCTGGAAGCTGAATGAGAGCAGGTATATGAGACCTGTTATTGCCATGGTGTCAAAAAGAAGCAGAATCAGTGAATCCCTACAGAAAGTGTGTTTTCCAAATATCTGTGAGAATCCTTTGGATAGGGAAAAAGCCATTCCTTGCTTAGGTCCATTAAAAAGGTCCTCCCAGGATCATGTCTTTCTCCACTGAAGCAGAGCCTACCTCCCTAATATAAGAAATCTAGTTACTTTGCTAAAGCCAGACAACTGTGGCAGCCTGGTCTTTGATTACATTTAAGCCCTAGAAAACCCTTAAGGATTCATCCAGAAATGGTATTAGTATGTATCTAATTAAATTATATTACTAATATCTAGAATCAGGTAAGGGAAGTGTTCATTAAGCAAACAAAATGGGAGTTAAGCTAAGTGTAATCCTTGCTCAAGTCCTCATTTTATAATTCAAAGCGGAGTTTAAACGTGTTCCAGGTTTTTTCAGTTGTTTTCACTTTTTAGCAGTCATTTGCTATATGGTTTGCAAGTAGAACGCAGAATTGTTTGAGCAATCTAAAAAAATTGTACTGAAAATGGGAGATAAGAGCAGCCTTATTATGAATGGAACTTTACAGCTGTGGCCAAAATTTGTCATCCCTTTCTGAAGCTGTTAGAAATGGTGAACTTATATTCCAGAGTGTGTGTTTATACCATGTTTATCAGAATAATTGAAATAACTGTGTTTTAGGGAGCTGCATCCAACTCTTAATTTTTGCTGCTGCAAAAATAAAAGGCTGGAATAGCACACCAAAGTAATGAATTCATTGCCTGAGTCCATCAGAGCTCTTTCCTTCCAGTGAGCTCTGATACTACACAGACAAACTCTTCCTTTGCATGTAGTACCTCTAGATTTGTTCCATGGTGTATAGTAGAGATTTCATAGCATCACAGAATCATTTATGTTGAAAAAGAACTCTGAGACCATCGAGACTTGAGTGAGAAACAGCATGCAGGAATCTTCACCCTTAAGGGAAAAGAGACTTAGGTTGTGTGTTCTCCTACTTGCGGTTCCGTCTGTTGCAGTGGTGTGTGTAAATGCTGTAGCTGGCACCCTGTGTTTCACACAAAGACTAAAGAATAGGAGAAGAGCTGCAGGTGACCTGCTTAAATATCTGCTTGCAGGTGGAGGCCCATGGGACTCTGTACCATATTGAATGGCATTTTTGCTGCCTATAATGTTTCTGCTAGTGATGGAAAGTGTGGAAAGTAGCACGTGACCACGTTTTAGGCAATTTGATCCTTTCTCAGATGGTGAAGCTGGGCTTTTCTGTCTTACCAGAAATATGGTTTCCCTCTCATGTAATACTGCTTGGGAATGATAAAAAAATGTTTTCAAGTTTGAGGTACTATAATTGATGAGAAACATGAGTAAATATATTATTTGCATTATTCCTTCTCCTCTGTGTGAAAAGAGAGGCCCATTGTCTACAGAGGTATAGCAATTACCCTGAAAACTTCTAATAAGAAAGGAATTTTGGGAAACCTAATTATGGCTCTTGAAGTACCATCAGGGCTCAGGCAAAGCTCCTCACTGATTTTGGATAAACACTTGCCCCCTGAGACTGGTGGTAATTCTTAAGTCTGTGTTATACACCTCCGTGGCTAATTCATTGGATACATATGAACTGCCAATACCTGTGATCTGTAATTTAAACCATTACCAAAAGCACAGGCTGTATTAAGAGCTTCATAGATGTATGCTTAAAGATAATTATGCATTTACTGTGTTTTAATTCTGATTATTGTTTTCTGTCAGCACACTTGATGTGTTTAACTATTTTAGCAGTATTTGTCATTATTCTGGCAAATCATTACGGTAAATGAATCACTGGGTCCCATGAAATTCCAATGAATTTTTTTTTATTCTGTGGGGTTTTTATCCTCCAATATTCAGCTGTGTATAATGTGAATGTGAAGCTATTAGAATTATGGGCTCAGTGATAGCTTGACTCACAGTGATGTGGAGAAGAATGAAAATAATCAGCTGTGCATGTTAATTGCAAAATATTATTAGTAATATTTTTCCCTTTTTACACAGAAGTTTAAAATGTTGGAGCAAGTCCTATATTAGAATAACTTATTAATGTGTTTATTTTATTAACTTTGTCTTAATTATAATTGCCTTTACTTTTTTCAGATCAGCGAGTGGCTCTGTTTAAACTGCCAGATGCAAAGAACATTAGGAGGTGACTTAGCACCAGGTCTTGGTCCTGGGCCACAGCCACCTGCACCCAAACAGAAGACACCCATTCCACCTTCAACAGCCAAACCATCTCCCCTGCCACAGCCTGTTCAAAAGAAAGATGTAACTCCAAAACCTGATCCTTCACAGTTAGCAGATTCGAAAAAACCTCCGCCACAAAAAAAGCAAACACCCTTGCCTGGGTCTCCTCCTGTAAAATCAAAACAACCAGGTGCAGAGCCCACTGATACCTCCCAGCAAATAGATGCCACTCCAAAATCTGATCAGGCCAAGCCAGTGCAGGCTGAAGATAAGCAAAAACAAGCCAGTGTTCAGAAGCCTACAGCAGACACTGTATCTACCTCTGCAGCACCAGAGCAGAAGCAGGATGTGGCAGGCCCCAGACCGCCAACTCAACAGAAAGTGACAGACTCCCCAAAGCCTGAGCTTGCAAAGCCATCACAGGACACACATCCAGCTGGGGATAAACCAGATTCCAAACCTGTTCCACAAGTGTCCCGGCAGAAGTCAGACCCTAAGCTTGCATCTCAGCCTGGGGCTAGACCAGATGCTAAAGCTCCAAAGCCTGTTGAGCCGACACAAACAAAAGATGATCTTAAAAAGTTACCAACAAAACCAGCCCCAAAGCCTGATACAAAACCAGCTCCCAAGGGCCCACAAGCAGGGGCAGGACCCAAGCCAGTGCCCGGACAGCCGGCACCTCAGCCCCAGCCACCTCAGAAAACTCCTGAGCAGTCGAGGCGTTTCAGCCTTAACCTGGGAGGCATCACTGATGCCCCTAAGCCTCAACCTACAACACCACAAGAAACAGTTACTGGGAAACTGTTTGGATTTGGAGCTTCATTCTTCAGCCAGGCCTCAAATTTGATTTCCACAGCGGGTCAGACAGGTTCTCAGACATCGGGCCCCCCTCCACCTGGTCCTGCAGCAAAGCAGCCTCAGCCTCCAACACAGCCTCCAGCCCTTCAAGCAGCCCCCAAAGAGGCTGGTCAGGCACAGCCTCTTCCAAAAGCTGCTCCTGTAAAGAAAGAAGCCAAGCCTCTTACAGCTGAAAAATCAGAGCCATCAAAAGTGGATAGTGTTTTAACTAAAGGATCTGATTTTGAAAAGAAACCTGGTTTGGCTAAAGATAGTAAGCCTCAGGCTGCTGAAGCTAGGAAACCTGATGGGCTGTTGGAACCAGAGAAAGCTAGCCAACCTGAAATGTCTTGTCCCCTTTGTAAAACTGGACTAAATATTGGTTCTAAGGATCCTCCCAACTTTAATACCTGTACCGAGTGCAAGAAAGTCGTGTGCAATCTCTGTGGATTTAACCCAATGCCGCACATAGCTGAGGTAAGGTGATGGAGTCTGTATTAACCCTGTATTCCTACCTACAGGCTCCCTGTGCTGTGAAGACATAAATGGCTGGATTTTAGCTATTGAATTGTTAAGAAATTTTCTCGAGCATTTCATCATCTGAAGTCTTTTAAAATTAAGTATCTGTGTTGTATGAAACTTAGTCACTTGTCAGATTGTACTTCTGATTAATTTTTGGCATATTGAGGTCTGGTAGAGGTGGTTGCTAGGGCTTTGAGACATAAGCAGATATGTTTATGAACTTTGAAACTGGTGCTACTATGACACAGCAAACTATTGTACTTTCAGTCTGTTTAAGGCTTTTTCTTACACTTCAGCATTGTCTCCTAATGTGTGCTTCTTAACCAATGCCTTCGATTGAAAAAACTATTGAATGAAGAAATGTGTTAATGTGTAGTTATTGCCCTTCCCCTGCTGTTTAATACATCCCTAAATTTATTCCATTAATCTCATTCTGGCTCTGGAGTGTTTGCATATGCTGATGCATTCATTAGGGAGGTTGAAGTTTGAGTGATACCTGTGTGGTGAAAGATGTAATTTTTTGGCAAGAACAATACAAGGCCCACAAAGTTACTTCATTTATTAAAGACTGTCAGTTTCAATGTGCTTTTTCTGTGGTTGCCTGAGACAGCTACTCATATTTAAAAGAATTACATAACTTATTTTCAACAGTTTCCTCATTGCATGTTTTTATCTGCTTCTTTTCTTTTTTTTGACCATGGGATTGGAAACTTTATACTAGCTTAATGGGAAGGTGGAGGCACATCTTATTTGCCCTATGAATTTGGCAAGTTTAATTCAACAGAAGCAGACCACCTAAAAATACTTGTGAGCAGTTGAAATGTTTAAGTTGGTCTGTGCAGCACATGAGGACTGGGCTGTTGGTGCTCTGCCTTTGAAATCTGAATGGAAAAATGACAAACGACTGCCAGGGTTAAAGGATATCACATCTCAGTCTTAAGATGAGAATAAATTTGGGAAGAAATAGCATATTGCAGGAAAAATATTGCTTATGATGTTTTCATATGCCTTTGTGTATTATTTTCTGGAATATACTATCATTTGAGAGGTCTTTTTCCTACTATAATCAGCATATTTTATCCATCACATGACCATGTTGTCTAATGTATTTGTGGTCATTTAGGTCAGAAAGAGGGGTCTGAAAATGCAGGAAGATTGATCAGTGATTGAAAATTTGGATTCAGTTGATTTTTAAATGTTTTTTATGAACGTAATACTGTCAACCCACACACTTCATCATTGTCCATTGCTAAGTATACATACTTTTATGGATTTAATTTTGAAAAATGCTTATGACTTTCTCTACTACGTGTACACAGAGTACCATGGAAACAAGATGTGTCAGTTTTGGTGAAACATTGCTCAAATGATAGCTGTGCAAGTCCCAGTGCATGACTTCAGAGTTGACTTAGTTGTGATGGTGTGGGACTGCCTTGTGGTGTGCAGACATTTTACCTTGATTTCTTCAGGTTGACATGAGAAGGCTGGTACTGTGTTTCTGTTTTTCTGTTTCATTGTTTTCTTAGAAGATTCCCTCTGGTTCTGCTCTTTAGAATATCCAGAGCTTGAAATATAAATTATTTTCTTTACTCTGACTTCCTCATGCCTAGCTTTGTTTCTCTTTTGGCTCCTGCCTCTTCTTCCTTGTACTACACATTTTCACCTCTGTCCATGTTTTCTGTCTTGCCTTTTTTTCCACTCAGTTTTGCTAGAAAGTGGTAATGTACTTTTCCTTCACAATAGGAGGTGGTTTGCTTGGATGAGAGCATCCTGACTTTCCTTTTCATAACAACTGGACAGACAGAACAGGGACCTCATAGTTTCTTCTCCCAGATGTGCTGTGTAAATAACGTATTTATGATCAGATAGCAACTCTGTCCCTGGATGCACAGTATAGAGTATATATCTTTTTCATGACAGAAACATGAGGGTGAGCAAATAGTTTATTCTCACTTCCATACCCTATTCATCCTCCAAATTCTTCTAATGTGTTCACTACTGTCTTGGAGGTTTTATTTGCTTGTCTTTCTTTGGGGGTTAGGAAGGAGAAATAGAAGTGCTTTTTAAAATTGGTCTTTCTGGTGGTTATCTACTTAATTCTTTAATTCCTATGCTGTGCATTCAGATAAAAAACGTAATTCCAGAAGCTACATGCCGTCTTGGCCCCAGAAGTGATTTTGGATGAACAAACATACTGCATCTTAAACATTATCTTAGTTTTTCTTTGGGCCTGCAGCTTTATCACAGTTATTCTGACGTTGCTTATGTGTTGTCTACATTTTGTTCCCTCAGTAATGGCTGAAAATGAGTGGTGTTTTATTGACTGAGTGATGGCTGAGCCCTTGTTGCCAACAAAGCTTGTATTAGGCTATGTCATAAGGATCAGTCCAATGGAACAGGGAAACCAGTGTTTCATTGTCAAATGCAGAGGAGCATCTAAACCCCAGGGGCACTTCTACCTTAAGATCTCTCAGCAGGGAATTTTTTTCCAGCCAATGTGCTGCTGTACTGCAGACAGGGCTGAGAATACTTTTAAGGGAAGAAAGTGCTTTCTTACAGTGGCAGTTATTTGTTCTTGCCTGTATGTGACAGAAAAAACTTTCAAAAAACTCTTTAAGCTGCTGCAAACAGTCAGTCCTCTAATAATCCCTCTACTGCAGAAAATATAACCAGACTCTTACCTCGTCAAAATCAACAATATGCTATTTACTTCAATGAAATTGTTTTGATTTGTGCAAGCAGAGAATTAGGCTAGACTACTTTTTCTTAAAATGCACTGATTTTTGTTTTTCTCCCTGATTTGTTGATACAACAGTCAAACAGTTATTTACTTAAATGGTAATTTATCCAAGATGCAAACAGCCACGAATGATTAAATAAATGACACTTGATAGATTTCAGAGACCCACAGGACCATGGGAGCCCTAGTGCATTAGCAGACTCCTTATTCTGCCATTTGCTCAATGGGGAGGAGAGCTGTTTACCAGCTCTGTAATTAGCTTTCCAGCTCAGGTAGTTGGAAGCAGCTCTATTTTTAGCAACAAAGCACAAGATCACAACTGCTGAAGCCAGAAATGAAATGTGTGGCAACGACCATTTTGTGCATTTAAAACTCAGTGAACTGTTCAGAATATTGAGCAGGAGCGAAGATGGTTGTCTATAATGTAATTTAGTATGCTGAGGTCAGGAATGTAGAACCTGTGATAAATTAATGCAGTAATAAAATGTTAAAAAAAAAAGGTGCTTAAAAAGCTAAACTAAGGGAAAATAAGATAATCCAGATTTTTAGATTCTGTGTGGGCAGTATAAAGGATAACACCTTAATAGAATTACGTTTTTAACAGAAAGAGTTGAAAATATGAAGTGTGTATATGTGACCACACTAATGGATTTAATTTAACAGAACTGCCAGGAGAACAACAGAAGCACTTTTTAATCTACTGATAGCTATACAATTGCCTGGAAAGGCACTGGGAAGTAAAGAATGCTCTATGTGTGAAATAAATTACTGGTGCTACAGAGAGGAGAGAAACATTTTGAATGATGGAGAAGGACAGGGAGAACTGGGGAAGGGCAAAAGAGACATCATATCTCTGACTTGGTAAGGATTTGTTGTTTAAAAAAGATGTAATCTGTTAGAGATGTGATCAGAATATGTAATATAAACAATTTTAGAGTGATATTTGTTAATATATTTATTACGGCACATGTATTTTTTATGAAATTGTTTTACATTGGTGGATATCATGATAGGAATCTATAAAGCTTGATGGTTTCTGTCCAATCTGTATATTCTTATATAGATATATATTTATAAATAGATGTATAACTTGCCAAAAGAATTTACATGTTTTTCTAATAACTCATTTTACCACTCCTACTTATTAGACCTAACTAAATAAATACTTTTTCTTGTCCCCATAGACTATGAAGAGAAGGAAAAGTAAAAATAGAAATTATTTTTTTTTTTTTTTTAAAGTAAGCACAGTGCTATCATTAAACTCCATATTATAACCAAGTGAAAAATTGGTACCTTGCTGTTCAGTATTAACTTACAGAAGTAGCAGTAAATAGCATTTTGGAACTGATATAAGCCTCTCTGGAGATGAAGGGAGCGATTTTGTGGTGGTGTGGTGTCATGTACCTGGATACATCTTGGGTTTTTCTACCTCCTCCCAAAATCCCGCAAAAAGGGTACTGGCATGGGTGAGTGAGCACCCAGTGTAAATAATTCTGCTAGATTCTGTTTTTCCAAGACTTCACTGATATGTCAAGTGGAGTGGTGGCATGAGCAAGTCTGCCCTTATACTCAAGCTTCAAAAGTAGGCTTTAAAAAAGAATTTTTTAAAAAAACCACACCTGGAAGAAGTGAATCAGACCCTGCTACTGAATGCCCAAACATGCCTTGGACTTCTTAAAACAAGTGTGCAGCAACATAATAAAGTAATCCATGTATAATTCTAATGAAAATCTCTAAAATAGTGTACTGCACCATCTGAGGTGACACCCACTGCCTATCTTTAATTAATTAACAGCTCTGTACTGTCATGTATTTCCTACTTAAAAAAGCTCAGACCTCTCTGCAAACTGGCAGGTTCAGCTCCTGTAAGAAGCTCCTATCTTCTCTCTTATGTTTGGTGATGAGTTGTTTTGGAAACAGATGGTGTCTGGGAAACTCAGTGAAGAAGAATTTGCACTAAAGAGACAAAGAGAAAAACAATCACTCCTTTCAGCTGCATAATTTATCTTCTCTGCTTCTTCCCTCTCCCTTTGAAGAACCTTTTAAAATTTTGATTGTAAGAAAGTGAATGCTATTACTGTTTAATAAAGTAACTAAATAATACAGAACATAATAGGCTAATACAATGTACTCCCTAACATTTATGGAAATTTTATCCATTAAATGATAATTCTTTATAATTGAGAAAATATTAAAACTGCTGCTAATTATTACTTTGAAAGATAAAATCTGGCATTGAAAATCAGAGTGGATGTTAGATGATTAAAAAAACCACTATTACTCTTGACTGTCAGAATGAAATTAATCTCACCCCAAATTAGGTATCTTACTTTTCTGTTTAACTTACTCAATATACGTGACAGACATATATATTAAATTGGAAATATTTTTCATAGCAGAATGAGTCATCTCTTCAGTTTTTCCTATAAAGCACATATATTGTGTATGTACAGAATAGAAGGGCTAATATGACTCTTTGATGGATGATTTAGTCAAAATTGAACACAAGAGAAATATTTTTTAAAAATGCCTGAATTCACTTTTTAATTAAGACTGAAGAGCTTGAGCTTCATCAACGAAGTTAGATTTCTGTTTCACATTTGCAGAGGTATTTAAATGCTTAAAGACAGACAGATACTTGTAAGGGTGTTCGGAGCTCATGTCCTTCTCTGATGCCTCAGCTAAACCAAAAAACCCAGCTTTGACATGCTGATTTTACAGAAGTCTGAACTTCTGTCTTTTGCACATGGCTTGAGCTGTTCCTTTGGAGCAGAGTCTAGCTTCTGGTTAACCCCCTTTGAAGTCCAGACATGGAAACCTCTTGTAGGATCTGATTTTGGTGTGTCTTTGAGAATAGTTCAACCAGAGGCAGTACTGCTGCATTAAGCATACCAGCTACAGCTACGTTAATGATTAATAACAATAATTAAGCCTGCTCATGGTTGAGTGTGATGTGTGGGGGTTTGTCAAGTTGATTTCTTCATCAATGGTAGTATATGCAAAATACAGATCTGCAAATAGACACGTGACTTCAAGACTCTCATCCTCAGGCCTGTTGCTGCCGAGGTACAAGCCAAGCTTCTTGTCTCCCAGTTTCCTCTAAGACCCCACGAGTCTGCACCCAGCTTTCAACAAAGTGAACCACTGCATCCAGTTAACCTATTCAGTAGATGTCCTGTGATGGTTTTTTTTGAATTCCCCATCACTGCAGAGGAAAATGAAAACATCTTTACTTTCTTACAGCTTTCTCTGAACAGGTGTCTTTCAGTTCAGTAGGGCTGCTTGGTCCTGAGCAAATTATACACTAATGCAGTTTCATTTTTTGGCAGTCAGGTTTTGCTGGTTATTTCTGAATGTGATCTTGGGATGATCTTTGAAAGCAAGGCATCTTAGATCTCTGTGGTAATTAGTCAATGCATGAGTTACAAGATTGCATTCTCGTTGATTTTTCTTTTCAGTATTAATGACCATAAAATTAGGTTTTGTTTTTTCCCCCTGAAATTAAATTCAAGGAGTGAAGATTGGTCTCATTGCTCAAAGTAATATTGTGACCTTTGGAAGGACTATTACCATGATTAATTACCTGCTATTTGTTTCCTTTATTCTGGTGTCTAAAAGTTTCCAAATTACCTCTCTGAACAAGAACTCCATTGAAACCAACAATGAGATATAGCCATAAAGCCATGTAAGGCCAGATGGCTTTTATTAATGTTTGTAATAGCCACTGATGGTGTGAAATCCAAAGGGATGTCTACAGCAGCACTGCTGTTGGCACACACAGCTGCTGTCTATCAGGCTGTTTTTCATCCACTTGGAATTAATTTGCAATGAGTTCTTTCCTTATATACATTTATTCCATCTCAGATGCCTTTGCATTTTTGAAAGATAAAATGTTGAGGTGAGCGATTAATCCAGAGCTTTCAATGTTGATTTTTGTGTGTGGCTTGTTTTTCTCCTGTGCATGCAGATAGTTTTTAGACTAGAGTATTAGAGACAGTCAAGCTGGAATCACAAATCTAAAACAGATTATCAGGAAAATTACTGACCTGGCCTTGAGCCAGGTGATTTTCTTCTCTGTTACTTCATTAGAAATTTGGTTGGTGTCCCATTATTGAATGAGGAAGAAGTCTCTTGAAAGCTAAGCTGGTATTAACTTTGAAGTTGAATTTTAGATTTGAAGTTTGAATATTTCTACTCAACTTTATAATAGTAATTTTAAAAGAATTTATTTATTGAGATAAAGGTATTTTTTGTTTTTCTTTTCCATTACAGTATAATATGTTTTTAATGTAATACGTTCATGCATTATTGAGAAATAGAAATGCTTACTTTAGGGATTTTACATATTGCAGTGAGTTTTAGTTAATGTAAGACCCAGTGATCGATTTCAAGATGTTTTTTAAGCAAACAGACAAAATCTAATGTATGTTAAGTGCCTCAATTTTTTTTTTTTTTTTTTTTTTTTGGGTGCCCAGGTAAGACATTACATGCTATCTGATCACATTAATGATACGTGGAGACCCTGTCACGAGTTGTGTGACCATAGATATATAAAACATTTAGCTTTTTGTAAGAACACTCACATAGTTTTGGTGTTCTGATAGATTCCCTAATAGGAAGGAGCTTCGAATTAATTTTTTTTTGATATTCCAGGAATATGAAGAGCTGAAGCTCTTCCAAGGAACAAATGCTATAATAGCATTTTGAAAAATATCTGAGGATTGTATATATCTGCAACCAGGATGTTTTCCCCTGAATATTTGTCACTGTGATTGACTATAATAGGACCTATAGATATTGTAATATTTAATAAAATTCTGAGAAGACAGTATACTGTCAATTTAAATATTAGCATACATTTTGTGGTCTCATTTCTTGAAGAACAAGGCTATTTATGTTAAAGAAATTAAGTTCCAATTTCAGCATATGTTAAAAATTTCATGTCATGTTTCTGCTGACCAAAAGCTGAATGTTGTCACACCACAACAGCATATTAGTAAAAAAAGGTCAATGTTTCACACAAAGAAATTCTATAAAATCCCTTGTTTGCCACTATTGTGGGGTGATTTTAAACTTAATGGGATAGCATGAGCATAATCAAAGTAATTTTGCGACTAATTTTAACTGTTTGCAAGAAGTGTGACCAGCTGTAAAAATAAAAATTCAGATGTAAAGGAAAAGATGAAATGAGCAAGAGGGGACATTTACCTGATTTCTGTTTGTATTCTACACATTAATATTTTTCCCTGAGTAATGAAAAGATTGTGTCATTTAAAGAGACAGCAGTCAGTAATTATTTTTAGTTTTGCTGAAATGCATGTAGTTCAGTGGACCAGAATAAGAACAAATGTGACTTTAGATTTAATGATATTTATCTATTAAATTGATTTCTGCAGTATTACTAAGAGTAAGGATGGAGGCTGAGAGGAACCTAAGCCATTATATAGTAGTGGAAAGATGATTAGATTCATGCCAATAAGCTGCTGGAGATGCTGTCTAACAGCATTTGAAACAGGAGGTCACAGACTGATGTTGAAGAGGGGGATTAGCTGCTGCTGAACTATTCAGGCTGAATTTTGCACAAAATTCTGTTGAGTTGGGGAGGAGGGGTGAAAATGTATATTTTTGCATCACTGGAAAAAAAATGTAAGGCTGTGTCAGACTAACACTCTCTGAGAAGAATGGTGAGGTGAATTAATTTTCCCTCTGTGTTCTGGAGGTTAATGAAATTACTCAGAAAGTGAAGTAACTAAGGCTTCTAAGGACAAGACTGAAAGACCATCTGGTGGTCTTCTGTTTTTAGTATTTCTAGGTTAGTAAATTTCTTTGTTGTTGAATTTTATTTTTGTTTTTCCTCTTTTTTTACTTAGCAAACAGCCTTCACATTGGAAATGGTCCAGCTGTCATGTACAGAGATTAGAAATTGAACATATGCAATCTTGTCCTTATGTATACTATTTTAATGCATGTATTTCATTTTTCAGTTACTTTTTGTAGTTACCTTAATAATTTTGCTAAAGACTCCAGACATATTTATAATATTTTAATTTTTGGAGGGATTTCTGACCACTGTCTTGAAATCCAAAAGGAGTATACTGTGATTTTTTTATTTGGTTTTGCAATGGCATTCCCATAATTGCTGAAGATGTTGACATAACTCTGATCCTCAACATTATTTATCAATACAAATGACTGATTTTTTTTAAGTGTCACTTCTGTAATTGATCTTGTTTTGTATCTTCCCTTTTATATGATAAGAAGAAGATGTATTTCTTTCTGATTGATGACAAACTCTTAGCTATTCTCTTCAGGATACTAGTTAGTAACTACATTTTTGTACATTTAGAGCATGATATTAGAACCTTTACTGTCTAGATAAGCTGTCAGATATGCCTGTTCCTCACCCTCCCCCAAACCCTCCCCAAACAAACCAATCAGCTCTTAAATACCTACATAAATATAATTCTCCCACAGCTATTCAATGGGAATTTTAACTGAAACTCTGAACTCTGGCATAGTACAAGAGAACCAGCCTGGGCACATACCCAGCTTCAGATGTTCTCTTCTTGCTTTTGAATTACAGTAGGAAAAAGACTGGAATGTTTGAAATACCTGTTATTAAATATTTTTGTTTTGAAATATGCACTAAGTATTTTGTTTGCTCAGAAGTCATCTGACACTGAATATTGGCTAAAACAGTAAAGTTTAAACATATTCTACTTCTGGCTCTTATTTTTTGGTGTTTCTTAGGAGAGGTTTCTATTTTTCTTTTAAAGTCAGAAGAGGACATTGGATTAAAGTCTCAGAACTATCTCTAAAAGTATTTTGAATTTTTGTAAAGTTTAACTTTAACAATAGAAAGGGAAAAACTCAAAACCAAACTTTGCTTAGATTTTTTTTCCCATGTTTCTATTTTACTGGGAAGCCGAGAACTACACAAACTCTTCCACCAGTACAGAGTACAGGGGAATAATCACCTTCCTAGTCCTGCTAGCTGTGCTCATAACTAAGACAACCCAGGATGCTGCAAGTATTTATGCATGGCTTTTTCTCAATGCCTCCTCTCCTTTTCATAGCATGCTCAAGGGCACAGAGTACATGTGTGGTGTCTTCCAGCACCATGGCAGCAGGGTGAAGTGAGGCACTTTGCTGTAAACACAACTTACACATATTATTGAAAGTTATGAGGTTCAGAGGAAGGAAGCAGTCCATAATCAGTCCATGCTAATGAATACTAACTTTAAACTGGCCATTAGTCACTGTACATCAGTGAACTTCACACAGTGAATCTATAAAGTGCAAATTTTGCATAATTGATACATCTACAAAATATTCTCTCTATTGGAAGGGAGAAGGGCTCTGCAGAGAGACTTGTAATGGTTGGATGGATGGGCAAAGTTGAATAGGATGAAATTTAATAAGTCCAAGTGCCGAGTCCTGCATTTTGGTCGCAATAACCCCCTGCAGCGTTACAGGCTGGGGATGGTGTGGCTGGACAGTGCCCAGGCAGAAAGGGACCTGGGGGCCAAGTAGGCCAACAGCCCCTGGACTGTATCAGGAATGGTGTGGCCAGCAGGAGCAGGGAGGTCATTCTTCCCCTGTACTTGGCACTGGTGAGGCCACAGCTGGAGTTCTGTGTCCAGTTCTGGGCCCTCAGTTTGGGAAGGATGCTGAGACGCTTGAGTGCATCCAGAGGAGGCAACGAGGCTGGTGAGGGGCTGGGAACACAAACCCTGTGAGAAACGACTGAGGCAGCTGGGGTTGTATTTCAAATTGTTATTTTCTTCTACTAACTATGGGTCTCCTTTATCTTGTCAGTTTTACATTAATTGTTTTTATTTTTAGTGTCTCTTTTTGATCCAAGCAGTGGAGGAGAAAAAAAAAAAGCAAGGTTAATGGGGTAACTTCACTATTTAGTAACTGGTTTTCCAGGCACAGAACTTCTGTTGTTGCATTGCATTTTAGAAAGTGTATGGCTTTAAAAACACCCTGTAATTTACAGAGCTTTAAAACATGCTGCAATGATAATTTGTTCAGTAGTGATCTATTTTCTGAACCTCTATGCATGTGAAAACAGTTAATCCGTATGATCCAATAGGATTTATGAGGTGTTTCATGCTCTCTAATTTTTTTTTTTTGATGACTTGTCCATATAGAATTAATAATTCTCTACAAACACATAATCTGTATTTCTTGATCTTAACTTGCTATTCAAAAATAAGTAGTCATTTTCCTTTTAGATTTAGGGCTATGAGTCCAGAAATGGTGCATTATCACTAGAATTAAATTCTACTAGAAAAGATATTATAAATTCATAATTAGTAGCAAACAATTATTGATATATTGTAATTATGACAGGAATCAGGGTGAATTGTTTGGGTCTTCATCAACACACAGGATATAATTTTCAGAGCATGTCAAGGAGAATTTAATTTTGTTTCTGAGTCTGAAGCTGTGATAGTGATTGCATTTCTTGGATGGCTTTTCCTCTCAGTTTGCTTTATTCCAATTCACATGTTCTGTCCTTATGACTTGGATTAATCCTGTGTGCATTGCAAGGTATTAATATCCTTTTTAATTAGTTTCCTATTGCTTACATAGACTGTATGAAAAGTGGCTTCATAGTCTGTGAGAAATCATTGAACAAAGCATTGGAAATAATTTAGTTCCTTTTGGTACTAAAGTTGGTATATCTCTAGTAGAAAGGTGTCCTTGCAATGGCAATTCAGTTTCCCCTGAACATATTCCCCTTTTAAGGCACTGAAATCTTATTTATGCAGCTCAGGAAAAGGAATGCCAGTAGATTGACACTGTTTTAAGTAGGTCATAATTTGAATTTTTAAGTACAAAATATATACTTGCTGATAAACTAGGGTCAGGCATTAGTTAAGAACTAGTTATTCCCCTGGCCCACCTTCTAAGACCTTTTACATTTTTGAATGTACCTTATGTGTACAGTTTCTATTCACATAAAAATATTTATTTCTGCTGACAGGTCTCATCTGCTGTTTCTTTGGCATCACTTACTTGTCTAAACTTGACTTGAAGTCTGTTATACTAAATCTGTCTGAGAAGAGATACATCTTGAATTTTGTGTTTGTAAAACTATCACTGCTATAGTATCTTTCTCTTCTTTACACCTTTTATTTTCAGCCATTTAAAACAGTCATTCTTACTGCCTGTTTTGCACTTGATAGTGAAGTTAAATGTGTGAGTGTCATATTTAACTACTGAAAAGTAAGATCCATTTTTTAAAACATTAAGAGAAATGAAATGAGGCAAGTGGAAAGAAGGTGCTGACAGAAAGACAATGATTCACAAGTTAGTGCAATAAAAACTAATAAGTCCAGTTAACAAAAGTGTATTTCCTTGCAGTTACATTCCTTATATCTCCTGATTATACCAAACCAGAAGCCAGTGCTTCAGCAAGAAAAAATATGGCAGATGGAATTATTTCTATGCAAGTATTAAAAAGAAGGGCTCTACATTATCTGTCATGATTTAGTTTTGGGATTCAAGTCCCTGCTGTCTATTATTAGCATCATAAAACATAATGGAAGTATTTAGAGATTCAAATGCATAGATTCATGCTGGATTTAACTTCCTTATGTATCTGCAGATGGCGTGTATATTTTTGCATATTGGATTTTATGGTGGTTAGAATACATTTGATGGGGTAAATGTAGGGGAGTGCAAAGATTCATTGCAAGTGATTCATTCAAAGACTTATCTGTATCTTGTGTAAGCTGTTTGGTTTCCAATGAAGACTCTGAATCATTATCTTAGTTTTTCACTACTTGTTTTTAACTTTGACAAAATTTTTTCCTTGTTCAGTCAAAAAGGCTGGGAGTCTGATCTATTAAATACTTGGGTGTTTGATGTTGAAGGGTTTATGAGCATGAATGATATCAAGTGAGCAGAATAATATCAAGTAAGATCTTGTAGTGCATGGAAAGAGAATACAGGAGGTCCATTTTTCTAAGAATTTTGATTCATACCCCATGTGAGCACTCCAGTGTAATTCTAAATGAGGCAAGTGAAAGCAGTGTATGTTTGAATTTTGCACAACCTGCAAATATAAAGACAGAAAGTCACGGAGATTCAGTGACAGGAATGGATTTCAATGATCAGTTACAAGTTGATCAACTCAATTAATTAGCTGTTTTTGTTTTTTTTTTTTCCCCCTGGGCTCAGTGGAGTTTAAAAGCTCTGAAGTTACAAAACTCAGTTCTTGAGGAACAGGCTTTCCTCACTATCCAGTTTTTAAAATTTCTTCACACAGGAAGATATTAAAAGGGAAAGATGAGTTTATGAGTACTGTATGGGTAGTGCTCACCAGGAAAATTTTCTTTACTTTTGCAGTGGCTTTCATTTTTCATCACAGGTAGAAAATTTATGGAACCAACAGCTTGCAAGTTAGACAGAAGTGTTTAATTATTATGGAGTGAATATGAATGGAAAGTGAAGGCACAGCACAAGTAATTTCTTCTCCATTTGTTGTTTCATGAGAAGGAAATTCATGAAAGGCAATTTCTTTGCCCATGCTGGAGTTCCACAGCACCTACTCATATGACAAGCTGTCTGTCAGCATAGTCCTGTTGAGCTGACTGAAGTAATGTGGAAGGTAAAATAAAGGAAGGAGTTACAAGACAGTAATGTCTTTTAGAAGAAAGGAGTCTCAAAAATTAATCAAGTAGGTAACATAAATGTCATTTTCCTTGATTTATTTCTCAAGGGTTGATGGAAATGTCTGATTTCAGAGAGCCTGGCATTGCTCAGTCAGCATCATGTAGCAACTGTTCAAATCAGTAGAAGTATGTTTCTTGGTTTTAGAAAATAGCGTTGTCTGACAGGATGTGTCTGAAATAAGTCAGCCTTAAGAACTAACAGAAGAAGAACTAAATACCAGTTTCAGTGCTTGCTCTCTGTCTGTGGGGATATATTTTCATAGTGGCATTTAGGATTTTAGAACTTCATCTTCTAAACTGATTAGCTAAGTGGGAAACTTTGGCTCTCATTGGTAGTTATTTCCAGATATGTTCAAAGATATGGCACTAGAACCCTAAACATGACTTCACCAAGCTTAGAAGGATTTTCAGGAAATAGCAGAAACTTACAGTTCAAGCCTTAGTCTTGCAAGTAAAAAGCTTTCATATGAGTAATCTGATTTACTTTGGCCTTCTGGTTATGGGTAGAGTGCTGCTGTTTCCCACTCCATTGAAGGAGTGACTTATTCTATAAAGAGCTCTGTTTATTTGATTGAACTTTTCAAAAAGAAAGAGAAAGCTTGTTAAGAAAGTAGGTGACAAATTTTGTTCTTCCTGAGTAAAGACCATTCTGATGTAGGAAATTGTTTAAGAAGGTGACTATTATGGCACAGCCACTTAAAGTGATTTTTCTGGTTTTTCATGGTCTGTGTGTGTAGATATAAGTTTTGAAAATATATAATTGGTTTGTGATTAGAAACTTTAGTCACATCCCTGTAATTGCTACAGTGAAATCTAGAAAATGTATCCCAGGCAGTTCTAGATGATTCCTCAGTACTTTTTAAATCTTGTCTCAGGCTTTTGGCAATTATTTTATTTGAGGAGAGGGGGAGTTTTTGGGTTTTTTTTAACACAACAAAGCATGTTTTAAATAAGCAAATATATAAAAAGTTTTTTTAGTCTATGCATATTATTGCAAGGAGAAGAAAAAGATTAGAATTTGGAGGAATGGCATCTTGAAGCAATACTACATTTAAAGATCATACTGAATGCATAAATTTTGAAGTTGCACTTTGAAGACCACCTGTGTCTCTATAGATTGCTGAACCTGAACAGATCAATAAGATGACCAAGAGTTTGAGTCAGTGCTAATATGTGTTTAATCATTTATGCTTCCATTTGCATTAGTGATGATGCTACTGAGTCCTTTGCAGTCAATTCTGTCAGCAGCCAACATGACCAGGCTCTGTAAATAAGGGTGTCAATTGAGGGTGACAGCAAGACCTCATTGATGAGGTGTGCATTGCAACAACATCTGAACAGGGCAAGCAGAGCAGGTGGCACATGGGATGTGAGACAACTAACACAAACATTTAAATTGCAGACACAGAATGACTGAGGTTAAAAGGTACATTAGTAGGTTATCTAGTCCAGCCTCCTGTCCAAACTAGGGTCCACAAACCACACCAGGTTGCTCAGGACTTTGACATCTAGTTTTGAACGCCTCCACGAACAAAAGCTGCATAAAATATGTGGACAACTTGTTCCAATCCTTCAAAGTCCCCAGGATGAGAAAAGTTCTCCACATACTCAGTTTAAACCTTAGTCTGCAGTTTCTTGTCCTCTCAGTGGGCATCACTTTAAAGTGCCTGGCTCTGTCTTGGTCTCCTCCTTAGGTTTCTGTTAGTTTCCTGAAGCAGACTTCTGCATGCTGAACAAGCCTCTTTCCTTCATCTTCTCCTTGCAAGAGAGCTTTTCTAGACTCTGACCAACTTTGTTGCCTTTTACTGAGCTTTCTGCAGTTTGTCACTCTTGGTACAGGGAGAATGATACAGGATACAGTGTGTTAGGTGCAGTCTGATGACTAATGGGCTCACTTACATCTACTGGCTATGGGCCTTTTGAAACAGCCCAAGGTGCTCAGATGTTCTTTGTAGCAAGAGTGCCATATCCCTCATGTTTAGCAATGGGCCCATGTTTTTATCATCCAGACCTTTTCTTGCATATTTAGCACAGAAGCTATTCTTGTTGCCCTTGATGTCCCTTGCCAGTTTCAATCCTAGCTAAGCTTTGCTTTTCCTAGACAGATGGCTGTGCAGTGCTTCTAAATTCCTTCTTTGTAGCCTAATTAGAATGCTAGTTCTGGAGTAGAGGCGGGGTTCAGAGGTGCAGGCATCCTGTCCCATGTGTGTAGCTGCTTGCTCGAATGGTATAATCTTATTGCAAACACCGTGTGCAGGAATATTTTGAAAGACAGCTAGCAAGTGCAAAGAACTACAGAAATATGCCCTTTACAATGCTGTTTGTGGTTTAATGTTTGCATATATTAATGCAAAACCTTTTTTGACAGTCTCTTAGTCGAGGCATAGACTGCCTTTGTGGCAGTTTATATTTCTGATGGCCATAAGAAACCATTTCAGCTTCTCAGAGATGATAAAACTATTGCCACTAAGAGTCGATTTTACTTGAAAGTTAATGCCGTTATCCATCTAAACTTTATGGTAATGTCTTGTTCTTCTGTGCTGAGCTTCTTGGCACCATTGTATCCTTCACATTTAATAAAGATATATTAATCTTCGACTTTATTTCAAATAGGAATTGCCAGACTTAGCACATCAACACATCACATTGTATCACTGCTATGAGGTTGGGTTGGTTTACCACAGCAAAGAGTTTGTCCTTCAATATTAAAAATAGTTAGTGTGAGTTTTGTTTATCACAAGTCATAACAATATTTATTTCTTATCATAATATATGATTAAAATTCTGACAGATGTTCCCAGATTGCCTGACAGAGGTGTTACTGCCTGTTACTATTTTAAATGACTGCTTATTTGCATTTGTTCTTTCATTATCTCTAATAGATGATGACATAGCATAGTGGGGGGAAAAAATTATGTTAAACCAATGTTGTGAAAGCGACATTTTTAATGTGGTAAACAAAAAATTATCTTGACAAGCCAAAGAGACTCTCTAGCTCATTTTAGGAAAGGAAAAAAAAACCACAATTCTTCCTTAAATCCTAATAAACAGATGTTTAGTGAAAATTTAATTGTTGTAGAAGGTGAAGAAGGAAGCATTTATGTATTACTGGTCTCTAGGAATAGTTTGAATGGAAGTTGCTATTTCTGTCTGGATTGAGTGTATATTTTGATTTTGATATTTAAATCCCAGATTAGAATCAGTCCTGGGGGTTGTTTTTAACAGCCAGGTGCAGTGGCATCCATGGTCTTTTCCATAGAAGTCTGTGACCAGTCCAGCTCCACTTGGCTGTTGCTGCTGACTCAGAGTAAGAACACAGTGCTTGTTTAGGCTCAAAAGTTGGGTGTCTTCCCCTGCACCAGGGCACAGCCAAGCACCATAATGCTACTTTTGCTACAGCTAAGCTGGAGGAAAGGCAGGAGCTAAAGTCATATTTCCCATCATGTCTGGTCCCAGGATTAGAAATTTAATAATTAATTCAATAATAAATTTAATAATAATTAGAAATTTCCAAATTGCTTTGGCAGCTGTTGACCATCCTTAATTTATAAAAGGAAAGATGCCCTGAATACTTATGAGTACCAGACACTGAGAAGTTAGTCAGCAGGTATGACAAGGTACCCCAAATCTGTATCCACCCAGTAATATTCCGCTTTATCTCACCAGATAATTTTTCCTAATGGAAGAGGAGCATTATTAGAATTATCATAGGAAAGATATGTAATATATTTCTGTGTAAGCCTCTGAGCTGTTAAAGTCAGACAGCAGATTACAGCCCATCATTTGCTCTCATTTAAATCAGTAGGAATCTGAAGTAGCTGCACTGACCCAGTAGAATTTCCCTCATATGCAGAAGTGTATCTGAGAATGAAATTAAACTTTAAATCATTAAATTAAGGCAAGACATCTTTTTCATCCAAGTAGATATTTGCAGCCATAGTAACTCATAACATTAGCTGTAGGTGGACTTGAACTGTTTTTAGAACTCTTGATTCTAAAACTGACCATCCATGGGCAATGTTTGTAATTTTCTCTTGCCAGTCACTGACTTGACTCTTTGGTCTGCCAGCACTGTTTGCTTTCCTTTTAGCTCAGCACAATCCTAGATGTGGTTTTTAAATGATACTGAAATATAAATGATAACAACAGCATTTAAAATAGGAATTATTAAACTCTAGAAAATCTCCATCTGCTTGTCTTTCAGTATACAGAATATTTGCTCCCAAATGCCTCGTGTTCCATAGAGAGAACATTTTTGATTATTTCCATACATACTGCTCTGACCCAACTAGGAATGTAAATCATGAGAAATTATGAGGCTTCTGTCTTTGGGAGATTAGTACCTCTATTTTGTACAGCCAAGACATCTGTAGATTTTCAGAAAGGTTCATTTTAGAATTTCATTATGTGTGTTTATCTAAAATAAATATGCAGATCAGTCTTGTTTCTTTATTCCCATTGTTGGATACTATAATGCTTTTGCATAAAAAGGTGCTGTACAATAAATAGCTTGCTGGCAAAGGAAAAGCTTGATCTTATGGTCAAAAAGAGGAGTTTAGATTAGTAAAACATTACTGTGCTGTAAACATGAACTCTAGCACACTCTCTGGGATAGAAAGTAGTGGGCATATAAATCCTAGATTAGCAAGAATTCTGGTGTGCTGTAATGCCATAGTGATGGACTGAAAGGCCAAGAAGTCTTTGGCAATTTATTTTTGTTTTACACAAAACATATGTTATTGTGACCATGCTTCAAAAATAGGCTGATATATTGGAAGGGCTCCCAAGAAGCTTTAACAATTACTTTATATGTAAACGAAGAGAAGATGTCCAGGAATAGAGAAAAATATATTTTCTGTCTGTTTTCATGAGGAAGAGTTTAAGAATAGCTTTTGTAAGATTCTGTAAGTATCCATTGAACATAAATGGCACAGAGCTATTGAGGTAAACAATTCTCATTCAGAGTGAACATAGTAAATTTTAGACAATCTGAAGAGGTGCAGGATTGAGCACAGCTGGTTATTACAAAAAAAGTACTGCAAATTGGTGATAATATGCTATTTATCAGTTGTATGACATGAGGAACTACTATGCTACGGAAATCAAGGAAAAAATGGATGCAGTTTGTACAATAGAGGTTGTCTTAGGTTGGGTAAGACTATGCTTTGTGTTAAATGGTGCATTAGGTTAATTGAAAAAAGTGGTTTCTCCTGCCTATGAACAGTGTATTTGAAGATGATCTCTCAGTTTAACTCTTCTCTGACACATGGCTGAGCAAAGAGTATAAAAGTGACATCAGCTGTAGCGTAAAAACTGTCTGATTCACTTTCTCTTTGACTGTTCTGAAGATTCATGTGCCACCAAATTTGATTGGTGACGTTGTTTGGGGTTTTGTGTTAGTTTTTGGGGTTTTTTTTTTCCTCATTAACAGTAGGCAAAATCATCATTTATTTCCATTCTTTTACCTACTAATCATAGTCAAAGAAAAATATTCTTGTTTAAATCTCTTTTGTTTAAGATTTAGTGTAGCTTTAAAGTGACCTGGAAAATGAAGAAAAAGTGGTAACTTAGAAAAACAGAACTCAAGTTTTCTGCAGATGATCACTGACCATTTTCAACACCATGTATAGCACTCATCCTAGTTCCATATTAACAAAAACATCTTCTTGGAAAACAGAAGGGGTTTTCACTGAATCAGCAAGTCAAGAATTATTTGGAAAAAAAAAATTTTCTTAATATTACCTCTTCCATAGGTTGCAAAGTCCCATTGTTGCCTTTTTTTCTGACAAAGTATGAGAAGACTGGGCTGTAGAAGAAGGCAATTTGTACTCCAGGTGTTAAAGTCAAATAAAATGGATCACTTGCAGAGTGGGTCTTTAGTCAGATCATTAGATCTGAACCCTTCTGTGTTGTTTTTTTTTTAAAGTTCACCTGTAGAGCAAGATGTAACTCTTGTGCTTGGCACTTCTTTTCATGTGGTTGTTGAGGCATTACAAAGGTTTCTTTCTCTAGTGTTCTGCTTCCGCTTTGTATGTTGCTTTTCTAGTGTGGAGAAGGAAAAGGTATCTTCAGGTTTATTACTTTCTCCTTTAATTTCGCTAATGTTGATATTACAGCTGGATGAAAGCATTCCTATGCTAATAGCTACATTTATTGCACTTTTATGCATTAGCAATGGTAAATAATTGCCCCAAGACAACATCTGTTCCCATTTGTCTAGTGTCATTTATGTTAATGTATAAACGGAGCTTTTGATAATCACCCACTTTAAAACTTCTTTATGTTGTACTACTGGTTTTGGTTGCCAAATTATGTATCTAGCTAAGGATCTTCAACTTCTAGATCAGCAACAAACCCAAGTCTCAGAAGAAAGTTCTCGAAATAACTCTTCCTCTGCTCTGTCTGTGCAGTCTGCCACTGCACTATACTCCAGCATAGGATATATTCAGTCTGTTTTATCATTTTTCTTGTAGCTACTATTACATACTGTCAGATCCTGGATTCATGCTAGCAATTTTCCAAGTTTTTATGGATGTATTAATTTTTTGCTTATTTCAGTTAAAACCACTGGCTCTTCACAGGAATATTCTTTCATACAAGCACTTGTTTTTGCCTGTATATGGGATTTGGGCTAAACTGAATATCCCAGGGACTGGTCAGATGTAGTTGTAGTTTATTCCTTGCTTGCTGTTCTGCCAGTGTGTCTTAACTCTAGGAAAGTTCAGTGTGGGAGTGGATGCTTTTCTTGTTTCTTTTGTTTGCTGAGGAGACTCCTAAACCATATCAACTGCCTGTGCCTTTGACCATGTTCCTGGCTCTAGGACTGGAGTTTTTGCTCCGATTACCGAACAGCCTTTGCACAGCATCTCTTCTTTTGTGATACTTCTGATGTGGTGGGGTGGGACCATAACAATTTGTACCTTGTTTTACCAGGGTAGTTATAAAAACGATCTCTCTTATTGCAACTAAATTGTAAGGAAATATGATCTTTAAATTCAGCCATCTTGTTATGTAGCAAATATGGCAAATGTGGCTTTGGTCCAGGAAAAACACTATGAAATTATATCCTTGACAGATGCTTCATCATAGTCAGTGACTAATCTTCGTTTAAACTTAGCCTTATACCAATACAGCTCAACTAATGATTACATAATTGTGAAATGAAAAGAGACTTACATTCAGAGAATGGAACCCACCTAAATGCATTTTGTGTATTTTCCATGCAGCTGAAGTTCTGACAAGTGGACTATTAGCTGCCATTGTACTCAGGGGAAGCGCGTGGTTCATGGAAATTTAGAGATCCTGAGGGTCTTGTCTGTGTTTGCTTCCTGTCTTTCTTCCCTTTGTTTTAATAATCTGAAACACATTGACCAGAGACTATCTTCTGTGTACACGAAACATCTACAAAGATACAAAGATAGCATATCTCTCAGAAAAGCAGTCTTCACATGAATTTTTCAATGTAAGCTTATTTTGGGATGTTTCATTTTTTTGCTTCATTCTCACTTCAAATGTGGCAAGTGTTTATAACACCTTAAAAATAATGTTCTATAATTTGTCCCAGTTGCTTTAAATCTATTTTTGTCTCTTCATGAACATTTTCATGTTCTTTACCCTTTGACTGGTCTTGTTTTTAAATCTAATAATGTCTCAATTCTTACTCTACCTGAATTTTTCTGTGCTTGGTTTCTGTGAATCAAATGGCATTGCTCTTCTAGGTTGCATATAGAGAGGACTGGTTACTGCTGCTGCTGCCAGCTTTTAAACCGCATTTTGTACACTTTTAGCTAAGAAGTAGTGTGAACTTAAATGTAATTGGTATTGCACTATTCTTTTATAGTTATTAACCTGTAGCAGATGGGTAAATTCCCCACCTGTTCTTACTGCTGTATCCAGGTGTTTCAGTGATAATTATAATTTATGAATATGGGAGTAAGTCACAGACAAACACAAAAGTATAAAAGCCATTTTGGTTTGGATTAAGGGAAGAGTAAAGGAAATCAAAGATGCCCTGAAGTTCCATATCAGGGCCTTTTCCACTTGCAGTATCTCTTCATATGATCTATGATATTGGAAACAAGACAGAGATTTGGCTTCTATTACCAGATTCTGCAGATTTCTACTGTGACAGTAGGCAGCTGAGCTAAGCCAGCATTGCTGAGAGCTTTGAGTGTCAAAACAAGGTCAGTGCTTCTTCCCTCTATTTCCCAGTTCTTGTATTATTGTGGCTTCTTGCAGCTTGTAGAAGTGATGATGTGATACCTGGTTAATCTCCATGTCCCATCTCTATTTTCTCCATCCACATTTCACACCAGTCTTGGGTTTTGATATTGGAAGCATCAAAGAGGTCACTCTGGGGAGAATTTTTTTTTGTACTATTCAAATGTATGGGTCTTATGTGTGGAAATAAAACCTTTTTGAGCCTGCCTAGGGCTCTGGGGTAGTGCCCGTTCTCCTGCTTATTATCCTTTGTCTCCATCTCAGAACACAAAAAGACAAGTGTCTTTTTTCTTACTTAGTGCTAACAACAGTATTTTACCTTTTTGCTGGATTAAATACATTCTTCTATAAATCACTGAGTTTAGAAAGACCAAATAACTGAAATATTTTGTATTGCTTTGGAAGATTTGTGAAGAACACATGCTTGCAATTGAAGTTTCAATTTATTGTTTTACCTGGAACTGTAGTTACTAATGTCCATAAAATCCATCCAGATGTATTCAGTAATTCTAGGCTGATTTCCTGAGTTGTTATACATAACCTTAATGCATAAATTTAACATAATTGTGAAATAAGTAATGAGTGCTTTACTATAGGCTTGAAGGACATAGGTGTAAAAGTTCTTTGCCTTATGAAATTGTAGATAGGAACCTTGTGTGGTTGAAGAAAGTTTCAGTGTTATTTTACTTCTGTTTGTCTGTTTCCCTAAGGTCAGGTTATAAATTTTCTCATCAGATTTGTCCCTTCATAGTAGAAAATACTCTGCCTTATTTTCCTGGAGGCAAAGCATTGCAGGAGAAGCTCCCTATCTGACGTAGTAATCCCTGATTAAAAAGGTATGTCTAAAAGCAACTGTCCAAAATTCAGGCATTATCTGACTCACACTGAGCCTCCCTTCACTGTGAGCTCAATTGTGAATTTTTCATGGATCTGTCAATGGCATTTAAATAACTAATACCACCTGGGATTGATTTTTGGATTGACATAGAAAAAGCTGCACAGATTGGTTATTGAATGCTTATGTGCATAATGGAGGGGACAGTATTCTTCCTAAAATATTTTTAATTTGCATGCATTTATAATGGCTCAAAAACCCCCGTGAATAGAACATTGATATGCTTAGTCTTCTGTTGCATACAAACTACAATGTGCAGTGTTTCAGTTAAAAAAATGTGAGGCCAAATGAGCAATTCTTTGATATTTAAAGTTACAAAATCCTATTTGTAGCCTATTTTGATTTGAACTTATGCATATGATGTCTGTATCTGAGACTATCATTCTTGGGGAGATCCAGCAAAGTAACCTCAGTTCCTAGCAAAAGCAGTGTAGTTTGAACCAACTCTGTGTTATTTTTGCAGCCAATCACAGTAGGGTAATGAGAATGAACCTTAAATCTTAAAAGTGCCCTTTATCCCACGCCTCCCTATTTCCTCTTTTTTTTCTTTGATTGTGTCCTCTGCTAGTGTATTAGCTAGATTATCTTTTTGAAATTTACTGACTACTAGGGCAAATCTGTGTTTCATGAGGTGACCCTTTATTTCTGCTATTTTGTTAAAGTGTAAATTAGTGTGCCTAGCACTTTTTTTTTTTTTTTTTTCCCTCTAGAATAAGCTGCAGGTAGCTTTGTAGTATGGGTATAAATAATTTTTGCCACACTAAGAAAGTGAGACCAGAGGAAGAGAAGGAGGGAAGAGTGAGAGCACCTTGTGCTGCGTTCCAGAGCTCCTTCCTGTGTTGGAGAAGGGGAACACGGAGGGGGAGAGGGGCACCAGCAGTAGCTGTGACTTCCCCAGGTTGTGGCCCAAGGTCACTTGCAGGGGCTCCACGTTCACATTGCAGCTCCTGGCACCCTCTTGCCAAGGGCAACCATTGTTTTGCCCATGGATCTGGGTCTGACTGTTCCACTGATCATTTTGTATCAGTTGTGTACTTGAGAGTTACTCAGGTCCTTTATAACAATCCCAGCCCTTTCAAAGCCTCTGTCTTTTGGAGTCTTTACAATCACTGAAACTTTATTATTTTCAACCACCTGTTTCTGAGCAGTGTTGTCTGATAGCTCCTTGTTTCGAATTTTAGAACCTAGAATGCCGTCAGGAGTTTTCAGATGCTGGGCTTCCTTGCCTTTAATATCTCAAACTGTGTTATCTGCAGCTTTATAACAGCTTTGGCATCAACATTTTCGTTTTGCTCCTCTAAGGTACACATTGGTGGGGAGAGATCTATCATTCAGATACCCTTACTAATTTTCAGCTTTATTTTCTGGGTGTTTTAAAATTAATTTGAAGCCTGATAATGTTTATTTCTTTTATTCTGCACCATCTTCAGGGATATTCTGGAACAGATTTAGAAATCGGTGATTTGCTTATCTTGACTTGCACCTTGCAAACACTGCCCTTCCCTTTTGAATAGTTTTGATATTTAAGCTCCCAATTTTGGGTGATGCAGTTTTCATTTGACATGAAAAGAACAGATTTGTCCTTGCATGTGCTGTGAACTTCCTTTTACTTTGCATTCTCCATTTTAATAAGTTGTTCTGCAATGCCTGGCAGCCTTTCCAAGATGTGATTAGAAGGGAAGTACAGCAGTGTTTGATCGGGCTATTTTGCAATCTCCAATTTCATTTTACTATATATTTTTTATTTACTAATGTGAACAAAGTGGTATAAGTGAGCACAAAAATGTAGTTTCATATTCCTTAAAAACTACTTGATGTTCCCCTTTTTTTTTTTTTTTTTTTTTTTATTACATGTAGGTAATTAGATGGTGGGTTACCAAAAAAAAAAAAAAAAAATCCGCTCTGGATTATAATTATCTTCAGGAGTTAAATTTTGAATATGTGTAAGTTTAATATTTCTGACTTGACATTTAATAATATGATATGGACATTTAAAAATAGGTGGATTTTAAATGGTCAACCATGGAGTGATTGATTCTTGAGTAACATTATCTGCTTTTGGCTATAACAGCTGAGTATAGTGATTTATACTGCACAGAGATATTTCTCTTAGCAAGAAAATAGCCAAGGTACCATGTTGCTATATTTTCCTTTCCTTGATTTCTCTCAATCTGAAACATACAACTGGATATATGTGTTTCTATTAAATTAATAAAATAGATGTTATGATTTTAAATTTGAAGCATTTATCAAGTAAATAATTATTAGCACTTGCATAATAGATTAGGAAAGTGAGATGCTTGACATCAAATTAGAATTGTAGCTGGCAGTCTAAAATTTTGTATGCTTGGGAATCAACAGTTCTCAAGGTACTGAAATAATGAATATTTAATGACCTAAAATTCCAGTAATACATTATATTCAAGTTTTACTTAAATATTTTTTTTTATCCAAGCTCTTATGTGCCATAACCTGCTGTTTTATTCATAAACATACTTCTGTAATTTTTTTGTTAAAATTAATTCCTTTTGCACAGTCTGTTCCCAGAAGAAAACTTATACATTTGATATACAGGATTTCTATTTTTATTTTTTGAGATATTTTAGGTTGAAGAGGTACTACTTCTTGCATAATCCCTAAAGAAAAGTAAAGCATCTTAGAATGTTAATGACGTGACTTTCCTCCATAAACTTGTGGCAAATGAGATCATGGATCTATTAGATAATGCTCTATGATTCCATGATTATCATGTTTCTGTACTGGTCATCAGATTTAGTCTAAACCTAAAAAATATTGAAGGAAATGTACGATATGGGCCAGTCCAGTGTCCTAGACAGGATGAGGGGATGTTCTACAATTGTTGCAGAGTTCTTTGGGATGAGGAAGTTGTGAGCAATTCCAGCAATGTTGCTATTGGAATTAAGATAAGTTGTCATTTTCTATTGAATATCTATACATTGCTGTAAAAGTTAATGACAAACAACATACTGGCTGTGCTTCTTAACTGGAGTAGTAATCATGGTTTATACAACTTAAGGAAATAGTTATGTGCTTTTTTCTCAGTTTTCACACAGAGCCTAATAGGCTACTGGTGTAGTTCAGATACTTCCTCAAAGTCATGCATTTCTTGTTGAATGCCTCTCTGTCAGCATCTGAGAATCTGAAAAGAATGTTTTAATCAGTGAATTTTTTCATTAAGGAACAAAAAGAAAAAAAAAAACCACCCCTACCACCAAAAGAAGGAAAAAAAAAGCCCTCAACCAAACCAATGAAAACCTGCCTTTAAAGTATTATTGGGAGTCTTGGTCTGAGTGCAGTGCCTTGGTGTCAGCTGTCTGATAGGCAGTGCCTCTAAGCAGGAGATACAGACCTGTTGGACAGTGCAGGGAGGGAGAGAGGGAGATATTTCCTGTAGACTTTACAAACCTGTGCATTCAAGAGCACTCAGAACTCAGATGTGGTGGATTTAGCTGGCTAGAGCTAGGCTTGACTCCTTCTCCCTTTGAACACACGATAAAAAAAAAAAGGAAACACGATGAAATATGGTGTCATTAGTATCACTAAAAATCACTTTGGTAAGCATGCAACAATTCATTCAAAGAGCTAGGGAAGGAGAAAGGTTTCCTACTTTTTGATTGTTTTATTTAATTAGTGAACATTTGGAACAACTTGGTAATTTGGAACATTAGTGAACTTGGTTTCACTAAGACATGTTAATCAATCTATCCTTTTAGTTGAGTTTTTTGCAATTGCTTTTCACAGTCTCAAAAAAAAACAACCCCAAAAACCTCAAAGAATGCACCCCAATCCAGAAGATTAAGTGGAAGAGTAATGTGAAATAGTGGTAATTATTATTATTTTTTTTTTTAATTTCTGTTTTTTGAAGGAATACAACTCAAAAACACAGCAAACGAAACTCACTGAATATTTCTGTAGACACCTACCTCTTGCAGAGAAGTAACAGTTCCTGTTGTATAAACTGGATCTATGAATAATTTCCTTGGATGTTATAAGAGCTACTTTATTTACAGAATGACTTTGTAGATGACAGTTTTTTAAATATTGGTTTTAAGTAATCAAATAGTTTAATAAATAAATCAGCCTTGACCGAAAGAGAAAAAAAATTTTAAATTGCATCAGGCAAATATCAAACCCCTAAACTGTTATCATTATCATAAAATTGTTATAAATAGGTGAAATTAAATGAAATTAAGAGCTCTTTAAAATTACTTAAGAAGGTTGTGATAGAGAATGCTGCATGTTTTCTTGGGTCAAGTATTTGCTGAACTTCAACATGATGTCTAAAGCTCTTGCAGTTGCACTTACGTAGTCCCTTCTTCCTCTCTTTTCCCTACCACTCCCACTCTGGGAATATTTGTCCTGGCTCAGGAAAACTTGTTTTGTCTCTCAGGACAGTAACTGCCCTGGCTGTGAGCTGGGCTCTTTAAGACTGAGGAAAGGGGAAAATACTAGACAGAAGCTGATCAGTATCTTTTCTGCTATTCAATGTATGAAGTACTAATAGGGTTATTTAATTCTGTATCTGACAGTGAGTATGATAACACTGAAAACAGATTAGAACCCCATTCTAAGAGAAGATTCCTCAGCAATTTAAAAAGGAAGATCAAATCAACATCTTCATCACAATTATGTATAAACACAGTTAAGGGAGAGTGTCACTCCACCCAGAAAGAGCTGTAGTAATGCTTACCAACCAGCAGAACTACTGCATTTCCTGCATCCAATAGATATTTATAGATACATTTCTGAAAGGATTAGTTAATTTTATATTTAGTGGCCAGCAGGCATAGCTGTTCATTTTGACCTCATAATTCTGAGGTGAATTTATTTTAAAGCCAAGAAAAAAATATTCTGAAATTAAAATGTTTGAAGTGTAAATTACTTTATAAAGACCCTCATGTTACTCATAACAGTATACAGGATACTGAATATAGACTAAGGTTCTAATGTGGTAAATGAGAGCTTTGGGTTCTCTTTATTTAGTATTAGTTTTTCTTCAGTGTATAGGTACTGAGTTGAGGAAGGCAAACATTTCAGTCTAGCAGCAGATGTGTTCTCTCTTCAGCCAATAATCTCTTTTATACAGAAGATGAAAAAAATGAAGAAAGAAATTACAATTAGCAAGTAAAATTTTGGACATACTTGTAGCAATGAGTTTGTAGCAATATATTATGTTACTGTAAGTATACTTTAATAGGTGTTTGTGCTCATTGAGGAATGTATGTAGGAGCAGAGGAAACATGAAAAAATCTGTTAAATTTGTTAATTAAGGATAAAATTAATTGCTTAATTTTAGTTAAAATGTAACTATCATGTTAAACAAGATAACAAGTAGTGTAGAGTTGTCATCTTTTATCACATAATGTCATGAAACTTCAGTACTAATCTGATATAAATAGCTGACAAGCCCTTCTTTAGTACAAATTTGCATATTCAAAACCCCCTCTTAACGGCAAATAAAAGGAGATGTTTTGTAGTAGAAGAGTTATTTTGAAGTTCAGGTGTTATAGTAAAGGGTCAGATTTTCACTGGTGTCGATCATTACAGGTGGCTTTAGATTCTCTGAATAGTCTAATATTTTCTTTGAAGAGGATTTATAAGTGCTATTGTGGTGAAAATATTAAAAGAAATGTTGGTCTTTTTTTCCCTCAAATTTTTTGTTATTCCTATTATTTTGTTTTTGATTTTTGGTTTTGGTTTGTTTTTTTTTTTTTTTTTCAGAACAAGCTATTATTTTTTCTTTGTGTTTCTAAAGCTACTTTTAACCAGATGGATTTTTCTTAAAAAGAATTGAAATGCAAGTATAATCTGAAAATTCCTAAACTTTTTTCAGCCTGACTGCTGAAACACTGCTTTACTAATTGGAGTTATTCATGTAAAGGGAAGAACAATGGACTGTTTCATGTCATTTGAGAGTTTGGGACATGAAAGAATTATAAGTAATTTAAGTTATTACCCAGAGAATACTGACATTTCTGATAGATTATTATCACATGAAATACAAAGTGACTTTGCATATTTTGTTTTTTAATTCCCCACAGCATTTATAAGAGCATGTTGTAGCCTTTACAGTAGTACATTAGATCATAACACAAATCTTTGAGGGTTTTATTAAGGCATTCTTGAAGTATTTTTTTGGTTGTCAGTATGGTTGATGAAATATCTAGTGAACTGGCAGGTAGTTACATAAAGAGTGGTAAAATCTCTTAGGGTGAATGTAACAGTATATCTGATGTGACATGCAGAAGAAGAAGCTGTGTTTTAACAAAAATGATGTTCCAGAGTTCAATTTAAAGTTGTTTTTTTCCTTGATTTAGATTTATTGCAAGTGAAAGATTATCCCAAGTAGTCACTTTCTCTCCTTTTGATGAACAAGAAGAGGCACTGTATTAAAACAAAGCTTTTGATTTAGTGACACTCCTGGCTTTCAAAACTGGGAAGCCACAGTTAATTTTTTAGGATCAAAGGGAAATATTTGGGACATAGTCCCACTCCAGAAGAATGCATAACATAGAGACCACATCATAATATAACACCTAATGGATAGCTAGACTCTGCTCTGCTGCCCTTTCAGGAAATCCATGCTTGAGAGTAGTTGTTGCTAGCAGGGTGTTATCCTAATTGTCCATCATCAGAAAAGAGCTCAAAGTGGCAAAACCCGCATGTCAGTTGGAAAAGGGAGAAAGGCAAATAGCTTCAGGGTATACCAGCTCATTCTGAGGTTTTATGTTAGCTTGCACAAGGTGTACCTCTTTTCCATTACACATGGATGCAATGAAGATGAAACCAATTAAGAGTTGCTTAACCATAATTACACCCACTTAGAAATCACTTCTGCTTTTGCATTTGTGCCATAGTTCCAATCCATTAGTGAATGTGCTTAATAATAATTTACCGAGTGTTACTGCAAACAAAGAACTCCTGCTGAAGGAAAACACATGACTGAGTTAGAAAATAGACTTCTTTCTAAATGAAAGAAAAAAAAAGAAAAAGATCACAACCTAATTGACAGAACAGTTTGTATCCTAGCTAACTAGTAGCCAGCACAAGTGTCTTGTCAAATGAAGAGATACTTCAAGAAAATTTACCTTGGCTTTCAACCCTTACAGTAGGACAGTTAATGTGTGTATGTTGTCTAAAGACTCAGCATAAGGAAATCTTGGCAGCAAATCTTCACTTTTTTTTTTAATTCTTCCCCTCCTCCAGCCTTTTCCCCTCTCCCCTCAATCTTCTCTCTTCCTAGTATAGTAAATCATGCTGGCCTTCCCATTAAAACATATGCTTAGGTTTGGAGAACACCAAAATCCAGCTTCTACCTTTGCCTGTCCTGGGCAATTTAAAAGCTACTCTCTCCAGAGACTACAAAACAATCTGATTTTTCTGGAGTTCCATGGTTGCTGAGTTTTCATGAATGTGAATTTGGATACTGCACGTTGGGATGGGTAGGATTTAAACACTCAGGTGAACTTCTATATCTAGATCAGATACCTAGAAAATCTATTACATGATTGGGCACTAGAGTTTTTATTTGAAAAATGTGTATTTCTTGAAAGAAATTGCTGTATTCTTAGCAGGGCAAGGGAAAATTATTGGTTCTTTGGATCCCCTAATTATTTGTTGTCAGTGTTGAATTATTTAGAATGTATTTATCCCATTATTAAGTATTACAAAGATCAGTATAGGAGTAATACTATAATGTGCAAAACAACTGATATTTAGGATGAACAGGTCAGATGTGTATTATCTGTGTTGTTGCATGTGTTTACACATATAAGCTGTAAGTATTTCCCTCATTAATATTATTCTGATGTGACAATCAGTATGAGAGGCTAAGAAAGATTGTAACACATTTCCTGTACCACAGCTTACTGCAGTAGCATTTAAGTAAAAGAAGTACTTTCCGTAGCCTGGATGTGTGGTCTTGGGAAGGTCATTTAAGATTTAAGTATGAATTTGACATGAATAGTAGGAAAATGAGACAAACTCCTGCACTTCTTAGCTGAGTGTCAGTAGAGCCATGTTGTGATTGGACTCTGACTCCTGAAATTGTTTTCCCCTGCAATAAACTCTAGGCTATGTAACCTCATAACGTCACTCAAGTTTGTGGTTTGAGAGTCTCTGTTAGTGTGTGTTTGAATCTGCTTGTACAGACAACAGAATCAAATCTGGGTCACCCATATCAAGTGTGCAAGTGTTTTAACCAGCAGTTATTACATAAAACTGGAGACTACAGATATTTTTTTTTTTCCTCTCTTGTGGTCTTATATAAGAAAGCACAAAATGCCATTGCAATTTTCACTGAGTTTTCCAACTTTCCTCTGAAAGGCATACTGGCTTAAGCTTTTTATGGGTTTAAATAGAGGATTGACTACTTTCTGGTCCTTACTTGGCTACAATACAGATTAGCTGTGCACATTCATATTCCAACACTGTTATAACCAAGACTCTTGGTGCCTGGGTATTGCTCCCTAAAATGGGAGATTGTAGCATGGCCATCAGAAATGTTTGCAACACTTGTTATGGACTTAGACATATAGAGATAGTTTGATATAAAGTCACTGCTTTCCAGGCTGGGAGTTTCTCAGCTGAATATCTAAGTTTATGTAATTCTCAAATGTGCAGGTCAGTTTTACTGTTTTTTTGCTTTTGGGAAATAAGAAGTTGGGACACAGGAGATTGAAAGTTAAGGTGCAAGCTACCATATAAACAGATAAATGTAGAAAATCTGTCTTAAACTGAATTAGTGCTTTGACCTAATTTTTGGTAGTTGTTAAATGTGATATCTATTTAATTGATGATTTCAGTTAAAGAATATCAGAGCTAAAGTATTTTCCCTTCTATCAATGTTACTGTCTCAGATCCTCAGTTGGCATCAATCCACAATTTTTTGGAGCTGAATCCATTACATCAAAGGAGGATCTCTTTTTCCCTTCATGTTCAAAACCTGTGCTCATTCAAGATGAAATTTCCCTGCTGTGTTCTCATTCCTCGTCTGCCTGTGCCCAAACTGCTTGTGCACTTGAAAAGGAATTAGGGAATCACTAAACAGTGAGGTTCTCTTCTGTCTGAGGAAAAACCATGTAGACAAAAAATTAACTGCAGTGTACTGCTTCTGTGTGTGCATGAATGTGTATGTGTATAAATATATACACAAACTCATGTACATGCACATACATGTAATATATCCAACATATTATGTAATGTATCATTTTACATAGCATGTGGCAATGTGTACATAGTATGCATACATTCATAATGTGTTTTGTGTGTTAGTGAAAAAGAACTAAAGAATAAATAAACATACAATCTTCATGGAGGCAGCAAACCCATTTTCTGTAATATACTATTATTTACCCCCTTTGGGAGATGGAAGAAAAATAAAAGCTTAGATGTTAAATCATAGAAGAAAGCAGAATCAGTAACATTCTTAATAAACTAGGTATTTTAGTAGGTAGGATGCAATCCTGAAAACATATGTGTATGCATGCAAACAATGTATGTATGTATTTGTGTGTATGTCTGGCAAAAACCTTCAGAAAAATCAAATTAATTTTTGCATATGAGGAAATGGCACATAAAGAGACCATGTGCACACACAGACACAACACCAGATTCTGCATGCTCCCATGTAATCCAAGGGATTATTTTTTCCCACATATTTTTATTTGAATCCTGGCCTTGTTCAATTCTGGGAAACAAATCTGGCTTTCCTCTTGACAGCAGTAAATCAGTCAAAGAAAAGAGCATTTGGAAAGCACCAGCATATAGAAGGTCATACAATATCACTAGCATTTATGTTTTTGGTATTACTTCTGTCAACAGGAGGTTAATATATCGGAAATAACTTGTCCTTATCCATATCTCAGAGTCATCAAAGTAATCTGTTTCCTATCCAGTGGAATTCCTAAGGAAGGCATCTCATAGCCCTTTCACATGCCAGCGCTGTGCTTGGATGAGCAGAGGCAGCTGGAAGTGATTAGAATAGACTGACATGTGAAATCACGGGGGAAGGGACTCATCTCGCTGAAGAAGAGGAATCAATGCTCTGTTCTGTAGGGGAAGAGCAGTTTAAGTACAAAAATGAGCAGATTTTCAAAGGGGCACATGGGAATTGAGCTACATGATTGCACTGATCCCATTTAATATTGCAAATCACATCCTACCCTCAGTAGATTATAAACAGACTGATAATCACAGATAATAGTTTCATAAGAGCATAGGAACCGCCAAGCAGGAGTGAAGCAGTGTTGCTTTATCCTAGTTGTCCCTACTAGGTCTCCCAAAACACTAACTGATACCAGGCAAAACCAAGAAAATTAATAAATATGTATTTATAACATTACATTTGTAAGGTGAAAGTGGACATTTCCCAGACATGCAAGGTTTGATGACTTCATTTTAAACTCGCACATTGCTAGGGATGGGTCAATTGAAAATCTTTCCCCGTTTAAATGGAGAGAATGTTTGTTTTATCATAAGCAGTGTCCTTAAAAAGCCCAAACTTGTGCTATATAATACACTTTTTCTCCAGCTGAACACATGCATTTTATGTTTTGCTTTTATCACGTGGTCTTGTTGCTGAAGACTTTGTCTGTAATTTCAATACTGGTATGATACATAGAGCACTCAGGTCTGCTGAGGTACCTTGCCCACTGTGTTCATCATCTTGGCATCAGTGTGATATTGTAACTTAGTATATTCCTGGTGCAACAGCAAATTATTAGTCTAAGAATTTACTGTTCCAAAGACACACAAACACACACTGGGGAGAAAGACATACATTTGGGAACTAGGCAGAGCTTTTCTCCTACTTTGAAGAACTAGGTGATTTCTTGGTTTTTAAATACTGAAAAATTAATGAGACGAGTGATTATTGAATTGTGAGATTATTCACATGTTTTTTCATCTCCCTTAAGAATTGTGAATTTTTTACTGATTTGTGTCTTTGTAATCATGGAAACGGTGGATTATATTTGGGGATTTTGTAGTTTGTCATGCATCTGAGGTGATTTTTCTTGTTTTAAAATTAGGTAATGTTCTGGCAGTGATGCCTTCATAGGAGATGGGCAGTGCTGTTGATGCCCTAAAGTATCGTGCTTGTCTGCCATCTAGAGCTGTTGAAAAGTTGCCTTTTGAATGTCATTTCTCTGCGTGACATTCTGGCAGTCACTTCCACCTGCAGGTGTCCTTCCTCTTGGTTGTTTAGCTCAAGCAAACCCAGTGTCAAAATTACGTACAGTGGCTGGAAGGAAACAGAGCCTTTTTTGTTCTGCAACAGCAGTGAGAAAATGCCATTTAATGCAACAGCTATGAAAAACAGGCTACTATAGGATATTATAAACTAGATAGATAAAGTTAGAGATGAGGATTTTTACTCCACTAGCCACAGATTCTTTGAATTAAAATTTGATCTGGTTTGATTTGGTCCTACCTGTACTGTGCTATTAGAACTAAAATATGTCCGTTTCAGATCATGGGAGGAACCTGTGTGTTTCCCATACTTAACTTCATGCATACTCAAATATATGTACATGGTCATCTGTCCAGGTGGTGGAATTACTTATTAAAATTTTAAGTTATTGTAATAAAGGTTGATAATTTATTAAACATGCAAAAAAATAAGTATTGTACACGAAACAAAGCCTGCAAGGTAAGCCTGTCATACAAGGCATTACAAGAGGAATCTTTATCTCTTGGGGACAGCAGCCATTTGGGAACTGTCTTAATTCCACATGAAACTCTGATCACTCTTACTGTCTGATGCTCAGATTAATCTTTTCTGCCTCTAGTCATTAGAAAGTTAGGCATTATGTTGAAATTACTCATTTGGGTCTCTCTATGTGAATTTAATGGAGAGATGTAATTTTTGCAGGAAGTTAGTCCATCTGCAGAGAATGTCAGTTTTTGTCCATGGAAGTCAATTCCCCTGTTGACTCCAGTAATAAACAAGATAACTGATGTGTTATAAAGCAAAAAATGCACATGTGTTTAGAGGTAGAAAGTTACAAGGTATCATGAGCTTGGAACAGATGTTCCAGCCAAGAATGCAGCCAAAACCAGATCAGAGCCCTTTGAAGAGTATTTTGAGCACATTGTCTCAGTCACTGAATGATCCTCTAGTAAAAAATAAATAAAAATTGAGTGAAAAAGAAATAATATTTAATATATATTAATATTATATATAAATAAATATAATAAAATATATATATTAAATATTTAATATTTACTCAAAAAACCTTTCTGAGTGGCAAAAGGGTAGTATTTTGACTCTATTTCTTGATGACAAAAGATTTTCTATCATCTGTTATGAATAGGATGATAGACTTTGCTTATCAGAACAGTGCCCAGCCTTTTCTGAGACAAACTAAGAGACCCTGAGAGTCTCCTAGCAGTCAGCTGGGAACGTGCAGCAACACCTGCTTCTTTGCTGTTGAGTCTCCTACTCCACCAAGACTCAGCACCAGGTGACCTTGCTAGAAATCCCAGGCACGTGTTCGTCAGCATTTATCTAACTTTTGAGAATAATTTTAACAAGCATTTTGGATATTTGCTTGTATGTACATGTATCTGCACACACACATAAGGATGAGGAAAAGTAGAGTGAAGTAACTCAAAAAATCATGGAGGTTGTAAGCATGAAAATTATTTTTCAAGCAATAGTCTTCATTTTAAAGGTAGGAATAGGAAACTTGTTTTCTACTGATCTATCCTATATGCGTGCTTGTGGGAGTGAAAATTCTGTGTAGTGTCTTTCATAGTTCCCAAGATATTAGAAATTAATTCCCTGAAGAATTGGCTAAGGCAATATCTGGCTGCTTTGTTTATGATTTCAGAATAGGACACAGTCATCCATTCTGTATAAAAAACTCTTTTTTTTTTTGTTTTTAGCCAGTATACAGTGGGATTATATGAACATAGGGGTGTATTGAGTCACACCAAGGTACACAGAGCAAAAAATTCTGTTTCCATCAGCAACAGATACCAAAAGAAGAGAAGAACAGGGGAAATTTATTTTACACTTTCCCTTGATATTCTCATAGCTTCTACTTCTGTAGGCAGTGGTCCCTTAATAATATATATGTAGGCTCTGCCAGCTTCCCTTGAGTTCAGACTGAAGTTCTCTTTCTCAAATTCCTTTGAGGTTTCTCTGGCATTTGCTTTTGTACCTGCTTTCTGCTCATGTTGGCAGTCTTCATGGTCTGTTTCTTCTTTTCATCTATTCCATTTATTTTTACCATGTGGCTTCTTTAGTTTTGTATTTTGTAAAGGACTATTTCAGCCCTTTCAACAAACTTTTTTTCTGACTTTTTTTCCATTTGAAAAGGAGTACTATCAGTCAGAAATTACTGTTATGAAATGCTTTTTTTCCAACAGAATTGGTCACGTCAATAGGATTTTTGTTTATTCTTGCAATTAAAAAAAGAGTATATTGAAAGAATATTACAAGCTGCAAAGTCAAGCACTTAAAAATCGGATATGTAGGACTTTAGGTCACAAGTGTGATCTTCATTTACACTTCCTTCCTTCCCAAGTAAAATATGTTTAATTATGTAACAACTTTCTGTTTAGTTTTTTTTCCCCCACCCCACAGGATTAGTTATAATATCTTTTTCTTTTTAATTTTGGATATTTGACCCAGTTCATTATTTACTGTGTATAGAAAAAAATCATGGAACATAAAACTATCAAATTTTTCTGCAGTATGACATAAAGATTAAAGCAAAAACCTCTGCTAGGCTGATTAGAGAGATATCAGATCTTCAGTGTTGAGTGTATTTACTGTAAGATGGCACCTCAGAGCTCCCAAATGGGTAAAAGGCTATAAGTCACATTCTTGTCTCAGAGTTTTAGATCCTTTCCTTCAGTAAGTCAATGGTCTGTAAAATGGGATTCCTTCAGATGACAAGATAAGTTCAAAATCTTTTATGTGAGGGGGAAAAAAAAAAAAGTCTAGGGCAGTTATCTCTTATGCTATTCTGTCATTAACTGTGCCTGTACTTGTGTTGTGCAGCAGAGCTCATCCACAGAGGAGCTTCTGTCCTCGCCATTAAAAATCTTTTACCCTTTAAAATGCAGTGGTGAAGTTTGCAGTATGTACAGAGACCGATCCCTACTTTTCCTTGGAATGGTCTGAGAGTGACCTGGGTCAAACCTAGACCAAAAGCTTCAAACAACTTCACAAGGTGCACAAGTGCAGGCCAGGGACTTTGGTCTGGCCCAGGTTTAATTCAAGCAATGGTCACCATCTGTGGTGGTGTCTGTGAGGAGTCCCTGTAAATATCTATTCTGAGGTGGTTTTGTGTTAGTTATAAACAAGAATCCTGACAGGGGGGGCCTCTAATAATTACACTGCACCCTATGAGGGAAGCCATGTCCCAGTTCTAGGGTGCATATTCAGTGCAAGGATTATACTGCAAGGTGTGGTTCATATAAATCTTTCATGGTGAAGTGTGACCTTTATTTTCTTGCCAGGCATCTCATGACTTTAATACAATAACCTGTGACAGATTGTTTGAACTGAAGAGCCCCGGAGCCCTGCTGTAAGTGAAAAGTGGATGCTCCTTACATACAGTGAAGCATGTCAAACAAGGGAACAAAGACAGGTCTTTAAAAAAAATCCCAAAAATACAACAAAGCAAAGCAAATAAAATAGACAAAGCACCATATGAGTAAAAATAGGTAGCAAATTGGTGGTATAGAGTTTGGAACCCATTTTGTTTAAACCCGTGTCACCATGCATTGTTTAGATAAGTGATTGTCTGGATGTGTACAGCCAGAGAGTGATGTGGTGGTCAATGACTCACGGCCTGCCTGGGCACGTACACTCATAGCCCAGAAAGACAACCCCATCCTGAGCCACATCACCAGCAGCATGGCCAGCAGCTGAGGAAGGCAATGCTGCCCCTCTGCTCTGCTCTGCTCTTGTGAGAGCCCAGCTGGGGTACTTGCATCCAGCTCTGGGGTCCACAGCACAGGAAGGACATGGACCTGTTCGAGCACATCCGCAAGAGGCCACAAAAATGATCAGAGGGCTAAACAGCTCTCCAGTGAAGACAGGCTGAGAGAGTTAGGGGGTTCAGCCTGGAGAAGAGAAAGCTCTTATATGTGACTCTTTTAAGGCAGCTTTTCAGTACTTAAAGGCAGGAGGGGTCATAAGGAATATGGGCACAAACTTCTTAATAGGGTCTGTTGTGATAGGACACGGTAGTGGTTTTGAGCTAAAAAAGGGTTCTAAACTAAAGAGTAATGGATTTAAACTAAATTTACTTTCTTTTAAGCTAAAAGTGCATGGCTTTAGCATGGTATAAGGAAGTAACTTTTAACAATGGGGGCAGTGAAATACTGAAACAGACTGCCTAGAGAAGGACCCCAGCTCTGGATCTATTGAGGGTCAGGTTGGATGGGGCACTGAGAAATGTTCAAGGTGTCCCTGCTCATTGCAGAAAGTGTTGAATGAGATGATCTCTAAAGGTCCTTTCCAACACAAGCCATTCTGTGGTTCTGTGTAAAGGTACCTGCTTTTAGTTATTCTGAATTCATGCACATAGTAAATGAGTCCAGGAGCTTTGTGCTACCCGTGCTACATTTACTGTCTCAGGCTATATCATCTCTGCTGATACTTTCTCTTTGCTTTCTAAAAGCTGAAAACAAAGGTGTAAAACAGCTGTCTGCTTTCTGCAAATAGAAAGCACTTGATACTGACTTAGCTTCACTGATTTATTGAGAGGGTATCTTCATTCTTTGTCTCTGCTCACCTGTTATGTGGTTGTATGCAGGAAGCATTGTGGGCTTTTTCAGATTTTCTCAGAGGAAATCTGTACAGGTCACCTCACAAATGAACACATCCTATTTTGTCAAATGTTATAATTAGCTACTTCTATACTTCGTGTTCTTTGCACTCTGCTTATTTTCCTTAACAATTAGTCAGTGTTGTGAAAGCTTTAAAAGAAATGTACATTTAGCTGACTGAAAAAGAATTAGAATAGGGCAAGATGCATATTTTCCCCTGAGAAAGAGGATGAAGCCAGTTTAATGAAATTTTAGTAGTGGTAAGGCAGACCCATACATCTGATTTCTAACTGAATACATTAAGAAATTGGATTCATAGCAGTTCAAGGAATTAAAGGCTTTGGTTAAGTTCCCAGAATAAGTTACAGAATAGAGGTGTAAAATGGTGGTTAGATGTGGTGAGAAGTTGTCACTGCTGCCAGGGAGAGCTGATGAAGAATATAATGGGAATTGTACAGGGGTGGGGCTAATCAGAAGGAAGCATGGCACATCAGAGGTTGGAGAGGACTACAGAGGAGAGGGTTTGTTGTTCTGGTACGAATGGAGAGCTATAACCATATATATTTGATCTGAGCTCTGCATATTGAGAGGAATTGAAGGGTCCTGGTTGTCTAATTACATCTTCTGACACTGAAGTTCTGGCTCAGATTATGGGTTTTGCTATAAATTGTGCCTGGTAATTATGTTCCAGAAGGATGTAATGGCTGTTAGTTATAGTATGTTGTGTTTTGGCTGTCATGTCAGTACATTCTGAAGTACATCAACACACTGCCTATTTCTGACTTGACAATAGGAGCATAGAAATTCACTATGTCATCTTCATTAAACAGAACATGTTCCCAGAGGGTGATCCCACCTAGTATTCTGGAGCCAGTTTCTTTTCATCTGCTATTTTTTTCTATTTTACATCCAGATCCCAGGAATCCCTTTTGAAATGTTTAATAGTAATTTTTTAAGTAGCTTTGATAGTGTCCATGAAAAATTAATTTCTCTATAAAGAAGGGACAGTATTTAGGCTGTGCTATTCTGTGACACAGCAGAGACCTTATACATCATAGCAAAATGTGACTTTGGTCAAGAGAAAACATTTGGTGTATCAGTCTGTGTATCTGTGGATGGACACAGCTCTCAAGACAATCAAAGAAATTGTCTTGCCTTGTGTAGGGAGAACTTCATACCTGACCTCTCTTCACAGTACCACAGGGTGATACAGGTTGCAAGGGACCTTTGCCTGAACATTTAGAAGACAGTCTCACAAAACTTTTTGCTTACAGTCACATAAAGGAGTTTTACTCAATGTTTTTCTAGTATGCAGTGATAGAAGTACTTGGTTATAGATATTGCTAACCACTTTAAAAAAGGTACCTGAGATTTACCAATAACTTGCCAACAATTACTGCATGACAACTAAACCCCTGGAATTTCCCTGTGTTGTAAGAGCAGTATATTCCTAATCACTAGACCACAAAAGACATAGCTACAGAAACATGTACAAATAGATACCAGCTGTGCTGTCTCATTTCCTGAGTTGTCACAGATAAGACACCTCCAGACCTGAAGCCAAGTATTCATCTCAAGTGCTTCTCCAAGCCTGAGAAAGTTTGACCTCTTTCCCTGCTGGGACATGCTGGGATAATGGCATGGCTCTGTACATCTGAACTAAAACAATCTCGTGCTCATCACACAGGCAGCACAAGCATCAATCTGTTAGTCCCTTGTCATGCCATCTCAAATACTGCTATGTTTATTTAGATCTAATATATGTTGCTCTTGTTTTTTGGCTGCTTACGGCAAACTGTTGCTGCTTTCTAAAGGCTAGAATTAGGTATTTGACTGTAGAATTTTAGGACAACCTAGCTTGATCTGGTGCCTTCTTTAAGCAGCTTTATCTTTTCCTGTGGGTTGCTGTGAATCTTACTCCTAGGATCCTGCTATCATTTGCATGCAGTCCTGTGTGGCAGTAGTTTTGATTCTGCACCATGAAACTTCATTTTTAAAATTACATTTTTCAGTGATTAACACTTCTTTGTTATTAATATCTTCCATTCAGTAAATAGATAACTTGTTTTGAGCACTGCTATCACTTTTTCTCTAGCCAGATAAACACTTTCACTTGTGCTGTAAGTGAATAATGATTTCTTTGAAAGTGTGATTAAAGCACTGCCTTCTTCATAAGCAAACTGTATTTTATATTATAAACTTGATTCAATGAATAGCTGTCTGACCCACAAAACAGTAATGAATATTTGATTTTATGGCTTTTTCTCAGTAAAGGCAGAAACAATACCTCATATAAAGTTCTGTATGTGAATGCATCAGGTTGGAAGGCACTTCAAGAAATTTTGCTGTCCACCCTCCTGCTTGGAGCAGGATCAGTTCTCAGATCAGACCAGGTTATTTTGGCTTTATCCAGCCTTGTCTGGAATACTGTCAAGGCCTGCACAACCTTTGGGTGCAGCTGATTGCCTCTTAAAAAGAAAAATATCAGAGATTGAAAAAAAGAATGAAAATAAATTTTAAAATGAGAGGATTGATAAAGCCAATGAATTTTTATGCATTTCTTTATTATCATTTAAGTTCTTGACTATTTGAGTGTTTACTTCTTCTCATCCAGTGTTTCAAGTACACTAATTGGCACAGCTTATATTCTAAGGAGATGTTAGGAAGCATTGAAGGTAAAACTGCATTGGCTTAAATTAATTGCCTGCTTCCTAGCCTTGAGAATCTGAAAATCAGTGAAAACTTCCATTGTGTGCTTGCCTGATGAGAGAGTGGAGTGTAACCACCTGCCGATGTTATTTTGTGCAGTTTGGTTCGACTTGGTCACATCTCGGCTTTTCTCTTACACCAGCCTTTATCAATGCATTGTTATATAACCTCTGCCTGCTCAAGTGCTGTCCAAAGAAAATGTGAAAATTTACACTTCCCTTATTCAGAATAAAGAGTGTGAGATGCTTGGAAGTCATACCAATAAGCCATATACACCCTTCAGAGGAGCACTTTCCTGTTGAGCTGAACTATTATCTATGCATCAGTTCCACAGTCTGGCTCTGAGTTCTGAGGAAGTGTTAATGAGCTTGAGTTGTAAGAGAGCAATTGTCTGCTCTTCACGGGAAAGGAAATGGAGTCTTTGATCATAATTGCAAATATAAATTGCCCATTTAAAAGCTAAAATGTCAGAAAGCTTGTTTTAATTTTTTTTGGAGCAACAGAGATGCTTCTTTGAGACATGATCAAGGACAAAAATCTCTGCAGTTTATTTGCTTATCTTAGTATGAAAGATTATAGTGCTGTGTGTGAATTAAACAGAGGGATCATAATGAAAATGATGCTCATCTAACTCCATAAAATTTAGCTAATCCTTCCCTTCCCTTCCCTTCCCTTCCCTTCCCTTCCCTTCCCTTCCCTTCCCTTCCCTTCCCTTCCCTTCCCTTCCCTTCCCTTCCCTTCCCTTCCCTTCCCTTCCCTTCCCTTCCCTTCCCTTCCCTTCCCTTCCCTTCCCTTCCCTTCCCTTCCCTTCCCTTCCCTTCCCTTCCCTTCCCTTCCCTTCCCTTCCCTTCCCTTCCCTTCCCTTCCCTTCCCTTCCCTTCCCTTCCCTTCCCTTCCCTTCCCTTCCCTTCCCTTCCCTTCCCTTCCCTTCCCTTCCCTTCCCTTCCCTTCCCTTCCCTTCCCTTCCCTTCCCTTCCCTTCCCTTCCCTTCCTTTATAAGCCCAGGAAAAAATGTCCATTTTCATGGATCATCTATTTCTGGGACTGGTCTGGCAAAGCAGTGATAGGACAGAATAGTGCTTGCTTTATGAAGTAATGAATTCTGTCATTAATCAGCTTTTCTTGCTGGCATTAGCTTTTGGGGCATCTCTGATATTTCTGGTATAGATATTTTAGGGGTATATAGAAAGGGAACATTTTATATCTTTCAAGTCAGATGTGCTTCTTGGTGTTGTAATTTCTTTTTTGCAATTTACCAGATGGCATCAGTTTTAAACTCATGTTGAGACTCTGTACTATGCTGAAGCATAGAAGAGTATTTAAATCCTTTGATACTCAGTTCAAAATGAGGTTTTAGTTAAGTTTCTTGTTTAGAGCATTGCAAACAACCTGTTAAAATATCCTCAGAAGTATGACTGCATGGGGAGGACCTGACAATAATTGCAAGTTTCTCTTTCACTGTATTTTTATGCATTTAAACATGCAAAATGTGACCCTAAAGCATCTTCATTTTAGATTAAAATTCTAGCTAGGAATTTATGATTTTTTTTTTTTTTTTTTTTTGGTAACAGGAGTAAAGGAAGCAAAATCAGAGCCTGGAGCAGGTGCCATATGAATGTGATTAGATTAAATAAGGGATTTGCCATACTGGCTGGCCAGCCTCTCTTCATATAAACACTTGCATTTGTCCATATCACTGTCAGTGGTGAGAGAGAAGCAGAGTCTGCTTTTCAGTCTTATAAAAGCCATGATCACAGTATTCAGGAGCAATAAAAGCATCATTGTCCATGAGAAATTTAATGTCTAGGAAACCAGATAGCAGGAAAAGAAGCCTATGGGATAGTGACTTTTGTAAATGCTTTTGTATATGACTCTTTTCAGTATATATGCTTTTGTATGTAACTCATTTATTACCTTTTATAATTTTAATCACAAAAGCAGATTTAGGTATTATTCAAGTTTTGTGTAGACACTTTTTTTCCATATCACACCTAACTCTTCAAACACTTAAATGAAATGGAATTAAAATTAGGAATTGATAATTTGCAAATTGTAATTTATCCTTATGGAAGATTGAACAATTCAAGAGAAGCAAGTACAAATGATAAGTTATAGTAGGAGTTTTTGTTTTGTGGGGGAAGAGTATGTAAGGGCAGATAGAGTTGAACTGTATCTATTCTGAAACCTATAGTCCTGTGAAATCTATAGTCCTTAAAGATGCCATGTCTGAAAAAAATAAGTAACCCTTAAAATTAAAATAATTTGGCCCCCACAAAATACTGGATTTCAAAATCTTTTCTCATGGGTGATCCCACAGAAATTACTCACTAATGTACCTTCTCACCAGCTGTAAATAGTGAGAAGTGTCATGGCCAGAATGAAACAAAATGGTGTGTAACTTCTTTGAGGATATTTGCCCTAAAATTTTGGATGTAGAAGTTTTGAGTTTGGAGGTGCTTATAACAACTTTGGAAGCCACTTTGAAAAGAAAACAGTTCCACAACAATATAAATTCAGTTTAAGAAACTAAAACATTTCTGAATTAGTTTCTGTATTAAGCAGTTGAATCCTATTTGGACTATTAAATCTTTATTACGTCAATTTAATGCTCGTCTTTCAACCTGGTATTAATATTAAAAAAAAAAAAAAAAATTAAAGTCTTTCAAACTTCTAGAGTTCTGTTAGCATAGTTTTCTGGAAAGTTAGTCCTCTTGCACCTTGTCTGCATACACTGTGAAGTGAAAAATTGACCTCTGCTAGAGCCTGTTCACTTCTCTCTGTTTAATCAGTTATACCTGTGTGACAGGAATGCAAAGTAGATGCAAGTGCTGCCAAATCAGTGGATTTTTCCAAATATGCTTCCATTTATTACACGGCATAAAGCAGTAAAGAGTCTGGTCTATTGAATTTTGCTCACTGCTTTTATTTTTCTCTACATCTTTTACCCATGTGTTCTTGTATCTATCTGCTTGCTGGAAACACTGGTTACTCCACACAATGTCTTGTTTTATACTGCATATTTTGGTCTTGAATGGAGCATTCATTTAGCTTTCATCATTCAGGAGCTTTCAGAATATTTACCTGATTAAAGTTTACAATATATAATTATAGATATTTTCAAGAGAAGAGATTTAGGAAAACATTATTTTTAAAGCTGAAATTAATAGGCTAAACTCTCATCCTTGCATCAAGAAAGAGGATTTACTACAAGAGAATTTCTAAGTTATGAATATGTTGTAATCCACTGAGCAACTCAAATGTCTAGACCAATGATAGTTCCAGGCTCTTGGAATTTCTGTGAGTGATCTGCAGTATGTGAAAATTGAAGTGTTGGGGGTTTTTGTTTGGTTTATTTAATTTGTTTTTATTTTAAGAAATATTTTAACACAAAATAGATCAGGGTCTCTGGAACAGTTCCTTATATAACTTATATGTAAGGACCTAGTCAGTCTTGCAATCCATAAACCATCATAAACCTTTCTAAAATACAAAACCAAAAAATCAGTCTTTAGGAGATTTTAATTTTCTGCATATCTATAAATAAATAAGCCAAGACTGGTAGGGTTTTGATTCCTTTTTTTTTTTTTTTTTCCTATGTATTTAAGTGTGTGACCCTGTAATAATGTGTTGCAAAAACACATGATGATGGCTCAACTATTTCTGGGCCTACATGTCCACATTTATATCAGAAATATCTACTTCAGAAACACACATCCTAGATAAGACTTTTTTTATAGGATGGTTGTTTTCTTCAGCTGTGTGGATTCAGAAATATGCATGTTAAACATGTCACAATGGAACTCACCACTGAAAATCACCAGATAGATTGTATTGAAAGAAACCTCAGATTTTCACCTAGTCCAACCTCTTGCTTAAAGCAGGATCAGCCTTGAAATCAGAACAGGCTATTAAAGGCTTTATCCAGTCTGTCTGGAACCCCTTCAAACATACACAACCTTTCTGGGCAATCTGTGCCACTCTCTGGCAGTCTTGAGGAAAAAAGTTCTCCCTATATCCATTCTGAACCTCTCCCATTTCAACTTAATGCACCTCCCTGTCTCATCAGGCCTTGCTGTGAGGAGCCTGGGAGCATCTTCCCAATAATCTCCCTATAGCTATTGGGGGATTGCTGTTTGCTTCCCCAGGAGCAGCCTCTGCTGCAGATGGAGCAAGCTCTGTCCCTCAGCTGCTTCTCACTGGTCAGAACGGATTTGCTTGTAGACCCTACTGAAAGGAAGGCAGAAGATTTTTAAACGGTGTATTAGTGAGTGGATAGGTGATGAAATTTATCAGATTCCATGAATAGAAATGAGTGGGGGTCTTGGTGCAGCGTGAAGAAAGAAAGGCTGTAAGTGTTTGAGGTACAGTAGAATTCAGGTTTGGCTTCCCATGCAGAATCACAGAAACACAGATCCGTTTAGGTCGGAAAAGACCTCTGAGCTCATTGAAACCAACTGTTATCTCATCACTGCCAAGTTCTCCACTAACCCGTGTCCCCAGCTGCCACATCTACTGCCTTTTAAATAATTACCAGAGATAGTGACTCATCCACTTCCCTGAACAACCTGTTCCAATGCTTGACAAGCCTTTTGCTGGGAAAAAAAAAAAAAAAGTAGTATCCCTGGTATAACTTGAGGCCATTTCCTCTTCTCCTGGCACTTCTTAGGGGAGGAAGAATCAAGCCCACCTTCCTACAACCTCTTTTCTTGTTGTGCTACCTGTAGAGGAAGTATGGCTCATAAAGTTCAGCAAAAATTTGCAAATTTTTCTGTAAAATATCCCCACCAAAGCACCGATCTCTAGCCTTCAAAAAAATATTGATATTAATAATGAAAGATGTAAACATATGATTGGAGTAGTCTGAAGGAAAGTTAATGGCTTTATAAACTTTCACTTAAAAATTTAAGTTGTATTTTTGCCTGTTCATTTTGATAAAAGTGCTGTCAAATCTTGCTTATTAATTTTCTGTATTACTGTTTTGAAAATATTTTCAGAACAGCTGTTGCATAGTCTTCTATAATCTTTAGCTGTTTTTTTCTGATTTTGTTTGGTTTTTTGCCTTAGATTCCTTCATAATAATTTTTTAACAAAAACGGCAAATCCTCTGCTTAGAGATCTGCCAGAAGATTCTCTTCAGAACTAATTATATCTGTCTTTGAAATCTGGCTTCTACTGCCCAAAAGTAGTTTTTTTAGTGAAAGATAACAGTCTAAGCAAAATGCTCCATTTCTTTTTACTGCATACCAGTAACATGATGTGACATTTCTGCACTGTATTATTATCAAGCTCTGAAAACTTACTAAATCATGTTCCAAGTGATCAATGGATTTATCCTTTGCAAACTAAAGTGCTCATCATTCATGGCACTCCTTCTTTGTTCTGGTGGAATAGAGGACAGTTCTAATGCATCTTGTCAGGTCCTCATTTTCTTTATTTCTTTGAACATGAACTTTAGTTTTCCATAAGAAATTGGATAAGTAGGCGTTAGGTAACAGACAGATATATTTGTGTTTTGTTTTTTTTTCTTTTCTCAGAAATAAAGATAATCTTTCTTGAGGCAGAGTACAGTCAACCACAGCCATTCCATTTGTTCAGAGAGTTTCTTCAATACAACTTTTTCATTTTGGGAAATACCTAAAACTGAAAATAGCAGAAATTAAATTTCCATCATAGGGAATGGAGAAAACAATCAGATTTTGGACTCAATCCACACTGTAAATAGTTGAAGTCAGTGTATTTCTGCCAATTCCTAACACAAACAACAACGGTAAAGTGGTTGCTGCACTCACTTGCTGAAAACCACTTGCAAATTTACTCACAGACTGGAATTTAGAAGAGATGATGATGGGAAGAGGCAAAATTTTGATTCCTCACTCCGATCCATGGATAACCTTATCCTTTTGGATTTAGAGAAGCAACTTTAGAAAATATTTGCTGTAATAGTTAGCCCCAAACAAGCAGTCTAATGCTCAAGTATTAATGTATAGCAGTTTAAATGTTATTAATGTATGGCAGCTTATGTGTTATAAATTATGGAAGTGGTACTCCCCAGTTTTTTAAAACCTAAACATAAAAATGCACTTGGTTTTATTCATAATTGAACAGCACAGAATTTCCCTAACTGTAAGGAGATATGAGCATGTTGTTGGAAAAAAAAGGAAAATGCATGCTGCTACAAAAGCCAAATGAAGCATTATAAAATGAAAAATATATAAAACAGCAGACAGAATAGCTGTGTCTAATTCTGGAACAAAGTATTTAGTGTCAAAAAATAATTGGTTTATAAGGATTTATATGAGGGAGTGTGTAAGTAGGCAACGTACCCTGAGAATCATAAGTTTGTGTTATTTTGTTTGCAGTACTATGGTTTCAGGATTTGGGTTTTTTTTAATATGATGAAGTGAAATAAAAATGTTTCCCAGTGTTGGTATAAAACACAAATATATGGGAATTTCTGTTGTTCACTTGAAATGATGAGGTATCCTTCAGATCTGAGGATACATTCTGTAAAAGATGAAAGGAAGAAAAATCTCACAGTTGCATTTAAAATAGCTCATAATACTGTAAGTTGCCACAAAATAATAAAAAAAACCAACCAAACAAAGAAAACAAAACAAAAAACCCACACAACCCTTTTTTACCATTTTGTCTTTTCCACATTATTTCCTTTGTTTCTCCCTCTCAAGCTTTGTTCTCCTGTTATTAGTGCTGAGATATTTAAATAAAAACAAAAATAATAGAATTATTATTCTATAATACAGAAATAACTATTTCTGGAGTTTATAAGGCTGGTAGAAAGAGCTCATGTCTTGAAAATAATTCCTTCCTGTGCTCCATTTGCAATCAGAAACAGGCTAATTTTTCATTTTAATACTGCCATAAGCGCTGTCTTTCATAAATGTACACGTTTTTCAAAAGAAGTGGAATTCTGGTAAACTCAGCTGTTTAGTGACTGTGTCTGGACAGGACTTTTTCAGTCGATGTAGAGCTGTTCAGTGCACTCTGTGTGGAATGTAACAACACTGCTTCCTCAAGTAGACACCTGTACTGGGTGAGATGAATAGTGCTTTGCATTTTGTTGGCTGTATTGACCAGGGGCTTGGTTCAGCTGCCTGAACAGTGGCAGCCAGTCCCAGGTGTCTGGGGGTGTTTTCCCCACCTTCTGGCTGACCATCCATGCAGATGTCTCAGGGTGTGTCTGTTGGCACTGGTTTAACAGTGATGGTCCTCTGCTGATGTCTGTTTTAGGCAACCAAGATCTAGGTCTTCATTCACTGTAGTAGAAATCTAAATAGCAGTCTGAGATATAGACACCTGCTTTGTTCTGCCTGCAGTTAGATGAGATAAGTGCAGTTTTTGTAATTCTTTGCATGTATCAAGCTGGTTTTGTTCAGCAGCAAAGCATTATGCACACAAAATAGTGTTTCTGTTTATTGTTAGCTCAGGTCCTGCAAAGGAAGAACTAAAGTGCAGACCACCAGAGGTAAACTATATTTTATGTAAGTTTGAATAAAACTAGTAGCAATTAGTCTTGCTTTTACATTTAATTCGTTTGATGTAAAAATTGCCATCCACATTACAGCAAAGATGCACAATATCAGACATAGCTCAGCATTCCATCATTTGAGATTTGTGTGTAGAATGCTGAAGGCAGAAAATACTTCCTACATAGATTACAAAGCCAAATTTGCAATATCCATTGTTTGAGAAGAGGTGATCCCTGAACACCTGCAGTTACAGAGACAACTTCTCTATCACTGGTGGCTCGAAGACCCAAAACCACTGGTGGACATTTTGCAGATCCTGGAGCTTCACTATGGCCCACCATGCTGGCCCTGCTGTGCAGATGCCTTTGAGGATTAGAGAGGTATTTCTAGAATGGAAATGCAACAATTTCAGTTCACATGCATTATGAGCAGCATTTTGCATCTGCAGAGTGATATTTCCATTTTAGTGATAACCTTGGTACTCTGAATTCAGTATGCTGTTCCTAATTCTGTCTTAATATTGATATGTTTGGTTAATTCTTTTTTCTAAATGGAATTATGGAATTATTGGACAGAAAAATCAGTACTTTGACTTATTGTAAATAAATATTAATTATATATTCATATATTTTTATTTATGGATGCAATATATTTTTAGATAGAAGTTAGCTCTTTTTTTTTTTTTTTTCCTTGTACCTTGTTCTATTTTAGAAGTTAGAAAAACAAAATTAAGTCAACCATTCTAGACATTTCAAAATGTGGTGGTAGATCTTAATAAATCCTAGTCAGGCTACTAACAAAGTAATATTTTATGAATGAATTCATATCTTTTCCAACCTGCAAGATTTTTGATAATAATTAATCATTAATTATATAAAAAAAGCTCTCAGAGGTTCTAAAAAAAAATATATTTTTGATAATTAAATCTCACCTTTAATTTTCAATTTATTTAGGTATTCAACTGATTCTTTTTTCTTTTAGAAAATATTAAATCAGTAAATAATTTTCCTGTCTGAAATAGATGACTTGACGGTAAAGTCCAAGAGATCTCATGATTAGTTCTAGATCCCACACTTAAGTCATCCCTAGTGGTGAGAAATTGACTGAAGTGTTTATGATAAAGTATTTTTTCAGCAAACTGGAAGTTAATAATCTAATGTTAGATGATGAGGCTGATTTCAGTTGTCATAATTGTAGATTCAGCATAAATAACCCATCTCATATAAACTGTCTTTGAAAATGTGTACATGTATCTGTGTAACAAGTTACATCATTTTTAATGTAACATCATGTAATAATGTAACATCAAGTTACATTATTTTTTCTTCTCATATAAAATCATTGGCATATTAATTATGTCTAGTGGTAGCCAATGTCTGAATACATTAGCAGTTTCTCATATCTTGTGATGCTATTACTCAAGTATCCTTCAAAATTTGTACACATAAATAATTTTGAAAAGCATAAGGTCTTGTTCCATGAACTTGTAAATGTTCAAGTCCAATCACAAAACATAGACTTTCAGTGCTCCTAGTTAAGAATTAATTTAGAATAAATATGAGACATAAATAGTCCTAGCCGTTAATGAGACCTTGAAGATAGTATGAAGGGAAGAGATGGTTTTAGGTATGACAAAAGTAGACAGTAGCTTCAAGTATAAAAAGGTGTTGGTGTTATGCAAGAGAGAAGATTTCTACTCCAAGAGGAGTGTCTGGAGTGCCAAGCCTGGCCCAGAGGCTGCCCCGTCACATCACTTACAAATCTGTTCAGCAGCTGGACTGACCAAGTCCCCTGGCTCAGTCACAAGCAGAAGGGTCTCACTGCTGGGGTGTCCAGCCCTGTTTTTCCCCCAGTGTTCAGAAGAGAAAACTATGAACAAAATGCAGAGTGGGGTGTGTGGGGTCCAGAGAGGGCTGCTCAGTCATGGCACCCAAAAACTTACAGGGGAAGATGAGAGACAGGGAAACAGCTCTGCTGTGACAGTGCACTGGAGAGTTACCCTTGCTCCTGGGATCCAGGGAAGTCTTGTCCCTTCAAAAGTGGCTCTAAATGCACCATATGCTCATGAAAAGTCAACTAGAACTGTTCTGGAGTATTAATAGTGATATTATATATATAAAATTTAAGATGTGGACTATTGGATGTATTCTTTAAATAGTGATTATAAGTTTTTTATTTCTTGGGGAAAGGATAAGGAGCTAATTACAGTTTTATAATGCAACTGCAAGGAAGAAAAATGGAATATGAGCTTGTCTCAGCAATGTAATAGAAGGAAAAAAAAAACCCAAAATATATATTACTATTTTGAAGTAGCACAGTTTCCTGTGCATAATGTTTCACTGTCCAAAGCTGAGATAATTTCCAAGCTTTCCTTGAGTATTATTAATTATTAATTTAAATGCAAAGCTTTTACCATTAAATTTTATACATATAAATCAACAGCAAGAGGACATGTTGGCTGCAGGTTCCAGCTCCTACAAATGTATTTCAAAGGGGTGACCGGGTCCTTTTCCTCACCCTTGTCCTGGAAGCACAATTTTAAGTTTACCCTTGATGAGATGTTTTACTGGGTGATCACACAGAATATTAAAAAAATTTGATGAGTAAGAATTTAATTTGGGTTTTGAAGATATTCAGCAGTTCATTTAGGGATTCAGGATCATAAGTCAGTGTCAGTATCTGATGCTTACTTGTGATTCACAAACATCTGACACCATGTATGCACTCAGTGAATATATGGTCTTCTGATTTTGACTATTTCCTTCAAAAACCATAGTGATTTAAATAATAAACCACTCTACAGCAATCATGACATCCTGAAATAACAATTCAGGCTAAATTAAGCAAAGAAAAGTGGCAACAGCTGACAAATGTCTCTTTTAGGAAGACTGGAGTTGTGTTGTTCTTTTAGTGCTGATTTTCAGTTTGTTTCCCCTTCTTTAAAGTGCAGTTAGTATTTTTAAGATATGAGTGTGGTCAATTATATCACTTCCTGTCATATTTAGTGAAAATATTTTTTTTCTGGTAGTAACATGCTACCTAGTTGTTCTAAATCCCTTCAAATTTATAAGATCATTGTGTATCTCTTACAATATTAACATTTACCTGAGCTTTTCCTGTGATTCCTAATGATAAAATATCCAGGACCTCTGGAGCACACTCATTTTATAAACTTCAGTTAGTTTTCAAAAAATGAACAAAAACCCTAAACTGGTCATTTAGATTACAAATAATTACTTTTCTATTCTGTTTTTAAATTTATATTTCCTTCAGTCTATTACTTTAAGAGTAATAAAATTGATTTTGTGAAATCAGTGAACTCTATCATTATTTTTCTCTTAATAGAACCATTTTTTATGAGAGTAGATGGTAGTTGTTGATACCTCCAGAGAGAGAGTATTCTGCTATTTACAGAATTAGAATAAAATTTAATTGGAGATTATTGTGCATCAAAATACTGAGCAAATTGCAGTCTTTGAAAAGAATGGAGAGGACAAAGGAATAGCAGTCCAAGAATTCTGTGATTTATTTTGTATCCAAGAACAATTCTATGTGCATTGTTGAGTACTTACTACATTGTAGAAAAGTCTTAGGAGGACATTTGTAACCTACTTGAAGGTATCGTTCTTCTCTACTCTCCATAAAGAGAAAAATCTGGTAATGCATTATCAAAAACATATGCTGTAAAAGAGATTCTTCCTACGCTCTCTTTCATCAATGATCTCAATAGGAGAAAAGAAAGACAATGCTGTATTAGACATACTTCTGAATTAAAATATTTAAGCCAGAGAGGAATGTTATAAAGAAACAAAACTAACCTCCAACACAGCCTAGATAACCCATTCCCTCTGGTAATTCTTTGTAGCAATTAATTAATTAGCAATGAGGGAAATAAATTTTAAGCACAACTGTAATTAAAATGGTCTCCACAGTTTTCCACCCCATCTGTCCAGTTGAAGCAATAAAGGAAGATCTGATAAAGCTCTGGTTTTGGGGTTTTTTTTTAAATATCTGATTTATTTCCTTGAGATAGACAAAGCTTCCCTGATAGAATCCTGTCTGTCTTCTCCAAATTTGTAATGTACAAATTGTGAGGAGGAGTAGCATACCATAAATTGATCTTGTTTCCAGAATTGGTATACACATATGGAGACAAGTGCACTTAATAAATGGAGGTTATATTTTACATAGAAGAAGGAGGAGGAAGGGCAGAAGGTCAGAATGTTTGCTGCTGTATCTCTGAAAACATGAATTTCCCATTACTGATTAACGGCTGGAGGTGCTGGACTGAGTTGGCAGTGCAGTGTGTTAGCATGTGTGGGTTTGTCTTGGCACAGTTTCAGATTGCTTTAAGTGAGGCCAAGTGACTTTTGCCTCTCCTTTGTGTGAGCAGAAGCTCTGTGAACACCATGAATAAGGTACAGGTCTGTCTGATCTGGGGCAGCACTGCCGTGCAAGTAACAGCCCTTGGTGTCAGCTGAGGCCAGTGAGGGAAACGATCAGACTTCAGCAGGGAACCAGTGAGAAGGAGGCAGAGTGTGATAAGAAGACATATAAATAGAGCTCCAAGTATACCACAGGATAGAAAAGGAAGAAACTCCTACAACTGTGAACATCATACTCACAGCAAGGATCCCAGGTTGTTCACAACATGTTCTACTTATCCCTCTTTCTGTTTGAGGAAGACTGTAGGTCTTGACCCTAGGAAAAAAAGGAACATTGAATAGACATATATGTCAAATGAAATCAGTAGATCCTACAGGAGTTTGCTGTAGATCCTACAGAAGTTTGGTGTATCTCTGATTAACAGGTTTTGTTGTGTTTATCAGATAATTTCGATGATGTGGCTGCTTGAACTAACAGTAAATTCTTATATCTTTAAATATACTGTCTTTCCATTTGCCGATAATAAGACTTTGAATAAAATGCTATGTTCCATTTTTATGACTTTGAGCAAAGGGCAGGGTACAGTAATGTGGTAAATAGTTGCAGAGAACTCATCTGGGACAATCCCAGTAAACCACTAACAAAGGCAGACTGAAATGCCTGGAGAAATCAGAGGGTTTCCTCCTCTTTTATGGCTGTGGCTGTTATATTCTGCTGAATTTGGAGACAGTAGGCTCAGGAGAGTCTAGAATCAGGTTTCTAATCCTCTGCTAAGTGCTTTAATCCCTTTGATGTGCAAAATACCACTGCATCTACCACTGCTCCCTCCTCTGGGAGGTGAATGGTTATCCAGCAGCCGCAGGCACTGTGGTGCTCCGGGTGGTGAACAGATGATTGGCTACCCAAGGACAAGCTTCTGAAAATTCCACGTAACAAAGGATAACCACAGAGGGAACTTCCAGGCAACCAGTTATAATATGAAGTCTAAGCCCTGCCAGAGACGGCCATCGGGTGAGATGTGGGTTGAATTGCTTTCCACACTTCTCTGTCACTGTCTTTTTCGTGGATGGATTGAACCCTGTCAGTGCTGTGGGTTAGGAATTGTGCTGTGAAACCAGTTGAACTGGTCCATTTGGTTGTATTGCTGGGGTTTGTGATCATGGAGCTCATAGTCCCTCTGCTCACATACCTCTCTGGAATGAAGAGAAGCTGTGACTGCTAGATCACTCTGAGAAGCTTGTTGATGCACATCAGAAGAGGTAACTAAAATCTTAAATTTGTAATGTTAAAGACAGGAGAATGTTCTTACTCATATTGTTTCAGCATCTGTAGTGTGGAACAATGGAACCAGAAATACTTTTAAAAAGAAGCAATAAATATTCAATTCCACTGAAATATGGGAAAATACTCAACATGTATTTGAGCATTTTCAGGGGCTGTGAAATGCTTACAAAATTCCCATTATGATATTAGAATAGCACTAGCTCTCAAATAGTAAAATCTTCAGAGCAGCTTAAGTTAAACAAAATGGCTAAACAAAATCTTTTAAGATGGAAAAGGCCTCTTTTTAAACAGAACTCTGGATGAAAATGCATTTATTAATTGTCACAAGCCTATGAGTGAGCTGATTTACCAGGCCAAATCATCACCTTGAAAACTGAGGCAAGAAATGCAGTCCTGTAGTGTATCTAGCATGAGTGGACACTTCAGGGCATGACTACAGCACTGTAAAGGCAATGCACTGGATAGCCCTGAATGACCACCTGTCACAAGGTCAGTGGTAAACAACAGTATTGGATAATACCTGGCATGACTGATCCTAACTCCAAGGACAGTTCACGTGATGCTCACTCAGGTATCACTTCGCAGGTTGCTTCACAAGCTGGTGTTTGTTTTTATGACAACATAGATACAACCTTAATCACAAGCCCTGCTGTTGTAGCCATCTGGAAAGTTGTGCCATTTGACAACAGGTGGAAGTGTTCATAATCATAGAATCAGAGAATAGTGTGGGCTGGAAAAGAACTTTAAAGGTCATCTAGTTTGCTATAAAATCTCCCTAGAGCTTTTCTTCTCCAGGCTGAGCGACACCTCAGCTCTCTCAGCCTTTCTTCAATGAAGAGCTGCTCAAACCCTTTTGTCATTTTTGTAATCCTACACTGGACTGACTGCTGTGCTGTGTGTGTATTTCCTATGCTGAAGATTTCAGAGTTGTCTTACAGGTGTGGTGTCACAAGAGCAGAGGGACAGAATCACCTATCTTGACCAACTGGCCAACCTGTGATGCTGCCTAGGACATAGCTGGATGTAATTGCACCCTACTGGTTCATATCCAGCCTTTCAGCTGTCTATGATGGATACCAGCACCTCCAAATTCCTTCTCAGCAGGGCTGCTCTCAATCCCTTCAGTCCCCAGCTGTTGTATTTATTCCAAGAACCCCTTCATTCTTACCCCCTGTGGAGAGGTGCCTGCACTTCACAGAACATGGGCAGGGAATGGGTCTCAGAATATATACAACATGGACTTAAAGTATCTTAGACACAGGAGGCTCAGACTTGCAAGATGTGAACCCGGGTTTATTGTATGTGGTTTGGCTGGGGGCAAGAAAAAGTCCGAGATGCCTCGGGGGCTCTCTGTTAAACTAGGGGGAGGGGGTGCTCAGGAACACAGGGGAGTTACAGCCAATGGGACAGGGGAAGGGAAAGGGAGTTTTAGGTAGGGACTAACATTATACAAAACAATGGGACATACCATAATTTTTAAGTGCACTACAACACCCAGCCTGTACTGATATCAGAGATTTGCTCTGACCCATGTGCAGGAACTTACACTTGACCTTGTTGAACATCAGGAGGTTCCCATGGGCCCACTCCTTGAGCTTGTCCAGGTCCCACTGGATAGCATCCCATCCTTCTGGTGTGTCAACTGCATCTCTCAGGTTGGTGGTTTTGGGAAAGGGATTGAGGGTGCACTCAATCCCTCTTGTCATTAAGGAAGATATTAAAGAACACTGGTGCCAGTACAGACCCTTGAGGAACACCATTTGTCAGTGGGACATAAAGCCACTACAGTCTGGATGCAAGAATCCAACAAATTCCTTGTCCACTGAAGAATCCATCCACCAAATTAATCTCTCTTTCATTTAGAAATTACGTTATGGGGGTTATGTCAAAGCCCTTCGATAAATCCAGGTGGTATAGGAATTGTTCTGTTGCTTCATATTTGATATTTGTCCACATTAAGAATTTTGTCACTGCTGATAGAGAGTCTGTAGAAAGTGCAAATCTCTATATTCAGAATGGTATAAAGAGTAGATCTGCAAACTATGAAATGAGTTCACATTCACTGAGAAAAATGAAGCCACTGAGACACAAATAAATGCCAGCACTGCTGATGAAAACAGTTATTTGTAAGATGTGATTCTTGAGCTTCAGATACTTTTTTTTCTCTGTTACTGCGTGGTAAACCATTAAGTGTAATATAGCAAAACTTCTTAGACTTATTAGATTTCTCTAACATTTCTCAGTCCTTTCTGAAGCATTCATACCTTAAGGATATTGCAGTGATTTGTGTATGCAGCCAAGCTTCTACTGAGAAGAAACCTTAGATTGCAACACTGTTTATTTTACATGAGCTGTCAGTTTTGTATTGCAGTTTCCTGATGGGGTGTTTTCTCGTTTAGATCCTACTCCCATGGAGAGATTTACATGCCCTTTTCCCTCTGTTTTTAAGGCTTACCAAAGGTTAGAAACAGGGACTCTTATCAGAGATACTCTCAGTCCTTTTTTCTCTAACTATTGTTATATATCTTTATTTTAAACTTAGTAATGACAAAAGGAAAAGTCTTTCTGAAACTGAAAATTTGTCTACATTTTGTGGTTGAGCCTTGTCCAAAATAAATATGATGAAAACTGTAAGGAAAAAAATATAAATTTTCCAAATACATTTTTCCCCAAAAGTGAGGGACTTGTAGGTTTGCAGTGCAAAACATTGATCAGTTCTGTACCACAGTGACATGTTCTGTTGGCATTGTATCTTGAACATCACAGGGTTAAGGGTGGTGTATTGTAGGTGCCTTCTTTCTCACATGCCCCTGCATCATCACATGAAATTAGAGCTCTATTATTTGAATAGAACTCAAATTTTCAGGATATTATGACTACTTGACTCTAGGTATCTAACACAGGAAGATTCAGAGCATCAAAAGTAAGCTCTTCCTCTGTGTCACCCTATAGAATCACTAATACCTTTCCTTTTCCTTCACAAGAAAGTGTGCAGAGTAACTACCTAGCTGTCAAAATGAGGCTAATAATATGTATCACCTCTGGGATAAAATATGATTTGGGGTAAGTGGATAGTCCTTCACTTTAAGATTGAGAATGAGGAGAGCAAGAAGATAAACTGCTTTATGCAAATTTAAGAGTGCCTCTCAGCCCTCTTCAGAGACATTTTTCAAATTCCTTTCCTCACCAGACAACATCACTAAGTAACACAGTGGCTCAGACCTGTGGGTGAGGTGGATGCCATGGTAACAATATCAGGTGAGTCAGGCTTTCAGTGAACATTCTCATAGAATCTGGATCACGGACTCTATGAAGGGAGTTCAGATCACGATTTTTATTTGGGTCCTTCAGAATTATAGGGTATATGTGCACCAGTACACAATTGGTGTAAATTAATAATTGTCTGACATGCTTTTTCTCTGTCTCTATTTGTGTTTTAATTTTAGGTTTACATTTGTGGTTTGACTTGGTCAGGAGGCAAATTTGGTTAGGTGATAGTAATTGTGACACTTACCCTGTCCTGACAGATGCTGTGTCACCATCCTACTCAATACAGGAAACACACAGTGTAGCATGAACTGCATGGACATTCTAAAACATGGCCAAATGAGGTTAGTGCACTGACAGACACTGGAGCCTTTCAAGACAGAGTGCTGGGAAAGATGTTAGGGCATTTCTTACTGGAGGCAAAAGGCTCTGTGATGCTCAGCAGGTTTTTGTTTGGCTCAGGGCACTGCCTTAGCAGCACAATAAAGTTCTGGGGTAGAAGGATGCACATACATGCATGCACATAACCTGCTTTCCTTTGATTTGTCTTTTTTTCCCTCCTGTTTGATTCTGCAAACGTGAGGAAATTTTTTAGTGAGATGCACAAGCATCTGTTTAGTTATGCAGCTTTTTTTCCTCTTAGTTAGCATCTCTGAGATTCTGTAATTACACTTCTGGGTAAAATAGGCTGTCACAATAACTTATGCATGGAATGCTATATTGAAAGTAGTGGGCCTCATTCTTCTTGGATTTACACACAAAGTAGAGTTAGGGCCTGATGGAAGATAGTAAATTAGAGGATATTTGATTTTCCTCTGAGAGAAATAATTGAAGTTCATCAACTCAATATAAAACTGACCGACTGTTAGGAAAAAAAAACGCAAAGGAAGTTTCCTGCTTCTAGTAGAATATGGAGACTGAATATTTCCATGCTTATTCTGTAAGATATGCACTTCCTTTTAGGCAAGCAGGTCTTTTGCTCAGGTTATCTTACTGACCTTTAAACTGATACATTAACAATAGGGAGGAATACAGGATTGGCAGGTGCTGTGATGCCAATATGAATTACACATTTACAGCAGCCTGAGAGTGAAATTAATGATTTTGTAAGCATGTTAGCATAACTCAGAAGATTTATCTAGTGAAAAATATTCCATAGAAAAACAATTGCTGTGAGAAAACAAAAGATAATCTAGAAGACAATGTCTTGTAGCATCTTTATGGTTTTCTTTGAAAAGTTGTCTGGAAAAGATTGTTTGATCTAATCTGAATGCCTGGTTTGCAAAACACTTATCAGGCTGATTCTGTGCAGATATCTCCATTGAATCTGAGAGATGTAGAGGAGTGGTAAAGGTACAAGAGGAGACCCCAGGACTGCGTGTTCAATCAAATTAGTTGAGCAGATGGTGTTTAGAGAGGCATACAGAAAGGCTTCAGGGAAAAGAATTTGAAAGCTCTAAAACCAATGCAAAAATAATAAACAATTGTATGATTTTCTTTTAAGTGAGGAGAAGACATGGAGGCTAGACATTCTTAAGAAATTTAAAAATAATTTTAAAAAGGACAAAAAGTTACTAAGGAAAGTGTCACACATGAGCATGATCATACTAAATGAGAAAAATACAGTGGATAGGGAATGTGGCAAATACAAAGAAAGACCAATGGAAAGGTCAGTAGTGGAAAGATTGAAGACAAGTAAAAAAAGAAATTGAGAAAATATCTATCCAAAGAGTTTCTTTTTTCTCTCCTTTTCCTCTGTACTTCCAGCATCTTAGGCACAGCATGCTGGCATTGCACAGCATCAGGCCGTGGTCACTAGCAGTTTTTATTAGTAGGGTATGTACATGTGTATCCAAAGGGGTACCCTTCAAGGCCTAAATTTTAATTGTTTGGTGCGCTTTTTTCTGTGATTAAATAGAGAAACTGTCACCAGACTATCCTAGATACCCTAAGCAATCAAGGTGATGAACCATTCACAGCAATGGTGTGAAAGCCTGAATTGCCATTTTATTAATAAATTCTTATTTTAGCTTTCATGACATTTTAGATCAGCAACTGCTTATTCCTTGGGGGAAGAGAAGTTTTATGGGAAAATCCCAAAGTTGTCAAAGGTAATTTATTGAGTTTGTTGCTTCTTTTATATCAGATATGGGGATCCACAGGCATTTTGTTGCACATATGACAACTTCCTAAACAAATATTATACTTTCCATTTTTTCCCAAGAAGAATCTGAGAAAGTCACACTACCTCACTGGAGCATCGCACTATAGTTTTAATTGACTGTTCATTGAAGACTTAAGAATATTTTTGCTAATTTAGAGATTTTCAAAGCCTACTGAAAATACTATCTCCTGCTTCATGTAGCAGTGTTTTGCTTTTAACTTTGCAAATAAAGATGAGAAATTTTCATAAAAATTAAGAAAATGAGATACAGATTCATGAACATATATATGCTGTCTTCAGTCAGATAGCTCTATGCCACCAAAGCCAATAGGGTTATCCACACAGCTAATGTGCTTTTAGTGTGAAACCAGACAGGAATACTTTAATTGTCTGTTGCTATATAAATGTCTCAAAGAACACTCAATTATTCCAGTAGTTCTCTTCTTTTTGGAAATTATCATTACTCTCATGGTCTATTCTACAGATTGCCTATGATGTCTCTCTTTAAAGATGTCTAGTTAGAGGGTACAAAAATACTAATGATGGTTTTTAGCTTTAGTATATCACAGAAATAAATATTTGCAGGTGGATGTTGCAATCATTACTTTTTCAAGCTTAATGAAGAGGGTTCAAAATGAATTTCTTTATTGAATTCTGCTTTGAAATAACTTTGTAATTTTTCACAGCATGTTGGAAAAGTTTATTGTTTTGACTTGAAGATTGAAGAAAATCCCAATCTATTTCTATTTGGATTTACGGAAATTAGAATTAGAATAACATGCAGTTCACATTTAACACACAAGAATATGTTGCTGTGTGAAAATTGTGAGGCCTGCTGGTTTAATAAGCCAGTTTATATAAACAAAGATGTTACTTTTTATTGTGCTCTGCCGCAAGAGTCTGTGATACAAGAATAAATAAGGAAATATAAACTATTTCTAAAGCTTCTCTAACTTCCATCATTATTTTAGGAAAAAATAATAAAATGCTTACAAAGTTGTATTCCTGATCCTTCCAAAAAAGGATGCAGATTGTTTTGATGCACAAATTTCAGTGTCTCTTTTCTCCACGTTTTTTTCCCCAAATATATACATAGCTAATATTCCTGAAACATTATTTTTACTCTTAGGATATCTTTCACTTCCCAGATCACCAAGTGAGTATCTTTTTATTCTTTCCTGGTGATGCAACCACTCTAGCCCAGCTTCCCAGGTACTAAGCCACTTCTGTTGTACTGTTAGAAGTATTGTACTTTTGAGTGAAAATTTTGTGAAGTCTTATGACCTTCTGCGAAAGTTTGGCAGCACTTTCTCATTCTGAATAGTTGATTTTTTAATGTCTCCCTCATGGTTTGAACAGTTCTTTCATCCAGAAGAAAAATCAGTGAGGCTGATTTTCACTGGGATGAACAGTCTTCATTCTTTCATTATGAATTAGTATATATGGCCCTACTTTGCAAAAATGTACACATCTTTTAATTATGCACTAAGAATCTGATTGCTTTTAGTGGTACTAAGCCAAATACATAAAGCAATGCAAGCAGTGTATTTTTCCAGTCAATGGTTTACAAAACTGTATTTGCAAATAGAAAAAGAGAAAGGATATAAGCCTTACTGTTTAAAATTCCTTTAATGATGTCAGAGCCCTGTGTATGGAATTGTCATTCACTGCACTAGGAGTCTATCCATTTTCTACAAATCACTATAAAGACTCTGTGTTTTCTTCCAGAAATAAAACCTCCTTTTTTTGTAATTGAAAATGACTTGTATAGGGAGATATATAATAGTTAATAATTACGGATAATAGAAAAGCCATTCTTTCATTTCAGCATCAAAAATAGTTTTTAGAATGGCATGAGATCTGTTTTTCACAAAATGTTATTAAAGACTTCTGTGGTCTATAAAAGTCTTGTGCAGACTAAACTCTTATGTCAAAATTTGTTTCTGTGGTCTTACTAGTGTCAGTAAAAATAAAAAGGTTGAACTTCATTTTCCATAGCACAGATTATCCCTGTTTGGCTGGGATTTTCCTTTCCACTGTGAACTCTCATGTTAAATGCTCTTGTTTTACAGATGGACTGCTGTAAAATGATTATCAGGTTTGGTACCTTTAATCAACTTTCACAGGCCAACATAAATCAGAACTTTTGGTAGTCTTGCATATTTTAAGGAAGTGTAATATTCACTTACCCTGAGGCAGCCATCTAAAATCAGTTGAATTAATCATCCCTCTCCAGGGACTGTAGGGTCATCAAATGTAGCTCTGATGATACACATTTGGGCAGACAAAGCCACTGCAGGAATTTTTTTTTAGGAAACTTTTGCAGAAGATAATGCCAGTGCCAAAAGGTAGTCTTATACCCAGGAAGAGTGGAGTGTGACCATGGTGGCATGGCACTAGATCTGATGTCTGCATTTTCTACTCTAAATTAATGATAATGAACTCGATATCTATAGTGGGATGAAATTTGGGGGATATAGGAAAGTTAATGAAGCTAGAATTTGGTTTCTACTGACATTATTAGCATATACAGAGCAACAGTTCATTGTTCTTATTACTAATGAGGAATTGCAATTTATCTTAAATAAAGTCATTAACTTTAAGCCAAAATGAGAAATATAAGAGGGCTCAAAATGCAAATTATGATTCAGTAGCTTTGTTTTGATATTCTCCTGAACTGAAATGTATGATATTTTAATAATTTATTATATAGTAAAATTAGTATAAATTCTCTTTTGACAAAGGAAAATTTGTTTTGAAATTCACTTGCATACAAGTTGGATGTCATGGTTTTGCTGAAGACTAATTTTGCAAATCATTTCCTGACATAAGTGCCTAGTAGAAGTCAGACTGTATTATGTTATTTTTTTTTTCACAAACTCTGCTATAAGTATACTTGAAGAACCAATAAAACCATGCAAGGTGAAATGCTTCCATGTGATATGTTTAAGGATATTTTGGTAATCAGTAAAGGACAGAGATGATTGATAGCAACATCTTCTCATTTTTTCTTTCCTGTGATATAATGATTATTTCTATAATTAGCTATATGCTGCCTGAACATGACCTTGCACTTTCTTAAAGCCATGACTGTAAACCAGGGAAGTATTGTCCACAGAAATTAAATTCTTGCCTCCTATTGTACCACCTTTTCTAGCATATATATACAACCACACTTATATATGTGGTGTGAACCATACGAGACACCACTGCACTCCAGGGCAGAAGATGAAGAAACAAATACTCAGTGTCATATTGTGTAATGTTATATAAAATATTCATATGCTATAAAAATAAAGTGAAATTAATCAATTGCAGCCTGTCCTGTGCTATAAAAATAAAGTGAAATTAATCCATTGTAACCTGATTCAGGAATTGCTTTCATAATCCGGAAAGAGCAATGAGATTTTACAATTACAGACTTCTTTCTCATGTAAATAAAGAAACTAAAGAAGTACTCAGAAATACTGAAAAATTTTGGGTTTATCTTTATTATTGACCATAAATGAGTGAATTTTGGTTCAATAACTGTTCTTTTTGTCTATGAATAGGACCTGCAACTGTTTATTCCAGTGCTTATGCTTCTAATGTCAGAAAAGCCAAGACTCTTACTGGAACTTTTTTGAATGTAGGATTTCATGCATCAGACATTTCTTCTGCTTGTCTTTTACTAATGGTAGTTTGAAAAAAATGTGGTAGATGCTAATGAAGTAAACAGAAGCCAATATCTGTATGACTATCGATCTGAATGTCTTAGGCTAGACATTCTTTGCTCCCTAGGACATGGCTGCTATGAATTTAGCCTTGATTCCTGAATTGAAGGAGGCTGAAAACCAAGACCTTGTTTAGTTTCACATTTCTGGTGAAAATCAAAACCTTTCTGTTCCACAAATTATATTTACCTTGTTATAATTGCTTCTCAGTAATTGCTAAACTACATTAAAGTGGATGCAAAGTACTTGCAAGGGTTTATTTTAGTATTGTTATTAATTTTTCAAGAATTATTTTCAATAAAGGGAGCTTCCTGAGAACATTCTTGTAGTTAGTCTCTCACACTGCTGATGCAGGAAATGAGTTAATAGGTGGCTCTTGTCATCACCATTTCTCAACCTTCAGGAAAGCCCCACTCCCTGTGTAGTCACAAGATAATCTACTGCAACTCCTAAAGCTGTTTTTACCTGAGTGCTGTTCAGGTTTTCTTCTTTGCCTTTAAGAAATAAACATTTGTTTCTCGTTTCAATGCCTGCATATGCCTCAAAATGCCTCTCGTAGGTTGTGTCTTGTGAGGTCAGTCCATAAAAGTACAAAACTAAATGAAAAGAGCAAATAAATGCAATGTCCATGTTCAAGAGCATACAAGTAGCTCCCTGACTTCAGCTCACAAATATTGCTTGATAAATTTTTAAAGCAGTTTTGCTTGTATGCTGGCTTTTCTAGAAATTTAAATATTAAGAGCTTGCCAGTCCTCTTATCCTCGTGCCTCAGTTTTCTTTGCTGTGGTTAGTGAGATCCCCAAAAGGAAAGCTGTAGGCTGAAATGGCCTCCATACCACTTCCTCTGGGGTTATAAGAAGAGTATTGCCATTTTCTCCAATTTGTCAACACCTGAGTTTGCTGACCTTCCCAAATTACAAATATATACTATCAAATATTTATGAAACCATGGCAGATACAAATGCCGAGATATCAGCTGAGGTCCTCTTTTTGTCTATTTTCACTTCTCTTTCCACTTCACAACACTGTACTTCCAAAAGTACTGCTCAAAAAAATACTGGTTTTTTTTCCATCTCTGCTATGTATATGCTGGCTGCATTTGCAAAAGTTTTGTATCTCCTGGGCATTTTTTTGGCTTATTTTCATTTTGACAATGTAGGCAACTGTGTGTTTTGTTTTTGCTGTGCTACTGCTTTGAACTCTCTCTGCCTTACTGCCGCAGGTTTTTTGTTTTGTATTCCTTTAGTATTCTGGATACCATCTCATGCAATTCTTTTGTCATTTGTTATAAGCCTCATTTTATTAGACAATTTCTTTTGCTTGGAAAATGTTAGTTTGCTTTTTCAAGAGTCGATTCTAAGAATTCTAACTACTCTTTTTATTCTTACTGATCCAAATCATAGCCTCCTTTTTTACTAGGAATTTATCTAGCCTTTGCCAATTGCAAGACTTTTAACTTTTTTATGTTTTTAACTCAGATGAGATTCCATGTGTGGCATCATATGCCACATCAGTTGAAATTTTTCTTTGGCCTTCTTTGTTTCTCAGAACCAGCAGTTATGGGACATCAGTCTCTCTTGATGTGCTCCCTTTTTACTGAGGATGACTGCTTCACAGGATCACAGAATCCTGAGTTGGAAGGGACACACGTGGACCATGGAAGTCCAACTCCTGGCCTTGCCCGAAGAGTCGCATCATGTGCCTGAGAGCATTTTACCACTGCTTCTTGAATTCAGTCAGGCTTGATGCTGTGACCACTGTCTGAACATCTCTGGGTGAATAACCTTTTCCTAATATCCAACCTAAACCTCTCCTGACACAGCTTCAGACCATTTCCTTGGTTCCTGTCACTTGTCACGACATAGAGGAGATGAGTGCCTGCCCCTCTGCTTCCCCTTGTGAGGAAGCTGAAGACCACACTGAGATCTCCCCTCAGTCTCCTTTCTCCAGACTGTACAGTTCAAGTCTCCCCAGGCACTCCTCATAAAGATTCCCCTCCAGATCCTTGACCATCCTTATTCCTCTCCTTTGGACACTGTCTAGTATCTCAATGTCTTATTTTATATTGTGGTGTCCAAAACTGCCCCCAGCACTTGAGATGAGGCCACTCCAGTTCCCAGCTGGTGCTGCTGTGCCTGATGCCCCCAGGACAGAGTTGGCTCTCCCGCTGCCAGGGCACTGCTGGCTCATGTTCAATTTGCCATCAGCCAGGCAAGTCCAACTTCACTGCTGCTCTGCAGCCTCGTTCTCCAGCCGTACACACAACCAGGATTGCCCCATTGCAGCTGCAGAATCAGGCACTTGCTCTTATTAAACCTCATATGGTTAGTGATTTTCCATCTCTGATTTGTCGAGGTGTCTCTGCAGGGCCAATCTGCTTTGGAGGGAGTGAACAACTCCTCCTTGCAAACTGAGAATCCCTTCTAGTCATGCACCCAGGTTTTTAATGAAGATGTTAAAGAGCACAGGGCAGAGCCCTGTGGAGCCCCAGTCTGATGTCCCCCCATTCATTACACACATTTAATTCTTTGTACCTGACGTGTGAGCCAGTTGCTCACCCATCCCATGATATGTTTATTCAGCTCTGTGCTGGAATTTGTTTCCAGAAGGATGCTGTGAGAGACAGTACCGAAAGCTTTACCGCAGTCCTAAAAGCAGCCTTACATCAGCTGTCTCCCCTTGGTAGCTAGAGGTGTTGCTTTGTCATAAAAGGAAATCTGACTTGACAAGCAGAACTTTCCTTTCATGAACCTGTGCTGGCTGTGACCAGTGCAACTAAAGAGACTGTTTTGGTCAAGTCTGTGTTACTGTTGTCTTCCAAATTCCTGAAGTTTTAGTTCTGAGGCAAACTTTCAGCAGCAAAATCCTTCCAGTGTTCTTTGACACTTTCCATGTGAGTATACCAATTGTGGGGCAGATCCCATTGCAGATTTTGGAGCTTCCAGAAAATCTGCCTTATGCTGTATCTCTCAGGTATCTCTAAAGCCTGTTGGCTGGCCTTGTATGGCACAAGTTGCATCTCTACAGCTAAAATTGCTCACACTCCTTCAGGTAGGAGCCTTGTAGTGGTGGGGGTCTGTCTAACACTATCCTGCAGACTGACCAATTTTTCACAGAGCTAATACCAAAGCAGAATGCATACTAACAGCAAAACAGGATGGATAGACATGGTCCTGAGTCTGTTCCATGACCCTGTTAGTTTTACTGGATTAGAAGCAGTGTCAAAAATATTAGTAAGTAAATTATATATGTGTAGGAAATCCAACTGTTAAAAGATTCAGTTCCTCAGGAGAAAGGGCTGATTTGCTCTCAGGAGCTGAAATAACAGCGTTGCCTCACTCCATAGACCCAAATAGCAAGCACTTAGGCATTCCCCAGGACAGAGGGAACACCACCTTCAAATATCTTTTAAGCTTTATTTGAAGCAAAGGTATGAGCTTTGATCTCCTATCTCTGAACTCTTAGGCTTGCCAAGTCAGTCTGTCTATATCTGTAGTCCAATGAATATTTAATTACTGAAAAGTGGAATAGTGCTTCCAGAACACATTATGGTGTCTAGTTGCAGTCTTCCAGCTGAAAAGTGAGTCTAATTTTAATACCCAACTTCTTTTCTAATTTATCTGGAACAGTCTAATTCACTGAGTAGTAATCGTTTATAGTATTTGAGTGAAAATAGAGGGTTATGGACACCGTGTGCTAGGGTAAACTGAAAGTATCTTGCCTTCCAATTTGGCTTGTTTATACAGAATTAAAAAATAAATGCTTCTGACATGTTTCTCTTTTCTGCATTGCTTTGGAACATTATGTGCCTTTGGCAGTTTGCAGTTCTGGTCTAAGCACTATCATTACTTTTGCAACTTTAATCTTTTAAGATAATTTAATTTCAGATGACTTTTTAGATTTTTCCTTGAGACATCATTTAATTAGCGTGAGTGTGAACTGGACTTTCTCATGCAATTGAGTGATTTATAATTAGCATTCATTTTTTGTTGAACTGCAATAGTACTCTACATTCTTTATAATCAGTTTTGTTTGTGATTTTTTTTTTCCTTCTGTTCTTTCAAAGTTGTTCTCGTTTGTGTTCTTCTGGTAAAATGCAATAATTACACCCTTATGAATCACCACCTCTGCCCTGTTAATTACAATTAAGGGAATCCATACATTATTATATTTAGATTTTTGGATAATTTAAGACAGGAAAAAACAATGTGGTTTTTAGAAGCTTATATTATTGTCTCATCCTCTCCTTTATTATACTGCTTATGTCTGCAAAATTCAAGAATCACATGGAAACTAGAAATACCCAGTTCATAACCTCCTATTCAATCTTCATGCTTTCAGATGGAAGAACCTTTCTAAAAAAAGTTTCCGTAGTTTCTTTTTTCCAACCATATTTTAATTTGTTCTCTGTGAAGTATTCTTTGCAATAATAGTGTGGTGACCTGCTCTTCTGTGTTCCTGGACCTATCTTGGGAATTCACATAGTGAATATTCTTCCTTCAGCTGTGTAGGGCTAGAAATAAATTTCTGTGCACATGTGAGCAAAAACCAGACTAGCGCTACAAAAAAACCTTCACATTCCTGTTAAACTAAAGAAGATCAACAGATGGAGAGTTAGTTTTCATCTTTTGTCAGAAGGCCTTCATTGTGCTGGATATTTCTCTTGTTTACATTTCTTTGTTTATTAGGATAAAAGCAATTGCAAGACACTTCAGGGAAGTACAGACCTTAAACTTTTCATTCCTGGGTGATCTTTTGCCAGCAGCAATGGATTAGTGTTGCTTTGGGAGGTGAAGGAGTTGGTGTTGTTTCCCTTTCCTCAGGTGTGAGCCTGCACCTTTCCCCCCACTAGGCCAGGGGAAGCAGATGTACAATAGCTCAGTGGCATCTCCCCTCACTTCTCCTTTCCCCTGAGAGTTTGAGAGAGTTTTCTTCTCTCTGATTCCTTCTCTCATCTCCCTGATACATAAATGGAGATGGACCGAGGAGTGCAGGAACTGCCCTTCTCTGCTCAGCTGGAGAACAGTGCTGCTGCTGCTGGGTCCTACCCTTCTCACGAGGAAGGACAAATAACTAGCCAAGAGAAGCAAAAAAAGAAGGCAAGGAAAAGTAATGGAGCATCCTGGAGGAGAGATTTGACAGGAAGATGAAGCACAGGAGGAGTTGCTGGGAAGGCAATTTCCTCATCTACACAGATGGCCTTCCTGCCAACATGCTAAATGCAATGAGGAGTGTTTAATGCTTGCTACTCAGATGCATAGCTTCAAAACTAATACCCTATTTTATGACTTTTAAACTATGCCTTGCAGCTGAATGGAGGAACACTTGCAGGATTTTGGAGACCTTTATTCTCATGGTTGGGTTATTTAGATCCTAATGAATGGACCAGTTCCCCTGGTTACAATTGATTAACTGAGGAATGGACTGTTGTCTTCCAACAGCACTGACATCAGTATTACTTATGGCAAATACAAACAATAAGTCCTGTTGAAAATGTAAAGCTAATAGGATAGCTGCTGTACTTAGAGACATGCTCAAACATATCTGAATACTGACTGTTCTCAAGTTTAGCTTCATGTAATTTTTTTTCTGTTTCATTCTGCTAAAGAAGCTCTCACAGTGTCCGATGGTACTCAGAGATCAATGAATCTCATCTTGATGTTGCCTCCACCCTGAGAAATGATGCTCATTTAATAGCAAATATGATTTTATTTTTCTGTTTACTCCCTGACAGTCCAATGAGACATTCACCCTTCCCATAATTGTGTCCTGTAGATCATAAATGTGTCACTGAATCATGAGATATGTTTTTAACTCACTGACAAGAAAACTTAGTTTTTAACAATAATTTAGACAGATGGAACAATCTATTTATCAGAAGAAAATTCAACAGCTAACACACATTTTACTAAATTAATTATAATTTGACATGGCCTGCTGTGAAAGAAAATTTTTATGAGGTCTGATGGGATGAGGTGTACACCTTAGTATCAAACTCTTTAAACATAGAGATTTTGATTTTGATTTTGATTTTCTTTCAGTATTTATAGGGTAAAGGGGAATAAAGAACTTTAATTTACCACTATCTTTCAATAGAGAATCAGGAATGACAGTTATTAAACACATTTGGGACAACAACATTTTTGGGGGATGCTAAAGATATCTATCTTGCAGGTTCTGAGAAGCATCAGGGAACTCTGGCTTCCAAGGTCAAGAGACTGAATGCTACCACCTTCTTGTTTGTATTATTCATGTGATTTCTAATACAGTTTAATGATGGGGAATCAAGAATATAAATAAAAGAAGTATTAGTTATTTTGGTATTCATTCTTGATATTCAGAAGTTTTAATTTAACTTCTGTTTTTCTTCATTGATGATTTGAGTTGTGGATGTTCATGAGGTGGTTTTTGATTCTGATTATCAAGTGGATCAGGCAGCATAGGAGATATTGAAATGACAAAAACCAGACAGATACTTTTATTACCAATTTTCTAAATAGAGATGAGTGACTGGAATGACAAAGGAATTGGCCAGCTGAACATGCTGGCCTGATCCAGGCCTGGCTACATTGCTTCCTTTTCAGCTGGGTTCCCCCTGTGCACTGTTGTACAAATGTGTTGTTTGGTGTTAACTTCTGTTTTTACTTCTGCCTGCTGTTGGGAGCCATATTTAGCAACACTGTGATCACTGTGCAATCAGCAAACAACTTTGGGTATTTTTCCAAAGGATTCCCTCCATTTAGCCATAAAAGATAGCAAAAAAATCAACATTTTCTTTCTGTTTTTCCTTCATCCTTTTCACCTGCATGTTGAGCTTCTTTATGGCTGGGAAAGTCAGAGATAAATTAATTATATATAAATATTGTGTTACAGTTGTATTCAGTAAAACAGTGATAATCTGTAGTTCATTAAGCAGCTCACATTATAAACTCCCAAAAAAAGAGAGGTGGGAAAGAAAAATTCTTGTCTCTCTTTTACAGACCTCAGTAAGGACTTAATAGCAGATGCTGTAATGAGGTCTCCTACTACTAAGGCTTGATTGCATTTAGTACAGTTTATCTACCAGATTACTGAGCTATAACTTGTCAAATAAATACAGCATAATTTGTAATAGCCACATTTTAATGGAGTTTATTCCTTTCTAATTTGCAAAATCTATTCATTCGTAAGAAGTTCCCTTGACATTGGTGTCAAGTGGCTGCATTCTATGCTATTGGATAAATTAATTTTATTTATGTAAAAACTCTACATGGTGCTGGTGAATGCAGTATGTGAGTGTCTTGGAAGCAGTCTGAGTTGGTTTCACAGTGAATTATTATTAAATTGGTTTCATAGGTAGGGAGGTGTGAATGAACTGGTTTTGCTGAGCAGAAAGCTGCTGTATGTGGATCCTTCAAGCTTAGAGTGATCCGGTGCCTGAATGTTTCTCACCTGGCCATGGGACAGAGGTGAAGGCTGACTCATGTCTCTGCTATTGAGGCCAGGTCACCAGCACACCAGGGGCTCAATCCAGACTCTTGGAGTGCACATCCCCAGATAATACTTGGACAGCTTTAGTGTTTGACTCTGGAGTGGGAGGAAAATGTGCATTTTTATGGGACATTCCTTTTGCTTCAGTGGACCACCACTGCCTGTTTCACGCTCTTTGTGCTGCAGGAGATGAGCTACAGTTGATCCACAAGTATGAGGGGACCCCAAGAGGGCTCAGGAGCAGTGATGCCAGACTGTGGGCTCAAGGCAATGGGGTCTCAGCATAGCAGTGTAGGATGAGAACTGCATGCATATTGTTACTGTGGGAAACCTGGCAAGCCTCTACTTAAAATCACAGCCTTTTATCTTCTGTAGCAGAAGTTCTCACTACTTCATCAAGGTTAAGAATAAATTAAGACTCAGCTTTTCAGCTACATTTACGCAAGTGGTTTGAGTATCTCCAGAAGGTGTTGAGACCCGCTTGTAGAAAATGATACACACCCCTAGAACTGAACTGTTTCACCCAATAAAGTTAAGTGGCCACATCCATTCTTGGCCCAGGCAAATTCCCACAGTCTGCTCATTGGAGATTGCTTGGGATGGTGTTATTTACATGATAAGAAACCAAGGCTAGTGTCTAACATTTAAATGACATCAAGTGTTGAATTTTTGTGCCTGAAGACACTTCTAGGTCTCCTTAGTTTGATATGGTCAAAGCCTCTGGAGCTTTGATAAAGTGTCTAACTTGTTTAGAAAGTTTGTGCAGAAGCTGAAGTTTACCCAGATGTCCGTGATCCCAGATAATTTCACCTTTGAGACAAAAATTACATTAATCCTCTTTATTACCTGTCACATCTAAAGTTGATCCCAGCCTCAGGGAAATACTATTTTTTGGCAAGGTGGTGAGATGTGGAATGTAAAGATAGATTTGACAGTAAGGGTGCCTTTTAATTTTACAGTGGTAAAAATAAAATTAAAATTAAAAAAAAAAAAAAAAAAGAACAAAAAAGAACCAAAGATGAATCTTGACTCTGGTGATTCTCATTTTGGTATGATCTGAACTGTTCTGTTGCTGCTGAATGAGTCACACATTTAAACCAGCAGAACTGCAAAATAGGTTGTTGAGTTGAATCAAACAGGAGATTTATGCAGACTTGTGCTTCATAATAAAGCCTGTAGAAAGCCTATTGAGTAGATGCAGTCTTGCAAATGCTTTCTGCTGTTGCTTTTGATGTTCCAAAATACAGAAGATGTCAGCTTGAAAGAGGAAATTCTCTTGGTAGGGAGTGATGTTGACTAAATGAGAAATGGATTTGTATTATGGCACTCTATTCCCCTTGGAACGTTAATACAAGGAAGTGCAAGCTATTTTATTAAATCATCGATTCCAGCATGGAATCTGTCAGTTCTGCCAAGATGCTGTATTTTTTAGCACTGCAAAGTTGCTTATCATGCTCCCACATCTCACCTGCAAATTGTGTATGAAAAACAATGAAAAGTAGTTCACCTTCATGTGCCAGGCTTCATATGTTCAGTGTGAACTTCAGTCCACTTATATTAGTGAGACCTTTTAAAATTAAATTTTAGTTTAGTCCAAACTTCTGTATTTGGTGAGGCTAGCTGATACAATGTGTTTTGGTTAATCCTGTAATCTAAGAAAACTAATTTTCTGCTTATTCATGACAAATATTTCTTGCTAAGAATTGGGGAGGGTAGGGAGGTGATATGGGAAACACCACAAAAACTAACAATACATTAGCTTCCTCTTGGCACATGAATTTGCTCAGTCATGGATAATTTGACATTTTTGTATGAATGCTTCACAGTTGGAAGTTTTGGTCCTTGTCAAGAAAGGCACACACTATATATGCTTTGGGTCACTTATAATTCCACAAGTAGAGAAAGAGCCCAGGTGTCTAAAAATCTCAAAATTTTTTAAGTCATAAAAAGTACTTGAGTGGCATAAGGACCTGCTGTTTCATGTTATAGCCAACTTTTATGTAACGTAGCAATCAGCTTTTCAGTGTTCCCACGGCTGTTACTTACACCATGGGGTTTTTTTTTAAGACTTCCGTGTGCTAAATAACCAAGAGCTAAACTGAAATCTGCATAGAAACATGAAGTGTATTTTGTAGAGTACACAGCTGAGTTCTCTGCTTTACTCTCAGGCTTTATGAATTTAGAAATTAATTCTTTAATCCTGCCCAAATTACTGACATGGTCAGTCAGGTGATGTGGAATCTCCTGTCAATTCTCATTTCCCATCTAGCAAAAGAGACAGGCACCTCTGAGCACTAAACCACAACAGCAGAACTTTATCTTCCTGTCACTCAGCATCAGTGATCCCTGAACCATCTTTACAGAAGGATGATTTAAGGATGGTTCTTCTGGGAGCATCCTGTCTTTAGGGGCATGCATTTGGCCTTCTCCCTTTTATCTGGATTTCACATGCATTTCAATCCACCAGCTGGAAACCAACTACTGAGCTGATCCCACTGCCAGAGTATCATTTTCTCAGAGATAAGTCACTCTTCCAGAATTTTGAAGGATCCACATGGTACACTGGGCACTGAATTGGGTGGCAATGAGAAACTTCGTTCTGCTGAAAGATGCTTGACACTAACCCAGTTTCACAGTTGTATATCTTACCTGACTTGTCTGAAGTTATTTTTGATTTACACTGTTACAAGGGACCAATTTCTTCTTGCAGAATGGTTTTCTTATTAATTTGTTCCATTTTTGGCATTGCAGGTTGTCTTGAGAGAGGTTATTTTATAAGTCAATATCCCATTTTCAATATCCTTCTAGAAGTCCCAAACCTATCTTCATCCTGCCAAAAATTAATGCCTGTAAGTAATTAATTTTTTCTGAGTGCTTCCCTTGAATTCCCCTTATTCACCTGTTTGAAAAACAAAATTTATTGCAGAAAAGACTGCTAGAGTTCTTTTTTGGTTTTGTTTTTGTTTTTAGGGTTTTTTGGGGGGGTTTGGTTTTTTTGTTGTTGTTGGGTTTTTAGTTTTTTGATTTTGTTTTGTATGTTAGACACCTTCTCACACAGACTCTCAGAATTACTGAGGCTGGAAGGGCTCTCTGGAGGTCATTTTGTCCAATCCTTCTGCTGAAGAAGCATCACTAGAGCAGGTTGCTCCGGGCCATGTCCATTAAGGGTTTGAATAGCTCCAAGGAGTGAGACTCCACAGCTTTTCTGGGCAACTTGTGCCAGTCTTCAACAACACTCACAGTAAAAGATTTTTGCTTATTATTAAATGGAAATTCCTGCACTTAGACTTGTGGCCATTTCCCCTTCCCCATTCTGCTCTTTGGACTCATCCTGGAACAGCAACAGGCATCCCTTTACTTTATAGAATTCTATTAAGTCGTAAATTGAGGATTATACAGGCAATAAGTCAAATGTTTTTGTGCTTTATGAGTCACTGCCCACATTTTGGCTGTGTAATATCTGCAACTGAAGGACATGGTGTTTGTGAAGCTAGGACTGATTTTACTGACTCAAAAAGAAGCGCCATTAAGGTCTGATTATTTCTCAGAATTTGAATCCTTCTTTGTCTCTCTCTTAAACTCCCAGAATTACAATACTTTAAAGCTTCATTTTAGTATGGCAGCATTTTTGAAGTAGTTGTATTTAAATTTATTTGCATTTTCCTACAAACCATTTTCAGAAGATAGAGCTGGGTGGTCATAAAAAACTACAGGTCAGCCAAGTGAAACAGTGCCAAATTGCAATGTATATTAGACATAAACTCAAGAAACTCAGGTTTCATGTGCTTAAAGTGGGCAGCAAAATGATTACTAAAAGTAGAGTGGAGGTGAAATAATTTTAGGGGTAAATCAGAAAAGCAGTCCATTTCTTAATGAGCATTTTCAATATAGTTTTGGCACAATAAACTCTGATCCACAGTTCTGTATCTACAATGTTCCAATCAGTTGCTAAAATGGGAAAACAATCAAATTAAACCATATCAGAAAAGTGATAAGCTTTTGGAATTTTAGTGAAGTGGCACTGATGATAATACAAAAAATTACACACCAATTGTGTGAATATAATGTATATTATATCTTGTATTGGAACACCAAGATCAAACCAGAAGTACCAACATGTGAATAATTAATTTGAAGCTACTTTTAAATTCTTGTGTTATGTGATGAAAGCGTGATGGTAGTAAAAATTCTGGTCTGCAGTTGTTGTAAACTATGTTTTATTTCAAATTAGAATTAGCAAAGAAATATGTAATTGAGATTGGAGGACACTGAAAGGCTTTATCAATAACATGTAAGATATTATTTTCCACTGAGAAAAAGAAATTATAAAACTTGTTCCTGTAGCCTTTTGACTAAAACATTTAAATTAAAAATATGTTTCAAATATATTTTAATATCTCTTTTGCTACAGTGATTTAATGTTTATTTCTATGAAAATTTGCTTTGCTATATATAAGATATGGCTGAAACTCCTTGCTTACTTGTGGGTGTGTTCTGTCTTTGGTCTTTGTGAATATACATTAAAATATAAATTTCAAAAATGAAAGTTGCTGTTTAGCCCTCCATTGACCTTCATGCATTTAGCATTTTCTCCTTTTTTTGGTTATTTCTCCCAGCTGAGGTCTTGCTTCAGGAAGGGTCAGTACTGAGCTCAGTCAGAGGATCCTGCGTAGTAACCTTGTTCACTGGAGTGCTGAACCAAAAGTGGAATGTTTTTATTCCACTTTTGCCAGTAATTTATGCCATGTTCTTAGCTAGGTCAGCTAACCCAGGTCAGTGCCCATCCTATTTGAAATCTGAGCAGTGGTCACTGGTGCTGTTCTTCATCATGAAATGCTGATCTAAGACAGATGTTCTATAAATCCTTGCAATTTATTATGTTCATGGATTCATGGTTACATACCATTTCTCCTTTTTATCCACCTTGTGATGAGTAATATTAATAAGGAAGAAATAAACAGAGCATTTTTCCATCTGGCTACCCTGGAAAATTTGTTTCAAAGAGCTTTTCATTTTGAAAACATTTTTTTGCTTTTATTGCTCAAATATGCTGGTTCTCATTAGGTGATAAAATGCAATGCTTTGCTGATTTTTATTTTTTTGGTTGGTTGCTTGGGGGTTTGTTTTGGTGGTGTTTTCTTTGTTTGTTTGTTTTCTGTGTTTGTGTTTTTTTAAAATATTTTCTGACTCCCAATATACTGTGAAAACAGCAGGAATCCAGCCAGTTTCTTCAGAACAAAAGGACTGGTTGGGTGCATCATTTTCCTGTTGTGATCTTACCAGAGTGGGGCATAGGATGAGATCCAGTTCAATGTCCAAATTCAGATGTGCAATGTTAGATGTCAGTTTAGAATGTTCATCTAAAAATAGATCTGTTTCACACACACGGGAAAGATCTCTTAAGTTTGTGCTATAGCCAAAGATCTAGTCAATAAAGGTCAGAAATCTTTGTGAAACTCTTTAGCCCATTTTAGGATGGATACCTTCCATCCTATAAAAACTGATCTTTCTGGACTCTATTGACGAGCATCTCCCAACAGAACTGTGTGATTTTTTTAAGTTCTTTAGAGATACAAATTATCTGCAAATAATTGGGCTGGCAGATGTGACTCAGTATTGTAGAACATGTTCAGCCATCTGAGTCAGCAGTGATAATCCAGATAGGCAGAACTGCTTAGCAATTTATTCCTTCTCTAACTCTCCAGTACTTCCATATCTTAGACTGGGCCATATCATGGAAAAACTTTGGGCATATCATAGTCCTATGCACTTGAATGGGTTTGACTGTGGTTTGACTGAACGGTTTGACTCCAAGTGTTATTGTTGGGAGCTGTGACCTGTAAATACACTGGCACAAGTCAGCCTCTCCAAAAATATAATTTGTTTAAAGGGAAAGGATGCAGCATATGAAAACGTGTATTAACAGAGCAGTCTGTACATGTGCTTTTACCCTGAACTCATTTGTTTAAATAATCCAGAGCTCCTTTATCTCCCTCAGAGTTGGTGTCTCTTCTAGCAGTGGCATGGATGGTCAGGGAGACTTCTGTAAACTGACACATGTACAGAACTTCTTACTAACATCTGTCTAAGGGTTATCAGAAGTGTTTACCGGAATTCCATGACAATTTAGTCTCATTTTAGTCTCACATAACCCCCATGTGACAAAGAATGCAAAAGAAAACAAGCAAAGTGGCAGTAAATATTTTATCTGTAAGATATTACAGTTACCTTTCAAAGCTTCACCACAATATATTGGAAACTTTTTATGTTTTCCAAGTGTGAGAGACAATTAATTTCTCTTCTGCATCCTAGAGGACATAAACATTTTCTGAATATAACTGTAATTTTGCTGAACCAAGAAAAGGTAAGTATCTTCTCTCTGCTCCAAATGTCTTGCTGTTTCATCGTTCCATATAGAATATTAAAAAGTATGTAAAGCTGAGTGCTGTGGTGCACCTACTGGGCTGCTGTCCAATAATCTGGTGGTGAGTTTTTGTGTGTGAACATGTAGCATTTTTCCCTGCTGCATCCTCCAGTCTCTACAGCAGTATGCCTGTAAATGTCCTTTTTCTGCCTACTCATGAAACAAAACAGATATGAACAGGAGCAGGAAAATAAATGGTCATATGCTTATCTATGATTCATAATTTGGAACAGTATGATCTTAGCACCATCCTTCTCAGAAAACGAGAGTAAGCCAAACTATGAATAAACAGATATAAACAAACCACTCTGGTGAGTTCTTAAAGTCTCAGGCAGGCAGGAGCTGTGCTGTAGCTTGTGCACTTCAGTGCAGAACAGCAGCAGGTAGTGATTCCCTCTACCCAGCTGGTGTGGTCTGTAAAGGATGAAGCCCTGCACAAGTCCACGTCTCTGAACCAAGGCTTCCAGTCTGCACCTGGAGACATTGTTGATAGAGAGGTCTTTGGACCTGGATCTTTTCCCTTTGCATTATTTGCACTGTGTTTAAATTCAACAGGGAGGCACAAAGCGATTGACAGAACGTGTTTAGTGATTGAAGTATTTGTGTAAAAAATCTGAGAGCCATTGGTACACACAATCGTTGTTCCTTCCCACTGCTGAAAAAAAAAAAATGTTCTAAAATCTACTTCAGCTTTTTCTATACATCAGCCAAAATGATTTGCCAACTGCTCATAAGGAGTAAACCCAGAATAAAATAAGAACATTGATAATTTCAGTTCATCCAAAATGTAAAAGCTGTTGGACAGATGGATCGCTATTTTTTTGCTTTCTCATGTTTCTTTATTGTTATCATGAAATAAAGAGATTCTGTTATTCACAGACCAACAGCTTTTATTTATATCACTTTAAACTTGGATTCCAAAATGCGTATATTATTTCATATTTTTTAGTTATTTAAGAAACGTGTTTTTGTTTTTCTGTAGTAGTTTTTATGAATGCAAATGCAAAAGCTTTCCTAAAATCCATATTAGAGTATTGATGTTTTGTTTTCTCTTGAATTGGGCCCTGTTTATCTGTACTCATGATCTTGTTCATAGATACTCTTGTTTTTACCTTTCCCTCACAGAGGTCTGGAAGTTCTTAGAGTGAGCAACAAATCTTATGGCTATTTCATTATGGGGAATTTAAGCACATTTGACAAATCTGTTCCATTCATAAACTTTTGAAAAATCATGACACAGATGAAGCTTTACAAACATTCAGCAAGTGCCTTCACTGAAAAGAGACGCTTGATCTATCAGTCTTTGTCACTTTGTCACTTTGCCTGATCTATCAGGCTTCATCACCCAGGAGAAAATTACCCTTAATAAAAGTCTTGTGAGCCAGGAATGGCACGGGGAAGTTGCTGCTTTATAAATTCTATTTATTCTGATTGCAGTTTATGAAAACATCATGTTGCATTCCAATTAGTTGCTACCTGTGAGTTCCTGCAGTGTTCATAAGCACATAAACACAAAATGTAAATGTGTTTTCTATTTCCTGTTTGTTTTCCTTAATCGTTTTCTGGCAATAATGTGTTTGTGCAATATAACTCAAACACTCTGTTTTAATACATGCTGCTTTCATATATTTTTCTACTATCTGGCCGAAGGGGAAATAAAATTTATTCCAGCTTCTGTTTCTGAAAGTATTTAAGACATTGAATAGATGTGTTTCAATGAGATTAGGAAAGATAAAATATATTGATACCTAGATAAATTGCATGCCATCCAAAACCTAGAAACTCAAAGTCTAAGGCTCAGATTCAAAAAGTTTATCCTTTTTCTCAGTACAGGAAAATATGAATTAGTGAAAAAGAATATAATTTATTTATATTTATTAGATTCTGAAAAATTTGTCTTTCATTAGATTCATAAAGAATAACCAGAAAAATCTCGATTTTTATGGGAGTGAGTATTGTTTTGGACATGAAGTGTACACTATTCCAACAGGTAGTTATAAAAAAATAATATAAACAGCCTTGATACCTATGTAACATTTATTAATCTCCTCTCTACTATGCAATTTACTCAAAGCAATATGCTGTGCTATGTCTTATATGTGACAAAATGGTACATAAAGTACTGAACATAGAAAAGTATATGCACTACATGGAAAAATAATTTAAGTATGTTATACAAGAATAGCACTGTAAACTGACTAATCAACTTTGTGTGATGCTGCAGTTATTCTATTGTGTTGAAAATCTTAGAGGAAAGAGAGCAGGATCTCAGACTTTCTGGGTACTTTTCATAGTGAAGTATGCTGAGATGGATAAGGGAAGTTAATATGGATGCTGTTTGTATCAAAAAATAAATGTATTGTAAACCTGAGACTCACACAATCATTACTATGAACTAGAGAAACAGGAGACAACAATGGCTTGGTCCCCAAATCCTGTTTCATTTTGCTATTCAGATTATTAACGCATTCCTTTAATTCTCAGCTTTCATTCAACCTTGCCAAAGAAGTTTGCAAATTAGCTCTATATTATGATTTCCCCTTGGAATGCATTTCCTGTAAGGTGGGATGGAGTGGGATTTTCAGGAGTGGTAAGCACTGGCGTTATGAAGGAAGATCATCCCATGGGACCAGCTCATCGAGGTTAGGAAGGAGGCATCTGAATTAATTAGAATTCATCCAAGAGACTGCATTAGATCAAGTGTGACAACTTGGTGGCAGGTTAAACTAAAAATAAAGTTGTTGACATAACAGGATAAAAATAATAAAAAAAATTATGTTGCATGAAGAATTACACTTATAACAGTTTCCACAACATGACACAAAGAGATGGAACAAAGCTGCAAGCATCATGAAACTGAAATTTTCATGTTCAACTCTTGTGAAGTAAGGCAGGCTCTGAATGAAAAATTAATATCAAATTAAATACACTTAAGTGGACAGAAATAAGTTAACTTGGATTTTTTTTTCTCTTCCTAATTAAAGCTGTGTACCTTAAAATTTCCTCACAGAAAATTTAGATTTTTAAAGGACAGTAATTAGCTGATTTCATTTTTTACTATCTCTGCTTGTTACTACGTTTCTATTTTCTAAGACTTCCAAGAATAGAAAGTACAGGATTTTCTTATTGATAAAAACATGAATAATATTTTTTTAATGGGGGGGGGGGAGACCATGATATTTTATTCTGTCTGTGGGTTTGGGTATAATCCTGAAGAGTTGAAATTTGTTCTGTAGCTACGAAAAGGCTTTTGAAATAATTTCAGATTTGAAAGTTAGTGCTCTGTTCACTTATTTAACTATGGTTTGTTTTTTTAATTCACATGCACTGAAATCTATTAATTGAATAATCACTGAGTCCAGTGAACTGAATCATAGTGAATGCTTGGAATTAAATTATCTTAAATTATGTTTATATGCACTAGTTTGGCACAAATTTGATTATATAAATAGTAAATTGTTCAGTTAAAGCACTGTTAATAACAGAATAATAGAATAAATTAGTGAGTTTTTGAAATAATTTAGCCAATGACTGAAAAAGAAGGACTGTTTTAGTAATACAGAATTTCAGGCAAAAGCTAAAAATCCAAAAACAATGAAGAAAAATTTGTAAACTTAGGAAAGTTCTAGAACTACATGCATAGGAATGTCACGTTGGTTTAAGGTTATTGGTAGAATCACAAAGTGCCTTTGATAAATTAGACACTCCCATGAACATGCCTACTGCAAAACCACTTTCTGTCAGGTGAATCATGATATAAATGGAAAGAAATACTTATTTCTAAGGATATATTCATTAAACCCTCTATCTAAGTGCCTTTTTCCGCTGATAAAAATGGTGACCTAGAAATGCCTGCTTTTCTCCACTGTCTCTGAAGGAAACCTGACAATCAAGTCCAGTTCTTTCAAATATCCTGTTTTAAATACTGAACTGCTAAGGTTTGTATTCAATGACAGAACTATTTACAGTGATTTAAGTGGCATTTGTTCCTTCTTGCTCATTCCTTTCCCATATCTACTCTTTGAATTGTACTTTCAAACTATTTGTGTGTCCATGAGATGAGAAAGTCCCTCAATCCTATTAAAAGCTAAGTGTGAGAAATATTTGATTTTTTGCCATATTAGTTCCTTAGTCAAGTTCACATCTGTTTTAAGAAAATTTTGACTTAATGGATGAGAAAGCAGAGGCTTTTTGTGCTGGTATTTTTGCCAGAGAAATACAGGTGAAACCAGAGACCATGGTCAATAGGCCTATAATGATGCATTCTTTTGGGGAAGGAGTGGGGAATAGAGAGCATCAGCCTTCAAAGAAATCACAGAAATGGAGTGACATGGAATTGCAGACCTATATGTGACTATTGTGAGACTCTATGGGGGACAGGGAAAATCCCACAGGACTGAAGAAGCAGCATAATTCAGAGCTGGGAGGGAGTTTCAGTGGATCCCAGTATTTTCCTCACTCACATTGATAAAGGGTACAGGTATGAAACTGAAGATGGAGTAAGGCTAAGAGTAATTGTAAATATTGTGAAGAGCATAGTTAGAATTCCTAAGACAGATAAAAATGTGCTGTCTAAAACCAACAAGATAAATCTAGTAAAGACAAGGAGAAAACTCTTTTTAGTAGGAAGAAATATCACAAATACACGACAAAAAATCCCCTGCATCAATAAGGCAGAATGGTATCTGAGGCTATAATGTACATGAATTGACATGTAAATTAACAGTGGGATATGATGTCAAAGGAGACAAATCTCTTTTCTGGATTAACATACACTTTATAAGAAGGCTGATATTTCATCTGCATTCACTGCTATTAAGATCTCAGCTAGAATTTTGTGTTCCTCTTTTCAACAAATCTGTATTAGAATGTTATAGACCACTGAAAGATAGTGTAGTTGTGAATAACAAGAACGGCCTGTGGAAAAACACTCCAAAACTTAGGCTTCATTGCTCTAAAATACACAAGGTTTAGGGAGATATGAGAGCTGTCATCAAAACTGTGCAAGACCATTCTGGAGTAATCCATCTATTGCTATAGGAAAGGATAGTAAGAGACATTTTATGCATTTAGGATAAATTTTCACCTGTTTGCAAAGATATTCAAATAGTGAGAAAATAGGGTTTGGAAGGCTGTCAAATTTCCTTACCTAATCTTTTTTAAGGAAGTTTTTTAAGCATAAGAGGTTGGATTAGGCTCAGAGGATTTTGCATCCTGCCTGAAAGAGTGGTTGTAGAGGATGCTGTTTCTGTGAAGCATGATTTGAATTTAAAGACATCTCTGAGTTGATGACATTGGCCAAGTTATGAGTTTGAATTAGAGTAGTATGTGAATACTGTTTAGAATTAACACAGAGTTTGTAGCAGAGAGGGAAAATTAAATTTTGGGTGGGATCAGCTGAAGGCAATGGCTGAATATTGTCAGCATTAGATGACAAAATGCAGGGTCTTTAGAATATAAATCGTAGGAATAGCAGAACCAGTGCAAAATGTTAAATACAGGGGTTTCAGAACTGCTGAAAAACACTTCACTGGTAAAAATTATGAGTGGATCCACTATAGATTATACATCTGTCTGCAAATTTTGAGCCAAAATATGAAAAGATACAAGCTCTGAATAGTGTTGCATTCTAATGCATTTTAGCTGAATATATGTGATAACTGTGCTAACATTTAACTTGAGATAATACCTTTTAAAGCAAATTATTTGAAATAAACAGGAAACCGCAAAGCATCATATTTTCAGAATGCAAACAGTTAGTTTGCAATCCAGTCCAGTATCTCGATTTAGATTGTGATAGAAACCCAACTAATTTCTTTGTTCCCAGCTCCCCTGTCACGTATACTGTATGTATACTGTAGAATGAAAGACAAAACTCAAACAGATTTACACAGATGTGGAAAATAGTACAAGTGACATTCAGGGCTTTATCACCTTCTTCTATAAAATGAAATAAGAAAATCTCAGATCTTAATAACTTCTGAAAGTGGAAGCAATTTTAGCTCTGACAAAGCCACACAAGACTCAAAAGATTTGAGAGGGTGAGAGGGCTTCCTATTTTGGAAACCACTTCGGGTAATTCTTTGGGAAAAAAAATAGTTTTTCTAAAGCTAATAGTTCAAGAAGTACTTCCTAAGTTTACAGCTTAGCTACAAAGGCAAATTGTCCTCATGCTGTTGTCACTGAAGAAATATATACAAGCATATTTAATGTTATTCTTACTTTGTAATGCCTATTGTGGTTATGAAATTATAGAGTTATATGTAGGTGCTGATGCATGTGTATGTATGTATATATGTATTTCTATGTCTATACATAGTTTTATTGATTTGGTATCCACAATGATATTTTTTGTTTTGTTTTTTGTTTCTGTTTCTGTTTTATTTTTTTGTTGTTTGTTTGTTTGTTTGTTTTATTGATAGAACCTGGAAAAAAACAGCAGAAACCATGACCTTTTCTTTTTTCCCATTCTGTTTATGTGCAGTAACACATATGGCTGTTCTGCCATACTAGATAATACTCATACCTAAGGAAAACATGAGGAACTGCTGATTCCTAGGAATTTTGCCTTGTGTTCTAAGCAGAAGAAAAGGGATGTGTATATGTGTGTCAGGATATATACTTCTGCATTTTCTTGATCTTATGTTAAGCAGAAGTAAATTTATTGCAGAGGTCCAGAGGAGGTTACAAGGGAGTTTTTCTCTCTTATGTCATTTACCTCTGACATATATACCATATGTGTTTTTCCAGGTCTTTCTTACTAGGTTTTAAAATGTTTCCTTGGGAGTGTGTGTTATTCGTATGCAGTGAAACTGAAGCAGTAGCTGTAGAAAAGAACATCTGGCCCTCTTCAGAAGCAGTATTTTTCTCAAAATTGTATGTAATATCCAATAATGATTTCTGTCTAGTGAAAGACTAAGTGAATACTGATTAGGAGCTGTGTGTATTTTAGATTAATTATGTCTTGTGGGCAGTGTAGCATATGCTTCAGTATCCAGAAGGCTAAATTTAAGGATACAGAAATTGCCTCTTAAAAGCAAATCAAAGTCACAGGAGCAAAATGATCTTAATCCCATCTGCTGTCAGGGAAGAGCCAAACATAAGATAACAAAAATTTAGAGGTCTCCCTAATGGCTTGCTACTGGTGCTAGATTACAAGTTGGTCTTCATGGTCTTAAAAGGTATTTCCCAACATGAATTATTCTATTATTTTATAATTCTATGGTTTCTTGCTTTATTACAATTCTCAGCTGTAATCAAGTGATTTGTAGGCAGTGAAACCACAGATTCTACTGAGTTTCTTTAAACTTAGCTTTTTAAGTTAATAAGATGATCTGATACTGTGTGTTGTTGGTTTTATTATTTCTTCTCCTTCATAATTCCCTTTTCTTGTGTGTGGGTTATTTTTTCTCCTAATATGGAAAATTTAATATAATGACCTATTCCAATGATCTGCAGTCTCATAAAATAGCCATTTTATTTAATTTATCTAATTTTCTCCTTTTTTTTCCATGCATAGAAAGTACTTCTTCCTGAAAAATTATCACAGGAACGTTGAACTTCATGTCTATGTCCATTCTGGTGGGAACATTGCAGGCAATGAATACTGAATAGCTAAGAAATAGCTTATAAATATAATCAATAGAAAGTATCTTGTATCATCACAGATAATGAAAGTTATTTCCTTTTTCCTTCAGCTGAGGATTAGAATGTGTTCATATTTAATGGTAGTCTTCATTTTAAAATTGAGTAGGGAATTCTTGTGGAAACAATCTCAATCACTCCCTTTTCCCCAGATTTGGCACATTTTCTTCCCTCCAAAACCTGTGTTTGCAGCATGCCTGATTTAAATCAGAAGTAATACTTGTTGCATTCCTGAGGCATCTAGTACAAGACTTCAGAGGTTATGCTTATGTTTATTATACTGCTGTAAATAAGTTAGAGAAACCTGTGCTAATACTTAGGTTTATTTATTCCCTAGCTTTGATTCTTAAGGAATCTCAGCCATTTAGCCCCACCTGACAGAAACATCTGTGAAAGGATGATTGAAGTTAGAGCTTGACACTTGCACTCAATTCCTAGAGCAGGTTTTGTGGCAGTGAAAGGGGATTGTGATGACCCTGTGAGGTTGGTTCCTCACAAATTGGGAAGCAGGAGGATAATGTGTGACCAGGACTGTAAGCTAGTGTCCTTGCTCTGTAGCTTGAAATGGGTTGTGTGTTGCACAGCAGATTCTCTTGTGATCTTAAGGGCCTGTGGTAGAGCTCTGCTGACCTTTTGGTATGGACCACTGCCATGTAAAGGGGTGATGTGAGCAGAAGGACACAGTAAACAGGACTCAGCTTCAGCTGCATAAATCATCTTCATTCAACGCATACAGATAGGAGCCCAAACCTACAACCTCTCTCCTAGCCCAAGAAATGCCTTTCTTTACCTCCAGTCAGTGACCAGTTTAGGAAGAAGAGAGAGACTACAATCTGTGTCAGCCCATTTTTTCTTTCAAAACTTAAATTTTTACAGCCCACTATTTGTGGTAGTATTGAGCACCCATATTTGGCCACTCCAGAGCTCTCTGTCTCCATCCATCTCTTCCCAGATCCAGCATGGAGACATACTTCATCCTATGCATCCTTGGGAGATGACTGAGTCACTACAAAACAGCACAATGAGAGACCTTTTTAAAAGCATTTTAGCTGGATAGAATAAACGTTAGAACAATTTTTCTTCCAATTCCCAAATAATTACATCTATGATAATGTCAGAATAGAAGCAGGAGAGAGCTATGCCTTACAGCCCAGCAAATACTGGTTTTGCCATAACCATTGAAAGGCTGTAGGTTTTGGACTCACGGGACAGTGAAGGCCAGCATGATGTTTGTTTTAGCAATTGTCTAATGGCCAGATGTCTCACGTTTGCATGAGCTGGAGCTCTGTGAAGAATATGAATGATAAATGTCTGGAAAACCTTGTCTGGATTAGATGATCTAGATTATCTTCCATCTCTCATGATCCTGTGACAATGTAGTCTATGAGTGATCAAGTGTCTAGAATATATGAATCAAAATTTTCAAGTTTTTTCCTACTGATGTCTTAACCTATGCCTACCCTATTCCTCAGGGCTCTGAATGGATCCTTAAGAATCAAATGAAATTTTTTTTTAGGCATCAACCTCATCTGTGTTCCAGAATCTAGAGAATGCAAAAAAGTTCATTAGGAGGGAGGCTTACTAATCATGCCACATATGACTAGATATCTCTCATAGCACGTATTCTATGACATGCTGCAGAACACATAAATGTGCTTGCTGGGCTGCTTGCCTTTGCAGGTCTCTGAAACTGCCTGAGCCTGAATACAGAGTTTAGTCATTTTCTGTGTTCTCAGAGCATCATTTGGGATCCCTTCAGGACACAGGCACTAGCTTTCTGAAGCTGTCATCAGGTGAATGGAAGAAAGCATTTACTGAGCCATTATCAGATTAAACATCTAGGGAAGAATCCTGGAGTTAGGAAAGTGAAACAATGCCAGAATTTGAGAAGGTTTTTTCTTGTTGGCATTAGACCAACATATTGTACTCAAAACAAATGTTCTTGGTTTTGAATTTTCTACTCTATGCTGTAATCAATAGAAAGAAAGGAACATTTCATGACTTTGTTGATTTTACCAATATATTGCTTTATTTAAGTAATAGAATACCTTTTCATAAACAGTCCTGCATTATAAGAAACTCCAACATCACCATTTCTACATGTGTTTCACTGCACTAGCAGCTCTCCTGGGACCCAGAGCCCTGTATGCCACACAACCTTGCTGCTGTCCTTCCCTGTCAAATCACCCTTTGTACATACCCTGATGTGAGGACTGGATCTCGCAGCAGTCTTTCAGCTAACAGATGGGCTTGTAACGCGTGGTGGAGGTTATTACCCTGCTGACACAGACCAAATGAACATGGCAAACTGCTGTCCATGGCAGACACACTTGGTGAATCCGTATTCTTTAAAACTTTCCAAGAGGTAAAGGAATTTCTGTTAAATCAACCTGAATTTGCCAAGTAAGGCTGTGGGTTTGACCCCTGTATGGGGTCACTTAAGAGCTGGACTCAATGATCCTTGTGGGTCCCTTCCACAAGAATTCCAGAATATTCTGTGATTCTATGAAAAAGAATCCCTTAAAAGCAGAGGCATTCTTAATTTTCACACAGGTACTCCCTCTGGTTTTAGTCTCCCTCTTTTCCAATATATAGCAAATATGTAGCTTTTCTAGAAAGTTGCAAGGCTTGATACCTTGATACCTGGTTTATCACCTGGTGTCAAGTGTCTGCATCTCTAAAATGATGTGTTCACTTATAATGATACTTTACAGGCAGTGGTAGTGCTCCTTATGGGCTCTGAATTATAAAATTTTTAGGTAATATAACTTAATGTGGTGACTAATTTTATATGGGATAATATTATAGACTCACAGAATTATTTAGGTTGGGAAAGACCCTTAAGATCATGTCCAACTGTTAACCTAACACATGCATCATCAATATTACATTCTTCTTCAAATTAAATCAGTCTAACCCTTGGAAAAGCACCAAAAATATGATGATAATATTATTTTGAAAGCAACTGATTTTCATGTATAGATAATAAATACCATGTATACATCCTATTTATTTTATATATGCATTACCCCACAGAGAAGAGAGCTTTAGATCACAGAAGGTATTAGAGTCTCATTTAAATGAAGTCTCTCAAGTACTAACAGACAGGATCCATATAAACATTTTTTTTTTTTTTTCCAAGTACTAGAAGATAAGAGTTTTATCAAGTTTGCAGGAGGGTATTTTAGACTTGACACTAAAATATGTTATTTGGTTGTATCATGTCATGTGTCATATCTTTATTGTAACAAGAATTGGTGAGCCTGTGCTGTAGCATAAAAGCTTTCCGGAAGGCAAGTTTTTTGTTTTGTTTTGTTTTTTTTAATAAATGTCCTGTATGCTTTTTGAGAACAGTACAAGAGTTTTCATAACTCTTTTGCTCTTCCTTCCTCTGTCCTATGCCACTCCATTTTATATTGTAGAATTCTGGTTAAGGTTTATTAGAAATGGAATTTCAGCTGCACTGTATGTTGAGGTACACACAAATTTAATTTCTGTGAGTCTTATTTTGAGGGCAGAGTTCATTCTGTTTTTTCATATACTGCTGTGAGACTGATAACTGTGGAAGGATACCAGCTTCCTGCCTGGTCTCCTTCATATAATGGAATAGTGATCTGCATTTGGCAGGAAAAAAGCAAGCATTTTCCCTGTGCAGAGATAAACTCACAGCTGCCTGCCCTCTGAGCAGACGCTGCTGAGGAGGTTTTTTTGTGTGCGTTCTTTTTGCCTTAATCAATTGATCTTTGTCTGGATAGAGTCCTATTTGATTTAATGTTGAAACCTTGGATGAAAGAGTCAGGAAAATTTCCTGTAGCAGTTTCCTGTAACCAGACTTTGAAAATCTGAGTAGAAAACCCCTTACTCTATTGACAATCCAGGCAGTTGTGTCTCTCAAGAGCTATTAGAGGCTTCCTCCTGCTAGTCTGAAAAGCTTTTACATAATGTGGTGGAAAACCACTTTGTCAAAGGGCACAAATACCTCTTCAGAGAATTCTGAAAATAGCAACCTTCCTTCCTCATCTGCAGCACAGTAGGGGCCAGCTCAGCAATTACTATGATGACTAAAGTGCTGATAAAACAGCAGTACTCACCCTGAGGAGTCTTGTAAATAAAGATCTCCAAGGCTGTCCCAATCTTGTTTGGGGTAGCTACAGCAACAGTCCCAGATCTGCCAGCAGAATGCAACACCCTCAAGTCAGATGAGACTTAAAACATGATTTATATTTACTGTAAAGCCTATTTTCCTACTGTGTCATCCCTAAATTAGAAAGGGCAGAATGTATGTACTTTGAAATGTTAACTGAGGCAAGAGATGAATTGTTATTGGCAAACGATTCTGACCATAGACTTTTATTTCAGTCACTTGAGTCATTTCTGGATAGGTTTTCCAAGTCTCAGTAAATATACTGGGTACATGCTCCTATTGCTGCCTACACTTTTATCCATCTGTTATCATGGCACAATTCCTACTTAGAAGTTGGTCAGACCATTACACTAGATAAGAGGTGCCAAGGGAGTGTGGGTTTAGACATTTACACAAGCTCTTCTGCAGGCTCTCTGTGCTCTGAGATAGGATTGCCACATTGATGCCACATGCTTCCTTACCTCATGACATCTGTTGGTGCTGAAATGCCAAAAAAACCCCTGTGTAAGTACAAAATGGACCTTTCTATTGTTTGTATATGTTGAAAAATTTAATTGCAACAGATATGTTTCATGAGATCACATCCTTTTCCAAATACAGAATCACTGTGCTGTTGTTTTTAAAACAGTTTTATGACTCATAATATCAGCCAGTAAGTTTATTGGTTCAAGAAAGTTTATGTTGGTCCTAAGTCAGCTAGGTTCAGTAGCTATCTTAATTAAGACGTACCTCAAGCAGCTTGATAACTAAGTCTTGATCATCAGCATGCAGTTGTTTGATTACAATTTCATCACAGAACAGGTTTTTTGATGCATTATACCATATTTCTCATATTTGATTTTAGTTTTTCTCTTGGACAATTCTTTTACTTGATCAGTTTATTCAAACTAGTTGCTTGCTAAAGGACTACGTTATTTTAGAGTAAGTTCTAAAATGTGCTCAAACACATGAACAGATGTAAGTTGAATTGTATCAGCTTGACAAACCAAAGATCAGCTGAGCTGTGGTACCTTTCCAAGTGCTCGGGTACTCAGCCTGCTTGATGAGTGCACCCTCAGTAAATTCACAGATGACACCAAAATGGGTGGGAATCAGGAAGGCTCTGGAGGGATCTGGAAAAGCTGGTTTGATGGGCTAGCATCAGTGTCATTGAGGTTTAACAAGTTGAAGTGCCTGGTCCTGCCCTTGGGTGACAAGAACTCCATGCAATATTCCAGGCTTGGGGGTGAGTGGCTGGAAAGTGGCCTGGTGGAAGAAGACTTGGGGATGCTGGTTGAGCCATCTGAAGACAAGCCAGCATGTGCCCAGGTGGCCAAGAAGGCCAATGGCAACCTGGCTGTATCAGCAACAGTGTGGCCAGCAGGAGCAGGACAGGGATTGTCCCCTGTACGCAGCATTGGTGAGGCCACACCTCAGGTCCTGGCACCACTTCTGGGCCCCTCACTACAGAAAAGACATTGAGGTGCTGGAGAGAGTTCAGAGAAGGGAACAGAGCTAGGGAATGGTCCAGAGCAAAAGTCTAATGAACAGTTGAGGGATCTGGGGGTGTTTAACCTGGAGAAAAGGAGGCTCAAGAGGAACTTTATCACGCTCTACAGCTCCTTGAAATGAGGTTTAGTGAAATGGGAGTTAGTCTCTTTTCCCCAGTGACAAGTGATAAAATGACAAGAAACAGCCTCAAGTTACACTAGGGAAAGTTTAGATTGGGTGTCAGGAAAAATTCCTTCACCAAAAGGGATGTCATGCACTGGAACAGGCTCTCCAGGGAAGTGTTGGAGTATGGATGGAGGTATTTAAAATACTTTTAGATGTGACGTTTGAGAACATAATTTAGTGGTGTACTTGGCAGTGCTGGATTAACAGTTGGATTCCATGACCTTAAAGGTATTTTTCAACTTGAACATCTCTATGATTCTGTATTGAATATCCACTGTTAAATTACTGAAAATAAGCTAGTATGACATTTTAATGAGTTAGCTTATGGCATCATAACAGCATTAACTGATGATAACACAACTTTGTTGCAAATGTGACTAAATAGATGACTGTAACACATTTTAAAATTCAGTCAGAACGGGAATGAACATTTAGTCATGTGGTGTGGCCACACTGGGAGGCTAAGTTCAGCAAGCAATAACTTCATTGCTTATAACAACATTCTCAGCTTATCCTTACTTTGTATTGAAATGCATTTGACTAAACATTGGTAGTAGTGTAGTCACAAGGAACTATTGTGTTTTAATTTTTACTGCAGTGGGCTGAAAGTGCATATGTTGGTAGTTACATGAGCTTATCTAATGAGAACTTCATCATTAAGCACCATATCATGATTGTGTTCACTGACATGTGTGAATCCTTGCATGTAAATACTTACAGGAGTTTTCTTCTATAACGTAGGATATTTCTAACAATTTTTTCACTACTGCTTCATAAACAGAAGTTGAAGTAGAAATGTAACTACTTTTTACACAAAGGAATAATAAGACTTGTGCGATCACAGTTCAGATCTTATTTTCTATTCACTTATTTTCTGTCATTGTAGGATCATTTCTGGGGTCTGTTCTTATTTTGAATTATATTTGAACATTTTAACTCAGCATTATTAAGATTTTAATTGAATATCTTAAAAATAATTTGAGATCACAGCTTGTATAGTTGATGTACATTTTTAATACAAAGTTCAGTAAAGAAATGGCAAGGATTTTGGATCAAATGCTGAGTTTTCCCATTCTGTTCCTAGTGCTCACTGAGACTGGGTGGGATTCAGATAAATATTACTATCTCTAAATTTATTTGACTACAAATAGGTGTCCATCCTCCTATTAGAGTAAGTGAAGATCCAGTCAAACTACTTGATGGAGCCTAGAGAGGGAATTGGGTATCCTAGAGTGGTACCACTAAGAATACACTTCAATGTGAGCTCTTGATGTGAATTCAGAGCTCTAGACTAGGACTGAGGTGACTAAACTGAAGTGCCTAATACCATTTCAAGCATGTTAGAGTGTCATTCTTTCTTTGCTTGTTTGCAGTACAGAAGGCACAGGTGTTCTGTGGATACTGGCTCATATCTTCCAGCTCCTTTTTTGTGGTTTGGAGTGTTACTGCATATTTTTTGGTGAAAAGACTTCTCAGTAGAAGGTGGAATCTTGCACTTCTACATATGTGGCTTTTTTCACATTCTGGCAATACGAAGAAATTACAGTATCATTATTTATTTTTAAGTATTTTCCCCAAAAAGAATCACTCAAAACAGTATTTCAACATACAAAATAAAGCTGGTTTTTTACATGAACATACACATTCCCATCCCTATGTAGCAGTTTGTCAGTTATTCTCTGAGCACCACAAAAATATTCCTTAAGTGTCCTGTTGGTTGACAGTTTCTATCAGCGTTAAGTAATCATTTCTTTGCACATTGCCTGTCACTTCAGACACATAAGATTAATCAGTGCCTTTCATAACACCCTTCTGGAAATGGAAGTTCTTAGTGCACTTATCTTTTCCTCTCACTGTTTTCATCCTCTTTCTTTCTGTGCATGTCAATGAGAGAGAGACTTTCTGAAGACTTGAAGGGAAATGTTGCTGAATTAAATTAAATGCTCAAATAAACATCAAATAAGTTCTCTAGAGGGGAAGTGAGTTAATATTTTCTGAATGCTGGCTAAACAAGAAAGTAAGATTACAGTTGGACAGTAATTATAAAAATTACTTCATGGGAACAAAAATATTTCAAATTTTAGACATGACAAAAACATTGGAGAAAGATTCATTTGCAACCAGGCAAGAAGCCTTTACTACGTTAATCTCTAGACTTTTACTAAATATTCTCAGGTTGGATATTCTGGAATGCTTTAGAAGAAACAGTTTTATATTTAATCTCTACCTGATTCAAATGAAGGCTTGTTCTTCAAATTTCCATGAAGTCTGGGGTAGATTTCTTTAATTCTTTTTAGGATTATAATTTTCATTTAAGATTAACATCATAAAAATGAGTTTAAAAATTCTTTTTACATTCAAAAATATAAGTGTAGCTCTTTGATATCTAAGGCTGCATTAATATGTAGTTATTTCTTGATCATATAGAACAAGTGATGACAGAATTATTTATTAAAAATTTATCACACAGAATATTTGTCTCTTTCATAGGAAAGAGAGACAGACCATAGGAACTAGAGACATATTTTGCATATTCATTTTTTGACTGACTTAGAATACTGTTCATGTCAATGACTAAACATTTTATGTTGTAACACGTAAATTATTCAGGTGATGTCACAAAGTGGCTCAAGCCCTGTGCATCTCCATGAATTGGTCAGTGATTCCAGTCCTGGTGTACCTCAAAGAAACCTTAGATACCATTTACCTCTTGCAGAAGTGAACAAGAAATTTCTCTAGTCTGAAGTGCTTTCCTCTGACCCTATCTCAACAGCAAGAAATGTGTGTGAATGACTCTTTCAGGGTTCATTAAAAACATATCAGCAGATGGCTGAAACAGTGAAATCCTGCTCCTGACGGTCACTTTCTACAGGAGTAGAAAAAAGCAAAACCTTAACTTGTCTGAGCAATAACAAAGGAGATGCTAAACCTTAATGTCTCCCTAGAATCCAGTTATTTCTTTGGAGTGTTTTCTGTTGAAGCTAAGTGTTCTGTTTCTAAGAATTACTGGGAAATTGCATTTTGTGGCATGTCAGACGTAAAAAACTCAGTGCACTCTCTCAGTAAGACACTGCATTGTGCAAACTGTTTTCAAAGGTGCCTAATCACACTTTCTATTCATCCTGGTACACCTTTGATTATGAATGCTATGCCTGTTACTAGATTCTGTAGGTTTTGTGCTATAGGAATAAACTAGTTTAGCTCTGATTTGTAATGGGAATTATACATTCATGCTGGTGTTTGCAGACAGATTAACATATGTAAATATTCAAATTTTTTCAGCATTTATTTTCTATTTAGAAAAAAAAAAAAACCAGTGATATATTCTAAAAGGTATACCCTACAAGGGAACAGGATAATGTAAAATAGTAAATTTGGCCATTTTTTTTATAGGTTCTAACCTATTTTTTAAGTATGACTTATAACCATAATTATATCTCTTGTAAAGCCACATAAAATATAAGCTTCTACACATAAAGTGTGTGTGTCTCTGAATATCCTTGTAAAGCTGATTTGAATTCTACCTTCAGTCAGAATCAATTCTGTTAAAAAAGTACATTTGACTCTGCTCTTCAATGACCTCTGAACTTCTTGCTGAACTTCATTTCAATGAGCCATGACTAATCTGACAAAACAGCATGTTGTCAAGAAGGTTGTTATTCTAGCAGAATGAATAAAAAGAAGAGAAAATAAAATTTCCAGCTAGAGAAATGTCCTATGCTACAGGTATGTTCTGGGGTTGAAGGCTCTTGGACTTGCAATAATATATGAATGCTTCTGAGAAAGACATTCTAAAATATTTTTTGCCTTAATTTTTCAAGATAATTTGAGATAGTAAAATGAATCAATAAAAAATAGAAAATTAAATAAAAATAGTAACTGTAATTAGAAATTCAGAAACTTTTCATTTACTCTTTCAGCTTCACATTCTCCCCATGCTATAAGTCTCTCATGTACAGTAGTTGAAGTGTTTAACCACTTTTTTTTGGATTTTTCACTGTTTATAGTAAAGACAGTTTCCAAATTATATGTAGGTGTTATTGAAGACTTCCTTTACCTCTTGTATATTTCCTCAGGCAGGTAGCCAAGGTTATCATCTTTATTTTTCTTCATTATGGGTTGGTTTGGGTTGTGGGATTTTTTTTGTTTTGTTTTTTCTTTGTTTTGTTTATTTGTTGGGTGGGGGAAGGGGCAGATTGGCTGATTGGTATGGATTGTTTTGGGTTTTGTTTCCTTAACAGCAGAATTTCTAATAGAAACTCTAATTGTGCAAGTCTAGAATTTCTTCTATACTATCATGTATTAGAGAGCTAAACTCAGCAACTAAGTGACATGGTTTGCCTTTTACATTTGGTACTTCTCTCATAATGTTCTTATAATCCTGAATTTGGTTTAAATTTACATATGATAGAAACAGATTAAGTCCAGAAAATCTAAATCCTGATTTCAAATAGTTGTTATTACAGTAAGAGCCGATTGCAACATTTTGATCCTTTTCAGTACAGGTGTTTAAAACTATCAATTTAATAAAGATTCTCACAACTCTTGCATGAAAATGGAGTCAGAGAATCATGGGAAAGCTCTCACAGACATAAAATTAGATTGTAATTCATTGCAAAAAGTTGTTCATAACTGTAAATTGAAGAATTAAACAGGACTGAACAACATGGAAGTATAAGAATTTACAATTAAGAATCAATTTGCAAATTTTAGTAATGACCAAACTATACGCTCTTGTAAGAGTTGATCTGTAATGCAAATAATATATGCTATGCTGTTTTAGAGGTTATCATTAATTTGTATCAAATATCAGTGAATTCATTCAGTGTTCATTCAGAATTAAACTATTCTTAGTTAAAAGGGAGAATCTATCTGTTTTTATTTTTAGCTACAATGCTTAAGTTGATAAGATATAACAATTGCCAATTTCTCCTGGATACACTGAAATATTCACTGGAATAGTAAAAAAAAAAAAAAAGTGTTACTGCTGTGTTGAAATTATGCTCTTGCCTGACACAGTTGATGTAATGAGACCATAAGCAATATAAACTATTAGTAAACTAATCATGAGTTGTGGAACAAGTTATGGACTGAAACTGCTTGTACTGTTGATCAGCATGTTTCCTGGAATGTTTTTAGCACACAACAATTTAAAACAGTACAGGTCAGTTGAATGTCATAATTTTCATAATAGCTTGCAAAATGCTGCCACAGCCAGTCTGGATGGAGTCATTCTTGTTTGGGCTAAATTGCTTTTAGGGGAAAGGTCTAGCAGAGGCTTACAGACAGGAGCTCTGCTGTGCCACCTGAACTCAGTTTTAGAGAACAAACATCGACCCATTTGTTTTAAGATCGGGCCATGGGGCCCTGCCCATTAGGGAGGCTGATGGCCAAAACAGCACAACTTGTACCTTGAGAAGAAATGCTGTAATGGCTAAGCAGGGTGCAGATTTAACATCTAATTGTCTCTCTTAAAATGTTTTAGGCCTGTGTTGCATTAAATTAAACAGATAAACAAGACAATGATGTGTCCTTATGAGAAGCATGATTCTTTCATACCCTGTAAAGTTAGTTGTACCTATCTCAGGTATTTCAAGACAGGTAAGATTAATGTCCCACTGACATCTGTTCTCTTTTATCTCAGATTGTGTTCCTACGCTTGAAGAGGGAGAGATAGATTTACAATTCTGTGCTTCTTTGTTCTTTATTTTATTTTCCAGAAGAGAGGCTGAGTAGCCTTCGAAAGTAGTCCTTCTAGCACTTTAAAACACAGAGCATGTCAAACATTCTCTTTAGGCACTGTGGGCTGAACAGATATGATTAGCTTTAGTTGAAATCTGCTATACTCACAGAATAGTTAATCCTTCTGCAGTTTAAATAATCTTACATATTCCACAGGTTCTGCACAGGAAAAACTTGATTACCTTAGAAACATTTTATATCTTAATTTTACGTCATCTGTTTTGGCTGAACTTCAGCAGACTTATATAATACCTATATGGCCACATTGTCCCTATGTAAAATTTTAAAAAGGCCTTAGAAGGAATCCTGTTCATAGATGACAAATTATCTATACATTTTTTTCTGCCATTCTTCTGTAATACCATAGAAAGAAGGAGTTTATAACATTTATCATCAAACTTTTGGGACATTTCCTTTTCTACAAATATAAAATTTAATTTCATCAAAATTAATGTGAGTAAGGCGCAAAAGTAAATACTGACACTAAACCAAAGATTAGTCGCTGGGCTTGTGTCTGGTTCACTAAACAGTCACAATAAATCATAAATTTCCAAATACACTTTGACTATTGCACAGAATGCTGTAATGATTCCTTTTCTTATGAGCATTGTGAATTAAAGTCTGAGCAGGACTCTGACATCCTGAAATGAGCAAACTATCTAAATGCAGCTTGTCCTCATCTGTGTAACACAGAAGAAAGAATGGGGGAGTCTGAAAAAGGAATAATATTTTAGAAAACATAACACAGACCTCTAGAAACTGAACTTATGATAAATAGCCTAGATCATACAGAAAAGCTGAAGAAAAGAGAGATATTTATTCTCACCTCACTTGTTGTGGCACCAGATTCTCTGGGGGTTTTTTTTGCATCTGAACTCTGTATATTAGCCTCATGTTTACTTATATCTAACATGACATTTGCATAAATTGGCAAAGGTCTCAGTTTTACTGAGGACACTTGTAAATCTCACCGGATAATGTGAGATTAAAATTAGATGCTGTTTACCTATCTAGTGGATCTGTGCTCAGAGTGATAAACTGTCAGCCATGAATGTTGGTACAATTTATTCTTGTAAAAATTATTGTAAAAGAGATAGAAAATGACAAATTCATAATGCCTTCTTGTCACATAGATGACAAAATGAAAAAAAAATCACAAACTACTTTTTTTGTGAAAATCATCCAACTGTAATGAGAACAGAAAGTAGCACAAAATATGTACCACATCTCTGAGCTCCCTAAAATGTGATCTTTTTGTTGCCCTCAAATGGCATTTTCCAGGTTCATTTACTCTGCACATTCTATAGTTTTTTTTGGTTCCCTTAGCTGTTTCTAAATGGCTCATTAAAAGTATGCACAGATATAAAAATGTGATGTGGTCGTGCAGTTTTTACTCAAGACATTTTAGAAATATTTTATGCCTTTCATCATTGTAAAGAAAAATGTAAGATTATGACACTTTCCAGATATGCATGGAGAGCTGAAACCAAATAGAATCAATCTGGACTGGCTTGCGGGGGGTTGTGGGTGGTTTGGGTCAACAAACATAAACTGCATTCACATTATTGAGTGTGATTTAAGAAAAGTAGCTTGAGTCTGAAATGCTTCATTATGTTTAATATGTCTTTTAATAAGTTCTAGAACTCCAAATATGTATTTTATCTATTTATAGTCTTTTTCTTAAGACGGAGTATGACATATTTTCTTACCTCCAGAAATTCTCAAAACTTGGTGAGTCAATTTCCAAATTGGTGGCACAAAAGACTCTATCAAGCATACATGTTCTGGATATCCTTTTGAAAAAAAGGTTCATTTTATGACATATTGATTAAAACAGATTCATATTAAAAATAAGCTCTTGAAAAATTTTATTTGGGCCTGTGATTCCATGATAATGTTTCGTGCCCTGCTTTTGCAGACAGAATCCTTCTACAATAGATCAACAATGACATGTTTTTCAAGTCAAACTAACGAACATACAACTTCCTAGGGAGTTCATCAGGTTTTAGGGAGGAAACTCTAAAGGCAGATTAGCCAGTCCCACAGAGAAGCATTTTTATTTACATGTGTTTTTACCATACTTACTGCTGTTACATAACACAAAGTGGTTACCAAACCATGATAAATAGAGCAGCACTCATTTCCTCTTTTTTAAAACATCGTTTTTTTCTGAGAATGGTCATTATTGATGGGATGAGAGTAAAATGTGTGTTTTGTAAACTTGTAACCACCTAAGCCCTCTGGATTTTGCTGTGCTTCTTCCTCCAGCAGCTGGGTTTCCTTTTCGTGATGCCTGTTTGTGAGCATTCATCCTGTCAGGCCTTGCACTGTGGTACAGTCTGTTTTCCACAACTTTTACAATTACTGACTTTTGTTGTTTTTTTCAGTTTTTATTAAACTCTTAAACCATTTCCTACTTTTATTTGTGTCTGTTTTTTTAAATTAGTTCATGTGGTTTGTTGATTTAATTCAGGGAGTGCTTTTACATAAAACCAGACAAAACCAGGCTTACTTCTCTGTCTTCATGTGTTCAGCCTAGTTTATTCTACAATTTCCTAGATAAACTTTTGTCATAAAATACTCAATTTTGTTGCAAATATGGCTTTGTTTTCCTACTTCCATGATCAATTAAATTCATTAATGATTATTGACAGCAATACTATTCCCCTAAGTCATTTATAAGGAATGTTTTGGCAATATTAGGCACCATGTACAAATTAGTTCTGTAAGATGAAATGTCCCATGAAGAATTTATTGGGCAAATACTCTATCACAAAGAGAGAGCTGAAAAGAGCTGGTATTAGCTGAGTGAGATGCACACTTACTATAATACATTATAGTTGTAATGTACATTTTTAACTATGATGGAGAAGTAGCTAATGAAGCATTAAAGGATAATGTTTTCTCTAAGTGCTAATGTAGCATAATCAGGGAATTTGAAACAAAATCTTAATAAATGAATGAAGCAAGTTAAAATTATTCTGTCAGATTGGTTACAGAGGTAAATGTTCAATCAACAATATGATCTCTTACAAAAACTTAAGATGGCAAATTTTATTAATCTAGGTAGGCATTTTGATTATGATTTCACTTCCCAAAAATCGCTGTGGAATGAACAGTCAGCTGAATTAGTATTTACACTTTTTTTTTCTTTTCCTGCAGATACAAGCATAATATAAACACTTTTCTGTTGCAATTTTTTTTTACTTGGCTTACACATTTCTAAATTTATACTACATCATCTCTGAAAACATCAGTAGAAACTCAAGATTTTTCAGAAAAGAAGTCTGCTTAGTTGTTTTGGTAGAATGATTTAAATGATTGTATCCAAGTTCCATCTATAAAGAAAAAAGATTGTTTCTGAAGTGCTGGGTTTATATTAACTGCAGATGATTGCAGGACATAATTTTAACTACTTTAATGTACAAAAAAATTCACTTCTGCACACTGGAAACTGCTTCCAGATCTGCCCTTGAAGACAGATGTGAACTTTCCACTTCATTGCCTAGAGATGTTTCTTTTGAAGAGAGCTCCATAAATGGTTCATTTTACAAGCAGACTGCATATTATTCTGGTGTCAAAAGCTTGGGAATTGATTACATAGACTATAATACAGATATGATAATTTTTGGTGTGTTTTAGGATGCAATTTGAATTCTTTGTGCCATACATCTGGAGTTTTGATCTCTGGAATACACTCTTAATGCTTTTGTATTTGCAGCTTTCCACAATCCATGTTGACAAAGACTCTTGCTGTCTGCGATTATTTAAAATTTCTATCAAATTATGGTATAATTGATTTTTTTTTGTTTTTACTCAGGGAGATGCATATTTTACTAAAAGTTTGTTGTTTTTAAATTCGTTTACATGATATATATGATCAAAAAATAGAATGTAAATATGAATTCCTAATTTAAGCTATATAGTTTCATAAAACTATGAGTAAGTTCCTATTCTAAAGATAGCTTTCTTTAGAAGAAAAAAAAATAATATCCTGGTTTTATAAATTATGAACTAAGGTGAGAATGAAGCAATTAAATTGTTCAGGTGCCATAAAGTCAAGAACTAAAAAATTATTTTAGACAGTTTTACCAAATGACTGTTATGGTTTTTTCCTTTGTTTTGCTTTGGTTTTGGTTTTGGTTTTTTTTTTTTTTTTTTTGGATTGGTTTGGGTAGGTTTGATTGGTTGGTTGGTTTGGGTTTTTTCATTCTTTTTGGTTTTTTTTGGTGGAAATTGTGATAATCTTAGGAAAATAAGTAATTTAGAAATCAGCAACAAAATCCATCCCACTGTTTTGTTTTGGGTCTTTTTGGGTTTTTTTTCTTTATAAAATGCTATTTCATTGGTTTTAGACTATTCATTATAGGAGTATCCCGAGGTGAATGGAGAGCTTGTAAGTAGCAGAAAGCTCTGGGTCTGTCTCTGAAGAAGAATAAAAGAACAATAAAAATGGTTGTAACATTTTTGCTCAGGATTGTTACACAGAAAAGTGGAGGTGCTGTCTGGGTGAGACCCTTACTTTCATCATCAGGATTCCCTTGGCCATGTGTGGGCTTTCATTGCCTGGAGAACAAAGATTAGGAGGAAATTTTGGGGTTTGAGGTGGGTTTTTTGGGAGTTTTTTTCATCTTGTGTTTTTTTGAGTTTTTTTACTTTTCACATTGACTTCTTTGTCATTGTTATCTCCAAATGTTTCTTCTTTACTTATAAGAGAACATACAATTAAATTAATTAGAAGCTGACATTAGTATCATTCATCCTGGAAGACTGAGGGTTAGAGCATGTTATTTATGATGTAAACAGGTTCTTTAGAAGAGTATTTCAAGGATTGAGCAAATGCTTCAAAATTTATTAAGACTTTAAAATTGACTTTTAATGAGAAAATAAGATCAGTTTATTTTACATATCAGCAATACAGTTGACAGCATAAAACTTCAAATGAATGTTGCTCTTATCCATTTATTTTCTGCTTATGTTAAGGGTTATTTTTTGCCATTGTGAGTTCTTCAATAGGGGATAAAAATATAAAATTCAGTCCAAGGTTTGGAGAATTAAAATTTTTGTTTGTTTTTGTGACAGATGTTAATATTTTGGGTTTAGAAGTAAAGTAAAAGAGCTGTGCGCTTCTGAAAAAAGTGAAAAGAGCAGTTTAGAACCCAGTAACACTTTATATTAAAAGTATTTTAAAATATTTCTAAAACTCTTCAACAATTTTCAATTTATCTGAAAGTTTTACTAAGGGCAGTTTAGTGTCAAATACCCTTTTAAAAGATGGTTCAAGATAGGCCATGCTTTCAAGAAATAAGTTAAGCTTTCGAGCAGTTTCTGCTGCCATTGTAAGAATGATACAAATATTAACCACAAGAATAAGGTTTTTCAAACCTGGCATAAGGTACAAAACTATTAAGTATGAATACATTATGTATAGTAATAATAATAATAAGAAGAAGAATACAATAAATGCAAATAGAAAATATGTTGTTTCACAGTAGAGCCGTATTTATTATATTTTTAGCATTATTGTTGTAGAGTGTTATGTAGTTTAAATCAAAAGCCATTTTCATGCCAAAGTAACTGTGATTCTTTTTGCCAAAAGGTACTGTGAGTATAACACCCATTTACAGTTCAGCTACATAGTGTGGGAAAGTGCTGAGTTTGTATCACATGCATCTTGATCTTGCATTACTTCCTTTAGATATTATATTTTTAAAGTTTTAACATAATTCTTTAAAAAGGTAAGTATGATTAAAATTCATATTTTCTCTAGCTTTTGGTTTTGTATTTTTATGCCATGTAAGAGCCAACATGTAAAAAATTCAATGGATAGAGAAATTATTGGAACAATAATCTTTGAAGCTAGAGAAGTTCCCCCCATACATTTGGTTCTTTCTAAGAAATGCTGAAAGGTTGAGAATAGAAAACTGTGAGAAACTAGAAGGATTTTAGCATTAGAGAATCTAATCTTTTGACAATAACTGCCCCATCTAGACATAAAACCCCATGAATATAAGTTTGTTCGGCTTTCTGTGTGCTGCATACATCTGTATGTGTGTGGATGTTGATGTATCATTCATGCATATATGAGTGTAAAATTATGGATTTTCCCTTTCCTTGAAATATTTTTGAAGGTGTATGGAGGGATCCTCTGTCTTCTCATCAAGGAGAAATTCTGAATCAACTTAACTATATAAGTAATTGTGTAATTAGTATTAGACCTGAGCTGACTAGTTGATTTGACTGAGTTGATTTGAGAGGATTCTTTTTCCTTCTCAAGATAGCAAAAAGAAGTGAAAGTACAACTATGGAATGCAATGAGGTAATTTTGGAGGCATTTCGTTTTTCACTGTCTGTGTAGGTTTTCTTTCCCCACTTTGTAGTACTGTGTTTATTTTGAGACGTGAAAAACTTAACTTTAGAAGGATAAAACAAGTAATTTTCAATCATAATGTGTGTATTACATGCATTGCAAGTCAATATTTTGGGGCCTTGCCTTTACTTCCAAGGAGCTATGGAAAATTTATTGATACTAATAAGACAGGAAAATAAAGTCCCCAGATTTCACAGGGTTGAGTTTTTCTTGGGATTTCTTTTTGGGTTCTTTTAGTTGTTTTGCTTTAGCAGTTAAGAACTGTCTTTTCCTCTTATATTTAATACTTATATTGGGAGTTAGAAGTACTTTTGTTTTAGACAGATTTACATGGGTTTAGATTATTTGCTATTTTCTTTCCATAATTTCCTGGTGTCTCTTGAAAGTAAATTCAAGCTTATTATGTGTGATTGCAGGAGTATATAGGATTTATTTGCACATTAAACATAAAGAAAACATCTGCTTTAAGTCATGCTGTAGCATCACAATATGTTATACTTTTAAACAGATTGACTCATTTCTGTACAAAATATTGAGAAGAATTTTTAATTAATATTAGTCTGAAGTTTCTCAAGAAAAGTACTTTAATTCTTCTTGTACATATTCGCCAAACTATGGGAGAACACAGCATGCTCACCTTTTTTGGTTCACAATTTTTGTCAGGATTTTCTTGCTGACTAATTGGTATGTTCCTTTTTAAGACAATCTTTCTAATATTTTCTATCATGTGATGTCACGAAGCAAAATTGTAGGCAGGAAAGTGCAAGGTCAAAACAATGAACAGGACATACAGAAAATATTATTGTCATTTGAAATGTGTCACTACTGTCTCCCGCCACATCTTTGAGCAGTGACCTCAAAGGAGGATGAAGCCAGAAGACTAAAAGCTGTTTTTTTCTCTTTTTCACCTGCACCTCATCTCTCCCCTTTCCTTTCCTTAGACTTTGTACTGCGTTGCCTCAAGGCTTGGGAATTTGCCTCTTATCAGTGAAAATGTCCACAGGTGATGATAAAGTGTTTTTCTGCCCATGTGTTGCAAAACCAGGCAGTGACTTTCTCTGTGCTCTGGTGCTCTGCCATCTCTGCACACTGCCCATGGCAGGGAGGTCAGTATGGTTTTCACCTCCTCATTTTGGGTGTTTAGAAGAAATGCCCATTGGGAAGAGCTGAAGAAGCTGCTGGAAGGACTGTGTGCTTCTGAGCACGTACCCTATCGAACAAAGCCGTGGTCATTCTGCACAGATGTCATATCTATTTCCTTTGTTTACTCCTTTTATCTCTTTGCCTGGCAGTTGCCAGTGTATCAGGGAATGGTTACATGCAAACCTCTTACTGTATCTGTAGCTAATAATTAAATCATTTTCCAAAACCAGATAAGGGTCCTTCCTTCCCTTTCTGCTGGACCTGTGTTCTCTTCATCAAGAATAGTGTATTTCCTTGACTATGAATTATCCCCATTTTTTTCCTATGCTTGTTTCTTTGCCTGTCCCCCTCATTTTCAGGCACCTAAAGAATTCAGATGCTTTTCACATAACACTGAAAGAAAACATTATACATAAATCATTGCTAATAAACTGAAATTATAAAGCCATGTAAACACAAAATAAGTGATAAAACATATACACTGTGATTGTGATTAAAAAGATTGAAACAGAAGAGATGAACTGAAAAGTGGAAAAGAGTCAGTTGAACTGTCTTCAGGTATTTAAAGCTTTTGAATATCAGACCACTTATTAAGTATCAGATTATAGATTCAGGTCTTTTCTTCAGGCTGCTATTTTAGGAAGGGTTTATCTTTGGATTTTAATGGAGGCTCTGTGCAAATTTCACATTCATCCTTGATGTGAGGTCCATGTGGAGCATGGTTTGCTGCAGGCTCTCTCCCTAATCGGGAATAGATACGACAGTCAGACCACCAACACTGTTCATATATGGAGAGAACATCCCATAGCCTGCTGAGCGAATCTGAGTAGCCAGAGTAGTAACTTTAGGTTCTCAGTTAAGCATTTAGAATTTAGGTTAAATGAGACTGGATGAAGCTAGGAGCTAAAAAAAAAAATAAAAAAATCAAATCACCTTTTATTCTTTAAGTATTTACATCTCTGTTGATAGCATTTCACTTGAAGCATATAGATCCCTCTTCATTAAAAAATCAATGCATTAATAGGTAAAATGGGGACAAAAGTCACACATTTCAATCTGTCTTACCAGAAATTTTTGGTTTTTCAAAGCATAATTTTGGGGCGAACTGCACATGTTAGTTTTAGGATTATCTGATTTGCAAGAGCAAACAAAATGGAAAATTACTTTTTACAGCAATGATGTATATCGGTAGTCTCTGTATTTCTGTTGGGGATGACCAAAATAAAAAGTTTTTACAGAGAATGATTAAGGTGTTTGTAAGTATGATCCATTAAGGTTCAGATAGAAAGATTACGTTTGGAGTTTATAAATAAATACATATTGTGAGATGTAATAAAAGTAACAGTTCTTTTTGTTACAGAACCTAGTTTTATAGCTAAGATCTAGTTTTTGAACAAAAACAATTTTCTCTAGACTCTCTGTAAAAGGTCAGCATTGAACACAGAATTGAATAGATCACAAACTCTTCAGGGGATGGTGTTGTTTGTTGTTTTAGTGCCATCTGTGACACTAGACATTTTGTCAGTTCAGAACCAATAATAGCGATGGTGGGATGGGAATACTCACGAATTCTGCTGACCAGTTTGTGGGAAACAGTGATTCAGTGGCTAGGAGGCACAATTATTCTTTGAGACTGTTGTAATAAAGGGTACAAAGGAGCATAGTGAAGCTTCTCAACATCTACATAGAGTCAAGAAGGATTACAATAGCCTAACATTTTTAAAGCTCTGACTAAACTGGTTTATAAAATAACTATTTAATAAAATTGTATTTTTACCATAGAATTCAGACACTAACACAACCTTGGATTTCTTTGGTCTATAGGATCTACAGAAATCTTTAAGAATGACAATTCCATCAAAGCAAGTTAAGAATAGCATTAATAGAGGTCACATTAATGCACAACAGCATGGTCATTTGTCACATATGCAAGCAAACAGAAATTGTTTTAGTCATCTAACTGGGAATTATCTTAAAAGGACTTATGAAAGAGAATGTTTCTGAAATAATTTTTATCTGACTCTAATTGTCAGATATACACTGAAATAAGTTTATTTCATAACTATTACCTTCTCATCCTGCCAGTAAATTCTGTATCTGCAGTGGCTTTTGGGAATGAAATGAGATACCAAAATAATACAGAAACCACTCTGAGATGGACTTAGTAGGTTAGAAGATTGCTTAATAGGACAATTGTATAGTCGTTGACTTGTAAGGACAGAAAGCTGATTTTCATGTGTACTTCGTTGTAAAAGTCAATATTCAAAAATATTTTGTTTAATAAACAAAAGGTTGGCCTTTGAATGATGCCCGTATCCACTTTATTGTTTTTTTCCTTCACTGGAGTTGTTTTTGTCATGGTAAGAGAAGTCACCAGAGGTACTGAAGTGCTTGATGGGAATTTCTCTGTGCATGACAGAGGAGGAAAGATCATGCCTTTGTTTTGGCCAACAGCACCCCTACAGCTAAACCTGCCAACACAAAGTATTTAGCTTTTGGTCATCTTGTTATAACGATGCACAAAAAAAACCCAAACATATTACAGTGCAGTTAGATGCAGAGTAAAAACAAATGCAGTGCTCTTCACCCCTTCTCAATAAAAATGCAGTTATTTTTCCACAGTTTTGGTTCTTTTGCATCTGTGATGGTGATATACACTGGAGATACATTTTTGTGCATTGACAGCATAATTTTAAGCCTCTAAGGGATTTCAGCAAAATAACTAAGGGAAATTAAAGTATACACAGGAACTATACACATAAAAATCCCATTATCTATTAAATTTAATTGCTAAAATAAAAATTTCCATACAACAGAGGAATTGCTGAAAAAACACAAAAATTGAGCTTTTTCTGAAGATGCCAAGATGTATCTTGAAGTACGGTAAGGGTATACACATTTCAGAATTGTCATCACTTGAAGGAGCAAATCATCCTTGTCTTGTCATGCTCTGTGTTTCATATGTACATAATTGAGTGAAATATTCAGCAGTCCCAACCCTATTAAGTTAAGGAGCAGATAATTCTTGACTCATGGGAGAAACACCAATTCCTCTGTACTTTTCTGGTACTCTGCTGCAGAATTTACAACTCTCTTCCTTTATCACTTGGTGTGGAAGAAAACAATAATTGAAAATAACCTATTTTATTTCATAGTTGTGATGGCTTATAAGTAAACATATCAATTAGTAACAATAATGGCAGGCTGGGATAACCTAATCTTCCTCACAAACAGAAACTCTTTTTCTGAGAAAAAGATAAAAGATGGTATTTTGTTTTGCATTGTTCAGATAACAATCTCACCTTGGTTGCAACTTTAGTAGATAAAAAAATACATCCTTAAACTGAAAAATAAGCCCCTTCTTCCTCCTGTTGACAAACTTTTTTTGTTCTGAAGTGATTTTTACAGGGTATTTTTTCTAATTTCTTTAAATTCATCTGAAACAGTTTTTTGGGATTTCTATGATCTCTCTTTAGTGGCTAAAAGACACCTTGATGTTTAATATCAGATTAATTCTGTGGATCTATTTAATGTTAATGATATAATGCATTCTGCTCATGATTATTATTTCAGAAATGCAGTTTTTAAAACTGGTAGGATTTCATGAATCATTGAGCCACTTTGTTGGCAATCTTATCATATATTGAAATTAACTGTGTTTCTCTGTACCAAACTCCTATTGTATCATACTCCAAACTTCAAATCACTACTGGCAAGGAAGGTGTTCTAATTTTAAAGCTAAATTTTTCCATGGACAACTAATATCCATTTGGTTGGCAGCCAATATACCTTTCCTCCCATATAAGTCATATTTGTGGGATTCATTTCCCTAGGTTAAATTAGCCATGTTTTTCTAACCTTTTCTCCAAAAATCAGCCATCTGACTAAGCATTTGTTTGCACATCATTTCTCCACTTAGGGTCGAATCCAAAAATAAGTTTAAGATCCTAAGTGACATTTTAGACAAAATTTATGTGTAAATTCAGGAGAATGAGCCTGGAAAACTGCCTGTGACTTCCACAGACGCTGTATCTGTGAAAACCTCTCTGCATTTTTTTCTAATTCTGGATGCCATAGAGGCTCCACTGTGGACCCTGTGTCTGCCAAAGTGGCTTCATTTAGACAGTTACCTCCTGCCTGCCTAATACTGTTTGGATAGAGGGCATGTGGGATTTTAGTAATTTTTTAAAATATTTTTTTCTTCTGCCAGATCTAATTTTGTGGTCATGCTCTGAATATTTATGTTTCTCTATCAATCTGTGTGGCATAGGTGGTAACTTTTTTATGCACAGGTCTGGCAATTTGAATAGTTCTTCTAGTGACAGGAGATCTAAGTCTTCAGTTTGTGTGGGATATGAATTTGTATATCACATATCCCAAAGAAACGCTGAGGCCAGCATTCCCATTCTGGATGGGAATATAGCCTCCCCTCTGCATTTTGTTCAGGCAATGTGTACCACAGGCAGAGCGACACAAGCAAGGAGGATATACAGACTTGAGGAGTACAGAGCAATTTTTGGATGAATACACACAGCAGACAGATACCAATGAAGAACTGCTAATATTAACATACTCCCCACCTCAGTGAGGCCTTTGAATTTTGTCCGCTGGCCAGACCAGTCAAGTCAGCAAGCTTCAACTTCTCCATCTCCTTGGAACATACCAGCCAACATTTGCACTTGCTGGGTTGTTACCATCCACTTCTCTGTATTTTCCTTTTGGCTTTGTACCTTTTCATGTCAGTATATTTTTGGCCTGATTTTTTTCTCCCTGTGACACTATGTGGTTTTACTCTTTTTTGTGGTTTTTTTTTTTCCTTACATCACCTGACTTTATGTAAAATACTGTCTCAGCAGCCTTTTTCTCAATGAAACTGAGCTGAGGACTCTCAGGTGTGCTTAGGACTTGAATCAGACACCTGAAACTCTGAGCTGAGCCTTTGAAGAGCTCCTTCACTCCTTTTGTTTACAGAAAGGACCATTTTGTAACAAGCAGGGCAGAGCTCTTGCTTGATGACTGAAAAAGAGACATTCCCAATGAATGTTAAATGTATGCCCTTTTCATAATGGCATTTGATTATTACAAAACTGAGTGAGGAGAACATTGTGACATAGATACTTTGGTTGTCCAGCAATATTGGGTTATCAGGGTTGCTGAAGATGTAGGGAGAGAGCTGTGGATTCAGGATATTAAAGCACTTGTATCGCTTGTAATGCCAATCATAATGTCTATGGCCAGTTCAGGAACCAAAGGGTGTGAAGAATTCTGTAAAGAACTAGGAGGATTTATCTAGCAAAAACTGCTAAAAGAAGATGATGTCCATTTCCCAAGTCCTAATAAATTTGGGTTGACAGGCTAACTGAAGAGGTGGCCTTAGGAAAAAACTTGCATTCAGGGCATGAGGTTAACTGAGGAAAAGACAAGTCTAAGACTGAGGCATATGACTTCATGGTATAAAATTTGATTTTACAGGGAACCGTTCTGACAGAGACTCAGGAGCTAGAGGCCTGGTGCTATAAGATGATTTTTGTAGGCTCTTTTGTGACCAAATATATGCATGATAATGAAAAACCATTATACACATAGATGTGGAGTAGTATGCAATGCTTATACAGTGGCACGGAAAAATAAAGTGGTAAATATATGCAGATATAGAAAAAGTCATAGGGGACAATGACAAGGTTAATGATATCACTGGATATCTGAACAATTCCAGGTTATTTCCCTATTATTACATATATCATTATGGCAGAGAGACAAGTCTGGGAGTTCCATCTTTTGACAAAATTTAGTACATTTTGCCAACCTGCTATTCATCAAATTCCTTTCCTCATGTTAATTGCCATTATTTTCCTTTTTAAGAGTTCTACCATGTCTTCCATGTAGTATGTCATTCCAGCAGCACAAAGCATAGTACTGGAGTTGCAGAGATGCAGTCCAGGGAAAAGAAACTAGATAGGGACAGCAAGCAGTGACTGGGTAACTGTTTTGGGTTTTAAATGCTTAATACTGTTACTAAAGTTGCTAAAGTTGTTATAGGCATTCAAAGAACTGAGCCTGTGAAGGATTTAAATAAGGGAAGGGGAAGTGATGATGAATCTGAGAAGAAGCAAGTGTATGAGCAGTGAGTAGGCTGCAGCTGAGAGGTATAATCAGCAGACCTAGGAGAATAGCCAAGTGTAGATGTACCACCAAATGTAGATAGAAAAGAAACAAACACAGAGACCCTAGAAATGGATATGGAGATAAGGAAATAAAAATAAAATAGGTAAAACAAATGGTACTGCGAAAAGAACATGTGAATCTAAAGTATAAATTAATATGTTCATAAAGAATATCTGTATAGCAGTAATTCTTTGAACCATGGATTATTTCATGGCAAAAGACACTTCATTATGTTTTTATGTAATTAAAGATGGCTAAGGCTAGATTCTGAGAAGCTTTATACATTTAAGTACTGTCTTATTCTCATGCCCTGTGCTGACTGAAGCTCTATTAGCACAAATAGTAATGGCATTATTTCTGCTTACATTGGGAAATTAACATTTTTTAGGCTGAATGGATAAAGCAAAATCTGCCCCCTTTTTGTGGGTTTAAAATCTTTTCAGCCCTCCAATAAATTAAAAAAAAAAAAAAAAACCCTGATAATTATTTTGCCAACTTTTTTATATTGATCTCCACAAACTTCATAATAAAACAATCAAAGCTACTACAAAACTGTATCTTTTTTTCCGTAGTCTTTTTTCAATAGTCTTTAAATGTTATCTAGTATATTTAGTCCATTGCAGACTTCTAATGATAATATCATGATATTCTGTGGGGCAAATTTGTTTCCTGGAGCATTGCTTCTATTTTCAGTTTATAAAAGACAGTGCACAACATATTTATGGCTGCCAGTACTGTTTTCTAGAAAACAGAGGAAACTATGCTAAGAATTCCAATAACCCCATCTAAAAGAGATATTTTCAAGAAAAATGAGTTATATTTTGCCCATTCATTAAAAAAAATAAAAATAAAAAAATACTTGTATTTCTTAATTAGTGATCCCCAAACAAATGATGTGTAGTTGGAGCACTTTAAGTCCTAAGGAGGAGGATAATAGATCCTGGAGGATTATGTTTAAATTCTTTTTTCAACAGAGAAACTAAGCCTAAATTATATTTAATAGTCTGATACAGACTATTAAATATAATTTCACATTCAGTTTGGATTTGCAAAAGATATAGTAAATGTTAGGGGAGACAGCTGATTCAGCTGCTAAACTGCATTTATTTGGAAAATTTTATCAGGCACTATTAAATTAAATATTTTTTTGTGTCAGTTGCTAGGATGCTCACTAGTTTGGTCATTTCTATAAAAATAGAATAATAAATACACGAGACAATTGTTTGATCACCTGAATGATAATGTGTAAATTCTTTCTTTGCTTGTGCCTGAAACAAAATTTGTCAGACAATTTTATACATTAACCTGCCTCTTCTTACTTGCATTTCCACAAAGCTAGCCCATATGAGCTATTCTTAAGATTTTTGTCGTATCTTCTGTGTTTCTTGTAATTTATATATCACTTATAAAAATAGCTGATCGGCTGTTTTTAAATGTAGATTTTATTGTACCGTGTACGCCACTTATCCACCAGTGGAGCTCATTTTGCACAAGTGAAGTAAATCTTCATTAGCTATTCTAGTATTCAGAAGAGTCTGGTTTTTTCTTTCCTTTCAATGGTTTTCTGTGCTTAAAATTTTCTTTTGCTATTTTAAAGGAACCATAAACTAAATCCCACTGGAAACAGTGTGATTACTCCTCTCATGTAGTAGCTAGGCAACTGGCAATGAGATCTTTTGCACAGATAGAAGCACTTGTCCTTTTTCTGATTTTCTGGGAAGAACAGTAAAAGGAGCCAGTGTGCAGCAGGGATTTAGCAGTAAAATGAGCAGAGGTGATCTTCCTGTTGAGTTATAGCCATAATAAATTTATACAGATACCAATATAAAACCTCAAGAGGGGATTTCCTAAGAGAAACACAGAAAGCCATGAGTGCCAGTTGGTCCCCTTTTCCTCAGGCTTGCAAAACTATAGGGACCTTTTATAGGTTATAGAGACTTTAGAAAGAAATACGTGTTAGAAATAAGTAAGCAAACTTTGCACATATAGGTCATCAATACTTTGGAAAAATGTTGTTGTTCTTAGTTTTCACAGTGCCTTTTTATATTTGTTCATCTTGGCTTTCTGAAACCTGATATGCTCAATTTCTGGCATGGTGCTATGGATCTTCCTGCAAAAGCAGGAAAGAAAAGAAATAACTTACCAGTATGCATAGCATTCAGATTGTAGAATTCAATTGTATCAGCTGAAAACACTGTATGATTTTATTGTTACTTTTTCAAATAAGTAATTTCATGTTTATTGTATCACAGGTACAGGAATGGTTGTGCTTAAACTGCCAGACCCAAAGGGCAATGTCAGGACAACTTGGAGATATGGGCAAGGTGCCACTTCCGAAAACAGGCCCTTCACAACCAACATCCAAACCACCTGCTCCTCCTCAAAAACGGCCTGTGCCTGCTGTCTCACATTCCCCTCAGAAGACTTCCACACCACCTACTCCAGCAGCAGCAAAGCCAAAGGAAGAACCAGGCGTTCAGAAGGAAGCTCCAAAACATCAGCAGGGGAGATTGGAAAAAACATTGTCAGCTGATAAAATCCAGCAAGGAATTCAAAAGGAAGATGCAAAACCTAAGCAGGGAAAACTTGTCAAGACACCCTCAGCTGATAAAATCCAGCATGCTTCTCAGAAAGAAGACCCAAGGATTCAGCAAACAAAACTGACAAAGGCAGCCTCCTATGACAGAGTTTTGCATGAAGTTCAGAAGGAGGACAAAAAACTTCAAGAAGCAAAGCTGGCAAAAACATCTTCAGCTGATAAAATTTTGCATGGAGTTCAGAAGGAAGATATAAAACTTCAAGAGGAAAAATTGGGAAAGATACCCTCAGCTGACAAGATTTTACAGGGAGCTCAGAAAGAAGACCCAAAACTCCAACAGATGAAAATGGCAAAGGCACTGTCAGCTGACAAAATCCAACCTACAGCTCAGAGGGAAGATGCAAAACCTCAGGAGATAAAATTGCCAAAGGCAGCTTCAATTGATAAAATCCAACACGGAATTCAGAAAGATACAAAGCTTCAACATGAAAAAATTAAGAAAACTTCATCAGTGGATAAAATCCAAGAGGAAGGTCAAAAAGAAGAAACAAAACTTCAACGAGGGAAACTGTCAAAGGCACCTTCAGCAGATAAAATTCCTACAATAACAACTGCAGACCAAAAGAAACCCCTAAGCACGCTGGAAGAAGATAAAGAAACTGTGCTCCCAAAAAAGAGCACAACACATCCAGAAGACAAAAAGGAAGAAATTACAGTTGAGATGAAAGACCATATTGCTGAAAAGAAAGCAGACGTTGAAGCACCTTATGAGGGACTGCAGGCTAAGGAGCAAGATGTTAAGAAAGAGGATTTGACAACTGGGATTTCACACGAGATTTTGAAAGCTGAAAAAGCTCAGGAAGAAGAAATTCCTGTTCAAACAGTACCTTTGCCAGGAACCGACCACGTGGAAGCAGTGCGAGAAAAAATAGTAAGTGTTTTTCTCCCTCCCACTTCCCTATCTCCAGCTTAGTATCTGATCCTTACAGACTTTCTCCTTCCTGCTTTACTGTTACTCTCTTTCCAAAATTATTTTAAATTCTAAAACCAATGACTCCCATTGAGTGAAAGTTTCAACAGTTTGTCCTATGCTCTACATGCACATTTCAAAATTACTTTCCTGATTTTAAGTCTCAAGCAGTTAAGCATTTGAAACTAAGGTAAAGCTCCTGTTTAATAATTTTTCCAATATTTCAGATTTATTTTCCTTGATCTCTGTATTCAGACTTTGAAGATTAATTATTGAAATCAGAGTGTTTTCATAGTTTTCAATCCCAAAAGGGAATAATCTGAGAGAGTAAGGTGTACAGTGCTTTGTAATACCAAAATATAGTATAAATTTCAGGAATACTTTGTGATGCCTGAACATGGTACATGGAAGTATGCAATCTTTACATCTTTTTACTATTTAATTAGTTTATCTCATACAGACAAGTACATTCAATTAGGGTTCTTGTGAGCTCTCGAGTCAGAGGAGTGGGTGAGTTGATGATAGCATGTACTAGGGGTCTGCATTCAAGTCATTTTATCAGCTGAAGACAATAACATGCACAGTTTGTAGAGAAATGAAAAATTAGGTGGTTTTGTGTCAGCATTGCAAATTAGGTGCTGGTTATTATGTTATGAAATTAATATGTGATGAAAGTAGGAATAGGCTTATGGAAAGTGTTTTACCTTTGCCAGAATTATATTTTCAAATAATCCCAGTCAAAAGGGTCAGAGGTTTGACTGACTTTTGTTTTATGTATTTCCTGGTGGCAGTTAAGATATTTGGACAGAAAAATATTAAAATTTAGAAATTTTGCTTCGGAAAATACTATTTTTTATAAACCAAATCTCCTGTCTGAAATAAACCTTCTATCACATGTTATGTTTACTTCTCTTGATCATATCAAGAGTTATGGTGTATGATTGTACTGAAGGAATCCCTGAATTATGCTAAGGGTAACAGATTGTACTGAAGGAATCCCTGAATTATGCTAAGGGTAACATAGCCAGAAATCCTACCTTTTGGACCAAACAAAAAGGAGATCTCAGAAAATACTATTTCAAATTGTTCAGCATTAAAAATAAAGAAGGTGTCTCACCTAGCTTGTGCTTAATAAAATTAAGTCTGATTTATTTTTAATTTTTCTTTATTGAAGTACTTCAGTGTGCTGTTCAGCAAACATTGCTAGACACAGCTCTTCCCAAGAGAGCATATGATAAAAGTGGAAGAGGTGATACCTCTTAGATATCACACATTGCTTCCAATTCACTAGGTAAAAGTGAAAATGTAGACATTGAATATAATTTACATGTATTTCAGGGTAGAATCATATGGAGGATTTCAGCTAGGTGTATTTTTAATTAAGGAATGCAAGGGAAAACCTTTCTGCACTTGGCCAACTACTGTCTTTTTATATTAAATTCTGTGGACATCGTAGTTACTAACTATTCTAGTTTTCCAATAAAAGATAAGCAATTACTGCTATCCCATTTTTCAATACTCCAATGAGTCCCTGAAGACATGAAAAGGTTCTGATTCAATATAAACAGTAGAATAACCCATGAAAAAACACAGAATCATAGAATGGTTTGTGTTGGGAGGGATCTTAAAGATGATCTTGTTCCACCCCCTCTGCCATGGGCAGGGACACCTTCCTCTAGACCTGGTGCCTCAAAGCCCCATCTGACCCAGCCCTTTGCTCTTCCTAGGATAGGACACCCACATCTTCTCTGGGCAATCTGTGCTGGTGATTCACCACCTTCATAATAAATTTCTTCTTAATATCTAATCTAAACTTGCCCTCATTAAGTGTGAAGCCATTTTGACTTATCCTGTCCATGCTCTTGCAAATATTCTCTCTCTATCCTTTTTGTAGGTTCCCTTCATATTCAGGAGAAATCACAGACATCAATTGAATTTACAGATCTGATATCCTCTTAAAAAAAAAAGAAAAAAAAGAAAAAAAAAAGTTACTTTAATATTGAAATATTTTAAAATATTTGAGTCTCAAAGTGGGATTTATGGAATCATAAAGCCATTTTTTTTCCAAAGCATTTTTTTCCATAATATTTTGAAATATCTTCAGAATGTTTCTAGAGAATAAACTGACTGCTCCTGTACAGGTCCTTTTCCTGAGAAACTGTATTGTAATATTGACTATTGACATGTACAATAGCAGTTAGCTATTCAAACAAGGATGCCTAGAAATCTTTGAGGCTTAACACATGCAGTTTATCAGTATCTAATTGCCATCTTGGAACTCACAAATTTACACAAAGATAGTTTGTACATAACTAACAAGAACCCATTATCATGTTGTCAATTGACATACATTTGTAATGTATTAAATCTATTATATATGTACCCTTATTACTACCTTCTTATGATTACTGAGGAATGATCACATGCTTAAGTTGAGTAACTAGGTAAATATTAATATTTTGTTGATTGGCATTATTATTCTAACACATGCAACAAAACACAGCCCAGAGAGATAGAAAAAGGAAGATAAGACTGGTCTGTAAGCAGTTTTTCTGGATACAAATAAAATGTTTCATATTGAAAATGCAAAATTGAAATGCATATTACAGGGTTTAGTCAACTGTGTTTCTTTTCTACTTTGTGAAACCTTTTTTTTTATAATGTAGATATCTTTATTTCTTCTATAAACAATCTGACCTTTTAAAAATTATGAGTTCCTTTGCAAAATAAAATTTCTGTCCTCTGCAACAGAATATAATCTTGCTAGCTATACTTTTTTTTTTAAAGGCCTTTTTTTTTTTCTTTTTGCCATATTTTTCTTTTAATGAATTTCTGCTTTGATTTGGTAACTGATGAAACTTTTTCATAGAATCATAGAATCATTAAAGTTGAAAAAGACCTAAGGTCATGGGGCCCAACCGTCTGCTCAGTGCTAGCACCTTCACCACTAAAACATGCTCACAAGTACGACATCCAGATGTTTTCTGAACCCTAAGCTTTATATTTTCAAATAAGAATAGTAAAAGTGAGGAAGAGTACAAGCAAATAATATTTATAAAGCTGAAATTTCTAATACAAAATAGTTGTATAATGGATTGACTGGCATCACAGAAATGCCACTGGAATAGCACAAATACAGATTTACATTAGATTATTTTTAACATTAGTTAAAGAGGTTGCATTTGCTGTTTTAAAAGTCTTATCCAGACTGCAACTTTTATAAGTCTCCTTCTTCCTCATTTCTCAAGAAGTTTCTCTCATCAATGTCTGTGTTAGAGCTAAATTTGTCCAGTATTAAAATCACACAGTAGACAAACTCAGAGGAAATGCCATTGAAATACTCAGAAAAGCCCAGTAATTCTACATGTACCAAAATATTTCCTAATTTACAAGAAAAAAAAAAAGTGTATTTTTTTTAATTGAAATGCATTTTTTTTATTTTCAGAGAGTTGTGGAATATATATATGATCCTTATCAACATTGCTTCTGCAATATTTTGTTATTCATCTAAAAATCTAAGGTTTATTATATGTTTCCAAGCTTAACAATGATGCTGTCTTTGTGGATGTGATAGCCGACACCACAGAAAATAAGTTAGCAGTCCTTTAAGAATAGATGTAGCTAGTGACAATATCCTAAATCCTCAATTACACGAAATAGGGAAAAAAAAAAAAACCCAGAGGCTTTTGTTTTAAGTATTGCTTATTGTAAGTTACATGCATATTGATCTCAAAACATGATATGCAGGATAATTTTTGCATGCACCATGGTGCAGGCAATGATACAAATAAAAACATTAGAAAATATATTCATATTTTGGTAATCTTAAAAAGAAAGTTGGATTTTTCTCATCCCATTTTTTTCTAGTGAGAAACTAAGTCTGTCTTTATTGTAGATTGTTTTCTTCTCCTTACTGTACAAGCAGCAGATTTTCTCATATTCAGTTTCCTGTGATTCATAGCAGTCATTTTTGTCATACACCGAGGTTCAACACCAGGGCAGCAGCAATATTCCTTGCCAGCTCCTCTGGTTTGGTCACAGTAGGAAATAGACTTTGGACTCAGCTGCAAGGAGAATGGCTGAAGCTGTTCCACGGCCAGTTGTTCTCTACCTTTTTTCTGCACTTAACTGTTCAACTGATGCCTTCAGTCTCTGCTTTGTAATCGATGGTTTCATAACATCTTGGACAGCCAAGATCTGAGAAGTTCACTTTCACCAGATGGATGCATTCTGTCCATCAGCTCCTGGGAAACCTTCTGAGTTTGAGCAATATTTGCATTTTTTAGTGACTCATCTAAATTGATCATAGCGAGTTTTGCTGGGTATGTCTTCATAAGTACGAACATACTGGTCATACATGAAAAAGTAATAATCAAATGTCATAGGTGAAGTTTTAGTGAGGAGTGTGTTATTTATAGAGGGAAAACTCACTTGGTTTTAGTAATATATATATTTTTTAAACATAGCAAAATAAATTTCCCTTAAACACTTTCCTTTTTAATAAAGGGAACAAAAATGTTAATATAACATACAAAACCTGAAATTATTAATTATGCTTAATTGCTGACTTTCATTAAAGACCATACATAATTCTGTCCTTAAGGGCTGGAGAATATCCAATAGTAGATTTTTCAGAGTATCGAGAGGTGTAGGCTTCAAATGGTGATGCCTTTGCAAAGCTGTTTTAAGTACTGCAGGTATCTCACGCTTATATATTAATCACAGCCTTATCATTCAAGAAGTCCTTAAAAATGTTTGTTTTCACATTGGATTTTTATTTGCAATGGATTTTTCTGTGACATCAGATATTTAAATTTGCAATACTGGTTTTAATGTTGGTAAAAAAAAATGTAGTTTATATTCAGTGTAGCATCTGATTTTGCAGACAATATAATAAATCACTCCAGTGAATTATGATTAATTATTAAAATATTAATTAATATATTACTGTATTAATAATATAAATACTTTAATAATATAAATATTAGTGTTTCAATGTAGGATTATGTTCAAAGTGATATGTCAAAAAGTAAGACCGCATAACTTAAATGTAAGTCAAATCTAAACCTGACTGGTTTTAAAAAGTAATATGACTGACTATAAAAAATATTTGAATTCTGATATTTTGACCCTAAGTGTAACTTTAATGTAAATAAACTTTGAAAATACTTGTAGTTGATAGCAACTTAACATGAGTCTAAATTTAATTTTAAACTATAATTAACATTCATTATAATTTTTCTAGTATATTTATTCCACAGTATTTTTAACTACTTTTCAAATAATCAGGTTACCAATGAAGTTGATAAGTTAAACCTTTAAATAAATTATTTGCTCTGCTTTGGAAATCACTGACTCAGATTAGCAAAGCTGGTAAATACTACCTATTTCTATTATTGAGAGTGCTAACAAAAATAGAAATCACATCATAATATGAAAATTGTGAGACTTTACTTGTTCTCTGATTGCCAGAGGATGTGGGGAATTTGTTCTCAAATTGCCAGTGGATCTGACGCTTCCTAAAATTGTCAACCCAGAGTAGAGCTAAGGTGACCTGTATTTTGGAGTGAGCTGTATTTTAGCCGAACAATGAGGTACTTTCACTAAGTACAGAGCATTTCACAGCTGCGAGAAGCAGAATGAAACTGGTGCAGAAATACTTGCTGTGGGATATTTTTAGTATTTTTGTTATTTATGGAAGGAGATCAAGATGCTTGTTGCACAGAATGAGGTAGAAGGATCTGGAAGATAGGATGACTAAGGGTGTTTAATTAGGGATGAGAAGGAAAACATTGGTTCTGATGCTCAGTCAGGAGTGCCCACCTTGTTTTCTTCCTTTAATCAATGGCTGACCATCACGCTTTCCTCCCTGTCATTACACTGCCCTACCAGCATCTAGCTCATTCTGCAGTAGCAATTTACCAAGAAACTTCTTTTTTATGAGGTTCTCAAAAAATATTTGTACAGTGCCCAATTGTAGGGGACATTCTAATATGTGGGGACATTCCAGATGTCAATAAATCATGTTTCAGTACTCTATGCATTCTGTTGCATATTGCAATGTGTAATACTTCAATCAACAAAAGTAAACTGTGAGTGCAAAATTTAAGGAGATTGACATATTTCTAGACAATTATAAAATGTTCAATGGGCAGAGAAAGGAGCAGACTCCAGAAATTCTGCAAACATTTGTCAAGCTATATTACTCTGTATCAAAAAAACATGTAGACAGCTTTGAAACATAGTAAATAAAATCTTCAAATAAATAAACCCTTGGGCAACCTGCCCCATGCATGTGTGGTGAAGCAGCAGGTTATCATTACTAAGTGTTCATAAAACAATTGCATTTTATATTGAAAAGTAGAAGTTCATCTTGAAACTAGTAAAATCAGTTGCCAGTGTGGACAGCCATGCAAAGCCTAGTTAGAGTCAATGCGAAAACTCAAAATTCTAGGAACTTTTTTGTATTATTCTAATAGCTTTGAATAGCAAAATTAGTGTCTACATCTGAGTCATGAATTCAACCTTTTGGAAAAAAAAAAATTAAATGCCAGGAGACATTAAGAATTTTTATATAAATATATACACACGCATTATGTATTTATTTTTTTAGGAAAAGGAGGATGAAAAATCAGACACATCAAGCTCTCAGCAACAGAAAAGTCCACAAGGTCTGAGTGACACCGGGTATTCTTCTGACGGGATATCAAGTTCACTTGGTGAAATTCCAAGTCATATCCCCACTGATGAAAAGGATTTACTCAAAGAATCTAATAAAAAAGAAACTGTTTCACAAGAAAGTCCACCAAGCCCCTCAGATCTAGCTAAATTGGAAAGTACTGTACTCTCAATTTTAGAAGCTCAGGCAAGCACTCTTTCTGATGAAAAATCTGAAAAAAGCAAAGAGCTTTCTGAAACATATGGCGAACAGACAAAGGATCAACTTAAAACAAAGCCTTTGCCCGTCACTCTGGAATCTTACAGTTCAGATGAGGAAGACTTAAAAGCTATCAAAGGTGAAGGAACGATTGTAGAAGAGGGCAAAGGAACTGCTTCCGCCCGGGCAGACTACAAGGAAGAGCATGAAGGAGATGACATATCAGCAAGGAGACAACAACGCTATGACTCCGTGGAAGACAGCAGTGAGAGTGAAAACTCACCTGTCCCAAGGAGAAAAAGAAGAACTAGTGTTGGTTCTTCAAGCAGTGATGAATACAAACGAGATGACAGTCAGGGATCAGGTGATGAAGAAGACTTCATTAGAAAGCAGATTATAGAGATGAGTGCTGATGAAGATGCTTCAGGTTCTGAAGATGATGAATTCATTAGAAATCAACTCAAAGAGATCAGTGCAGCTGAAAGCCAAAGGAAAGAAGAAGTGAAAAGCAAAGCCAAAGGAACAGCTGGAAAACACAGAAGAATGGCACGGAAAAGTAGTGCAGGCTATGATGAGGATGCAGGAAGACGACATTCATGGCATGATGATGATGATGAGACTTTCGATGAAAGCCCAGAGCCAAAATACAGGGAAAGTAAAAGTCAAGACAGTGAAGAACTTGCAGTATCTGGAGGAGGAGGCCTTCGACGTTTCAAAACAATAGAACTAAATAGTACAATAACAAACAAATATTCTGAAGTATCTGAACAACAGAAAGGTATTTTATATTTTGATGAGGAGCCTGAGCTAGAGATGGAGAGTCTTACAGATTCACCAGAAGATCGATCTAGAGGAGAAGGATCTTCTAGTTTACATGCTTCTAGTTTCACACCAGGTACATCTCCTACTTCAGTGTCATCACTTGATGAAGACAGTGACAGTAGTCCTAGTCACAAAAAACTGGGAGGAGAGAGCAAACAACAGCGCAAAGCAAGGCATCGAACACATGGTCCTCTTCTTCCCACTATTGAAGATTCTTCAGAAGAAGAAGAACTACGGGAAGAGGAAGAGCTGCTAAAGGAACAAGAGAAACAACGTGAATTAGAACAGCAACAAAGAAAAAGTTCTAGCAAAAAGTCTAAAAAGGACAAGGATGAACTCAGAGCCCAGAGAAGAAGGGAACGTCCAAAGACTCCACCAAGTAATCTTTCTCCCATTGAAGATGCATCTCCAACAGAAGAATTACGACAGGCTGCAGAAATGGAAGAGCTGCACAGATCTTCTTGTTCTGAATATTCACCCAGCATTGAGTCAGAACCTGAAGGTTTTGAAATCAGCCCAGAAAAAATAATAGAAGTGCAAAAAGTTTACAAATTGCCTACTGCTGTCTCTCTATACTCACCAACAGATGAACAATCAACTGGACTCCCAAAAGAAGAGATTGGTCAAAAGACATTAAAAAGTGCTGAAGAGGTATATGAGGAGATGATGCATAAGTCCAAATCATTTCAAATGTCAAATGAAAAAGATGAAGTATTTGAAAAAGAATCTTTATATGGTGGAATGCTAATAGAGGATTATATTTATGAATCTTTAGTAGAGGATACTTACAATGCAACTATTGATACTAATCTTGTTATGCGACAAGATGAGAGCAGTGAATATATACAACAGAAAGGAAAAGAGAAAAAACCAAGAGCTTCAGAACAGGTCTATGATGAACCACAGAAAATTAGTGATCTAGAGAAAGACTACTATGGTGTTGAGACTTTACATACTATTGTGCCTCAAGAAGATATTGTTTCTAGTTCTTATATTATCCCAGAAAGTCATGAAATAGTTGTATTAGACAGCACAGTAACTTCTACCATTGAGGAAAAGCATTTGTTAGATGCAGAAGCTGCTTATGAAGAGCTTATGAAAAGACAGAAAATGCAGCTAACCCCTGGGTCAAGTCCAACACAGCCAGCTTCAGATTTAATTCCTACATCTGATACAAAGGGATCGGGTGGTGCAGAAGTAGTGGACAGTACATCTTTAACATCAAGCACTACTTCAGCAATCTCAGATGTATCACCGGTCAGTAGCACAACACTTTCTATTCCAGATGTTAAAATAACACAGCATTTTACAGCAGAGGAAATTGAAGATGAATACTTAACAGATTATGCCAGAGAAATTCAAGAAATCATTTCTCATGAGACATCAATATTGACATACTCTGAGACATCAGAAGGTGCTGCATCAGTTTTACCTTCTGATACAGCTTCCTTAACATCATCTACATCTTCAGTTTGTACCACAGATAGTTCCTCACCTATAGATAGTGCAACCACAGGTTTTGTAGGTCCAGCAGATGGTGTAAGTAAACCAGCAGATTCTGAAAGTGTCAGGATAATAACACAGGTTCCCTTAACATCTGCAAAAGAGTACTCTGAAGTGAGCATGCCTTATGAATCTATTGCCGGAGCCACAAAAAAACCAACTCTTGAATCAGATGCAGAGAGTGTGGAGAAAATGGCAGTTTGTTTGCCTGAAACTGTACCTTTAGTAGTGGCACCTACAGTTACAAAATCCAAGGAATATGCAGCTGATACCATAACCTTTGATACCTCCAAAGCAGAGAAGGAAGCAGCTAGAAAAGCTAAAAGTACAGTAGAGGCTGTCAGTGTCAAAATTCATCATGAAGAGCCACACAAAGAATTGGGTGTTGATATGACAAGGATTGATTTGACTAATGCTGCATCTGAGCAACCACCTATATGTATAACACCAATACCAGTTTCAGAGCCTGCATCAGAAACATCTGTACTCACTCACAGTGTTGTAAGTAAGACCAGCATGGTCTCTGTGCCTTCCTCAGCTCCTGCTGTTTCAGCCAAAGTATTCTCTCTTTTTAGAAGCTCTTCTTTGGATTCTTCTACACATCCTTCTCCACCCCCACCTCCTCCTCCTCCACCACCTCCTCCACCACCATTACCACCACCACCTATTTTACCCAAGCCAGCCATTTATCCCAAAAAGAAATCACAGATTAAAACTCCAGCAGTAACAGCTCCTACAGTGGTACCTCCAGTCACAAGTGTTCCAACACTAGAGTCCATTGCTGTATTAAAGGATCATGTGGTACCTGTCACAAAAACATACACCCCAACACCACCTCCTGTACCACCCAAACCATCCTCCATTCCAGCAGGGCTTGTCTTCAGTCATAGGCCCCCTGAAGTAACTAAGCCTCCAATTGCTCCTAAACCAGCAGTTCCTCCGCTCCCAATAGCTGTTCATAAGCCAGCAGAAATACAGCCCAAACCAGTAAGCTTGTCATTGACTTCAAGTATGACTCTGAATTTGGTATCCACAGCTGAATACAAAATACCATCTCCCACTTCCCCTTTGTCTCCACACTCTAACAAATCTTCACCAAGGTTGGCAAAACCCTCACAGGAAACCTATGTTGTCATCACATTGCCATCTGAGCCTGGGACTCCCACTGAAGCTATAACTAGCCAGGCTGTTACCAGCTGGCCTTTAGAAGAACCTTCTAAAGAACAGATTCCCCAACCTATGCAACCAGTTTTTACTACATCCATGAAAACGATGGATATTCAAAGTATGGCAGGTCAGAGTATGTATATTTCAGGTGCGCTGCAAGCTATTCCTGTGACAACACAATCAACTTTCGAAAAAATACCTACTTCAAAATCAGTAGTAGCAACAACAGACATTACCAAGACCACAGTGTCTGTGGTTAAGGGTCCAGTGCCTGGTTATGGTTTAGGTAGTGTTGCTATTACTATACCTCCAGAGCCACTACATATTGTAGATCAACCCAGATACAGAGAGAATGGAAGGTTCCATCCTTTGGGCGATGTCATAGATCTTCGCACATTAACTAAGATGGACATTGAAATGAGGGACAGCTGTATGGATCTCTCTGCTGTTTCCATGGATGTAAGAAGGCAAATGCCAGCAAGTGACACAAGTGGACGGCCAGTAAGTACTGTCCAGCCATCCATAATAAATCTTAGCACTGCATGTGTTGCTGATACTTCTCTGCCTGTAGTCACTGAGACAGTAACTGTAATGACCTGCACTGCCACTGTGAGCTACACCACCAGCACAGACAGCCTTGTGGATCTGGGACATGCGATGACAACACCGCTTCAGCTAACAACATCCAAACATTTTGAGCCTGCGTACAGAGTAACAGGCAGCCAGGCCTTCTCTGTAGGTAGAGATGAAGTGCCAATAAATTTATCACTAGGTACTTCAACACAGGCAGTGACGTGGGCTGCTACAAAGCCTGTTACTGTGCCACCTGTTGGTGTTACAAATGGTTGGACTGATCTCTCCACTTCTCAGGAGCCAGCAGAGAGTGGAGCAGTTGACCTTAGCACTACAAAATCCCACAGAACAGTAGTAACAATGGATGACACATCTTCAGGTATCGTAACAACAGTAATTGAAGATGATGAAAAGCCTGTAGATCTGACTGCAGGGAGAAGAGCTGTCTGCTGTGATATGGTTTATAAATTGCCATTTGGTAGGAGCTGTACAGCACAGCAGCCTTCTACTACACTTCCTGAAGATCGCTTTGGCTACAGAGATGACCATTATCAGTATGATCGTTCAGGGTCATATGGCTATCGAGGAATTGGAGGTATGAAACCATCTATGTCTGACACAAATTTATCAGAAGCTGGACTATTTGCATACAGAAGCAAAAATAGCTTTGATTATCGAGTTGGGGCAACTGATACAGCAGTAGATCTTACTTCTGGAAGAGTAACTACAGGTCAGTATGACACAGCAGCAGATCTTTCTTTGAAATATAATTTTGATGTTCCTCACCTCATTTCAGGATAATTTTTTTATTGTTTTTCCCCTCTTTCTGTTGTTTTGTTTTCTTTTGGACAGTGTGACAAATTATTCCGGATTACACGTGTTTTTCATTTCTTCATTTTACGTATGTGTTTGCACAGAGGTGCCTGCATGTGCCTGCATGTTCAGAAATGCTGTTTCCTTCACATCTAAAGTATATCATTAACCTGAAGATTTGCATGCAGTTTCCCCTTCCCATTTATTTCATCAAGATGGGATGACTTTCAGAATCCGAAAAGCAGCATTCTTTTGTGGGACTGGACTGTAACTATGCCCTGTAATTTCAGGTGAGGTTATGGATTACTCAAGCAAGACTACAGGTCCATATCCAGAGACTCGGCAGATTTCTGGCCTTGGGCTCAGTACACCACAGTATTCCCAAGCAAGAATGGTGTCATCTGTGGGTTCCCAGTTTGGCGTTGGAAGTGTTTTAAGGTCATCCAATGGTGTTGTTTATTCTTCAGTAGCAACTCCAATCCCATCCACGTTTGCCATCACCACACAACCTGGTTCTATTTTCAGTACAAGTGTCAGAGATTTACCTACTCTCCAAACAATTGACTCAGTGCCCTCTTTATCAACTTTGCAACAGACTCAACCACTTCCAAGATCATATAGTTTCTTGACAACTGTGGCAGCTGAAAAAGATAAAGCAATTACTGCTGTTGGTATGGAGACAGGGTTGCCACCTCATTCTATAGAAACTATTACCACTGAGCCAACCAGCTTGATACCTGCTTTAACTACAGCATCTGAAGTTTATACAGATGTAATTGATGATGAGGTTGCCCTTCTCATTGCCCCTGAAGAAGGCAAACAGCAGCAGCTTGATTTGGAGCGGGAACTTCTTGAGCTTGAGAAAATTAAGCAGCAGCGCTTTGCAGAAGAGCTGGAATGGGAACGTCAGGAAATTCAAAGATTTAGGGAACAAGAAAAGTTTATGGTGCAAAAAAAGCTTGAGGAGTTGCAATCCATGAAACATCATCTCTTATTTCAGCAGGAGGAGGAACGACAAGCTCAGTTTATGATGAGACAAGAGACATTAGCGCAGCAGCAATTGCAGCTTGAACAATTCCAACAACTCCAACAGCAGCTCCACCAACAGTTAGAGGAGCAAAAACTTCGTCAAATATATCAGTATGGTTATGACCCTTCAGGAACTGGCTCACCACAAACTACCACAGATCAAACACTTTTGGAGGGACAGTATGCAAGCACAGAAAATGGCCAATTTTGGCCTACTGATGACACAACCACTACAGCTTCAGGAGTGCTGGGTGTTGAAATTCCACAAAGTCAAGCATGGTATACAGTTCAGACTGATGGCATTACCCAATACATACCCAGGTCTGGTATCCTAAGCTCAGTTTCAGAAATGTCTCTTAAGGATATTGATGTTAGAGAGGAAAAACAATTGAAAAAGAGAAGTTCTATGCCAAAATTACGTGGTCCTTATGAAGAGTTTGAGGAGACCCTGGAAGGAGAGCCCCGGTGTTTCAAAAAAATAGTGGACAGTGGAGTGCAAACTGATGATGAAGATGGAGCAGACAGAGGTTACACCAACAGGAGGCGGAGATCTAAGAAGAGTGTTGATACAAGTGTTCAGACAGATGATGAAGATCAGGATGAATGGGATCTTTCCAGCAGATCCAGAAGGAAGCCTCGTGTAGGGAAATACAGCGAGAGCACCACTGAGGCAGACAAAGCTAAACCATTCTCCAAGGTATCTAGTATTGCAGTTCAGACAGTGGCAGAGATTTCTGTGCAAACAGAACCTGTAGGAACAATAAGAACACCTTCAATCAGGGCCCGATGGGATGCTAAGGTTGAAATCATAAAGCATATTTCAGCTCCAGAAAAGACATATAAAGGAGAAAGTCTGGGATGTCAAACGGAGACAGCATCAGACACTCAAAGTCCCCAATATCTGTCAGCTTCATCTCCTCAGAAAGATAAAAAACGTCCAACACCATTAGAGATAGGATACTCATCCCACCTTCGTCCAGACTCCACATTACAGGTAGTCCCTTCCCCTCCCAAATCCCCCAAAGTTCTCTATTCACCCATTTCACCCGTTTCACCAAGCAAAGTTATAGAGTCAGCATTTGTACCTTATGAGAAACCCATCACTGATGACATCAGCCCTCAGAAGATGCTGCATGCTGACATGGCCAAGGTTCCTCCATCAAGCCCAAAGGCAGGAAAGATGATGCAACGCTCTATGTCTGATCCTAAACCCCTGAGTCCCACAGCAGAAGACAGTTCCAGAGCTCAGTTTCAGTACACTGAGGGTTTTATGGTAAGAAGTATTTGCTTGCTTTTTTTTTTTTTTTATAATATGCAATTCTACAGATATCAGTACAGCATGAGGACAGACACACTCATTTCCAATACATGTGTATGTAGTCTTTTTGCACACATTGCTGAAAAGTCCAGAGGAATATCTGCTGTCTAAAGCAATGGCTATTTCCTTCACTGCTTTGCCAGGAAACAGAGAAACCAATATTACAGTCCTACTAATATTCAGGAAGTAACACAACAAGTTCATTTTCCTAATTTGGATGGCACTTTGTGTTTTATATGGCAATTCATTGCCAGTATTTGGCTTCCTGAAAATTCTTCAGAGAATTGAAACCATTTCCTTTCTAATCATACAACATCCAGCTCTTGTGCCACAGTCTGTAGTGCATTTACCTTGAAATTACTGCATGTGCCTTCTGAAAGACAGATAACACCAGATTTATAATTGCTTTACTTTGCTGTCCTTTTTGACCTTCATGAGGTTTCTTAGCCATGTGTGATTCTGTAGATAATCTTGTGTCCCAGTGTGTACATTTTTTATCTTTCCCAGACCAGTCTCATATCAAAAATCCATATTTAATTTGTTTGTTTTGGATAAGGAGGATTATCAGGAAGTTATGCAAGTTTTGAGGGCTGTTTCTTATAGGGGTCAGAAGAGGCTGACATCAGTAGGATCAAAATTTTAATTTCTGCAGTATTTCTTTTCCTTGAGAAGTAAGATTTCATATTTGGGAATTAGATTGATATTTATGAATTAAAGAAATAAGTGTTGGCAAAAAAGAAAATAGCTTTATAGTAAGATATGTTCTTGGCTGTCCTTTTATCTGAGACCATTCCCTTCTGTCAGTTGATGCATCAGTATCTTTTCAGAACTCTGGAAGAGTTACCATTCAGAAATATTTAACTTTCATGTTCAGTTATCTGTGAATACAAGTGATTAGTACAGACTGGATAACATAAAGAGGGTTTGTTCTCTCTGATAATTTGGCTGGCTTTCAAATGCAACATTGTCTTTGTTATACCCTCAAAGGCTCCCACTGTAAGTAGTTCCTGCAGCTTCACGTATTTGTGCAGTATTAAATGCTTTTCATGCTATTACTGCTTGGAAAACAGTACTTGGAAGTTTGAAGGGAAAGCCATAGTTATGGCATTGGCACTCCATTTAAACATCTTTTGCTAATGAACAATAAGCACAGTGGGGGAAAATAGCATGAGCACTAAAATTTCATGTAGAGCTCTTGGTACAGCATCTTGAAGAAGGTTGCTCATGGATTAATATATTAATATACTTAATATTGGAGTATAGGTATAATATTGTAAAATGTTATATAATTGTAAAAGTATAGTAAACCCATTTCTGAGAACAAATTATTCAGTACACTTGTTTCACAGATACATACATATATTTGATATAAATTTTATCCTTCTATGGATACAATGATATGTATCAACATACAATGATATGATATCCATGAATATGGATGTTGAATTCTATAAACAACTCATTGTTTAAAGGTCTTTACAGTAGATTTTGAACACATACATTACTCTTTAAAGAGACATGAAAACAAAGAGCTTTACACCATTGTTTCTTTTTGTACCAACATGCTGTTTACAATTTTGCCTTGAACCCGAACAACAATGAAGCTGCTTGGTAAATTTCCCATGACCATCATAGCTGACTTCAGCTTTGATGCTATGTCAAGCATTAAGGTTGTTATACTCTCTGATAGAGTTTTGGTTATTATGTGTCTGAGGCTCAGTTAGCTTATGCTGGGATCAGGTATGTGAAGTTTAAAGCAGGAAAAGGCACATGGCCAAGAAGAAGAAAAATATTTACAGTGATCCTGAAGAATGTAATCAACTGACTTCATCAGCATCTGGAAACAGGGGTGTAAAATACTTCTGCAGTTTCTGTATCAGTTTCTGTTCTCAATTACTCGATCCAGTTATGTTATGAAGGACAGTTCTATAGTACAAGACCTAAATTATCTAGTTTCCACAAGACTTACAGTATTCCCCTCAGCATGTCCATTTGTTTATACCATGGGTTTAGGGCTGTGTGAAGGGTTTAGGGTTTTCTTGTGAAGCACAAGAAAGACTGGACAGTGATTTCTTTTGTACATTTTATCACGTTCAAGAGTTCTGTGAAAGCATACACAGTTTCATTGTTGGCAAAGCGTAAACCTTGTTGACATTTTTTCAACTCTACATCTTTGTTGCTAGAGCCACATGGTGTTGTTATACTTAAGTTTAAATATAAGATCACTTTTAGACTATCCTTTTAAGCGTGAAAGTAAGATGCTGCCTTTACTTTGAAATATTTTTGACATGGGCTGTTTTTTATTCATTCTGTGTATGTACAGTGCCCACAACAACTAAAGTGTGTTAAATTTCTGTGTACACTTTTGTGGCTCCTGACTGTAGAGTTCCTAATTTCCTAGTTAAAAAAATTGAATAGAAAAAAAAAAAAAAATAGAAAGGGAAAATAAAAAAAAAAAATAGAAGGGGACAGTTATGTCATTCAAAAGAGTGGAGTTCAGTACGGAAAAACTTATAAAACAGCTCCCTCTGAGAAAGAGAATTTGCTAGAACTGAACATAAAAGAATAAAATGGAAATGAAAGATTGATCTTTCATTTCCTTAAGGAAATGGAATATGTATATGAATATTTTTTACATGGATGAATATCCCATCACTTTTTTATTAGTTCATGAATCAGGGTTATGTCTTTGTCTGCATTCATAAACAGTGCAGGTGAAAAGGGTGCTTATGTATTCATATATGATTCACAGGTGCTTTTTTCATGGCAATTGAGCAAAAAATTTGATCCTTACCCAATTGGTGGCACTAAAAGTGTAAGACTAAAATTGATCTCTTTCTGATATTTACAATCAAATGATAACCTGTCCTTCAGACAGTGCTTTTTCATCAATCATGCATTTCTTCCAATAGAATTTTTTTTTTTTTTACATTTCAGGGAGATATTATGGAGACTATAACTAAGATAATTAAATTATCTCTCTGTGTCTTAGAACTGTTGCTTGAAATATAATTATTTTCTTTAATGCACCTTATAAAGAAAATTATTGCAGCATTTTACCTTATCTAGAATAAGTGAAAGGCTGAAAAGCACCCTCGTAGCTAATCACATAATAAAAATATCGAGGTAACATTACTTTCAGTGGTGGCACATTTAATTTTCGAGCAACAAGCTGGGTGGTTGCATTACAATTCCACTTGCTTGTCTCTCATATTCTCTATCTCTATGTGAACACTACAAATTATATAAATGGTGGATGCCTGTTCATCCAAAGAAAAAGTATTGCTTGCCACTATGCCTGTTTTTTTAGTTCCTATGTGCTGTGCATTAGTAATACATATTAGTATGTAATAGCAATACCTATTAGAAATCAAGTATAGCTGAGTCAAGAAAATATTAGAAATTGTATCTTGTCATCACAAGATAATTTGTGAAAGCCACTCATTAGAATTGGCATTTTGCAAAGATTCCCAGTTTTGCTGTTTTGTGAGCTTTGTCTCTTGCACTCCCTGGGGCAGTGAGCTCCCCAGAACTGATTTTATTTGACTTTTGAGCAGTCCAGCATGATATGGTTCAATAGAGTGAATAGCCATAGGAGTGGTTTCCATGAGAGCACCAGGAACTATTCAATAGAATCTGGAAGTGAAGATTCCAATTCATCCTTTCAGCAGCAACAAAAAAATTGTGAGTACCTGTCTAACGTAATAAAGAAGCAGCTCTACACCAGTGCGCTACAGAATCAAGTCATGTGCCAGTCACAGTCATCTTTGGCACTTGTACAGATTGCATATGTGTAATCAAAGATGGGAGTTGTCTTTCTTTTGCCTTTGGATGCAGAATGTCGGTTCAGCTAAACTGAGGCAAATTGCAGAAGATCTTGCACATGACCTGTCACACAAATAAAACATCTACAGCTAAGCAATGCATAGACTCAGCAGAAATATTTGTGTTCATGAAACTAATGCAAAGACACATCTGTCAACAGCCTGTCAGCTTTAGGGTAGGAACTGTACATTTCAGCTTTAGCACTTAGAGTAAATCCTATCAATATGTTTATTAAGAGGGACTTTTCTTGACATTTTTATCTGGTGTGATTTACCATACTTGTAAGGGGAAAATAAATCAAGTGTTCATAATATAGTAAAAAAAAAAGTAACTATTTAAAGGACAATCCCCCCAAATATGTCTCTATTTACACAAAAAATGCAAGATTTCTTCTATTATATCAGGAGCAGAAATATACTGATTTTAAGAGTGGAGTTTCTTTTAGATGGCTTTATTAACACATTAATGTATATCATCTTGTGTAGCATTCTGAAACTTTGAACTCTAAAACCAGAAGGTAAAGACTTGATGATTCCACAGAATCGCAGAATGATGTGCATTGGAAGGGACTTTAAAATTCATCTAGTTCCAACTTCCTCTGCTACCAGGGACACCTTTCACTACACCAGGTTGCTCCAATCCCCATCCCACCTGGCCTTAAATATTTCTAGGGACACGGGGCATCCACAAGTGACAGCGTCAGACATGCTGTACTTCTGAGCACTGAAAAGGGAAAACAAGGTAATTGTTTCCAGTAGAATTAAGACCTTCCATCTATCATATCCATCATGTTTTGCTTGTTTATTCAGGACTAAGCTGATCACCAGTTCAGCAAGGAGCATTCTCCCTGGATAATGAATAGACAGAAAAAGGTAGGGATAATTACCCTGTTTGAAGGTGGATATTTGTGTTTGCTGAGGCTCCTCAGAAGCAGGGAGTAGGTTCATTTCTTAATGTCATGGTAAAATGTCAGGTAACATAATTCTACTGTTGAAGCAGAAGACATAGGTACTTCCTTTGGTTTCTTGTTATCTGTACTTAATTCCACCTAAAAGGACTTGGTACTTTGTTATATTTTTTTTAGTTACTGTAAAATATTCAGAAGTGATTTTTGGTCTGACACATATGTGGTCACATTGTTGTACTGCAAAAGGCTTAATTCAGTGACTTTAATTTTCCATTTTAGTTCTATGATTCAGCCCAGAAAAAGGGAATAACATTTTGATTTGTGTAAAAACTATACTTCCATGTAAAGGAGGAATTACTTTCTGTGGAAACAGAAGGTAATTTGGGTTTCAGTACAGATGGGTGTTGAGTGAGGAACCATCTTTAGTAGTAACTAAATTTAAGTGCAAAGATTTTTCTTAGCTTTGCTTCTAAGTGACATTACTGGGCTGTGGTTTAATGAAAATTCTCCGGACACTGGTGGCAACAAGTCCTTCATTTTGAGCATGCGTAAACCAGTCTTAAAGAATGATCTGGGAGAAGTCTGATTTGCATAATTCATATGTATTTCATGCAGTTTGTGAACTGCACATGCAGGAATGTCTGACAGTGTTTTAATACACTTAGCAACAGGCTAAGTCACTAGGCCTGAATAATGCTGGTTCATTGCTTATGGATGGGAAATCTTATCTTGAGACTGAATTCAGGCCAGCAATCCAGAGAAGGTGTAGATGTTTCCCACCAATTTCCTTTTGTACTTGACTATTGTCATGTGCTTTTTTGTGTGCTTCAAACAAATTCGCTGGGAACTGAGTTACAAAGACAATATCTGTCACATTTAGAAATAATTCTCAACAATCTTATCTTGTGTAAATAATAAAATAAGACTTATCTATCTTTTCCTTTAACCATGTGGTTTTAGCTAGATTTAAGATTATTTTTCCACCAGTGGTCTGAATTATTTACAATTTAGAGTCCCATTAACATTTCAAGCTACTGTTTCCTCTGAAGTATTTGAAATCCTTTGGAATAACATTCATGGGACTCAAGTGGGGCATCTTTTTTTCCATCTGTCAGGTCTTCCAAAGAGACAGAATATCCCACATTTGGGCAAGATGTCATGTTAACATTATTTTCTAAAGCACATTTAACTGGGTCAGTCTTTTCTGCCTGATACTTTTGTATTCATTGCTTTCACACCTTCTCTATTCAACCAAGGGACATTCATGCATAGTAGAAAGTTATTGTAGTGTTCAGTCTTTTTCCTTAAAAATCTTTTATAAAGCATGAGATTCATGGCAGAGTTGAGAAAGAGCCTTGGTTTTATGTCACCTGGGCCTTTTCTATCCTGCTTTCCGTTCATCCATCTTTCTCTCTAGCCAGCTCTTATGTAGACATTAAGAAAACCATCCCTGGCCACAAATCCCATCCCCCAATCTTTTATCTTCCATAAAGACAAAGAAGAACAGAGGTACAATAGTACCTCTTTCACTTTATGGTTGACTTGAGTACCGTGGTTATCTGTTTTAATAATAATACTTGGAATATTTGGTGTGGAATTAGGTAAATATTATGCTCCTTTTTTAAAGTATTAAATACAGGGTATAAATTTTATACAGTGGAACCAGGCAGGAACAGAAGAAAGACAGAGGGACATGTACCCATGAGCAAATTTTGGTCTACTTCAGCTCTGTTTTGCTTCAGATCTTCATCTCCTCTCAAGCCACAGATTACTGTAGTTAGTATGAATAAGAGGGTAAAAGTTCTACCAGCATAATTGTCTGACTGAAATAAAAAGAGGATTTCTTTCACATGTTCTCCCGATAATTCTGGATTCCTGCATTTTATTCTGTCTACAGTTTTATAGGCATCCTTGACTGAAGCTCTGAAAGCAATTCTGATAAAATAAATGTACTTTCTCCAAAAGGAGCAGAAGAACAATGTCTGTAAAATCTTTGTTAGAAAGAAAGTGCTGTCTGTGCTTTATTAGCAAGTTGTTTGGTGCAGTAAAAGCTGAACAATAGATCAAATTAGCTGATGTAAATTATCTTCTGTACTGTGTTTATGTCCAAAAGGAGACAGTCATTGGTTTGGACTGGTATTCCCAACTGGGATTTGAATCTGTTTGGGTTACAATTAGGACAGAGCTTCCTACTGAGTTTTCTTCTGAAGAAGGCTAATTTGTTTATAATAATTCCTAACTTATTTTTAGCATATGTGGTACTAAAAATTTCAAAATTCTACATTATTACCTTAGGAAAAATATGAAAAATATTTGCTGAGCTAGATATACTCCATATAATCACCCAAAAATATAAAAATAACAAAAGATTACATGAAGATAGTTCAGTAATCTTTGTGCTAGATGTGCTTGTGTTTGTAATATTCTTCAGAGCATTATAAGCTTCATAAATTGTATACCAGATCTCAGAACATTTGCTGCTTATCTGTAAAAATACTGGCTAGACCAGATCCATTTGTGCTATCAGTGTTTCAAAATGCAATGTGTTCTGATAGCATCTAACAGTTTCTTTCTTTCTTTCTTTCTTTCTTTCTTTCTTTCTTTCTTTCTTTCTTTCTTTCTTTCTTTCTTTCTTTCTTTCTTTCTTTCTTTCTTTCTTTCTTTCTTTCTTTCTTTCTTTCTTTCTTTCTTTCTTTCTTTCTTTCTTTCTTTCTTTCTTTCTTTCTTTCTTTCTTTCTTTCTTTCTTTCTTTCTTTCTTTCTTTCTTTCTTTCTTTCTTTCTTTCTTTCTTTCTTTCTTTCTTTCTTTCTTTCTTTCTTTCTTTCTTTCTTTCTTTCTTTCTTTCTTTCTTTCTTTCTTTCTTTCTTTCTTTCTTTCTTTCTTTCTTTCTTCTTTCTTCTTTTTCAATTAATGAGACTTGCCTAATTTAGAACTAACTTTCCTTTGGTTCTGATCCTCAAAATCCCTCTAGTCAAGTATTGCTTCTCTGAGACAGTGATTTCTTATTAAAAATAATTTGTAAAGATCGACATATGGTTTTGGATATTATTGCTGCAAGATTAAATTTCATTATTAAATACTCAGAAAAATAGTCCCTTCTGCTGCATTTCTTTACATTCTTACTCCAGCACAACATTATTGCTAAGCTATTTTTTTTTCAATGGTGATTTTAAATGGAAGTTTTCTTTCCATCTGCCAGCTGGAAAGTGAATATCTTAAGTCAATATGGTCACTGTCAAACAGGAAAGCAGTTTTAAGTGTATCAAACAGGGGGTTGTCCTAGGCTTTTCTCTTTAATAATTCAGTTGTAATTTAAAGCATGAAGAAATGACTCATATAGCATTTTTAGATTGATATAGGAAAGATAATTACTATGGAAAGCAGAATTGCAATTCAGAGTGATGTTCCAAAATTTCAATAATGATATAGATGCTACAGGTACCGAATGAAAAAACCAAAACAAAGCAGGAATATTGCTGATTAGGCAATACCGGTAGTGAAAATGGTCCAGGGTATGCAAATGTTCAGACTTAATATGACTTAAAAATATCAAGTGCTTCCATGAAAGGTAGAGGTGTTCTTGGGAAATACTGACAACTGGTGCCTGTGCAGGATTCATGTTGCAGTTCTTCCCTGCTCAGTGGCTGGTGAGACTTCAGCTTTAATACTAATTGCAGTTTAGCTCAGCACCACTGAAGAGTTAGAGGATGAGATGGTTCAAAGTTGAGCGCAAGAGAAAGGATGAAATATTTAGACAATGTTAGTTAGATGTCTGAAGGATTTGGCTGTGTTGATCTAGAAAGAAGACCAAAAATGAAGAAGAGTCTTTCACTGTGTTAACCATTATGTTAAATAGGACAAATATTAACCACTCTACACATCCAGTAGAGGCACAGGATGGGCTATCTCAATCTGTGGCCTGGGATATTTAGTAGATATGAACTTTGTAACTACAATAGCACAGATGTCTTAGAACTGATATATTTTAGCGAAACTCTATTACATCTGAATATTTGGAATAGCATAAAGGGGTTGATAGCCTACACGACTGTTTTCCTTTCCAAGACAACGATATCTTGAGCACTATGAGTTAACAGAATTATGTTTAAAAATTAAATTCTAAAATTAAAAACAACTTCTTTAGTATTCATGGCTCTTCTTACACAGTATCACACACATCTTTGCTGTTAATTTGTATTAGTGTAGCATTTGCCACAGAGTGCTGAGTAAACAAGCCGCTCAGCTGTGGCCCTTTCTATAATACAAGTGTCTGCAGTGATGCAGTCCTCATTTAAAAGATGGGAAGCTGAGACAGGCATAATCAAATAGCCTAAATATCCCCATTTTATTCCTTCCATCCCTTAGCTGAAGTGGAATTTGCTCTCTATTTTACTTTTCTCTTTCCATTTCTCTTCTGAAGTCTGGAAATCTCTTGTCTTCCTTGGCTGACACAACCAGTCTTCCTAGTTAAGGTGTGAAGGATTGGAATAACATAAGAATAACATGTTTAACATTAGATATTGGTGGTGAAAAATCCCACCTGATCTGGTCACTGTATATTCATGTTATAATCTGCAGGCAGAAATATTCCAAGGGAACAGTAATTAATCCACTTATTTTAGATTTTACTTTAGAATGAAATCAATCCCCTCATTTCTCAAATGACTACAGTAAAGTTCTAGATTATTCAGACTGCTTTTGGTGCCATGGTCACTCAGGAAGCCTGTCTTCTGAGTCTTCTGTGTTCCTATTTCCTGTGGTTTTTTCTCTCAAAACAGTGAATTTCTTAATTATGTACTAGTTTATTTTTATCAATTCTGCACAGAAATGTTATGATTCTGTTAACATTAGGTTTACAAATTATTTTCTAGATTCTAAAGCTCAATTAAAGAAAAATAATAAAAAAATATTAATTTAAAATAACTTTCATATAATTCACTGAAATGTCATTTTTATAAAAAGTCTTTCAACTATTTCCTTCAGCATGCTTTTAAGATGAATGGCTGCTGACAAATGGACATTATAGTGCAGACAAATTTTATTTACAGGACGAGGTTGGCTCTGCTGACACCAATGCAGAATTTCAGAAGCTATCTTGTCAACAGTTCTCAAAGCCCACTTGGAGAGAACAAGTTTTTCATTTGTGCTTATCTTCTTAGTTCAGTTTCTCAAAATAATTTTCAATTTTTTACCAAGAAGGAGCTGAACTCTGGTAGAGAAAGTGATTAACATACTGAAATGTTCAGCTCAGGGAGTGGAATCCATAATGACATGGTAAGTGCTTTCAGTCCCTGCTTTTTAAATGAAGTCATGAGAGAGGAATTAACAGTAGCCATGTTGGCTAGTGCTGCGCTGCCTAAGTCATCTCTTTAGAAACTCCAAATACAGAGGTAAGTCTATCACAAGACATGGCTTAGACATCTCTGTGAAATTTTGATGCAGAGCCTGAAATTTCTCCCTTGGTGTGAGACTGCAGAGGAAGCCTGCCTTTTGGCTCTCCTTCAGAACTTCATGAGTTTTCTACATCGGGAATTCGGGTCTTAGTTCAATTTCTGTTCACATTCTCCATCTGTCTGTATCTTCCCTCTAATCTCCTTGCTAAACCCTACTTCTGTTCCCCAGCTGGTCTTTCTTTGACACTCTCTCTCATCCAATCTAAGTGGTTCCTATCAAAACACAGCTTTGATTATCTCACCTTACTCACTTTGCAAGCTGTTTGCTGATGTCAAACCCAGCTCAAGCATCCAATGTGCTGGTGCTCTTACACTGCCTGGCAAGCCTTTTCCCTGGGGCATTATGGCCAGGCAGGCTAAGTGGGCCAGCCACTAACTAAGACTGAAGGCAGGGTTCGAAATTTAATAACTACTATGGAGGAAGGTCTGAAGGAGGATTATATGCTGAGGATTTCTTTAGTGTGTGTGTGGGATGAGTTTAACAGGTTTGATTTCTCAAATCTGGATAACTCCTTGACTTAGACAGTCAGCAGTTGCCAGAGGTGAAAAGATAGTCAGGAAGGGTGATGGATGGAGTGAATCAGAATGAGAGTTACCCACCTAAAGTTTAAGTTTAATGCAGTTTATTTAATGGAAGAATATTTCAAGACTGAGTCTTTTTTTTCATAGCATTAGTAAAACATGATGACATAAGACTCAGGAAGTCATAAGGTTTGGAGGTAATATTTACTTCATTCATTTCTGGAATGCATTTTCTGTAATCTCCTTTGTAGCTGTGTTTTTGGTGTATATATGATGCAAGTGAGCAACAGTGAAATAAAATCATGCTTCTTGTCTGAGTTGATGTTAGAAACAATTACTGTCTTTTTTTTTTAGAAATGTTACTGTCTGGGTTAATCACTTACATCATATTGATGCTCCTTTTATGATCCCTAAGTTGTAACCAGCAGTAGAAATATTGTGGTCTTCTAGGAAGAACGGAATGGAATAAATGAGTTTGTCCTTTGCCCATTTGATCAGGCACAGTGTAATATAGAGAATTTTATTCTAATGCCTTCAGATATTTCTTCAGGCAGTAAAAGTGATTCTTGTGACAGTGGTAGTGTAGGCTGCTCTGAGTACTTATGTTCTTACAGCCTGTTTGAGCATTGCTTGTCTGAGGAATGATAACCTAGGAAGAGGAACACATTTTATCTCTTTTCTTCCTGTCTCTTCATCATTGGGCCCAAAAACTCATGATGGAAAACAAGAAGTTTTGACAATGTTAGAGAAGTAGCATTTTTACCATACGTGTACAGGCACACACATAGAAACACATACGTATGTGTCAAAACACAAATGGCTTCTCTGGAGGGTATTTTTATCTCAGACACTGCAGTTATGGAACATCAAAACTTTAATTTAATTAAAATATATACTGAACTCCCTAATCTTTCACTCCTTATGCAGCATTGTAGCAGTATATCCATCAAGATGTTGGTGTCTGTATAATATTTTGAAAATATTTCCTATCTAAACTCCTCAGTCATCACAGTTCACCAAAAAATCAGGTTGGAAAGGTGCTTTGAAGGTCATACAGTCCCATCTTGACCTCAAAGCTAGGCTAATTTCTAAGTTAGAGAAGATGTCTACAGGTCTTGCCAAGATGGATTTTGAAAATCTCTAAGGATGGAGATTTTACTGTCCCTCTGTGCATTCTGTTCTGACAATTCACTGCTCTCATGTCAAAGACACTTCCCTTGTGCAACTTGTGCCTTTTGTCCTTCATGGTGCATCCCTTAGAAGAGTCTGTCTACTCAGTACTGCTTCATTTTAGACTTGAAGACACAATTAGGTGTTTTTTTCAAGCTCAGTTCCCTTAACCTCTCTTCTTTGAACAGACACTCTCCCTCAAGCCCTGACCATCATACTGGGCCTGCACTGGGATCTCTAAATGACATTTTTAATGGTTTGTGTGGATATAAAACAGGGTAGGAAGAGCTGGGAGACTTGCCCATCTGAGTCCTTCTCTTCCAGTTTACATTGTTGTTCTCATTAGCTGGAGTGCAGACACACTTGAACTGCTGTGCTGCTTCACTTCAGAAACAAATTACATTTCCTAAAGCATTTCCTATGTAGATTTATAAAGAAATACCCAGTACAGTCCAGGAAACACTAGTCTATGACCCCCATTAAGCTCTCAAACCCTGTAATTATGTTAGAAGAATTTGGGAAACTGCTGGGTTTGAGGTTTTGGGTCGTCGGGGGATTTTTTTCTGCTAGAATTTTTTTCCATTTTTTCTAGATTTTTTTCTTCATTCATTTAAGTTTTAAGAAACCATCATTTCGTAAAAGAAAACCTGGTATTTGGGGTGCATGTAGTTCATAGGTGATATATACATTCTAAGACACTGATACATCTATGTCTGTCATCATTATATATAGAAAGTCATTTATAAATGTATTCTAGATTTTTAGCTCATAGATTAGAAAATGTCTCTTTCCTTCCCATGTTATGGGTAACTAGATTTGAAAAAAAATTCCCTAAAATCCAGTGATAGTATTCTGTAAAACCCCTCTCTGAAATACTTCTTTAGAAAATATGGCATAAAAACATATATGTGTTTTATACAAATATTAGCTACAATTGAAGGATAAGTGATGTAGCACTATCAAACATAAGTCACATAATGTTTTATAACATTACCTGGTGTAATGTAAGTTACACCAGAATCCCTAATTCCAATTGGCACTCATTAATGTGATTTTATTTGGAAGCTCTTAAACACGAGGTTCACTTTCTTAATGTTTTAATATTTTGCTCTGTTTGGGAAGATGAAAAAAAATGTTTACAACATTACTGCTGAACCCTTTGTGATTTATTATGATGAATCTACTGTGATGTTCAGATCTGAGTATTCCCATTGACTTTTGAAACCGTAGAGGCTTGTGCTTGTGTTGTAGAATCAGGAATCTGATGGCTTTTGTAAAATTCTCTGAAATTAATGATATACTCTGTTAATTCAGTCAGCTGCACATCATGCCTTGAGAAAATATATTTTTTTTTCTTTGATTTGGTAATTTCACTATTTCAAATATACTTTTTGCACTCTCTTTAAAACAATTTTTAGTTCTGATTATTATAAAAAATGGAACCCCTAACTTGAGAGAATGTGGGGAGCAGGGGGGAAGGCTATTCATTTAAATGATTGAAATATAACTGCTAGAAATTTTCTAGTAGAAAATAATATTTAAATCTGAATTTTATATTGAAGAAGTTTAAAGCTTGCACTGGAAGAAAGAGAGGAGTTTTGTATGGTAGAGAGAAAAAAATGCAGTGATTTTTTTTAGCTTTAGTTTTAGTGATGTTTTTTATGGAGATAAAGGAAAAAAAAAGGACCTCGTCATTTTCAAGCTGAAAAAATAGATAGTGATTCTCTTGAAACACATTTTTTCCTATCTCATTTAAAAGAAAAAAAAAATATAAAAATTAACACAATCAAAACAATACCCCGCAAAAAACAAAACCAGGCAACCATGGGTTGTTTTTTCCTCTACTACCCATTCCTACTGGAAATATTTTAAAAACAACAACAACAAAAAAAGCTTTTATTAATGGAGAAGGATTTTCTGTCTGACTTGTTCTGGAAGTATAGACAATACAGTCAATAAAGTAAATGGTGGAATGGGGAAAGTGACAGACAGTGATAATCAGCTCCATTTGCTTCAGAGCCCGGAAGGAGTTTGATACACAGAAAAGTTCTGAACGTGTTCATTGAGCTGGAGATATCAATAAAGTAGTTGAGACTCTAAAAGTCTCATTTTTGCATCAAATTTTTAATTCTGTTTTTATTTTAGTATTTTTTGATGTGTATCTTAATCATGTTGATATATTACACATACAAATTAGTAATAAATTAAGAATTAAAGTGAATCAAAAACGGTGTCCTGCTCACAATAGGTAGAAATTTCAAATAAAGTATGTTTTAACTTCATTGACCTAAACATTTTCTAATTATGCAATGGGGAGAAACATGTATATGCTTTCAAATATTTCTGTGTATTTCTGATGTGTATTTCTGAATGTCTGTCATCAGTTGTGAGTTTTCTGCTGAAAGTATCGGATTGCTAATAATTAATATTAAACTTCAAAGCATTTTTAAAAAAACATGTTACAAATACTTTTCTTGCAGTTCAGAATATTCATCTTTTAAACACAGTTTGGAAATCTAGTGCCAATTGAGAATGAGCAAAGTGAAGTTTGTGCTTTATAATTTCTCCTGAACTGGTTTTATAGAAGGAAGAATAGACTTAAAAACAAGTGGAAGATTTTCAAGTGTTTTGGTTTTTTACATGCAGTTCAACAACTGGAAATCAATTTCATGATGATAGAATCTGCAACACAATTTCAGATCAAAATCCATCTAATTCAGTCTTTCCTGTATGACATTGACTAAGTCACATATTTTCAGTAAAAAATGAGATTATCAACTGATGCAAAGTGATTTAATGTTTTCCAGAAAGAGAGCAGAGCAGATAAAGAAAAATGTTTCTTCATTAATTCAGTACTTGGTGTATATGTGTAAAATGATGTTCAAACGACACAGTAAGGAATTTCACACTATCTCACAGAGCTCCTAGATGATGCATTCTGAGGTAAATGCCATCAGTGCCTCGCCATTCGAGATAATCTTCATCACTATTCAGCAGCCTGCTTCCTGGCTGCTATAAGTACAGCAAGGTACTAGAATGATTCCTGTGCTTTCAGAAGAGGAATCTAAAAAAAAGAAATTATTTTGTATTTCCTGATGTAACACAAACAGCTGGTGCTGTATGTTTTATGAGTTCTGTAATGTTTATAGTCAAGTTCTTTTGCTTATAGTCTTATCAAATATCTATGACCATAAATACTGTCATCTGAAAATGAAGTAAAACCATATGGATATTTGACTTGATGACTTAGAAATTACATAACAGCAATGTTCATCATGGAAGATGACTCGATGTTCACTATCCTATTTTTTCCAAGGCTCTAAAATCAGTGCGTGATTGATGCTAAACAATATCTTTTTGTCAGTCTTAGCTCTGAGCCAAATAAATGCATGGCTAATAAAGCTGAGACCCTTTAAACACTAACTTTTTTTGCAGGGTCAAAAAATTTCAGCTAAGAGATGTTGCTTTTTCTTAAATAATATACTATATTTATATTTTAAATAGTACCAAATAAATACAAAAATTATTCAAAATTTGCAAAATATAAAATGGAAATATTTTTTTTTAGTTTTCTCATTTAGATCTAGGTGCTCCTAAACTGCTAATAATGCTAGAATAACCAGGAAATCAGATTTGACTCAAAGTGAGACACACTGAAACAAAGTCTCTGAAGTCCTTGATTTTTTATAGATGAACTAATGACCAAAACTATTTTTCTGCATCAGACACTGTGTAACATCCAGTTATTTAGTGTCTCAAGTCGGCATTCCTCATCTCTATAGTGCCATTAAACATGCCATTATGGCCTGTTACTGAAGGGTGACTTTCAGTATTAAACTGTTTAAAGTTTATGCTTCTTGTCTTTCTCTCCTTAAAGGTCTTAGTGGTAGCATTGTTCAATGAATGTTTAGCAGAACCATTTTCAGGGTTGGCTATTTTTTCTTTTTTTCTACCTAAATACTATCTAATAAGTGTTCTTTTCATGTTTAGCCTGATACTCTGAAGCCCTCATTTCTTCTTGTTTTGTGTAATACTGCTTTCCTAAACTTTTATTGTGCTGGATCTGTGTCTACAGAAACATTTTCTTCTGACATCCTCACCAGCTAAAAACCATTAGTTACTTCTGCCTTTTTCAGTCTTTGGGAGCACATGTATGACAAATCACACTCACACACAGCAGTTCTGCTCTCAATCCATAAATACTGTCATTTCTTTTCTGTAAGGGCATGTATCATCACTCTGAGCCTCAGGCTGCTATAGGTCCCAGTGAGCATCACACTGTCTGAGACTTCAGAACAATCATTTGACTTTCTGTTAACTTCTCTGGACCCAAAAAATACTGAATGAGATGACTGCAAAGCCTGATAGTTTGCAAAGATAAGATGTCACTAATATATTCAGTAGACATTAGTTTTCGATGGTTTGGGCTAATTTTTTTAGCTCTTGCTCTTCCACTGGTCTAAATGTATATTTGGATGATTACATACATTTCAGGGTTTCATTAATTTTCTTTTATTTGTAAACAAATGCTAATGGGTTTGCTAGAAATTTTAAAGCAGTGAATAAAACACATAGAAAATAAAAGAGAAGGGAACCAACACAAATCTGTCATTCTCCTGTGAACATCTTTTAATGATGATTTCCTGTGTTTCTGTAATAGGAAATATTATATTGCATGTTTAGGGTGATTGATATAGTCCATATGCATATAATCAAGCAGAGCTGTTTTTATCTTGATTTTTTTGACCTATGGCAGCAATGGACTTGATTTGGGACAAGAATAATAGATCTGAAAATGAGAGGGAAGAAAAAACACTTTTTTCTTTTGTATATGCAGTGAATATATATCCTAGATTCCAGGCCAACCATAAGATTTTTCATTTTTATTTTGTGTCTTGAAATATTGCTGTTACATTAAATTCTGTTTCTCCTTTTTTTTTTTTTTTTTTGTTACACATGTAGGTTTAGAAACTGAAAATGGCACACATTTCACATTAACTTCTGATTTTTTTGCTACCTTATCTTTATTTTTAGCTTCATTAGTGTTTAAAAGTAATCTTTGCCAACTTTCTGTCTTCCTGTCCTGCTTGTCACAATAAGCAGAAATGGGAAGAGGAAGGTCATGATTCTAAAATAGTATAATTGCTATTAAAATAGTAGGAAGAAAATCCATTAAAGGTTACTGCTTTCTTCTTCCTCAGCCCTACACAGTTGCATTAAATATCACATTGCATACAAGGTTGTCATCTGATGTAATTTTTCCAGGAGTAGAATACTTCTTCCTCTGGAAATGAATAGATTACAGTGCTAGTAATAGAAATTATATTTAATAATTAGTAAAATAATAAAATATAAATATTATCTCCATGTATGCCTTCATAGAGGAGAATGAGGATGTTCTAAAAATTCAGTTTTACTCAGTTAAGCTAATGAAGACCAAGGTGAGTGCCTTGTCTTTATTTCTTTGGTAAAGAGGTGGAGTTGATGTCCAATCTAGTTTTAAATACAGATGATGAAGCATTTGCCATTTCTGTTTCCCAGCCCCATGGATTAAATCTATTTCAGAGTTAACAGAGACTAGAATATATGTAAAAGTAAAGAAACAAAAAACCAAACAAAACCCCAAACAAACAAAAAGTAAACTCTGAAAAAAATGGTAAAATATCTTTTAAGATATTGGGTTTTTTTGAAAAAAAAACCAGATAATCTGTTTCACTTTGGTATCTGTTTAAGCACATAACATAGTGAAAGCTATTTTTCTTCCATGAGAAGATGCTCTGTTTTGTATTAGTATATCAGATTTCTGTATGGTTTATTCAAGTGTTAATGCTTACTTTAAAAATTGGCTTTTTGAAGTTTAAGGGTGGGTTTGGAGAAGAGGTTAATTGGGTTTTGTTTAATTTTCGTCACTTAACAATGGATTTATATCAAACTGGAAATTCCATTTTTATATGAGAACAAGAATAGGAATATGGAGTTTTGTGTGGTCTGGCTAGTACGTTTTCTTGCTGTAGAAAAAGTGTAATGGAAAATCCGGACATACTGTGAGTTGTTTTCACACCTCCTAAGTTTAGCCATCTGTGGCAGATGATCTACTCTGTGTGTTCGTTGTCAGGTTCAACTACATTTCTTTAAAAGGTGTGAGGGTTGCGCCTGCCCTGGGATCAACTGAGCGTATTTTAGGGGGAATGTTTGTGCTTTAGAAAATGAGGGATGGAGGGAGACAGGAAAGAAAAGTTTCAGGCAGAAAGAAGTTTAAGGGAGACACTGAGAAGCTGCACAAAAGAGAGAGAAATACACTTGCAACATGAACTGAGGGATAGATCAGCTTGTCCAGCTGAGGCAGAGGGGCTTAGGCAGAGTCTACTGCAAGACCTGAAAGCTGGTGAGTTCTTGGAATGGATTGAAGCCTGAAAGACAAGTATCAGCAATCAAGGAGAGTTTCCCAAACTTACTTTAGTTTCTATTCTGTTCTAACAACGTGTAATACTGGGACCATGGTATATAGTACCAGAGATGAGTAAGAAATATGTTTTCCACCAACAGAATGTATTGTAGTGGTAAATTTAAGGCACTTTTGGAAAGAGAGAGGTAAATTTGATACAGCCCATTCTGCAGATGCACAGCAGCATGGATGAAACCAGAGCTTAGAATATAGAAAAAGGAGGCTTAGCTGCAGGAAGGCTTGAATTAGCCAGGTGGGCACTTGGTGAGTTTGTCTAATCTGTGCCTTACAGCAGCAGCTACATGGCCATTGTTCTCCAGCATGAACCATATTTTGGAGAAAGTGGTTAATCAGCGCTCTAATCACTCTGCCACCTTTAATTTTAAACTGGGGAAGTAAAGCATTGTGAGCACATAATAAGGTATATATTGCCTGAATGATCAAACTGAGCCAAACCCAGAACCTCTGATTGCTGAGGAGGGGTGTAATTTCTGAAGAATTTAAGAGGTGGTGAGGTTCCTGCAAAAGAAAAAAGGATTAGAACTCTTCTTCAAGCAGATATTGCATGAGGAGCCAAAAGCAGGAATTGAAACTCCTCTAGTTGTGGTGAGTGGGAATGACCTCCTGTCTTGAGACATTTACAGGTGGCATCTGTGTTACATGAGTCTATTTCCACTGTTGTCAAGAGAAACAGGTGTGATTATGGAGTGAGCTGAAGAAAAATTGCACCTTCAATTCAGTAATCTGGAGGACTAGCTCAGATTAACTCTGCACATGATGCCTGTGCTTGGGCAGATGAATCCTTACACTTGTGAACAAACAAGGGCTGTGGTACAGCATGTGGTGTCTCCTCAGTTACCATCCTGTGGAGGAAGGCTGTGGTGAAGGAGAGGCAGAAAAAGCCAAGATTTTCTCACAAAATTTTTGTTGTTGGTTTTTGGTTTTCTTTTTTCCCTGTGAAACAAGATTAATATTTCCTTCTTTCAAATATAAAGGGGGAGGTTAGTGTTGATTGTTGCAGGATTTTTTAGTTATTTTTTCTTTTTTTAATTGTTGCTGAAAGTTTGCAAAGTAGCCTAATGTCTGTTGAATACAGATGGTGACAATTCAGCATATGCATATCATACTGATAAGTATAAACTCTTCTGAATTTTTCTCATGAGTATTTTCTGGCCAGGATTCTCAGTTAGATTGCAAATGAAAAGAAATTAAAGTATATTCTCATTTACTGAGAAAATATCCTTTATAGTCCTATAAAATTTTCCATAGATGAGATCTGAATTTCAAATAAAATATATTATGCTGTTGAAGGGGTATAACACATAATGATTTGTGTGTTACGTGATGAGAAATGGTGTATCATTGATCACTATTAGTGAATGAGCCCATGCTAAGGCTATTTCATTACATGCAGAAAGATTAATTCCAATAATTTTGTTATTTGAAAATAAAGTTGACTGAAGCCTTTCTTTGCTGCCACAAGTAGCTTTGCAATTAACAAATCCCAAAGCTAACAGTTAATATTTTGGCACAATATCTTTTAATATAGCTTGTTTAAATTACCAGTGGCAGAATTACATTGCCTCTATATTGAAACACATTACTAAGGTAGAGTTATTTGTCATTAGTTAGTTAAATCCAAAAATGGGTTGTGTTGGAGACAGGATTCATCATGTGCAAACAATATATGTATCTTAATCTATCACAGGCATCAAATTATCCACCCATGTCATAGAAATTTTGATAACTTTTGATAACTTTTTATAACAGATAAGGCAGAGAAGTTTTAAACTGTCAGTGAAACAACAGAGGGGAGAAAAAGAAGTGATGACTGATTAAGGAAGACTAATTATATTGTAGTATCATTTACAATGCTATAGTATAGTCCATAGTCACCATGAGTCTACAGGATTTGTCTTAATCTTGTTAAGCACCTACCTCAGAGGAACTCTAGTTTTGACATTTTTATTTCTCCATATAATGAATATTTCTCTTGTTCAAGTTGTTGTTATTCAATACACAGACTCCTACATAGACTCTTTGTCCTCTGCTTTGTCATTTATATCATAATCTTTTAGGTTGTCAAAGTAAAATATGCTTAGCAATTCTCCTCTTCAGAACTTTCCTGAGTCATGTGGAAGACGATGTATAGAAAAATTCACTAATTTTCTTCCTTTTGTATTTTTAAAAAATTGGATATCTTCTTGAAAGTAATTAGCAAATGAGGAAGGCTTTTAATTCGCAGATAGAATGACTTGTTTTAAATTCTTTATCAGGTCTTGGCCCTAGAGTAGGGCTGTAGTACTTTAGCTCTGAGAGTATGAGCTGGAGTTGATACTGAAAATGCAGCATTGCAACAAGCGTAGAATAGGATTTTCTTTCTGCGAAGGCCCTCAATAGCTTTTAGTGTACTGATATATAAATAAAATACTTGAGAATATTTAACATATCTTAATACAAAGCATATAAAGACAAGCATTTAGGAAGCATCAGTAGGTATTGCCCACCTAGCAGCTGTGTATTTCCTTCAGTGTTTCCTAGCCTTTCATAGGCAAGTATGAAATCTGTATTTGTCATTCGGAAAATAAATTCTGAACATGTTACTCCAGTTTGAGCACAGGCTTTCCCTCTTCTCCTCTCCTTTCCCCTTTCCCCTTCCTTTTCCTTATGTTTCCTTCTCTTCTTTTTCAGAGATTGAATAATGGGGAAAATATTGAGCCCATTTGGTAAAGAGATTTCAATGCAGAAGCAGTACTCAACTCTGACAATTTGGCTCTTTCTATTGGCTCGACAGATGCACATTGTCTGAATCAATCTGCCAGAGATTTTTCCCCATTGCAAATCACCTGAGATACCTGCAATTCTGTATGCATTTTATATAATTGAACAGTGAATCTATCATATAAACTGCTATCCCAATACACCTTGAAAAGACAAGTAATATGGTTGCAAAGATAAATAGCAAAGGATAGCAGAGGGGGAAAAGAAATTGGGAAGAAAAAAGAGAATAATGAGTTTTGGAGGTAATGTTACTGTGAGTTAACCAGAAATGTTTCCCTTTTGCATAAGGCTTAAGCTATGAAAGAAAAAAAAAATTACAAAAAGTGGTGAATTGTACTTAGGCAATTGGGAAAAAGGACTGTTTTCAGTGAGCAGAAAAAGCAAACAGTATAGCTATGATCTGTAGAAGTAAGGTAAGGGAATTAAAATGTAAGCTTCTGAATAATGTGTATGTTGTCTAAAATCCTTTGAATGCATATATATGGAACATTGTTCCAATTACACTATTTAAATCAAAGTTTTGAAACAATGGATTTCATTTTTTCTTAAAAACTTTCTTAAAAATCATTTTTCGATGGTGCATTACTGCTGATTTAAACTGTTATTTCTAATTTTTAGAAATTGAGAAGGGAATTGCCCCATTACCTTTTATAGGCAAATCTGTCATTCCTTTTCCAAGTGAATCACAGATAGTTAGTCTGTGTAAAACTGTCTTCTGTGCAAACAACTGGGAACAACTATTACGTCTGCTCTCATAAAGTAGATGAAATGTAGATTTAGATCTCTTTGAACATCACAGTGTAAGGGGCACATCTGTCTGTAGTTTGCATATCTAATTTCCTTTGAATTTCTCCCTTCTCGTCTCAAGATCAAAAGAAGCATATGAGCTTTTATGTGTTTAACTGAGGATAGAAGTTGGTATCTCACGTCACGTCAGCTGTTAGGAAGTGCACTGTGCTGTCCTCCTTGCATTTGAAGTGAAAATGGCAATTTCAAACAATTTCACAGTGAAAATGAAAGGAGTAATGGGATAGAAAGTACAAAAGTATTTATCTCAGGAATGAATGACTCTGACTGACATGAAGGAAAGCAAAAAAACTGAAAAATGCTTATTGTTTCAGAATAGACTATTTCTAAAAATTGTATATTGGTGTTAATGGAAAAGAAATTTGTCTTTAGAGGCCTCCAAAGGAGGAAAAAAACCAAAACAAACCAAAAAACCTAGAGAAAATCAGACTGACTGGCATCTCAGTGCTGCTGTGCAGTGATTTAGAAACTTAGTTTTCTGCCTGACTGCTCAGTCCCCAGAGCAACATACTTGCAGAAAAGAAAAAGACAAGAGTTACATTGAAGGAAAGCTCTAGTATATTACTCATGAAGCAGGGTCTTTCACTCCCTGATACACAGCCAAATTCATCTCATCAAATTAATCTTCTACTACCCTCGCCAGCAATGGCACACGAGCCAAGGCAGTCCTGGTTGTATGGTAAGCTTTTACTATTGGTTAGAATTTGTTTCAGAGCATGTATTACTCCATTCTCACACTGCTGATGAGACCAGCTTTTATTAAATACATGTTCCTATATGTCTGCCTTACCATACACAGCTCATCTGCTTTCCTTAACCAGGTGGCTTCATTGAAGGGTCCCACCTTCTGTGTTTCCTCATGCTATAGAAGTGCCCCTATATCAGCCTTAGCCAGTGGAGAAAAGCTTTTCAGTACTCTTGCTCTAATGTTTGCTAACCAGGGGTTAACATAGGTGGCCCCTTCTCATCAATAGTTTCCACAAAATAGATATTGAGTCCAGAAGTGTCCATAAAAACTCATATGAAAAACTTTCTTTGCACAGGACAAGTTACAAAACATTGTTCAGGACCTCTGCACTTATAAGAAGATGTAGTTAAGGATTCCATACTTAAGATGAAGTACTCTAATACCTAGTGTATTATGTCAGTCTCTTTAGGATATGGGTCTCATTTGAGAGCAATTTTAAAGATACTGTTACATTACTGAGAAGTCCTTAATGAATGATAACAAATTTTCATGAATTCATTGTAGAAAATTAAATGGTTGAAATGATGAATTGCCAAAATTTCTGGCTCTTCTGATACATTTCTAACAATGAGCAACTGAGGAACACATTCCAACCCTTTGTGAGTAGAACAGCTATCATACAATTGCAATTTCAACTGTGCATTTTGGGGCTTTGTAGGGGTTGCGTTTGGGAAGGGTTTTGTTACATGAAAAATCCAAGATGTGAGAACTGGAAAGTGGGCTACAGCATAGGCTTCACCTTAATGATCTGCATTGGTCCCAACCCTAGGTGATTTTTTTTTTTCTGAATGGGAGAGTAATTTCTATCCCTCCAATACTTGACATCTTACCCGGTGAAAACAGTTTACTCCCAGCAATTTCATTAACACATCAGCATTCATCTCTCAACCTTATTGTACTCCTGAGTTTTCTGATAGAGTTTATTGACTGCATGGTACTTGTTTGAAGACAAAAAAATATTCTTTGCATTGTTTTTCTAGTAGCAGAAAAAACAGAATACAGCTACTTTTCTGCTGACTTTTAAAGTGTGTTGCAAATTAGTGTCAAATGTTTTGGGGAGCCTAGCCCTGCAAAAGGTGGGTTCTTCTGTGGCATAGAATAGGATTTTCACCATGCTGTTGAGTCTTCTGGGGATTGTGGTAGAGGAGTAGTCTCATCTCTAATCCACTTTACCTTTGATTTTCACAGCACCACAGGCTGTAGTAGTCTGACATCACTGTGTCTATTGTATAGAGAGTCTGGTGATGACTAACGAGATGCTGTCATCACAATTGTAATTGGCTTCTGCAATATGCATACATATTGTACAAATTATTTTCAGGACTTTTCCCTGCTTATACAAAAATATATATGTAAGTGCAGACTAATTTTGTCGGCTCTAAAGAGGACCAAAGAAGTTGAAGTTTGTGTTGTGATCACAGAAAATTTTAAAAGAGGAATGAATAATAAGGATTACATTTTTACTGGTAAAATTCAAAACATGAAAGAAGTATGCAAGAGTTGTGTGCTCAAGTGTGAAAGCTGAGCTTCTGAGCAAATGAAACTAATATCCAAACATGGCTACCCAAATGGAGTGCAGCACATCATGTTCAAAAACCAATTTGAGAAGAGGACAAGAAAGATTGCATAGCTAGAATCAAACACGCTGTTTAGAGGTAGAAATTTATCACAGGTATCCTGAGCTAGTCAGTCCCCCAAAGTAAACTGTCTCTTTCAAAATGATAAAAAATCAGCAGAACATATTAGTATTTCCTAGTACTTGAAGGATTCTTGTAGTGGGTCAGAGTCTTGCTGGCTTTGTCAACAATGATTTCAAATTAAAAGAGACAAAAATAGGTAGAAAAAGGTATTTTTAGAAAGATTCACAAGGAACAGAATGATCATTGCAAAGGAGTTACTCCAAAGTCACTACACAATTTAACAGTACTCACAAACCTTTGTCCAGATGACCTCTATAAATTCAAGCTCAGACTATAACTCACATCAAGACTAATGTGTATTGGCAAGGCAGAAAAGCAAGATTTTGCTAAGTCTGTTTGCATGCAACCTTCAGCTCAGTCTTTTGCCTTCCTTACTGTGATGTTATCTTGTCACTGAACTGCAAGACTGAGGACACTTCCTCCTATGTTTATTTCCAAACTTTGTTAGACTTAAGGAGTGGTGGTGGAAGGGCAAGATATTTGTACCGCAGTTCTTTAGTTTGTAGTATTGGGGAGAACATCTCTGTAGCTTTATTTCAAGCATGAGCTTTGGCCCTATTTTAACAAAGTCAGTTTTGCCTCAGCAGCAGATCTGATTACCATTAAGTCCACCCTGAAGGGATATCCCAGACTAGTATAAAATCATACAAGGGTCAGCCATAAAGTAATAACATTTATATGAGCATCATGGTAAAAGAAAAAAACAATATAATTTACTTCTAGTTCTTGGAAGTTACACTTAACATTTAGAATGATCATTTGCTAAACAAAAAAATTATTTTTAAAAATGAATGAGGATGCTAATTGTTTTCTAGAAGTAAACTGACTAGAAATAAGATGGAAAACATTGTAAAATATAGTAGAAAAATTCACTGTTTATTCAGTCAGAGTTTGCTAAGGTTGCCTGTCTAACATCTAACTTAACCTTTAACCAGTGATTGTAAGGTCTCAGAATGCCTGCTTGTATTTGATAGGTTTATGTGGCTCCAGAGTGGTCTCATAAGGGTTTCTGCCCCATCTTTCCTTTGGTGTCTTCAAGTATGAAATGAGCATACCACTATAAATGTGAGACAATTACCAAAATTATAGAGATAGGACTAAACAGCACAATTACTCCTTTCCACTCCCAATTCTTTTTGATAAAGAGATTAGAATTTGGCAAAGGTCAGCCGTAGCTTGCCTTTTTTTTTTCTTTTTCCATGCTATTTAACAAATTCAAAGGAAATGCAAATACTACTAACAGCCACTTTAAAGTTGTCTGTCAAAATACTGCAGTTGAATTTCCCTTCAACCTACTAAGACAGCTCACAGGTAGCATGCTAACATAAGTGATGATGGAAATATCCAGGAACAAGAAACAGACACGTGTTTTATTACAGTATTAATTTTCTTTTTCTTGTGTCAGTATAAATCTCAAGTAAAAGGAATTAAGTCTTCCTTTTGTGAGAATAGCAGCTAAAAATGAGAGGTTATCAATACTTTTTAAAAAACAAATGGTACATTTTCCTATAATATCTGTTAGTCTAAGTTTCTTCATATGCAAGGAGATTTAAAAACAATTTTTTTTGTTAAAATGCACAGTAATCTGACACTGAGATTTATGCATCAGCAACTTAACTATTATCTGAAAAATATTAATTCCATAAAGTATTGTAGACCTTCTAATGACTGTTATATTAATAGTGCTTCCCAATACCAATGACCATCTGTGACTTCTTCACCATCTGTGATTCCTATTTCAGTTCAGGCAGGGGAAATAACAGTGGTATTACACTGATTTTACAATATAAAACATCAGCCAACTAGACCTACTGTAGATGATTAATTTGTCTTTGCTTATAAGTGCATGCTGAGCAAGATAAAATTAGCTTCTTTGATTTGTTGGCACAACATGGGTTTGAGACATGGCCATGGGAAGCTGAAAAGATTAAATTGCTTTTATTGAAATCTGAAACATGCAAAAGTTGATGGAATTTAGATAAAGAGAATGAAAGAGCTTACATGGCACTTTAAAAGGTAGTGAACATTTCCTTAAAAATCCATGGCAAACAATGTGATTATTATAATTTTTTAAAGCTAGGTAATAGAGGAGCAGCAAAAGAGAATTCTTAATACTTCTTAAAAACTTGTACAGTTTGTTGATGCCATATTAAAATAAACTGAGATAATACTGATGTATAAACTCCTACTTAAAATTAATATTATTTATATCTTATCTGAGTGAAGTAGAATTTATTTCTAAAGAAATATGTTGTTTAACTAAAAGCAGGTTGCAGAATCCTTGCAGAAATGCTGTCCTTCTCTGCAGAGGCAGGAGAGTCAATTTGATAAATATTGTTTTTATTCTGCCCTTAGTAAACTGTGCTAAAATGTTTCTATATGGTATTAACATGTCATCTGCATTATGTAATGGCTGAGCTGATTTTTCTTTTCTTTCAGTGTATGTATGTAGATCAATCTCTTTTCCTTTGCTAAGGCAAAATTTGTAAGAAGCTATTAGGGAGATAGGATACAATTTCAAAACCATTCAGGTCCCACCTCTTAATCTCTATACATTGCGTGGGAGTCTAAACTTCAAAACTAAAAAATAATAAACCCAAAACATTAGTATTGTAGGATGCAAACTGAATTGCATCTAACCAGTTGCATTGCCTACTTTCCTAGCTGATGAAGAGAGATTAGCACCTCAAAATTTAATTATCAGCCTAAGGTAGATAGTTCTACATCAGGATGAATCACTCTTCTACCATTAACTGTGGGGAAGTCTGGACATCTAGACAGAATTAAATTCCTATCATTTTACACTGCTTAATTTTTTTTAAGTTTTAAACTGTAGCTTTCTAAACAGAACAAATTTCATTTATGAAAGTCTTCAGTGAACTGAAGAAAGCTTACCAGTTTTGTAAGAGGCAAGAAAATCCCCTGAAAATATATATATATATAGCATCAGATATAAGGCAAAAATGATCATGTAAGAACTACTTGTCTTGTCACTAGGATGTTCTGCTTTGTTGTCTGGATTTCAGTACAAGTTATAGCTTATGGGTATGCATTCAGTGTCTGGCTCAGAGTCATTTATTCGACCATAGAGATTATATGTAAATTTAAATATGAATGTGTATTTAAGTACATTTATAATTATACAGATTTTTTTATTAAATTAAATGTTATATAAAAGGGAGGTATATATGTGTATATATTCCCCTCCCACACACATATGCATTGAATATGTTTATGTATAAGCATTCAGAAATTTTAAAAAAATAAAAAAAACTTTTAAATTACCATTTATTCAATTTTAAGAATATAAGGTATGTTTTTTAATCTTAGGCTAAACAAAGTCCTAGTGAGCGTCACCCTTATTTTTGCATTAGATTGCTCATCTTTAGCAGACTGATAGCCATTTTCCTTTCTATTTTTTGCTGCTTAATCACAAATACAAAATTTTCTCTGTCTTAAGGAAAGTATGTGGCTAAGTTAAACAGACACCCTGAAAAAAAATATAAATAATTTATGATTAATTTCCCTCCAGAATAGTGATTCAATCTTGTTTCTTCTATTGCAGTCAAAAGGTTCTTCAAGCATGACTCCATCCAGCACTCAAAAGAAGGTGAAGAGGACTCTTCCCAATCCACCTCCAGAGGAAGCAGCAGCAGGAACTCAGTCCCCATATACTTCTGTGGGATCAGTTTCACGGAGAAGGATTTGTAGGACCACCACTATGGCCAGAGCCAAAATTCTTCAGGATATAGACAGGGAATTGGATCTGGTCGAACGTGAATCAGCCAAGCTTAGGAAGAAGCAAGCAGAGCTAGATGAGGAGGAAAAAGAAATAGATGCCAAGTTGAGATACTTGGAAATGGGCATTAATAGGAGGAAAGAAGCCCTACTAAAAGAAAGAGAAAAGAGAGAGCGTGCCTATCTCCAAGGAGTAGCAGAAGAACGTGATTATATGTCAGACAGTGAAGTTAATAATACCAGGTCAACCAGAATAGAAACTCAACATGGCTTGGAAAGACCACGTACTGCACCCCAGACAGAATTTAACCAGTTTATACCACCACAAACCCAGCCAGAAACACAGTTTGCCCCTGCTACAAGCCCATATGCTCAATATCAGTATTCATCTCCTGCCCTTCCAACTCAAGCACCAACTCAATTCACACAGCAGTCACATTACCAACAACAGCAGCCTTTGTATCACCAGCAGGTTTCACCCTATCAGACCCAGACAGCATTCCAGACAGGAGCTACTATGTCCTTTACCCCACAGGCTCAACCTCCACCATCTCAACAGCCATCATATCAGCTCCCATCGCAGATGATGGTGATACAGCCAAAGCCAAGACAGACCACATTATATTTGGAGCCTAAGATAACAACAAACTATGATGTAATTCGCAATCAGCCTCTCATGATAGCACCAGTTTCAACTGACAATACTTATGCAGTTTCCCAGCTGGGCAGTAAATACTCCACCTTGGACTTAAGGATAGGACTAGACGAGAGAAACAGCATAGCGAGCAGCCCTATATCAAGCATATCTGCAGATTCATTCTATGCAGATATAGACCACCACCATACGCCCCGAAATTATGTGCTGATTGATGATATAGGAGAACTTACTAAAGGAACAGGAGCTCTTGGTTCCAGTTTTAGCCTCCATGAGAAAGATCTGACCAAAACAGATCGACTTCTTCGCACAACTGAGGCCAGGAGAGCACAAGAAGTGTCAGACTTCCTAGCACCACTACAGACTTCCTCTAGGTTACATTCCTATGTTAAAGCTGATGAAGACCCAATGGAGGACCCTTATGAGCTCAAACTTCTGAAACACCAGATAAAGCAAGAGTTCCGTAGAGGTGCAGAAAGTCTCGATCATCTGGCTGGCCTGTCACAGTATTACCATGGAGAGGGCAGCTACAGGCATTTTCCAAAATCTGAGAAATATAGCATAGGCAGGCTTACTCTTGAGAAACAGGCTGCTAAGCAGCTCCCAGCAGCCCTCCTTTACCAGAAGCAGTCAAAACACAAGAAAGCCTTGATAGACCCCAAACTAACAAAGTTTTCACCTATCCAAGAAAGCAGAGACCTTGAGCCTGACTATTCAAGCTATATGACTTCTAGCACTTCAACACTTGGGGGAATTACTACTAGGGCAAGGCTTCTTCAGGATGATATCACTTATGGCCTTAGAAAAAACATCAGTGACCAACAGAAGTACATGGGGTCACCACTGACGTCATCCATTGGAGCAGGCCTTGGGACTGCACTAGGTCCAACAATGAGAGCCACACTACAAGACGAAGCAGACAAGTCTTATAGCAGTGGTAGTAGATCTAGGCCCTCATCTAGGCCCTCCTCAGTGTATGGGCTTGATTTGTCACTGAAAAGGGATTCTTCCAGTTCTTCTTTAAGACTGAAAGCCCAAGAAGCTGAACCTTTAGATGTTTCCTTTAGCCATGCAGCACCTTCTGGAAGAACTAAACCCACCAGTCTACCTATTAGCCAAAGCAGGGGAAGGATCCCAATAGTAGCGCAGAACTCAGAGGAGGAGAGCCCACTAAGTCCTGTTGGACAGCCAATGGGAATGGCAAGAGCGGCAGCCGGACCCTTGCCACCAATATCTGCAGATACCAGGGACCAGTTTGGATCGAGCCATTCATTACCTGAGGTCCAGCAGCATATGAGGGAGGAGTCACGGACTCGAGGCTATGATCGAGATATAGCCTTCATCATGGATGACTTCCAGCATGCCATGTCAGACAGTGAAGGTAAATTAGGCCTCAGACTGGTATCTTACTATCACAACACAAATCCTCATTTCTATGCATGTGTCTGATTTTTGTTACACTTCAAAGACTTGTTCTTTTTCTGTCCCTTGGTGCATCTTCTGTGTATCTACATTTTTGGGGGTTGATTTGTTTTGTCTTTTTTGATATTTTTTATTTTACCCTAACAGTTTCTGGATGGTGTTAAGCTACTATAGCATGCTACTATATTATTGTTGATTTGCTTTCCTTTTGGTTTGCTTGTGCATTTTCCTTTTCACTTGTTCATGTCTACTTTTCAATGATACTGTGTAGAACATTCCATGTACAGTACAGACTCTGCCATCAGTCTTTATGTGCAGCTCTCTCCAGTGACTGTGAATCATTGAACTTACTTGCAATAGTTTTTGTTGGGATTTGGAAATAATCTCCCAAATCTCTAAAAAACTCCAGTAACTTTATGTGCATGAAGTTTCATGATAGAACTGAAAAAAATTATAATTCCATCTCCCGATGCACCAATTGAGATCTGTGTTTATATAGAAATAGTCTGTTCATTAAGTACATATTATATGTTAGAACCATATAGAGCTTAACGTGATAGCAAAATAACGTTCTACATATAGTTTGTTGAAAGCATCCTGTCATGTGGACTTCTGTGCAATCAGAATTGTGATTATGTAAGATAATTTGTCATTTGAATGGTGCAAGACAATCTCATCCTTCAATAAACTTACATAAAGTATTTTACTTCTGTTGATGGATTATGCAGTGTAGCTGGTTTTATATGCACCCCATACACGTCTGCCAAATAAGCACAAGAGTTCATCTCACTTAAGTTCATGAAAGGAACCTTTCTGATGTATTATAAATAGTGCAATTAAAAATGCTGCTTCTGAATAAGTACAGCAGAATGTTAAACTGATGTTGAGTACTTAATAATTGCAAATTATGTATCAGTTTTGTTTGAGTCAGTTCAGACTTAATTTATTCTAAATTGTTTAAAAATCAGAAAGACAGTTTAAGGCAAATGAAATGAATATGTTCAAAATTGTATGCGCTCCCTTAACTTTTTCTTATGTGTATTTACTGCACAATAAAAGAGACTTTGCATGCGCTCTATTGTCTGTAAATGGCAATGATTGTCTCAAAAGACACATTTGCATGATTATGAAGTAGTATGGTTTATTTTTCACATTTCTACTAACCTCCGTTCATTATTGCATTATTGGTTTTTTACACATGCTGAATCTTTCATAAGCATTAGAAAAAATGATCTATTTGCCTTTCTCATACTTCATACTAAGGGCTTTGTTCTCTAAGTTTCTCTTCATATTTCTTAGATATTTATAACCCCCTGATAAACTCTGTGTTTCTGGAGAGACTCATGGTCATCACCTTTTTTGCTACTTATCAGAAGCTTAACTGTTTTTATTGTTCTTCAATCCTTATTACACAGAGTCCTATAATTAAATCTGAAAGCAGTTGAGAGGAACTTCTGGAGTTGCAACTCATATCATTCTTCCAAAATAAGCAGATGCTGTCTTGTCTCCTCTCAGCTTGTGACTTTCATGGGTCATTCTAGAGTCACATTGTGAAAGATACAGGACTTTTCCTCCTGAAAACTAAGGAGAACCAACCTGGACCAAAAAAAATCCAATCTGATTCTATTCTACCTCATATGAACAGGGAATGTGAATAGGGAATTATGTACCTGCCATACAGTGCATTATATTTCTCATATATATTTGTACAAGACATACATGTAGCACCTCAAGCTGAACACATTTCAGTATTAAATCAGTCTCTATTTTTAAGTTAGTTTAACCCTTTCAGTAGTATTCTAATTCAATTCACATATTCTGTATTAGATTGATATGTCACTCAGGGCTTCCCCTTTCAGCCCTCTTTTTCTAATTCCTATCAAATTTTGTCTTCACAAGTAGCCTACTTCTTGGGAAACCAAAACACTTCATGACATTACTTTCAAATATGCAGTCTAATAGCAAGTAACCTGTATTGAAAGTAATTAATAATTTTGGTGTAAGATAAAAAGTGTTCAAAAGAAGCAATTGCATTTCTACAGAAAGTAATGGCCTTCTTTTTTAGGGACTGCAATCTTCTCTGTAGTGATCTGATGCTCTGACAGTGCACAGCTATTCTGACATGTTTCATCTGACCTTTTAGCACAATTTGCTTTGCAGCTTCTCTTTATTTTAAGCAACTGCTGCATGGTCTTGATGAGATTTCATTAAAAGAAATCAATCTTAAGTACTGTCTTAGGAAAACTCTTCTTGTGATACAGATTGATTTATCATCTTAAGAGACTTTTAAAAATTAATTTAAGTTTAAATGTCAAATTTAAATTTCTTTTCTTTGGTTCTAACTCAGAGACATGCTTGACTTTCTTTTCATTTTTTATAAGTGACACCCATAACAAATACTGGAAGAGAATGCAAATAGGACTTTGAGTCCAAACCTGGTTTTGACTAAGTACATACTGTAACAAATCTTAAAACTGTGCTTCAAGACATAATTAGTGCTTACACTGGGATTTCAAACTTCAAACAGGTTAAAAAAGTAGTCTTAGTGTCAAAAGAGCACAACATCCAGAGCTGCCCTTTAAAAATAAACAGCATTATGGGATCTTGAAACACCTGGAATTTTTTCAGGGTTCCCAGTACTGTGAAAACTCTGATCCAGCAAATAGATCTCTGTCAACCCCACAGCTGCCACTTTCCACACATTATTAAGTATGCTGAAGATACTAATTTTCAAGAACACTGAAGCTAGTACTCAATTTTATTAACATAAAGAGCCCTTGCTGTTCAGAAGACATAAAATGTACCGTTTCTCACCTCAAGTATTTTTTTTTTCTTTTATATGCTAATTTGGCAATTCTTCGACAGAGTTTAGAAATTTTAAATTGAGATATCAAGTCATCAAGATATCAACACAGCCGATTCCTTGTAATTTTTCATCTGTGTGATTTAGAGTGATTGCTGTTGCTTCTCAGATTTTCTTGGATCCCACAGCCTGGAGCTCAATCACAGCTGGTTTATCTGTTTGGGTGGAACCATCTGGCTGCATTCTGTTAGCCTTAGAATAAAAGGATGACTTCTCTAAGACTGTCAGTGGTTCATCTTGGCTGTTGTGAGGTTTCCAGCTGTAACAAATCCCAGCTGTGAAAGCCAAAACCAATGGAGTGTGTATGTACATGTGAGTGTGGTGTGTGTGTGTGTGTCTCTATACACATACATTTATAACTTCTTAAATTTCAATAAAATATACACATTCATCACAGTTTGATTAAAAGAAAGAAAAAAAAAGAAAGTAGGCTGGTCTGAATTGCAGTATGGAATTCTACACTTTGGAGAGAAGTAATCCAGGAAAAGTTATTTCAAATGAGGCAGGAGGAAAAAAGAAATCATTCTTTCATCTGCTAAGATGATGACACAGATTGTGATAGCCAGCATTAGCATCTGGGGTCAGGATTATGTATTAGGTTCTTCATGCAAGCTTCAGAAAGAAGTTCTATCAGGATGAGTTATGAATGAGCCTGCTTCGTGCAGGTACTGGTCACCTGCCATAAATGTGTAAAGCATGAAATATTTGCATGCTAGATCATAATGATTTATTGATAGCAGTTAATCAATAGCAAGTTGATCAGTAGCAAGATAAGCATCAACCTCTAATAATGTTTCATATATGCTTATCTAAATAATATTAAATAAACCTTTTCATGTTAGATTAAGTTTATGCACAGTCAAAAAGAGACTGCATAATATCTGAAATCAAGATTAAAAATTTTCTGAAGGCTTAATATAATATAGAGTGTTGGATTTACCACATGCAACATATTCTTTTCAAAAAGGTCATGCGTATATATTTATCCTCCTTTTGGAAAATTTTCAGAAAATAGTAATGAAAAAGCACAATTTCCTTTTTTCCCATAATCATTTTTTAAAAATTATTTCTTAAACCAAATAGATAATGTTTACTTTCACAACTAAATAGGAAAGATTGCTAACACTACCATTTTTCCTTTTAAATTCTTTTCTGTGTCATGTGCATTCACTCTTATTACTACAGCAAAAACTGATCTTATTTAAGGTTTGAAATTCCTTGTGGTTTTGCTGAAACAAATATTGTCTTCCTTTGATTTCCAAATTTATCTTGCTTAATAAAGCATACAATTCAAGCTTGCCTTACATTCTGCATTGCATTATCTGAGCAATGCATTGGTTTACACTGATTGGCAGCGTAGATGAAAACGGGAGATGAATCTCATCCCAGTGGAGTGACATCAATCTCAGTTGACCCAATAGTCAGTAAGCATAAATAAATGCATTTGCAAACTGATTCCAGTGAAATGGCATTACTTGATCCCCAAAAGATGAATAGTACAACACTTACTGTTGCAAACAGGATATTAGTCTCATAGAATTTTTGCAGACAGAACATTAAAAATCCATACGCAAAGGTTCATACTGCAAAATCGGGGGATGGAATTAAAAATGAGAACACCTGTAATATTGCTGCTTAGGATTTCAGTAACTAGGTTGGTTTCCTATCTTTTTTGATTTGGTTTGATATCAATTTCATAAAGAAATTTCATAAATATCTTGGTTTGATATCAATTTCATAAAGAAATAATTTTCTTATATGTAGTTCTAGATTATTTCAAAATATTTGGAACAATATTCAGTTCAAAAATTTGAGAATTAGTGGAGCTTGCATTTTGAGGGCTGGTTATTTTGGGTTTTGATTTGATTTTCTGAGTTTGGGGTTTTTTTTCTCAGTCTGCTGCAAAATAAATAATATGACTAAATTTTTCTCAGCATATATTTTAAAGAGATGTAAAATCTGCAGTGTATTTCTCAGCTGCCAGAAGGAGGATGTGGCTATAGCACTTGGTAGATTTCTTCTGTATTTATTATCCATGGTTCTGACATAGGGATTCTTCTCCCTTTGCTGTCTCACAGCTAAATAATGCTCAAGTTCAATGTCTCAAGTCTCACCTAACTTTGCTTTAGCTGCATGGCCAGTGAGTAACCACTCTGCATGTTTGCTATGCACAATGCACATTCTTGCCCTTTGCCCAGCCCTGGACCAGAGCATTTGACCTGTCCTTGGTTTTCAAAGCCTATCACCTCCGTCGGGAAGAAACAGATTGGTTTGACAAGCCCAGAGAGCCTCGTTTGGAGAATGGACACATCCTTGACAGAAGGCTGCCAGAGAAGTTGTCACACTCTCGACCACTAAGTCAACACCAAGATCAAGTAAGCTTCAAATTAGATGTGCCTCTAGTTTTATAAATGATTGATAATTTAATCATACTGTCCAATGGTTCCCATAGCAACTACAGGATTACTCCAAATCCAGCTACATTCAGCTGAAGTGCTGTTGAACCTGTATTCATCATCATTTGATGATGAAATTAGATTAACTTTCCTCTAAAATTCAGTATTAATTTTGCAGGTTGTGTTTTGACATTTGAAATATAATTGAAAACATCTATACCTTAAGTATTCCTGTTGGTGGAAAAAAAATGTAAAAGGAAAATGATTAGTCTTATTTTCCCTTACCTGCTCTAACTCACCCAAATTAAAGTCCCTTCTCTTAGTAGTTGAAGGAAAGTTGAAGAAAATAATTCCATTATCCTGTTGACATTTTTTCGGTTGGTGAGTATAATCCAAACAGTCTGTGATAAATTATTGAATAAATCAGCTAGACTTTATCAATTTAATACTTAGAATATTTCATTTATTAGAGAAAGAAAGAAAAATACCATGGTCTACTTTTCAAGCTTGCCAACTTTGACATCTAGTTTACCTTAGTGTACCCTCCCATTTCCATTTTTTTATTAACAAAGTTTATGTAGTTCAAATCTTTAAGGTCTTCAGATGCTTGTTTCATTTGTCATTTTTACTGATTGATTTAGGTTATATCCTGATATATTCTTATGTTTTGATTTAGATTACATTTTTTCATGAGATCAAATGAATGCAATGAGTTCATATCCTCTAGGCAAGAGGATAAAACCTCAAATTGTGCCAGGGGAGGTTTAGATTGGATATTAGGAAAAATGTCTTTGTGGAAAGGGTGGTCATTGGAGCAGGCTGCCCAGGGAAATGGTAGAGTCATCATCCCTGGAATTGTCAAGAAACCTGTGGATATGGCACTTGAGGACATAGTTTGTGGTGAACATGGTTGACAGTTGGACTTGATCATCTTGGATGTCTTTTCCAATCTTAACAATTCTGTGATTCTGAGAGAAGGTATTGCATGGCCCTTCTGTGACACTTAATAGCTTACATTGCTCACATGAATTCCTCAGATAACATACAAAACAGGAATATCCCACCCTCATGCAGCCTTTAAAAGTTTTATGTTGGTGAGCATTTTCACTGACATATGGCCATCAAATATAGGTTTTGTGAAGCAACACATAGATTTTATGAAGTAGGTGTTAAAATGTCTTACAATACAAGCTGTCATTTATTTTTCCCTCCTTTCCTATCCCTAGCACATATTGAGATTCACACACCCTAGGTTGTACTGAGCCTACTCATTTCTTGTTCAGAAAAAGGGCTTTACACGGTATAATTCTTATAGCTATCTATTCAAATAGATCTATGATTCTATGAATCAACTTAATTGCAAGATAAAGGGTGTTTTTGAGTCTTAACAGCTCTTAATATCACTGGCAATAGGTTAAAAAACTGTCTCTCTGAGCACTTTAATTCTCACGAGAAACTTTTATTATTCTAAGCATACGTAATTGTATTTTACCACTACAGCTTTCTGAGGTAAAACTGAAAATCTTCCTTGAAAATCAGATTTGTCCAAAAGGATTATTGCTAACCCTGAACTCTGTGATAAGGAGGTGTTTAGTAAGATACACTTAACTTCTAGAGCTCCAGAGCTTTTGTCCTAGGAAACAGTTCCAAGGCCAGGTCTTAATCACAGAGATCTCATCTTTGCTTTTTTCTCTCATATAAGTAGCATTACATTAGGACTGGTTGAAAATTTTGTTCAAAAATTTTTAGGAGTAAGTTTAAAAGGACTAAGAGGTTTTTGTTTTCCTGGATATTTCCAGGAAGAAAATATGTATTTTTTCCTCTTTAAAGCTGTTGAGATATCCTCATGCTTATATAGAAACAGAGGTACAGCATTAAAATCTTGCCAAAGGCATTTTTTAAGGTTTTGTGAAATATGGGATGTAAATTGGAGAGTGAACATGTTCTAAATAACTCTGTCTCATGCCATGTAAAGCCACAGCAGAAGAGAAGTGATATGTGAGGAGAAGCTTTGCAACAGTTGCTTCTTCTGCTTCCATCCGTGTTAGCTGCTGTCAGTCACACACCGGTACAAAACAGTATCAGTGACTTTGCAGAAGGGAGAAATGCCAGGTCTCAGAAACTCCACATCATCTACCTAATCAAAATGTTACTCTGAGCTTGTGTACATTGTCTTCTGTGAGCATTTGTTTAAGATAATTTACATATCAATATATTTTCAGGCACATCCATAAATTAAATTGCTTTGTAACAGGATAAAAAAGGCCAGAGATATTTTTAAAAAGTTTCATTAGCTCCACACTGAGTTGCAAAATACTTAGCAATAGAAGAAAGTAAATCAGCATCTATTTTTATAGATACTCTATTTCTATATCAACACTATTTTTTTTTAGCATTAGTATTATATTTTCAAGCAATGAAGGCAAATAAACCATATCAGGCCAATGAGAGTGGAGAGGCAAAGTAAGCACTCCCTGAGGGCTTTTTCAGCCCTGTGTGTACAAAAGGGTTAATTAGTTCATTGTGCCATGCTGTCTGTCTCCTGTATCTACACCTCAGTCCTGCACAGGAACCTGTAGTGTCCAAGTCTAATGTCCTCTAGAGACAAAACTGGCAAGTCATTATCCATCCAGGACCACCTGAGCATTTCCACCTTCATCCAGACCTTCCTTTGCTGCCAGTGATTTCCTGGAACCAGTTAGGAGGGAATTTTCCTTGTTAGCACAGGAATTAAGCCATTATAACTCCCTTAATATCCCTTATTGAGCTCAAAACAGCCACAGAAAGAATAATTTGCATCAATAGCATTAATCTGCTTGTAATGTATCAATCAATGTTTTCAAATACACTTATTTGCTCTGAATTTGTTATTTTTATGATCTTCTGTGTTAAAAAATTAAAATATTTTAATGACCACTACAATATGTGTATTCCAGAAGATTTTGACTCATACATGTGAAATACCAATTTTCTTACTAGATGAAATCAGAACTGCTTGATTACATCCCACAGAGCCTGTACAAACAAAGGTAATAAATAAAGCACAACCCTGAGCTTTTGAAGCAAGAATGCAGTGGAGTGACAACTCTGAACCTCCAAGTTTCCACAGATTTTTTATAACCCAGCAGTTTAAGCTCACATACTGTATTATAAATACTAAAATATATTTGTTTCTATAGCAACTTCTACGGTGCTATTTAGTATTCTAAATCTTGCTAAATTGTAGTTCAGTTGAATATCTTAAAAGCCATTTCCCAATGTATTGATTCTGGACTGCTTCCCTGAGGAGGTAAGACCTTATCAATACATAATCTATTGTAGAATTCCCACTGACTGCTGTTGACCTCAACAGTTTGCTTAGTCATTGCCAGTTCACCAGAAACTTCTTTAAACCTCCAGGTATCAAGAGGTTTTTTTTCTTATTATTTTCTGTGAAAATTATTTGCATATCCTGAACTAAACTGGCTGTTACAAAGTTTGGGAAAGAACAGTAGGAGGAGGTGCCAGGACAGTAAAATTTCATGAGAAGGGCATGGGAAATGAGAGTATAGTAAGAGGCAATAAATGATTTTCAGGAAGGGGTTTTAAATACTTGCAGTCATCATAGGTAAGTTTTTTTAATCCCTAAATGAATAATAAAATCCTAAACTCATCCTAATGATAGTATATTGCTGTCAGTTCATTTAGGCAACAGTTTTCTAATCACAAAAAAAGACAAGGGTCTTAGACATGAAACCTTTTGAATGCAATTCCCTATTTCTAAACACCCTAAAAGTTAGATGCTTTTCTCCCCATTCATGGGTCACTGCCATTCTCTTGAAACTTAACTCAAGCCTTTTTAGGGGCACTTGACTATTTAGAAATCTTGAAAAAATCAGTCATAAGGTGAGCATTGGTGCTAAAATGAGGAAATACCATTTCTGACAGAGATACAGAGGGCTACCTGCAAACATTAGTTTCACATTTTTGAAATCCATCTACTTAGTTTTCATTGTTTTCCAATTAGCAAGGAGAATTTATTTTAAATTGTAGTAAACTGTTTTCTGTTAGAGACTTTGGGGGGGGGGAGTGGTAGGCACATTTTGTGACTGAGATTCTGTGAAAATGTGATGAGAAATGGGACATTTCCAACTTTACTGTAATTGTTAAAATATTTAATCTAAAGACTGGCTTGTTAGCCACCCCCTCACTGTAATTCATGAAGGAATTTAGCTGGCAGTGCCTCATTTCTTAGTCACTCAGAAATATATTCCTCTCTGCATACCAGAATGACTTCTGGAGCAAAGGTCAGTGTTGAATTTACCTATTACAGAAGGAAATGCAACTCACTTTGCAATTTATTAGTTGAGTATTGAACAGAAATATTGTGTTTGTTAAGTTTTTACTCAGTGCGTCTTTTGCAAATTATCTCCATCACTGGGATTTATCAGTAGAAAGAACTTTCCACCTTGAGGATTTCTAGAAAACTCAACATTTGTGCTCTGCACAGAGGGAATTTAGAAATTCAATGAGCAGAATTAACACAGCTGAAGAAATTCTTGGAACCAGCTTGCACAGGCCTTGTGTGCTCATACAAGTACCTGTGGTGTTCAGAAATTAGGATGGATACTGCCTAACCCACCACCTTGAGCATCCACCATCTTGTTCCAGGATACCTACCTCAGGTAAAGTTTCCCTTGAAAATGATATTTCCCAGAAGACAACAACCAACTGTAGCTGTTGAGAATCATCTTATCAGGCCCTGTCCAACACCAGTGGAATGGAAGATGCAGCAACATTTAAAACCAGGAATGACTATGACTTTGGTGATCCAATCCAAAGATGAGTTGATACATTATAGATGTGGCTATGGCCTGGAATATTAAAATACAATTCATGAATTTTATTTCTTAAATATAGCACTGGGGAAATTTTTTCTTCTTGATTTTCCTCTTTAACTTATAATATTCCCTTTTATGAGGCTTCCATATTTTGTTTGTTTATCAGATAAAACACTTAATGACAACAGGAAATGAAATGCATTTTTAAACTCATCTTCCGTGGCAGTCTTAGAAACCCTCAGCACAATTATTTTCCATTCATTCCATTTTTGGAGGGCCTTTGAGCTGACTAATAACATGAAACACATGACCAGCACTTACATTTCCTGAGGAAGAGGATGATATGCCAGTGCAAAGTTACAAATCAAGTGTAGCGAATGCTCCCAAAGAGGTGAGGAAGGATCTTCATGACAGGGACAGATGGCAGAAATCTCTGGGGTTCATAGCAGGTAAGTGGGATCTAGTGAATTTTGCCCTGTGACCCAAGTCTCAGCTTGTGGACTTGTTGTTCTCCACTCCTGCAGCTGTGCAGTGGAAGGATGGCCCCTCTGCACCACTTTGGATTTCCACTGTCACAGCTGTGCGGCTTCAGCAGGGTCCCTCTCCATCTTCACTGGGGAAATGGGAGGAAGAATCAGCTAGAAGGAATTCCTGGCATATATTCAGGTGAAGGGAAACCAACTTTAGTGGAAGTAAGTTGTGAACATTTGGAAGCACACAATAATTTGTATTCTACTAGTTTTGAAATATTTTAGTGAATTTTCAGATAAGTTTTCAGATAAATTTCAGATTAATGTGTGTATTACAGATTGTGAAATATTCTAGTAAATTTCAGATAAATATGCTCACTAATGATTAAAGCAAAACATCAAGAACAATGTAATTTTTGTTGGTATTACCTATTTGCAGCAACCACTGTTTTTTCCTGTTTGTTCTGCTGCTTTCAGAAATGTACTGATCTGAAAGTAAAAGCCTAATGACATATTCCATTTAAGCACTGATTCCCACCAACAATAAAAGAATAATATACTACCCTGGATGCAAATAAAATACAATGCTTTTATTCAGATCTATATGAATCACAGAGATTTATTCTTCTCATAAAATTCTGGAAGTAATGAGAAAGTAATAGGCTAAAGAAGGAGACAGTCCATATTTTCTGATGCATTTGTTAGAAGTCATGTACAATATGGCATTGAATATTCTTGGATTGTTATTTATTAAAAAATGGAAGATAGAGAAAGTAAAATAATATGAATTGAACTTTAAGTGGTGGAGCGTTCCTTGGTTAAATTTAATTGCTCCCACCAAACTGGATCCCAGCTAAGAATCTATTCAAATGTGTTCATACACTTTGTGTAAACAGCAATATTTCATATTCATTTATTTAATTCAAAGTAAAATTAGGTGTTTTCTTTCAGATTTTTTACAATTTTATCTAAGCTACCTGTGACAAATGCATCACTTTTATTGTTACATAAAACTTGCTGAATTTCTGACAGTGTCATTTAAAACATAACACTCTCCCTATCCATTAATGAGTGTGGAAGCCTCATAGAACCTTATACACTCCTGGTAGTATTAGACTATATGTTCTGACAAAATCCCATGATAAATTCAAATATCTGCCTGATCTCATGTTCTGATTTATTCTGGAATACTTGTCCACTACCAAATCCAAAATCTCCTTTATGTCTGACATTAATTGCAGTCAATAATACTCTCACTGTGTTATGGCAGGATTTGAGTCTTGTAGATGTTAGATGTAGCATAATTCACTGGATAAGTAACTGAGTTATGACAACTGGTGTATAAACTCTTCTGCTTACTGTGGGATTGAGCTAAGCAAGGCCCTTGACTTCTCTGTTTCCCTTCCCATCATTTATGTGTGCTATCCATTAACTTCATAAACTCTCCAGGGCAGAACTAAGTTTGAAGTGCTTGGCTCAGGAGGAGCTTAATCCCTTTAAATGCTACTTAAATATAAATAATAGCAATAAACTCTTGGCAGCAGGCTGCTGATGCACTCGAGCTGCTGCATTGCCATGCTGAATAATATTGTCCCCTTGGCTCCATGAGGCTGCTCCCTGCAGTCCCATCCTGGAGCAGGCACAGTCGTGCTCCCTCCTCTTGGTCCAGGTGCATCACCCAGGCTTGGAACCATCATGCAGAAGCAGAGAAGTGGTGGGTTCAACTTTGCTACCAAAAGACCATAACTGCAGGCAAAGGAAGGCTGTGATTGCTGTGAGGGGAGTGTTGCAACCAAGTGCTCTGCAGAGGCATTTTGGTGTGGGCTTGGGGCAATCATCCCTGGAAGGTGGGTCAGTCCCTGCAGCTTGGCCCCTCCTATGCCCAAACCATGGGGCAGGTGGGATCATTTCAAAAGGAAAACTGGTTCTTTAGAGTGTGTTGTAGGGTGTGTTGCTTTCAGCTTTGACATGGTCTAGGATTAGCCCAGGTAAATGTTGCACATTTTCCTACAGAATGTAGTCCCACAAGTTTTAATTTCGGTTTTTCAAATGGCTTTTGGAATTTGAAGACAAGAGATACATTGGACTATGTGTTTTTTCTGAAACTAAAGCAGTAACTCATGGATGGTAACAGATTAACATTTTGTTTACTTGTTTAAGAAAATAATTTTATAAAAAATACAGGAATAATGTTATGTTTCTTTCTTGTGTTCAACATTGCTTGAATAAAGGATTAAGGTTGAAAGAAGCTACAGAAGATAGTGACAACCTTCTAGTCTCTCAGAAAAATCAGAACTAAAGCCATATTTGAGATTAATCTGGTTTATGGAAGCAAATATTCATTACCCCACAGAAGGAATTTGCAGTTCAACAAATGTCTTCAAACTTGGGAGAGTTTTTGAATTGAGATGTTGTGATATATCCCTGGATGAAATAAGTTTATTTGCTTCTTTCTGTTTCAATTGTCTGAAATTATTAATGCAATTGTTGTTGGTTTACCTTTTTATGACATGCATATTTGTGTTCCTCAGATAAATGGGAAGCCCCTGCAGTACATTTTCCCTCATACAAGGCTCAAACTACTGAGAGACCCAAAGGATCACACAGTTTCAGGTAAAAAAATCCCCCTATGAGACATGATAATTAATTTGATTAACATGAATTATACAAAAAAAACCAGTATTAAAAATACTTTCTGTGTCTGTGCAGCAGTAAATTCAGTGGTCATTTTAAATCTTGCTCATTGGCTATAACAGGAAGCAGCAGTGCATGAAAAAGGTCATCTGTTCAAGATATATAAGCTATACAGACATTAAAAACAGAGGAAAATCTGTGTGTTATCCATATGAACAGTCTGTTTTCTTGTTGCTTTTTATGTAACTCTATATTCCCTACATGAGTCCTTATAAAATAAACTTGTGTAGGTGTAGAACATGTACAGAACTGAGAATTTTATTCTTTCTGTTCTGGAACTCTAGCCTGCTCTTCTCATAGAGGGAGTTAGCAGAAGAATCAGATCCCATTTTTCTGTGGTGTCTTCACATGGACACATTTATCACAGGACCTCAGATTTGTTCTCTTTTTCCCTAACATTGACACAAATGTTCATGTAAGTCAGAGTCTGCTCGCCAAGGAGATGAAAGTGGCAGAGGTGATATTCATTCACCTCCCAGGCTGAGAGCTGGAATGCAATGTAATATTTTCATGTGTCAAACTGGAAAAGGCTGCCAGGACCTGGCACAGGTAAGGTCTGTCTGTCTGAGCCTCTGGAATTGCAGCCTTTCTCACATCTAATACTGATATGGAACTCAAAGTTATTTCAATACACTGTTTTTGTTCTTTCAGAGGTAGATGCTTTAAGTGTTTTTTGTGATGAAACATCAGGCTTTTAACTTGCTTAAAAAATTCTAATAGTGTGTGTTAAACTCTGCTTTTGCACAGAAGTAATTACCAACTGCCAACCCTGGTGTTCCCTTGAGCGTTAAGTAGAAAGTGGCATGAACTTACTTGAATTGCTAAATAATGTTTTCACAGGGTTTCTGGCAGGAAAGTCTTGATAATTTCCATCCTCAGAACACACCACATATTTAGGATGTTAAATGAATATTCTCTATGCATTATGAGGTGTTTTCTTGTTAGTCAGCGTAACACCCACCAGTGATTTCAGGCTGCAGAAAGACCCCTCCACCCACACAGCCCAGTCTGAAAGGAGCTGCCAGCTCTGCTGTGTGTCAGCCTGTGCTGCTCCAGGCCCTCCCAGTCCACAGGAACTCCTTGGCAAGCTTGTAGGCATCTTTGCCCTGCGGGCTGATGAGTAATGCTGTGATCCAAGCTGCTCTCTTACTCAAAACTAAGAGGAATTACAACCACATAACTGTAAAGCTCGTGATTTACTGTTGCTGAAGCCAGATCTTCTATGTAAAATTATTTTCCTTTATGCAGTGGGAAGTGCTTATTCCAAATTATCTGCTAACTCTCATGCTGGCAGTCATAGCAACACGCTGTGCCTCAGGGAAAACACCTTGTGAGCAGTGATGGGCAAACCCAACGTGTAGGTATTGACCTCTCCTTTACCAATGCCCTGCACAAATGAGGTCACATAGGATCAAAAATTTACTCAGGGTCCTGCTAAGGTTGTATAGCCCACACTGGGATTGCTTGCTGCTATAGCTATATAATATTGTGCTTAAATTCCAGTTGGAGAAAGCAAGCTTGGTTCTGTCTACAAGCTCCAGTCATACTTTTGTGTTTTAGTCCAGAGACATGCTTGGAGACCTGCAGATGTATTTCTGTATGATGCATACATAGATTTCCCTACAAATATTTAAAGGCCTTAATGCAAATTGTACAGAAAAGAGCCGAAGGTAGAATAGGGTGGCCGTGAAGCAGAAGAATTAGTTGTAGTTTTCACTCCTTACACATCTTTGAAGTACCATAACTCCTTGACTATATACCTCTGTTCTGTCCCTTCTCTCAAGTGTCTGAATAATTTAAGTACATGAAAACTCTCTTCAAATATGCAGTGCATTATGCTTATCCTCCAGCTTTCCAAATGGCGTCTACCAGAGATCAGCACATGGTTTTAAAAATAATTAAATTTTATTAAACATTATCTGCAAACTAATAGTAAACATCTGTGTTTATTAACCAGACAATGACTGTTAACCAGACGAAGACACAGAAGTATATTATGCAGCAGAATTTACTTAAAATATGGGTAAATTAAAAAAATATATACAATTATACCATCACAGTTACCTCACTGCAAGAGTTTTGGATATTTGTCTAGATTCCATGTCCAATTGCTTCCCCAGCTGATTTCTTTCTCTTTGTTTTTTTTATTTGTTTCCTTTGTCTCTTTTTCCTCTTTCTTTCTCCCTGCCCATCTTTCTTATCAAAAGTATCAAAATGAGGTATTGACTCACTTTGTTTGCTATTATACTTGTTGCATAAGCACAGGAAGTGCATGTGTGTGTTAAAAAATCACAATCCTCAGTAAAGCTCACATGGGCAGCCAGATTGTTCCAAGAGAATAGTCCCTGGTGAAACCAGCCTTTCAGCAACATCTTCAGCTGAACTCTTGCGTTGCTGGATTCTTACAAACCAGCTGGCCTGAGGTCCTGGGTGACCACAACAGCATATGCACCATCCATTGTCTCTGATGTCCTCAGAGTACGTACAAAACATCCTCTGTCTTGGCTATGCACAAAAGCCTCTCCTATGTGATGATTTCTGCATGTGCAAGAGCAGTTTATACTTGTGTTTTAAATGATCCATGTGCAGTTTGGTCAGTTCTGAAGCAGGAGCTGCCTGGGGAGATGTCTGAGACTGACAGATTCTCCCCAGGGGATTCATGAATACACCTTCAGTGTACAATTAGTGTGTTGTAGCAGGAGAGTGCACAGCAGGAGTTACATAGGGAAATGCCCTAAACTGTACAAAATTCCCGCTTGGAGAATTCCTGTAACTGTTGACCAGCTGCTTTGCTGGGAAACTGGCCAGTGCTTCAGCCTATTATCTCATCTCACTGGAGTTCTTGGGCCAACATGGGCATTAATGATTCGTTGTGCTGGGTCAGCCCAGATAACCAACTCTCCCAAAGCAGCTGTAATTGTAGGACAAGATTTCATCCTAATATCACCATTATAAATTGAATTCCACAGGTCTCATCATAATCTCACCGCTGTAAAAGGCACTGCCTGATTATGAATCAAAAAATTGTCACATTATAAATATCATTAATAAGACTAGTCCCAAATATTCTAAAATTCAGGCTTTTTCACTGCATAATATGTGCACCTGTATTTGGTTTGCTTTCTGGATTAATGAAAACTGACTCTGAGGTACAGATGCCTTTGATGCCTCTTACATAACCTGGCATAATTTTTCACACAGAACATATAATATGAATTTTGGCATGTCAGTGAGGTGTTTGAGGATTGAGAAACCAAGCCAAAATTGTGATGGCAAGAGAATAGTAGTGCTGAATGAAAAATAAATGTATACTTGCTCACTGGCTGCTCTATTGAAGGTTGTTGTTTATTATATGCCATAATCTAGAGCATATAAATCTATGTTTTGAGATATGCATGTCCTCTCCTCAGACAGTGCTGAGAGGTGTGACAGAATTTCCAAAAATTTACTCTGCAAAGACTGATTAATAATTTGCAATTAAGAAAAAAAGAAATAAAACAAAGAAGAATTGGCATCATAGTTATGCTAAGGTGCCAAAGCAGTGACGGCAGTGGTCAGTGAATGATAATATAGCAGTGTTTAATGCTCCAGAAACTCACTGTTTGTTTTCACTGAGAGTCCCTTTCTCCTTTTGGATCCTTTAGCGGAGCAGCATAAACGCTCTTTTACACTACCAGAATTTTCTCTTCTTTTTTTTTATCATGCCATCATAATATTTGAAAAAGTGAATTAAGGATATGGCTACTGAAGGTAATGAAAGCACTGGCAATACCTTTGGAAATGCTGTAAAGATAACTTACATTATGTTATTCCTGATCAGGAAGCTGTTTAGGTACACTCAGGGGGAAAATCCAACAAGGCAGACACATCTCAGTAGGTCTATAAGTACAATGAGTGCAATCAGTCAAAGGTAATTTTTACTCCTTTACCTCACATAGGCTGAGTCAGAAGTAATTCATCCATTTTGAAAGGAGGGATGTTCTGTGTTTCCAGGAAAAAAATGTACCTTTGAGCAGCCAGACTGTCTGTGTTGGGGAACATCCTCTTCAATTCTGGTTAAAAAAAAAATAAAGAAAGTAAGAGGCAGATAAATGATTCAGAAAAATATGCAAACTTTGTAGTGGAGCAAAGAAATTAATTAGATGGTGGGCAGAAGACTGCATCCCTAATCTCCATCTCATCAGTGATGTCAGTGAAACTGCAAGTAGAATTACAGGGTAGCTATAATGCTGTACACACGTCAGATGTGCCTCATGCTCCATAAGAAATGCTAATTCCTGCAAACAACACAACACTTCTGCAGTGTGCCAGCTCATGCAGTGCTTATCTGAATGGAGAGGAAGGGAATTCACTGTTTTCCTATATCAGGACCTCACTCTTATAGTCAGTCTCTAAATAAACATCCCTATATATTTAGGATTCTTTCACCTGCAAGTTCAGCAAAATTAGTTCGTACAGCAGAATACTAAAGTGCAAGGAATATGTGATTAGTAATCAATTAAAAACATTTTAAATATAGTCACAGTCTATGTTCAATGTGAGAAGTCAGAGTGAGAACTGCAACCCACCTCCTGTCCTCATACTCTTAGACGATTACTTATCCTACTTCTTTCATTTAATGGTGTGAAGAACTGAGAAAATACTTTGCACAAAAAAAGCAACACCCTCCTGTAACATTCCCTTGTCACTGGGAAAGGACTTAATTAATGGCCACCATTCCCTCAACCACTCACTCCTTATCAGAGAACTGGCACAGAAGGTAAAACCCATAAACAGAAAGGGACTGAGCTGTTACAGTCAGGCCACATCAGAGATTTTCCTGGGAAGTCATGTGGTAGTAAATGAGGACAGGACTGGAAATAAAGGGAAAGAGAGATGTCTGCTTTTGTCTTAATATCAATTTATCATTAAACTTTTCTTAATAAAAGCAAACAAATTCTTCTGTGTGTTAGAAACACTTCGTAGATGTACAAACCATATGTTCCATATTTATGTCTCTTGTCTCCAAATTATTTTAATTTGAAAAGCACTAGTGTGTGTATTTAAAATACTTTTCATGAAATCTTCTTGGCAGCTCAGTTGTTTATGGCTTTTTCAGTATATGAACACTTGTTGAGGATCTTGAGTGGAGGTAATTGAGAGGGCAATGTGTCTGCTAGCTATAAAGGTTCCATTTGCTTTCACGGCTGTCATGCAAAAAAAGGCTGCATAAACAGATCACTGCAGCACTGAATGTTAGAGTTCAGTCAAGCCCCCAGATTTCCATGGAGGTTCAGCTGTCAGTCAGTGACATCTATTGAGCTATCGGTGTCTATCAGTAAACACAGACAAAACTCAGTACCTACAAGGGATTTTATAGATTTAAAGCTACAGTCTACCATAGATGGCACCATAGATTCTAATATGACATATCATCCAAAAAGAAGAGACCTTTATCTTGTTTTCAAGTAGATGTGATAAATGCTTCAAGGAGCTAATTCATAAAACACTTTATGATCCTTCAGGATGATAACCAGTGTGCACATAAGCATGAAGTAGATTTGCAGCTGATATAAATCAATGCTGTGCTCTTAAAGCAACGGCAATATATCTGAATTTCATCAGCTTCTGATTTGACTTTGTGTGTATTTTATGCCTTAATTGCCAATGGCCAAGAAATGCAATAACTGAGTAGATATAATCATGTTTCTAGGAAACAACTTCACTTAAGCTAATTTTGTTAGAAGCACCAAAAAAATTCTTCTGAGGACACTCTTGAAAATGTACCTATATAGACAACCAACCTCTGATATGGATCACATCACGTAATGTATTCCAGAGAATTACATAAGAATAACAATGCAAATAAAAATTTAGGCTGAATTTTATTATATAAATTATTTTTCCTGCTGTTTTTAAGTTCCTGAGTTAACTTGGTTTTGTTTGCTTTGTCATGTTTCCTTTCTCTCTGTTCTTCAGACTTTAGAGATTGCTTTATCACACCTACAATGTCCAAATAAATAGCTCGCACTTCTCCACGGTACTTTTAACTCTGAACTCTCCAAGAGAAGTCATTGATGTTTTTAATGTGTTAGAGCCTTCTGTTCCATACAGACAATGGAACAGGGTATAAAACTGTTCTGGCAGATAAGGGCCTACCAGCACCCTAGCATATGTCTGGTCTAGATAAGGCTGGAAGAGGAATGAGGAGATAACTTCTAGTAAATGAAAACAGGAGGAAGGTATGTTCTGTCTCCATTCACAGCCAAATAGTGTTGAAAGGTTTCATATTGTTTGATTTGGATGAATATATTCTCATTGCTATAACATGGTGCATGGGCACATTACAACGTCTTTCATGCCTAATATCTCATCTGCATGCTTTCTTCTCCTGCATTTGCTACCATTGGACCTTGACCAAAAAAGGATCACCCTTGTGCTTCCTTGCTGTAATTCACCATTATGGTTTTGTTCTGGTTTGGGGGATTTTTTATATTATTTGAAAGTGATGAAAAACATATTTGGACAAGTCCATGTGTTGGCTTCTGGATCTGAAACACAACGCTTAAGCTCTATTTTGAGATTCAGGCATATCTCCCATTTCAACCTACTCTGAGATAGGTGTTATAGTCCAGCATTTTGCAGTTTAAGTCCATTTCAATTTTTCCCATTTTACTTCTGTACAGTTTCAACTTCAAAGCACACAATATCCAAAGGTGTTCAAATGATCATGGATTTACAGAAATAATGAGTTTCAGCTACCATCTTGAAGGGTATACTTTAAGACTCTTAGAAATCAAAATCAGTAGCATTTTTTTAATATCTTTCTTAAAGTTCATTCACTTGAAAGTCTATTAAAAATTCATATAGCTCTATTTCTAACTGTGACAAAAGTCAGATTGCTGCTGACGCTCATATTTACAGTATGCCAATTCACACAAACACATGTGATTTCTGCAAGTCTGTTGTACATTCTAATTTCTTCTTTACTTTCCTTGTTCATATAATTAGACAGACAAATGGTTTCATGCTTTCAAAAATTAGCCCAGAGGAAATATTTGCTTGAGTTAACACATGAATGATGTTTGCACAGAGCTTCTGGGTCATGTGCCAGCATTCTCCTGTATGTGTTGAAGTTGTTGCTACTGCATAGGACCTATATGATGATTAAACATAATCAGTCCTTGCATTTGCTGCCAGAATGCTATTTATGTTCATGAGAGAACATTCCTGGAAAATTATTTTTCACTTTTGTATAAAATCAGGACCATCAACACCAGCAAAGCCCTGCTGGGCGTTGAATTGTTCAGTTTTTTGCTGCTCATTTTTTTCTTTCTTCCCTTTAACCTTTAACTTATGTAAGGGTTTATCAGCATTTGTTTGAAAAGGCATGTCTAATAATTCCTTGGATGCTGAAGTGGTTCCAGGAAATCTAGACTGTTTATACTCTAATGGCTATAATGGAGATGCTCAGCAAAGCAGTGAAAAGATGGTAAGGTTTCATGATCTTCCCTGTGACCTGAGAGCAGCAACAACAAATTGGCATCAGTCTGATCTTTATTATCTCCATAAGGAACAAAAAAGACTAAATTGTAATTGCAGGGCTCAGGTTATAGTCAGCATATTCCAGCAAAGTAAATTACAGTCTTTCTGCCCTGTTGCTACTGTGACACAATGAAGTATACAAGGAGATTGGATTTCATAGTGTCTGAGACACATTGAAGTACAGAAGTTCAGAATAAATGTATCTGAAGGGATAGAAAGTATCTCATGGTAGAAATAAGGAAAAAAGAGTGATGAATTTTGAAAATGCATTTGCAGGAATGCTTGCCAGGTCACCAGTTACAGAATTTATTAGTGTCAGGTTGTTGGTTACTGATCATATATAGTATTTATATATATATATGCATATATGTAATGAATATGCATGCTGAAATAGTTTATAGTGTCTGGAAGGATATGAAATGATAAGGGAAATATGCTTTTGAATGTCACAGTTGGTTAATTGCCAAAAAGCAAAGAAGGCCATTCAATATTTTTCCTCCAAATATGGATTTCTCACAAAAATAACTCTGCAGTTATTAAGCACTTGAAATCTTTGCATGAAGCATAGAATGGAGTGGAGTGGAATGGGATGGAAGAATGGAATGGAATGGAATGGAATGGAATGGAATGGAATGGAATGGAATGGAATGGAATAGAATAGAATAGAATAGAATAGAATAGAATAGAATAGAATAGAATAGAATAGAATAGAATAGAATAGAATAGAATAGAATAGAATAGAATAGAATAGAATAGAATAGAATAGAATAGAATAGAATAGAATAGAATAGAATAGAATAGAATAGAATAGAATAGAATAGAATAGAATAGAACACAATGCAATACAAAATACAGTATTTCAGTCAGAAAGTACCTACAAAAACCTTACAGTTTAGGTACTGACCAATTCAGGATGGAAGAAAAGCAAAAGTGTGTAGTTAAGGGCATTGTCCAAAAGCCTCTTAAACCCTGACAGGCATGGAGCATTGACCACTTCTCGCAGAAGTCTGTTCCAGTCCTTGACCACCTTCTCAGTCTAAACCTCTCCTGGTACCGCTTTGAACTATTCCCACAAGGTCTGTTCCTGGATACCAGGGAGAAGAGCTCAGCCCTTCCCTCTCCATTCCCCCTCCTCAGGAAGCTGCAGAGAGCAATGAGGTTGCCTCTCGCAGCCTTTTCTCCAAACTGGACGAACCCAAAGCCCTCAGACTCTCCTCACAGAACAGCACTCCCAGCCCTTTCACCAGCCTAGTTGCCCTCCTTCAGACTCATTCAAGAACCTTGACAATCCTTCTCAAATTGTGGGGCCCAGACCTGTGCATGGGGCTCAAGGTGAGGCTGAAGCACTGCTGCACACAGTGGGACAATCAGCTCTTTGGCTGTCTGGTGATGCTGTGTTTAATGCCACCCAGGGCAGGGTTTGTCCCCTTGGCTGACGCTGCTGACTCACGTCCATCTGCAGCTGAGCAGCACCCCTGGATCCCTCTCTGATTTACAGCCATTGCTCACCCCATTTACACTTGTGCTCAGTGTCATAGGTCTAGGATCCAGCATTTCCACCTGCTAAATTTCATCCCATTAATCATAGCCCAATGCTCCAATCTATCTAGATTCCTCTGAAAGGCCTCTTCTTTGTCAAGGGAGTCAAAAGCACCTCCCAGGTTTGTCATGGGCAAACGTTCTAGTGGTGCAGACAACTCCTGCATCCAGACTTTTGACACACATACTTTACAAACCTGGCCCTAGAATTGATCCCTGAGGAGCACTGCTGGTGTCCAGTCCCTAGCCAAATGTCATTCCATTCACTACAATCCATTCAGCTCTTCCCTTCAGCCAATTCTTCACCAAGAGCAATGTGAACCCACTCATCCCACAGCTGGACAGCTCATCCATAAGGATGCTGTGAGAGCCAGCATCAAAAGGCATAGTAAAATCCAGAAAAACTACATCCAGCACCTTCCCATCATCCCCTGGGCAGGTGACCTAAAGCTTCAAATTCTGTTTATATGTTCAGCTGTATAAATCAGTGGCTTACAAGCTAACAGTAGTGATTTAGTATCCTTTTCTATCCTTTTGTTTTTTTATCAATATATAAAATCATTTTTTTTGCATGATCAACCTTTGCAAAGTTTAACATTATATATTTTATTATATATTTTGGGTTGGGTGGTGTAGGGTTTTGGGGTGTTTCTTTAGCTTAGCATACTCTATCCTAAGGCTTTAGCTAGGATTAGATGGGAGAGTAGGATCACAGCCTTGGGAGATCAGTAAGAACAGTTTTAATTAATTACCAGTATTCTCGCTTTGAAGCATCCTAAAAAAGATTGGTTTTCTAGGTGTAAAATTCTCTTTGAAGAGATGTTTTCCTGAAGATATTTTCCATGGAAGTCAATACTCATAATTCAGAAAGGTGCCTTCTGTTATTCAAATCAGAGTGATTTGCTTTCTGATGGTTTACTGGTTCTATTTCTTCTAAAGAAAACAGAAGTTCATTAATCTGAAAATCTAAATGAGAAAGATGAATGTGTGGTTATATCAAAATAGCCTGAGCGATGGAAATTAAGACTCAAAATTAAAAAATAAAAACAACAACAAAAACAAGGGGATAAAAGATCTCAGAAAGCATATGATGGGTATTTTTAAACTATCTGCATTCAAGGTAATAAACTGGGAAATGTCATTTCAAACAGAAGTAGTAAGCTCAATATTTTCAATAGATAAAGTATAAATAGGCTTGATATACCATCTTTACATGAGAAGATACAGCAGGACCCAAGAAATCTTTGTCAGCCAGAACAGAGCATTTAGAGCTCATTGAGTGAAAAGTAGCTCATTCATTCTGACTACCAGGAATGAAGGTTTTGTAATTAACCTTAATTTTAACTTAAATTGTAATATAAATATTATTCTGGTAGTGTTTTTGCAACAAGCACACACAAAAACACCCACTCACTAACTCCTACGATTGTCCCTTAGCAAATATATTTCTACTTTATACATAATTTCAGTCATACATTTGAGTCTAAAACCTGCAAACATAAAAGTACAAGCCCTTTCAAAGTGTCTAGGAATAAAAAAATCATCATATATTATCATGGAAAGTACTTTCTTTTATTAGCAGTAATATGGACAAAACCATCCAAAAACTAAACAAATGTATCAGCCAAGATTTTCAGTTCCTTAGTGTAAGTATCCATGTGAATGCCTCTGAAATCAAGTGTACACTCATTTAAATGACAAACTACTTTGCCATTCTGTCACAAATCAGCTGTGAGAGATAGAAATACTAAGTGTGCACCATGATAAAATCCTGACTGCAAGGAGTTGCTCCCCTCTGTGATGAAAAGCAGCCAGTCCTACAGATATATTGAAAATTCCATGTTTTCACTGTGTGAGTTAAGATACCGTGTCCTTGTTTGTGTGTGTTGTACATGAAGAATAGTTGTTTCTTGGATTTGGTGAAAAGAGTTCCCAGTTGTGAATTTCAGATTTATTAACATATTAATGACTCTTTCCATACTGCTTGATCAGAAGTTCTCTGTGTAGAGCAGCCCACATGAATTTCTAAGTCCTCAGGATGGACTTATGTTTAAATGTTTTTATTGGTGTAGGCATTCACTTTATGCAATGAGGTACTTATTTTTAAAAACTGTATTGTCTATTTTTTTAAAGGACATTTAGAGTCGCCCTTAGAATTGTGTTTTTGCTTTCCTTACCAAGTTAGGAAAACTAAACTTTACCTACCAGTGCAAAATTTCGAATTTGCACTGAAATAAGGTAATTAACTTAAAATATTAATGCAGTTTGTTCCAATTAAACTGAAAAATCACTCTCCTCAAAAAAATTATTTGATAAATGTCTAATTATCTAATGCATATAGATACAGCTAAACTGGGATAGAGGAACTAGTGGAAACTTTTTTTGTTCAGAAACGCAATGTGGGAATCCTTGCACTGAAATTAACTCAGGGCTGATTTGCAAAACACTAATAGCATTATCAGGAAAAGCCTTAATCTAAAAAGATAAACCTTTGCAAGGAGGGGCTGTGGTGACCTTTCTACAGCTGGTTAGTCTAATCACTCAGCAAGTTTGGCTTATGAAATTAATACATTGAAAAATAATTATTTAACAGTTGCAATAAAGGTGGGTAAATCAGCCTTTTAATTCCCAGACCAAAGTGTGAATCATCTCATATGGAATTTGCTTCAAATAAAAAAATTGTTTAATTAGTACAGGAAGTTTTAGGTTTTTTGCGTTTTCTTTCAAGGCAAAATGACACGAACAATTGGCAATGCATGAAATTATTTATTACTTTATATTTTAAGCTTTTGTTTTCACTCTCATTATTTTGTACATAAGGAAGGTTAGTGATCTGCTTCTGTCCAGCTAAAATAATGAGTGATGAAAATGTTTTTAATTCTGTACTTTTTTAAAAAGGAGGAAAAGATGTGATTTAATGATGCTTTACACAGAATAATTGTATGTTTTTCCCACCATTTATTTGCATATCCTTTGATGTGAAAGATGTCAATTAAAAGCAAATATTTAAGAAAAATAATAGTATCTGCCAAGTATAGGTTCATGTAAATGTACATGCCTTGCTGCTCAAAAGAGCTAGCTCGAGGATCTCTGTCAATGTCTCCATAATATGTGATTCTGAAAGCTCAGATATTATAATTTTTTACCTAAATTGTATGCATGTTGTAGGCATCTGATAAAGCTATCCTTTGAATCTGCAATTTATGTGGACTTCTAACAATTTAATTCAATTTATTAATACTGCAAATAGATTGTCAGAAAAAGATAGGATTAGCTTCAATGTAATTTTTAGTGACTCAGTTGTTTGTGTTATGTAAATTATGTAGTAGATGCTCAAGAAGATCTTCCCAAAGTCTTTAGAAGAGCATCTGATGTGATGCAGTTAACCCTGATCTTCCAGCCACAGACAGAAGTTATTCAGGACATTTTCAGTAACCTCTGATGACTTGTTCTCTTCCTTTTTTTTTTTTTTTTTTCCCAGTGAATTATTCATTGCTTCAATTCTGTTCAAAGTTTTCTCTTTCTTTTGATCACAGGCAATGGACTGGGAATCCGAGTTGTAGGTGGGAAAGAAATTCCAGGAAGCAGTGGGGAAATTGGAGCTTACATTGCCAAGATCTTGCCTGGGGGCAATGCAGAGCAGACGGGGAAGCTTATAGAAGGTAAGATAAATGCATTATTGAAAAATGGAGCCATGGCGCTGTTGGGAGTTTGTTAGAATTATTTATAACACACATTTTCTCTTGCACAATGGATGCAATCTTGTGCAAGGAATGAGAGCTAAACATCTATGATGCTTAAAGCAAAAAGACCTGATAGATTTTATGACTTTTATGGCCAGAGAGTTCCCACAATGAGCATTATTATGGCATGTCTTCAGTAATACGTGTCAACATGCTGTCTGCATGGTCACATATCATCAGCATAAATCATGGTCATGGGCTTTGAAGATCTTTAACCTGTCTTGATCATCTAAACATCCATGTTTGAAGTGACTTATATTTCTTAGTTGCACAGGTAAAACAGACACAGCTCTCTCCCAGATGCATGAACTAACTTTTATTCCTAGTTCCCTAAAGTCCTTCCTAATGTTAGTTTTCCAATTTAGTATAACCATACAATATGCTCCAACAAGCAACAAAGGAAAATAGGTATCCACAAAAAAGCAGTTATTTCATCTAACTTAGACCTCTGTTTCAAGAATTGAAAGTGTCTTCCTCCTTTAATTGGCTTTAAGAAAACTGCATTAAACTTCACTTCTTCCTTTAGGCTATCAAAGCTAGTTGGAATGAATTTGACTTCATTATCAATACATTTTCTAGAATTATTGCAATGTGATCATTCTGTCTAATAATTTATTTCTGTGATTACATGAATGCCTTCTCATTGCATGAGAACTTTTTTATAAAACTTTCTCTTTTTATAGTGATTTTCTAGTTCCCTTTTGCATACTTGTATTCACCTGAAGTGTCACTCTATCTATGGACAAAAATAGAGTACATTTGTTTCTAATTCATTCAACTAATTTTTATTTTTCTTAAATGAATGTACAAAGGGAAATGCATGTACAGAGGGAAAAATAAGAAAAGAAGATAAGCAGGAAAAATAGTTCTCCCAGGCAGAATTCAATTCACATAAGTTTTCTGGATGGCAAACAAGCAAAAAAAGTAACAACTAAATCAAAATCACTGTGCAGGCAGGAAAACTGATTAAATTGATTAAAGAGTGTATTTACAAGGAATAGTTTAATTATTCTGTGGGTATTGCAAATCAGTGTCACCTGCATTCACCCCACAGCTTTTTACATCCTTGGTGTTTTCTTTGCAATATTTTAATGAAACACAACAACAACAAAAAAGGCAAACCAACCCCAATGTCAATGAAATTAAACAGAAAATTAAAAAGAAATGTATTTCTTTTTGGCCTATAGAGTTGATTCTGATATTCATTTTTAATGGGTAGTATCTCACCAAATAATAGAATAGTGTTATTTTTTGTGCATGAATGATGAAAGAATTGACCTTAATTTTGTGTGTTTTGAAGCAAGTATTTGTTTTGGCTCCCTCCATACAAATAAGTAGGTCTTTCATAGCTGTGCTAGATCACGCATGCATTGTTTCAGTACCAAGCAAGTAAAGAGGAAAATGTGGTTATTCAACATTTCCCCAAGACTGGACATTTCAAAGAAGAGAATGAGCAGTCACAGATTAGAATTATCTGTGGTCTTTTGGTTTATTTTGCCAGGAACCTTTCTGGAAACTGAAGTTTAAAACAGTTCTTTACTCACCACATAGGTTCATTTCAGCAGTGATCAAGAACATCTTGGAATGTATAACTGCAGGAGAAATCTGACATAGAAAATTACTTTTTAATCTCTTCATATAATACATTTTGAAGGTTTATTCCTATTTTATAGGAAGATGAATATTAAAGTAAAATATTTATTCTTTTGTTTTGTTCTCCCACCATATGTTCAGTCCTGTTTCTGAACCGACCTTTTTTAAAGTATCCTAGACTTGGATAAACTGGCATGGATCAACTCCATCAAAATCCCCATATTTCATCTGTAGGATTTGTCCACACAATGTCTCAGAATATGTTTCAGTATTGATGTGTTAAATGTTCTCTCAGAGACAAAAAATGCTTCCTGCAGAATGCACTTTGACTATGACATACAAGACAAACATTTCCTCTCACTGTCATTTAACTTTAGGCCTTGCCTTTATATCTGGTTTATGTTATTTTAGACGGTTATCAGAGATCAACAAAGAATATTATCTACTTCACTGTGAGTTGTGGTTAGCTTAGAGGAAGTACGGCTGATTCCCATTTAACCTCCACCTTTCAGAAGTGCTAAAATCCACTGAGGTCTTAAATCATTCTCATATTGATCTGTGTAAATCCAGCCAGACTTCTATCTTTACCAACATGGCTGATATTGCTGTCTCTGAAAATAGAGGCTGTCCTTCTTTCCTTTTTCAAGGTATTTGATGTTTCTCATACCACAGGGAGAAAACATAAAGAAAACTTTGTATGTTGTTATCTGTAAATGCAATTACTTTTTTTTTTGGTAGTAATCATGAGTCACTTTTCCTGATGAAATACTGTGTGACTACAAGTTAGAGTATAAACCGAGTCATCAAGTAAACGTATACTAATGTCATTACAAGTTAATATCTTGACTCATTAGCCTTTCTAAGAACATGAATCACTGTGAAAAATCCCATCAACTTAATTAATTCCTCTAATTCTAAAAACTCTGGGTCAGGTCTAAAAATCCTACCAATAGCATAAGAAACAAGGATGGATTTATTGTGACTATGAAGGAAGACAAACTCCTACCTGCTCTCTGTATGACTGCAGATAAAGAAATGACACAGAGATAGCATTCCTATCCTGAGGGAATAACATAAAATTCTACCCTATTTGAAAAGCTTTGGAGGAGTCTTAGTGCTGAAAAATTTATTTATAGGTCTGACTGGCAAATACCAGTGTTCTCAGTTCTCTCACCTTGAATTGCTTTCAAATGTCAAAAATATCTCTGATTCATCACTCATTGGCGTAACGAAAACTGGAGGTGGAAGACTCATTCCACCGAGCTCATCAAGTGCAAGGACTGTGTCAATTTGATAGATGTGTCTGTGCTCCCCCTCGTGTTGACAGAAACAGTTCAGTTATATTCCACCTGGTGAATCTACTGAGTGGCATTTCAGCCAGCATTTTTCAGAAACAGAAGAACTTAGAGTGAAGAGCAAAAATAAAATGTTTGTGTGTGTTACCTACTCTTACAAATTTTCTGGATGTCCTCAGCATTCCAGTTTTCTTATTGGACCATTTCAGTAGGCTGAGTGAAGAGCCTGGGAACTGATGAAGAACAGGTGTCTTTATTCCAAGTCTTCAATCAGCCAGACAAGCTGTGTTGCAATGGTTAGGTCATCTGATGTTCACTGAGATTAAGATATTCCCTGACTTTCCAGTCTCCTAGAAATTATGGTAAACTATCATGGTAAAAAACTAATGGTGAACTTGGTTTGTGGTGATTATACTGCCTTTCCTTATACCTCACTCAGCAGCCCTGATACTAGACAGACTTCTGTTAACCTGTCCTGAGCCCTTATGTGTGCATGACTATTTTTAATATGTATGGATCATTTAAATTATATCTTCCCAAACTTAAAACCAGGGAAATCATATATAGTGAAGACAAAAACTCCTATCATGAAAAATACTGAAATAGAACTTCCTGAAAGAAAAACGACCTGATAGAAATACAGACACTGAAAGATAATGACATGTTTTAAAGCTGTTAAGTAGGTCAGAGCAGAGAAGCTGCACTGCTGTTGGGGAGTTCCATCTTAGATGTGATCTTAGTTAACTGTGCCCTCCCTTCAGTCCAGTACTTTAGCACTTGTTTTGATCTAGATTAGTAATTACTCTTCTCAAAATGCAGGAAACATTGCTCATGGAAACAGTGTGAGGGTCCTCTCAGAGCCACCTGCCTTCAAGAGTAGGTAAAAGCACATCCAATATCCTCAGCATCAAAGTCTAAATGTTGACAATAAGTTCATAAATGTACTCAGTACCTTTTATACTTTAATTCACCTGCTAAGAAAGAGATGTTCAGCTTTTCTAAATTTGTTGATTGCCTTTAATTCTGCTGAAAGTTTACCAGGCCACATGGCCTGCTCCCCTCAGGAAAGTATTTTAAATGAGTGGGTCTTTGGGAATGCCAGAGATCTCTCTCATCTTTTGAAAACTTCAATCTCAGGACTTTAGGATGCCTTCAGGAAATGAAATTGAGGTCTCCCTATTTCCTCTTTTCCCTATTTAATCATGTTTCTTTTCCCCTCACATATAAATTCTTACATATTCTTATACATTCAATTGCCACAATTTTCTTCTGTAAGAAGATTTGATACAGAGCTCACTCTCTCTAATGCCCTAATATGGGGTCAAATAACACTAGAATCATTCCTTAGATTGAGTCTGAGAGCCTTCATTTGGACTTTCATGGGATGGCACATCTTGTGACCTCTTGGATCCACAGACCATAGCCACAGTGTCAACAAGAATACTTTCTCACAAATCTGGAGCCAGTAGAGAGAACATGTTCACTGCTTGTCACCAAGCAACTTTCCACACCAAACTGACATATGAGATGAACAGAGCGTGCCAAAAACATGCTGTTACTGGCAAAAGAAGGCCACATCTAGACCAGTGGGAAGTGATTTCCACCCAAAGCAAAAAAAGATGGGGAAAGGAGAAAAGAGCTATTTGGATAACTTCCCTCAGAGAGCAGCCTGGCTCCCCACCTTCAGTTCACAGAAGAAAGAGGCAGACCCAGGAATCCCTGTCAGAAGCCTGCCTTAACCAGAATGCTCTGCAGTTCCCACCCATGGTGTGGACTTTGGCTTCTGACCTAGTTCACTTCAAGCATCAGGCTTCATAATGGAAGAATGTATGCTGAGTGATTCTTCAAAGGCAGAGAGGAAAAAGTCAGGGCTCAGTGGGACTCTTATCTATATGTGTTCAAGTATGGTTAGCACAGCTCTTCATTATTTCCAGAACAGGCAGTTAATCAAAAGGAAAATTATGATAAAGGCATAAGGACTTCTGACGATAAAGAGAGCAGCTGCATTGTTAGGTGAAAATCTACTACAAAATACCAATCAGTTGACCACCCAGAAATTAGAGTGAAATATGAGAGACTAAGAAATATGAAAGCCCTTGGTAGCAATTTTGAATCTGGGGAAGGCTGCAAATGAAAGCTGAAAGACAGCCAACATATTCATTGTGTTTAAACAATCCTTCATGCACAAAGATGTCTGCATTAAATGGAGAAAACTATACTATCTACAGTTCTTCCTCTGAGGAGAATGTCAATAAGGCTAATGAACAAACTAGAGAGGTGATGGTCAGTGTGGGAAAGTGATTAACTGTACTTTGGTTGTCTAGTATAAATAAGATGAATCTGTCCATAATCAAAATTGGGTAGAGGCAATTGGAATATTATAATCATTGTTTAATCTTTAAAGATTTTCCTGAGTTCTGGGCAATGACATCTTTGAATACAGGTAGCTTTCTCACTCCTCCAGTTAAAGGTGCCAACTAGGCAGCTTCCAGAATCTGTTTCACTTAAGCTTGCCCTGGGAATGTGTCCCTTCATGTGTTTTCAGTTCATAAATTTTCAATCATAGGTTTTCAAGATTTTAAGTCCTTGCCAAGCATGTTAATTTCTTTCAAGTCCTCTCAGGACAGCAAGATGCAACTGGATCCTGACCAGTCCATGAGAAGATAATAAAGAAAATGTTAACAGTTTTTCTACGAGTTGTTTGATACATTTTTGAATATATATTTGAATAGCACCAAATGCTGAAAAACAAGGCCAGACTGTCTCAGATGCTCTATTGCAAAGGCAGTACAGACATAATGGCTGTCCATCTTATCAAAGCTATCTCTTGTCACATTGCAGGCGTGCTTTGCATGTTTCTTGGAAGATGCAGTGTGACTGGAATGGTCATGGACACCTAAGTAGTTGGAAGAGCAGAACAGAAGCAATAAGTCACAGTTCTCTCTACCCTTGTCACACCTCCCTCTTATCCATGAGTTATAGATGAGCACAAGTGTAACTCTGGCTGATCTTGTATCAGTCACTGGCTGGTCATTTACTGGTGGGAAGTGCAATAGGCACCAGGTCTTCCTGAGTTTTGAAATACTGTAGTGAGCACTGCTTGCTATTTAGACAGCTAAAATTGGAAACATTGATTGGGGTATCACATTTTCCAGTCCCCATGAGGTAAAGATAGTAAAAAGCCAGCAACCCTTTTTGAGTGCCTCTGATAATTACACTTCTGGCAGAAAGTAGATAGCACGATGCAGCTCAAAAATGATGAAACAAAATGAAAAGGAGCACAAGAAGGCAAGGAAAAATTATCAGAAAAAGCACGGATCAAGTCTTAAATGTCCAGTAATAATCTTTCCATCCTTCATTTCCATTTCCATTTTGCAGTTTGGCGGCTTTAACTTATTACTGCATTGGAAAAAAATGTATTAACTTTACCCTGCTCTCTGAGTGTTAGTCTTTGTGATTTATTTTGCTATCCATGCTTATTCTGCTGGGACAGAAGAAAAGAGATCTTGCTCTTAACGTCAGGTTTCCGCTCTCTCAACAGGCTCGGGTTTCTCTGTCCCAGCAGAAACTGTCTTTATCAAAGATAATGTGCACAAAATAACAGGGTAGTGCCATTGTTTGGTTGTAAGCTTTGCCCTAAAGCTCTCTAGAAAGGACTCAATCTTAAAAATCCTAAGTAACTCCTTCAGCTGTAAATCTTAATTTACATAGTTGTGCTCCTCTCATCCATGCTTTTTTTTTTTTTTTTTGCCTTGTACTTCTTTTTCATAGGTAACAGTCAAAGGATAGGATTATTGTTAAGTGTGGCAATGGACATTCAATATATAAAAAATGCCTTTAAATGTTTTAAAATTATTTTTTTAAAGTAAATGAAGTTAGTAGAAAGGACACCCTGCCAAAGTGTATCATTTAACATGTTGGAATTAACCTAATACATGCTAGCATGAAAAAAACTGGTTTAGCCATTCCCTCCACTGTACCATTGACAGTGGTCTCAGTTCCATTCTTAACGTGGCAGGAGTTGAGTTGTTCCGAGAGTTTAGTTTGGCCTTTGGCTAAGATATGAGAAAGAAATAAGAATTATCAGAAGGAATGTGAATTGTTTCAGTATTTGTATGGCACTTATAGAAAGAAGTGGAAGTAGAAATAATTGCAGCATAAAAGATTGGCTTGGAAATTTATTGAGAGCTGGTTACTGTAACACTGTGCACAACTTTATTTACTAAGCCTCTTTTGTGGTGGTTGAAACACACTTAGAAAATAGCATTTTTCCCTGTTCAGAAAATATAGAACATATAGTTTAAGGAATTTTAGTTTAATCTTATAGTGTCAAAATGATAGTATTGGGATTTTACAAGGATACTTGATTAGGAAAATTCTTGAATACTTAAAAATACTAGTTACAATGAGATAAACCAGGTAATATGAATTTGTAATGTTTCTGCCTAGTAATTGGTGTATATTTAATTTTTCTGCAACAAAAATCTGCACAAAAATCAAAGAGATGTTGGCGAGTAATTTGCATCTAGGAAGTAGTTGAGCAGCTGTAAAGACTGAATTTTTAGGATCTTTTTTTATGTAATCAAAAGCAGAAGGGAAAACATAAGGTGTACTTATAAATTTTGTAAAGCTATGGGAAAGAAGCATTAAATGTAGACATATGACCAGTAAAAATACAGCCCCTTGCATAATGCCAGCTACCGATTTTTTCACTCCTGTATTTAGTCTTGTTACGTACCACATAAACTAGTCTAGCTTATACCTTCTTTATGATCAACAACTCTGAAAATAACTTGAACAAATAATTATTGATGCAAATCTATTTTGCTAGAAAAGGCATATTATACAAGTTGCAAAAGGAATTTGGATTCTTAATAACAAAGAAATATTTTTATCAAAACATCCCTATGGGGAGGGATTCTTTATAAGTCTTAAATTCATAAGTCTGATTTATGGAAACAAGAAAAATAACCTGACTGCTTCAATCAAAGGGAAGAGGCAAATACAGTCACTAGATATTCCAGAGTTAATGAAGTGAAGAACTATCACAAAGGTCATGAGAAAAACATTTGTCAGATGGTTTATCATACAAATTGTGGAAGATCACTGGTAAATGTCATTGGTGTCATAACTAGCTTTCAATAACTCTTCACTAATATCATATTAGAAACTACTACTAGCTATTGTAAAGTACTACTTATGTGGAGCTATGCAATTAGTAATTTTCAGATGCACAGCTTTTGGCAGCAGTTAATTTTCAGGACCTTGATGAACAGTTCCTGTTAGAAAGAATATCCAGGTACGTTTTGGAAAGAGCCCCCCATGCTTCCAGAGAATGTGCCTGAAGCTCTGTTTCTCTGAGCACAGCAGGTACAGCAGCAGGCAGTGTTGTCATCAGGCTGCCCACAAAGCTTTCTTGGCTCCTGTAGGCACCATGCAGCTTTCTGCTGTCCTCTGGGATCACACAGGTGATCACATCACATCACAGGTGCCTTGTGGTTCTTCTCAGACATTGGCAGATACCACCCAGCAATGTGAGCCCAGTCTTCCTGTCCTACTCTTGAATACTCACTCTTCTTCTGCTATATTCTGTGTGAGTACTTGTAAGGCTCAGTTGTCTCCATGGAAGAGTTTAATTCCTTCTTTCACTATTTTTAAGACACTGTGTTAAAATCAAGTGGATGTGTTTTTCTCAGAAGACACAGGTGTGTTTCTGTGTCAGTGCTCCCAATACACACTGGCAGAGGTGGCAAGAGGTCTGTAGCTTTCCTGGTTTGGGCAATGCTGGAGAAAAGATGGATTTAATTACTGCTTCCAAGATATGCAGGGATAAAGCTACATCTTCAGTCAAATTTCTTCAAGCATGTTCTATTCCAAAAACCTAATTAGATCATACATAAGATATGACTGGGAAAATCTTGTATGGGAATATTCAGATTTCTTTGAGAAGAAATAAACAGGTGATTGTATAATTTCACCTTAAACTGAGAAAAATGTTGATTAAAAATGATTACTCTTTATCCAGGTTTATAATTATGATGTTTGAGGATTACCATGTAAAATTACGTAAATATGACTTCACATTTCTGCATGAAAAATATCTACATGAACGGTACTTGTACTGTAAAAATACAACTTAAAATTCAATTGAAATTCAAGATACTGAATTGCAAATTATCTAATTTATTAATGACTAAAGCTTGAAAACATTTCATCAAGCAGAAATTGAGTCTTAAATCCTTATGTTTGCTACACATTCCAACAAAATAAAAACCTTTTGGAAAAAAAGAACTCTATTAAAGAATCAAAATTTTTGGTGATTCCTTTAAACCTTGCTAAAAGTAACTGATAACAGACATGTTTGAATTTGCTAATTAAAAAAGATAATATTTTTTTGCTTGAAATATTGCTTGAAAATTAGGAAAATGTGTTGTGTTTTTTTTCCCTGTACAGACCCTACAGTGTTTCAGGCAAAACTCATTGGGGTCTGTATTATTTCTCCTGGGTTGTAATGGAGTCATTCAGATACAAAATAGGCATAGGACAGTTTGATTTCTCTCTAAATACAATAGCAAGTGGAATTCTATTAAGATCTTTGGATTTTATGGTCCATTTGAAAACTTATGAAATTACCTTATAGGTACATTAATCTAGGTCTAGGTAACTTTTCAAACTGTTTTTTTTTTTTTTTTTTTTAGGTACTTAAATATTATCACTTCTGGAAAAATTGAATTAGTCATGATTTGGGTGGTTGTGGGGGATCTAATTGATTAGAAAATTCAAGTATGTGCAGACATTCAATTCAATAGGATCACAATAATCTTATAGTATAGCTATTTCCTCTGCATATTGGAGATCAGATTTCATGAATAATATGTGGTAGAATGAACATTTTTTAAGTCAGCATGTCCTGACATTTTCTTACGCAGAATCAAACTAGAATAGAAAATGTAAAAGACTTGAAGGCAAAGAGATTTCAGACAGCCAACCTTGGTGTCTGGCAGACATAGGCAGGTAGCAGTTATGTTCTCCAGGGTCTGAGCTCTGCTCAAGTCTCTGAAAGGACACCACATCTGTGAAGTGGTTCACGCTGCATTTGTAACATGTAGAGTGTTTCCAAGTCATCATAACAGGTGTAGCTGATCCTGACTGCTTTTGTGTGAGAATGCAGTGGTTCAGTACATGCCAAGGGAACAAGAAACCTCAGTTCCGGGCCTTCCCCAACACAGATGATGTTGAGTTGCTCAGATACTTCTGCTTCTATGGAGAGCTGTGTCTGAAATGGTGCTTACTATTGAATTTCATTAAAAACAAGTGGTTGAGACCATTTTGGTTTTACTTGGATATTGCTTTCTGATTTTCAGCTGGTCCATCTTCCAAATTATAGGGCCTAAGTTATTATTTAGTGTGGTAATTCAGGTACTATCTGGGGAAACTGTACTCTTTTGTCTTAGTGGAATGCAGAAGTGCAACACACGTACTTTTTATTGATCTCTACATTTTCCCCTGGCATTATTGCACATGTTCCATTTATTCCCCAAACCACATAGTTAGGAAACAGGAGCTTTCTTAAGAAGCTTATTTCCAATGAACCCCTGAAATGCTCCAGTCATAGCACTGTGGTCCTCATTCCAACCAAATCTTTTTTGGTGTATTACACTGACTTTAACAAAAGGGATTGTTCTTTAGTGTATTGTTATGTCACAAACCTTTTATGTCTAGTAAGTGCCTTATTCCTATATTTATAACATTAATCTTTCCTCTCTTTCGATGTCAGCACTGTCAGTCCAAAATAAAATGTGTAAAAGAACTCTATACTTTCATTCAGATCTTAAATTGGATTTTTTGAGTAATAGTATGACTTCATATGGAAAAGACAGGAGAAAAATGTCTGCCTTCTGATACTATAGAGGTAAAGAAAAAAGTTATTTGTAATTTTAGTGAAGTTTTCACAAAGATAGAGAATAATGAGGCTGCAGCTCTATGTTTACTTCTGAATGACAAGAAGAATTCTACTTAATATCCACTTACCTATGTAATATTATGGATATACCTATGAATTCTGACTCTGAGGGACCTTTCCCTGGAGACTTATTGCTGCCAAACAAAAAGGGAATGCTAGTAACCAAGAAGCATGAATCTTAAAATGTCCATAAGGCCTTAGAGATGATACAGGTAATTTGGTGATAAAGAACAATCATCCTGTAGTAGTAGAGTGGTTCCTTAGTTGTTGTACTAGAGTGTACAACAGAGTGTACCTTAGTCTTTGAAAGAGTGTTCCTTAGTCTTTGGAAGAGTGAAGAGTTCCTTAGTCTTTGAAAGAGTTGTTCCTTAGTCTTTGGAAGAGTGAAGTACTATCTGTTGGCTTGATTTGTTTTTCTTTCCTTTTCATAAATTTATTGCTAAGAGGCCAGTAAGGACAGAATAGAGATGCAGTAATAAACGTCTACAAAAAGAAACTCAAAGACACAGGGAAAAGATTTGGAGGCATTTTGTTTGCTCATGTGATTCTGCTCCCTTCCCATTCCAAAACAGCTCACATCATGAGGTAGCATGGCTAGAACAGCCTTTAAAGATACCCAGACAAGAAGGGTTAGTTTAGTACTGCCTGCAAGCTCTGTTCTATGAGGGTTCAACTTTCAGAGGCAATTTCTCTTTCTGAGAACTTCATCAGAGCCAGATTTCTAACAACTGCTGTGTTGCACAGCAGCACCCAGGCTGCTTTATCCCAAGCTTGTGAACTTTTATACTGCCCATGTGCAGTCAGACTGCATTACAAATGCACAATAAATATGGGACAGGCCTGTTGGAAGGGTAGGCTGACATCCACAAGGTGAAAAAGAGCAGGAAGAGGAAGAAAAAGGCATTAGGATGATCTACTTAGAGGAAAGGAAAGGTGAAAACAGAGGAAAGCAGTGTGGTGAAAAACAAACTCCCATGTTCATCATTTATATATATTCATGATATATGTTCAATATTAGAATCTATTTTAATGGGGAAGATGAGTGCCATTTACAATGACAGGGCCATTTGCAGGTGCTGACCAGTCACCTCAATGAACAGAAGATTTCATTGTTTCTTAGTTACTAGATAATGTGCTGAACAGCACCCCATGAAATTAACCTTTAAGATGACAGTAAAAGGAAATGAGTCATTCCAGGCAATGCTCATCATGGTGTGAGCTCCACACTTGCTAAATGAGTTCTGTCATAGTGTGGGTGAAGTGGAATCAATCCATATAATTCATACATTTGCTGCTCATACAGTTTTGGAACTGCTAAGTAGAAATAAGCATTGACTTACATCTAACTAAAGCAAAGTTATGTATTACATTAACTTGATTATACTTTTCAGATGGGTCTGAAGTAACTGAATAGAAAGAACTGAGAGTTCCTGAGTGTGTGAAAGGATAAAAGGAATCAAAATTCTAGGAAATTACTTTCATGACTGGTTTTAATGGGAAAGTAGAAACAGTTTTAGTCTTAGACAGTACTAAAGAAAGAAAAGATAAATCTTTCATCATCTTATTTGCAGACCACTGTAGTATTCCCAGAGGTATCAGCCTATCTCAGTGATAGTAATACCTCTGCAATTCACACGGTAGAAGCTGACTGATTAGTTGCAAAGCTGGGGCTATCTTCTGATTAAATAGCTGGAGAGAACATGAGACAAGAAAAACACTTCCCACTGTTTTGAAGGAGTGAAGGTCCAAAGAAGGAGCTGAAAACACCTTTGAGCATGATAGTGATCCTTCTTGGGTATGATGCAGGCAGACTGGCAGATATGATAGAAACAGCTTTACAGCAGATGAGCATGAAGCTCTATCTGGATGAATACCCTTCAATGGTGCACCTGGATGGGCTGCAATGCCACCTCAGAGGTTTTGTCTCTGAATGGAGACTAGCTAGGAGAGCACCTGACAGCTAGACCAGATAAACACTTCTCTGTTTCCTGCACTTTCCATAGATACGGAAAAATTTGGTGCCACCTAATGGACAACGCCCAGCTCCCGAATTCTGAATGTGTTTTACAGGAATGCTTATGCAAGGCATCTAAAAAGGGATCTACCTATATTTTTTAAAGATTCACATGAAGAATTTCTCATTCAATATCCTTAATCACATATCTTTGGATGCAATATGCATTGTTTAAAGGTGAAGACTTAATAAGCCTCATGGGTAATATGAAGATTTCTGTATTTGATGGCTTTAAATTTATGAATGGGGGTCATCTCACAGCTTCCTCAATTGCAGCAATATAGCAACACATAAAACTAAATTACTGCACCTAAGTGTTTTGATCTGTTTACAGGTGAAATTTAATTAGCTATTCTGTCAGTCCTATAAATTATTCTAGACCATCCTTAAGCAAGTTTACTACTACAGCTGCATGGACATAGCTATCTCTCTCAGTAGAAATCATGACTATGTCAACAAAACATTTAGCCCAAGGGGTTTATATCAGTATGTGTACACTTGCAGAGTATATTAGCAAAAAGGCGTTGGACTATGGACTATTACAATGACTTCCATAATGAGTAATACTGCAAAGATTTGATATTCCTGAAAAAGCTGTTAGTGATCACCTGATTACATGTCATGCTCTTCAGGAAGCAAAACAGGTAAGAAAACAAGAGTGTATCTCTCTGATCAGATGAGCCAGCAGAAACCGTAAATTAAACATATCTGTGATATCTGTATAGATGTATCATGTTTATATGTGTTGCAGGATGTAATATCTCCTCTTGCCCTTCCAGTAGCATCATTCCTAGCTGCAACATGAGCATTAGTATTAGAAGTGCAATTTGATCATCATGCTTCATTCTCAGCTGTCACTGAATTCAGTGGTACAAGTGAAATCATGGTCAGTTTGATGAATTCCGATTTGCAAAACTCCATGCTTTGAAGAGATGTTCTCTGAATGAAACCAATTTTCCATCTCCAGTTTACATTTATAGATTTTCAGGATGCATTATAGGTTTGGTAATTTTCATTTGCCTTTGAAGAGAGATACAGTAGAATTAGGAGTGTTCCTGAAGGCCTCCAAGCAAAGGACAAAGAAGAAGAAAAGTTGGAAATTGTATTTCTTTTGCTTCCATTCACTGGAATAAACTGGGGAAAAGAGATTGGACTTTTATTATTTTCTTTAAAATTTGTTGTATAAGTTTCAAGGTCAGTTTGGATGGGGCTTTGAGCAACCTGGCCTAGTGGAAAGTGTCCCTGCCTATGGCAGGGTGTTGGAAACTAGGTTATCTTAATGGTCCCTTCCAACCCAAACTATTCTATGATATTATGATTCAGTAATTCAATGCAATATTTATTATCATCTGTTAAAAAAAAAAAATCAAAATACATTAATTTGTTTCATTACTTTTCAAGAAAGTTATTATTAGTTTTGGTGAAGATAAAGAAATGCCTTTGAAATTGTATGAATTCATAGGCAATTTAGCAATTCCTTGCATACTTTTCACCAAAGAATTGCTCAAAGACTTTCATCTCTAAAGGATACAATATAATTTGTGACTCACTCTTTTATTGTATTCAGTGTGTTTGGGGGATTTGCAGTTTCAGTTGTCATCTTTTACTTCTTGCATACATTTTAGCTTATTTTTGCCTATTTACCATTGCATAACTGATTCACAATATTTCACATATGCAGTTGCTCAGCTTTGAGTGGAGGGTCCTTGAACTTAATTTTTCTGTAGAATAAAGAAAATATGTGATTTTTATTCTCTTAAATACAGCAGCTATTTTTCCTCCTTTTGCCTTGGAAAGAATATTTAGTGGTTTGATGTTAAAAAAGCAGGGGTGATTGTTTTATTCTTGAACAGTGTTTGACACTAGTAATTTTAATATTTGACACCTGGGAAAAAGACTCAGACATCTTCAAGAGCTTTGGTGAAATGAAAGAAATCTTAAATGATTAAGCAGTGAAGTGATCAAACTCCTTTGTCCTTGTTGACCCATAATATACATTCAAGCTTGAGTCTACAGATGAAATGTCAGTTTAACATTTATATTTGACACTTTAAAAAAATAATGCTTGATATTTCACTTGGGCATATATTTGAAGGAGAATAAGCTGCTGCAATACCCAGTAAAGTTTAATGTGAGGATGCCATGCTCAGGGTTTGGTAAAAGTTCAGTGTTTAATGTGGTTTTGATATGCAATTAAAACAGACAAGTTTGAAGAATTAGGGGGAGAGGTTGTCTTAGGGCTAGTGTGTAGTTGCTAAGTGGAGATGATGAAAGCATCAAAGCAGCCTTATTGCTTATTGTTGTTACAGGACAAGGGGTGGCCTGTTTGTGCAGCAGTTTCTGGCTGCAGTGCAGTAGCAGGAGCAGTGGGTCAAGTACCTGCAGCACCCCATGGTCACAAAGCACTTGGGCTGGGACACATCATTCCAGCACCTTTCCCACCTGTACCTGCCACAGCTCCATCAAGCCCAATGCTCATCATTCGACCCATCTCAAGAACATAAACCACATGTCATAGGCTGTCTTACTCCTTATGAGTTTTGATGCTGTTGCTTCAGCAGAAAAGCTCCTATGTCCCTTCAGGAGACTTGAAAGTGAGCCCTGAACTACCAGTCCTGTCCTCCTTTCAGTGGTCACCTGCTGCAGGCAGCTCCTTGCAGGGCATTCCTGTGTCATGCTTGGGGTAACACCAACTTCCCCCATGAGGAACTACTTTCCCTGGAGTGGCAAAAATTTAATTTATACAACTACAGCTATCAGTCAAGGAATGTGGTATCATAAGTTTGTTTTGCTTTTCTTCCGGATGCTTACACAGTGAATTCAGTACATTAATTGTGATTGTAAGAAACACATAAATACACAGGGACTGGCTGGTAAGAGTTCATTTGTTTTAGTGTAGATAATGAGAAGAAATAGCAGCTGCTGCTAATCAGTATGCATGTGAGTATTCATAGAAGTTGATTAGGTGTATAGCTGCCAGATAATCACCCTCCGATCTTGCATGTACAGAATAGCTTCAGTAATTTTGCATTCAAATTTCTTTTAAAGAACCCTACAGAGAATGACAAAACCATGGGTGTAATCCTGCATCATTTATTTGCAATTCTATTTCATCATGCATGAATTCTACATTTATTACAATGAAACTATTTATAAGAGTAATGCTACTTCTTTGATCGAGTACTGCAGATCAAATTTGTATAAAGAGATGTTAATAAAAAAAATTCAGCTGACAATAACAAGTATGCTGAAGATGTGTAAACATCAACAGAATTACATTCTAAGATAGTGAGAAGAATATGAATTATTTTAAATTATTTGAAATTAAATTTATATGTTTTATATTATTTTAAGACAATTTTAGTTGTGTATCATGGACCATTCTCACTGAGATGTATGACAGTCATTTCAGGGGCTCACTTTCCTTTCTCTAATTTGTGTTGCAGCTCTGCAGGTTTGGTTTTACCCTGGTAGGCAGCTATGCCCCACGCAGCCTTTCTCTCATTCCCCTGCAGTGAGGTGGGAGGAGATCACTCTATCACATCAAAACCAGTACAGCCAGTAAAACTGCACCCTTAAATATGACCATGCACAAGTTTGCATACCTAGATAGATTAGATCTCTCTGATTCTACTCATAAAATCTACTTGAAAACCACATTTAACCAAATCAAATATTTTTTTAATCTTAGTTCCTGTGAGCAAGAAAATTCTTGGGCTTCCAGGAAAGGCTACTTTGGGATCTCTGATCTTGGCTGAGCCAAGCAGCCTTAACATCATGAGGGAACTTTTTTGCTCTGAACCCAGCACCAAAATTGGACTATCATTAATGTTGTTAATCAGATGTTCCTAAAAATGAGTTTTGTGCCTCCATCTATCATTAAACTTGGAAGAACAAGTAATTATTGGAAACTGAAATCCTGCAGTTTTTCAACTTTCTGTTAAAATGATGGTTAGTTCTAACAGGTAATTATTAGTATCTCTCATTTTTTTCTAGCACATATGGAACCTGTACTTCTTCAAGTTGAATAATCCTAACATTTATCACTAAATTCCTTTATGAATGAGTTATATGGATACAAAAGTTGGAGAGTTAATACCCAGCCCTTAATACTTCACAGGTACTACCTCCTACAACTCTGTTGTTAGTAAGATTTTTGGTGCACTTAGCTTTACTAATAGCACTTGTCACTTGGACATCTCAAAATCAATGTTCAATAACATTATCTTTCCACTGTTCCTTTTAATATATAAAGAAACTGAGGCACAAAGGGACTAACTGGTGTGCTTGTGCTGCTCACCTGGCTGGTTGTAGCAGAAGCAGAGCTAACAGCTCAGTCTCTGATAGTGCCCCATTTATTCCCTTCACCTGAGTTTCACTATCTTTCAGTTCCTTCTTTTCATTGATAAGGTACAGCTGTCAATTGGCTAAACTGAGAAAAAAAAGTCCTTTTCATTTTCTAGGACAGATTTATCACTTTAGATGACAAAGGAGGGAATCAATACACACATTTTTAGGTGTCTAGAAAGTAAATATCTTACCTCACCTTGTATTATGGGCTCTTTTTCTAGCCATAAGTGGAAGAAGGATACCCAAGGGATGTGATTCATCTCATTCCAAATGGGAGTCAGTTGAGATGAGCCATCCTAAGAGGAACTTGCCTCTCTTCATTAATTAACTACTCAAAATTCCTAGAGAGCTACTGAGGCAAGACACGTACCTTTTTACAGCCAAAAATTGGTAAATTGACTCTAAGCCCAAAAGAAGGTAAAAGCAAAGCAGCTGTGTGTGTATGCAGACAGTTGTTCCCTGCAGACATACATACTGCTTTCCATGCTCTTTTCTTTATTGTTCTAAATCCATTCAAACTTAGATGAAGAATAATAAAAAAGATAACTTTATGCATTGTCACTTGTGGTTCACTTGTGGCTTCACTTGTGGGTTGTTGAAACCAGTCAATAATCAAACAAAATTTTTCTGCATACTTTCTACAGCTCTGGACATGTATATGTCAGGAAGTTGTACAAACATGCATTTAGCTTCTACAAGAGAAACATAAAACATATTTATTGAAATAGTCATTCCAATGATGGAAAAATTTAGCTAAGTTGATTCAGAGATAATATCAGGCATTTACCTTACCTTCTGTTACAAAGAACATAATTTCCAAAAAACTTTATTTAAAAGGAGAATTATATGCATTATATGAAAAATAGATACATACAGGTCATGAGAACTGCATAGCACTGGCCATAAATTTGTATTCCCTTTCCTTATCTTTCAGGTTACATGACTCTCAAAACTGAGATAATAGTGAGTAAATTCTACTTTATATTTGAATAAACACATAGTGTCAGAACTGTAAAATTACTCTCAGGGTACAGAGGATGATTATCGACAGAGTGTCTCCTATTAAAACACATCAAGTAAAGATCACTCTATTCCCTGTGACAGACTGGCATTTTGAGGTCTTCAGCTATTCTCATTAAGACTTGACTTTTTGCTTAAACAGTGGTGTTTACTTACTGTGAGTCACAAAAACTTTCTGTTCTTGTTTCTATAGGACCTTAAGTAGCATTGGCATGTGATGCATAACCATGGCCTTTGCTCATTCCTAGCACACTTCAAGTATTTAAATTATCCAAATAATTCCATTATTTTCTGAAGTGGCCTCTGCAGTCCCTTGGTCTTGGAGACCACCTAGGAATTCATGGAGCAAGAGTTCGACCCCCAGCCTCTTCAGAAAGCCTCAAGAGACTCAGCATGTTGGGGGTCCTCATTTAAGAGCAATTTTGGCATTAGTTCTTTCTCTGTTTTATATTTCAAATATACCCCTTCTCTCCCAAGCACCAAGATGTGTATCTGCAAGTGGTGTGTCCAGAGAGCAAGGGATGCCAGCTGCTGAGTCTACTTCTCACCCTCTGGGTTTGTAAGTTGACAGCTGTGTGATGGTCTCAGAGATGTACCTGTTGCACACTTTCAGAAGCTGATAGTTCTCATTTGTTTCTCTACCTCATACTCCTACTGGAAAATGTTGCTGGGTTACTCTGTCCTTTTTTCCTTATCTTGGGGTCTTTGCCCTGTTCTTTATCTTCCTGACAGTCTTTTTATAGTTTCAGGCTGCACTTTGATTTAGTCAGTGCTCTGCTGAAGTATGGTTCTGCCTTAAGCTGCTTTTCCTTACCTGAGCAAAGTGTCCTGTGAAACAGCATTTTAATGAATTAGGATCTTGATGACATGCTAACCTATGTGGTATGAATCTCTCTTTTCTCCCAGCAAAATTCTTCCGGGTGCTCTACATGCATAAATTTGCACTTTTTCTTCATTTGGAGTCATAGAATATAATCACAGAATACCTGAGCTGGAAGGGGCCCAGAAGGATGATCGAGTCCAATGCCTGCCCCTGCACAGGGCAGTCCAAAGCATCACACCATGTGCCTGAGAGTCTTGTCCAAGTGCTTCTGGCAATCTTGGTGCTGTGACCACTTCCATGAGAGGCCTGTTCCTTTTCCTAAGATCCAGCCTAACTCCCCGGGCAGAACTTCATGCCATTCGCTCAGGTCCTGTCACTGGTCACCAGAGAGGTCAGTACCTGTCCCTCCACTTCCCCTTGTGAGGAAGCTGCAGACCATGACTGGAGCTCTCCTCAGTCACCTCTTCTGTAGGCAGAACAAACCAAGTGACCTCAGACTCCCAAGACCATTGAAAAATCTTTGAGAGAGGTCTCGTGATGACAATAGAACAGTGTTCTATATAGACTTTGACAGGTTTGCTGCCATAATTTATATTCGTAGGCAGAATAGAAGCTAACTAATAAAGACAGAGTGATTCTTAGCCATACACTGTAACTTCTTCAAGAGCTGTTTGTTTGCATCTCATGACATGTGATTCTTGCCCCTGCAAAGGAAAATTTCAAACCCAAATATCACTCTATTCACAAATGTAACTGAAAGAAGACTCACAGAACTGCATATATGTAAAGAAGGATAAATTATTCCTCAAAAAGGGAAATTGAAATAAACCTCACTGAATTCAGAATCCACAAATATAAATATATAATGCAGGCAGGGATATACTAGTATAAATTCCAATCTGGCATTAAACTCCCAAGAAAATAGTGGTTTTAGCTATTTACCATTCATGAAAGAGACAGCAAAGAGAAATTTCTGCAGCTTTGTTGTTCACTGATGTTTAGGTGAATCCTGAGGTGGCTTGGAATTAACAGACTTTTTCATTCTATCATATATTATTACATATTTAAAAAAGTCTGAATTCATAGTTTTTAAAAGTAGAAGGGGTTTTTTTGAGCACAGCCTAATAATGAGTTGTTTAAGACTTTCAAGTCAATTACAACATTTTACAGGAAGCTCATTTCTCTAGCAAAATCATTATAATCTCTTATATGATGTTACTGAAAACAAAGTAAATACACTCTGCTTCAGTGAGCTCTGCTGCAAAAAACACTTGTTTTTCTAAAACACTGAATAATTACAATGCACCACAACATTTTGTTGAGCATGGTATAACTCATCATCTGTCTGCAACTCTAATGTAAACTAATCTTTGAGGATGTAGTAATGGTGAAGGCTCTATCAACTTATCATTTATATCATACTTGTTTTCATAAACAGTAACTCTAAGCTTCTTTTGACTTGCAAGGACTTCAATTAGGTCACACAAATGCAAGCAGATCATCACTTGTTGCTCTAGCATGGTTCAGACTGAAGGGTGATCTATGGAATCATGTGCCAGTACGTATCTAAATCTGAAGGCAGTGCTAGGGCATATAGATGCCAAAAAATGCCAAGTACACCTCAAACACGAGGTTGATTTGCTCTGGCCATACTTTTATAAATGTCATTTTATAGTGGTATAGCAGCCATGAGGCTTAGGAGGGTCCATTATATAATTTCTACTCGATAAAAATATATCCATTTTTAAGAATCATGAGTGTTGTCCATATAATAATTATTGTAATAAGTGGAAAATATTCAGCCTGAGTGTGAATGATGAATGGAAGAGAAAGTTAAGGTGTTTACAGAAAATAATGAGTTTTGGTGTGATTCATGCCCAGCAGTTTGGGAAAATATATTAACACATTGACTTTCATCAACATATTTTGAGCCATCAAAAAGGTTTAGAAATAAAAGAAAAATAACTGGAGAGCATAGACCGTAAAGTAATTTAGTGTTGAATATCAGACTGCAAATTTATGTTGTTTCTTCTTATTCTGAGTGCACATTTAACTTTTATAGCACTTTCTGGGATTTCAAAGTAATGTTTCTGAATTTTAATTCTTACATGATATACAAAGATACTAATATTCACATCTTACTGATTGAAGTTGCTAGTCTATAGAGTTGAATTTCATTTTCCTCTGTGAACATTGAAACATACAACAGTGAAAAATGCAATTCAAACTTACATGTTTATTATGCATAAGAATAAACAATACAAACTATGAAGAAGCAGAGAATGAACCCCAGCAATCTGTGGCTATGGTACAACCAAAATCAGAAGCTGTATTCTAAGACTGTAATATTTATATATTTTTAAATTCCAGTAGGACAGCAGTTCTGAGACTTTAAAATGAATGTAAAACTAATAGGTTTTAGACACAAGTAGAGTTGCAAATATTTACAAACTCAGTGACACAGCAAACATCACTTTTCCATTTCTTGGATGCCTTGGTTATACTGAATAAGGGAGGCTGCAGTATTATAGTGTATTCAAAGTGACTGAGATTATAATAATGAACATTGTGTTACAAAGGGAAATAAAATTCAAGAGATGTTCAGTAGTTCAGTTTAATATTTCTGTATTTGAATCAACTATGTCAAGACTCATATTTAGAGAAATCAAATCTTTGGATGATTTTCAGATTCCTTTCAATTTCAACTTTAATCATGCAGCTAGCTTATGAGTCTGAATGAGTCTGAAAAGGAGAGAAAATATTAGAAATCATGTAAGATGGGTGAAAACTTAGATAAATATTGTGCCTTCCAGTTGACAGAAACTCTAATATAAAGATCTATTCTACTGGCATATTTTATAATTTGGTTTGTGCTGTTTTATCAGTAGAAATGTTATATCTACAACCACATTCAGTTTAACAGTACAGATTTATCACCCGGGTGATGGAATGGAAGATATATTTATTGAGAGTGTGGGAGCTGATATTGCTAAAAATAAGTTGTTGCTCACCCAATAAAATAATAATGAAAGGAAGATGCTAGAAGAGATTATGTATTTGATTATGAGGACAATTACTAGTACTTCATCAATCAGCAGAGTTTCCATGGAGCAATGCAAGTTTTCTCATCTTCCTATTTTTTTGTATTCTTTACCTACTAAACTTTTGGAAATGTGACTATCATGTTCCAAGTACTAAAGACCAGTGACAGAATGTGATTGGTTTTAGGAAGAAAAAAAAACTATCACAAGTCTCTTGTGACTTCCCAATACTTTTTTTTTTCTTTTTTTGTTAATTAGAATTTAGTTCCTTCTGAAGGCTTTCTTTGTAACATTACCTTTTTTATTTTTTGGTTTTTTAACAAAATGTATATAGCAGTTACATGCTGAGAAAAGAGAAATCAGCTTCTTGCCTGCATTTTTTTCTCCTTCAACCCCAGGGCTATCAGTCTGATCAGTTCAGTCATGTTTAAATTTCTTGATTCTAAACATTCATGCTTCCACAAGGCACACAATAAAAAGAAAATACCCCTGTACTGACAGCCTGGATCTCTGTGTTGACTAAGGCTGTTGAAATTCCATTTCCTTTCAGTTTATTGTTTTTTTCATGTGTGTGTGACCCTTCTGACCACTTGAGTGACTGCAGTGCTGTTGCACACACTGTTGAAACTCTCACCAGTGGAAATATGACTTGGTTTCCAAATCCTGGCACTGCAGTGGTACTCAGCTAAGCTCTTCCTGCTAGTCTTTTAAATTAAAGGGAGTTGTTGATGATAGCCTTACTACTCCCTTGGTAAATTTTCTTCTGAAGCTATACCAGCAGGCTGTGATAAACCCAGGGCAGTAGCTCAAGGAGCTCATAGTATTTTGTTGATAAAGCTTTTTTTTATTATATATATTTTTTTTTTTTTCAATAGAAGGATGTTAACTGCTCTCTCAGATTTCTAAATCTTTCAACTTTTGTTCTTGTTCTTTGCCACTACATGGAAGTGGTGGTTTTGCTTGTCTTAATTATGAGGTTCATAATGTGATACATTGCATCCTATGCCATGATAGTATTGAGGGCACACATTAAAAAAGAAAGACAAAAATAACTTCACTTCCTTCCTTTCTATAAGCCTAAACACCAGGCTCATGCTGTTATATTGGTATGACTGAAAATCAGGGGGAAATGAATTTGCTCATAATTATTGTTGCTTTATTCCAGAGGAACTGAGTTTAAAATCAGATCTGCTTTAACAAGCAAAAGCAAGATCATGTTTTTGAATCATGGCCGGTAAATGAAAGTGGCTAAATTTTAGGAATTGTCAAATCTATTTTAATGTTAGGCAGCTGGCTTTACTGCCTTCTGAGCATCACTTTTTAGTTATTCTGCATTGTTTGTTTTTCTGTAAACTTCTATAAACAAAATGATAAATTCTGGCTGACAACAGTTATGAGCAATTCTGATATTTCAACTCCTAATTCATGGAATCATATGGAAAATTTTGGAATATAAATGTGTATATTTATTTCTCATATTCTTTCATTGTCAAATAATTTACTCTGATTTATTCCATTTTTTTTTTCATTATATTTGATTTAGCAGCATGCTTTTCTATGAGTTTATCTCCATATTTCACTTCATTTTTTTTTCCCCCATTTGTTATATGCAACAGCACAGGATTTTGAGATTAAAATATGACCCAGGTGAAGACTTGGTTTTATCTGTGTAAGTGGTAGCAAGCTAAGTGTTTGTGGTTTTCTTTGCTGTGTGGGTGATGTGGTTTTTCAGATGTTTTGTAATGCATTGCTTTTAGTGGACTATTAATAATTCAGTATCTTGTCCCATTAAGCAATTTTTTCCCACTAAAGCCAAAGGCTTGGACTTTGACATTTGTACATTGATAAGAAATTAATCTGTTTGGAGTCCTCCTTATGAATAATTAATTCAAAATATGAACCCGCTTCTCAGAACCTCAGTTGTAAGTCCCAGATATGAATCTAGGTTTTGATTTGTGTAAGAATTTCACCTTAACCAAAAGATTTCTTATCAGAATATACCTCACATGATTTATAGAGGGATTGACTCTGCAAATACTGAGCATAAAACTTTCTTATATAGATACATTGAACCATACTGAGTCTCCTGACTCAGTCCTAGGACACTTGGAAGACATAAAAGATTAGATCAGTATTCAGTATTTTTAAGCCTGATTAATATAGTTCTGTTTATATCCTCCACAATGAAGTATGTTCATCTGTTTTGTTAATTTTTTATGAAAAAAGATATGGAAGAAAAATTTAAACATGAATACTACCAGGCTGATGTTTGAAATGTGAAGGCACATTTTTTTCATTAAAATCAGTTATTCCAACAGCCTTCACTTTTTTTTTTATTTTAATTTTTCTATGGTAGAGAGTAAAGAAAATGTACTGAGAATTAGCTAATCATATTCAGAAATTAATTCCATTTTGAGGCTCAGTTTCTTTGCAGCATTTTGTCACTGTAGGAAGCAGTTATCTTCCAAGACCACAGCTGGCCAGGAAATGTCTGATATATAGAATATTTTAATTTCTTGCCATGCTGGTAGGTGTGCATGTTTTTGACATTGGAAAAATTTTTCGCTATCACACAACCCAGACTGTGGAGAGTGCATGTATACTTTGAATTGAGAGAATTAATCTCCTGTCTTGTTTCAGCAGGTAAGTTATAGCTAAAGGGACAATAACATTCAACAGGCTAATCTGTGTGAAGTGAAAGGGCTTTGCTAATGTCCTGTGCCATTTAACAACATTCACTGACTGTCACATCAAATAGTCTTGTCAAAGCAAGGCAAGAAGAATCTAACTGATGCCTTTGTCAAAATCTAAGCCCTTGACCTCTTGCTGTTTTGCTTTTTTAGGAATGCAGGTGCTGGAATGGAATGGCATCCCCTTGACTGGAAAAACTTATGAAGAGGTCCAGAGCATTATTATTCAACAGAGTGGGGAAGCAGAAATATGTGTAAGACTGTGAGTTTTTCCCCATCTTTCTGTTTCCATTTCTTTTTGGCTTTTCATGGCTTTTGTTTTTGTTTTTGTTTTGTTTCAATTTTTTTATTTTTAATTTACAGTTGTTAAGGTGGAACCTTTGTTAGGACAAAGCATCAATGTAATAATAAGCAAGAGTTCACTGTGACTGTGGGAGATCTTTTTTGTTCTGTTTTTCTCTTAAAGTCAGAAGGAGAGATAAACTGAATCAGATGCTAGTAATTATGCTTTTATAAACAATGATGATTCCATTGTCAGGCCACAATCTCCTCTCATGATAAACATACAGTTCACTGAGTTTACAGGTGTTAGAAAAAAAAAGGTAATTTAGTAATAACTTGACTTTTAGTGAAATCGGTATCCTTTAGATGAAAGTCATTTAAGCATCATGAGAAATGCATACACTTGCATTAAATCCATTAAAGATTTCACCTTAAAAGAAGCTTTTCCTCTCAGCTCTTTAACAGCATTGCAAATATATATCTGCTAAGAAGGGACCATGCTTGGGAGCTGCTTTCTGTCATGAACCACTATTCATTTACCTACTTAATACAATAATGAGGGTATGAGGAAAGAGTTTCTTTTGTCTCAGGCTTCTAATTGCTTTCTTTAGGGACCTGAACATGCTCTCGGACTCTGAGAATCCCCAGCACCTGGAGCTGCATGAGCCAGTAAGGGCAGGTGAGAGAAAATAAGTTGCTTTCATACTGTAGGACAAGATAGCAACTGAAAACTGGATGTGATATTAGCTGGTATATTAGTATTGTAAGCTCTGGTAAGGTAGTATGTTTGTATTGTAAGCTCATGCCAAATATTGTCATGGGTAGAAAGGGGACAGTGCCTTATAAAAAAAGGCAAGACGAGGCAGAGGCATGCTCAATGAGTTTGCACACAACACCAACTTGGGCAGAAGTGTTGATCTGCTGGAGGGGAGGAAAGCTCTGCAGAGGAGTCTGGGCAGGCTGGATTGATGGGCCAAGGCCAATTGCATGAGATTCATCAAGACAAATTACCAGGTCCTGCACCTGGGTCACTACAACCCCAGGCAACCTTACAGGCTGGGGGCAGAGTGGCCCAGAGGAAAAGTACCTGGGTGCTGCTGTAAACTTCACATGTGATATGTTGTTGTCCTTTTTTCCTTCTGTTTCCCCTAAAGTTTGCTTTGCCCAGCCCCTGGGTTTGCACCTGTGCCAATACCCAGCCAGTGAGTTGCTGGTGTCCCCAGGGCCTCTGCCATCCTGTGTCCAAACTTGCAGCACTCTGCTGTCACCCCAGGCCCCTGCTCCTATAACCTGCATTATTAATCTGGAGTCATAAATGCCACAGTCTGCACAGTGCAATTATAGCTGTGCCTTTATATATCAAAATAAATAAAAATAGACACTCTACCATACCACTATACAAGGAGAAGTGTAACTCAGACAAATTTAGGTCATTGCCATCTGGTCATTAGACATTTGCTGTTGCAGCCAGAGAGGCTAAAACAAAGCTCCCAGCAGGTCCTAAGGCCTATGTTCATAGAACCATAGAATTGTCAATGTTGGAAAAGACCTCGATGAGAATACCTGTTAGCTTAACACAAGGTTTGTGGCCTGCTATAGGTGACAAAAAAAACATTTACTGGATACAGGGATGCAATAGCAAGTAGTCAGTTTTGTTATGTGTGTTCTAAGATGGCAGTGCTTTTGGGGGAATTTCCTGCTATTCAGTCAATACCACAGCTTCAGGCTTCAGTCATTGGATGCATCATATCTAAGCTAACTTTGAATCAACGTCCACAATCTTGCTAGTAATGCAGCCCCTCAGCAAGCTCAGTGCAGACTGAGATTCCTTCACTCACCATTCCAGGGCTCTGCTCTGGGTTCTGTGGTTTTGTGGCTGTTCTTTTATTAATCAGTACCTAAATTATCTGGATTGAATCCTCCATTTTCTAACCATGTACAATTTCCTAGCTATTAATATATTTACCATCAAGCTACCTTTAGTTGAAAATTGATGTTATTGATAATAATTGAAAGCAAAGACTAAGTATGACAGAGCTTTGAAGCAGAGCTACCTCCATTTTTTTTTTTAAATTTGTGAGCAGATTAAAACCACCAAAAACATTGAAAGACACTGAAATCAGTTTTGGAAAGTACAAAAACTAGAATAAAACAACTTTTTAATTAATGAAAAAAACTCATAATGAGAAGGAACAGAAATAAAAGAAAATTTTTCCATTCTTGCAGTCATGCTTCCTCCTAGTCTGGAAATCTTCTAGTGGTTTCTAAGTTGGAACAACTCCGTAGAGTTCTTGCCATTACCTCTGAGGTTCGGCAGACTGTACTTTAGAGAGGAGCAATCTCCATTTTCTCTGAAAGAATAATGAATTAGCCAAGAAGGCAGGATAAGGCTAAAGTCTTGTTTTAAACCTCTCATACTTCTGAGAACCTGGGAACCAAGCTGTGCCTAGCATCCTCTTAACTCTATTCAGTCTAGCATATATGAAACTTGACTTCATTTCTGTGTTAAATAGAAATTTCTGTCTTGAAAAGGTAAATTCCTCCCACTCATTCCTGGGCAGCAGAGAGGGCAGACTCCTACTACAGATGCGTAAAAAAGGTGTGAGTAACAAGGAAAGATGAATCAGGGCTTTTAGTCTTCATTTGTTTACAATTTTTCTTCTATGATTAATTTGTTTAAGTAAAGTTTTGAGGCTTTTTTCTCTTTATTTTTGTATAAATTATCTCAGGAGCAGTTCTGTTCAATGTCTGTTTGATTAAAAAAAGTTAAATGAGATTTAAACCTTTTACAGGAAAGTTCCTATACTTAGTGAAACTGGACCAGTTATTGAATTGAACACAGGCCAGTCTTTAAAACTGTCATTTGGTCCAGTTTGATTCAACATAATCAGCAAAGCCTCTTTTTCTTCACCTAGAAGTACCTCCTCAGAAAGCTTTTTAGGTAAACAGCACTGATAAGTAGCACTAGCACAGAAGGATTGGATTTAGGATGTCAGTATTCTGGGAGAGATGTCTATTTTTCATAGGATGCCTTTTGTACCTTCAAAGTATACAGGCAGATGACATGAAAACTTGCAAGGGTTGTTATGCTGTCCCTATAGCACGGCAAGATGGATTTGGATGTGCTGGCAATTATCAATACAAACCTCTCTTGCTTTAATCCAGTAGATAAAGCGAAGTCCCCAGGGGTTGATCCCAAGCAGCTGGCTGCAGAGCTCCAAAAGGTTTCTCTACAGCAGTCGCCTCTGGTTGCTTCTTCAGGAGTGGAAAAGGGATCTCACGTCCACTCTGGAACCGCTTCTGCCACCTCCAGTGCTGTTCCTAGCCCTGGTCAGCCAGGTTCTCCCTCAGTGAGCAAAAAGCGGCACAGCAGCAAGGTAAGAAATTTCCAAGTTATGTAGCAAGAATATTTTGATGACAGGAAGAAACTGCCTGTTTATTTTATTTAGTATATCAAGAAATTCCAGCACATCTTGGAAAACTCATTTCCTGGATAACAATGAATATTGCAGTTAAAATATTGAATCTGGACATAAAGAAAGATTACATTATTTATCCAAGACATTTGTCCCTCTCTAAAAAAACCCAACAATATTACTGTTTTTAAACAAAATAACTGTCCTTTACAGCCTTTGTTGCTCTTGCTTTTTCTCTGCATCCTACATGGTGGTGAGGTACTATTTGTGCTAAAGAAGCTGATAGTACTAAGACCATAATTTCCCTCTCTGTACTAAACTACTGCTTAAAGTGTTACAAGCTATGAATAATCATAGCAATAGTAAGTAAGTCTATGAAAGCCAGGGAAAGACTGAAAACAAAATTTACCATTAAAATGTGTTTTGTCACTATCTAATTCCTGTGAATTTGCCAAGCATAATTTCTCATTTTGTTTGCCACATCCTGTGGCAAAGAAATTCTTCTTGTGCATCTGCACACCTAAAAAGGGAATACTGGGAATTCAGTAGCATTTTTTCACAGTTGAAACTGAAAACTAGATCATAAAGTCATCTGTCACATTTTTACATTTTGTGTCAGAAAGTCCAGACCTGAAGTGAAACTCAGTTCTGTGAAGACTGCATTTGCTTATGCAATTTGCAAGAATGCTGACTGCCATCCTGAATATCCAGCTTCTGACACACTTACAATGTTTCACTTTGCAAAGTGCTTTCCAAACATTTATTACACTGCACCTTTATTTCTTTTTGGGACTGTCAGGTTCCCACTGCATTATAGTTATGTTTGTATTTCTGTGCTTCTGGAACTATGCCTGTGATTTGAACAGATGAGTTGGGTACTGCATAAACCAGAACCAGAAAGTGGTGCCTGCTCATTTCAGACAGCTCTTCGATATGCCAACATCACTTTCATGTGAGAAGAAACACCAAAATGTTTTTAATCCAGAAATTTAGTACAAACTGGGAAAATATTTATTGATCAGTTTGGTTTGGATAGTAATTCTGTTTTACTTAGGTCAATAGTTAGATTCACTGCAGCATACTCTGGATATTGTATAATTTACATATGAACTAGTTTGCTATGCACATGATTTTTGCCACTGAGAATAGCATGTACCTGAAGTACAGCTCCTGAGACTGGGTGAAACCTGCCATCACAATGCAGGCAGAGAGCAGGGCTATTTAGTGCACCATCTACACTGAAATGTATAATCACACTCCTAAATTCACAGTGTGTTGAGATCCAGAAGTCCTTGCTATGCAGTATATCCTGGAGAAGTGCCCCATTCTGTCCACTCGAGGAGACGGGGTTCCCAGCAGGTCACCTAAAGTTTGATGCATAAATTTTATTTCTTGCATCACAGAGGATGTAGGATTCTTTTATGAAAATTCAGCTGTAGGCTTATAAAGATGAAACAAAAAATTCTTAGAGCTAATGTCTTTACGGAGGAGATGCATAAATCAGAACTAGTCAGGTAAATATTTAAAACATTCTTTGCTTATTTGTGAAAATCATGTTGAGAGGCATTTCTTTCATAACAAGCATAGCTCTTGTTGACTTGTATAGTTTCTGTTCATTGACTTCAGGCAAAGTTTATAATGGTGTTGAGCTCTGTTAGAAGAGAAAGCTCATCTCTTCTGGAACTGCTCTTTGCCTTGGGCTGACAGCATTTCTAGGCAGGTTGCAGCCCTGCCAAAATATCATGACAGACTAAATATCCAAACTGCCTAGATCTTGTTTTTGCAACTGTTTTTATTTTTAGAAAGTACTTTTTAAAAGATTTTTGTATAGAATATACACTCTAGAAATGTTGTAGTCTCTGCCATGTTCTGCAGTGCCAATTTTCTCATATTTAACGTTACAGAAAGTGATAGTGCACAGTGCATGGAAATCTGGCATTAGCCACTTTCACCTCATGCTTGAGCATGTGTGATGGCATGATGGCATTCCAAAGCAAATATCTTACACAGGGTATGTGAGTGCATGCAGGAGTACCAAAATTAATTAGACTGAAATTAGGTTAGCCATCACAGCAGAGATTTAACCCTTAGAAGCCTTGAGCTGACAATATCTTGTGGAGACCTGTTTCTTTTATAGTGTAAATGCATGATCATTCTATAGTACAGATTACTTCCAGGATATAAATTACCTATAGAAATATTTAATATAAAGAATGGATTGCTTATTTTTTCTAAATTCTCAGATCCTTTAGCTCCTACAAAAGTCGACCTTGAAATACTTTCCCTCTTTGCAAATTAATCCTCACTGAGGCTGTGATAAAGAAAGACAATTTTTTGCACCTCTGCCTCTCAATATGGAACCAGCTTCAAAGTTAGCCCAGCTCTGAGCTTGAGAGGTCTCTTTCAGCCTAAATTTTTCACATTTTTTTAAAATATGTGGGTAATTCTTCTGCTGACATCAGAGAAAACAGAATATTTAATGTATTGAATCACAGCCTTGTAAATTATATGATTCAGCAATGATATGAAGCATAAAGTGCACATTTATTTTTAAAGACCCCACTTTACAAACTACACCTTAACCACCTTTGGAAGTCTCAATACAAATTCATCATGCCCATTCCCTTCTCTATGAACTCCTCCTATATTATCCATACTCATACATTTCACATTAGATGACATTTGAAGTGAGCAAACTCATTATTCTTGCTATTCCAACTCATAAAAAATGAAAGCATTTAGACTACCTGGCAGTGATTTTGTAGCCACAGCACAGCTAGCTCCATGCTATTTTTGGTGTTGTCAGTATTGTCAGTGCTAGTACAGCCTGAGGTCAGAACTATTAAGTATAATAAAATCCATTTGTAGAGGTAAAGTATGAGAAATATAAGCCATTAATGCCCTACTTTGAAAGACTGCATGATGCTCAGGTAGCTCCCTGTTTTGGCAAAAGAAGTGAAATTCACAGTCAGAATAATCTTGTCAAGGACCTAACAAGTTTTAGGAGTATTTTGCTATCAACCTAAAATTTCATTTCAGATTCAAAACATTTTATACAATATTGATGACTTATTTTAGCTGTTGGATGGATTAAACTTCTTTAAAAGCTCTGTAAGCTACCAAAAGAAGCTGATTATAAAATTTTTCATGAGAATTATTTTTCATATGCAGATGCATTTACAGACAAATTAAGTTTGATTTGTGTTTTTTGCTTTTTTGTTTATTTTTGTTTTGTTTTTCTTGTTTTTAATTTTTTTGGTTTGTTTTGTTTTGTTTTGTTTTTTTTCCTGGTAAAGCTTGTGCTCATAAACACATCTAGAGGGCAAGGTAAAGCAGTAAACCAAACAAGAATAAGACCACACAAGACAATGAATATATCCATGTAACAGGCAGATTTGGTCTATTTTACTCCTGTGTTTTCATTGTGATACTCTTTAGCTGAGATTTTTTGCATTATTTTCTCATGTGTGGATCTGACTGAAAGGATGTTTCTTCAACACAAACCTGAAAAGTGGAGTGCATCACCTTAACTTCATGCTGTGGTGCAGGAAATGTGGGCACTTCACTGATCTACTTTAAAGCAGTTGATGTCCAGCACCTTAAAAGAGCCTTGGAAGATTTTCTTGAAGTGTAGGGCAGCATAAAAGAGGCAGGTGGGTTTTACTCTTCTCAGAAAGTGATAGAAATGTGAATTACATGGAATAATGTCAGGCATCTGCTCATATCTGGAGGAATAGGAAATGAGGCCTTCCAGACAAGTCACCAGAGAACAGTAAGTTTGTCCTTGTTTGCACCTTTTGTTTTCTGCATCAACCAAAGAAGCAGATATGGAGAGAATGCAAAAATACTCAAATCCTACTACAGAAACAGAGCTTTCTTGCTTGACTGATGGCTTGCAGATTAGAGGCTGGTCCAGAGTGGCTCAAGGCTGCTAATGTTTAACAGAACAGCATATTCTTGTGAGTTCAGGATTCTAATCAAGTGGTGATATTATTTTCCAGCAACAAACAGGAGGAACAAAAAAAAAGGCAGAGAGAAACATTAAGGATTCTATTTCATTTTGTCAAAAACCTAGACAAGAGTAATGATAAAAGAGAGAGGAAGGTGAGGACAGAAAATTTAAGTTTTGTGTTACAGAAAGTGTGGGGAGGAATCTGAAGTGTTGCAGCTAAATTGACTATCAGAAAACATAGAATAAAATAAAAGACTTCATATGAGGTGGCTTGCAACTGTATAATCCACTTACACCCATCACTTAGTTTTAGTACCATTTCCACTCTTTCTCTCCACTTTCACCTAAACTCAGCTTAAATTAGAGTAACTTTTGCCTCTCTCTGCGTCATATTGACAGAAATACATGGCTGTGTTTATTTGGCATGGTCCTTTCTTTCTCTTGGCAGTATTCATATTTATTAGACAATGTTAATGCTATGTGTTTTTTTCTCCCCATGCCTTCTTGTCTTCTCGGACTGTAAAGATTTGGTGTTGAAGTTGGTTGATTCTGTACCTGCATAAAAGGCCCATCAAAATGGCTGGGCTGGACTTTAAGTTCTGTTGAAATACATAACCATTAGTTTTGACTGTAACAACTACAGACAGGTTTATTTTAAAATTTGTGGCAATACAGCAGTATAAACTACACCTGTTAAAAAAGTTAACTTTGAAAACCTATGTATTTTTAATTTGGCAGCCCACGGAAACTACAAAGCCTGCTTCCCATCCAATCACTGGAGAAATACAGGTAAATATGTAGTTTTTGCTGTGTAAATTGTTGTTGATACTGGCTGTGTTTTTCCATGAAACAAGTTTGCAGAAAACTATCTCCATCAACTTATTTCTTATTCAAATCCAATCCCTTAATATGTCATTAATGTAAGTCAATGCTTGATTTTTTCACCTGTCTTTAACCTTGGATTATGAAATACAACCAGAAGAATGGAAAATGCTGCAGTTCCCAAAGGGTCTAAAAGGATAGTTAAATTCATTCTATTCCTTAATCTTTGGCAACTTTCTGTGGTTTTCCTTAGAAATTGTCAGTCTGTTTACATTGAAGCAAGAACCACTGTAGGTTTCATACAGTGCAGTGTATTTGCTTCCATGCCACACCAAGTTTATGGTTGTCCCTTATGTAAATTGACTTCACCCTTTTAAAACACTCCCAAAGAGAATATCAGAACAACTGAAGCCTAACTTCCTATAGATTTTTGGGGTTTTTTTCCTCCTTGATTAACCTCTCTTCTTTATTATTACTAAGAGCCGTTCCATAGTATTACAACAATCTTGTCAGACTTGACCTCCAAATAGATAGGATGTGTGTAATTAACACTCAATAAACTGGCATGTGTATATATCAGAATAATATCAAGGGTTCAAATTTCCTTTGCTCTTTCCTGATTGGAATATGGGTGTTTCCCTTTTTTTCAAAGTCCCATGTGATGATCTAGTATCTCATTCTAGTCAGGAAAAAAAGACAGAAATTTCTGAAATGTGTTTATTTGGAGGGAACGTAGAGATCTAAATCTCATTTTATTCAAAGGGCTAAGGGAATATTAAATCACTCAGAAAGTAAAAGTAACAAATAATCCTACTGTGTTTTAATGCATTCACTAGCTTCAAATCAGCTATGACAAACACCTTGGCAACCTTATCATCCACATCCTTCAGGCAAGAAACCTTGCTCCCAGAGACAACAACGGCTATTCAGACCCCTTTGTTAAAGTTTATCTTCTTCCAGGGAGAGGGTAAGTGTAGGACAAATTCTAACTTGAACTTCCTTTCAGTTTAGGTTTACTACATGTCATTAATAAACAGAAATATGAGTTATTGCTATAGAAAATCCAGGTGCAACACCAGAAAAAACTGTGGATTTTTAATACAGTCAGATCCTACTCCTAGGAGAGTATACCCGTTTTTCTAGTCACCTTAGGAATGGTATGATCATTGCTGTAAATATACTTTTGTGTGTGTGTGTCTTTGCTTTTAAAAATTACAATACATATAAAAATGTTTGAAGTAACAACAGTCTCAATGGAAATGTATGCATTTATTGCAATAGATGCAATAATTTCTGAAATTCAGAAAGGTGCATGTTAAGTTTAGCATGGAATGGTTGCTTCAGCTAAGAAAATCTGAATTTAGGATTGATTTACAAACTAGCAAAATTAAAGTACCTGAGATAAATTTAAGGTTGAAGTATAATACAAAAGCCAAGAAACAGTGGTCAGAAAAAAAATCCCTCCATATGTATTTTATGGCACTTTTTTTTAAGAGTGAAGATATGGTTTTGGAAATACCACTAATTTTGTGTCTAATGACTGTCCAAGTCACTAATCGCTTTTTCACAGATCACAGACTTTTTTGACTCTGTGATTACAAATAGCTCATTATTACCTCCTTTAAAATATATGTTTCTTTATCAGCAATATTATAACTATTTTTTGCCCTAATGTTACAGAATGTCATGTATACAGAGAATGCATAAGAATACATGGTTACAATACTGCTGCTGATTTCAGTGACACAGTAGATATATCTAAAATTAAGCTGGTGGATCAGACTCTATATTGTAAAGACAGATTCCTGCAAACTCCTGTGCTTGTGTAATAACACTCATACTAAAAGGCTCTTAGGATAGAGCAATACAAATAGAAATCTGCACTTCTTTTCTACTCAGACTAACAGGAAAGTGGATGCTCAGTTCACAGTTCACCGTTTGGTATATGGGCAAGCACCACTAAATGCATGAGTGGTACAAATAAAGGCATGCATTTTATTTTGTGGCTTTCTAATTCCAGCTCTACGATACTCAATATTGTTCAGTAGCACAGGGCCCAAAACTATTACTGAATGTAAGGGAAAGAGGTGCTAAAGCTTCAGAGGTTTTTAAATGCACCTAAGACTCTTGTAAAATGTTTGTCAAATCAATCTCAGTTGGAATTTTGCAGGTACATTCACTGATACAGAAATAAGACTTTGAACTAAAGGCATGTTCATCCTATAAGGTATCAGTTTAAACTTGTTGCCTAAGTTACAAAGAATTGGGTTTTAGTTTGGATTTTAGTTTTGATTATTTTAAAACATGCCACTGTTGCAGTTTTGCACGTTACTTGTGCCTTAAGGGAATTATCAAAAATCAGAGCTTCTTAAAATCCCAGGCTTGTTTCTGAAAGTAGAAATTTGGGTTGCTCCTCAATACCTTTTATTTGTCATTCAGCCCATATTATACTTCTTATTCTTCCTAATACCTCTATTTCCTTTGATTCTGATACTAGAAACTACCCATTATTCATGTTTTCTTCCATCTGTTCTCATTTTCTCTTACACTGCTTCCTCTGCGTTCCTAACTCTGTAAATTCTGGATATGCAGACAAGTCATGGTTGTCCAAAATGCCAGGTAGAGTGTACTATCTTCCAACTTTATTCTTTCTTTTTTTGTATGCATGAATGAGACAACGAGCCTGTACATAGAACTACAGTTTTCTCTTGAGTTCTGATGGCATGAAACTGTGGTATGGTTTTGTTTTCCATTTACTGATTAGATCATTTTGAGGAGCTGGAAACAAGTAGTTAATGCTGCTTGGTGATTATTCTAAGGCCAAACTCTGACAACAAGCAAAATATCTTTTGAAGAATTTAGTTCAGAGATATCTAAAACTTCATTCTCACTCACTGAAAGCTGAAAAATAATTAACTGTGAACCTGTATCAGGATTTTGAATGGTATTAATGCTGAGAGAAAAATGTTCTGTTTGGTAAAGAAATGGAATATTTTTCTCTATTTTCTTGCATGGTGTATAGACATTAAAGCCAGGTATAATTCTAAATAATTGCCCAGATGGACAATGAAATCTGCTTGACCATAAAAGTGGTTATTTATGGTAAACAAACTTAAAATTTAATTATTGAAATTAGGAGTGCTTTGTTTGTCCTGGAAAAATAAAGCAAAGCCCAATTCTCAACATATGCTAATATCAGCCCAGGCTAAGCACATAAGAAATAGTCCAACCCCAGTTTTAAATTTGTTTAAAAGTGAGCAGATAAATTTCAATAAACATTATTCAATTAATGTGTTAAAATTACACATTTCCTATGTGTATTCTATTACACATTTTAACACATTCTATTATGCTTTTTTCATTGTACTTAATACATTGTATTATATATTAATAAATTATAATTTAGGAATCACAGAGAAAATATAAATAAAGGAGTTTCTATTTTTTCACACAGTATATTCTTTGAATTTCAAATGAAAATTATTTCATATTAAGTGACATACCAATGACTGGTTTAATGAATGCATTTTATTAAAGCATCTTCATCTGTTAATCTGTTAATTGTTAATCTGTTAATTGTTAATCCATTAATTACTGGGGGGAATCAGGATTATGAATTTAATGTATTTGCCAGATCCTTCCCTTCAGAGGCCTAGAAACCTTCATCTGCCATCCAGTTTAGCCTGGTTCTGCACCTCCCTAGGAGAGGTGAAGGTCTCCTGTCTCCCTGTGCAACAGACACAGACCACAGATTACACGGATGTGGGTTCAGATCACCCTTACTGTTTAGATCCAAAGATTCCATGGACTTCACTGGAAATATTTCAGAACTGCCATGTTAACAATTTCATCTTTTGCAAGGTCTGAACTCAACACTGCATGAATCACCTTCTCACATACTTCACAAAAGAGTCAGAAACTTTGAAAAGGTGATGAAGTTCTGCTATTGCAAAAAGGATATCCAAGAGAGAAAGGGAATGTTAGTGTCATTTTATTGACCAAGTGCACAAAGGATTCTTTCCCCCTTTCTTCAAGAAATGAAAGTATGTCAGTCCCCAAAACCAGTAGGTCATAGGACATCTAAACAGGATGTTCTAGCTAGGGGATGCTTTTCTCATACCAGAGCGTGGGAAAGGAATGCTACTAAGGTGCTTTACAATTTTTACTGCACTACTTAATACTATTGGCCATCAAAATCTCATTTCAAAATAGATCCAGCTTTCTTTCCAAGATATGCAAAGAAGTAGATTTGTTTAAGGTTCTTTTTCATATGCTCTTGGTCCCCCTAGATTTTAAATCACCCTTACCATTCTGTGCTATTGCTGATAGAACTCACTGAACTCTGGAGAGCTGCTGCTTTCTTTTCACAAGCAGAGGTGAACAGATACCTTGTTTCACAGGTCCTGAAACTCTTCACATTTTTCAATAAACTGAAAGACAGTGGATAGCAAGATTTCCAAAAAAATAAGTGGCAATACATAGAAGGACTAGGTGAAAAAAATTAGAGGAAAAATAGCTGCAAATCCCTTTCACTTTGAGATATCAGGCTAGTAGTAATCTTGGATAGAGCCACCCCATTTTGGAGAATAAAGCCACTCTGCAACCCAGATTAATTAGATGGGATCACTGCATAGAAAAAATGAGTTTATAGAGTGAAACTGCTGGTACTGAAGTCCCAATATCGACATATGTGTGCCAGTAAAGCTCATGTGTCTTTCACACAACCATAAATCAGAACTGTTCCAACCTGGTACCAGGTATGGCACATCATTAGTGACTGCCTGATTAAATGTGTTCCTGAGTGATCCTTCTCAGTTTATCTCATATGAAAGGAATTAGTACATTAGCTCTGGGACCATGCCACAGTGTGAACCAAAACAGTTAATTCAGAAGTGAGAATAGAACACTACCAAAAGTTATTGTAGGGGAACCATAAAGGAGTCTAATATAGCGTATACAAGTTATTTTGTGCCATTTTGTCTTAGTCCTGGAGAACAGCCCTGGGAACATTTTGCTTTGTATTAGATGTAGCAGATGTATACGTGCAGATTGACAAAAAGAGTTTCTTTGCCTTAAATCTTGTGGGTTTTTCAAAGTATTAAAAGATTCTCATGTTCTCCTACCCAGCTTTTTTGAGTTGCCCTTAAAATTTATGTTAAATTAAAATTGGAATGAAAGCAAATCTAACATCAAAGCTCACAGAGCTAGATGAATCCATGTTCTGTTTAAGATTAGTGTATTGCTTTCTCCACACTCAGGAAATGTAAAGTACAATATAAAGCATTAGTGAATCCTTTTAAAAATAGATTATGCAGCCAAACCTTTGTTCTTGGCTATTGACAAAAAAAAAAAAAAAAAAAGAGTCGTGATCCTGATGCCCTTTATTTTTCTTTCCAGTACAGTTAGAGGATAGGCAGAGAACAGGATCAATAAGAAATTAGTATTTCAATCATTAACAGGATATTGGTTACTTTATGGCATTCATTAAATGTGTTTGTGAGATGGAATTCCTGTAATTAGAGATTGCAACCTATAAATATAATGAATCTGTGCTACTTTAAAGTGCTAATGGGTCATGGAAAAGAAATCAATGCATTCTCACCACAATTTAGAATCAGAGCCCAGTACCTACAATGAGAGGACAAAGTCTATGTGCATGTGCTGTCTGATACTTTATCTTGAAATGGTTTTAGGCAGAGCAAGCCTGCTGAAGAGTCAGGAGATGTTTTAAAAACTATCTCAGAAAAGCATACCAAAGAAAACATCCCAAAGGCTGTCATTGTCCTCTCATAACCCTGAATTCTTGCAGAAATGGGAGATAAAGTTCTTTTCTTTTTCTGGTTTTTAGTTTGTTGGTGGTTTTGTGTTTCTTTTGTATTAAAGCAGAAAGAAACAAAAGATCACTAATGTAATGTTTTGTTCTTTTGTTCAAATTCAGTGCTGAGTACAAGCGGAGAACTAAGTACATACAGAAAAGCTTGAATCCTGAGTGGAATCAGACAGTCATTTATAAAAATATCTCCATGGAGCAGGTGCGTGACTGGTGGTGCTCTTCAATGCTGTTTGTTGCTTTATTATTTGCATGGTCTGCAGTGCTCACTGTGAAGGGAGCAGTGCTACTGGCAATTCTCTGACTCCCTGGAAAAATCTTGCCAGATTTAGGAGAAATTCAGAATTCTTTCCTTGCCTCTCATAGAGCTTACTATAGAATTACACTTCTCTTGCCCTTGTACTCATTAAATTGGTAATTTGTTGGGATTACATTCATAATCATGTTATAGGTACAGATAGGACAATTAAAAAAATTATAATGGAATAAATTAATAGGGGAATAAATTAATACATAAGTTTCTGAAGTAGATGCATAAATCAGTCACTCTTTGTTCCAAAAACCGTGTAAACTTACACAAAGAACATTTCCTACCATTTTTTATATTAAAATATTTATAAAATGTAGATAGATATTTTAGATTTATCAGCAATTGATATCAATATATTGAGGTAAGAATCATATGAAAAAAATTAGAAGATATTTGATTTCCTTGTCATAGAAAGATTTAACTCACATCTGGGAAGGATGTCTGCAGAGTCTTCTCTGTTTCTTGGTGATTTCCTAACTCCAACTGTGCTTCTGAAGCAGCATGAAGCAATTGAGTCCTCTACTCCTCCAACTCTCCTCATAAAGGACTTTTTACCAACTTGAAAAAGAAATAATGGGCAAAATAATGATCAATTCATTTTTTTTAAATTATGAAGTATGTTTTATAGAGTACTGGATTTGCATGTGATCCTGAAGCTTTTTGCCTTTCTTTCTGTTTTGTTCTTGATACTTTCAACTTCACTTTAAAATGCCATTTAATCTCTCAGTACTTTTTAAAAAGCCCAGAATAACCAGGCTCTTCAGCGAACAGATTTCCCAATGCTTTTAATATTCTTCTCCATCACAACCCCAAGACCTCAATACAATCTTCCCAATTTAAAATTTAATTTTTCTTTCTTCTCATTCATTGAGAGGAACGTTGATTAAGATACTCATTTTTGCATGGAACAAAACCCTTCCCACAGAGGGATTTGCCTTGTTGCTCATGTGATCTACATGTGCTTAACAGGCAGTAGCTCAGATTTACTTCAGAGGTGGTGCTGTGGTTTTATGGGTTTTCTCACTGCTTCATGCAGACTTTTATAAATGATAGCTATTTGACAATTAAAGCTTCAGAAAAAAAACACACTGATGTTTGCCTAGATGCATTATAAACCAGAAATCTTCTTTGATTGGCCAAAGAGTTTGGTAAGTCTTTACAATATTTCCAAACTCAGCTTTTCATCTAAGAAAGATTCTTCAGTTTTCTTAATTTGCTTGTGGGTTCTGCTGTGGCATGTCACAGAGCTGTTATTAAGAGTTCTGGGGTGTTGTAAATTCAATGGCTGTTTGGTGCTTTGCAAACGGATAACAATATCAATCTAAAATTTCTCGGACACTTATTTTAATGATAAAAAAATCTGAGATCTTTGATGTCAGTATTTGGACCATTATTTGATGAAATTTTAGTTTGTATGTTGAATGCTTTACATTTTTGCTTTCTATTTGCAAATCCCCTCCTTTTCCCTTCTTCTGAGACTCTTATGCAGTGTTTATGGTTTTAAGTGTGTAAACTTCATTTGAGCACCACATGTCTTTTATATTCTGGCTTCTTGTCACACAGCATTTTGTGCAGAGAACACTGTTTACTTCCATACTTTTCCATGGCTTGTATCTACTGCTAAGATACCAGTGTGTGTGACTTTTCTCCTACAAAATTCCATGCCCTGACTTAGAGAATCTACAGCAAACCACATTTCCAAATCAGAAATAATTTAATGCTGAAGATAAGTCTGAGGAACTCTCACCATGTAAGAGACCATCATTTGCACTCATAACTCTCATAAATCTATATTTCAAAATAACTACGGATATAAATAGAAATACAAGACAATAATTGCATTAGACTGAAAATGAGTGTTCTGTTCACCAAACAAACAGAACTGTTACACAAGCACACACTTACACAGAGTTAGCAGCACATTCTAACACAAATTCATGAATTTTTATAAATAATATTTCTTCAAAGAACCATTTCCTTTCCCCCATGCTTTTTACTCTCCATCAAAGCATGCCGTGCTTGCAGACAGAAAATAAGTATTATTAAATATTTCCTAATATAGGTCTTTTAACGTCACTGTCTAGACTTTAGCTGCTTGTACAATTTTTTATTTTCCTTTCTCTTTCATAAACTAGCTGAAATTAAAGTGAAAATAATTATGGAAAATAGATCACGCTTTGAAATGAAACAGAGTTTTTCAAGGTCAAAATGATTAGTTTTATCACATTTATAGCAAATATTATTTTGACAGTTGGAGAAAAAATAAATTAAACTGTGAATACTTAGTAATTTAAAGGTTTTGTTAAGAAATAAAGTGGAAATAGTTACAATTTGAGAGGAATACTGAGTACAAATATTGCAAAAGTTTTGCAGTAATTGTTAACCCAAGTCCAACACCTACTCAGAGCAAGAAAAAATGCATTAGAATCATTTAAGGAGAAGATGATAATAAAAGATGTAAGTCCTGTTGCTGGTGAGGCCATACTGCATGACCACACTGTAAGGTGGGGCTTTCTTTGCCTCAATCTCTTACTTGCCAGAAAGCAAAGAAAAACTATTTACTTATATGAAATAATTCCATAAAGCAAATAGTTTTGCTGTAACTTATGTCTGTAATTTGAAGGTAATATATTTAGAAACAATAATGTTTTCAAAATCCTTGAGTGATGTGGAAGCCAATGTCTTATTTCCAAAAGTAATGAAATATTTTGTATGCATCAGTAAGCTGTTGGTATTAAAATCTTGATATCTAGGACAAAAGAAAGTTCCTAAATGTATATACAAAGTCTTTTTGTCCTCCCACATAACAAAGTACATCAATATAAAGAAAAAAAGAATAAAATGTTAAATATGAATGTAAAAAAAAATAAGTGTAATGGATTACAATAATTTCTACTCATCAAACATCCTGACTGAAATTACAATATTTAGTATTATTTCTGAAATAATTATAGTAATATGTTTTTAACATAGAGGAAAAACAAGCTGCATTAAAAATACTTCTTTCCAAATTCAAATCCTAGTATGAAATTTTCAAGTAATATGTGTTAAATATTTTAAGTAGTGCATATTTAGCTACAGAGGCAGACACTATCCATAATTTCCAGACATTTAAAAGCAGAAACAAGCCCGTCTGTACCTGTGGGGTTGGTTATGCCTTCCATAAGAGACAATATTTTTCACATTGGCTGTTTTTCAAATTCCTTCATTTTCTTTAAAATATGGCTGCCAATAGACAGCCTAAAGATAACTGGAGTTCATATATAGTAATATGCTTCTAGGTGGATTTTTATTTATTTTATTTTATTGTCACTTTTTCTTCTACAATGCTAAGGTTGAAATCAGTAATTGTTTGATAACACTTTCTTCAGGGTATGTTTGGAACTCAGATGATGTTTGCAATATGCGGAAGCTGCATTCCTACTTTAGTGAGACTCATTTCCATTGTCCACTCGCAGAAAGCCATGGGCAGACACGTAGAGGGTTCCTGCAACCCATTTCAGTATATCTGTCTGTTATATTCCTGATGAGCATCTGAACTTAAGGATTCACAACCTAAAACTGATTGATATAAGGCAGAGTCTTACATTGCTGTGATGGTAAAATGTCTGCTTTGAAAATCAGCAACCATTTTGTGCTCTTTGCCACCATAGTGGTACATAGATAGATCTTCAGAAAAGTAGATTTTCCTCTGCTTTGAGACACATTTCATGTACTCTGCCTACTAGAGGTATTTCCATGATTTTTCATTGTCACAATATTTTATAAAAGCTTTATTAATCTAAAAGGCTTAAAATAGATTTTGCAAAGTATAGAGTACTGTAATTTTTCATCACAGTTTTATTATCACACTATTGCAAAGAAGTTAGCAAAGTATGGCTGCAGTTACTTGAAAATCTCTTCTGTTTTCCCCTTTCTACCAAAAATTCTTTAAACTTTAGGGTTTTTTTCCCCCCATTTCCTGGATCTATACATTCTTCTCTCTGTCCTTGCACAGTCACCAAGAAGAAATCCCCTCTCAGAATAGCAACAATGGTGACAATACATTTCTGAAAAGTATTTGTGCTATCCCTTTTTTAATTGGTAAAAATACATATACTTAATTTAGCACCTAGCAGAAAATTGTATCATCCAGGAAGCCAAAAGCATCATGGACCAAAGGATGCTCAGCTCAATTTTCAGATTATTTTTCATGTTGCAGTTCCAATAGTGTCTTGGAACAGCAAAGAAAAGGTTTTATTCAGTCAAGGAAATCAGCCTTAGAAATATTCTGTAAACAATGTTCAAAAAATAATCTTTTTGTTCAAATTTAACTTTCATTTTTGCAGGATATTTTTAAAAGAATGTTTAATGTTTAAGAAGAATATTGCTTAATTATGTAAGAACAAAACAGAATGATTAAAGAATTGCTCTTGAATATTTTTTAAAAATATCTTAGGTTTCAAGTCGTGCTGTTGCCTGCTTAGAGTATGTTGTTGATACTAAAAATAGTTTAATTCCCTTTGTGTGGGCTTTACAGGATATGCTGATTTAAATTTTCTTTTCATAGACATTGGCTTTGCATAGTCGCGCATTTTTCTAAAGTTAGTTGGGAGCAGATGATATTCTGAATACATAGTAATGAGATTAAATTATCACTTAAAGGCGTTTGCAATTTATCAGGAACTGTCTTAGTCTGTTGCTGTACTAAACCAGGGGGCAACGGAGGGAAATTGATGAGATCATGGTGCTAATAACGCCAATGTCGTGGGTTCCATCCTGGATGTACAGACCAGCCACTTGACGGTTCTTGTGAGTCACTCCCAACTCAGAATATTCTGTGGTTCTGTAAAGAGCCAAGAGTGCTTTCATTGCAAGTATATGCAATATGTACAATGATTGGCATGGCTTATCATTTTGAGCAATGTCTTGATCCTTTGCTGCCCCTCAGTGTCCAGCAGCCAGTTAATAAAGCAGTGAGTGACAGGTTGCTTCTGTTAGGATGGTGACCTCAACTATCACGTAAGAATTCTTCTTCTGAATTTTTTCATTCAAGTATATGAAGATTCCTCTTTTCCTCAGTAATGCTTGCATTCTTCATTTATAACTTCTCAGCCTGATTTTCCAGACATCCTACAACCCACAGGATTTTGTCCTTCTCTCTTTCAAGCCACATGAATTTATTACTGCCTTTCCAGACACCTTACAGCTTTTTTGCCCTAGCATGCAAAATCAGTAATCAATCCTCCCCCTACATGTCCTCAGAGCCCCCTGGAAAAACACTCAGGTCAGTTTTCACAATAAGGTTAACTGCTTTGATCAACAGTTTCTCTGTCTTGTGCTCTCTTGTCATATAAAAAGATTACTTGTTTCTTACTGTGGCCTATAGGAGAGTGCTTGACACAGCTATCATGCTTAACAAGATCTGCAGATAATGGGTTTTGACAGCTGTCATTAATACCCAACAGTACAACTTGTCCACGTGCCTGGATCACTTACAGACTCTCACTAGCTACACTAAATTCTGCAGGCATTAAAGCCTGGTCTTCACAGATGAGATTATGTAAATAGGATGTTTAATATAATACATTTGAAATTCACACTCAAATGCACTTCAGGCAGATGTCTGAGTTCAGACAGATCTGATGATGAGAAAAGCTGCAGGAACAAAAAATGGGGCCTTAAAATTCAGTTTGACTCTTGTAGTGGACATAAATTCTACCCAAAACAACTTGTGGAAATTCCTAAAACAGGGCCAAGCACAAGCCCATCTGGCTTGATAACAAATAAAAGCACCAAATTATTTTCCTCAGAACAAGGTTGATGAGAGGGTGCAAATTGCCTACCTGGCACTATGAAAAAAGATACATGGAGGAAATTATCTATATAAACCACCATAAAGACTTGATCTGAAGTTTATGAGGTTAATTATCCTTTTACTTGAATTGCAGCTGAAAAAGAAAACACTGGAAGTGACTGTTTGGGATTATGATAGATTCTCCTCAAATGACTTCCTCGGTGAAGTGAGTATTTCATTTCTTCCTCTCTACTGGTAATAACTGAAGGCTGTTATATGGACACTGTTCTCTTTCAAGGTATAGTGCATGCATTAAGTAAAACTTTTTTTTTACATCCCAGTTTTACTGTTGCCTTCATAATGAATGGTCATGATTTCTTTAATTTAGACATGAAAGATATATCCCTTTTATATTGATTAATTGGGGGCAAGCTAATTTAGCACCCAGAAAAATCTTAATTTGCTGAAAATTAATACTTTTTTTGAGTGTGAGATAGCAACAATGTCCACAGTGACTCCACTGAAAGTTCTTGGTGTGACTGAAAGCTGTCTGACTTGATTTTACTATAACATAGGAGGGCTGAGGAGGTAATAGTCTTTGTAAATGATTAAAGGATTAAATTTCGTCATCAAGCCATATTTTGACAAGTGCACAAGTATCTTCTAGGATGAGCAATTTAGTCTTGCTGATCAGTCTCATTTTTAACATTCTGAAATAGTAATATCATTACCAAAGTATGACTGAAGGCAAAGTCTAATCTTGTCATTAATAATGAATGAGTGCTCATGGGAAGAAGGCTTTCTCTTTAAAAAAAAAAATAAACAAGCATATGTATATATAATACAGAGTTACCAGCAATAACTATGATATAAAAATAATTAAAGATGTAATTACAAATAAAGATTGTAATTAGAAACAGAAACACAGGAAAATCCATCACTTATACAGAGTAACTGAGAGTATCCGGGCTCATTCTACACTTTAATTCTTAAAAAAAGCCACACAGTTCATCTCCAGTTCCCCTTTGTGTAACTACCAAACTGAGCAATCAGTGTCACTTTTTGAACAATTACCAAAATAAGTGTATAGGAAGCTGCTACATGATTACTTATTTCCTGCATACTGTGTCCATATTCTTGTTGAGTTCAGCAAGTTTCTCCAAATGCAGGACTTTACTGAATATTTACATCCTTGTTTTTTATGACATTCAGAAAATAGATTCTCCAGCAACTGCTTCTACATGAAGATTTATACTTTTCCCCTTCACATTTTCTTCAACCTCAAGAAATCTTTTTTTTATTATTTATTTTTTTTAAATTGTGAAAGCAGTTATTCAGGGGGAAAAGCAGTGTATCTCAACATCATGATGTCCAGAGGAATCCTGCACCATAACATCAGATGTGGGATATCCAAACTGTGCCCCAAAGACTTGCTTCAATAGAGCCAGCAACACTTGTGTGCCCCAGAAGAAAAGTAGCACATTATTATTTCCATACCCATGGAAAGTGAAACCTCTCCCCCTACAAAGCAGAGCCCCCATCCTACACTGCCTATTGGCAACAATCCTCAGCCAGGCTATCTTCCAAGTCATTTTCAAAGCTTGACCAAAAACCACAACAGGGAACATGCTAGTTCATCTGTTGAGATTAATTATAGGACTAACCAGAAAGACCAAGCCAGATCATAGACACCCTATAATACTAAAAGGAAAAAAAAAAAGGAAAGAAAAAAGACTTTTAACCTAGAAACAATCAGTTGTTAGGAGACTTCCCTATCCCTAACTTTGAAGAGGCTTTCTTTTATTCAGGGTCTTGTAAAGTGACAAAAACATTGTTCCCTGAGGTAATTGCACATTTTATTTGTCTAGCAGTTCTAAAACTTCCCTACCTGACATTAGTTTTAACCCCCTCATTTTAGAGCGAGATGCAAAGCTATTTTTGACCTTCCTTCCTTCCAGACTCTGTATTACAGTATTCCTTCCAGACTCTGCATTACAGTACTTTCCCTTGGCCCCCTCAACTGCAAGCTTATTAAGGGATAAAGGATCTTTAGTGGTGTCACTGATCTTTTTTTTTACGTCTATTTTTTAAAAGAAATTTCACAGAAGTCTCGCTAACAATGAAGGTGGCTTACAGCAAATTTGATCTACAATGTTTGGGGTATTTTTTAGCCAGTTTATATTTTTTATTCACACATTACAATTGCACCTACTGTTTTTTTCTTCAGTAATGTTCAGATGCCTAAATGGTCTGTTGAACTCTATTATTTTAGTGAAGTGCAACAGTAACCCTGTTTTTTTTCTTTTTGTTGCTGCTTCTGCATATGTGGATTTTTTAAAGACTCGAGAAGCATGAGTCTCATATTATTGAAAACTTTAAGAGAAATGAATATGCAACTTTTTCCCCTCTTAAAAGCACTGATAAAAGGCAAAAAATTATACTGCTTGGTTCTCCTATTAGAATATGTCTGTACAGAAGTAGAATGTTTTTTTAATGTCTTTTTACTGTAGCTGTCAAGCTAGTGCTCACAAGCTGCTCTCTAAATTTCCCGGTCATCTTTGTGTGGAGCTATGCCATAGCCAAAGGACTCAGCCTATAGTTCTTACTGAGGTCCTGGTGAGAAGACATATTGATTCAGACACACCAATATGCTCCTGAATCTGGGTTTGGGGTCACAGCATGCTCAGAGAGTTCTGAATCTGTCAGCACACAGCCTTATACCCTTCACTCTTACACTTGATTGCAGCTTTTGACAGCACAACTCTAGTCTCTTCTGCTGTATGCGATCATTAATAGATCAGATACAGGCCATATATTATACTCTGATTTATCTGTAGGTATTGATCGAGTTATCCAGCATCTCTCAGCTTGACAACACTCCTCGGTGGTATCCTCTTAAAGAACAGAGTGAAAACATAGATCATGGGAAATCTCATTCTGAAAAGAGTAGCCAGCAATCTCCAAAACCATCTGTCATCAAGAGCAGAAGTCATGGAATCTTCCCGGACCCCTCCAAGGGTAGGAATGGCTTGGTGCACCTGATATGAAATATTTTCCCAGATGATGTGTAAACCTTTGCTATGTGTAAGTTCTAATAGAAAAATAAAGATACTGGTATGAATTTTGTATATATTTTTATTAAAAATGTATTTATCTCTTTGATTAATTAGTTGAAGATAAGGCTTAAATTGTCTCAATCTTGCCAGCCAGCTTACTGGGTAATTATGTCCTTAAAACAGCAGCATACAGACTCCACGTGCTTTGCACATCTGCTATAGATTCTGTGCCCTTTTCATTTTCTTGATAGCCTTGGGTAAACTCAATACATATTTAGCTTTTTATTTTTCATGTTCCTTAAATATTCTATGGGATATTTTTTCTTCTAAAAATGCCATGTTAATTATTTATAGAGCAACAATTATGCTGCAATAATGCATATGCATTTCCAGTCAATGATAATGGACTGTAACACATCTAAATTGTATTGGAAATCAGTGGAGCTAATACAGTAGAAATATAGCAATGTTTACAAAAGCAGAATTGATCTCAGTGTCTCCTGCTCCAAGAAATTTATCTCCAATTCTTCTTTTTATACTAAGTAGTCAGTGGACAGGTGCTCTCTTAAAACACATTATGTGTCCTGTCAAAGCAAAAAACATTCAATCTACAATCCATATGAGAGCCCCAGAGGGACAAGATGCTACTTCATCTCCTCTCTATTTCTCTGTAACATTTTGCCAGGGACTGGTGTCTATATAAGATGTCTGTCTTAATTAGAGGTAAGTATGGAAGATATTGTAAGTTAGGCTGTGATTTTCCTGATGGCATTATTCAGGTTAAAATGACTTGCATTCACTAGGTGTTTGGTACTGGAGTAGGTGATGCTGCTCAGCTTCATACTAGAGAATAGAAAGTGGAAAACACTATGCCTTCAATCCACCAGTTTGAACCAGCACAGGAAGTGTTAATTTACAGGTGGTATAAAACCAATACTAAATAAATTATTCCCTGGGCCAGGTAACAGAGGGGAAGTAGAAAACAATGCTTCATAAGAGTTTCCTAATCATGATGATACTTTAAATGGAAAGACACGGCCTAATCTTTATTTCTTGTTCTGGAATTCAGCTAGAAAGACCAGTCATGAGAAGGAGAATGAACTTGTTTGTTTTTAATAAATGCAAGAGTTGTACTTCTTCATTTTCCTGGTAGACATGCAGGTGCCCACCATTGAGAAATCCCACAGCAGCCCAGGGAGCTCCAAATCTTCTTCTGAAGGACATCTCCGCTCTCACGGTCCATCTCGCAGCCAAAGCAAAACCAGCGTCACTCAAACTCACCTTGAAGATGCTGGGGCAGCCATCGCCGCTGCTGAAGCAGCTGTGCAACAGCTTCGCCTTCAACCAAGTAAAAGACGCAAATAAATTCCTCAGCATGGCAGCTTAATGTTCATCTGTTGCCTTTTTCCCTGCTGTCCTTCCCTTTTTGGCTATTTTTTTTCTGTCCTTGGCACACTGTGCTCACTCTGTTCAATGTCTTTCTTTGTGTGCCTGTGTGTGAATACATATAATTACAATATACTCTTGTACTTAGAAGTCTTTTATTTCTTTATTTATTTGTTTGTTTTATAAAGACTGCAGTGAAACTGGCTGTTTCTCCATCAGTCCCTTCACTCATGGTCCATGATGTTCCATGGTTGTGCATGACTCACAGAGAAGTCCATTGTGTATTGATATCACTAAATATCTACCAATGAAATAATTAAAACCTGCAGAGATGCAACTGCCAGCTCTTCAAATTGCACATAAGACTGAGACCACATTAATAACAGGATGTATCTATAAGTAGTAATAATGAAGGACAGTACTATACACACAAAAGATTTGAAGCTAAAAAAACTTTTTTTTAAGTACCTGACTGAGATTTCTATTTTTGAAGCATAACTGTAAATATCTATTTTATTTTTGTTTTGGAAAGGAAATATAAGGCAACTTTCTTTATATCTCAGATAAGATTGTGTTAGTGATGAGCAGAACAGAAATACAATAAAAACATTAAACACAATAAGTGCAAAACCATTAAACACACAGATCCTGTAACATCAGATTTCAATGAGGTCAAGTTAGCAAACTGAAAGGGAGTTGAGAGCTAAGTCAGGTGTCAGAGTTCAGTTTTTTGAGTAATTTTTTACCATGGATTAATTAAGAGTCAAGATAGATTTCATCTGACAACTTCAAACAGGTTAATTAATTAAAACTAGTCCATTCAAAAGGATTACTCTCCAGAGTATACTTCAGACCAGTATCATCTGATTGCTAGCTGAGGGTTTAGTTGATGGCAAATTAAATCTCTCTGACTGTGAAGTCATTGTGTTTGTCTTTAGGATTTGTTGATATGCCATAAACTCACCATGGTACAATGCAAAACTGGGGGAAAATTATTTCCCTTGTCTTCACTGTCATTAATACAGAAACAGCCAGTTTTGATTCTCTTTAATGCTGTGCATGTGGTGTCTCTTTGGTGTTTGAAAACACTACTTACTTAAATACAGAAAAAAACCACTTCTGTTTGCATGAATAACATTTAAGCTGGTTCCATCTGAGGATACATACTCTGGGTTTCCATTTCACCCACACTGCCACAGCAGCACATAAAAGCGGTCAGTCTAATCATGCCAGGAAGCAGCACAGACACAGCATAGCAGGAGTCCTCCCTATTCAAAGAACTCAGTCTGACAATCTGCCTCCACCAGCCAATGACAACAAAGACCAAAGCCAACTAGCCCTCAGGAAGGTGATGTCTGATGGACCAGTCAAGCCTGAAGGAGGTGAGCAGAAAGACATGGTTAAGAAACCAACTACATCCCAAATACTTCTTGCCATGTCAACTAATTCATTGCGATATTTAATTATTTATTTTACCCCTCCATTAAGTGCTGTAAATGTTAACATGAATCAAGAACTCTGCTTGATTTTTCCACCTATCAGTGCATAAATCCATAATGATAAACTGTGCTAAGAAGCATTATGAAACAACAAATGTGTGCACTTCCATTCCACTGGAGTACTTGGAATTCTGTTGAAAAGTAGTATAGCTTTGCTCATGTTGTTGCCTAATAAAAAGCATGCATCCAAGCTGGTCTGCTTAAGCATGATTGGACATTTCTTGTACTGTGACAAAGACCTAACTGCACATTTTTGGTTCTGAAAATGTGACTGGGACAATAGCAATTCCTGTTTCCTCTTCCAACACAATTATCATGTCAACAGTCATTAGCATAGATAATTTTCAAACCACCAGTGGAAAGGAAAGGAGTTTTGATCCATGTATAGCTCAATCTCTTGATAATTTTACTATCAGCATCTTTAAAAATTATTTTCTACTTGTAGGCACCTGTAATACCACATATCACCAATTTATTCCCTCATCACAAATAAAGAGCCAGAATCGCAATCAGTTCAAATTGCCATTGTTCTTTTGACTTCTGGAGCATCTTGTTTATTTCCATGGAATCTGAGGGATAATTTAAATAAATGTACTGACTGAACTCCCAGATGTTCTCTTGTGCTGTAATCCCTTCCTAAACTCTCAAGATTCATTGAAGGCTTTTCTGTCAACACCATTGCACACATTGGACAATATAAGCTGGCTGAGAGGGGTGCAGGAGGGAAAGAGGAAATGGTACTTTAGACCATATATTCTAAAGGCAACAAGTAGTGAATTGTTGACTAGGCAACTAGTGTGATGTTAAAACAACTAATTAACAGGGCTAAAGTAACATCTTTAACAGATCTTTTTAAACAGATCTTTTAAACAGATCTTTTTAATTACAAGTTTTTTCTTAAGAGAGCCTTTAGAATTCTTCCATAAATCCATGTATTTACACAAACACACACACATTGTATTATTCTGCAGCTCAACTCTAAACACTCAGCTCAGGCAGAACCAAGAGAATGTCATGGTAAGAACTCAGGCATCATGCCTGAAAGTTGCATAACACTCCTGGGGGGTAGACCATTCAAATCTAAATGACTTATGATATTTTGAGGTATCGTGTCTGTCAAGTTTTATCACAAAGGCTTGTAGTCCTGTGGTGATTCCTTTTCACATAGACAGGTAATGCTAAATATTTTGCTTGTGATATAAGGTTGAATTAAGGTTCAGATACACTATAACAATATGGAAATAGTGAGTGAATCTCTTGGCTTTAAGTACCTGTGCCAACAAACAATTATTCATTCTTCTTTACATTTAAATTGCAAAAAGGAATATGTACTGATATGTACTCCACTAAGCAATATTGGAAGCATCATAGAGAGTTATGGGAATAAGAGTCCACATTTTAAATAATAGGAGTCCACATTACAATAATATATAAAAAAGGTTATAATTGTTATGAAGAGATGTAGTGCTTTTGTCATTTTACTTCTGACAAATAAACGCAATGCATGGTCACATACACAGTGTTTACAAGTCTGGTTTCAGACCTGTGAGATGTTTTGGCTTCTCTTTTTTTGCACCAAAAATAGTTTGTCCAAATTTATTCATATAAGGTGGGCCACTAGTTACCATTATAAAGTTAATGATTCTCATTCATTAGCAGGAATGAAAAGCAAGATGATTGCAGTTTTGTGGAGTATGAAAGTAAAATGAGATGAGTCTATAACCTCTAATGGGAGAAGCACCAAAGATACTCAAAACAGCTTCCAACTTATGGACTTTTTTTTTGTGGAATGAATAGATGATAAAGGAAGGAGAGATTTCCCCTGCATTTTGAACTATGAATATTAGGGCATCATCAGTTCCCAAGTCCATTCCTAAAGGGATGATGCATGCTTTTGGTATCCACCTCCATGGTAGCCTACTTTAATGGTACCTGGAAAAGAATGCATTAGGAACTGGTTTTAATGATTGGAACTGTCATCTTGGCAAGTTAGCAATTTTTTGTTATGCCTCCAAGCCCTTTCCTAAGGAAGCCATTACAGATAATCCACAACATTACTATTTTTTTATTTTTTTTTTTACCACAGCTATTTCTCTATGCATTTATTGAACAACAGCATCTTTTAGAGGAATTATTTGGGGTTTTTCAGCACAAATACACAATGGTGATGGAAATGATTCTATGCTGTGAAGTCCTTCTATGCCCAAGATAACCCTCAGAAAGAGTGTTCTCATTTGATCTAGTATCTCAATAGCTTCATTTTTTTTTCTTTTGGGTCGAACTGGCTCTAGAAAAAAACAACAAACAAAACAAGACAAGAATCCTCAGTCATACTGAAAATGTCTCAGAGAAATCCTTCTCTACTTTTGATTCCTAGGACCCTCTATTTTTATTAATTGTGTGTCTGTTGAGAAGTAACAAGGAAATCATAAACAAAACCAGCACCTTAGTATAAAAAGAATATTTTATGAATACAAAGGTCTTTCATCAGTTTTTTGTTGAACTGAATTGTTTTTGTATTCCCTTTAAAGAGTATTTAGGTCAATCTGCTTTAAAATTAAGGTGAAGATACAACAAAACCATTGGTTTTTGTTCAGAACTTTTGAAAAATCCAACATTCAGTTACAGCAGTTAATTAAAAATAAAACCAGAATTATAATTTTATTGTTGCCCATGAGAGAGAAGAGTGTGATCTGCAAAGAAAACAACTGCATGTTACACTTTCCAGTAACATCCCTCAGAGAATAACAATAACATTTCAGAGCCAACTCTTTGAAGCCAGAAGTTGCAAGGGATCCAAGTCAGAGGAAAAGAGCAGTGCCTAGGCTTGAGTTAATTTGATTTAGGTTTTGTGCAATGTATGAATCATTTCCAATTACACATTTACATGAAATTAAGCACATTCCCTTCAACATAAATCTGTGTATCAGAGTTTATCCACAAGATGAGTCAGTTCTAGACACGGTGTGAATCAGTCCACCACCTTTTCAGTCAGTAATTTATCCTACAGAAGGATCTTCTCATTATATGGAATTTTTACAGTAGGTCAGTTTTAAGTAAATTACTTTAGAGTTCTTCAGATACTTGAAGATTTGGAGATGTTCTGATGATTATTACAGTTCTCTGGATATATGCATATGAAAGAGTAGGTGTATTTGTAATTTTTACTGATTTTATACAAAAAAGTCTTTTCAAACCTCGCTTATAGATTTAAAGGAACTAATACCATGCTGTAACTTTAATACTTTCCAATAAAGTGAATAAGAAAGACAAAGAACTTGGAAAAAAACAAGGAACAAGAAAAAAACTTCATCATTTGTGTTAAGAAGAAAGGTGCACTCTGTCTTGTCATAGTAGAAATTGTAGCTTTCAGGGAAGTATGATCACAAAAATAAAAGATAGTGTTCATCGTATAGTCAGAATTTATCTGCATAAGTACTCATTTTTTTTTAAGTGATACACTTTTATAAGGACCTGTGCTCTCCACAGTTGTAGTTTAATGGGTAAAATTTGATGAGCTTGTCACTTGCACAGAAAAAAATGCCAGCTTTCCCCTAAAGGACAATGATGGTACAATGAAAAAATCAATTCTTTTATTACATTAGAATATCCAAGGGTGAATAAAACCCCCCTTATTTTAGGACCAAATAAAAAAAATTCTAGAAATTTATTTTGAATCTTACTAGCATCTATGAAGAGCAGTAAATTAATATTTAAATAGCAAATAGCTCAGTAAGTGAATTTAAGTCTCAACATCACTGTAGCCCTATAAATTTTTTATTCTTTCCAGCAGACACTCATGAAAGAGAAGCTACAAGTCAATATTCTATTGCTTGCATATCATTTGTTGATGGATGCCATAGGCAGCTCCTCTTCTATTTGGCTCACATTAACCCAAACAAACAAACAAACAAGCAGCCTGCCAAGATAAAAACACTTCTATATCCCTGATCTAAATTAGTTAGCAAATGTTAAAGATCTAGAGAATTTTCCATGTGTTTCAGTTAAAGATACAAACATACATGTTAATTTAAGGCAATACCAACATTATAATTCTACAGGAATTTGCCCAATTTTCAGTAGCGGAAAGGTTTTTTCAAGATCAAACCTCTAGCAATTTAAAATCACAGCATTTCCTTAAAACATCCTCTGACACATGTACCTGGTATTATTTTTATTTTTCCCTGAAAATGGCAGGTGGGGGGTGGGGGGAGGCAGGGGTGAGGAGGAAGGGAGAAAATGCAGCACTTCAGCATTTCATAGAGAACATTTCAACTTTTACATTATGTGTTTTCCATCATGACACAACAGCTTTTCCAAACGTTGCATGTCAAATGATTATACTGGTCAGGGGGAGATCCAATCTCAGAATTGATACTGTTAGCTACAATACATAGAGTAGCAAAACTCCACATCAGCGTTTTCAGAATTGTACCCAATTAAACAGATCAATTTAAACATCTGAAACAATGCCAGTTTAAAACACTCGTTCAAAAGGTAGAACACCTGCTTATATCTGCCTTGAACCAACAACTTTGACACAAGTTCACTTAAGTGCCAACATACCAGGTTAAAGTTACTCAAAAATGTGATGTGATGTATACGTCAGGACATTTCCACCAATGTACAACCCATGATACAAGTCTGAACCAGTAATGTGTAATTTCTAGACACTTAGCTGCAAAAAATTAAAATTGACATGCATTTTCCTTATCACTAAGTTCTATTTACTGGCTTTAGCAACAATGGAGTGGAAGGAAATTGATTTATAGGTCATATAAATCTTCTGAATTGGATATGATTATGGTTTCAAATACCTGCTTATTTGGGATCCCTTTTGGTCTATATCCATTTTCACACATTTAATAGGCAATGCCATGTTTTAATTTCCTACATTATTTTGGGACATTGCCTTCACACTTTAATAATTTATAGCCCAAAGCTGTTTCGTGACTCATGTCACTAGTTTCTTAATTTCCAAGTTAAATGGGCCTCCATATTGCTACAAATAGTACATTTCCAAGAATCATTATCAAACAAGAACAGTTTGTCCCCACTCCCTGCAGACAGCAGTAATCTGAGGCTGTCTTTTCAACCTTGTTTCAATCTAATAGCTAGCCCATTTTGCTTTGGCTATTCCTACTATTTACTCTTCCACCATTTTAAACTGACATGTAATTTCAGAGAATTGCTCAGATTCTTCATTTGATAACGCTTATTTCAAAAGTCTTTCTTCAAAATTCTGTGGGGTAGACTAACCCTGCAGAGTGCATGGAAAGTTGTTGCATCCAAGTTGCTTTCCTGGGTAAAGAAATTACTTCAACACAGTTTAAGAAGTGTGCTGTTCTTCTGTTTCTCAGCTCAAATGGTAAATTTCTCTGTAAAGGGGTGTCTTGAAATTTCACAAAATATCCCTTCTCAGTGTGGGGTCAAATCTATGTCTAATATGCAGCTGTGGTTGAGATAGGTGAGACCATGGCTTAAAGTCCTATTCAGTACGAGGGAGCATTAGGAAAATAAAGTACCTGGGCTGACCTGAGGTAGATGTGTTTGATCACCAGTTGTTTATGTATCCCCATTCTGTTGCCAGTTCACAGAAGATGCAACAAGCAGTGCCAACAACAATTTTACCCTGTAAAGCCTAACAGAGAAAGCTGGAACAGCCCTTGCTTTTAATCCTAGCAAACACTTCATAAAAACAGGAAAATTGTCATTTGGAGCACTTTGAGGTTGGAGCATTTGAAACACAAGTGAAGGGCAGCTAAGCTCCTGCCAAAAGACACTGTATGAGAAGCCCAGTTTGTTGGTCATCAGAAAATTACACCCAGAAGATCAGAGCTTTCACTGTCTCCCATTTGCATCTCTTTGAGAAGACCCTGCGTGATGCTTTCAGCCTTTTTGTCACCCAGAGTTTCTCAGAAGACTGACAGTTAAAAGAACAATTTTTTCAAGTGATTAGAGGCCAGTTGCAGAACCTTAATCCTGAATCCACACTTGAAGATGTTTTTTCCTCCTCCTGTTTGGTTTACAAACAGAACCGTCATTCTCAATGCTTTTTGACAGTGTATTTTTGTTTCTAAGCAGAAATTGGAAAAGGGGAAGAACTACAATTTATTCACCAGGAGGAAGTGCTGGTTGAGTCTGTTCTTTCCTCCATATGAACCACAGAAATGTATAGTCAACTTTTTAAAATTTAAGTCTTAAAAAAAAGCCATTCACTGTAAAAGAATGACTGGAGTGGCTAAGATTGTTTCCATCTTTCTGCTGACTGATTTAGTAGTTCCTGGTTATAGGTCTTTTGTGAATGATCTGTCTTCCCTATATTAGGTTGTAACAAAGCATCTTCTCTATTGTCTCTTGAAAACAGACTTTTCTGAAAGATTAAGTGAAATCATATGCCCTCCAAGCTTTCTTCTCTTAGTGATTTTAATACAATATTTTCTTCATATTGAAGAGTGACTTACACATTTTCCCTGGTTCTAAAAGTTTATTTTCTAACTGGGTCCATAAGCCAAAGCAGAAGCAAATATATATTTTTGCCATACTAATGATAATTTTAAAAAATAAAATAAAAAGATGGAGCTGAAAGGTGAGGTCAGTGCTAACCTCCATTTCATCAAATCAGCAATCCTTTCCCAAGAAGGCATAAGGGAATACATGTCCAAACATCATTCTGTTGAAATTTTTCTTCTTCCTGTAAACCACACAGAGTTTGGTTTATCTATCTAACCATTGGGAAATCCTAGGCCTTTACCAGATATAAAATTATCATCTACTTTCTTAGAATCTGAAATAATTACTGTAAGCAATCGAGCACTCATTTTGAGTTTTCCAACTCATTTATGTATTATTCACTAGAATGGTTGAACTGAAACTTTTGCTCATGCCAGAGCCTGTGAAACAGGCAGTTTAACAGAATCACTCAGAGGCAGCATTAACACCACATTTCAAACTACTAAATGTGACATATGTACCCATTCCAAGTAGAGAACAATTCACCACATTGAGGGATCTACCAGCTCAAATAGGATTAACAGATGAAAATTAAATCAAGCCACAGCAATAACTTTGTATAATAGGAAAATCTATGCCCTATGTCAGAGAAAGCCGCTCATATTAGAGTTTTAAACTTTCATTTCATATTTCTGTTTTTCATAGTTGAATGGCTGGGCAGCCCAACATCACAATATTGCAGTCCTTAAAAAGCACCTGATGAACTGTGTAAACAGTTTTCAGAAAGGGGGCTGGAGGGGGTGTAGGGATATCTCCTTTCTCCCAGAAAGAGGCCAAATGAAGGTGTAGTGACCTTCAGTTAAGCTTTATCTCTTCCATCTGCAGAGGCCTGAAGAACCTTTTCTCTAAAAATGTAAGGCTATAAGAATCATAGGTAATTGGCAGCAATTTTCCTATGACAAGTATTTAAAAAGTTTTTTAAGCTAGAGTTTCTAAAAGTTGCCTTTTGGGTTGTTTGGGTTTGGGGTTGTTTTGGGGAGGGGTGGGGGGTGGGAAGGGTGCATTGCTTAAGAGCCAGGGAATAATTTGCGATAACAAAGTGCAAGGAAGCAATGAAACTCTTCCACACTCTGGATACTTAAATTCAAATGATGGAAATTGCCTTCACCTGAGTTCCTATTCAGATAAGCATTGTAGATTTCAGTAAAGGGAGACCTTGTAGCTTCAGGCACCTGTGTGACACCGGATGACAATATTTAATCTTTGGGCCCAAGTGAATCCATATGAAACTGCTCAGATGCTATGGACCAAAGCACCTGCTGCCAGAACTTTTATGTCAAAACCTGAGGACTCAAGAATTTTCTAGCTTAGGATCTCGGTAACTCAGAATCAACCTGTCCTATTGCCATAACTAAAAGTAAAATTAAAACAAAATATAGTGCAATAGTTGCCTGTTCTCTATGTGGCTATGAACCCAATCGACCAAGCAAGGTGGAAATTATTCTCACACTTCCAGGACTTCACAGACCGTATGTAGACTGTAAGACTAGAGGAGCAACACAGTGAACTCTGACTTTCTTGTTAAAGTTTCTAAAACAATGTTTACATGTATTCAAAGAGAAAGGGCAAGATTGCAAGTGAGTGTGCAGGCTAGTTTCTTGAACATAAGAGCATGAAACAAGTTCTATCTTTCCACAAAGTAGAAATAAAACCATAATTAGACTAACTCTCAGGGAAAATATTGCATGAGTGCAAGCATTGCCACATCCTAACTTGAAAGTTTCATATATAACCAGCAGAAACTTAGAGGCCTAGATGTGTCTGTAAAAATCCAGACATGTAGAAAATGTGGGTGTCTCACAAGTTATGAGATGATCTCTGTATCCAGATTCTGAATTTGTCACGAAACCAGCTGAAAATCTATTTGTGGATTTCATTTTTTGTCACAAACTGACACTGTGATTCATTACTTTCATAGAGCAGACAGGAAAAAAAAAGAAGAATAACATTAAACTTTAGAATTTTCAAAATCCAGTCATGAATATAAACTTGGATCCATTATAACCATTCACCAAGTGAAGTGATCTTATAGAAGAAAACATCGATATGGAAAATTATGTGAATTAGTGAAAACAGTAGGAAAACTAAAAATACAGAATACTGAATGTGTAATCAGGATACAGCTGTTTCAAAAGGTACTGCTATGGGTTGATTATAAATTGATGAAGCAAAACTTTTAACCCTTTTCTAAAGGTTTAATTCAAGCTTTTCTGGATTGAACTAAATTCTAAGTTCTCACTGGTTTTAGAAATCCACCAGTAAAGATGTAAGAAATTACTTCATACAGTAATTTTTACAGCAAAATCAGTAAAAAAAAAGCCTAGATATGAATAGATATCTCAGGCCAGATATGTTATGGTTGAGATATATGTTATGCTAAGTAAATTCATGCCTCTTCTGGCTTCTGCGGGTGTTGCAGATGTGTTGATCTCCCATTTGTACTCACCTGTGAGGCATCTGTCATGCCATGCAAAAAACCAAAAAAAAACAACCAACAAAACAACCTAACCTAAAGGAACCCTTGGAATTCCAAACAGAAAACATCGAGAGACATATAGGTCATGTAAACACAATGAGAAATGAGGCAGTGAATTAGTTTAGGACAGTCATGAGAGAGCCACAACTCAGGCTCCTGAATACAGGGCAACAAGCAATAGTATGCTTTAACAGAGAGTTTGACCTCTCATCTCTGAAACATCACTCATGCCCAGCACTTCTCAGCAGCATTTTGTTGACATGTCACCACAGGCACAGGAATTCACTCACAGCACCACCAGCTGAAAGTGATAGAGCAACCACTGCACACAGCCACCACAGCTGGCTGTCTCTGGGAAAACACGGGTGCCTTTCTCCCAGGTAGATATTGAAAGTATCTGCTAGTAACACTACGATTTTAAAATTTATTCCTTTGTGTTTTCATCTAAGAGGGCAGCCTGTGATAAATGTATGAAATCATGGAATAGAGATAAAGAATAATTTTATCTAAAAACAATGTAGACGAACAGCTTCCACTTCTGTCTGTGGGCAATAGTAGAACAAAGGAGATTAATTGTGTTGAAAAGATAAACAAATTATGTGACAATGTGGTTTACCAGTGAAGAATCACTGTGGAGAATAAGAGTTCTTAAAGTTTTTCCAAGGACTGATGATACAAGAATTGCTTCATTTATTTCTTCTATTTCAGATTACTCACCTGTTTTTGCATTATGTTTGATGAGTTACACCCAGCTTCCTGATCCCACGAGGCAGCATGCAGCACTCTTCGCCAAAAATATTATTCAGTTTGTCAGACATAAAAAATATTGATTGCCAATCCCCAAGCATGACATTTCTGGGGCTCTGGCTCTTATTAAATTTCCAGTTAGATATTTAACTAATTTATTTTTAAAGAAGAATCTATTTTTACTGCTTACATAGGAGTTTTACAGTTCAACAAAATAACATAAAACCTCATTAGGTCTCTATAGAAAAATAACTTTGCAAAACAGTATTTTCTATCTTCAGTATATATGCTTGGTATGTTGAAATAGATGAAACATAACAACAGCTGATGTATTAGAGGACATTTAGCAAAAAAAATACCCAAATCTGTATTAATATTCCCAGAAAACTGTGTTATTCAATGTGAGAATAGCTGCTCTATTGTTCCTGTATTAATTGTTATGTGTAATGTCACCATGTCCTTTTTCCTTTATATTTCTCAACTTGCTAAATGCCAAACTGGATGATTAGTTCCTGTAGTGCAGTAATGTCCAAAACACAAAATAAGGCAATCTAAAGTAGAACTAACATATGCTATACTAACACCAAATGGTATTAAATTAGATTAAGACATCTTCCATCAAAATATGTTCATTAAAATTCTATGCATGTAGTAAGAGAGATCCAGATGGGTAGGAGCAGTTGAGAAATATAATGTATAGCTGTGTTATGTCTGAAGACGGGTGGCAATATTCTCTGTGGCTACAGATTGTGTGCTTGCACATCTTTGAAAACTCCTCTCCTCAAAATCACCAAATGCAAAGAACATTTCACAGGCAATATGAGGAAGGTCCACTGGGGCTTTCATTTTTACAAGATTATTGTATGAAATGTTTCAGATGAATAACTGGTTTTCTGTCACTTTAATCAGAAAATCAGTGTTAATCATTCTGTCTCATTCTTTTTTTCCTTCAGGCTGTTGATCTGAACTGTTAACATGACTGGAGAAAAAAAAAAATGTGGTGTACTATTTGATTTAGAGCACCTTATTCTATGTGAAAACAAACTTCATCTGCTAAAGATGATAAAGCAATATTTGAATGTAAAATATAAAAGTGAAAGTGTTTGCAGCATGTGATTTTGATAAATTATATTTTTTCTTAATGTCGGTGGTACTGTTGTCTTACAAGTTTTTAGTAACTAAATGCTTCTGTCCTGTACAGCAAGGTCTACTAATCACCGACCTGCAGAAAGTTCTGTCTCCACTGGTTCATCAGCCAGTAGTTTTGGCAGTGGATACAGCATGGATAGCGAAGGCAGCAGCAGTGCCACTGGAGAGAATAATTTATTTCCCATCCCAAGAATGTAAGGCTTTTCCATTAATATATTGTATCCTCCATTCACAATTTATAGCACTTTCACTTGCCAGTCATCTTCTTATGTAGCTTCCTCTGCAGACTTGAATTATGCAGTAGAATAGCAGCTAACTGGGGAGAATTCCCCAGAGTTCACACTTTTATTCTGCTTTGTTGAGCACTGAATTGTTAATAACCAACCAAGCCTCTGCCTCAACCTCATGTATTTCTTCCTGTCATACAGAAGATGTGCTGGTCTCAGCCTTTGATGAAAGTGTGTAGAGGTGGGCTTGGCCTATGTTTTAAAAGTACAATTATTGTAGGATTGAGAAAGCTTAGTTTAAGTTTTCAGATTTTCCTCCCTCTGCAAAGTTATTAGTGCAAGAGGAATTAATACTCTGGATACAGCCCAACTTTTAGTTTTTAGGAGTTTCAGTAGAATTTCTCAGTGCAAAAAGCTTTTTGGTACAGAGTCCCTGTAGGAATTATCAAGCTGCTATCAGCATAATGATCCTACAAAATGATTTAATTTTCCAAATTTTTTACCCTGTTAAATATTCCACAGAGAAAAGTTTTGCCAGGATTTTTTCACCTCCTCCATCAACATGCACCATCATTTAGCAATTTCATTTATATTCCCAAATAGGACAAAGTAGCTTCTGATCAACTTAATGATTCTGGTGTGAAAAAAATTTACAGATTGACTGTTCTCAAAATATTAGTTGGTGGTCATTGTTCATTCATTGTCTGCAATAGATGTTCAATATTTTCTCTGGAATCAAAGTTTTTGCTTTTCCCTTGAAATTGTGAACTATTAGTCACAAAAAAACATAGGCTTCCTAGAAAACTTCAGAAGTGAGATATTTCTGAGTATTTATCATTTTCACAAATAAAGCCCAATAGTATTTGTCTACATCTTGTTAGCAACTAAAGGGAAAATAGAGATAAATCTGGACTTCAATCTCACTTTCAGAATCTAGGAGGACTATGTGAGCTTAGGTTGTAGGGTGCCAATTTTTTGATTTGTGTTGGATTTTCACTCATGTTGTTGTAGCCTAAAAGGGGAAAAAAGATGATCTTGGTCTTTGACAACATGAAAAGCAAAAGAAAAATATTGGCCTGTCATTCCTGGTGAGAAAAGCAAGGATGCATAAAATCTTTGTGCACAGTAACACAAGACGTAGCTCTCAATAGAAATTTTCAGTTCACACATGCCAAATTTGAGTCCAAATAGCATAATTTACTGGGTACTGACTAGCAATGTGACAGTGCCTGCAGTTAGTTGCTATTTGACTTACAGACTCTTCTAAGCCTGAAATTAGCCCCACTTCTACTGAAAAGCAGGAGGAAATCTCCACAGCTTCAGATTTTCTCCCATGGAAATTTGTTCTCATGAATTATACTTAATTAAATGAAATATAATCATGTCTCATTTTTTGTAAGGCTACACTATTTTTTTTTTTTTTTTCATTATGGCATTTTAAAGTAAGTTATTTATATGCTGATATTAGACAGAGTCTTTAAAGTTACACAGGAAATTTATAGTGACAGGACCTGCTTCATTTTTCATGTTAGTCTCCAGGGCTTTGCTTAGTAATGTAAGGAAAATGAATAACAAAATAGATGTATTCCATCGGAACATTCATGGAAAGAATGTTTAAAATTGATAACTATTTCCATTTTGAATTCTGTATAAAAATTCTTACTTATCTGAATATATGTATAATTGAAATTCTACTTATCATTTGCATTCACACTGGCTTGATAATGACTTCAGGGACTATGACCTTGTACTCTATACAAATCCAAATCCATGAGACCACAGCTTACAGTTTGGATGTGAAGTATAAAGTGGGAAAAATATTTTTAAGTATCTTGGCATGTAAAAACCTTTGCTTAGACTTATATTTGCTATATTTGCTTAGACTTAGTTTCTGGTCTATCAATAGCAATTTTTGGATATGATGAATTTTGAACTCTTGGTTTTAGTCCAAGTGCTTTTAACCATAGGAGCAATTAGTCTTGAGGCAGAATAAAATAATTAAATAGTGACACCATGAGAATTGTTTGATGAGGTAACTAATTAGAATACTTGCCAATATTAAGCAACTATAACTATCAAGGGAAATTAATAATTATATACAGTTACATAAATCTGAATATATCTTGTAAAGTCTTTCTAATTTGATTTTTTTTAAAAAACTCCTATTATCCAGTTGTAATATTCTTGAAAGCTACTCATGTTCTTATCTCTGATGAAGACCAGATTCTCTATGTCTTTGTGTTGTGTAACACTTTATAGCAGTATGTTAGCTGTAAAATAAAATTCATTTTGAAAGCAAAGGTGAAAAACAATTGAATGATGTACAAGGAATATAACCCTTGAGACAAATAATTCTTGTATCATATTTGTAACAATTTATGAAACATTACCTACAGAAGAAGAAAATAATAGTTTTCAGTTAAAACTGAATATAAAATCACTTGAAAAACTGTGATTTTATACCAATGTTTTAGTTCTCCATGAATTAGACAACTTCAGACATGAAGCTGGCTCACAGGTAGAGAACAGGTAAAGAACAGTGCTGACCCTTTAGCTCCCAAGGAATCACATGCAGCTGAAGAAAATGCCTTGTAGTCTCCATCACAGCAGTCTTAAGGCAAAAAAAAAACTGGAAGCACAAATGTTTGAGTGACTGTAGTCATGCCTTAGAGCTTGCAACAAGTATATTTAAAGACATCTTATATTTTACCTAACTTTCATTGTGTAAAAATAGACATCAAGATTCTAATGCAGGTTCTTTCTACATAAAATACAGGAAAATAGGGAACTCTAGAGCATGATTTATGCTCAATTTACTGGAAATTTTCAGAATTGTTTCTTGTGGCAGACAAATCTAAACTGTAAAGTGAAGGAATCATTTAAGAAGATAACGACCACAAGAATGCCTTACTTTTGAAATAATGGTGTTGTAGACCAAATATCTATTTTTGTGACTGCTTATTATATATTTCACTGTTGACTATAACAAGATAAAGTGAGAAGATATGCAGCCCAAGACTGATGTGGGGCAAGTAGCAGACAGCTGATGGACCCATTCTGTAAGAATGTACAGGCTTAGCAAGATATGATTGCAGTTGCCTTCAAAAGAAAAAAAAGTAATATTCTTAAAAGAATATTAAAAGCATTTAGTGTATCATTATTCTAGCTTTCATCTTTATGTGGTTTTATTGACAACAACCACCATATCTTTTAACAGAGGGAAGATGAGCCAGAATGGACAAGAACCAGTAAAGCAGTCGGGAGTAGGAGTAACCGATTCAGAAGGTAAAAAGAAATACAAACAGCTCTACAGTGGTACCTCATGTTTGCAGGAAGGATGTGCCTAATTCTTTTATTTGTTATGCTATAAAAAATTAGTCTGTGCTCTCTTTGTATTGTAGATTAAAATCCTGACCTTCATTTTCTCTGGGGGCCCTTTACACAGAACGCCAATGTAATGAGTCTTCAGTTTAAATGAGAATGGTGTCTTACCTGTTTATTTAAAGTAATTAAATAGGTAGATTACAATGAATAATATATAATAATATCTGTCTTCTGATGTTCAATGCTTTCCAAATAAAAAATACAAAGTATAAAGCTGACTCAATACTCAGTGGATTCAAAGAATATATGTAATGCCTGTCAGGCTCTATTTTCATAACATTTCAGAATATTTACTTCATTAAAAATATTAATATTAGGGTTTACATAAAACATTAATTTTAAATAAAAATATTAGCTGAGCAGGCTTGACTGCTGTGCTTAATGCAGATGCACTATAATGAAACATTTATTGAATTGGGAAATCCTGAGTGATTTTGTTTTGATATTAATGTGATGCTGAGAAAGAAGAAGACATTGTTATATTGGAGCTGGAAAGTGCCTGAGAGAATGACTTTCAAAATTTCATAGGGAATGTGATTATCTTTTTCATGTGTAATAATGGAAAAAAAACTACATGAAAATGAAGATTGTTTTGCACTGAAGGAGATGTTATGAAAATTCTATTTCCCTTTACCTATAAGGTATATTCTTTCAAGTATGTTTATGTTGACCTCAAATATATAACTTAATTATCATGACCTTCATTTTAATTTTAAAATAAGACCTTTGTCATTTAAATGCATTTTAATGCAGCTTTGAGTATCAATTAATTCGTGAATTGGAATTTATACATATAATTGATAAATTGATCCTAAGTTTAGTCATTTAAAGAAACCAACATTTTTCGGGTTTCTGGAATCTCTATACATTGGGAAATTATTGCTGTTTCCATATTGAGGTAAAAGCAGTCTAACATTCCACAGAGCTGAAGAAACCAAATTGGAATTTACAGGTAGATACGTAAAGTTCTCTTTTCCAAAGCAAGAATTCTTACCCATGTATATGTATTTTAGTAAATATTTCCATACATAGTAGTCATTAAAAAATACTTAATAATCTGCTTTACCAAATATCAAATACTTTGATAATCTTCCAATCAAAATTTAATTTCTCAATAGTATATTTAAGCATTTGAAAAAAAGTCTGTTTTTTAAAGGAGAAATGGTGGGATGAAAACGGGAAGTTGGGAATTTTTCATTTGTATTTTGTCATGATGAGTTTTATACAGATTTATAACCATAAAAAAATACCTTTTCATTATTTTGTTTAACATAAGTTGCCCCTTAGGTTATGTCTTGGATCCTAAATTTCAGAGCCTACAAATACAAAATATTTTCATTTCTTATTGGTATTCTTAATCAACCCCAAAACCCAAACAAACCCAAATAATAAAAACCAAACAATACCCAAAACAACTTTTGAAACATTCTGAAAGATGCATACATAACATTTGGTCTAAAATTACCTTTCCAAAGTTATGCTTCTTCTTGGCTTCAAAATTTGAAAATAACTCAAGAGCTGCATTTCCCTAATTTTCACTTACAATGCAATTCACCTTTGCTACCTTGGGAACTCTGTGTTACAACTCCTAATCTGATAAAATGACTGGTTCTTATTGAGTGGTTTTTGCCACTGAGAGAGGTTGGCAGCCTGGATTTTAGTGTATGATTTCTAGCTGAGTAAGAGAAAAAATGTCAGTGTCAAAGGATAAACTAAACTAAAAGCCGGAAAACAATTCAAGAGCATTTGAGTTTCAGCATGTAAATATGAAATTATCTCTTGGGAAAGTAGCTCAGGATTTAGAGGAACTCAAGATTAACTGAGAATTACTTCAGTATTACAGATTTATTGTGGCACTCTTTTTATAGATGAATAAAAGAGAATGAAAATCTTAAAATCATGCCTTTTCTGTAGTTCACTTACCTGTGTTGTGGACCAGATGACTCTGAATTAAGTTGAAACAAATATTCATTTCCACTTTTCATTAACTGTAGAGATCTCCCATAGCTGGCATTTGTATTCTCATTTGCAAATAATGACTTGGAGTCATGTTTAAAACTTTTTAATACTGTTACTCTTTTTTTTACATTTTCAGATATTCTTAGGGCATAACTTCTGTAAAAAGTAGCCTTGGGTTAGTCTCTTTAAAATGGTGAATAAATTTGATTGATTTAACATGCATATCTACTGCTGTGTGAAACGTTTTAGTCATCCAAGCCATTCACATGGGCCTGACAAATATGGCAGGGGACTTAGAGGATCTTTAAGACCAGTAGCTGCAGGCAAAGCAAGGTAGGACCCTCAAATGACAATGAGAATTAGTTTCTAGGTGGCTGAATCAAAACTGTAGCAGCAGGGTTTGAGTTCAGCTCACAGGGGTATGACAGCAAAATTTAGACATTTACATAAATTGAATCTCCAGGGAAAAATGCTCATCTTGTAATTGTTTGCCCACTTCTGTTAATGTTTTGTTGGGAATAGTTCTTGTGCTATTAGCATATATTAGTATAGTTATTCTGGAAAACAGTAATATTTACCTTGCTGATATAACCAAATGGTCAATATAAACAACTGTGATCCTGTCTATGATAATTTTGTTTCTCTGAATATAGTATCTTCTCATATTCTGTATTTTTGTACTACTTAATAATATAAAAAAAAAAAAAAAAATCAGTGTTTTGTTCTTGGACACTGTATTAGTTATTTTTATGATCTGCATTGTTGCATGCTATCTTACTCTGGCATTCTGCCCCGAGCAGATGAAATTCTTCATCTTCTTAAGCTTCAGTAAATCTTATTATGCATATTGTGATCACCACTAAGTTATGCAAGCCAGCTTCTGTATTTGTTTCAGAAAGTGCAATATACCTTGTTCAAAGATTTCTTATGACATGGTTAGAGTATTACAGACATTATAAAAAGCCCAATTGCACGCATATAAGGATTGAAACTAACAATTAAAAGCACATTATTAATATCTTGATTCAGTTGTAGATCATGATTGGTCTATCTGTCCTATGACGTTGCTCAGCCAATGGGCTGTGTTGTCCACCTACCAACATTTTATCCACTTAAAAAATATATGGGGAAAATTATTTCCATACATTTTAAAAGTGTGAATTCAATAGGTACTCCCAAGATGTCATTATTTCTAGTAGAAAAGAGATATATAGATATAAATAGCATTGTCATGGACATGTTGTATCTTCTCCTTCTGAAAGTTCTGTATGTGTGCAAAACATCATTTATTAATCATTCCTCAATCCTCGAGCACTGAGACTCACCTCAAGCAGAGATTCTTTTAAGAGTAGTCAGAGTTTTTTGAGTGAATGAGTACTCACTGTGCTTCTGTCATCCTCTGTGGTTGGCCTTATTGTTATGAGGATTTTCAGTCAGAAAATTGTAATCTTTCTATAGGAGCAGAGGAGTACCTCACCCACATCTTCCAAGAGAGTGAGGTTCTCTTAGCCTTTTTTTTATTACTCTCCATCCCATGTCCTGAATACCAAAAACCTCTGTTCACTGTTCAGCCACGTCTTAAAGGTTTACTTCATGACCTTTCAGTGGTCCTTTGAGCCTCATACTTTGAGTGCATTTAAACAAGGTTCTCAAAGTAAGAAACTGTCTTCCTCTACAGATGATTGAACCTGAACCGAAAATTTCAGGGTGTTCTAGTAAAGTCCCAGTAGGTACATTTCCATAGGCCAACAGAAGGAATAATTTGCACCATTTCAAAATCTAAAGGTGCACACATACTTCCTGAACTTCTACAAAATGATATGATGAAGATATGCTCTCATTTAGTATAATCTGTTGTGAACTCCTGCAGGATTTTTCTTTTTTTTTTTTAATGCTAGTAATTTGCCTAAGTTATAGTTTAAAGGGAAAAAAACCCAAAACCAAAAAGCAAACACAACAGGAAACCTCAAACATGCTCTGTGATCGTATTTTAACAGGCAAATTTTACCATACTGTGGGCTTAATTTCATTTATTCAGAGTAATCTAAGATAAAACCCTTTTTTTCTTAATTTTTGGAGCTTTGTGGTTCATCAGCCAAAATTATAAACTAATAAATTCAGTTTTAATGGTTTAATTTCTTATCTCCGTGTTTCAATAATTAAGGCAGTCAAATCATTATTTATGAGAAAAATAATTGAAATACCACAGAAACCTTAAAACATTCTAGGGAGACATTCTAATAAGATTTTGGAAAGGTGCATGACCCTCTGACTGGGAATCATTTGACTTGTAAATGTTCCTTTATAGCTTTCTGAACAGTCCTAGTGAAATTCTCATCCATCCTTTCTGAACAGAATAAACCCTGAAGCAAATTGTCTTGCAAACTATTTCACACTGTCTCCTGAAGAGGAGCTCCCAGGGGTGATAAGTGGATTATCTCTCTTGAGTAAAACAAGTCATGGAACAAACTGACAGAGCGGGTACAGCTAACCAATGCCATATTCTTCAGAGTAATTAAAACTTAGAAAAAAGAATTCATTTTGACTTGCTCTTTAACTAGGCTAGAGCAACACTGTTTAAACCACAGGACTCACTGTACTGTGACAAAGAACAGGCTAAGGGCTTGCTGCATCTCACACCATAAAAAACTGGCATTTTTATTTCTTTTAAATCTGAAGGTTGAAATCTCAGAAGTATAATATTAGTCCTTATGAGCATGTTCAGAGAAAAATGTCCTAATATTGGAATTTCAACCAGAAAGTTATAAGAGGAGAAAAAAGGCAGATGAAGAAAGCTATTAACAGATAATTACAGTACAGTTACTGATATTTGGAAAAGCTCTTGCATATGTACAAATCTATACTTTGAAGTCTGGTTTGTCCAGGCTTAAAATAGGAGGTTTACTGCAGGTGAGAAACTTACTTGCATTAGAATGATCAGAGACAGAACTCCTCTCCTATGGAGACAGGCTGAGAGAGCTGGGGTTGTCCAGCCTGGGAGACCTCATTGTGGCCTTGAAATAGATAAAGGGGAGTTATAAAAAAGTGAAAAACTTTTACCAGGGCCTACAGTGACAATGGTTTTAAACTGAGAGTAGATTTAGATTGAATATAAGAGACACTGGATCAGGTTTCCCAGAGAAGTGGTTTCCCTAACCGTGGAAGTGTTCAAGGATAGGTTGGATGAGGGTCTGAGCAACCTGGACTGTCGCCCTGAAAACTCAGCTTCTGAGCTTGCTGACATAGTTTTCTAAGGACTTTCCCAGGACAGTAACTATAAACATAGATATGTGTACATTCTTTCTGTTACACGTCTTGTGATGGGCATCTCTCATGGCCAGTGCAGTGAGAAAGTGTTATCCTGACCATCCAATCCCTGGCCATGGTCAGGAGCCTATAAATCCTGGGAGGAAAAATAAACTCTCTCTTTCCTTCACCACACCTCGACCTGTGTCCGTGTGATCTATTCATCTTCAACAGTAACACTGGACTAGTAGAAGGTGTCCTGTCATGGGGTGGGGTTGGAGGTAGATGATCTTTAAAGATCTCTTCCAACCCAAACCATTCTATGACTCTTTGATATGAAATAGTTGACAAAGATTTTTGAAGGGCTCAACACACAGACTGCAAACATGCCTGCTCAGTGTGAGTGGTGCTTTGGGAACTGCTGTCCACTCAGGTGCTTGACAATTACAGAAGTAAAAACATTTCCATCCTTCAGCAGTGATTTCTTCCGTACCTTTGATTAGGAGCATCAGGCGCCCACATTTCACAGACTTCGTCCAGTGTTTTGTTTTGAACAGATAAGTCAGTAACTCTGTGAACCGGAAATTTCCACTTTCTTATTAGTTTCTTACCTTTGGATTGTTTCAGCTCCTGAAGCAACATCAGAATGTCACATATAAGGTATTGGGTAGGAAGAATCTGAGAACTGTTATTTCTAAGGAAAATGGCAAGTATCATTACATAGCATACAAATGCTCTTTCTATATTTACGTCAGGAAGTGACTGAATAGGCAGACAAACTATGAATTCAAATGCTGGAGTAGTCTTCAATTTACATAAAAATCATAAACTAATGTATTTCTTTTTCTTAAATTTAATTAAATGGAACTAAATATAAATATAAATATAGCAGTATAACTAAGTATTTATAAATGACCAAGTCAGAAACAGTCTCTTTCACCATAGTGGAGTAGTTCTATGTTTCTGGACCAAGGCTTGATCAAATTATTTTAAAGGCCTTTATAGACTGGATCCCAAAACACAGGAAACACCATCTAATTAGGTCAAATACTATCTTTGACATTTGCTGCCTTCCCAACACCTCAAATAATACTTAAGTTTTGCACATTTAATCCTAACATAGAGCAAAATGTATGAGAACCTGGAAAAAGTCTGGACTTGTATTTTTTTTTAAATCATCAGAGCCTTATACTGACCAAGTATGAGACTGTTGACTTGATTTTAATGGATATTGATCCATGGATTTAAAGAGAAATACAGACAATCTGAAACGTTACCAACATGGACTTGAACAGAGGTTGAATTGCATTTTTTGGTTTTGAGTTCATATCATGTACATAGCAAAAGAAATTGCTGCACATTTTCATTGTCTTTCCTTAAGAGCAATGTAAACCTGTTAATCTCTTTTTAAAAACCCATTTTCAGTGGCTGTAATACCTCCTTTTTCCCTTCTGATTTACATGTAGAAGAGGTCTTTTTGCAAAATAAAATATTACTGATTAAAATGTGATCTGTTCCCAACATGAGATCTAATTGAAAGAAGAAGAATAATTGCCAAACTTCTCTACTATCTCTATAAATAAAAAGGCTAAAATTCAACCTGACTTGGTATAATTTGTCTTTAATATAAAATCAGAACATTGCTTTCTGCCATTACCTTCTACCGGGGGTCTGCCATCTACAACTCAACAGCATCATTTTAATCAATGCCAACAAAATTTAAAGCAGAAAATACAAGCGAGAGTAATTTCTCACATGAGCAGCTTCTATATTACAGAGGAAGAAAAAGGGACATAAGGGAATAGAAAACAAGTACCAAAAGCACTTGCAGACAGCCTGTCATATGTTGATTTTAAGAATTGAAAAGATCAGATATACTTTTCTGTCACAAGGGATCCTTAAGAAATTAATCAGGTCTATGTTCTGACAGTAGTCTTTATCCTCTCTTTTTTTAAAAAGAAAACTATATTTAACATGTTCCCTTAAGCTAGGAATAGCCTTACTACTGATGCCTAAAAAGCTGAGTCAAGATAAACATCAGCAGCCTTATAAACCTGAGTATTATCAGCTTCCTCTCTAAACATTGAGAAGTATTTTTTTATCTATCCCCAACTGGCCCCACATTCTAATTTCCCACCTGCCTCTCCAGTAATAATTGGAGCAATTAGTTCTGCCTTCCTGAGGTCTTTGCCAGTATAATCCAGCTGGTTTTCCTAAAAAGAAGCAGAAAGAAATTTAAACAAGAAAAAAGTTTGCAGTCAGAGATAAAAACATAGAGGAAAAAAAAGGACAAGTTCTCTGTTCTTGTATCCACATCACAAAGGACATCGATTTACAGTGTTACAAATCAGCTTTTTCCTGAACTGTCAGTGTAAAGTGTCATCAAAAGAAAAGTAGATAATCCAGGGAAACTGTGCTTAACTAGTAGCTGGTCTACAGTTTCTGCAGCTCTGAGTTCTGTGTGAACTTTATCTAAAAGGTTATTAGCCCTTAAATTATGTCTCAAGATAAATCTAAAAAAAAATTATTTTTTAAAGTTTTATTTAAAAAAAAAATCTGCTTTTCTCATGGGATCTATTTAAATTTTTAAAAAATTACTAAGATAAATGAAATAACAAAAAAGCTGAAAGGCACAAGTATTTCTTCTGAAAATCAAAATATCACTCCTTTGATACTTCAGTAATCACCTAGAAAGCTAATTTGTTTGCTTAATATTATTAATCACTTTAATTAGCCTAGCTCTTAAATGCATTTCTGCTAACATCAAGCTTCTTGGAACTTTCAGAAAGCTTCTTTTGGTGACTTCTTGGAGTTGCAATGAGCTCATTGTTTGGGCTGGGAATCAGAATGCTAGTAATTCCATCAAAAATCTACAAATATAATTGAATTAATTTCAGAATAAAAAAAAATATGGTAAATTCTGTAACCTATCTCTTTTAATAAGATGTGGTTATGAAGAAAAATCTTATTTAATACTACCTGACACATTTAGTATAAATAAGCAGTTAATAATGAAGACTGTCAACACTGGAAAGCAAGCAGAGGGATCCCCCAGCCAAACTGGAGTGCAGGTGAAGGTGCTGGAGTGTGATTAACTGAACCTGAGCCTTGTCTGGTGTAAGTCTGAAGAAGGTCTGCCTCACCTAGTGAGTAATTTAAAACCACTTTGAAATAGAGTCATTTTCCATGATTAATGTTCATTTAGTATCAGTAAAAGTCAAGTTGAGACATTAATATGCTGGAAGGTGAATTGCTAAATCTTAAATGGTTTCCTCTCTGTCATGAAAATAAAACTAGGACTTACTAAGTAAGACTTTTAAATGTCAGTTTCCTGGAAGACTCAGGTGATCTCTTCCATTTAGCAGTATGATAAGGATCTGGAATTGTGTGCATGCTCCAAGGGAAAAAAAGTAAATAAAATAGATCTGTTCTAAGGTCAATAATATTCAGTACTCAAATTTTTACAGACTATTCAGTAGTAAGAATGATGTTAAGGGGGCTTCTAGAGGTCATCACAATGATTCAAGGGACAATATTGTTCCTAAAAAGGCTTCTTTAACTTGCACAAAAAAATTGTGGCATTGATAGAGACTTTACAGCTTCATTATTCTGTTCTACTGATTAACAGTAATATGTTTTTCCTGTGTTCTAGCCTAGTTGCTTGCTGAAATTAATACTCAAGGACAGAAATAAGAATCCAAATGCAAGAGCTTCCATTCATAAGTATAGCATATTGTATCAAGCACTTCTGGTAAATAGCTTATTCTAAGCCTGCTTACAGATGATAACACAGATGTTCCTATGGAAGACTTCTGTATTAGAACTTCACTTTTGCTGTATTTATTTGAGATGTTAAAAAACCCCAAAACCAAGATTGTCATAACCTCTTCCTATACTAGACAGTCCTTTGTAGTTCCTTGATGTCTTAATATTATTTTTTTGGGTTTTTTTTAGGATAATTTATAACTTAGAAACTAAACTATTATGCTGGGGATTCAGAAAAGAGGTTTTCTATTTACCCTCACATGTTCTTGAATACAAATCCTTTCTTTGGACTGATATTCAAACTGTTACTTTGGAATGGTGTTGAAATGCAGATAAATCTAGAGCATTTCCAGGTGGGATCACATGGCAAGCTAAAATTAAACTTCAGCTGATCCTCATTTTAGCATGTGAGAGTCCTCAAATTATTGGACTGTAAATTGTGTTCCAAGAGAGAAGGCTTTAAAAATCAGTGCATTAGAAAGAATATAAATCTTTTCTGTGATGACAATTCCTGGATATGTCCAAGTCTTGTGGTAGAGAGTGTGCTTGCATGTCTATAACTAGAAGCTCGTGCTTTATCCCCACTTTATTTTCAGATTAATATAATCTTTCCATAATGTTCATTATTGCATCCTATGATAGCAGTCTTACAGGCTTGTAGCTCTAATGAATTGAGTTATCCACTGCTGCAGTTTCTGAATAATGACTTGTCTGTTAAGGGTAAGCTTTGATGTGTTTGTTTCTCATAAAGAATTCCTAAAGGTTTGTCCTGTAAGGGCATTTGTGGTTACTTTAGGCTATTATATTTTGGTCTTCCCTTTTGTGCATTATTTATTCTGACATTACTAAGCTATGACTGGAGGGAATCAAATGGACAGAAGACAGCCAAATCTAGTGGCTCAAAGTAATACAGTCTGAGTGTAGAAGTTGATGCAAAAGTTATTCTTATCTGCAAAGGGATTCAGGGTCTTCAAACACAGGTGTATTCTGCTGTTTTAAGTACTCTGTTTTTCTGCCTCAATCCAGTTGCTGTTCCAGAAAGTCACGGGTATCCCACAGATTCTTAATCAAATCTGCCATTCCAGATCAGCCAGTCCTTTTCCTTTGGTTAGGAGACAAAAGATTATAATGAAAATTTAAAGCATTTTTTTTAGCTTCCTTATCTAATGTTTAGGTGGGTCATATCAGATGAGATTAGTGGTACTAAACAGTCCTGGGTTTGCATTTGTGTTAGTACCATCCACGGCAGAAGTCTTTATTTTCTGAAAACACCCTTTGGTATGTTTTCTGTAATACCTTCTTTTTTAGTATTTTTTTATATTTTATTTTATATTTTATTTTTTTGACTTTTTTTTTTTTTTTTTGCTTTGCACTCTAATTGATTACAGTGTGATAAAAACATGACTGAATTTACATGCCTTGAAAAAAATACAAAAATCTTCTGGAGATCACCTGGATCAAATATTTGATGCACACATCTGCCTTCATGTTTCACCCACTGTAGTACCTAGAAGTGCACATTGTTTTCAGAAGCCTGCTAACATACTGCCTATGATAATTAGACAGTTTGGGTGATTTACTAGTCCCATGTGTAACTTGTATCAATGTATCAATGCCTGCTAGGGATTCTTGCTGTTTCCTCCCGCTGCTCGTCCAATATCTATCTTCACCAGCCTCCTGATTGCCTTGGCTGTGCCTGGCTGAGTGTTTAGCTTTTTAGAAATTCATATTCATGGGACAGTCTGTTATATTCTCAAAGGAATTGGATTCTCACTGATCTGAATACAATTATTTGCCTTTTCTATAAGCTATGCCCTTCTAACTAGTCTGATTGTCTGAGGAGTTCTTTCTCAGCAAGTACAATAGAGAAAAGGAGATCTTTCCACCTTGTTGCTGGCCATTTGTGAAACTAACAAAAAAGACGCCTATCTCATTGTTTATATGTTGGTTTTAAGACTATTTTGGGTTTAATTTGTATTTTAAAGCAGTATGCAAGTCTCTGACTTTATAGTCACATTTTCACCATCATTATTATGTTTGAAAAAGTGAAGCCTACATCACTGAGTAACTTCCTACTTGGTGCATTCTTTTCAAATACATACACAAAACAAAGTTTTCTAAATTCCTGTAAAATTGTGATACAGATTGTTATGATTCAGACACTAACAGTGTAACAATAGGTTTTTAAAGCCTATGATAAATCTGTACATGAAAGCTGTCATTTCCAAATAAAGGAATCTAAACCATGTTAAAAAAAGAATAAAAGAAAAATACCATGAGTTTTTTTTTTTTCCTGTTGATGAACATTTTGGACATAAAAAGAGCTTTCAAAGCAATAGTTAAACAGAATTTAAGAAGCAGATCCTTGGAGATGCTTTTCACTGCTCCTAGCAACCACACCTTACCTAGATGTTGTTCCACTGATTAAAGGAGCTACAAAATTATAGAAAGAAAATGATATATTGAAGACATTCAACTTACCATCAGAAAAATGGGGATACTTGGAAAAATCCTGCAGCATGAGAAATAGATTTTTACAATTTGTCTTCAGTAGTGGAGGCAGTGCCAAAATATACTGTTTTCCTACAGCAACCAGAAAGACAGAATGAGTGAGGCAGTTTTCCTAACATTTCTCATTCTCCAGAAAAAACTCCAGCAACTAATGTGTCATTGTACACTACTTTTTTTCCCAGACTCTTGTAATTATCTTCTTGAATCTACGTTTTTGTGTGCAAGTACAGATCTATCAAGAAGGAAAAGTAAAGAGGCCATAACCTTTCCATAAATGTATCGTTATTTTGGATATGTGCCCTCTTACATTATAAGGAAGAAAACACTCTGATATCATAGCTACATCCAAATATAATATGACAAATCAGTTCCCTCTTTATTGGCAGCATATACTGCCCTCAGGTTAGTTGTTCTGAATCAAATTCCAAAATTAAATATTGCAGTTTTCGTGTTGAACAATGCTGAGTAATTTGTTTCAAGTACAATTTTCTGCCACTGGCTAAAGATTCTAAATTGAAGACAGCTTGAAAAATGGATATAATAGGAAGTGATGCAAATCCTGAGAGAAAGAACACACACACAAACAACAAACAAATTCTTTTTTCCCTGCCCCTCTCTGGGATCAACTGAATATGTGGATACATATTTAAAGCATTGACCAGAGATAATAATTATTCCAATTTCTGCTATAATTTTGATCAGAAAGTTCTGTCTTAGGAATACTATGCTGTTATGACCATAGATTAAAGTAAAAAAATAAATCAGATCTTTTTGAATGCATTTTGTGAATTTATCTACGTGACTATTTTTATGCTAATAATCCAAATTACACCATAGCAGGTTTTTTTCATAAAAAAGGTGCAAAAAATTATCTAAGCAGATTTTTTAAAAGAAATTACAAGTGTTGATGAAGTATTTTCTCATATTCAGGTGAAACTTGCTGTGCATGAGTTGCTGCCCGTTGCTCTTGTCTTATTGCTCAGCACCACTGAACAGAGCTTGGTCCATCCTCTTTTCGCTGTGCCTTCAGATACTGATAGACATTGGCAAGGTCTTCTCTCAGTCGACTCTTCTAAAAGCTGGATGGGCCCAACTATTTCAGCTTTTCCTTGTAAGAGAAAATCATTTTTATAGCCCTTTGATGGACCTGTTTCAGGATGTCCATGTCTCTCTTGTACTGAGGAGCCCAGAACTGGACACAGCACAGCATATGTGGCCTCACTAGGGCTGAGGAGATGGGCAGGATCACCTCCCTCAGCCTGCTGGCAATGCTCTTCCATTGGCCTTCTTGGCACAAAGGCACATGTGAAGTACAATGCAGAGCTACTTGTCCACCAGATCCTTCTCTGCAGAGCCTTCCATCAGGTCTAACCTGTGCTTCTCCCCAGGGGCAGGACCCTGCATTTGCCTTTGTTGAATTCCAGAAGGTTCTTCTTTGCCCAACTCTCCAGCCTGGCAAGGTCCATGTAAAGGGCTGCACAGCCCTCTGGGATATGCTGATGACACTCCTCCCAGCCTTATGCCATCAGCCAACTTGCTGGGAAGCACCTACCTGTGCTGGTTTCACATTCATTGATATTCAGTAAGGAGGAAAATACCACCCACAGAAATTATTTTCCTGTGAGAGGCTGCTAGGAGCTTCCTCTGTGCCTGGAGGGAGCCAGTGGCTGGCTGGCTCTGAGAATTGACATCCTCTTGAACCATTTGGAAGCTTGGTCCGCCTCTGTGAATTCCACATTTTAAAAACAGGCAAGCCCAGGAAATTTCTGTCTTGCTTCCAGCCTCAAAAGGTAGCTGAGATCCCCAGTGGGGCTGGCTGGCCCTGCTCCAGCACTAATCCCCCCACACTACCCCTTCATCTCAGTCACTGATGAATGAGTTGAACAAGATTGGACCCAGTATCAAATCCCTTGTATATCTTGAATATCACTTGTTGCGGGTTTTCATCCAGCTCTCTGTGCCACTGATCAAAACCCCCTGAGCTCTGCTGTTCAGACATTTTCCATCCATCTCTGCTTGTCCAGCCTTCAGTTACTGACTTTGTCTATGAGGATATCATGGGAGATAGCATCAAAAGCCTTACTGAAGTCTGGGAAACAGCATTCCATTACTCTCCCCTCACCTATCCAGACAGGTTTTGGAATTCAAGTGATGTTTGTGACAGGAGAAACTGCCTTCAGTGAGTTAAAGGGAGTTTTATTGTTGGAATTCAGTAGTGACCCACTTGAGTTCTGCAACAAATTTGGAAATAAATTAGTGTATTTAGTTGCATTGCACAGGAAACATTGCTTCAATACTGTATGAGTTATAGAATATTTGTACATGGTTATGACACACATGGATGACATACACAACCAAACAGATGTAGTGGGCTGGATGAATAATGTTTAACACTTTAGATTGAAGTGTAATTCATGAAAGTCACAGAAATTTCAGCGGCCTAATATTGGCATGAGAGAAGATGGGTCACACAATGACAGGCTTTCAAGTATGTGATAAATACAGGAGTGGTGCTGGACAGGGCAGAAAAATTACATTTGAAGCATGATGATTGAGCAACTAAAGTTCTGTGAATGATTCCTGAAGGTGGAAAATCTGTCCTCTGAGCAAACCTGAGCTAAGACCCAACAGCTTTTACTCTATTATTTACAGTAACAACATTTTTTTCCTACTCTATACATGATCTTTAACTTCCCAGGTTATCACTGGGCTGATTCACTCTGCTATATTTACTTTAAATAAGCTGGACTATATTTCAGAAAGTTGCTCACGTAAATGTAAGGAATCCTTTGTAACACAAACTTGTTGGAAGTCGGACAGCCTGTCTTGTCTTCAGAGAAATATACAAACTGCGTAATTATTTTGCTCCTTTAGTTGGTTTCTGTACTGATGCTAGTGGTATTTTTTGTGTCTTTTTTTCTTTTTCTATTGCAGTAAATTGTGAAAGGAAAGGTAGGATCTATGAGCTATTTCAAGCAGAAATTTTGTATAATGCTACATGCTAGGATCAAAACTGGCATTAGCAATTTGCAATTAACTTACATAACTAACTTCATAAACTTAAATTTGAACCTAAATATTTAGATATTAGATTGGTTCAACAAGCAAATACTTTGTGCTGAGGCAAGATAGATTCCTATGGTATAGGAATACATATGATGATATAGATTCCAAGGTAGATTCAATGATATATGTGTTTACATTTGGACAAATGAACATATATGCATACACACGTGTTAGGATATGATTATCAAAAGATGCTTCTGCCCAAATTAAGGTGCAAATGAGACCATATGCCAGTGTCAGGATATGAATCTTATTTAAGAGTAGATGTGTGGTAGGGAGGGCAGAGAGAGAGGAGAGAAAGATTAAGTATAAAATTAGTCACCACCACATGGGTTTCTGTGGCATCCTTCCCTTCTTCTTCTGGTCTTCTCGCTGGCAGGGTTCCTTGGAGTGCTCCTCTGGAGGTATCACTTTTATACAATCTAACTCCCAGGTATCCTCAGAACATAGATGCTATTCCCACAGCTTGGGCTGGCATGTGAATAAGGACTTGTCCTTAAAAAAACTGTCTCAAGTTTGCCATGGTGAGAATTTTTGTCCAGATAGGCTACCCAGATCTGCCTCAGCTTGGAATCTTCCTATTGCCATCTGCACTTATTGCGAGTTCCCACATCACAGTGGGGTTTTGTCCACTGTGCTAATTCCAAACCTTCACCTCAGTTTAGGCCTGGAATTAATGCGTTCCTGTTTGCCATCTGTGCCCCCTGTGGTGTTCTATCTTATGGGAACTTCCTTCCCTGACAGTGTCTTCAGATATTTCACTTCATTCTTTAGTCTTGACAACGTGTGCATGTATATATATAGATATTTGTACACATATATAAATTATTGAAATTCAGATATATATGTACATATGGGCACACATATATTATGACTTAATAGTTTTTTGGCATACCTCTTTGGAAATAAAAAACAAATAAACCTGGGTTCTGAATGAAATGCTTCATCTGTGTCTGTGAGGGTGACCCCTCATTATCCAGAATACTGGTTTTGTTTCATTAGCTTTTATTATCTGGAGCTTTTTTATTTTATTATCAGTGTTTTTAACTACAATGGAAAAAAAAAAAAAAAAAAGGCCTGTGTTGCATAGGGGCTCGGATAAAAAAAGGCAACAAACCCTATTAATATTCAGTTTTACAATTGACTTTCACATGTTCTACTAGTTTAAATGGTCTTCTTTATTTACAAACTTTTACAATCATTTGATGATTAGTGATTTTACTGGAAATTTCTTTTGAATCTTAAATAAAATTATTTAAGAAAATTATGATCTGATCTTTTAGATTTTGCAGAGGACCTGCTTAAATAGTTAGGGCATTTCTCTGAACAGTAAAAGTTTTATTTCAGTCTTACTCATTCTGTTTCTATGTTAATTATCTAATTAAAAACTTAGCATTTTGTCTACTATATATAAAAAAATCTAATTCAATATCTTCTTACACCTGGGACCTCCAAAATAGATAATACGATGAGAAATTTCATCAGGGGATTTATGGGATGATCAGCCACTTAAATAAAAATTTTATAATCAGTGGAATGAAATAACCATTCTGAAGATGCAGTTCATCTGACCTATTTTTAGAGATCTATTTGAAAATAAGACAATCTGCATTCTAGAAGAGCAATCCCTGAGATTGCTCAGCAATCCCATTGATACTCAGGCAGATGAATCCTAGCAGCAGGGTCTGTGTCCAGCAGGCATTAGGTCACTGTAAAACATTAGTCTAAATGCATCAAGAAGTAAATTTTAAGTGCATTTAACTTTATTTGACAAAAATGCTAATGTGATTTGTTCTGAAGTTGTAAAAATACTGCTGTGCTCAGCACTAAGTACAATTACCATTCGGAGTGTTAAGTTCCATAATTATCTTGAACTAACAAGAAGCAGAAGATGGTGTTAATTTGGTGTTTTTTTAGTTTTATTTGTTAGAAAATGCTCTAATGAGGGCATGAAAACTAGAATAGGGGAGAAGTTTTGGGTTAGCAGTTTACTCAGATACAACATAACCAATTTGAAGTCATAGACATATAATTGTTATAGAGAACCAGGATTATTTAATTAAAGATGAACACTGAAGCAGGTCAAAATCTACCAATTTTGTGTATCTTTAGATAACAAGTATTAATTATATCTTAATTAAATTTATATTATTTATTATTTTCAGTTCTCCAAATTCAGTGTTTCTAGTCTGATGGGGTGCTTTTTTTGGTTTTTTGTTTATTTATTTTATTGATAGGTTGTAGGTTTTTGTTTGTTTGTTTGCCTGTTTGGATTGGTTGGTTGGTTTTTAAAAAGGCAAAAGGAATTTTGCCAGAATTAGTGATGAATTTAGAAATAAAATGAGTTTCTCTTTTAGTTCCTCTTGAGGAAAGCCCCACACCAACCCTCTCTTCTTTCCCCCTTTCAAATCTCACTGTAAAAAGTAAAAAAATGAACCTTACACTCTAGAGATGATAGAGAGCCTGTAGAATTCTTCCATACATTCATTTATTGACACAAAACTCATTAGGAAGAAGTAGGAACATTCTGGATTCACTGTATCTTGAGTTCTGCAGATCTACAGTTACTGATTGTCTCCTAATTGGCTTTGTCTCTCAGACGACTTGATTGCATTTGCTGAAAGAATTTCACCCATAAAAGATTTCAGCCAACAGCAGTTTCCCTTGTTGACCTGTGGCAAGCCTGGTAAGAAGCTCTGGGTGCCTAAAGAGACCAGATGTTCTCCTCTCTGAATCCTGCACCTGTGTGGAGACAGTGGGTCTATCCCTGTTCACTCCACTGTAGTTCACCAAGAATATTGCAGACAGAGTTAAAATCTGTTATAATCTTGAGGGAAGATCACAACAGAAAACACAAGTAGATCATATTGAAACACAACGCATATAATTATTAACTTCCTCCTTTTTTTAGACAGTGTTCCTAATATTTTTCATCACTGACAGTTCAGTCTATATTAGATCTGAACTATGTATATATATATCATATAATTTTAGAATTAGGCCTTAGGAGAGGCAAATCAGGAGTTCAAGAAAGTTCAGTCTCTAATACTTTAGTGATTTCTTCGGGACTTTTTATTCACTGTTGGTTAATGGAAGGAAGACAAGGATCCTTTGCCAGCTGGGAAGGTGGAAGATAACAAACTCTGGGAGATCCTAGAGGAACAGAAACTGGAGGGACAAAGGTAATGTGGGAGCTTATCAGAGGGTATAAAAGAATTCTGTTGTTCCACACCATTGTCCTGTTTGGAAGCACAGATTTTGAAAGTTTGGGGAGTGGGCAGCCCACGAGGAAATCTGACATATGTCTGTCAAAACAAGAGTGAGGAAAAGCATAAATTTAATTCTTTAGATTTTTCTAGTGAAAAGTAACAAGGGACTGAAGCATCCTTGAGCTCTGAGGTGTTCCCAGGCTGTTGCATTCCTTCTTTTGATTTTAGCCTAACAGTTGGGTCACAGAGACAGAAGCCAACGTGCTCACATCTTAGAACTGCCAAGCTGTCTTTAGATAAATTCCACATTCAGCTGAGTCCAGGACACTTCATGAACACCCATTCCCAGCATTATAAAACCTTGGGATTCACAACCAACCTTCAACTTATATAGAGCATATCCAGCCATACATGATCAGACAGAAAGATGTATCCAGTGCATCTGAGCTCTCCAGATCCCTCCAGCAAAAAGGAGCAATGAAGAACTCAGTTTGCATTCATGCTACGGCACTACTGACTTCTATCTCCTGCAGCAAAACTCTGGAATCAACTGGACTTGCTTTCATGCAGAAGTGCTAACTTGTTGATAGCACCACAGGAATATTTAAAGCTCTTTTCCTGAGGCAGCTTTTCTTTATTGTTGACAGTAAAATGGATGTGCTATGAAAAGAGATTTTTGTTTTCAAACAGTTGGGAAATAATGCAAGGACCACAAAACAGATTCAATATTCTTTAGACTTCTTTAAAATGAGCTAAACTAAAAATATGTAATTGTTGCCCAAAGCGATTTTAAAAATACTGAAAGTCCTGGCATTGGAGACAATGTCTTTTTTCCACAAAGCAATAGATTCTTTTTCGTGTTCTCGTGACAAAATGTGCACTGTCCACTCTCTTCTGCGCAAGACAGAGATTAAAACACTCTCCAAATAAGTTTTTTTTTCCAAGGTCACTTGTACAATGAAAGCAACAATTTTTCTTTAAACAATATTAATTTAGAAAATGTCTTTGTGGTCATTATTATTGTGTACTGGGCTGCAAAATTAACTATGTAGGGCGCAGGTCATGGGAAAGGATTCTCCCTTCCCACTGGGTGCTTGTTAGTATGAAGAAGAGGAAGCCAGACTCTTCTCAGCAGTCAGAAATACGAAATAGATAACATTCACAAGCTGAAGTAAAGGAAATTCCAGCTGAATAAAGGGAAAATAAAAAGCAAGCTAAACCAACCAACCCAACAAAAACACACAAAATGAAGTTTTGGTTCAAAACTCTACAGAAAAATCTCTCTTCAACCTCATCTAACTTGGGCGTTAACCCTGTGAGTCTAAGGTTGGACTGGAGCGCTCCAGCAGTCCTTTGCTCTATGAATCAATCAGTTTACAATTTATAAAGCACACTTTAAACCAGAATTATTGCTGTAAAAAGCCATTTTTCCTTTCCCTGAACCTCGTCTCATCCTTCATGGTGACATAAGGTGTGTCCTGATTCAGGTTAGGTGACTAAGCCAAAATCAATACCCTGGGTGGGGCAGGGAGGGGGTGAGGTTACAGTAGTAGGATCATTTCTGCCACTAAGCAGCTGTACAAACACTATGGCTGCAGGAGATAAAGTCAGGGGCACTGCGTGGGAAGCAAGAGGCAGGAGCGTGGAGAGAGCTCTTTCAGCACCAGTGCCTGTTTATGACTTTTTAAGAATCGGTGATTAGTTACAGGTAACAACCTTTTCAGCTACACTAGAGCTGAGGATGGTATAATTTTCTTTAAGGGAACATCTCATCAGGAAGAAATTTAAAGCAGCAATCTGCTTCAACTGTTTATTAAGGACTCCGTAGTATTTTTCATAACCACTGAGCTGGTTGAATTCTTCCCAGGTAATTAGGTTCAATTGCTTGATGCTCCCTGCTGCAACTGCCTACAATTAGTGTATTCTTTTCCTTCCCTAATGACCACAAGACCTGGAATATCTCATCACAGGCTTTGTAAATAAAAGGGAATTAAAAAAATAATTTGTTAAATAACAGAAAAAAAACCCAAGCCAGGTTGTTTATTTTGCATATTCTTTTTCTTAGGGGAAGGAAGATGGTTTTATGGTAAATCACTGAGAAAAACTCAGCAAATTTTTCTTTTTTTTTTAGTGCCATTTGCACCAGTTTTGTCTTTTGACAGCAGAGGAGTTAATTCTGCCATTACCAGTGCTTGTTTTCAAAGCATAACAAACAGCTTCCAAAATCAAAAAGCACACTGCTCAGTGGGGTAGCAGACTTGCTTTACATTTCTTGAAGCATTCTTGATAAAAAATACTCCTTTGCTGGAGCTTAAATGTCATATGGAAAAAGAAAGTAAATTCAGCATGAAGCTTGAAAGCTCCTTATTCTGTTGCCTCTATATGCTTCTCTGAGATAGTTTAGGAAAGTAAAGAAGATTACCAATATACATTTAGTTGCAATTACTCTCCTTAACTGTAATTTTCTCGCCTTTCTGATTAGAAGAACTACTCATAATTACTTATATTTTTGTGCAAATAATGATTGTAAACATACAATATAGACCACTATCCTTTCTAAATTTTAGGGGTTTGCTAACTACCACTAACATTATCATTATTAAGGGATAAACCCAAACATTTTGCAAAGAAGAAATAGTGGAATCTGCTGAAAGTATTTATCACAAAAGATCTGAAATAGAAATTTTAATTTTTTTTAATGGAAATTGTGACTTTTAGATTACAGTATGATGGATGCCTCAGGCTATTTAATGTAGAGTTTAATGTGGGGTTGTTTATTGTATGGATTTTATTTCAAAATAGGAAGTGGAGTGCCTTGCACAGGATAATTAGATGTCTTGTGAGCCATTTCAGTAACAAGTTTGCAATCTCCCACATCAATATGTCCTTGGTAATAATCATGGACTTAAAAGTCTACATCCTTTCCTGCAGCCAAACTGTGTTGGGAAGGAGGAATGAAAAATTGCAGAGAAGTTAAATTGATGCTCACATGAATTACAGTGTATACATACACTCAAATTTCAGACTGGAAGATAGTAAAATGTATAGATTTGATTGGTAAATAAAGCTTCCCTCTCTTTGGAAGAGCTACCAATGGAGAGACCTTGTGACTTCAACACTGAGTGGAACATGAATATTTCAGCACTCAGACACTTGCAGTTCAGCAATGGATCCATAGAGTTTTGCTTGTGAAACCTCATTCAAGGGGACACTTGTGCATGTGGCCAGGAGAAAGTAAAATTGGGCTGAAATAGCTTCAAAGATAAAACATGGTCTTCAGCTTCTTTGGCCATGAAATCCTGTGTTTCACAATGATAATCATAACACAGAAATAATTAGCACTACCACCAATCAATAGGTCAATTTAAATTCATGTGAGTATGAATATGTCATATTTTTCAAGTCAGATGGACAGCTTGATCCTGCTTTCAGGAAGAAAACACAGGTCAATTTTACATGAATCCAGATATCATACTTTGAATTTGAGAAAGTTTGCTCATAGATTTTAGGAAAACATTTCCTTCCAGCAGTGGATCATAATCTGAATTGATATTTAGTGACCCTCTCTCAGGCTTCCTGATATAATCTGTATCTCTACCCTAATATTTGCATATTTATATATTTCTGCCTTTATTTTTATGTTTATGTACTCAGTTTTTTTTCTTTCATTGGAAACTCAGTAAAAAGCTGCTCAAGTCACTAAATAGTGTCAAATGCTAATGTGAACTACTGAATCAGCATTTGAATCCTTTTTTTTCAGTCCTCAATAATTTAATATTTTGTATTTTCCTTTAATCAGTCAAAATTATTTCTGAGATTTTATACAGCTGTTAACATTTTTTCTGATCTAGAATTAAGAGAATTATATTCTGTGAGAAAACATACATCACAGACAATTTTTCCTGACAGATGCAGAAACAATACATTGGGCATAAGTTTGCTCACAAATAACACTCAAATTGCAACCTGACACTGTTTCCTCTATGTAATGAGGAAGGAAGAGTTTGATATGATATTTTACTGCCCTTCACCAAGTTCTCGCCAGTGGTGCTGAGTGTCTCAGCTGGCATATGTGAGTGACCAGCTTGGCAAGTCATTCTTCATGAACATTGCCCTAGGGGACAGGGTATTTTCTTGGGTTTGAGGCAGTTTCGAGCAGATATTCAGTAGTCATATTGTGTCTGTTTAGGGTTTCTAAAAAGGCAATGCTTTTAAAAATTCTTTACTTCATCAAGATTCCTTTTGTGGTGGCTCTTCAGGGGAAGGTATCTTTCTTCAGGTCATGTAAACCTGGAGTTTTAATAAATCTGTATATCAGGTTTTTATTCAATCTTCTCCCTTATAGTATGAAATTCTTTCTGAATAAGTTCAAAATCCAGGAAAATATATGTTCTGGTTTCCTAAACCTGTCTTAGCTTTTAGTTTAAAGCTGCATCCCGCCCCCCCAACTTTCTGTTCTAAATTGATTGTAATAATTGATTGGGTTTTTTCCATGTCTCAGGTATTTTACATTTGAAAACACACCAGACAAGTTTTAAATAATATTATGCAAAGAATCTATGTTGCACTTTCTGTTTGTGAGGTCTTGTAAGACCCTACTTTTAATTCCCATATGCACAACTTTAATTTTTAAATGTAAATTATGAGCAAGACTTCCACAGTCATCTTCAAAAGAGCAGTATTAAATCTCAGAAATTCTTAAAAAAATCATGAGGGTTGGCCTCAGTGCATAAAGTCTATGAAGCATTAACTCTCAAGACAGGAGACTAAACTCTTCTAGTTGCCAGAAAGTAAATCTACAGGAGATGTCAGAGCATTAGCTCACTATGAGATACTCCTTTGTATTCATTATTGAAAAGATTCAGCTAATTATAAAAGTTCTATTGCATGTTCAGTGCCCAGAGCAGAAAAGGATTTTCAATTAGTTACAAAATAGTTGGGTTTCTTTTTATCTACATATAGATGGTGTATGCTTCAGTGACTTCAGAAAATGTAGGGAGTGTTTCTAAGCCAGACAGATATAAACACCAACATATGGGTGTTTTCTTACTCATCTTTTCTGGTGTAAATAATTTTGAGAAAACTTTCATCAGTAAAGTTTTCCAGTTGCAGGTCAAATTGATATAAAACCCAGGTGAAGACCAAGAAATCATAGGCTCAAACCCCCTTATTTGGGACACCCTCAGATTCCAAAACGGGATTACCTCTTTTCTGTGTGGTGCCAGGAAGAGGTCCCAGCATCCGAGAGGAACCAGTCTCTGACTTTTTTTTCTCTAAAAATTCCTGAAAACATATCTTAGGTGATCATATTGAAAATTTTCCGTCTTGTACTATAAAAAATTCCTCCTTGCATCTCTGCTATCAATCTATAATATTCTCCCATTACTGAATCCTAGGCCCGTCTGTTTTACTAAAATCCGTAATTCTCAGCTCACCTTTCTTTGTGAGAGGACTTCTACTGTCTCTCCCATTTCCCATGGAAGTTCAGAAACTCAGAAACAAATGTGGCATTTTCACCCCTACAGAAGATTATGATCTCTTTTGAAGCATCATTTTGTCTACCTGGAATATGGACTTAAAATTCTGACTTTTGCCATTGTTTTTTGTGTTATACATAATTCCAGTTAACTGGTTTCTTACCAGTTCACAGACACTAAATAGGAACACATTTTCTCCTTCTCTTTTTCGTTCTATCATTTCAGTCTTCATCACAAATCTCTGAGTGGATTTGCGTAAGTGCTGTACTGTCCCTGTACTTTTTCTTCTGCTTTAGGTTTTCTATAGTATTTTTAATTCAAACACATCTCTTGGAGTTTAGCCATATATATCCGTTCAACAGTGCAATGAAATACCAACTTTAAGATATGTCTGTTGTAGCAGCTTGAGGGAACCAGCATTGCATGAAATAAAGAGTAATAGCACTGCTGCATGCTGAATAAGAGGGAAAATGTAAAGTATGCATTCCAATGAAAAACAGGTACATTAGTCTATAAAGACTTCTGGTGGAAGGTTAAAAACTAAAAAAAAAGAAGAGCACTTAATAGAAGACTCTGGGCAGGAGCCAAAAGGTAAATTGGTATTTCTCCAGACTGGCAACTTTAGGAGCTATGTCCACATAACTGGTAAGATGCTTTCAGGAATTAGTTCTCCACGGACTATAGAACTCTGAATTCTGCATAATACTATGGAATACTCTGCAGAACATTTCTGTTCATCCCTCCTGAGCAAAATTTGGATTAACAGGGTTTTTTTTATTTTTTACTAAGTTATTCCATATTTATCCTGATTAATGGAAAAGATCATCCTCCACTGCTCTGTTGGACAGATTATGCAGGTAATAGAATCCCAGTAGTGATTACAAGTCTTCATTCTTATGCTAATATTTCCTAGGTTCTCTACAGCCAGCCGCAAAATACTCTGATGGTCCTGGAAGACAGATTTGGTTTTCTTTCATAGGTTAGTCACAATGAGCTTTGCTAGAATTATCAGAGCTCTTACTGTCACACAGAATAGGCAATGTCTCATACTCTTGCATTTAGTAGTCCTATTAGAAAAAAATATTTCAGTAATCATTCTTATTTAATAATAATGAGAGAGAAAGAGTATCTCAACAGTGGGCTGCTACCACTGCACCAGGTAACGTAAGTACGCAAAAGGAAATCTATTAATATAAGAGCATACCTGTCTTCCACATGAACAGTCAGTGCAGAAGCTTTTGCTCTGGTACCCAAGCTGTGCAGCACACACGGCTGTGCTCTCCAGTGTGTAGCTCCAGGGAGGTATGAGCAAGACTTTAAGCATATTTCACTGAAAGTGCCTCAGAGCTGCAGTATAAATCTGAGGGGGAATCTGGAAATCATGATGTGAGGAGTGAATAGGCATGTTCTTACCAAAAATTTTCATTTCCAGCTATCATGATAGTGTGCCTACTAGGTTTATAGCACAAAAGAGTGCTAACATATTGTGTTAGCTTGGGTATGTGTATGGATGTATTTGTGTATACAAATACCATCTTCCACCTCCTTCTCAAAGAAAGCCTGATAGAGTTACATATGCCACCATGTGTTAAGTAATTTTTTTGTGGGCTATAAATGACTCGGCCAAGCTGTGAAATGAAACAGCTTGTTCCACTGCACTAACAGTGCAGGCTCAGTGCTTATTGTCTGTGCAGTAAATGTTCGATGAGTCACTCTCCTAACGAAGGCACATCACATGTGCTTCTTACACCAAGTCCTTTTCACTGTGTATGCACCATTGCGATAGGACAGCATTATGACAAAGGGAAAATATCAAAATATACTATTACTTGCACCTTGAAGTCAGAAAACAGTGGTACCTTTTTCAGTTTGATTACCACTTTTAGAAACTTCAACCTGTCTAGTAAAACAGCCTGTATTAGATGTTTGGGTAACATTTACTCCTGTAGTTAGTATTTTACCTTTGAACTGACATTCTATTTATTTTTCCAATGAAATAAATTCTCTAAAGACATGCATCTAGTTTCTCTGGCTGCCTTTGAGGTTTAATTTTTTTTGTTTTCACTAGACTACATGTCCAAAACACTGCAAGGAATAAAAAAACACTACTTCAACAGCCCTCTGCCAAAACAAATAGGGAAGTTCCTAGGTGTTCCTGTTATGCAACACATTCTTGGGTTTCCATTTAAATGCAATATGACTGTTTTTGCTTCTGCCTGACCCACAAGTTCAGCAGACATTATATACATAAAATTTGCTTTCATGTCACTCTGCCCACTTCTGTGTGGTCAGCAGGTTTCCCAACAGAAAACTACTATTTGCAAATGCAACCTGCAAGCATTTTGGTTTCATTGCTTTCATTTTTATCTGGATTTTTAAAGGAAATACATTGCTCTTACAACATTTTCTAAGTACTCCATGTATTTTGATTTAGGTCAGTGAATGTTTGTTTACATCCCAAGTATAAAATATTCTGTTCAAATAATTTGTCTCTCTTGGGATTTCCAAAAGTAAATACAAAAACTGCAAAACCTACTTGGTGATCAAGTTTTTCCTCTACTGATATCATGCTGCATAAGGCTTCTGAATTATATTTATAATTATTTGATCCTCTTTATTATGTCTTTAAGGACATTTTCCATTATCTCTCACTACCATCCATGTGACTAATTTTTCTCCACTTAAAGTGCTTATATTACTTCCATTTCACTTTCATCATATTGTTACATAAGACAAATGGACTTTAATCCGTTTCCTAGGATTTCCAGTGTTTCAAGCCAGAATTTCTAATTTCTCAAAATCAAGTGGACACAATGAATAAAGAAATCTGGTTTAATATTCACATTTTCATATCTATATTCAGAGTGAGAAGGTGTAAAATTTTTCATTATTTTGACACAGAAAGTAAATACTGTCTCAGAATGGGCATTGTAATTTCAGACTATGTTGTTGAACTTTCAAAACCTTGCTTATCGAAACTGAAAAAAAGATGAAAAATGTTTTTACCGTGAGAGAGGGCAAGTAGCTTAAAATCTGTCATTTTTTAAATGAGAACATAAGCAAATCTAGCAAAATCTTCCCTGTTTTTGTATAGGTGAGACCCATTTTGTGTTCTCATGGAAAAAAAGTGCAGACTCAGTTGTCCTACTTTAACAAAGTATTTATGCTGTGTTGCACAAACATTATTGTAGCATTGTGCAAATACTTTACTGAACTATGGGTATGTCAAATTCAGACTTTTACAAGCAGTTTGCAAATTTTCTCTCCCTTTAGCAACACATTTTCTCCTTGGTAAAGCTGCAATAGAATAAGCTTAAATAGCTAAGGTTCAGGTTGCTCTGTATGTACAACATTGGTTTTCTTCTTCTCCCTGTCTGAAATTATTTTTTATACAAGAAGTCAGGGCAAAGTGTGCCTTTCATCACCAAAATTTCAGATGTGCTGTGGCAAACCATCTTTTATGCAGCTGAATCTGCAGCCTCTGATATGTCTCATTATATAAGATGCTAAAATTGTGAAGACTATGAATAGATATTTAGACTTGGGCAGTGATTTATGGTGAGGATGAAAAGGAACAAAGGTGGTCGAAGAGTTTTTCCTTCTGAGATTGCATAGTTTTCCCTTCCAGATCCAGGCTGCACGTATCTTTGAAGTTCAATTAAAATCACAAGAATAATTTCAACTATCATTTTAGCTTTCTCTCAAGTTTTGGTTTTCTCTAAAGTTATGGAAAATGATGGAGCTGTAAGTTTTAATTTTTATAGTTTTAGCCTAATTTCATTGGCTAAAAATCTATTTTTTAAATGAAAGCCATTAACTCGCCTTTCAACTAACACTTTAAAAAATTGCAGGCACCTCCAAAGGCATTTATCCATCCAAACAAAAGTTTAAAAAAGGTATTATCCCTACTGCCTACAAAATTCAGGGAGTTTGCATTAGACGTAAACACTTCCTTATGATTAACCCTGTTGTTACTTTGTAATTCTAAATCAGAGATAAATTTTGGGGAAATCTGGTATTTGAAGGAATAGCAGAGAGGATGTTGATAGAATTATCAGTTTAGAACATAAGAATTCCCTTCCACAGAAGTGGAAGATTTATAAATAAGAAATAGAAAGTACTGAGTTAGTTGTGTAAATATCTTGACTTCCCTCACTTCATTTTCTTTCTCTCTCTAGCCACTACCAGTCAAATGAACATGGATATTCTGTGTTCATCTGCATTGTTGAAATCAATCTGTGGAGTAACTTCTGATCACCTAAATTTGATATTTACAGGTCTCATTATTTTCCCTCCATTTATTCCAAATATCTCTATGATACAGGCATAAGTCTGATTACTGGGAAAAAAAAAAATAAAATCTTGCTGGGGAAGCCTCTGATCCCCTATACTGTCATTCAGGTTACTGGCTTGGGCAACTTCTGACACCAGTGAAACTTTCCTCAGATTCACCTCCTCTAACATTATTCCTTCACTATACTCTTCCCACTGCCTCACTTTTCCTACAACATTTAAGAAAGTCACACAACAGAAATAAGCTGGTTGAAATTGGATTGGTACGAGTACATGTCTTTATTTTTCATATTTGAGCATATTGTGAAGTATCAGTGTTATTTTCCCACATATCACATTACTTCAGATCAAAAGTTTTTACATATGCCATCAATGTACAGACAGAATTGAGCTTCAGTTTCATTTATTTTATTTGGAATTTTTTTGCATTTTCCTTTCAAAATGATTAATAAAACCTAGGGAAGGGAGGCATGCACAGAATGACCAATGAATGAAAAAGAGCTTATATTGTTCCATGAGCTGTTGATTGCACTGTGAGGAGCAAACCGAGTATCCAGTTCCAAGAGGAGCAATAAATTTCAGAACATATTCAACCCCATATTTATTGAGAGAGACCCATGGTAGTAATCCCAACATATATCCAAAGCACTGTGAGAAAGGAGGAAGTATTAAAACTGTATTAGATGTCTGATTTTTTCTTACTGCAGAAGATAAATGAATATAAAACCAGCCTACAAGAGAAAACAGGTAATTTTCATAGAGAAAGAAATATGCATGCAAAAGGTAAAAGAAAAAAAGAAGGACATAAAAAAACCCACAAGGACAGAAAAACTTGGAGTCTGTAAACATTGGGAAGCATTGTTTATGAAGGTTATTCATCATTATTTTGCAGTAGCTTAGGCAGTATCTCATGCCCAAGGAAGAGGATGAAAAGCATGAATGCAAACAGCTGGTACTGCAAGTAACTTGTGTGATGGTAAAAAAAAAAAAATAAAAAAGAGAGAAAGAGTTGCTTAAAAAAGAATGGAAGGTTTTGGCTGGCATTTTAACTTCTTGATATATAAAAGTTTAAAATTATACTGAGTACTTTTGCTTTACCTTCAGTTGTAGTTGTTTAGCTCTAATACTGAAATTTATATGCTGTATATATATAGCCTACTATTTGCAGTAATACTGAATTATTTATTGCATTAAGAGCATGTTATCTTATTTTACTGAAGCACAGCTGTCTGCTGGAGGACAAAGTTCTGGTTCTTAAAATAGCATTAAAGGAATCCAGCAGAAACATATTTCTTGGGACAACATCACTGTGCTGGACAGAAAATTCCATCTGTACAAACTTCATGGCTTGCTGTGGAGACATTCTTGACAGTGCCAAGGTCTTCATCAGCCTTCATAAGACTTCGTGTTTTCTCCTGGGATCAAACTCCAAAGTTCTGTCCATGTTTACACAAAGTCTCTCCACAGAAAACCCAATCCCAGTTACTAAATCCACTCTAAGAGATGTTATTAACTCTGTCTCTGAGAGATGAAATCTAAGAAGACAGAAAGCTACTAAGGAACATGGGTCTTGTGACAGCACCCATGTTTTTGTGTTGTCTTAAATCATGTCCCATATTTTAAAGCTGTAATTTGCTCCTTATTTTAATTCAAGTTATTGAGACTTGGATTGGAATCTCGGATTACTTAGATTTGATGACATGCTACTGTATGTTTTAATTCTCTAGATATTACAAACTTATCCTAACATAGCTGAATACAAGATTTTGTTTATTTAAGAAGTACAGCTACATAGAAGTATTTTATTTGCTTGATTCTGGAATATATTTTTTCTCATTACACCATGTTAGAGATAACTATACAATTCCAAGCCATTAAATACTTATGAGACAAATGGTAGTTAAGTACATCCAAAAAAATTCTTTATTCTATCAATAAACACTGTACAAAGCCCTCAGAGGTACATTAATTTAATCTCTTAGTGTATCAAAACAGATAAAGACCTAAGAAGATAATGCATCTCTCCAGTAGGCCAATATCTCTGGAAGCTGTTTAGAAGGGCCTTCCTCTGATTTAATAACTTTAAAAAGAAAAATGCTGGGAAATACTTGTTAATATTTTTCCCCTTGTATTTAATGTTCAATTCCACTGCTCTAGCACCCCCCAGTCACTCTTCTGGAACAGGAGGGCCCATACCAATTACACAATTATGAAACAAAATGTCAGTTTATGTATTTTCCTGATTCTGTTTTCTGGCCATCTGGCGTCCATTCAGGAAATCACTCAAGTATGATGTTTATCAACTAGCAGCGTTTAGGCATCTTATATTTAAATTTCCAACTTTAACCTACTCATACATTATCCATCTATGTGAAAATACATAGTCAATGTCAGAAAGCAATTCAACTTATTCAAAGATAAAAGTTCAAATTATCTCAGAACATTACATTTAGACAATTGAACTGAATAAAATTCCTGCCATTCTGCAGTGAGATTTACTTGCTCATTTAATGCATTGCCGAATTAGCCTTGATAACACGGAATGATGGGTGGTAACTACTTACTTCTGTCTTGAGTAATTCTGTTTGACAGCAGGCATTTGATTAAAAAGGAATGGGAGCACAATCCATACTTATAAATCTCTGGAATTGACAACAACAGTGCACATGACACATCCTGTGATTTACAACAGCAGCCAATTAAAACTAATAGCAAAACTAATTTACCTTTCACAATGCAGAATGTAACACTTCTACTAGAACAACAGCTTTGGTGTTGCCATCACCACAGCAAATTTAAACTTCTTGACTTCTCAAATACCTTGTAGCAATTTAGTTAATAACCACCTCCTTTTAATTGCTAATTAACTATTCATAAAACTGGTCCCCTAAAAAGAGGTGTGCAGTCATTAAAAAAATCAAAACAACAAAACAAGGATGTTTTTAATGCTATGTACAGATATAGTTATATTTAAGAATTGTCTGCCTACAGTTGGCATGTTGAAAAAGTGAACACGATGCTGTGAGTGACTGTGGTCCTCTTGTGGTATATCAGTAAGTGTGCATTTGACAATGAAACAGGTAAATTATCACACTAATTCAGTGTAAACATCTCATTCTTCTCAATTTTTACTGTAGCGTAGTAGAACTGTAAAATGTCTCTTTTTCACTCCTTGTTTTCTAAACTAAATTAGACAGTAATTTTTTTAGTGTTTTACTATATGGTTCCTTGTCACTGTGATAATCTGGTTTTGCACCTCTTCCGTCTGAAAATAATTTTTATTGAGGAAAATTTTACTACTCAAATTATTTTTTTTTTCATTTCCTTGGGAAACCACCTTAATACTTCCCTAAAAAAGACATGCACTATCTCATTTTCAGAGTTGTATTGTAGCATTTATTGTCATCCAATGCACCAAAATACCTGCAATCAGTTCCATTCTCACATCACTTATGACTGATGTTTTCTAAAATTCTATAAGAAGGCAAAAGGTTGTGAATGGGTGCTGTATATTTTGATTTATTCCTACCAATGTAATCCTTGGGGTATCCAATCCCATGACACCCTGAGGAAGTTTATTTCTGTCACATCAAACACATGACACATTCATGTCCAGCTCAGCCCACTGTGAACTCTCACCAGCTCTTAGATGGTTCACTATTAACCATTCCCTTCATCACTATATCTCTCATTTTCATTTAAACAATCAACTCCACAAAACAGGGCACATCTGCTCTATTTTTGCACACCCAAAAGTCTCCTTCACTCATGCTGTGTACAAAATGAAAATTAGTATGGAAGCACAAGAAAGCTATCATCCTTCATGAGTTTGCAGCTGTTTTCCCCAAGATGCTTAAACAGTGAAGCAGGATTTCTTGTCCTAAAGAGTATTAGGAGATACAGAATAGTCCATGGAAAAAGTCCAGATGCTGAGAAATAGTGTTGGAATATTTAAATATATTTTCCTGGAAGCATATATCCTTTTTTCTGGCTCACAGCATCGCAAGTGGCATCCAGTCCACCTCATCTCAAATTTAATGCACACCTAAATGAAAAAGGAAGCACTAAGGCAATCAAGACGAGGTCTTAACTAATGCAAATAGAGCTTAAAGGACAGAGAGAGAATAAACAAAAAAATCAAGTACATTTTCCAGAAAAGCCTGTGATTAACTAAAAATGTCCTGAAACTAATATTAGGTTTGTCCTACAGCTGTCCATGCTGGGCTTTTTTCAGGTTTCCAGGAGTCAGTGCAAGAACCAACACTGATCACAAAATTAGATTTAAGCACCTTTCTAGTGTGTCATGTCTTCATCTGAAATTTGAGAATTTTATCTACAGAGGAAAGAAGTCATTAAAATTTTGTTTTTCCTTCAAGTCATTCAAAATTCACATTTTAACCGAGATGGGCCTAATGGAAACTCAACACTTTTCAGGGAAAAGGCAATATAACACCAGGGATATAATGAGTAACAACAGGGACATTGTTGGCCATGTCATTCCTTCTTTCATCCCAGCTACCAATGGTCTTTTCTGCTGGCACCATCAGATGAAGACTTCAGTATATTTGCATAATCATGTAGCAGGAAAATATGCTATTATTGCATATTCAAACTTAAAGGAATGTTTTTGTGATTATTAAATATTGTTAAATAATTACTTGCCTAACAACAGGTCTTCTCATGCCTTACAAAAAATAGAAGAAAACCTGGCCCAGCTGAAGCTGAATTACAAATTTATTATGGACTGTAACTATATTAAATTCCAGCTTTGGTTTCTGAGAAGAGTTAGGGGACAGTTTGTAGTTGTGATTATTTGTTATTACACTTTTACTCATGATGTCTCAAACTATTTTAAGTAGGGAAAAAAAAAGAATTGACATACGTGAAACAGAAGCTTCCATTTTTAGAGAGTGTTATTCAAATTTGATTACACATTTGTGATACAAGAAGTAATCTTTGCATGCCACTTGGCAATTTAACACTCTTTAATTGAGAATCTTCTTCAGATGTATCATAATTATTTATTTTCTGCAGAGTTGCTTTGCACCTTACAACATCTTGTCACAAGCTTCTAGAATTTCCAGTAAAGTGTTAAAGCCTGCTGGCACCAGGAACTATGTAATAAAGAAACCCAGAGGCTTTATGGTTTGATTTCTTTTGAACTAATGTCTAAAGAGAAGAGCAAGATGAAATTAAATTTTCAGTGGCAGGACAATAGATGTAGAAGCACAACCCTCACCATGACATGATGTTGGTATAGAGAGAACTGAGGTGAGGATGCTCTGCTCCCACCACCCTACGCATTTGGAAGATATAGCTCTGCTGCACTCTGCCTGGCTTCTGGAAAGGCTTGTGGGAGGACAGGCAGAGGAAAGGCAAAAAAGCTTTGTCTGCATTTCTTTCTGTGCCTTCTCTCCATCTCTGAACAGATTTAGAGAGAAATCCATAAGGTGTAGAAATAATGGGCCTGTATTTCTACTCACATAAGCAGAGAAAGTACCTTTACTTTTAAAGGTCACTCTAAGCACATCCCTTTAAACTGTGAGAATGATATTGCTCCATGTATGTTGGAAGGTGAAATGAAGTGCTGACTTCACCAGCTTTACTTCATTGCCTTTGAATACCTTACTTTTAACACTCCATTGAAAGTTCTCTTTCACCTTTTCTTGCTTTTATTTTTTTTTTTTTTTAAATGAAATAACTTCAGAATCTTGTAGTAAATGTTTCTGAAAAGGTGAATTGCAGTGACTGTTATGTGACTTGTAATGACTCCTAGAGAAATTTCTATTCTTGGGAAAAAAGCTCCACTGAGGCAAATACATTCTAAATATCTTCTGAAGCATATAATCTAGTTATACAAGTGTATGGCATGTACCTGCCATTTGCTCATCCAAGCTATACATTATCCTAACACTCCTGACTTAAAACCAAGAGCTATAAGTAAGCTATAAAAACTACAAAAAAAAATAAAAAAAGCAAAACCAAAACTAAATTAAGCAAACAAACAAAAAAAAAAAACAACATAAATTTTCACTTCTCTCCAAGTTAGAAAGATACATTTGGTTTCCTTTTATATTAATAAGGGTTGTTTTTTCTGCTTTTACAGGTAAAACACAGGTTATGGGTGAAATCAAGATTGCATTAAAGAAGGAAATGAAGACAGATGGAGAACAACTGATAGTAGAAATCCTCCAGTGCAGAAATATCACATACAAATTTAAATCTCCAGATCATCTTCCAGGTATCACTAAGAAAACAGCTTCATGATACTTTGAAAACATAAAGTAGATTGTATCTTAAGTCATTTAGCATCGTCACTAAAATGGAAAAGAAAATTGCATCTTAGCCAGGATGACATACTCTACAGGATTCTTTTTGAAGTGCTTTTTTTTCTCCTATAAGCAACTTTTATGAAAGTAAAAACATTTTGTAGAAGCAAATTAACTCTCAAATCAATCCTCTTTTTAGTTTACTTTTTATTTTTAAAAATTAATCCACTTTTAATTTTAGTAAAAATCATACATTTCCAGGTTATTAAAGAACAAGTATAAAACGTAGAGGATTATATTTTTGTGAAAAAGCTTTTTAAAAACAAAAATCTCATGTTCATAATTATATTTTCATACATAGATAAAGATAACGAGGTATTTTTTCCTTTAATGACAGTATTATAAACAGAAAATAATTCCTTTGGATTTAGTTGGGTGAGTCCATTTCTACATCATGTGAATGAGAACTGAATATGACTTTGTAAAATATCATTTTTTTCACAAAAATTCCCCTCTGCTGAAATCGTTAACAATGATTATTTAAAAGCTTCTGTATTTAACAAATTGAACTATTCTTCCCCAGACCTGTATGTGAAGCTGTATGTTGTCAATATCTCTACCCAAAAGAGAGTAATTAAGAAGAAAACCAGGGTATGCAGGCATGACCGAGAGCCTTCATTCAATGAAACATTTAGATTTAGCTTGAGTCCTGCTGGGCATTCTCTTCAGGTAATTCTGCATTTTGTTAAATCCTAATTTTGGATGTTGTCTGTGCTGTGCTATGTGCATTTGAGCTCAATCTTCTACCCCAGTTGTTTGCTGAACAGAGGAAACTAAAAAAAAGTAACACAGTTATATAATAATGGAAATATCAGGCTAGAGGAGACATTAAAAGATGGATTACTCCATCACACCACACTGAGGAAGAGTATTTATAGATCAGGTCTGAAAATTTTAGGCTTGATCTGTTCTTAAAATCCCCCAGAGTAGAGAGTTATACATGCCTTCCAAGAATAATTTTCTATGTATTTAGAAATTTTAGCGCAATATCAAAATTAAATATGTCATATTTTTAAATTAAGTTCCCTTATTCTTAAGTAGCCTTACAAAGTACAAAGGAAAGCTGATTTGTCTTCTTTTTAATTTAAAAAGCATAGGGTTTACACTGAAAGGCTGTTTCTTATCTCTCCTCTCTACTTTGCCAGGCTAAGTCAATCAAATTTCTTTGATATGTCTTTTTGCCTAAACACCTAATAATTTTATCATTCTCTCCATTTCTCCAACTTCTTTAAAAGTTGTGGTACCTATAATTTGACACAATAGTCATAATCTCAGATGCTGAGAATTCAGTAATTCTGCCAAGAATTCAGTAATTATGCCAAGCCAGATATTCTCTGTTACATTTTTATTGGAGCTGACTTTTTGTCAGTCTGTGACACATCAAATGATGCAAGGAGCTGGTTCAGAAATAGTCCCTCTCCTGTGTTTTAGTTGCTTAGACAGATTTGGTCATATGGCCAGACTTGCTTTTTTTTTTTTTTAAGACAGGTTGGATTTAATTTGTCTACCTTCATTTATTTTCACATCAGAAAAGAACACATATATCATATGTTCAGGCTTCCTCCAGTCGGTGGAGAGGGATAAGAAATTCAAGGGGTATCTGCATGCCAGCCTTAAGAGTCAGTGGAAGGCATTGTTGGGCACATCAGCATCCAGCTAACGAACCTATAAATCTGTAAGAGCAGCCTGAATGAAACAGCTACCTTATGGTGACAAAAGTTAGTCTGGACTAAGTGCCTACATTATGCTTATTGCTTGTATCCTTACTTAACATTGCAATCAAAATGGGTGTTACTTACAAAACAAGACCCCTAAAATAGATACTGCTTTTCAGTTTAAGAATTGACATTTTCTGGGAAAAGCTAAAGTGATCAATAAAGTGATCTTGCCAAAGTTTAAAAGCAAATTTAAAAAAAAATTGTTTCCAGTGGTGGTTTGAAGAGGAAACCATATAGGGTAGACCAGTAAAGAATTCACAGAGTCCTAAGGAAAAATAATCCATCAAGATTTAAGGAGGAAGATAGCGGGTGACATGCCCATAAGAACAGTTGGCCTGAGACTTGAAAACATTTCCTCTGGAACTCTGATAATGTAAAGACAAGAGGAGACTGAGGGGAGACCTCATTGTGTTCTTCAACATGCTCCTGAGGGGAAGCAAAAGGGCAGGCACTGATCTGTTCACTGTTGTCACCAATGACAGGACTCAAGTGAAGAGCCTGAAGCAGAGTCAAGGAGGTTTAGGTTGTGTGGCAGGAGAAAATTTTTCACCCAGAGGGTGTTTGGGCACTGGAACAGGCTCCCCAGGGAAGTGGTCATGGCACCAAGCCTGACAGAGTTCAAGAAACATTTGGACAACTCTCTCAGGCGCATGGTGCCATTCTTGGGGTGCCCTGCACAGGGCCAGGATTTTGTCTCGATGATCCTGATTGATGTCTTTAAACTCTGCATATTCTATGATTCTAGGATACATACTGATGCTGCACACCAGAGCTAAGAAAGAGATTGAAGGCCATTAAAGTATCATGTAAAAGTATCAAGGAACAAGTTTAAAACAAAGAGAAAAGTGAAATAAAAATTGGAGTTTGAGCCATAAAATATATTGCCTTTATATAATGTGCTAAATATTTTCACAGAAAAAGTAATTGAGAGAAAATAAAAGGATAAATTTTCCGATGAAAGACATCAAATTCTGTTAAATACTTACTGCCTGTGACTCAAGAAGTCAATGGTCCACAGACCTCAGTAGGTATTTTGAGAGAGTATAACTACTTAATTGATTTGCTCTTATATGCTGCCATATGTGCTGCCCTCTGCTCTTTTGGAAGCAAAATATTTGTTTGGAGAGAGCTTTAATCTGACTCAGTACATCTGTTTCTATGTGCTCATCAAGCTCAACAGTCGATTTGTTTCTATGGCAATGCATGAACCAGGATGATTTGAATGCTGAATTTGAGTGATGAACATTTAGGGCACAGAGATGGACACAGTCCAAAGAGATTTAGGGAAGAGGGAAATTAAACAAACCAAGAATTTATAGAACAAAAATGGAACTAGAAGATGATGGGAGAAAATAAGATCAGAAAAAGGGTGTAAGATGAGATCAAACATAATAATAAAAGATACAATATAAAGAGCTATGAGAACCAACAAGAGGCAGAAATTAAGACAAGGGACTGCAGTGTAAAAATCAAGAGCTGTGAATATTAGCCATAAAAATGGGACCATGGGCTGTTGAAGAAAAAAAAAAAACAAAAAACAAAAAACAAAAACAAAATTGAGAAAACCTTGAATTGTCTGGTACAGAGTATTGGGAATAAATAAGAAAAAAAAATCCCTGGGGCTTAGAAACTAAGACTAGCTGATACAGGATAACAAGACTGGAATTTAAGGCCTGGAACACAGAGGAAACAAGGATGAGAGACACAAGCTAGAGAAGATAGATCCTAGGGTTCCATCTGGGAGGAGGAGGGAGAAGGAGCAAGGACAGATCTAACGAAAAATTGGATTTTATTTTTTTTCCCAAAACTTTTGATTGTCTCAGAATGAAAACATTCTGTGGAAAACATTTTGACAATTTTCAGATGGGCACTTTCCTTAGCCCCTGGCAGTTTTTATCTCACTTCTCTGATTTCCCTGTTCCTTGGCAACTCACCTGGGACCCTTCTGGAAAGCATGAAGCTTCTGGCTCCTGGCTCACTGCAATTAGAAATACATAATGTCCTATGCAAGGCTAATCAGGAAAACCCAGAACAACAAATTTCACAGATGTTCTGGTTTGGCTTCCCAGCTTCTGTGCAGTTCATTCTTCAGCAAATACCAAAACTAGGGACCTAGAAAGCCATCAGTTGTGGAGGCAGGGTTCCTATTTTCCTCAAAGACACATTTTCTGATGAATGGATTTTCCTATTAGTTTCCTATTAGTTCAGTGCCTAAGAGTTTTCCCTTCTCAAACCTGTTGACTAGTGCCATTAGGTACCTAAGCTGTCCTGGTTGCCAATTGATATCAAAACTGGACAAAGAAATAGGAAGCCTATTCTAGAAAACATTTGCATTTCTTCTATTTTGAAATTTATTTTTTATTTTATTTGTAATATAAAGTTTGCATTTTTTACATTGCTTTGCAAATAAGAATGGAAAATTTTCAAAAATGGTGAAGCTCTTGATTCTAGTTCTTCTACAGATCTGTTACATTTCTACTGCCATGTGGTTTCAGCAGAGTACAAAACCCTTGTGTTCTGTCATTTTTCTTCTAGTGCAGATCTTTGAAATCAAACAACAAAATGCCCTTTTTTTCTCTCCTGCTGGTTCACATGGAGAGTGACAGCCTCCTCCCGTTATCATTTCCCTTGCTTGTTTCTTCTTGAGGTCTGCTCAGTAATAGTGAATATTACAAACCTGCTACTAATCCTGTCATGGAAATGCAGATCTTCATTATTTCTTTCTCTTTTTGAAAAACTTGGGAAGTTAAAAAAAAAACAACAACACAACCAAAAACAAAACAAAAAAAACCACACCAAAACCCAAAAAACTCACATTGTGCTTGTTCATTTGATTACTTAAGAAATAAGAAATGCTAAATCTTTCTGAATATGTAACTATAACTCATGCCATGAATTATAAATATTATCAAATACATTTTCTTAGAAACATGTATAATGACCCTATAGATCCTCAGAATGAGACAAGTCCTTCAGAAAAGTGTATTGCTTTCATGGCACAAACCTCTTCAGCTGGAAAATATGTGGTTGGATGACATTGCACAGAGAGCCTTGTACACTGAGTCTGCATCAGCCTTCCACAGACTTAACAAGAGCTCTACTGCACTTGCACTTTATCATGTAACTTAAAACTTGACCTTATGCTCATCTTTGGTAACCAGCAGGTGAACAAATTGCTCATTAATATTAAAGATTGTCATCTTCTAATTGCTACGTCTCATGATAAGGAAACAGAAGCAGGAGAAGATTCAATTTTCACAAGGCTTTCTGTGAAGGGAGAGTGACTATATAAAAAGTGATGGTCAGTGTTTCTTTTCTGCGTGGAGAATATTTGAGCTCAACATTTCTGAATATTTCCTGTTTTGCTAGTATTATGTTACTGTGCACATTGATGATGATGATAACAATTATCATAATTATTTTCACAGATTCTGCTTGTCTCCAATGGAGGGAAGTTTATGAAAAAGACACTGATTGGGGAAGCTTATATCTGGCTTGACAAAGTGGATCTAAGGAAAAGAATAGTAAACTGGCACAAACTGTTGGTCAGCTCCACACAAACACACTGAGCAGAGCTGTCTGCTTAGGGCACAAAACATGCAGAGTCTGCTCTAAACAGCATCACTTCAAGAATATAGTTTGATATCATTGTGTTTAGCTAGTCTTTCAGAATACAAAGTAGAAAAGAGCAGTCTCTGGGCTACAAAGCACACTTAAACGAGGGCTAGTACACTTATTTTTGCTGCAAAACACAGCAAAATGAGAAGAAAATCTGGGCCCAGAAGTTAAAGTGAGGCTGTTTGAAATGAAGACTGATACGAGGGCTCCATGTTGTTGGACTCTTTATGAAGAGAGTAACTGTGAAGGAAATGATGAAGGCTGGTGGCAGGTGCTAATGCAGAGCTCAGCTGCAGCTGGAGGTAGTGTGATGGGAAGCGCAGTCTGGTTTTCTGTGCAACCAGAAGGAGATCATTTTATGCAAAAGCACCTAGGGTGACTGACTTTCCAAATCTCACTTATTAAAAGTGCAAAACTTGCTCCTCTGCACCTTAGGATCTGTGATAATTTGCTGTAGTGAGATTATGCCACTTGACACAAACTCCAAGGTGTTTGCAAGAGTGGTAATGTTATTTTACATTACTTTTTTCCTTCTTTATTTTTCCTTCAAAAACTATGCTGTGGAGAATCAGATCTGATTGTTTCATTTGTTTCTGTGTATGAACAATGGATATAAACCACTCTCCTAGAATGTGATGAATAAAATTATATAAACGGTCTATAACTTGGGATGTGGTTTTAAAGAGAAAGGACAGGTTATAAATGACACTACATCAGAAAGAGAAAATGCTGTTTCAATGTCAGTGACACAGTATTTCACCCCACCCTTTGAGTCAGAAGGTCTAAGTCAGTTTGAGATTGAAGAGACTTAAGCACTGGGACTAATGCAGTTATTTCAATTAGTCCTCACATTTTTCAGCAACCAGTCTTGCTCTGAAACTGTAGAGAGACAATGAATTCTAGGCTATTTTGTGGGCACTTTGGAGCAGCAGCCCCACCATGCCAACAGTGACCCTCTCGATGCAGGGCTCTGTATCAACACTAGTGACACACTTGGAATCTAAGGGGAAAGGGCAGCAGAGCAGTTCCTGACTGGATCTGCAGCAGTAGAATGAAGAATATCCTCTTGCTATCCCAGGTGAATGTCTGAGTATAATCCACTCAACCGCCCGGCTTCTCAGTTAGGAGAGAAGTAAATAAGAAGGCAACTTGCAACTTTTAAATCTGTGCCAGCCCTTCCAAGCAAAAAGTCCCTCTTTCAGGGGTTTGAAGCCAAGCAGTTGGTTCACTTGGGAAGAAACCTCTGCCTGGCATGGCTTAGGCTGGTTGCTGTATTTTCCCTTGTACCATGTCTGAAGAAAGGAGAGCTTTTTCTCCCATTCCAAAAAGTTTGTTAAAACCCAGGAATCAATGGCACTAACTCCCATGTTACCCAGAAGTCATTTAATATTTCACTTCAATAAAAAGTAGTTTCCCTGGAAATATGATCTCATGACCTGTGCATATTTAAAGAGAAAATTACCAAATTTCTGCATGTCAGATATTTATTTTTCTGGCCCCAAAAAGACTTTCCAATTTTCATTAAATTATTTAATGTAAATTGTCTTATATTTTCTGAATATATGTAGTATACTTCCACACGTTGTACAAGACTAGCTGAGAATATTCTCCTGGAAAATATTAAATGCTTTGAAAAAAAGGAAAAATAAAGCTTAGGTTATTTAGCAACTGGATTGACTGTGAAAAAGCTACACCATTTAATCTGGTGACACTTCCCACGTATAGTTTTCAGTTTATGTTTATCAATTTAAAATATCAGCATGGAACAGGAATGTGAAAAGAAACAAACAAATCATATCAATGTTACACACACCAAGAAAACTCCTGTTGTTCATAACCTGCTGGTAGCCTGCTTAACTTGCAAGCAGAGTATTCTTACCAAAATCTTATTAGCTGTCTTAAAAACACATCACTGACAGTGGAAGTTGGATGTGTGCTTTAATGTTGAATTTTATGCATTCACCAGTATATGTATACCCTACCTCTCATATATTTTAAGAATAGTCTTCTGGAGTTAATGTAAAAATTCTATGTTTTGATGTTGTATATGTTTTTATAAGAAAATTCTTCAAAGAAAAATCCCCGACTGAAACAAAAAAATCCTGTGTGGATACATTTGACATGTGTTGCTCTCTTGGTGGGTTATCTTGCATTCCTGATGACTATACTGTGTTTGTACTTTGAAAAAAGACCCACAAAAAAAAAGTCTGTGTGAAGTGCAAGCCATGAGGTGTGCAATTTTGTGCAAACTGCTGGTGATTTTGTTCTTGCTAAGATTTGCTACAAAGGCAGCAAGTCGCACTGGTAGTTGCTATGGAGATTTCTGAGAGGAACGAGCAGTCTCTGGCTGCCCTACTGGAAGCCTGTAATCATCATCTGTAATTGAGAAAGTGGACAGGCGTGCTTTGCTCTCACACACATACAAATGTGGCCGAGATTTTATTGAATACTTTTGTTGAGTGGTGGAGCTGTGGCTGTAGGGAACAGCTGCCTTTGAGGCTAATCAGCTGTCGGCAACTGGTTTAATTCAAGCATCTTTGGTTCTCTGAACAACACACAAAATGTTTCTGCATGTTGAAATGGCAGTTTTGGACTCCTGTCGTGAAACACAAAGAGTAGAGTTTGCGAGGAACGCGGCACTGCCTTGGCCAGCTGCAGAAGGCGCGGGGCTCCTTCAGTGTCACCCGGGGCGGGCGCGTGTCAGACGCATTTTGGGAGCAGCATTCTGGGCCCAAACACTCGGCTTTCTGAGGCAGCATCTTTCAGAGGGCAGAGAATGCCACCAAAGTGTGCCAAGTTCCTTTTCTTGACCAAATTTCTAGGTTGTACTGAAATCACTCTATGCAACACAGATTCACGTTTGAATGCATAGTTTCTTTTTTTGTTGTTTGTTTGTTTGTTTTATGAATGAAGTCAGGAAAAACTCTCGTAACAATGTTTTTTAAAAAAACAATCAAACAAGGACTATTAGTATTTTTTTACCGTTTTTGTATATATCTCAGTATATTTTTTTTTCGTTTTTCTCATTAATTTTTGTTTCTTTTATCTGGCCAAATGTGCTCAGACGTGGCAACAGCTTTTATCATTTCTGAGTGATTGATTATTAATGAGTTCACACATTTCTATGATTGCTTTGAAGATAAACATTGCAGGGAGGCAATAGCAGAGACATTTTAACTCTTTTAATTCATAAATCTGCTTAGACAACAGAAATTGAAGCTGCTTCTTAGTTCAAGCCTTGTAGAGTGGAAACAAGCGGAAAAATGAGCAAAAGCACAGTGTGTGTGTTTACAAATGACAGGGATTTATAACATTATCATTGTTATTAGTATGCATAAAATGAGCAGCAAACAGCCACTTTTTTTTCCAGTTTAAAACTAGAAATGAGTTTCTATGATGAATGTTGAGCTAGTTCTTTGTCATTACACTTTAAAGGGATAGTATCCAGGGGCAATGAATGCTGCTTTTTTAACCCATGGTTTTACATTACATGGATCCTATATGGAAGAAACAAAAGCCAGTTTAAGCCAGTAACAACCAAGCTCCTGACTTGAACTGGCTTTAAATCAAGACCTAGGAAATATTCAAGTTATTTTTCTGGATGCTGGATGTTTGCATGGCTACATTGTGGGATATGGTAGCTGGTAACCAGCTGATATTGATTCACACTTTGAAAATGATGATGAAGAAAAATAAGACATCTATTATATTGTAAGCTAGTGTGAGCCCAATAGAGATTATTTAATTAGGATTTAGTTTCATGGAGATATCATAAAGATGTTAATAGTATTTTTTTAAATTATTATTTGAATCATAACTGACACTATTTTTATCTAGTTTATTTTCATTGCTATGATGTTGAATGTCCCAGATTCATTATTTGAGTATATATCTAGATATGTACATACCTATGTGAATAGCAGAGAAAATTTGTGTGAGTGTAACTTATAAAGGTAATTAAACAGAGGAAATTTAGCATAAGTATCCACCTACATTATATTTAAACTCTAGTCCTACATGCCTTGTGAGTTTTCAGTACACCTGGCATGTAGGATGAATTGCTCTTTATAAATACATGTTGCCTTTAGAAGGAAAATAGGAAGAATAAATGAAACCGGATACTTTCTCTTTAAACCATAAGAAGCATTTTAAGGTTTTCTATATGTTCTGTTTTATTATTTTGAAAAAAATAATAAGCAAATATATTGATGAGCTCAAAAGTTATAATATATATAGATATCCATAATTAAAACTAGATGATTTGACCAGAGTCATTTTCTTAATTTGTTACCCTGTAAATAAATATACATTTTTGTAAAACAAACTGAGTTTAAATTATTAACTTCACTTGACATCTAAGCATGTGAGTGTGTCCTTATTTGATTGTATCTTATAGATGTTCAGTGATGTGCTCAGGTGCTCAACAATGGCTGACTAACGTGTGCTGTCATGCTACAGACAACGTGTACAGCAGACACAATGTTTAAAAAATCCAAAAAACACCAAAAAAACCCTGCAAAAACAACAAAAAAAGAAGAATAGTTCTTGGGCAAATGTAATGTTTCCACAGTGAATGTTGCATGCATAGGTGGTGGTTTGTTGATACTCATTTCGTTTTGAATTTATTTTAATTTCAATTTTGCTTCCAGAGTCATCAGAAAAAATGAAAACAAAACAGACTTGTTCTAAAAATTGTAAAAACTTAAACAGAAGCAGTATGAGATTGTATAAAAATGCTTGTAAATCTGTCCCAGTTTTCACTTTATGTATAAATCCATGCCATGGTTTTGTGATTGTATACAGGATGTATCTTGAGAACTTATGCAAATTGTGCTCTATAAAGGCTGTTATCCCAGTCTGACAAATAAATATTTAAAATATCTGGTTTGGTTCCTTTTTCATAATTAACATGAAAACTTATTTTGCTGGTTTATATTTCCCATTTGTTGACCACAGTGGTTCTATGGTGCTGCTGTACATAATACCTACATTTTTCTGTCTTATTTCAGCAATAGCAGACCTCCCAGGGTATAACTCCTCTCCCACACTTCATTTTGAAATAAAGAATGGTTCATTCATCAGAACTTTCTTCCAGACAAGACTCAGAACCAGAATAACATTCAGCTTGTTGATATCCTCATACAGTTTCATCCTATATAGACAACAAATATATGTGCATACAACAGCACAGTTTAGTAATATCCAGGGGTTTGTCTCCTCAGTGTGAAGAAAATGTGAATTAAAAATGTAGCCTAACTCTATATCCTTGTAAACTCCTGATAGAGACCTAGTACAAAAAAACTTATAAATTCTAGAAGGATTTTCTCTGGCTCTTTCCTTCAACAAAAAGAAGACTTCCAAGAACAATATATTTTAGATTTTATTATAAACAATGCATCATTTTCTTTAAGCAATCTTTTTTGTAGTACTGAATTTCAGCTGACTAGTATAACATCTATGATGCTTTCCCATTGAGACTGTATTTTTGAGCCATGTCTAGATCAATATTCATTATATTTGTATAGTTTCTTTATTTGATTTATGTTTTTAAAAAACTCAAACATACTCCCCAAGCAAAATAAATTGTTGTTTTAGTCTGGCACCTGAACATATAGACTGGATTTTTTTCTTTGAGTTGCTGCCTTTTTCTCAAAAAATAATGTAATGAGAAATAGGCAACAGCTTTGAGGATGCCTCTAGAACAGGGGTGCCCTTTTCATATTAGCCAATCTGCTACAGCACTGGCATGGGCTGACTTCTATTGACTCTATTGATGCTCATCAGGAAAGAAACTCAACCTCCAGTGCCTGCCTCAATCACTCAGGTATGAGTTCAAGGCACTTTGGGTACCTCTCTCTGAGAAAACAGTTATGACCAAAACAAACACTTCACCCCACACTCAGCCCAAATTTTCTGCATCCTCTTTTATTGTGCTGAGGAAGCTCCTGCTCAGCACACTGGCCCTCTGGAAATGATTAGAAAGCATTTCTGAACTGTTAAGGGAGAGAGAGCTGACTGGAATTATCTGCTGTGGAAGCTGTAGGTTTATCTGAATCTAGCTCCAGGAAACTAGTTTACAGACAGAAAATCCCAGTGTCCCTTCACAGACACAGAAAGAATGATTAAATAATATGCTTCTTTTTAAATAATTAAAAATATTTAACAAAAGTATGTGTTTATTTACTCAGAGAACCCAGCAAAGAATGCATGAGCTACTTCCTCACATCGCAATTTGCCGGGTTCAGTTTAGAAGCTATGATGTGAAACTGGGAATTGGGGAGCTCATGGGATGTTTTTAAAATAGGCTGGACTTAAAATTCATGGAGAGGGAAGTTACTGGAAAACATACAGAGAGATTGAGTTTAGCATTCTGTCTCTGAGGACAAATCTCTCTGGAACTCCAGCAAGAGTATCTCAAACATTTATCTTCGACTTTATTCTTTGCATAGAACCATGGAATAATTAGAATAATAGAATTTTTTTCTAATAGAAATAGAATAATATAGAATAATAAAATAGGAATAGGACCTTCCAAGGTCCTGCAGGACCCAGAGCAGGACTCAGTGCTGCAGAGGGCTCTCAGCAGAGGGTCAGAAAGGACTCTCTCCCTCCTAGTCACACTTCCGATATAGCCAATATACAGCTGTCTTTCTGGGTTGCAAGTGCATATTGCCAGCTCGCCTACAGTTTTCAACCATCAGTAACCCCAAATCCTTCTTTCCTGGACCACTCTCAATTCATGTGTATCTATAAAGGGAAATTAGGAAACTCCTCTTACTTTTCAAAGGTGATTTTCCTGACATGCCTGATGCAGAAAAAACATAGTACATATTTTCCAACCCTATTTTATAAGCATGCAAATTACACAAATTACAGTCTGTCAGTTAAGGGTATTAATGAATTTAGGCCACAAGAAAAATGATGTAATAAAAAGCAGTCACATTTACAAATTATCCAAATGTCATGCTGGCATGCATCACTTTAAACTGGGAAAAAACCCCAAGCACGTAGTAATAGTTGGATGATTTATCTGAATCAGCATAGCTAAGATGGTATGTTTGTTTGCTGAAAGGACTCAGACACTGTAGGTGTGACAGAAGGAGGATAGCTTCTAATTGAACAGGTTGGTCATTTTTCTGTAATAGAGTCAGCCTTACTTTGACCTTTCCAAAGTATCCATATTGCTGTGTCCTTCAGAATTTCACTTTCTGTATCAGGATCTTTGGGTGATACAGTATCAGATAAGATTTTTAAGCACAGGTGAAAAAGCAAAATATAATCTTTCAGCACAGACTGTCAAATCTCAGAAAGTTCTTGGTATTTGCAGTTCAGCAGCTGCAGCTAAGATAAAGATAGACACTGACAGCATATTGGGAGCTGGGATCAATACAATGTTGGGAGGGTCCTGGCTGTCTAGGGGAGCCTTGACACTCAGGAGAAATGAACTGATGGGAAACTCATGCAGCTCAAAAAGGCAGATGTGAACTCCTATATCTGAGTTAAACAATCCAGTGTAGCAGGCTGTGTGCTAAAACAGGGTCAGGCTGCAGTGAAGGGCTTTAGTGGGGCAAAGGCACAAAGATCAAAGTTGCTGCACAGCCCTACATCGTCTCTCCTGCTTAAGGAGGCTTTAAGCCAAAAATAAACAGCGGGACAGTCAGCTACAAGTGGGATGAAAAATTCAAGCAGACAGAGATGCAACATTGTGGTGAAAGAGCAATGGAACTAGTGCAGGGCTGAAAACCCCTATAGTCCTCTTTTTATGAGAGAAAGTTCAATATTTAAGTAATGACACAATGGCACACCCACTGAAAGTTCTCCAAAACTTTCTGAAAGTTGTCTTTTCACTGTGTTGTGATTCGAACTGCTCTTATACATAAAAAAACTTTATTAATTTATTCCTTATTATTATTAAATATTCCAATGCATTATTAGATTAATTTTTGAGATTATTGCATGAACATATGCTTAATGAAAACCACTAGTGGTTTTGTTTATTAATTCAGATCTCCAGTTCATCATAGAAACATGAAAAATTCTATTAAATTGATTTAAGACTATTGCATATGATTTTAGACATTCTCTGAAAATGCTACAAGGAGGAGATCTAATGTCTTGTATTACCATAAAGGTATAGAAATTTCTTTGAATTATCCAGACTTTCAAATGCCCCTGTCTATCACCATAAAAAAAGTCTAAAAGTTTAACATTTTGATTCCTTAATATTTTTAAATGCCAGTCAAGAAAAATTAATTTAAGTTAGATAAGGACGAACCATGTGTATGCAATGGAAATTCTGATTTCTCAGAAAGCTACATTTTACCAATTTTCAAGAACAATAAAAATCATTATAAAAAATCACCATCTATTTCATCAATTCAGTCTACAAATGGTAGGGAAATGCTATTCTTTTTTTAAAGGTGAGGAGCTGAAGCGCAAGAAAGTTACAAGCCTCTTTACAAAGGCTTTCTAGTTACCATGACTTGCTCATCTCTCCTTTGTAAATTATAGGCCTTATTCAGTCTCTTCCTCTAAGAGGAAATCAAATAAAAGAAAATCACATTTCAACTCTGTGTTCCGAAAATCAAATTAATAAAACTTGGAATAATTTTATGTATCTAAAGAGAGGAGGTCAGAACAGAAGCTACAACTAAGGGGCATTAAGCAGTTGTTTTGACAGTAAGTGTCTGGAGCTTTCATGTTGTTTTTGAGACAAATTTAGGCTGAACATATTTGGGCAACTGCACAGAGCTTCTTGCAATCTCTGCTCTAGTTCACTATGGTAATACCAGAGTCATTTTCATATGTGGCTTTGAGAATTCAAAGACTTTGCAACCTGGGGGCACTTCATTCTTGCTTCATTTTAGGCATTCAGAAGATGCAATATGGAAAAATTACCTTCTTGAAATCTAAAACTCACTTTGTTAGAACTATATTCTGTTCTCAATCTCATCTAGCAAGAGTTCAGGGCACAGTAGAATTTAGTGTAGTTGTTTTCTTTTCATTGTTGTATTATAGATAAAAGGATGCAGCCATGCAAAGTTCCACAGCACTCTCTCTACCAAAGTTCACTTGATGTCATCTTTATTCAGCTAATATTGGTGGTTTCTGCTCTGTTGTTTAACAGAGTTTTTTCTTTCTAGGTGTGATATGTCACAGAGATAGGATCCCCTCATTTCATTCACTCCTTGTCTCCCACAAGTGTATGATGATGGTTCGTCAGCTCCTTAGCTTGGATTAGCTCTATATCCAACCACAGAAGAGCAGCACAGCCTTAGAGACCTGCACTGGAGGCATTTAAATTTAGGTAAATAAATAAGTCTTAACTATCACCACAAAATTTCAAGCCAAGGAGCTTGCAGTTTTAGGAGCTAAAATAGTGCCTGGTAAGCACATAAGAGTGATGTGTTTTAATAAAAATAGATCCCGTACATAGTTTGAAATCCCTTGCTCATTACAGACAGACTAATCAATACTCTTATGGTATTGCTTTAGGAAAAAAAGAACCCAGAACCACAGGCTGACTTTGCTTACCACCACTGACAAAAAAATAGATTGATCTGAGCTATTCAGGGCATTGCAGTGACGTCTAAAATTATCTGAAATTAATATCTTTTTGTTGTTTTCCTGAAAGGCCAGACTTTTTCTGATATGCAATTTCTGATATGCCAATAATTCTTAGCATATTTCAAACCACCTAGTATAATAAAAAGACATAAGACATGTCCAGCACACACTCTAATAGCTCAGAAACATATACACAAAACAAACAGACAAAAAAAACCCCAGGCAATTTATTTTAATGTTTTTTCAGATACAGTTTAAAATATATATTTTTAGATTAGTGACTACTGTTAGTCCTGGAATCAGTGTTGCCAGAAAGAATCATGCTGCTAAAAAATAGGTAGTGCATGCATGCCAAGGAAATATGGCTAAAGTCCCTGAAAGAGCAGCATCTGGTGGTGTGGATCACAGCAATATTTGCATACTGATTTACATGAGAATAGCAAAGTAAGTGTGTGCTTTCCTAATGATGTGTTAGAGGGGAAAAGTAGCCTGTATACATTTAAACATTATTGAAATCAATAAATAGGCTTCAAAATTACATAAGATTTTCTTGAGTAAAAGCTAGTGTTTGGTGCAAGAGTTCTTATTCCTACCATGATGCATATTAAGATCTTTAAGTTCAACACAATTTTACAGAATTGTATGATGTTTTACTGCCATGAGGCTTCTCAAAAGTGTCAGTGAGGGTGAAATTAAGTTTATCACTCTTATTAAGCTTTTTTTATGCATCATGGTATGATCAACATAAAGACTAAATATTTGAGGGCATAATAAATTAATGTGCCCACATAGAACACCAAAGGGCAATATTAATCATTATAATAAGTTCTCAAAGGCAAGGCTTAATCACATAATATCAGATTAATAATGAAGTAGTTTTTAGTATATAGGTCAACATAATAGACAAAAGAAACAGAAAAAATCTTTGACTATAGTGTTAATGAAGGAGCCATGTAACAATATTATAAAGTCTGATGCCCGTGAGAAAAATGATTCCTTGTATCCCTTCATTACTTTGGAAAAAAACTGTGGCCAAATCTTTGTGCATATTCCAGATAGAAGAAATAGTCTCTGTAAAACATGAACCATATATATATTTTTCTTTTTCAAAAGTGCTTAGTATTTGGGAAAAGAACATCAAGAGCTGAAAGGTTCAAACTGATGCTTTCAGTTTTTAGTATCACTGCTAATGCAATAAGTGAAAATAATCACCAGTATTTTCTATTTTTCTGAGGCTCTTAAAAACCCTCCTGCTATAGCAACAACGAATAACAATATCAAGCAGTAGAATTTTTAACAGTGCTGTCTGATTTCATTTAAGGTCTGATGTGTCCAAATCTGCTCTGATTCATCACTGTGCTGTCACCTTACTGTATGGGGAGGTTGAAGAAGAAAACACACACACACACACACATGCCCACACACCTGCTTGAAATTCTGATATCCTCAACCTAGTTACATAGTAAAAGATAACACACTGGAGATGACTGCTGAGTTACAGCAGCAAAATCGGGAATGGAAAATAAAAAATAAGCTGTTTTTCTCTATCAGAGGAGGAAGAGGAGGAGAAGGGGGAGGAGGAGAAGGACAGCAGGAGGAGGAGGAGGAGGAGGAGGAGGAGGACCTGCACTGCACAGGGCAGCATCCTTAACCAGAAAAACAGGGGTAGAGTGATCCTGCTCCCCCTCTTCTGCTTTCTGTTCCTGCAGGAGTTGTGGCTGCCCTTTATGCCTCCTTGTTATCCCCTTTGTTCTTCCATGCTTTATGGGGTGCTTTACACGTGGTGAGTACATTTGGTTTTGTCTCAGCTGTGTCTGAGCCAGGTTCTGCCCAGCTCACAGAGCTGGATCACTTCAGTGAGCAGCAGTACAGCAGACAGGATTTGGATTCATGCCCTTAGGACCACTGGTGTCATCCTACGCTTGTACTCTTGAAGCCTCTGCTTATAGACAGGAACAAAGACAGTACCAGTGACTTGTTTTCCTTGGAATAAATCTAGTCAGTAATTACAAGTCTCTAGTGGATTCAGGCCATTTTCCAATTGAACAAAAATTCAACCTTTACTTTAATGACTGTAATAAACATTATGTCTTACAAGCATTCAAGAAAGAATCCTAGCCAGTGAGATTCTGTGTGGTTCACTATGAAGAGCCCTAATATAAAAAAAATATTTTAAAACCTTGAAAAAAATGGTGGGATGTTTTCATATTCAAAATAACCCCACTATTTATTTTCTTTTTTTTTTTTTTTCAACCCTGTATGTCTTGATTATCAAAGAACAGCTACTACATTTTAAAGATTAAGACACTAAACTCCAGGCTGGAGGGAGGCAGTTTATCTTTTTCAAGAGTGTCATTAGAGGACATGAAGTATAGCAAGGGTTCCAAGAAAATCACACACAGCAGCTTTTCGTGAGGCAAAGAAAAGCCTTTATTTCAGGGTCTTGTCAACCCTTTTATAAGCAGTTTTGATCAGGTCAGCCTGATTGGTAGAAGGAACAACATCTCCCTCATCCCATTGTTGGGACAAGAGAGAAAACACTCTCAGAACATCTGTGTCTTGCCCCTTATTTACACAAACAATCCTGCAGTGAGAAAAGGTTCCCAAGACTTTCCCTTGGGAACAGTCAGCCCCTGAAAGCTTGAAATTCTTTCAGGTTCAGAAATCATGCCCACACAAGAGTAAAAGTTAAAAATCCTTTGCTGGTCTTAGACCTACAGCAGAATCAAAATAGAGAAGTTCATATTGTCATGCATTCGACAACAGCTAGGCACTCACCTGAAGAGTGAAGGGTCACGGTTCATACGCCTCTTTCTTATCTGCTTCTCATGAAGGTTTGAAAAATAGGATTTTCTTCTTTGGTGACTTCAGCAGGCACTTATCCTGCTCTGCCCTGTGCCCCAGTACTCTGGTCTGGCCTCCTGCAGGGCTGAGGCTGGGCACAGGGCCTTATACATGGATTGGTAAGAAATCACTGGTTTTGAATGTCTTTCTGGGAACTGGAGCATTGCTTAATCTGAAAAGATTCTTCATACTCCTACAGCAAAATCCTGACTCACCAGACTGGTGTTTTCCAGTCATTCCAATTTAAATTTATGCTCTTTAAAGTTAAAGGTGTTTAAAGAGGTTGTTGTCAACCACCCTTCAGAGAGTCCAGCTCAGCACGTAACATGCAGAGCCTGTTCACCAAGCCTCCAAGTTTGATGATTAAAGGCAGAAGCCAAGAAGAGTGGCTGAAGAGCCTTGGTTGAATTAACCCAAAGGGGCAGTGCCCATGTGGCAGCTCCTCACAACCACCAGGACCAGCCACAAAGCAGCAGCACCTATTTCAAACCTCTCATGTCAGCAGGGCCTGTGGCATTCAAAACACTCCTCAAAATCCAGAGTAGCTAAGGAACTAATCTGTCTCAAAACATTGCAGATTTGGTTTGTCAGAATTGAATGTTAACCACTACAGTAAATATTTTTAAGTATTTTTGAAGAATTCGCTATTTTAAGTCTTTATAGATGGCAGTAAAAGTAAGCAAGCATATGGAAAGTTCAGGTTTTGTGTAGAAGTTGCTGATACAGTTTTTGTGTTAACCTGAACAATAATGATAACTATATTAGATAGCTATTTTTACTTGAAAAAAATTGTATTAATTATTTCCAAGGGTCCCATGTGTCCTGGGTTTTAATATGAATTTTTAATCATAGTCTTGGGTCTGTGATCCATTTCCAGTATCAAATACAGTTCAGCCAGTCTTTGAAAGCACTGATTCAAACTTCAAAAGAATATGAAGAATGCTGACTAGGAAAGAGCCTAGAGATATAAGCATAAGGAATAAACAAGTGAGCAAATACTCTGAGGAAGAAAACCCAGGGGCTACATAAATCTGGAGCATTCCTCACAAATGTGTGCTATAATTTTTATTTAGAAAACATCAGTTGAAGGCAAAGATAATAAGATTACCTTTTAAATATATAAATATGGTGATGAATCTAGGGGAAAAAGAAAATAGGAATTTTTCCTAAAATTATTATCTAAAAAATAAAATTAATAACCATTTTATGGTGAATTTCTTTGTGCAGACACTTCTATTAATTTCCACATATTTTAAATATTAATAATGATGTGACTTCCCAGAATAAACCAGTTAAATAATTTTTATACGTTATTTAAAAGACAGTTGTAAGCTACAGTTCTTACATCTTTTACTATGATTTGTGAAATTCAGAAGTCCTTACCATAGGTCACATACTGGATTTTTTCTTGACTTTTGAAGGGTGTGGATTTTAAAGGCAGCAGCAGATGGCAGCAGTGCCAACAGCACAGCTCTCATGTTTCCCCATCCAGCATTCACACACCAGAGAGAAAGTTTTAAAACTTGTAGTAGATCTCAGAGGGAGAACCTAACCTAATTAGTCTGAACCTTAATTGTAAGGCAAAAAATTAAACAGAATTATAAAAATTCATTTTGCCATAACATAAAATATTATGTGGAATATTATATACACTTGCAATATTTTTCCTCAGATCTATAAGCAATTAAATTATTTCGGAAATTATTTTAGTAAAAGTTGGTAAAATCGCTCTGTTGAAGGAGCCACAGGATCAAAAGAAATTTCTGCCTGAAGGGACCTTAGAAGGTTGTGCCTTGTGTTCTTTGCACTGTTGAGACTGAAGCATGGAGAATAGTAAATACTGCAGAAATCTTCATGACATCCTGGCAACACATCCTTTCTAACCTCATAACTGATTTTCTGTACCTTGTCATTGGCTGTCAGATGTGGATTTGACTCTTCCGTGCTGTCATGGAGGAAGAAGAGAAGGCTTGACTGTGGAAGCAAAAGAGGAAAAGTCTGTTTGTTTTCAGAGGGATTCCACCATAACCTTGTACACACTGCAAGTAAGAGGATGTGTCATTCTGCACACAGACCAAAGTGCATCTGCTCCTGAAACTCGTCAAAAATCCTTTAATATTTCTATTTCCATTTTTGATTGGTTTTTTTTGTGTTTTTTGCTATTGTTTCTATTTTTTTTTTTAATTAAAAAGCTTCAGACTATTTTTCTGCTTCTCCAGCCCTCATTAATGTACCACAGAAAATTGGGAGTTCTGGTAATTGCAATGAGCTGGAGATGGGGAAGAGCACAGCAATCTTTTTTGACTGGATTTTTAACTGTTACTTGCAAACACTCCTTTTTGCCAGGAGATGGTGGCATAACTCAAGAAAACATGGATGTGTGGTTTCAACAGGAAAGCAGAAATACAGATTTGAACACCACTATATAGAATTTTTAAATCTAGCCATGTAGCATTGAGCCTCTGAATTATTTCAGTTTTGAATATTTCTTAAATTTCTCTTGCTTGTGGTGCTTGCTGCTTGTTCTTTGATTTCTCTATAGGACACTACTCACATGAATAATTATGCCCAGTACATAATCCAAAATTTGGTTTCCTTGGCATCGTTTGTTCTTTATCTTAGTTTACTCCAGTAAATGTGGGGTTTATTAATTACTTAGTATATTGAAAGTACAGATAGACAGAGAATCTAAATACTGATAGCTGCTATGAACTGCCAGTGGAAGAACAGACAGGTATTTTGAATTGATACATAAAAAACCATACTTGATTGCAGGATCAATTTGAAAACACCAAGAGAAAATAAAACTGATTTGGGAATCTTTAGATCATTACAGAGCTCCCTCTTCTATAAAGCTAGCTATGCTTCAAGCAAGTATTTTGCACCAAATCAGGATGGCCCACATGAATTTTATATGCTCAGTACTTTTCCTTGTGCCTTTCATTCTACTGTTCATTTTGGAATATTTTCACCTTAAAAAAACCCAAACAACCTGCCTACCTGTATTTCATAGAAATTGTCAAAAAGAGACACATTTATATGACATCAGTTCTGTTAGTTCCATAAGTTAGCAGAATTGTAAATATTTTCCACACAACCAACATCCAAACTTTTTTCGATTTCAATTTTCAGTTTCTTTTTTAGATCCGAGAGTTTTCTAGGATAAATTAGTTTGATCATGAAAGGATCTTGCTAGATCAAAGTGCTTTGCTGAACAGCTCTAGATTAAACAACCTTGCTTAAGCTCAGGCATGGGAACAGCTGAGGAGCTGGAGTTTTGCAGGGATGCATTCCTAAGTGTCCATGTGCATCACCTGAATCCCACCCAAGGCCAGGTTATTTACACAGTCTGGCTGTCTTTTTATCAGGTGTCAGAAGAACTCTTTTAAGACAATCCAAGGTTGTCTAACATATGTTTGATGATAAAAATAATAAACCACTAAACTGGGTACAGCATAAACTGGGTACTGTCTCTCCTGCTTCTAAACTCAAAGACTATCCAAGAACCTCCTTTCCCTACCAAAACTCTAATGGCTGTCTCAAATGAAATCTTACTCAGAGCATATTCCAGGTTTTATATTTCCTTCTTTCATGTGGCCCATTAGTAGGATCTACTGGCCACTGTAGCCCATAAACTTCTATTGGCATCAGCCTAAAGTTATGTATCCACCTTTACAAAATTTATTTTGCATTTTATGCTATTTTCTACATCTGCATTCCTCTTTCAGAATTTTTAGCCAGTGACCCAAGTTAGGAATCTAATGTATTGATAGACTTGTGGTAAAAATAATTCCAAATGTCTTGAAGCTATCTCTCCACAGACTTCTTTTAGATATAAGAGCTTTCCTATCACCTTAGAAGAGATAATTATTATATTCTCACAACTGATAAGAATCATATTTATACATTACAAGCCTACCGTTAAACAAAATTTTTGTAAATAAAAAATAATTGTCAATACTTTTAGTGTAAATCTGCGGGAAATACTTAAAAGAAGTATTAAAGCTTATTAACACTTTTTACTGAATTTGCAAGGTGTTAGGCTTGAGGCTTCTCTGTCTTATCTGCCTGGCTTGCCTTGACCTTTGTTTTAAACAGCTTTGTTTTAAGTTGCCAGTGGTGAGTTTGGAGCTGCACAGAGGCGGTGTCAAAGGTAACAAGAGACAAATCTAATATTTTTTGTTTAACATGCACAAAGATCACAGCACATGATAAATTCCTGTGTAGTGTGGAGGAGCAGAGCAATGCAGACAGAATGGATGTTAGCAAACATTTAGAAATGGCTCCATGTCCTGCACCTGATAGGTGATGTGACAGCCTCAGTAAGGCCTGAAAACTTGTGGCTTAATAAGCTGACTGCTTCTGTAACACAGAATAAGGAGATTACTACAGACAGGGAGAAAATACTTTCAGATTTCAGATGCTGGGCAGCCTGGATTTGCACACCTTCAGATGGATCCTGCATGGATTTTCCCTCAGCATGCTGCAAAAAGTGAAGCAAATCCCATCCAAGGAAAGATGCTTTCCCTTGTGATCATCTGAGATGTTATATAATTTCCTTCTGAGAAAACAACTCTATTCCAAGCAGATGTTCTCAGGAGAAATTCCTTGCTGCACTGTCAAATAAAGGCAAGGCCAAGTAGGTGGCAGTGCCACCTGCACCCGGTCACTATCTCCACCAACTCAAAGTCTGCCACAAGGCTCCCAATATGCCTTAGGTAGATCCAGACATTAGGAAGAAGAAACCATTGCCATGACAAAAGACTCTAGATGCTGGCAACTCACTGTCTACCACTCCCTAAAGGAATCTGCCAGCCTCAGGAGCCAGAGGAGCAGGGTAAGGAACCCTGGAAAGGGGTAGAAACTAAGCACATATATAGCAATTTTAACTATTTTATTATTACTGCTGAGACTTTGTTCTGTGTTCCAACTGTATTCCTCTTTGTCTTTACAATTAGATCTGGGCTATGAAAGAGTTGCTGCCACAGTTAATGAGGAATGACCAACAAATGTCATCTATTTAGATTTCTATAACACCTTTGACATGGTCCTGCACACATCCTTATCTCCAGACTGGAGACTTGTGGATTTGTATATGTACTATTCAGTGGATAAGGAATTGGCTGGGTGGTTTGGCTGGTTGACCCCTGAGCACCTAATGAAGTTCAACAAGTCCAAGTGCACCTCAGTTACGGGAATCTCAGGCATGAGACTGGGAGAAGAACTCCCAGAAAAGAGCCCTGTGAAGAAGGACTTAGGGGTTCTCATGCATGAAAATATGGACATGAACCAACAATGTGTGTTTGCAGTCCAGAAGGCCAACCTTATCCTGGGCTGCATCACAAATCATGTGGCCAGCAGGTTGAGCAAGGTGATTCTGCTCCCCTTGAGATTCTGCCTTCTTGAGAACCAACCTGGACTACAGTGTTCAACGCTCAGGTCCTCAGCACAAGGAAGATGTGGATCTGTTGGAGTGAATCCAGAGGAAGCCACAAAGATGATCAGAGGCCTGGAGCATTTCCTATGAAGACAGGCTGAGAGAGTTGGCATTATTCAGTCTGGAGAAGAGAAGGCTCTGGTACTGAAGGTGGGCTTAAAGAAAAGAGGGAGTGACTTTTTACAAGGGCAGCTAGTGATAGGACAAGAAGGAACAGTTTTTAACTAAAAGGGTAGTGATTTAGATTAGGTGTTGGGAAAAAATTCTTTACTCAGAGAGTGGTGAGGCACTGGAACATGCTGTCTGAAGAATCTGTAGATGTCTCATCCCTGAAAGCGCTCATGGCCAGGTTGGGTTGGGCTTTAATCAATCTGCTCTAGTGGATGATGTCCCTGTCCATGGCAGGGGGGTTGGAACCCTTCCAACTCAAACCATTCTATGCTTCTATGATTCTATTATAATAATAATTAAACTTTTGAGATTTTGTTTACACAAGCAAAAATTTCCTGGCCTAATATAAATCTAATGTGTGCTTCTTCTTTGCCACTAAACAAGATTTTGGATTTAATACTGTCTGCATTTGAATGAATCATGTGACAGTACCTCTGAAGCTTGATTCAAGTGCGAGTAAGAATCTGGATTTCTATCCTTTGTCCCAGACATTGCAGCTCTCTCACCTCCTCAAAGCTGTAGCAGTGAAGATCCAGCTCCTTTCTAAACCTTGCAGACCGACAGAGGCAAAACTATGTTGCCCACCATTCTCCATGTATTATTTCAAATGTTCAAGTCTGGTGGCAAAAATTTGAATAGGATGTCTCCTTACATGATACAGCATTTCTGTTCTCTCAGTATCTATCAGTGTGGGCCTATGCAATTTTTTGTGTACTGTAGATTGTCTACATCACAGTTGCTTTTGGGTTTGTATGGGCACTCCAAAACATCTGTAAGAGGCTATATAACAAAGATTAATATTTCTAAAAAAGTTAAATTATTTCTGATTTCTTAAACTGTACCTTATGACAAAACAGACAAATCATATTTTTATCACTGATGTTGGGGGCTGAGATTCATAATTCTACTGAATACACAAAAAAGCAAACTCACTACTGGTATTGTTTTTAGGACATGTTCTTATTTTCTTCTCCTCTTCTAAATTGTTACAGAAATTATCCAGAAGACAACTACCTTATGATATTTATTTCTTTCTCGTTTTCTGCTCCTTGGTACTTTTCCTCTTAGAATATACAATCTGCTTCACAAAAATCAAACATCTTTTCTCTCAGAGGTGACCTTACCAACATCTGACTGCCTGAACAAAAGTTTTCAATCTCTTCTTAGCTTTAAAATCTACCTAGCCTATCTTAAACCTGAAGAAGGGCTTTGACACTCAAAAGTCTCCTTAATTTTTCCAGCTATACTAAGTATTCTGATGAGACATATTATTTCACATTGAAAAAATCACTTTTTCTTGGTAATAAATGTCAGCAATGCTTTTCTGATGAATTACTTCATCTCTCTATGGAAACTAAGGTTTCATCAAAGGAGTTTATAAATTGTTCTGCCTTGGCTCATAAGCTGAAGGATTCTTACTGTTTTGTTTGTGTGAGGAAGGCACATGGTATTTACTGAGTCGTGATTCAGTTCTGAGCTTAGATGAGTTCATGAGTCATTCACACCTGGTATTTAGATGTGCCTACGGTAAATCTCTTCCACTCAAATGGATTACATACTGATTTTCATTTGTCTGCTAAGTCTGTTTCTAGCACTACATCACTTCTAGTAAGTTGTCCCTCAAACATACAAATATGCAAAAGATTGTCTGTTATTAAAATGTCTAGAATATAATATTAATCTAAAGTGTTGTTTTTTTTTTTATTTATAACACTAGTGTTTCTTAATTCACTCTTGTATCTCTTTCAAGGATGAATTTGAAATTTTTTTCCATCTCAAGGACAAAAGAAAGATACTTTCAATGGACACAAACACATGTGTTGGTGTAAAAGAGTAGATGTTTTTCAGTCCTTCACCTTGTCTATACCATGATCCCAGGACGAGGTTAATAGCAGAGGAGCTGATGGTACAAGTACAGGGTAATGCCACTTGTTCTTGGGGAGTGGCAGAAATCTCAACTCCTGTATAAACTGCTCACTAAAGAAATGCAGTCCCAAGAGCTGGGCAGAACCTGACTTGGGCACAGCAGAGACAACACGAATCATGTACTAGTCACATAAAACACCCCATACAGCAGGAAAGCACAAAAGGGAGAACAATAATGTATAAAGGAAAATCACAGCCCCTGCAGGAACAGGGGCAGAAGCAGGAGAGAGAGAGCAGGCTCTCTTCAGCCTCTCTTCCCTAGGTATGGATGTTGCACCTGGGCAGTGCTGTTATGTATCTGAGCAGGTCCTCTTCTGGTAGACAAAGTTCACCACTTTTATTTGCCATTCATCACATTTTCTTACCTCAGCACTTACCTCTAATATGTTGTTTTTTACTGCATAACTAGGTTATGTAGTCAGAATTTCAAGCAGGTTTGTGAGGGTGTGTGTGGTTGTTTGTGTTTTATCCTCTGGCTTCCCTATGTAGTAAGACGTTTGGTACGGCAACCCAGAGACAAAAGACTTGGATGCAATAATTCATAGAATCATAGAATATCTTGAGTTACTAGAACCAATGAAGTCCAACTCCTGGCCCTGCACAGGATGCCCCAACAATCACACCATGTGCCTGAGAATGTTGTCCAAACTCTTCCTGAGCTCTATCAGGATTGGTGCTGTGACCACTGTCCTGGGAGCCCTGTTCCAGTGCCCAAATGACGTTTGGGTGAAGAACCTTTTCCTAACATCCAACTTAAATCTGCCCTGACACAATTTCAGTCCATTCCCTTAGGTCCTGTCACAGGTCACCAGAGAGAAAAGATCAGTGCCTGCCCCTCTGCTTCCCCTCATGAGGAAGTTGTAACTGGGATGAGGTCTCCCTTCATCCTCCTCTTCTCCAGGCTGAACAAGCCAAGTGATTTCAGCTCCTCCTTGTATGGCACCGGAGCAGAGCAGTGGGATAATCCCTTCCCTTGATGATATTGGGCTTGATGCACCTCAGAACACACCTTTTTATCCTCCTCACTACAGGTATGTAAACAGCAATGCTTTCATGGATAATTGGTTTCTCTACTGACTGCAGAAGGTTGCCTCTTTCTATCTCTCTGCCTTCATACCTATATAGCTGCATGCAGCATACAGCACTTACCAAGCACTTCATGAGCCATTTATCCTTTCAAACTGTTATTTTTCTCTAAAGAACAAGTTTCATATGTGGTTAATACACTTGGAGACCTTCTCAGTGACTCCATGTGAGTTTTCTTCTGAACTCTGACTTTCTCCTTTTAACACAATAACACTCAAAAGATTTTTTTCATTAAAAACATGTTGGGGAATTTCTAATAACATTCATTCCAGTCCAGGCTTTTGAAACATCTAGAAATACAGAACTTCAAAAGTTTGTGAAGAAAATTGAACTAAAAGTTCCATTGATACTAAGTATGGAAATGCATCTACTGGTGTCTCCAGCCGATCATTAACCAGCTCCACAGATAAAATTTTACATCTGTAACATGAAATCATATATAATGAATCTAAAAAACAAAACCAAGTCTAATTTAGGCAAATGAGGATACTGTAAACATTCAGCTTACATTGGAAAAACACTATAAGATATTATATTATAGGACCAGTCTGTAAATTTCCATTTCCTGCCATTTCAAACCATACCAGCTATCAATTTACATAGATATATAATTTACCACCTTAGAAGTTTTGACAGAGTATTAAACACTTCATATGTTTGAATCCTTGACTATATCCCCCCACAAGAGAAGCAAGGACTTAATTCACACTTGTGACATTTTTCTGAAGGAGCTCTGTTTACCTAGCCACATTGCAATCATACTCACAGAAAATAGGGCCAGTGGGAAGATTCTTACTGATTTTGGTGAAAACTGGAAAACTGGAGAATGAATTGTGGGACCAACAAAGGTATGGCAATTGATAAGTCAATTTGTCACCCAATGGGATTATAATTGCCTATAGATCAAAGAGCTGGAGAAATAGCATCGCTTTAACCCTGCCAAACATCTCAGTTAAGATTCACTTTTTTCCCAGAAGGAAAGAACAGAAATAGCTTAACAAATTGCAAGTCGTAAACAGCTTAGACTGTTGCAAGACATAAAGTGGGATGAGAAGATGGTATACTGGAAAATCATATGGGGAATAAAGGATACAGGGAATTCCTGGTGTTTTCAAAGAGCTCAGTCTACCAACCCAATAGTATACATGATTCTCCAATAGTTTTGTGTCCATACATCTCTCCCTCTAGTCTGAAATATGTTCTTAATTATTTTTGTTTAAATGACACACTGTAATTTAATGATTCATATTTCAGTCATAGCAACCTTTTACATAACTTTTTTTTTTTACCTTTTTTTTTTTTTTCCTGGAAACTGTAATCAGAAGATTTTTTTACTTTCTCAGTCTGCTTTTGTCCACGCACTACCATGTGTGCACTAGATGGCACTCAGTGCTTAATGCTCAGTTCTATGTCCTGTCCAGAAAAGAGTTTACAGGGCATGGAGAAATGACTGCTGAGCTTCATATTACCTTGAACTGATAGAACTGCTAAAGACAGAAATAGGAATTTATTACTTTGCAATTAGGTTTTTAGCAGAACAAAGTGTTGAAAAGGTCTTGTGTACACCAGGTTATCAAGCACTGAAGCAGCAATAAGAAAAATCTAAAATTTCCTAATATTATATTGAATTACAGAATCCTCACCAAAATTCAGACACCAAAGTCCTAAATAAAGCTTCTACCAAATGGGTAAAATGTAAAAACAAAGGAACTATGAAGAAAACATTTAATGGACTGTTTCATTTTTAACAGTTTAGCTGGAAAAGGAAGGTTTGAACTCCAAAGTAGACGTCAGTGCAGAGGTTTCCAGATTGTTGTGTTCTTTGATATGAATATTTGTGTTCTGGAAAAGTATCATTAACTTTATAGATCACATTTTTCTCAAGTACAGAGTTACAAAAGAGATATTATTTTTTTTAATCTTTAGAGTTTTTAAGATAGCTGAAAATAATTGGTAAGTTTTAACATTTATTAAATTCACTATAAAATTCTACCTTAGTTTGATTACAATCAAACCGATCAGAACATAATTTACAACAAAGCAAGGATACAGAGAGTTAATGGAAGAATTTCTTGTGCTCCTTTTTGGCACTTCTGCTTGGATTATGTGTTTCTCCTTTCATATATAATCATGTTCTTTTCCAAACACAGTAAGCCTGGGGATGCAGCCAAGTCCAGTTTCTATTATCTTCCAAACTGTGATAAGTCACACAAGGGGCAAATCTCCATGATATTTTTCAAGAATAATGAAAAGTCACATAAGAGCAGCAAAATTATCCACCTAAAATACCAAGCAGCTGTGGCACTGGCAGGGTTTTAGAAGCTGGTGTCACATCAGAGCACTGTTCTTGGCTCTCCTGCCTGTCCTTCAGACAACCACTGTGCCTCTGGCACCCAGAGATTCAAGTGCTCTTTTAAATCACCATCAGTCATCAGAGACACAACATTCCATGTGCCTGCTCATGCTCCAGACAGCCAAGCTGGATATAACTTTTATAACTAAGTAACAGATGCAAAGGAGTTTGAACCTTTTCACAGTAAACGGAGATGGGACCAAAGACACCATCCAGACTGGAGTGCATAGGTGCAAGAATACTGTGAAACACTCTGAAGAAATGACAAAACTACAATCCAAGCTATCGATTCCTTTTTAAAAGTCTCTTCTATTAGACCAAGGTTCCCACCATTTCGATTTTGATTACTTGCTGGAATGATGAATGCTTCTCATCAGCCTTTCATGAAATATTTCTCAAAATCTGATCTGGTGCCTCTTTGAATCTAAGTTTTTGAAAATATCACTTTTGTCACCCAGTGGGGATTGTATTGGGAACCTTCATCTGACATCTCACGAGGTAGCTATCACAAGTTTGGTGTCACAGCTTTTGCTAGATTTTGTTGTTGTTGACTCTTTTTCTTTTAGTAATAGTCCACACAAATAGCAGAGGAAGCTTTTAGCTTTTTTATTATGAAGAAAGCTATTCTCAATAGGATATGTCCTTAATCTAAGCTGAATGTTCCATGGCAAATCAATTTTTCACAAGGAAATCTCCAGTTTTTCACTGTTAAGGAGTAAGTTTAAGTGCAGGGCTCTGTCTCTATACATACAGTGTTTCCAGACAGAATTATTGATATCGGTTCTACCCTTACTGTATTTAATTGCTTCTGTCCCCTAAAGCAATTTTTTTTCACTCTGTTTTGTGGACTGAGAGCTCTTTACACAACTGTTTATTTTGTGATGCCCTTCTGTAAGCAATAGGAGAGATTCATTTCCATTTTTGCACTGTGTCAGCATATTCTACCTGTACATATGATGTGAAATCTCATCATATTTTCTATTCATGTAGCTGTGAATACTGGAAGCAGTGGAAACATAACCTTTACATTATTTTTGTTTGTTGTCAACAAACAAACAAATTATGTCACAATGAGTGAAATCAGGCTTTTGGCATGAAGCTTTCAAAATCTCACAACAGTAATTTGCACTGAATACTATACTAACTCTCTGGTTTTGATTCTACAAACAGTAAAATTCAGTTCAAGAGACTGTAAATTTGATTCAGATTGCTAGCACTTGCTAGTAAAAAACAACAAACATTTCAAACTTTCATTGTAACTTTAAAAAAATAAAATAATACCTTTTGCTACATTGCAATCCATAATAGCCACCTCATTAGTTATTCTAGATTATCTCCTGGTTTTTAGTGCTCACTTCCAGTGATAATGGGCACTTGTGTACTAAAGGAAAGTCATTAATTTTTTGCCCAGAGTACATGTGGAGTTAATCAACAGGCCATTTATGGGACCACAAATTGCAAGTCCTGGAGATACAGCCACCTCAGAGTGTGATAAATGAAGGAAAATGTTAGAGGAATAGTACTCCAGAAGCAATCAATATGTGAGAAAAATTTCTCATTCTCTCTGCACTAAGATCATGGCTTCTTCCTAGCTTAGTGTATGTCACACCTAGATAGAAACCTAATCAGAGATGACAATCTTGTCATTATTAAGCTGTTCCCATGTTCAGTTACATAAAACATAATTTTTAATCTAAATTTGTATTATTCCATCATCTTCCTTCTGAATCATCTGCATATCTCAAATGAAAACTATCAGGCCACCTTTCTTAGCTACCTGCATCATGAAAATTTAGCTTTCTGTTACCCCATATGATTCATATTAATTCACATGAAGGTGCCAGAGAGAGAGAAGTGCTTGTGAAAAATCTCTGGGAGTCATTCAAATTCATCCAGTTCAGACATTCTACAATTCATGGATTAGAGTAGTGGTTAAATGTCTAGCTCTTTTCCTAGATCAACAGGACAAGGCAGACACTGTGATCAGCCTGGAGTATGGTTACCTAAATTTTCTTGCTGAAGGAACATGGCATTATGGTGGTGGGTTTTAACATACAAAGGTTATGGAACCACAAGAAGAGCAGGCAAATTGGATTCTGGGGTTAACACTACATTGACATGTCTGGCTGAGTTGGTGAGGTGTTTGAGCTCTGCTTCCAGGATCTGCATTGACTTTTTTAACCTGATGAAGGTATGAAACCTCATTGCAGGGAGGCAGGTTCAAAACATCTTGCCTCCTCTATGAGCAGACTTGTGGCACCAAACCACAAGTACTTGAATTGGGCTCTCAGTCACCAGTTCTTCAACTGGTCTTGTATTTCCCTCATGTCTGCATACAGAGTGGCTCCGTTGCATGGTTCTGAACACTGGCAAATGGACTAATGTGGATCTTAATTAACTGTGTGACTGAAACCTTCTGAGTTTCATAGAAATTAAATCTTCTGTGTTCTGAACTCAGACACTGCTGATCAGATGTGGACTATAAACATGTGGACAGTAAACTTTCTGGAGACACTTAATATAAAAGCCCTAAAGATAGGAAGCCCTGGAGAGCAGACCTTCTAGATATTAGTCTAGATTGGATATGTCAGAATATAACAGTTTTAGACATAATAAACCACAATTCTCTAGGAAATAAGGAGACTAAAGGCTTATTTATCTAATAGGGTTAATGGAAATGTTTTGTTTATAAATTCAGTAATTTAAATTAAGGGAGAAAAGAAGACGTGAAAAAGCAGATGTCAAGCACCAGGGGACCCAGTGGCTTCTTGAGTGGGTTCCAGAAGCAATGGGAGTTTGCTGTGGCAATTGCACAAAGAGGATTAACATTCAAGGCAATCATAAAGACTAGATAATGAGCACAGTTACCAAAGATTCCACAGATTCTTAGTGGGTGAAGCTGTAGTTTATCAGAAAATAGCAAAATTGCCTCCTATACTCATAAAATCATATAATGATTTGGGCTGGAAGGGACCTTACAGTCCTCATTTAGTTCCAGTACCCTGCCATGGGCAGGGACATTTTTCACTAGACCAGGTTGTTCAGAGCCCCATCCAAACTGGCCTTCAACACTTCCAGGTATGGAAACCACAATTTCTTGAGCAGCCTGTTTCAGTGCCTCATCAACCTCACAGTATATAATTTCTCCCTAATATCCCATTCAAGTCTTTCCTCTTTCAGTTTGAAGCCATTCTTCCTTGTCCTGTCACTACATGCCCTTGTAGTAAGTCCTTCTCCAGTGCTCCTATGACACCTCTGAGGTATCTGAAGGTGCTGGAAGGTCTCCAAGCCTTCTTTGCTACTAACGTGTTTAAATAAACTGGCTTTCCTAAAGTCAGAGACTGGCGTGTAGGGAGGGACTTACATCAAAGACAAGCCTTTAAAGAAATGTTTATTTTAAGTCAAAATCTGGATTCACAACAAACTCTCATTGATACATAGGTGTGATAACTTTACAGAAATTAATTTATCTGAGTTACAGTGTGATTTTCACTTAACATCTATCTCTATGACAGTGCTTCTCATTACCATATTTGTTCAAACCCCCACGATTTTCTAACCTTATTTCTTCCAAGGAAAAAATTCTCAAGGTCTGGAGTACTTTAATTTAATAATATGCTTACCTGATGCATTTCTTTGTAGGTGAAGAGGTCTTTAGTCATTTCCTTGTTTTTTCAAACACTGAATGTCTGGTAGTTTCTAATGAAATCCATGAGATATTGTCTGTTTACCAGCTTTAGAAAGGAAGGCTGTAATTTTACTTTAATTTTTTATGATTCTGTATTTTTAAGTCAGGTTACATATCTGTGCAGCAAATGTTTATACCATTCAGAACAGTTCTAGGCTTCATTTTAGTTAATGTCATTATTTAATTTTAAACAATTCCTTCCTTTTCTAAAAATCTTTTAATTCTAGAAATATTCACAATCAGCACAAGTTTCAATACAAATGGTGAGAAAATAAAATACTACCTTTCACAAAACAAAGTAGTTGTGGCAGTTTCCCTAAAGTTATTATTGTATTCCATCATATTTATGAAGATACAGTACACTTACGAAATATAATGCAAACAAAGAGGCAGTTAGCAACAAAGTAAAATAGCTCATTTTATGCTTAGCATGACAGTTTCATTACTGCACTACACAAATTTCATAGTTGTAATAAGATCTGTAGTAAATGTGAGCTATTTTGAGACTAAAAACACAGCATGCCTGACTTCTGTGTAGCTCTGCAAGTTTTGATTTTATGAATCATATCTTAACTTGAAATTTGCATTAGAATAAGCCTAAAAGGATAGAAAGGAATTGTGGGACTCAAGTTAATTTCATTTAGGCATCCTAAATGCCTGATTCTTAAGATTAGAATCTTAAGTATTTTTTAAGTTGAAAAGAGGGAGATAGAAAAAGAGAGGGAGAGAGGGAGAAGGAGGAAGAGGGATAGGGAGGAAGGGAGGAAGAGAGAGGTATTTCTGGAGGGTTCAAAGAGAGATTTGGTCTGTTCAAGGTCTCACTGTATTTGAGAGGCACAGTGGCTCCTACTCCAACCAGTCAGGCACTGTAACATTACTGCTGTGCAGCTGACAATGGCCTGTTTTGCAGAATTGCTGTGTTTATAGAAAATTAGGTAGAGTTGATTGGTCCAACAAAGACAACCCATCCTCATATAAAAAAAATTTGAAAGATATTTTAGATTTTTGTATGAGGTCTTCATGTGTTGTAGCCTTTTGCAAGTCTCAGCAAATGGAGAACTTCTGACGGTTCAGTGAAAACCTTTCCAGCCCTTTTTTGTCTGACTTTTAAAATGTATTGTCTTCCATATAAGGCTATATATATGTAAGGTTATTGAACCCTATAAAATATTAAAGCTGTTCCATTATTCTCTATTCATAATATACGTATACATACATGTATTCTGTGTTGGGACTAAGCAGAAAATGTATGGTCCTGCTTATAGTGATTATTTATCAATTTAAAATGGTGGTTGTTTTCTGAAAGAACCATAACTTATTTCTGATGGGAAATATGGTGATTTGGTTTCATTGTGCTTAGCTACAAGGATGGTGGAACCAAAACTCCAATCCTACATTTGTAAATTAAACAAGATATAAATGCTTCCTGTTACACACTGGTAAAGTTTCAGGCTAGATATGGTTCTGGCCCATTCCAGGTGAAATCCTTCTGAAATATCTGCTGGCATACTTCAGGAGTTAGTCTGGACAAAAGACACAGGCAGAGATGAGGCTGACTCAGTATGGCCACCTTTGGGAAGGACAGGAAATGGAAATGCCAGATACAGCACCAGGTGGCTGACGTGTCAGAGCAGCACCCTGTGCAGCGCCAGCTTTTCAGCCTGCTGTCGGATGAGGTTTGCCTTTCTTGGGGAGCGGGGAGTATTTGAAAAGCCTAACCCAGATGTTAGTGCCCTGGATTTGGACTCCTTGGAGATAAATTTACACTCACACCAGTTTCTTTCTTTTTTTTTTTTTAATAAAGTTGATTAAAGTCACATACTTTTCTTGTGCCATAGGCCTTTCATTATAAAATGGGGCATTATTCCCTTATCTCTGTATCTCTCAAGACAGATATCCATTCCTGACTGAAAAGAGGAAGCCCTGTGAGCATCTACTTGTATAATGAGGCAGGTTATTTTTCAAGGTACAAATTTATCAAAAAGCTGCAACAGTGGGAATTCCATTCTCTTCTCTGGGGCAATTTTAGTAGCTGTTGCTTGTATTAAAATTAGAGTCCAAAAATAACTAATGCTTCATTATGGATGATTAACCTGCTATAACTAAAAAAAAAAAAAAAAAAAATTAAAAAAGGCAGACAAGATTTTCCACAGAAATAATTGTGATTCAAAGTGGAAAACATTCTAAAGGAAAACTTGCTGCTCTGGGAGAAAACTCTTGTTCCCCTTACACTGCAATACCCCTTATGATTTCTAAGTTTAAAACCAATGGGACCCTCTGTGCTAAATTATTCTTCTTTTCTCATTAAGTTTGAATTTTAATAGTGGTTTTTTTCTTCTCCTGTTCTTTTATTGAGGGAATTATTTGGAGTTGTACATTGCTTTCAGATTCATTTGGGAGTACAAGCCCACCAAACCAGAAAAGTTTACAAGCTTTTCACAAGCACTTGTGAATGGAAGCCATCAAAAATTTGACTATGTGATACAAGTTGTGACTGCAGCATCATGCAGGACGATGATGAACTTTAAACCTTGCAAGACCATCAGCAATGACAGGATCATATTTCAGATATAACTCAGAGAATTCATCTAGAAATTTGCAGCACCTCCTGAGTTTGAGCACTGTAGGTAATGGAAGGGCTAGAATGTATGGAGCTCACAATTGTCAGTGGCACAGTTGAGAACCTCTGGGCAAGAATCAAGGGACAACAAGCAATGTGGATGTCATCATGGGAGTCTACTATAGACTTCCAAGCCAGGAAAATCATGACAATTAATTATTCTTTGATGAACTGAGGGACACTTATGAGTCAACTGGTCTTCTACAGCTGGCACAACCCAGGCCAGAAGACTCCCAAAAAACCTAAATGAAAACTTTAGGTTTATAGGTCATAAGGAAGTCAGCTGAGAAAGGTTCATGATCTACTGCTTGTCCACAGAGTGGAGATTGGAAGCTGACTTAACGTCATGGGGTAGCTTCACCTTTAAGACAGATTGGAGAGAGGGGAAGTTGAAGCTACTGGTGGCTGATGGGAGTTTTTCCTCCAGACCAATTATCAGCCATTTCCAAGAATTGACAGCCGTGCTGACCATTAAAAAGTGAATTCAACTTGTAAACACCCCCTTAAGAAGTACAGACAGAGCTGTCTCACTCTCTTTAGTTTCTGACTTCTGACAAGGTAACAAGGCTCTGTCTTAGCTTTCCCCCCGCCTTCCAGGCTGGACAAGGCCGCAGGGAAGGGGGCGGGGGGGGAAGCAGAGCTGGTCAGCCGAGCTTGGTTTTCGGTTTCTGCTGCCGGACTGAAACCTGACACCATGAACTTTTGCGGCTTTCTAAAGCTTTTAATTCCTTTACTACCTAGATAAACAACAGATTACTCTTTTTTCCCAGAAAGACAGAGAAAGAGAGACAATCAACATGTAAGACATCATAAAACCACCAAAAACAGTGAAGAGAAGAGTTAAGTTTAAATAAGAAAGAGAGAAAAAGAAGATGCTTGCTGCTGAAATATCTTTCTGTTACAGCTATGGAGATGGACAATAGTAGTTTAAAAGACTCCTTTAATTAATGACTAGAGTATGGGAGGAATAGAGTATTCAAAGTGTGGACTTTAGAGGAAAGAGAGAGTGGTTGTGATACTGTGGGTTGCTGGAAATGAGTAAAGTGAAGATCTTAAAGCCTTGAGGGGGCAAGGGGATGGCTGTTTTCCAGGAAGGCTCACAGAAACAGATGAAGAAGATTTCTACCTTTGAATAACTTATCCTTAAAAATAGCATCCCTGGACTCATCGACCCATGCACACCTCGGAGTGGTGTGGGATGGGAGGAGTGAACTCTAAAAACTCCATAGATTGGCAGAAAGAAACTTCTGTTTCTCTACAAAGACTGATGAAAAGACTCTAGCAAAGAATTAAGACTGTTTTTGACCACCAAAGTTCTAAAGTTTTTGTCTCTGTGTTATCATGTGTACAAAGAAATAGTCAAGTAGTGGAAAGTAAAAGGGTTTTCTGAAAGTTTATTCTGGTATTTCTTATTCTTGTAGTTTGTTAATAAACTATCTTTATTCCTTTTAAGTTTTAAGCCTGTTTTGCTCTTATTTTAATCCATATCTCACAGCAAGAAATAAGTAATTTTTTGTTACTGGTTTAAAACCACGACACTTGGCCACAGTAACCACACAGTGATCAAGTTTAAAATTTCTACTGAAAGGAGGAAAAAGTGCCAGCAAAACCTCAACCCTGGACATAAGTATAACAGACTTCAGGCTGCTCAGAGAACTAGTGATTAAGACTTCCTGAAAAAATGTTTTTGCAGGTGCAAGTGTCCATCAGTGTGGGTCATTTTTTAAACATAAACACCTAAGAATACAGGAACTGCAACTCCAAAACGTCAGAAGCCAAACAGGTGATGACTGGGGCTGGCTGTACAAGGGGATGTTCTCTTGGAACTAAAGCAAGAAAGGAAGATATATGCCCAGGGGGAACAAGGCCAGGGGAAGAATATCAAGATGCTACTTGCCACTGCAGGGAGAAAATTTGTACAGCCAAAGCTCAACTGGAGTTGAAGCTGGCCAGAAATGTTGGGAAAAGTGTTTTACAAAATTCATTAATGGCAAAAGGCTGTGAAGAAATAACATTGTCCTGTTACTGGATTAGGATGCTCACCTCATAAACAGGGACAGAGATGAAGCAGAGATTTTTAAAGCATTCTTTACCTCTTACTTCAACACAGATTACAGACCAAGGGGGTTTCAGTGCCCTGAGCTGGAGGACCATGACTGTGACAACGATCAACTCCCAGGTGACCCTGAGTTTGTGTGGGATCTGCTGCTCCAGCTGGATCCCTACAAATCTATGGAGCTTGATGGGATTAATCCTAGAATCTTCAAGGGCCTGGCTGATGTCATTGCAAAATTTTTTCAATGATTTTCGAGAGGTCTTGGGAATCTGGAGCGGTCCCAGCTGACTGGAAGCTGATGAACTTTGTCCTGTTTTTCAAGAAGGGCAAGAAGGAAGACCCTGGAAACTACAGGCCTGTCTGTCTCACTTCAGTGCCTGGTGAAGCTATGGAGAAAATTATTATGAGATATATAGAAAAACACATGGAGGACAATGCAGTCATTGGTCACAGGCAGCACAGCTTCATGAGAGACAAGTCCAGCTTATCAAACCTGATTTCCTTTTATGACAAGGTAACCCTCCCTAGCTGATCACAGGAAGCCAGTTAATGTAACGGTTTGGGATTTCAGTAAACTTTTTGACAATTTCTCCCATAGTATCCTTCTGGATAAAACATCCAGCATAGAGCCAGATAAACACAGCATACTCTGTATTTGCCACTAAACTGAGGCACAACACCGTTCTTTAAGGACTTAAGAGGAAGTTTCCATCAGCAGTTCAATATAAACTATTTACTTATTATAACTAAATACGGAATCCTTCTGAGCTTCAAACACACAGGCAACATACCTCCATTGACTGCAGGGAGCTCAGTATACATTTGGGATGAATTTGGTTCTAGGAGTTTAAAGCTTGAAGGAAAATCTAAAGGAACCAAGGGAAATCAAGAATATTGAATGAATTCCTGATGCATATGTATTCTTTTATTGAATTGTCTCCTCTAGGGTTTATTATGAATGCATAATTTTTTGCTAGAAAAAGTTGTTCAAGATTTATTTTTTTTAAAGACAAAGAAAGAGCTATACCATGAAGGATTATAAAATTATCTTCTGCATTAACCTGCAGCTGAGACAGAAATTTCAGCCAAGATTAAAGGATGGTTAAGGAGTAGACATCTCTACCCACTGAATCTGAAATGTTTTAGGCTTCAGTGGTTATGGATGTCTCAGGCTGGAAGATGTTCTGCCACACTCACGTGTATCTCACATCTCTCCTTGCAGGCTCATATTCTTGGGGGAGCTTACGAGATAACAACAACCCATCAACAAGTCCTACCAATAGCAGCCAAAACTCTGCTGCTGACAGTTGCCATGACCTACGAATCAATCTCAAAAATTAGGTCAGCTGTTTTTTTAATAGCTAAGCAAAACACAGTTACATCACTGAGAAGACAACAGAGAAAGTCAGCCTGTGATCTTTCCATAAAAGACTATTAAAAAACAAATAATTTAAATTTTAATTTTCTCTTCCAAATAAATGTCCTGTGCTCCTATACAGACACTTCAATACATAGGTATGGAAATATGAATGAACAAAAATATATGACTCATAAATCTGGCTGGGTGAATGGATTTAAAAGTGCCAAATATGAAATGTGTGTCCTTAAGACAGAGTGTAATTAGCACCCAATACTGAGAATGTTGCTAACACCAGATGTTGTTCTATTTAACAGGACTGATCATACCTAAGCTTTTCCCACTAACTTGCAAGGACCCTACATAATTAATAACCCTATCTAAGCAGTCTGAGCTTTTAATTAAGGCGAAACCAGTGCTTGCAAGGCATTGATCTAATAAGGTATTCAATCAAACACATGTTACTGCTTTGGTGGCCTTTGGGGAGTATTGTCTCCAAGTTGTTACTTAGGAGACCAGAGCCAGATTTTGGCTTTGACTAGCAGATGCTGCAATAATATAAATAAAATAATCACAAACTACTTTCAAATCATCAATAAGGATAAGATAGCCTAATAATTTTATTACATCCACTACAACGTAGAAACTAGCTGCTCATGATTTGGATAGATGCATTCTTTCCTGGGTGAAAAATTGGTGGAAGGATGAGATCAGAGTGGCAGTGAGTGGAGTTAAAACCACCTGGTGGCAGAGCACTAATGGTATTCCCCAGGGCTCAGTATTGGGGCCAGTCCTGTTTAACATCTTAATTAATGATTTGGATGAAAACTCAATGAGTTTGCAGCTGGCACCAAGTTAGGTGGGAGTAGGGGGTAGGAACTCTTGGCTGGGGGGAGGAACAGTTGGCAGAAGGGTCTGGACAGGCTGGATCGATGGGCTGAGGAAAACTGTATGAGTTTCAATAAGGTGAAGTGCTGGGCCCTGCTCTTCAATTGCAACAACCCCAGATGGTTCTGCAGGCTGGGGACAGAGTGTCTGGAAAGGTGCCCTGCAGAAAGGGACTTGGTCAAGGGTCCTGGTTGACCATTGGCGGAACATGAGCCAACAATGTGCCCAGGTGGCCAAGAAGGCAAAGGGCACCCTGGCCTGTACCAAGAACAGTGTGACCAGCAGGACTGGGGAAGTGATTGTCCCTCTGTATTTTGCACTGGTGAGGCCACACCTTAAATTCAGTATTGGTTTGGGCCCTTCACTACAAAAAGAATATTGAAGTTCTGGAGCATGTCCAAAGAAGGGCAATGGAGGTGGTAAATGGTCTAAAAAATAATTCCTATAAGGAATGGATGAGGAAACTTGGCTTGTCTAGCCTGGAGAAAAGGAGGTTCAGGGGGGACCCCATTGCTCTCTACAGCTATCTGAAAGGAGGTCATCATGAGGTGGGGGTCAGTCACTTCTGTGATGTGAAAGTGAAAGGATGAGAGGAAATGGCCTTGAGTTGTACATGTTCAGATTAGATGTTAGGGGGAAAAAAATCACTGAAAGACGGTTAGGCGCTGGAATCAGTTGCCCAGGGAAGCTGCAATCTCTGGAAGTGTTCAAGAGATGTCTGAGTGCAGCACTTGGGTATATGTTTTAGGGGTGATTATGGTGGTGCTGGGTTGATGGTTGGACTAGATGATCTTGAAGGCCTCTTCCAAACTTGATGATTCTCTGATTCTGTGATCCTCTGGTTTATTTTTTATCACTATTATAGAGTCTTGAAAATACTTTTATTTGAGTCCAGACTCGATCTGTCTTGCCCAGGATCTACCTGGAGTGCATCAGTCCTTCAGTTCCTGTTTTCACATTATCCACCTGGCTAACAATCATTTCATTGATAATTCCTTCCCAGCTGCATACTCCTTTTCTTCCTCCATCATAGCACATAGTCCCTTCTCTATCTTCAGTAATTTCTGCAGTGTTTCAGCTCTTTGTACCTGTGTACATTTTGCAGTATGTTTGCAAGAGGGAGGCTGAGTTAGAAGTTTTTCTTTTCAGTTTCTCCACCTAAACACAGGAAAGGCTGACCGTTAATAAATGTATCTTCTCTCCATTTGAGTGCCCTGAGCAGCATCTATGTAGCACAGTATGTACCAGTCCAGATAAGAGTGAGGAATATCTTGTTAACTGAGTGGAGGGCATCTTAATTGAATCGAAAAATTTATGGAAGGTATATTTTAAAATTTAGTAATTTGACCAAATATGATCAGCTTTAAAACCATGATTCACATTTCTGAATTCTAAAAATCATCTATTATGTATCAAAGCCCTGTTGCTTAAAGGCACCATAATTTTAAAAACAAATGGAAATACTTTCTGCCAAGATCCTAGCTTGACCATATTATTGAATAAGCCTTGTAATAAATATAGAAATTAAACAGCTCCTTTGTGTGCCAATACTTTATTAGTTATCACAGATTAACAGATGCTATAAATCCTGTTTAGACTTCTAGGACTATCATTGCCATCAACTGGTTTCACCCCTTTTACAAACAGCATGTGCTCATCCCTGAATTCATGAGCACAGTGTATGCACTGGCCTAGTATCTCTGCTAATACTGAGGGTAAAAATAAGTATTAGTCCTTTATAGAATAACACTTTAGAAGGAAAACATTAGAAAAAATATTTTTACTGAGCTTACATTGTGAATACCATGCTACTGTGTCTCCAGAAAAGTTTATAAAGCTAAGAATCCTGTATAACATGAACATGGACTTAAAATAAAGCTGTTAAGCCATATCCAATAGACAAAGCTCCTTCAGGAAAGGTAAATTAAAACCAGTTTCAAACTAAAGATTAATGGCATACTGCTTGCATTTGTGTGAATTTATATATCCCTTACACAGCCTAGTTCAGTCTACCTTTAATTTTATCAAGCAGTCATGCTATTGCGTTAATGCTTACTCAAATGTTGTACAACAATTTTAAACAATTCATAATCTTGATATAACTGAAGATAACACTAAGGACCCATACCATGTCAAACCTGACGTATCTGATAACATTTCCCATTGAATGAGAACCCCTCATGCCACAGAAATTTAACTAAATCCACAAAGCATATAGATTATTCTAACACAAAATAGGACAAAAAGGAGAGAGATGGAGGAGAGACGGTAGAGTCCACATAAAATAAAAGACACAGATTTTGATGTCCATTCTGGAGATTTAATATGGGTACCACTTTGTTAACAAAGCCATTTCCATTGCATACTAGGAATAAAAAGAATTGCAAGGGCCCTCAGTTGTATACTGAAAAATGTAGTGCAATAATTACTGAGAAGTTATACCACAGTCTGTACATTCCTCTTTAGATCAGTTCCTAAATGCAATGTTTTGCCACCTTTGCCTCCCCTAATAATCTTCAGTCCTCCCTAGGAAGAATATGAATTCTAATGAAACACTTAAAAAAAACAATGAATAAATCATTGAGTTAATCCCCCTTGATAATGCATGCACTGAAAAACTTAATTCCTAATTTCCATTGACACACACACAAAAATGAAATTTTACTTTCATTAAAACTAAAATAACAGATGTGAGGTGTTTTTATTAAAATTGATGGCAAGCAATAAGTCTTTAAAAGCTTCTAATGCTATATATGGCATGCAAGGTATGAGCAAATCATCCCCCTGGGAATGAGTTGTGATGCTAGTTTACCAGTGATTTTTAGTGATTAAGGTTTTATTTTCTCCATTATATTAAAAAGTGAGAAAGGAAATAGCAGCAGTAACACAACAGCTCAGGCCTTATTATCATATTCTTTGTTCATGAAACCTACTGAGTGTCATTGACAGTCATAAATATCCAGAGGCAAGTGTAAAAGTAGAAAGGGAAAAATCTTAACTTTCAAATAAACTAAATACAGTAGAAGAAGCAGTTAATTGAATTTTTGTTGGTTGTGTTCATGCTGAACATTAAATTTTCTTATTTGACAGACACCAAATCCCCTCATCAAAAGAAAAACTAAGATACATATTTGCACTAGGGTGTATGAATAAATCCATATAAAAATCAATCAGAGAATCAGTCATAGAATCATACAGCTGTAGCTTGAAAGAGATCTCAAGGAAATAAGTAGAGTTCCACAAAAAAAAAAAAAAAAAAAAATTAAAAAAAGCAGTTTTACCAACATTATACAGGGACTTGAAAGTCTAATTTGAACTTCAGTATGTTTGCATGCAAGATACATATATATAGATAAATAGAAAGATTGATGCTAGAGAAAATTAATGGTTACATTAAAAAGGATTCAAGTGTTGAAACAGTCCTCAAAATCTTCCCTAGACATGTCATACCTACTATTTTACCAAAGTATTCACTACTATCTAAATTTTAATTTTCTTACATTTTAAGATACAGAAAACCAACTTTGATGTTTTGAACCCTGTGTAACTCTTAGGCTGTTGTTTGTTCTAGATATTTTACATAAGCTGAAGGCTATAGATTTACTTAAACAGTACCATATCACTTTGAACAAAGCAAGACTTAAAATGTGAAGGAGCAGTTTCTAGCTAAAGATATGGCAAATGTGATAGGGGGAAAAAAGTATAAAACAGAGCATTTACAAGATTATGTGGAATAAAAACATCTCAATTCTGCTTCATTCTAATGTAAAGTTTTTATTTCAGAGTAATATAATCAAGATGACAGGGTTGGCTAGTGGCAGGGTTCTGAAAGAGCTCCAGATTCCTGATTTCCACTCGATTTCCTCCATGCTGAAACACATCACATCTTCTTCAGAAGAGTAATTGTATCATGGGGAAGCAGAACTTCCAGAGGCAGAACTTTCTGTCACTTCAGCAAGATGCTTCACACCTCACACTTTGATGAGCAGATCACCATAAAGAAACATAAACTGAACATAAAATACATGCCTGCTCATTCTTTCCTACCTGGAAATATGTTCTAACAAATTACCCATACTTGCAATGGGGGTTTAATGAAATGAAGCATAAAATACAAACAGATCCCCATGTCTGTGGCAAATGGAATCCTTACTGCTTTATTCCATAATGACCATAGAAATACTTTCAAGAATCTTTAGAAACATATTTTAAATTATTCCCTTAAGCCTACTCAGATCTGCCTTATGATGAATGTGGGAGGTTGAGTGAGAGTAGTTTATATGCCAAGGAGCAGGAAAAACAAAATTACAAAGGACAGATTTAATAATAGGAAAGAGGGTGTTAGTTATATATTCTTATGGTTTCTTTTCCTTAAGTATGTCTCATGGCCCTGTTCTTATTTCCTTACACTATGGCCAGACATTTTTGCTATCAAAGGAGACTACTGGTTTTAATTTGTATTGTCTTTTTTACCTTTTCTGGTGTCTTTATCACTTTAAATGTCAGTTACAGGCAAAGCACTTTACTAATTACAGTATTTTTAATATGTTTGTCATCTGTGTTCTACAACCGGATAAATTCAATAACTGTAATGTAAAATATCATTATCTAGGTTAATTTTACTTCCTATATCCTGGAAATTTTGTATTCCCCTAATTATTTTAAACTTGCAAGGAAAAAGATATTTCCTTGGTCAATATAATTTTTAAAAACATGATTGTCTTCAATGAATACTTATATCTACAGAATGATTTAAAATTAAATTGAAGTACAGATTTTCATAGACTCTGGTACAGTTCTTCAAAAAGCACTTAAAAGAATAATTTCAAACAAATAACAAAAATGGCTGAGCAAGTGTGCTCGAGTGTTTATATTAGCATGGCTTGATTGGATCCAATACACCTTCTCAAAGAGCACAGCTGCCTGTCAGGACAGCTGTGATCTAGGAAAAGACCAGACCTTTTGAAAACCTACACCAAGGGTATATCTCACTCGCAGGTTATAAGCCAGAATCACAGAGGTAAACATCCTGACATCTGAGGGACGCTGTGTTAGTCAGCTCAGAATCCAGCCTCACTGACTGCTGTCCAGTGGGGATAATATACAGACCTTTTCATACCACTGAGCATTAATTAGGCTGCTACCAGCCTTCTTTGTGTTACCAGTTATAAATATTAATAGCATTTGTATGTTTTATTCATTTCTCTAAGTGGCAACTTTAGGATTCTTCCCGTTTTACATGGGCCTCTACAATATATCACACTAAAAAGTTTTAAATTAAAAAAAAAAAAAAAAATCAAAGTAAAATGTTTTCTATCTTTATCATGAAGGCAAAAGGGAGTCACATGACACTGTCACTGCACTGGTAACTGCACTCTGTCTCCTGAGAGAAGATTCCTGCTGTTCAACTGCTACACGTTCCTCACATCCCTTTGTTCACCACAAAAAGTCCAGGCTACCTTTGTGATTTTCAGTGTAATTACTCTCCAGTCAGTCCTGATTTCCTCAGCATTGTCTCAACTCAGTGTGGTCCTTTTTAATTCAGGGACACAGATTGCATACAGATTGTATGTGCCTTTCCTTGCTGTGAGATAATTTCATATAATGGTCGATATCACTGCTTATAACCAGTATAAGCAAACTGCAACTTATACCCTCTCACTTTAATATAGTAATTCCTACTCAGAAAAATAACATTTGTGTCGGATGTCTGCTTTGCACCTCTAGGATTGAATTCTTCTGAAAACAGGTCATTTACCTACTTAAAATGTTTTCTTTGGATGGCACAAGATCACTGCAGAGGATGTTCTCTTCAGTGATTGCTAAAATAGTTTAAAGCAGCAAGCTGAACTTTAAACATATACTTCTTGGATGCTTTAGATGGAAGCAATGGATTCCATTCAATTTGTCTGAATGTACATTTCTGTAACAGAAGATAGCACTGGAGAACTGGTTTTTCATTTCTGCTTCAGCTGTATTCATAAGTCAGACATTTTTAGCATTTTGCTTTGTGTTTTCTTTTGAAGATAAACTCACTTAAAGATTTAGGCTTGACAACACAGAAATCTGCCACTCCCTGTATAGGAGAATTAAACTGCAGAATAACAAGAGACAGACAGCACTTGCAGAAAAAGGACAGATCTCCAAAGCTAGGAAGAAAAATACTCAGGGACAGGAAAAACTCATGTTTTCTCATAGAAAAGTCCTTTTTGTAGCTGTCAGGATGGGCTGCTGGCTGCAAGGGTCTAGTAAAAGGATATTAACCAATAAGTAGGTAACTATGATCCTGGATACAAGAGTGGGGCAGAAGCAGGACTCAGAAGAGTGTTGCAATACACTAAGAATATAAGCGAAAGCCAGAAACTAGACTAAGGAATGAAATTTGATGAGTCTTTTTTTTGATGAATCTTTTCTACAATGTATTCTGAAAAGATCAAGCAAAGTCAGGAATGAATTTCACTAACCATCCATAAATGAAACACAGGAGGGAATCTGCAACAAACTACATGTGATTTCAAATGCCTTGCTTGAGAAAGAAATACTTACTAGGCAATTTTAAGTTCTCTTAGTCTGGATTTAGTTTAAATTTCATCAGGATTAGCTGGAATCAAAGGAAACCAGTCTTAACCAAGATGCTGAATATAGATTCTGGCTAGGTCTACTTTGCTTTATGGTTGGCCAACTAGGTAGTGATCCTGTTACTACAAATATTCCAGAACTACTTATAGGATGTTCTCTCTTGCTAAGCCAAGAACATCATCCATGGTTACAAGAGCTACCACACTCTTCAAGTGAAAAAAGTTATGGATGTGCTTAGGTAAGGCAAAAAAGCAAGACAATAATGAAGGGTAAGAAACACTTAAGGATTCCCCAGTCTAGACACTTTATTGCTTCTGTGATGAGAAAGTTTTCAGAACATGGTAACTTAGTGGCAGTTCTCTCAGAAGTGTTTCAAAAATAACATAAACTGTTTCATGTGGCTTAAATACAGGAAAATATCCTCAGATAAAAGGGTAATATTTCATACAGTGTTTAATGGAAAGACTTCAACTTTGAAGTCTCGTAAAAATTAAACAAGAGAAGGAGAAATTACTCCAGAAAAACAGTTGTTAGGATTTTGTGTTGGAATAAAGAAAGATAGGGAAAACTGTGAGTGGCTGCTTGTGATACCACAATCAGAACATAATCCAATTCTCCTACTCAAGCATTGACTAAATTTGCAGAAGTCAATGGCATTACTCACATAGTTACTCACCTCTACATGACTAAGTCTATGCAAATCCACCCCAGACAATGAGTGTACTCAATAGTGTAATTCTACTTGTGCTTCACACTTGAGTGAAATGTCATCACTTTTTCCTGGGAAACTCTATAATTTGGTGTCCATCCAAATTTTAAAGTCTATAGACAGCTAAAGATACCGAGAAGAGCCATTCACTCATTCAATTCTCATGCCATCCCACCACTGCCAACACTCAATCCCCAGCCACAGTCTTGGTAATGTCAAAGGACTGCTGAGACAAATCCAAGGAAGAGATAGAAATATCAGTTATCTATAGACTCAAAACAGTTCTCAGTCCAAATTTTCAATGAAAACATGCAAACAAACAAAATACCAAACAACAAACAAACCAAAAACCAAACTCCTCAAAAAAAAAAAACAAAAAAAAAACCAAAACTCCCAAAACACAAAACAAAGAAACAAAAAAACCCCAAACAAAACCAAAACAAACAAACAAACAAAAGTAAATACAACAAACCACACCACAACCAAGAAACAGCAACCAAATTGTTTCCCATTCTGAGATATGTGTAGATATATTAAAAAAAAAAACCTCCATTTCTGGAAATTTCAGCATTACAGACTAAAGGAAAATGCTCAGGCTTATGCTCTTCCCCAGAACATCTTCCCCAGATCTTGTTTTAGGTAGTATTTGGTAGGATTAACTGGAAATATGGCAGCATTATTGCAGAGAGATGGGCACACATTTGAGATGCACAGTTTATTCTGTGTTTGTTTACTGTATTCCCTGTGAAGCAAAAATTGGCACAATGAAGACACATTGCTCTGAAAATTTTAATTAAAGTTTGTAATGCATGAGTGGATACCTAAACCCAAATATCAAACTCATCAGCTGTTCTGCCACTACTCCTTCCCCTGAATCACACACAGCATATGAAATGAAAAGAACTTAAGATCTAACCATAAACCTTCAGCTACAGAGGTGATTTAATCTTTTTCTTTTTTTTTTTATTTATTTTTTTTAGAGCATATCCAGGAGCCCCTCTGTCATATGATATAGGGAGTAGAAAAGGTTAGGCTCAATCTGCCTGGGAGTCCCTTCAAATATACATGGGAAGAGAACTTTCCCAGAGCCAAGCACTTTATTCCTGTCTCCTGGCAACTGACATAGAATTTCCTTGAATAAATGACTAATCAAATTGTACACAGAAACTTCTGCTTGGCAAAACATTTTATAAAGAGCAGACATGTCTAAATGTCATAGCAAATGTTGCCATAATCACAAGTGGTTTATGGATAATGCCATGAGCAGTGCCAGAAACTCGGGATTTATGAAAGATAACACACATGCTCAGGATTATATATCTTTTTCACTTTTCCTATGTTCCTCCTTAACTCCACATGTTTCTCACATCCTTAAACTTGAAGGCATGCTACCCGTTCCCTGACACCAGCCTCTCAGCTTGCCAAATGAAAAATGCATGATTTATTCATTCTCTAGGGCTGCAACCACCAGGATACTGTGTGCCACCCCAGCCTCTGTGGATGAGCATGCAAAATCAGCTCCTAATGGTTGCATTTCTGATGTCTATATAATATGCACACACATGTGCACTATCCTCCTTTTCCCATCAGGATTTATTCCATAGATGGTCCAGCTGCAGGCTGGGAACTAGAAAAAAGAAACAACTGAAAATTAATTTACAGGAAAAAAAATCATGTTTATATGAAAGAAAACAATCAGGAATTCATCTTCCCTGTACACCTAAATTCAGCAAAAACTGGAAAGTACACAGGAAAAAACAAACTAAATGCTGAAAATTATGTTAACATCAAAAATTATAATTTGTTCTTCTTTAGAACAATTAGCCATATTCCTGCCAACATAATAAAACCTGATACATCACTGGTACAAAAAACAAGGGTTCCAAAATGCTTTACACAGAACTATGAATAAGGTCAACATAGAAGTACAAACTTTTACATTTCCCCTCTGTTCTTCTCTTTATAGACTAGCCATTAAAACCAATGTCATCTTTTTGATAGCCTGTGATTTCCCAGCACTGTGTCTGTCTGTTGTGTTATGAATGAGTGTTGGAGATCTTAAAGACTCATCAGCAAGGCTATCAGCAAAAGTCAGATTTAATATTAAGCGACCACACGACAAAGTTTTTTGGCAAAATTCACTTCACTACTTATAGGACACCAAAAAAAACCAAGCAACAGCAAAACCAAAAAAATCCAAGCAATCAAAACAGAAATTAACTGGGAACTAATTAGGGTGTGTGTATATGTGTGTGTTTGTGTGTGCATGTTTAGTGCATGTGACAAAAGGACAAGGATAAAAAAGGATACAGCCTAAAAGTTTACCAGCACTCAAAATTAACAGTACTTTAACATAAGTTATACCTTTAATCTAACAATTTAACAAAGGGACAACACTTATATCTTACTTAATGTAACATTAATTTGTAACTTAACTTTAAAAAATTAACAAAGAAATAACACTTAGCACCATTGAACCTAACTTAAAACTTCAAAATTATATTTAGTAACTTAGCAAAAGAACACAGAGCAGCATTTAAGTAAAGTCATGAGTCACAAGCTTACAGGCCTAACTTACTTAGACATCTAAGGTACTTTAGCATCTAATAAAGCAGCATTTCTCCCAGATTCACTATAGAATATGCACCAGTTTATGCATCCAAACAAAAAGAGTCAGTGCAAACAAGGTACCTGTGAAAAATTCCCCCCTGAGGTCAGCAAAATACTCACTTTGGATGCCTTTGCATCTCCCAGTGGGTGAAGGGTTGGGCCTCGAGGAGTAAAGGTATGGAGTCATGGCTATTCAGCCATCCTCCAAAAGAATTTTCTGGCTCTGAGGGGCCCCACTCAGATGAAGGTTGCTGATTGCAGCCTGCTGCAAGGCCCAGGAGAGCTCCAAGGATCTCAGTCTGTACCACAGTTTATAGGGTTTGGGGAGTGGGCTTTTAGTCATAGGAATGTTTCATCCCGGCCACAGTTGGGGCTGGCTTCTTTGAAAGTGTAAGAGCAGGGAATGCCATTCAGGGAAGAAAAATATTTCCCAGGGCTGTTTATACGGAAAACAGGAGCTCATTAGCAATTCCTGGGAGCAGAGAGTACCTCTGATAATCTTGGGAAGAGCTGAGCCCAGGTGCTATTTTTCAAGGCCGAGGTCTCACCACCATTTCTCAGATCTGCAGCCTGGAAAGAGTGTGGGGGGATGCACCACCACCAATTGTTCCTTCAAAACCACAAAACCAACAGTTAATCATAATGTGAAATAGATGCAGCTATAGAAGTGTGACTGTAAGACAGGTACACAGGTTTTAGTTGTTTAAAACTTAGCCAGCCATTATGCAATCACTCCAAAACTTTTCATTCCTTCTGTCTACCAGATTAAATTTTGGAGTGAATATCTCTACATAAACAGCCAAGCCTTTCTGCAAACAAGGAAAGATACTGGTTTTGTTCAGACCAAGAAGCATGCAAATCTTTGAGAGTTCAAGTACTTCCACCATCTGGGAAAGAAACAAAAAACTTGACAGAGCATTTCTCCTTGCTTCACAAATGTTTTAGCATCTCGTGAGACTTTCCCTAAATCTGAGCATCTGAAGATTTCTTCCTGTTCGGTTTTGCAGAACAGCATATCCATGCTGAGCATGTTCCATCCCAGGAGAGTCAGAAATTCCTCAGACAGTCAGGAACTGTTCCTCCCCACCACTGCCCTCCACCCCCCAAGGAATAATCTGATTCTGCATTCAGTAAATGAGAGAAAGGAGGGTGTCTGGGGATTGCAACAGACCCAAAGGGGGTATGTATCACAATTCATATGCAAAAGGCTACAGAGAAGGTTGCACTGCTAATATTAATGTCAGCATTTGACTACTTAAGCATAAAATTCTGTAAATTGTATGTAGTTTTCTGTAAATTAGAAATACAAAGATCCTTTAGTTTCTCTCTTTTTTTAGTCTCAGGCTGTTGCTATTGTGCATATCTAGTTGTTTCAGAGGAATGACTCTTCAGTTACTTCTCCTAGGAAACCTTGTCATAGACGAAGAAACCTTGTTTTAAGTTGAGGTTTTTTCTCTTGCTGTGCATATTATTTTTTTTTTTTCCTTTTTCATCTCTTTAGTGGGTTGACCCTGGCTGGATGCCAGGAACTATTCTATCACTCCTCAGTTGAACTGGGAGAGAAAATATAAGGCTTGTAGGTCGAGATAAAAACAGGGAGAGATCCCATTACTCTCATGGGCAGAACAAACTCAGGGAAATTAACTGAATTTTTTACCTATCAAATAAGAGTAGGATAATGACAAATAAAGCCAAATCCTAAAAACCTCTTCCCCCCACTCATCACTCTCTCCACACTCAACTTCCTAACTATTTTCTCTCTCTCTTCCCCTACAGAGGCACAGGGGGACAGGTACTGGGTGTTTTAGTCAGTTTATCACATGTTGCTTCTTCTGCTCTCCTCCTCAGCAGTAGGACTCTCACACTCTTCTCCTGCTCCAGCATGGAGTACATTCCACAGAAGCACAAAATATTCAGAGCTGGAGAAAACCTACAAGGGTCATGAAGTCCAGCTCTTAAGTGAATGGCCCATACTGACAATCCTCCATGAATGTGCTTCTCCATCATGAGTCTTTCCCATGGGATGTAGTTCTGTAGGAGCTGCTCCAGGGTGGGTCCCTTCTCATGGGGTGCAGTCTTTCAGGAACAGGCTGCTCCAGCATAGGTCCCCCATAAGGTCATAAGTCCTCCTCTCTCCATGGGTCCACAGGTTCTTCAGGGACCTGCTCCAGCTAAGGCTTCCCATGGGGTCACAGCTTCCTCCAGGCATCCACCTTCTCTGATGTGGGGTCTGCTCCACCATGGATCTCTAAGGGCTGCAGGAGCACAGCTGCTTCACCATGGTCTTTACTATGAGCTACAGGGGAATCTGTTCCCAAGTACAGAGCTCCTCCTACCCCTCCTTATTCTGCTCTTGGGGTCTGCAGGGCTGTGGCTCTCACAGGTTCCCACTCCTCTTTCTGACTGTGGTTCCTGTTGTGCAGCAGTTTCCTCACTTTCCCCTGTCCAGCTGCTAACAAACCCTTGCTATGCAAACCAAATAAAACCCCTGTGAATGCATATCTATTCCAAGTTGCAGAGCACTTGAGCCAGAGTAGCCAGAGAGTTGGAGTGGGCACAATATAAAACCAAAAGCAAAGACCTCTACCTAAAGAACACCCAGGAACATTCCTTGGGAGTTTTTGTTTGTGGGAACAAAGCAGAAGAGAAGTGCAAGAGTGGTCACTGTGTGAAATCACTGGGTGTGCACACTTGCAGAGTGGGGGAACCCCAGCACCCCATTAGCTGCTCAAGCTCAGTGCAGGGCAGATTACAGTCTGACAGCAGCTGTCAGACTTAATCCATCCAGCAAACCACTGCTAGAAAACAGACACCTTGCACAGTAGCTTCCTCATCTCCCAGTTCAGTTCCACTTGGTGGATCTTTCTGGTGCTTGAATAACAAATCTGATTTTTTCATGTCTGATCTATTGATTAAATTTCGGGTTTCAAGTTTGAGCAGATCTTCCTGTGTTTCACAAGGTCTTATTTATGTTTTCTTCCAAGGCAAAAATGTATTGTAAGGCTGGTTTATTTGCAAGGCAATGTTTAACAAAACAGTATGAGATGTAGCTGATTAAAAACGCAGCCAACAATAAAGTGATTATCTTTCAGCATAGTGTGCGGTGCCATATGGTGACTGAGCAAGTGGGAAGAACTAATGCTTGATATGCAGCTCTGGTGATTTACGGTTACTGACTTCCTGTAGAAAATTACTTCTTCTTTCATAAAAAAACTAATTATCTTAAAAAGTACATGTTTGCAGAGAAAATTTATATTGATAAAGTTGCCAGTGCAGTATTCAAGTGAATTAATGATCTATAAAAAGCTCAAGAGGTAGGTGCTTTTTGAAACACCTGTCTCAATCTGTCCTGCTGACCCTGAGCAGGAAATTTGCTTGAAATAACAATGAGCAGCTGTTTTTAATGGGCTTTTTTATTGTTTATTATATTTATAAACAGTGTATAATTGCACCAAATCGGGAAATATACATATGAGCAAAAATGATTATTTTGGTTTTGCTTTTTTTTTATTTCTATTAATAAAACTAAAGACTTTGTAAAAAAGGTCTATTGTTTCATAAACTCAAGGAGTTTTTTTTTTCTAAAACAAAAAAGGTAACAACCTGAAAGAAAAAGACGTTAGACTTAAAGCAGCACTCATATATTCACGATGAAAATTTAATGTAAAATTTTTAACTGACTTTATAGAACCATATATTTATCCTTATTAAATACATTCAAAAGACCTCTTCTCTTACTGTAGTGTAAATCTAAAATAATGCTACTGTGTTAATAGATATCATTGTGAAAGGCAGGCACCTTAAGAAACACACTTTTAGCCTGGTGAAACCATTGGGAGCCTTTACACTCAAGTGTCTTACTACATAGATTAGATATAAACATGTCTTTTGTGTAAAACATTAGATAACTTCTAATATGTAAAAAATTTGTCATGTGGGATATCACAGTAGATGTTTTCATTATTCCTGTGTTTTCTGTTCAGTCCTTCCTTCTATTATGTAGATGTTTCATTTTTATCTTCTGAATGCAGTATTATATAAGTGAATTCCTTTCAGTCAGTCAATCTCATATTGAAGAAACAGGCTGAATCCCACAGAGGCTTGTAGTGGCTCAAAATATGTGATGACAAGTGCAACTGTCCTGTCTTCATCCTCCCAATTACTTATAGTTTCTTTTTTTTTCCTTTCTCACAGTTATTAATATTTAATATTATTTATATGTAAATTATATAAATTATTCAATTTTTTTCTCAACCCTAATTACTTTAAAGGCTCATCCCCTTGACAAAATAAAGCTTTCTGTTCCTTCCTTATCCTTGTTCTTACCTTCTTTTTCTCCAGGAAAACAGAATCATTATTTGTCACGCAATTATGTATTCTAATTCTTCCCCTTATTCTGCTCATATTTGAGTTTGGTGATCCTACATTGTGGCTCTATATTCCGTAACTTTTATAAGCTCTGGTGTGGAGTCAGTGTGAAGAAGGAATCATGCACATAGATCTTTATGTCTAACACTGGCTGCTGAAGGTCCAGCACTGCTTTAATATTAGTGTAGAACAGTGTTAAAGAGAAGCAGCCTTACTGAAAACAGCAGTTGCAATGATCTTTTTACTTGAATTTAATTCAAATTTAAAACTTATAATCAGTTGAAAGAAGACTGAGGATGTTCTAGCTGTTCATTCAACAACACATTAACCCATATTGCTTGGGGATATAATGGAGGGACTTTTTATTAAATAAAAAGATTTGGTGCTAGTCTCTTTCTTCTGCATATATGCAAATCTTCAGGATCCACTGGGAAAAGAACATGCATTAGCAGAATACCATAAATCATATCCATCTGTTTCTCTACTAATTCACTCACAAAATTGCAATAAAATGTGTAGCTTAATACAAAAAAAAAAAAAAAAAATTACTGTCTAGCTTTAACCATAAATTGTAAATATTTGCAGGATATTAAACTATATTATGCATATTATTTTGAATTTGGTCTTCTTCCTTACAAAACTACATAAAGAATTTATCTCCTAACACTGGTTCAAAGGTACTATGGTAACATGAGTAACGTTGTGAAAATAATGTTATTATGAATAAGTCCCTAAGAACTCTAAAAAATGAGAAGACAAAGGAATAGAAAGTACAGGGGAAATTTCAAATTTGTTTGTTTGTTTCTTGAGTGGTTTAAAAAGTCAGAAAATCATAAAGAAGATAATGATCCCAGAAGACAGTGGAGGGATGGCAGAAGGAGTATCAGAGTACAGGACACTGTACAGTGTGTAGGAAACAAAAAGCTACAAGTTTAGATGAAAGCATGTTCCCTCCTCCTCTAGAATAAATTTCCTTTCTTCCCTGGCAAGTTTTGTCACAGAAGAGAAAGGGCCAACAAAGCAGCAAGGACTGTAGCATCTCAATTCCATGAATTCCATCAGAAGATGCAACTGCATATCTTACAGAAACTGAGGGGTGTTTCTCTTACAGAAAAACTGTAAGTTTCTCTTACAGAGAAACTGGGGTGGAGCAAAAGAAAGGACAGAAGGCATGACACAGAATGAACACTGGAAGAGATCTACAAAGTCCTGGAGCAATTTAGCTTGGGAGAAATATCTGAAGATCATCTAGTCCAAGTGCTTGCAGGAAGAGTGGTTTACCTCAAAGATAGGTAAGATTGCTTAGAGTCTCTGCCAAGTTAAGTTTTGGGTGTCACCAAGCATAGAGATCAAATTCTTCTCTGGAAGACCAGTTTTCATTTTTGTCCACTATTACATGCAACCCAAACTTCTGGCAGAGGAATTTAAAATACTGCTGGCATCTGTCAAAATCAAATATGCCCAATGAGATGAGCACATTTTATTGCATTTTATCACTTTTTTATGTTTTATTTCAAACAAAAACATGGGTAAAACTGAATCAGAGCCTAACACACTAGCAAGGAAGGATGGCTGAGCTTGTTTGATATGCTTTTTGAGAATTCCAGATCCTTATTATGTAGTACATATAATCTGGACTTCTTTCTAAAACAGCACATCAGACAATCCAGAGATGTTGTCCTGAGCCCATCTCTTCTGTGTGAATGCATCACGGCCTCACAAACAAGTGGATGGAATATAAAAAGACAGAGAATTTAGTTAATTTATCCATCCTCAAATCCATGTAAAATCTCACAGTGTAGATATTTTGTTTTCAATTAGATGACTAATTTTAAGTACTTCAGTGTTTCACTAGGTAAATGTGAGAAAGAGTAAAAGAGTACATTATATATTCTCATATAAATGCTCCCTGAGAATGGATCTGCAGCCTGAAAAAGCAATCAATGCAAGGGATTCTTATACATCACAGCCTTTTCTGCCACGGCATTTTTGTGTCTGAAGGTGTTTTACTAAACTGAACGTAGAAATTTTAGCATCTCCTGGTTTCTGAGGTTAGAAGAAAGCCTGTAATTTACAACTGATTTACGTGCATCATTTGCAACTGCCTGTTGCTGTGTTTCAAAGTTCATAGAACACAGATCATTAGCTTAAATTCAAATTTCCTGTGCTATATAAAAAGCATAAAGGCTAACATGATTTTTCATAACAAAGAAGAATAGCATGCTTAAAATGTACCACACTTGACATGATGTAACAGAAACAATCCAAAGTGGGAAATAGAAAACAAAGATTCCTTTATTCAACTCTGATTTACATAAGATATTTACACATATATATTTAAATTCCTTAAGCTATATCTTAAACAAGAGACTACTACTAAAACCTCATCTTTGCACAATAGGATTTTTAGTAATTATAACTATTTTAATATTTTGCCTCTGTTCTCATAGCTCTTGTCATTAAGAAAATTATTTAAGATTATAATACATGGTATTTGAGAAGAAGAGGTAATGTAATGTAAAGTAATACAAATTATGATAGGAGATCTAAAATAATTGTGACCTCCAGACTTGCAGAAAATGAGGAATTTTAATATAAAATCAGCAGCTCCTTGTCATTCACAAAGATGAAAATGCACAATGGACAGTCTTATTTCAACGCTGCTGAATAATAAAACAAGAGGCCAGACATGACTCAGAGTCTGCTCATAAATTAGTCTTTTGACATGGAACAAGGAGACACAAGGAAATGGAAGGCAGAAAAGAGAAAAGGAGATAAAAACAAAACCATGCCTCAAGTGGCTTCTGCTCTATTACTCTTTGACAATTACATTAAATATTAAATAGTGAAATTACTGACAAAACAGTAAACAAAGATGCTGTAATGCACCAAGTTATTGAAATCAATAGTTGATTATCTATAAATTGATGTAAGGCCATTGTAGATGCAACTTTGTTCTATAAGATACAATAGGCCTAGAGATGATTCCCATTACACTTAAAACCCCAAAATTGGAAATTTTGAGAACACAAAACTATTTCTTATTCCTATCAATGGCAATAGCAGAAAAAAAAAAAGAAAGGCAGATTAAATTAACATAACATTATTAATTTACATGGGTCAAAACTACATGACACAGAAATCCCACATTACACCTACAGTCAACACAACCAGGTCTGTCTGTTTACCACCAATGGTGTTTGATTTAGAGATTTCATTTACAGGCTTATTTTACACAGGACAAGCCAGGCCTGTTGAGCTTAATTTGCAGTTGGTGTTGGAAGGAGGTTGGCAGTGTGCTGTCCTCTGCCTGCCTATGTTACATGCACATCTGAGCTGGCTCAGCAAAACTCAGAGATCTGGCAGATCTCACGTATTTTTTTAAATACTAAAAAAATAATAAGTGTCTATATCTCTATCTATCTATCTATCTATATCTATCTATCTATCTATCTATCTATCTATCTATCTGTCTATCTATCTATCTATCTTTTTGAGGTGTTTTCTATGTGTAACAACAAAACCAATCGCCCATACATCCAGGATATTTTTACCAAATAAGTGGGGTTCAGCTGAGGAAATTCAGTTGATGAAACTGAGACAAAGATCTACCACATCAACTGTGTCGTGCAAGCCTGCAAACAAAATGCAGCAGGAATTAGTACTGAGATTTCTGAGACTGTTAGCATTCAGCAGTTGCCAGTTTAGTAGCGAGACAGCACCAAAGCCTATCCAGATGTATGGTATTTTATAGCTGAAAATGTGGCTGACTTGCAAGCTAAATAACTATTTAAGAATCTTAAGAACCTTGTCTGCATCTTAAATACATTTTCAGTGTCATACTAGGAAAAACTGTGAAGAGAAGTAAGAGAGGACAAAAAGTGGTAAAAAATTGAAACCAGTAATAATAATTTTTGAATATGTCAATCTGAAGGACTAGGAGATTTGATAGAATTTGGTGAAATTTTGGGGTAACATCAACACCACTGTTAAGAAATATACATATCCTGACTCTGTTCCCTGATTGTGACTAAATAATGGTGGCAAATTAAGTGTTAAAGATTTAAGGAGAAAGCTATAACAGTAAAGAAAAAAAAGTATAATGGGCTCAATTAAGAATTTAGAAGCAACACAAATGAAATAGTTTAAGTTTACTTTAGGAATTATGATTTTAACTGCTTAGTTAAGCCTCTGAGCATGGCCAGGATAAACAAAAAGCTTTAAATTTAGATTTAATTGGGAACTCATTAAACTGTTATGCAGCAGATTCTGTTGCTTGTGAAGTGTTTAATTTAACATCACATTTCTCAGTCCAGTGTGAGCAGGAGGGACTGGTTTGGCTGGCACACTGAGTGCAGAGCTGTATCCAGCACTGATGACCACAAACTCTTTGCCAATGCAATCAGATGGCAACTGGTGGAGAAAAAATCAGACCCACTCTACTATGCTCAAGATGTTTTCTTTTTGTGTGGGCTCTAATAGGCATGTTGTACCTATAGACAGAATTGGCATATTCCTGTCTATTTTCCTTGGATACCAGCCTATTTCTGTAAATCAAAGAAACTCATTGTGCTAGACTGATTCAATGGTGCTATAGTTAAAAAAAATATTTTCAGCTTCCAATATCAAAAATTTATGGGTAGAAGTAACATCTCTTACTTTTCTACAAGAGCTTTTATGTCTCCTGCCAGAAAGGTGAAAGGGCCTGCAGAGATGAACAGCTGAAGCTGTCTTTATGCAGAGTGGACAGTAACCTAGGGGGGACAGCAATGACAATGGATCAGGGTCAGAGGACAGACAGACCATCAGCGAACCCTCTAATCACAGCCCCTGAAACATGATCCAGGGAGCCAAAATTTTCAACCTCTTTAAGGAATTATCAACGTTCTAGCTGCAACCCTGGACTTATGCCTGTCCCAAATTCCCAGTCAAGGAAGAATTATAAAAATGCACAGACCAGGAAGAGAAAACCCCAGAGAGTTTGCCATCTGGAATTTGCATTGGAGGATAATACACAACACAGAAAAAAAAAACAAAAAAAAAAAAAAAAAAAAACAAAAAAAAAAAACAAAAAAAAAAAAAACAAAAAAACCCAGTAAAGTGAAGTCTGCAATGTGAATATCTAGTTCTAAGGAGCTTCTAAATTGAAATTTGCACTAAATTTAATTAAATTAAGTTTAATAAAATAAATTTTCTTAAAGGACAAATATAGATCAGCAGGCTCGCTGGAGAAACTTTTTCTTTTCTCATTTCTCTTATCAAAATCTGTTTTCTTTAGTTTTTCCTCCAGAAGACAGACTTCATAATTTGCCTATATCCATGGTCAACACCTTTTTTTGTCCAGTTGCCTCCTCACCATCTATCACATGGACTGCTTTCCTTTATAAGCAACACGTTTCTCACTTACAATGAACAACATTAAACAGTCTAACCCAACAGAAGTCAACCAGAAAACACAGGAAGATTCATTGAAATTATTTATTTTGGCCGGATAGAGGTGATCAAAAGACAACAGTTCAGCTTGTTGCCAGAGGCAAAAATTACTTTCTCTGGGTGCCTGAGTTATTGGGTTTCAGCTGCATATGTGGAGGGTTTCCAGAACTTATCGTTCTGGTGGTCAGCGTGATGAGTGGGCAGGAAGAGCAGACAAAAGAGCAGGCAGAACTGCCACAGGTGAATACAACACCTCAGTCCTGTGCCTGCAGCTCTTTACTGAGCAGCACTGCAGGAGAACTGCAGCACTGCAGGAGAACTGCAGCACTGCAGCGTCTGCATTCGGGCCACTGCTCCATGTGCTGAGTGTCCTGGTGCTGGCACTGCGGAGTCGGCTTGGGTGAATCACCAGGGAGAAGTGTGAGTGCTGGGAAACCAAGAACGTGGTTGGAACTGGCAGCAAATAGCTAGAAATTTGTATAGGAATTAGCTATTCAAGACAGGAAAAACTTAGATCAAAATTAGAGACCTTTTACCGTTTGTCTCTGCTTGTCCCTTGTCCCAGTAGGTTTTTCCTGCTGAGGATCACATTGTAAAGAAATGGGGTGGTACTTGTCAATATAGAATGGGTATGAACAAAACTAAGTACTGTTTATGCAATTTTTATATTGTAAGGAAGAAATAGCAGAAATGGATAGTTAAATTATTTATTAATTTTAGCTTTTAGTATTAGTTCATCAATTACAATAAATAGAAAGTAGTGCATTAGATCTTTTAAAAACTAAAAAATGGTTATTTTTTTTCATGCACCCTAAGATCCCATCTTGCTGTTTTGCCCATTGCTACACGTTATTATTTCTCTATGATAGTCCCTAGTACTTTAATCTTTCTAGGCCACTGAAACAAATATTTAAATATCTGACATAGACATAGTGTTATCCTTACCACTAAAAATTATTTCTGTCATCCAGATGACACCTGACCCAACAGCATTTTTGAAGTTTTCATACATTAATTTGCTCTATATTTTATTTCTTCAGTTGTCAAAATTAAAATAGGCTATCAAGCTAGCACTTTAAGACTTATCAATGTTGTCTCATTGAATGTTAAGGTTACTCTTTTGTGTGTTTTCTGAGCGATTTTCAGACTGACAGGGATGAGAAGACGTTTTGTTGGAATCATGAGACCTCCTCTCACCTCCTTATCACAATGAAGGTTCATCAAGGTAGAAAAAGCAACTTTGGAAGGATAAGAAAGACAAAAAAAAAACCAACAAAAAAAGCAGTAACTCAACAGTTGACAGCAGGGTGAACTTCTTCAGGTCAAATTCAATCTTTTTTTTTTGATGGGTAAAGGCAAGAAAAACTTGTCAGTCATGTTGTTATACTAGCTAGGATAATATTATGATGTTATTTCTTCACAGAAAGCAGCTGGAAAAGTGTGACAGTCCACTACAGATATTCTTTTTTATCCAAATATTATAAAAATAATTATAAGCTTACACAAATTCATTTTTTTCCTAAATGCAGCATTTCTAATTGTGAACTGTAGCATTGTTAGAATAATTTATTTAAAGATAAAATTATTTCCTCAGAAATTAGTGGGACTCAGTTTAATGGTTGTTCCATCAAAGGGCAGTTAGACATGAACCAGGACTAGGCATGAAAAGCTTTGTCTTCTAATGAGATTACACAGCTGTGGATGCTTCCATAGATAATACCTAGAAATACTTAGTACAGATTCATTTGGACTTCCAGGTACATCTAGATTCCTGTGGTTCAGATCTCTCTGAAGACCATGAGGGAACATTAATATTAATTATTTACCTGGGCTTTAATAACTGCCTTTAGGACCTACCTACTTTGAGCAACAACCGGTGAAGGTAGTCAAGAAGAGCCTCAAGGTTTTTTTTTAATGATGGACCTAAGTCTTGAGGGTTTTTGCATGATCTTAAATGATATTAAAACATATTGATGAGGGGTTCCATTTGGCTGTGCGCTCTACTACTTCGAGTAGTCATTAGGAAGTGATTTGTACAATATAACAGACTTCCTGTATTGAGTCTTTGTCAAACCCTTTGGACTCATGTATTCTTTTGAGTTACCTTAGGACACAGAGCTTGTAGTACTTCCCTTCTTTCAGCCTGGTGACTAGCTTCAGCATCCAAAAGGAGGACAAAATATTTCTGTCAAAATTTTATTTAATAATTTAACAGTAGAGATACAAATACATGGAATTTGATCTTTATTAGTGATTTTGTTTACTTTTAAGATTTTCCCTGAGGTTTAAGTTAAGAATAGTTAAGAGTTCCACAGTCAGATAAAGCTCTGTTGTATGACATTTGGCTGCTTATGCTATGGTTCAGAATGTTAATTGGCCTCTGCTTAATACACATTAATTCAGACTATTAGAGGCACCAGACATATCTTCCCCTGAATATTAAAGGCTAGAATTAGCTGTGGAGTTAAGACTTCTGTGCTGAAAATGCTGCCATTTCTTACAAGAGTGACTTGATTAGGTCAATACATATGCATAGGCGATATCTAGAAAGGATAATGAACTCCATGAACTTCAAGAGAGGCTCTTCTTTCCTGCTTCTCTTTGACTTCTTGCTATTTCACAGTAATTCATGCTGTATTGTAAATTAGCAATAAGGACTTGACTATTTTGTCTGTACTATGATATGTATTAGAGACTCACGGTAGCATTATTTAACGTTTTTTTGGAATTACATATAAAATAAGGAGAACTTTATTCCTTTACTTCAACATTTACAGTAAAGAAATGGGGATACATAAAAAAGTCAGAGGAAAAGTCCACAAATATCATAATCCCAGTGGAAAATACAATTTAGTATGAGCTGTGTGTTTTTTCCAACCCTCTTCTATTTCCAGAAAATGGAATTAGAAATCCCAATGGGCAAGAAAAGCTGTGGGAGTAATTATTCATCACCCTAGAAAATTCACAGAGAAAACACACTGCATACAGATTTCAATCACAGAATGGCTTGGAAGGGACCTTAAAGATCATCTCATTCCAATCCCCTCCTTGCCATGGGCAGGGGCATCTTCCAGTAGATCAGGCTGCTCAAAGTCTCATAGAAAGGGAACCGAAGAACTCGACTTAATTGAATCCTACTAAAAATTTTCTATGTACTTTCTATAATTTTTTGGCTTCCTACTGTTATTTTACAGTTCATTATCATCAGCCATAACTCAGAGAGCTACTGGGTTAAGATCTCTAAAGTGCTACACACAACAGCAGTTATGGCACATACCAAACAATTACTTATATTTAAAGGAAAATATTATTAGAGTGATAATTTTTTCTGTCTCAATCAAACTGTGTTTTATAGATCAGCTATTTTGACTGAAATATTCAGCCATGAACTACACTCTTTTTTCACTACAATTATATTTAGTGAATCAACATAAAATAACCAGACAACATCTTGCAATGATTTAAAGAGCTTTTTGCAATAGTTGTTCTATAAAATTTTAATGAGTACATACAAAGTGTTTGACTTGTGTATTCTATAAAAGGCAGACAAATCTGCAGGAAATTTTTGTAGAACTTCTACAGAGTTTATTAAAAACAATATTTTACTGATGCTTATGTGACTAGATAGCTCCAGCATCCTGCCAATATTTTATTGGCTAATAGTTTTCAAAAGTTTATTTTTGAAAGGAGTGGAAAGAGAGAGAACTACTTGAATTCCATACATAGGCTTTCAGTTACTACCACTTACAAAAGAGTAAAAGGCGTAGCTGAAGGAGCTGAGTACTGTTCACACACACTATTGCTGGTCACCCTCATTAAGCTCTAAGAGGGTGCTGAGAACCTCACAGAGTCCTGTGTGAACTTCCACAGAAGTCCTGCACCAGTTTAGTCCCATCCCTGAATCCACATGTAAGGTGCTTCAACAGCTACAGGCTTGTCAACCCACTTGCATTTTTATCCATGCCTTCCAGCAAGCAAAGGAGCCTGACTAGTGCACAGCTGCCTTGTCACAATAACATCCAAACTTCTTTACTGTTCAGATTCATGATCATAAGATAATCCTCATAATATAAACAAACAAGCAAACAAAACAAACAAAATAACACAAATACACACACACAAAAAAAAAAACCCTTAAAGCCAAACACCCCCAGCCAAATAAAAAAAAATTAAACAAAACAAAAACAACCCAACACAACCCAAAGAAACAAACCCCAATCTAAACACACAAAAAAACCCCAAAAAACCAAAAAAACACACAAACACACACACACAAAAAAAAAAAAAAAAAAAGAAAAACCCAAAAAAAACCACAAAGAAAGAAATCAACCAAAAACCCCAAACCCTAAATAACAGGGCAGGAACAAAACAGAGAAAGCTGAGAAGGAGTTGAACCTACTTTAAATTATTTCTAAAATCCATGGTAATTATATCACCCATTGATACTCTTCTTGAGCTCTTGGACACCACAAATCCAAACAGTTCTCTAAATTTTAACAACTGAAATGATCCATGACAACTGGATGTAACTCAAAAAATGCAAAGAGGAGGGTCATATTTCTTCCATAACTAAACATATTCAACCTTTTAATTCTTCTTTTCCTTAGGCAGCACGAATTCCCAAATTGTACTTTTGATATCTGCACAGTTTTAGAGGGTGGAATACTGAGTGCCTCATGAAGGAGCATGGAATACTGACTGCCTGTCACAAGGTGGGACATTCTCCAGCTGCTGTGCAACCTCTTCAACTTCCCAGCTGCCTCCTTCTTTCCTTCTTTGGCCAGAAAAACTTCCATCTTGGATGAAATGGATTTTAACTCCCACCATGACTGAAATTAATTTTAATTGGAGGTGTGTCCATGCTTGGCCTTGGAAGCTAGTTCTGTGTCTTAGCACCTAGTATTTCCTTAATAAAGGAGACATAGCAAAAAATAGGTGACTTACACTTACCAGTGACAACAGAGTTATTCAGGAAAAGTATCAGATTTGCACTTACATGTCCAGCAGCTTCTCTAGGCAACAAATCTACACAAAAATCCATTGTGGATGTAGAAGTTTGTAGGAGTATTTCTGCTGTGATATGTTTGATTCTCTGATACAAGCAGAAATAAAGGTGGCTAAAGAAATCATGTTGCTCATCTTTCTGAGGATTTCATTCCCCTAGAACAGAGTGTAACATGCACTAACCAGGACAAATTACTTAATCTCATCACTGCATGTTGTAAAACTACTTTTGGCTGAATTGACATAAAATGGACTGCTCAAAGCCAACCAGTAAACTTCTTTTAAACTGAAAAGGTAAGATTTACAGACTGCATTGTCTTGCTCCATCAATACATGATCAGGTCTATACTAAATACTATTTAATATCCTACAATTAAATATATATATATATATATAAGAGAAACTGAATCTGATTAAATATTTATCCTTAAATATTTTTATTTTTTAATCAATATTGAATTACATGTCTTTAAAATAATACTTTCTTTTGTTGTCAGATGCACAGAAAATTGGAATGTAATATGCTGTCTATAAAATATATGTTAGTTTCTTATATCATACACTATATTGTCAAGTGACACAAGGCATTTATTCTACTTGCTTTCAAAAGACAATGAAATTAAATAAGTTTATCCTTAAACATACTACAATAGAGAGAACACATTGTTATGATATGGAGAAAGTGCTATTGACTAAAACAGCAACTAAGAAAACTTATCACAGAGTTATACTTTAATTAGAAAAAACAAGAAAAAATAATTAGATAATTCAGGCTAAAGAATTCAGATGCCAATTTTCTGATCATCATGCTGTGTTCTGATACAAATCCAAAAAATTGTCTTATTTCATCTTTGATATTTCATTCTTTTATGCTTAGCAGGAAGCCACTGCAGTCACTCAAGCAAGGTAGATCATCTTCAGCTGTGTGCCAAATTGCATTCAAATAAGCTCAGAGTATCCTAGTGACCAGCACTAAGTTGTTAACTTAATTACTAAGTTGTTAACCTGTTCTATCAAACCTTCTTTTTCTCTAATATAACCCACATGACAGAACTGAGTTTGAATTCAGTATGGTCATTTTGTTATTTCAGTTCTATTCAGGACATTTCACTTTGACTGTAGCCTCTGGATTTTGGCACCAGCTCTGCATTGTCCTTCACTAGTACTTGTCTGAAATGGAATAATTTGAATCTTTACATTTAAACTTTTCCTGAACTTCTTCTTGAGGATATCTTTTTGCTTTTAAGATATCCAAAATCATGTCATATTTCTCTCTTATATCAATTCCAGCTTTAAGAAGATAACCTTATGTATAAAAAACTGTCATCAGCATGTACACCAAAAATATGAAGAACAGGAGTCTTAATCTGTGTGAGAGGTCTACCATTTCATTGTGTGCATATTATACTGACATTAATGGACTGTAGCCAGTCTCATTCACAGAATCACAGAATCATGGAATTGTTAGGGTTGGAAGAGAACTCTGGAGATCCAAGGCAGGGTCAGCTAAAGCAGGTTACACAGGGATGCGTCCCGGTGGGTTTGGAGTGTCTCCAGAGAGGGAAACTCCATGACCTCCCTGGGTAGCCTGTTCCAGTGCTCTGCCTCACTCAGTGTTAAGTTATTCCTCATTTGTAGGTGCAACTTCTTGTGCATGTGGTCATTGTAGCTCGCCCTGTTGATGGGCACCACCGAAAAGAGCCTGGCCCAATCCTCTTGGCACCTCCCTTTGAGACATTTATATGCATTGATGAGTTCTCCTCTGTCTTCTCTTAGACTAAACAGGCCCAGCTCCCACAGTCTCTCTTCACAAGAGATGCTCCAGAGCCTAAATCATCTTTGAAGTGGCCCTTCACCCAACCATTTCCAGATTTGCCTCATCTTTCATGTACTGAGGGGCCCAGAATTGGACAGAGCACTCCAGATGTGCCTCACTAGGGCCAAGTAGAGGGGGAGGATCACTTCCTTCAACCTGCTGGCCATGCTCTTCCTGATACAGGCCACACTCTTCCTGATGGAGGACACCTAGAATTAGTGTTAGTTCAAATAGACATGAAACAAGTGAAATATTCAAAATTTTGATCCCATATAAAATCCCTCCTGACCCAAGACCTTCAGAGTCAATAAGAAACTTTTTGCTTACCTTGAGGAACTATTGAGTAGATTCTTACAATGTAATTTTTAGGCATTTTGGTTTTTTTCTTGGAAAGCACTGAGATAAATTCTTATTGTCTGAACTGTGTTGGAATATCTAAAAAGAGGGGAGCTTTTTCATACTACCAAAATAGCTTCTTATAGTAATGTGATTTTCTTCTCTGGTTATTGATCTGCTTTAAATTTACATTATCAGAAATGTACAGAATATGGGAATTCTAAAATTTAATTCTCTTCATTGTGGCCAAGTAGTTGTGGTGCAGCAGCAGCTTCAGTTATAAATTCTGCAATATTCTGGTTCTGGTGTCACATCTAAAATTTTCTAATATTAACCAACTTGTAATACCAGGAAAGTGATATTATGAAATTTGACCATTCCATTGGACATCCTTGGTTAATCCCCAACTACCCTCAGATCTGATCAGATTTAGATCGCTTAATTTTAATTTTGTCTGACTGTTGAGATACATACATATCACATACATATGTATACAGATCAGAAATGCTCCCAAAGAACCTCATGAATAACTCATGAATAGATACCAAGTAATGATCATTTCCAGCCATGGTGCTGGAATGAATCCAAATCAGATCATATTTCTTTAATTATCCAGTCTTCCAACTGTACCTTTTTCTTCATAAAGAACAAAAGAGAGTTTTCCTTTGCTGATAAAGACAGTTGTTTTCATTAGACAACTAATAGTTAAGGAATTGGATAAAATTAAAAAATAGGCTTGTTTTGAAAAAGTGGACAAAACAAACACTGATTTACACACCTCTGGAAACTTTCTATATACAGACTGTACATATAAAATGTCTGCAGTCAGATCAACACCTATAGACACTTTTTTTAACAGATTTATTTTTGGGTCCTTTTTTCTCCCTTCTAAGTGTACATCCTCAGAAAAACATGGCTTTCTTTGACAATGAGAGTGTATTGCCCAAGAATTAGGTGAAATTATTTGACACAGAGTGAATTGCTCATTAATGCAAAGCAAGGCTTTTTCATTTTATTTGTGCTGCCTGAAACACTGAAACACTTCATGAATGGACAGCCTGGCACTTCTTGCACAGTAAAGACATTTAATTCCACAGAGATCCTGATATATTGGTAATGTCAGGCTGTCATGTCACAGAACCTTTTCTCATGTGGAATGGCTTCCAGCAAGCATTTCTATTGCTCCTGGTCAAACCGTGTGCAGCACTCTGCCATGAATAGCTTCATGCATCCTGCACATTTATTTCCTGAATTATAGGCCATACACTGGCCAGATCCACATTTCATTTTGATAACTTTTTCCATTGACCGAGGTTGAATTGCCATGACTGCAAACATTGTTACATATCCATTATAAATATGTTGAAAAGGTATGATTCAGTATTATTATCTTTATTGACATAGGGTTTAATCCAACCATTTACTGTATAGCACTTATGTCCATCTGATCTTCCATAACAATTTCAATATACAAAACATTGTAACACATTGGTTTATTTTTCAGCACACTGCCTTGGATGCCTCATTTGAAAATCTGCATCTGAAATATTGAGAATATGCAGAAAGATGTACTGGAAGAGTGCTCATTAGGGCACATCTGCTTTGCTTCTGAGGAAGGCAGTGGTCTCAGGCAGGTTGTTTCATGTTTGTTTACAAAAGAATATTCTCTTTCTGGGCACTTCAACAGTATGAAATACAGAATTCAGCGCATTGAGGTCAGCAATATTCTTTCAGCCCTGTAAGCAGGAAAAAAAGTGCTTTTTTAGTGTGGGAGAAAAAAGAAACAAACAGAAATTTGGTCTCCCTAGTTTGTGTTGTTTTGCAAGAGAGAACAATTGTGTTATGAAACAGGTTAGTTCTGCAAAGCTTTAGTAACACCCTTGCCTTACTCATCATAACCTGTTTCCCCTTCTCTATAACAATATTCAATAAGCGTTGCTGTGTGAAACATCATTGCTTGAGAGGAACACTGAAAAAAGCATAAATACTGCACTTTGCAAGACTTTGTAAAAACTTTTCATAGGATCATAGAATTGCTTAGGTTGGAAAAGGCCTTTAAGATCATCAAGTCTAACCTAATAATGCCACATCCACCACTAAACCATGACTACGTGTCTTTTAAATACCTCCAGGGATGGTGAATCAACCACTTCCCTGATCCAAGGGCAGCCCATTCCAATGCTTGACCACCCTTTCCATGAAGAAATTTTTCCTAATATTCAATTTACACCTCCCTTTGTGCAACTTGAGTCATTTCCTTTTTTTGCTATTGTTTGGAAGAAGAGACCAATCCCACCACCTGTAACTTCCTTCCAGGTAGTGATAAGGTCCACTCTGAGCCTCCTTTTCTGCAGGTGAAACAGCTCCAGCTGTCCCAGCTGCTCATCAGACTTGCACTGCAAACCCTTCCCCAGCTCTGTTCCCTTCTCTGGACACATTCCAGCACCTCACTGTCTTTCTTGTAGTGAGGGACCCAGAACCCAGGTTTCGAGGGGTGGCCTCTCCAATGCTGAATACAGGGGCACAATCACTGCCCTGGCTACACCATTCCTGATACAGGACAACCTGCTTTTCCTTGAAACTTAAAAAAACTCCACATACGTGCAAGCAAACAAGCAAGCAAGCCACTACTGACAACACAAATACAGAAAGTAAATGTAAATTTCAACACACACTGATTTAATGCATTGAAATAGTCATGACATTGGATGCAGACTTCTTGAATGGAAGAAGAAAGTACAAAACTTAGTGAAGGCAACTTAAAATCCAATCCACCTATTTTTAGAAGCCTAACTTAGCCAGGAACTTCTATTTTCACAGCAACCCTCTTGTCTATATTGACACTAAAGCAAATTTAGGATTTTTAGCTGAAATAAAACATACCTTTTCGATAAATTCATAGTATAATGTCACTGTCTTCCATATCTTCATGATTCATGAAGTACTACTCCATTTCTAGACTCTGCTGCTACTGGCTGATGCCTCAGGTTTTTCACGTGTAAGCCCTGACTGCCCTGCTGATGAAACTGTCTACATAAAAGACCATAGAGAAAGAGAGTGTGGGCTTTGCATAAACCTCTAAAATTATTGCTAAGAGGATTCTGGGGGAAAAAGTATTGCAAACAGATTCTTCTTTGTTCAAGTAAATGCTAGGGAAAATCTAGTCTCCATAAGATAATGAGACCGAGCTTGAAGGAAATGGGAAAATCAATTCTCAAGAATAAATGGTATTACCTTCTTCTGTTACTGTACACATGCATGGTGCAGATTTAGAAAGAAAAATCAGAACAAATGGGAAGCAATATGGTGACTTTCACCATAATAGGTGAAAAAGAAAGTATTTACAGTAATTTATCTATTCCGAGCCATACGGTTGCGATCTGAAAAGCTCTGCTCAACTCATTGGCCAATTTAACCTCATCAAGACTTTTGCCTCTGGCACTTACATCATGGCTATTATATCTATTTTCACTCTGTCTGCAGGGAGAAATGCATACTCTAATGCTTTGAGTGTTGCTACTTTATTCATATCCCAGGAAATTCCAGAGAGATCTCCTTGAACATATGTATTTGGAAATAATAGATGAAGCATTCCTCATCTTATTTCAATATTTCAGAATTAAAACTGTGGGGACTTTTTTGTTTGATTTATTTTTTTTTGTTTGTTCTATTACAGTTTCCACAGGCCATTTTCTCATTGTAGTAAATAACCAAATCTGATATGCTTCTAGATGGAATAGTTTGGTTTCATGAACAGTGTTGAGCACCATTATCCTTTCCACAGAGAGTCACACTGCTGTCCTTAAGTCTGACTTAATTTCTTACTTAAAGCATCCATGTTGTGCAAATATTAGATTTGCATGAAGACCAGTTCTATTTTTCTATACTCTGGAAAGTTTGCCATGGTTACTGCAAAAAAGTGCTCCAGAGCTTGAGTGAAAACAGTGTCTTACAATGTTCTACAAGCTGAGCTGTGTTACTGGTGAGAATGTCTGGATCTGAATCTAGTGTCACCCAGGCCAATATGTCAGGCTAGCTAGAGCTCAGCACACTTTAGCTTTCTAAAAATGGAAAACATGCACCAAAGAGCCAGGAGGCAAAGCAACATGACTATTTCTATGCTTTAATACCCCAAAGCATGCTCTTCTCTGTCCCAGTCGTCATTCTTTCTATATCTTATAAAAAAAAACCATTAAAAAAGCTGTGGGATTTCTGAGATATTTTTTGGGCAAGAAAACATATTTTCCTGCAAATAGTGACAAAGGAGAGTAGTCTGCAGAACTGTCATCACAGTTTGAATAGGGGCAGAGATGAGGAAGTTATCCTCATCTTGTTTGTCCAAATTCTCTGCTTGTTCATGTGCTAATTTAGTGTGATGCCGGAGAGGAGTAACCTCTGAAATAGTAATTGTCAGGTCTAGGATCTCAGAAATTGCCATATTATGGGACATGTTTAGCTTCATCTGATATATCAAAGGTCAACTACTGTGAAAGACAACACATTATTCCCATGTCTTCACAGCCCTTCACAGAAAAACAAATAAAGCCAGGTACCTACCCTAAGGTTGCTTCCAAATTAGCTACAATAAGCAACAGATATCAATAAGGAAAAGACAGAGGGACATACAGTTAGTTAAGATTGAAATACTGAAATAATGAAAGTGATATTCTGGATATTTGCTGACAATCCAGTTCTCATGATCAGGAACGAAAATTATAATCTCGGATGTCTTTCTTTCAAATGTATAATAGTTATGAAAGTATGGACAGAGAAAGAAATTGACATGAGTAAATGATGCTTTGGATTTGGAAGATGCTACATTTTCCATAATAAATTGTCCACAGTAAATCTTAACCTTTGCAAAATAATTTAGCATTCATTGCCAAACATTCTAACACTGAAGCCAAACATTTGTGTCCACACCTCTTTTCATGCTCATCCTCTTTGAACATTTTTTGTTACTGAGTTTTA